>NW_027332214.1:12626666-13935000 GCF_041222505.1 Epargyreus clarus | reverse complement strand
TTCGTATTTTCGTACTTACTGGCTCACTCGCTAGACTTACTTGCTCACTGGCTTGGCTCAACGTGTTTATTTATTTATTCATTTATTAATTTATTTACTGATTTACCTATTTACTAATTTACCGTTTTTCCTATTTACTTCCTTATTTACCTATTTACTTATTTATACATTCATTCGTTCATTCAGTCATACATTTATTTATTCATTCATTCAATTATTAATGATTAATTATTTATTTATTGTCGTACTTGTTTAGTTATTGACTTCTTTACCTAATTACTTATAGTACTTATTAACATTTTTGCTGTTTCTTAGTTATTTTCCTTATTATCTATTTATCTAACTACTTATTTAGTCACTCACTCACTCAGTCTTACTTCACAATTTCGCCAGATCGAGCTCGATTTTGATACAAAAAACTTAAACTGAATCTTTACTTCTTTTAAGTATCTTTTTCCCTTTTTTTTGCTCACGAGGGGGAAACCCTTAGGGGGAATCATAGGGGAATTTCCCCTGTGATTCCCCCTAAAATCTTATGCTGATCGCAGCGCTTGGCCTGATATTTCTGTTTCGATATCACGCCTCGCGCCCACATTACACCTTTAATAAATAGTCCCAATATCTACAAAATGAAACACCATTTTGCATTTATGTTGTTTGCCATTGTCAAGGACAGGTGTCCTCCATATTTATATAACATAAATTGTTATTAACTTAATTATAACTCATAATATTGTATATCTAGCAGTCTGTATCATAGCTTTTTACTGCAGTTTCAAGTACAATAATTATTTTTTGGCAATGCGGATTTATAATAATTGATTTAATAATAATAAATACTTGTTAGGTGAAGATTTATTCTCTTTAAATTTCATTTTTATAAGATTGACATAACAGACCAGGATGAAGTCAATTTGATAGTACGTGGTCAGGAGTTCTCCCTCAAGCTGATCACAGCTAATCACCATTAAATGTAAATAAAAAGAACACTTAAACATTAAATATTTATTTTATTTGTATTCTACTATGCTAACCACATCTACAAAAGCACAAATTATAATTAGCAGCTACTAGAATAGCTACTAATTGATCATCATCAACAAGGTTGATGTCTATCTTAGAAACAATTTGATTGAACAAATAAAGAAATAGAATTGTTCAGGTATATACATTTTCAAACTTAAAACTGTCCTCAGCTCGGAATGTAGAACCAATCAAAACACAGTTGATCAGATCAGATTGGCTTGTATCAGTTCAAGACCGAAGTTATTTGAAAAACAAACTTAATAAAACTTTTCTGTTCAAACATCCAAATTGCTCTTTATTCAAAAGGACATCAAGGTTTATAACTACTCGGAGTCAATTGTCACTGAACTAGGATACTGCACACTTCACTGGTTAGTCGTTGCCGCCTCAACGGCTACTGCGGCGTCACCCCGTGGGCCATCGCTCTGCGCGGCGTCACTCTTCCCGGCGTCGCTCTGTGCGGCCGCGCTGGAGTCGAATGCTGCGGCGAGCTCGTCGTCGTCGTCGTCGTCCTTGCCGTACAGCTCAGGGTATTGCGACATACACTCTTGCATCACGCTGAACTTCTCGTAGCAATCGCTGCCTTTAGGGTCCGCTTCGCTGAAAGTATATGAAAATTATATTGAATAATGGAATCAGTCAAATATAAATTGAATGAACATTTACAAAAAATAGATTGCGAAAAAATAAAGGAAAAGGCTCCGAGACACATTACTTGTGTTACCTGTAGTGAAAGCACGAGAAGGCATCGCGGAATTGTGTACCACAAGGTCCAGTGGCCATTCCGCCTAGACAGGGACAACCCCAGTTGATGGAGCCGTCGGGCAGAATAAGGCCGGGCGCGGGCTCGGGCGCAGGCAGCGCCACGGTGCTGGGCGCCGCCAGCGCCTCGCGCGCCGCCACCATCACCAGGTCCTTCCCGTCTGGCCCCGAGCGCCACTGCTGGATGGTCGACATCGCCGTGTTACGTCTGGGTCTCTGTTAATCACAAAGGATCAGTCTTAATTCGATAAACTAAAGATATAAAAAAAATATTACATTAAGTTTTTATTATAATACACTATCTTTTGAAATTCAGAGAAGTGGCAGGAATATCGCGCGGGAGCGCGTCACGCCACCATCGGCCGGTCCGATCCGCAGTATTAGATGTTTCATATCAAATGAGCTCAAAAAGCAAACCCGTCAGGGCCGCAGCTCGCACGGAGAGTGCACCGGAGACGGACTAGAGCAGCGCCTGCAAGCTGGGCGCCTCGGCGCGCACGCGCATGGGGCGCGGCGCGAGTGCGAGCGCGGCGCGCAGGCGGCGCAGGTCGGCGGCGCGCACGCGCAGCAGCGCGGCGTGCGGGGCGGCGCGCAGCACGGCGGCCCGCGGCGCGCCGCACTCGCCGAACAGCGCGCGCGCCGCCGCCAGCAGCGCGCCCTGCAGCGCCAGCGCCGGCCGCGCCTCGCCCGCCCTGACACACCGAAACGACACTCATTGGACCGGTCTACTCACGTGTCTCCTCTCCTCGGCGCCGCACGTCGCCGCTACTAGCCTCTGGGCAGATAGATTCGACGGTGCACTTTATATGGTAGACTTGTCCGAACTCAACGAATGGACTAATTATCTCATGTACTGCAGCCCGAACGGACGGACACTGAGGAGAGGATTAACATGAATTTAACAATTTATTCACTTTGTATGCTTATAAAAGGCAGTTCAGTCATTCACAATTTATGGCCATACAATTCATATACACGATTGAAAGGCAAACCTGACTAAGCGAAACTTTGTAAACTGTTCAAGAGTGGTTTGAACTTGAATATATTTACAAAAAAAAAAAAAAAAGACACATGATTGTTGGATTGAAATATCTGTTAATATCATTTTAATTAAACAATTAGAAGAAAGAAAGAAAGAAAGAAACATTTATTCGGATAATTGCAACACAAATGAAATACTATAATGTAGAGAGACAAAAAAAAAATAAAAATAACATAAAACAAAAGAAAAAAATAAATAAAAAATACAATAAAACAACAAAAGGACAATAAAAACGTACAATCAATTATTACAATAATATGTGTTGCAACGACCACGAAAAGGGACAAACTCAGCATGTGCCACGTGCAGGTAAACTGCATCGTGGCTCTGATTTTCAGTTTGCCCCCTGCGTCTGGGCTGCTCGGATGAGTTAGGTGAGTTAATAAGTTATATTTTTTACGTTATTCTCTCCTGTCTATTTCTCTTCTGTACAGTTTATGAAATGTTGCTTAGTCAAGTTTGCCTTTTGAGTATGTATAATACTCATTTGCACAAATTATTGCAACTACATGGTGTGATCATTAATGCAAGCCTTGCAAAACGAGAGAACAGATATGGCCGAAGAATATTAATTATTTGCATGAATAAAATGATACATAACCATTGGGGTGAAGCGACATGGTATGGGATTTATTTTTTCTCTTTACATTGGAGTTCTAATAGAGTGGGAAAGATGTATCATACTAAGAGACTAAGCTGTGATTTTTTTTTAAATTTTTTGGATAACAACTTATCATTGCTGTCAAAAATTCAGAAAAAGTAATAAAATTTCTATTTACTTACAAAGGCTACAAAAATATTCGAAATATTTTTTTTAAATAATTGTAAAATACTTAATAATTGTAAAAAATTGTCATCTGAAACTTGACAGTCTAATACCAACAAATAATTTTGGACAATTGCTGTGTATTAAAGACCTTATAAGTATCTTATGATAGCATATCATAACTTATGATAGATCCAATTACAAGACATAGGAAACCTAACCGTGAGTTATGCAATGTTATGTAATCCTAGTCTCTACTCACAAATCCACCTCCACCTCCAGGTAGAAGTACCGGGGCTGCATGAAGTGCATCCGCGCCGTCGCTAGCAAAGCCGCGCTCCTCACTCAATACGCCGTCGATACTTATTTATATTCCACACTTAATACTTGTTATGTTAAATCAAAGATGTGTTATTGATAACTATATAGTAGAAACAAAATTTTCAAGCCGTTTGAGATTTGAGGTTAAAACTTACGAAATGACGGCTGTTTTATTTTATGGTTATGTTTTAACTTATACCCAGTGTCACTTCATTTGTCAATGTCAACTAATGTCAAACAGAGCAAAAGTGCGTTCGGATAATTATATTGACAAAACTTTACATTCTAATATTATGTGTGTGATTATATGAAATCAGATTGGTTCTCGATTGGTTATAAAAAAGCGTGGCATTTCTTAAATTAAAATTATAACGATATTATTCAAAGTTGGCAAGAAACAAAAAAACTAAAGCTAGGTTTCTCAGTTTATTTCTGTAAGCGACCCTTAATAATACAAGGTCAAAGAGTACATTAACCTATATAGAATACAAGGTGTCCTTTTTAGGATTCCGTACCAAAAGGGTAAAGACGGAACAATATTACTAAGACTTCGCCGTCTGTCCGTTTGTCACAATTTTATATATCCGGAACCGTAATAGATAGACACATGCAATGTTTACAAAAGATGCATAACGATGGACGCTATAACAACAAATACCCAAATAAAATAAGTTTGAAGGTGGTAGAACCCATTTTGGTTCGACTCCGGCGGCACCACCGCCACACTTATTTTTACCTAATAACAGCAATGTTAGGCGCTGCTGTGTTCCGATTTGAAGGGTGTGGTAAGGGAGACAGACTTTTCCGAGGCGTTCCAGCTTAGTCCTCAGGGTAGCGGCGCATCTGTGGCCGACCTCAGGTAGGATAACCAATCCTACCTGAGGTTGATTACAGATGTCCATGGGCGGCAGTAGCCACTTACCATCAGGTGGACTGCATGCTCTTCTGCTACTCTTATATTATAAAAAAAAATACTAAAAATAAAATAAAGTTGAATATTAAAGGGAGTAAACCGGTATTTTTCGTCATTTTTCGATCTAACTGTTAAACCGTACTAGGAAGACGGTTGAAATTATAATCCGTTTAATACTATAACTGGTATTATAATAAATACACATAAGAACCATAAAACATATTTTAATACAGTTATTTTAATTTTATTATATGTTGATTATTTTATTATAATCGTCGTCCCATCGTCACCCCAACGCCATCTATTTTTGTGTTATAAAACTAAGTATTGTTGAAAGTTTACGTATCATTCATCATCACCCCAACGCCATCTTCACCATCACGCCATCACGTTGTTTCATATAACTAAGTATTGTTGAAAATAATAAAATGAATAAAAACAATGAACATTTGGTAGTACGGAATGTGCGAGTTCGACTGGTACTTGGCGAATTATTTCAAAATGACTAGAGTCGCTTTAAAATAATTAGCCAAGTGCGAACTCGCACATGGAGAGTTCCGTGCCATATTTTTTTTATATTGTTTTTATTTTTAATATTTGTTATTATAGCAGCCATTGAAATACAGGTATTGTGAAAATTTGAGTTGTCTACATATTATTATTACGGTTCAAAAGATACGGCAAACAACGTCCACTAGAAGCGGTTTCTTTTATAGCGACACCCATTTATTTTCAAGCTTTTTTTAGTATTTATTGTTAGCGATCACTGTTCTACATAATCTGTAAAAATGTCAAGAGGTTAGCTTTTACGTTTTTGGATATAAGGCCCCATGAAAGACGGATAAACGGACAGACAGCGGAGGTTCCACGGTTCGGTTTGCACGGACGTTCTTGCCACGAACATGCAAGATGTGGAATGAACTTCCTCCTGAGGTATTCCCAAAGCGCTATGACATGGGGCTCTCCAAAAAAGGTGCAAAAAGAGCTCTCCTTCAAAGCTGGCGATGCATTGGCGACTCCTCTGGTGTTGCAAATGTTCATAGGCGACGTTGACTGCTTTCCATCAGGTAGCACGTCTGCTTTATCGTTAGTTAGGCTCAAATATTTAAAAAAAGCTTCCGTACCTAAGGGTAAAACATGAACCCTGTTACTAAGCCTTATCTCTGGAACCGGAATAGATAGACAATTGAAATTTTCACAGAATATGTAGAACGGTGCCCGCTATAATACCAAAAATATAAACTAATTCAAAATAAATGGAGTTCGCCATACAAGAAACCGCTATTTTTCGACCTTTTCTCTCTATTGAACCGTTATAGATAGACATTTAAATTCACAACGCATTTACTTCTATGGCTGCTACGATAACAAATCCTAAAAATAATAAATAAATGAAAATTTGTTTATACGGAACCCTCTATATGCAAGTTCGACCCGCACTTGGCGGCGTTTTCTATAATTTCTAGAGTACTTGCGACTTATACATGAGACCACATATCTTATAGCAACTAACTTTTTTCAAATATTTTATAACTTTATATGCGGTGCGTCGGTGCCGGCCAGTGGTGAACGATCAGTTCCTGGCCATCGCGAGCCACCGTTTATTTACGGGTTTCATCGGCATCCATTAGAGCAATGTGGTTGGGAATACTTTAAGAATTCTCCAGTTATAATACAATAAATGCGCTACAATGTTAGTAAATAGTGTAATTTGTAGAGAATAGGGTGTTTGGCGTGTAACATAAGCACGGAGATCGAAGAAGAAAAACTAGGTGAATCCCGTGAGTGAGAGTATCGGCGACCCGAAACTCTTCAATTAAGAGAAACTGTGCCATATTAGTTGCAGATCAAGAGCCATCTATTCGCGGCCGCGGCGGCTGTTCGGGAGCGGGTCAAGTATCTTCGGAGCGACCTCGATCGTATTTAACTCGCACAAATGTCACCACCTTAAATTGAGTCAATGCATGCGACGGCCGACCATGTTATCATATTATTTATATACTCACTGCATGAGTATTACGATTTAATTAAGGGTAGTTATCTGTAACCCGGAAGATGTATGCACTATGGAGATAAATAGATTGAATGCGGCCAAAAGGAACATTAGAGTACTTTCAGCAATTAAAGCAGTGTAATAATAACACGTATGCACTTTTGCAACTATTGCAAACATGCGCGAAATACAAATATTAGGCTTAGAAGTCAAAGAAAAGTCAAAAGTCAAAAGGAAGTCAAAGAAATATAGATAAATGTTGTGTTAGAGTTCCTTACGTAGTATAATTCTATATAATAATATATATTATAGGATGGCTTTTGTTGTAGTATTAAACAGGGTGAATTTATCAAATAGGCCTTTAGGGCCAAATCCGAATCTATAAGGGTTAGCGAAAAATGCTGAAAGGAGTTATGGAGCCGAATCGTAGTAGTAGGCTGTGCGTTTGTAATTACCTATTTGGAATATTTGCACCACCACTATTACGTCAGTAAAACCTTCACATGCATGGCAGATAGATCTATTTCCATTAGGCTCGCGTTCAATTTTAATTTAATTTCCCGCTGGCGTCTATAAGCCCTCGAATAAATAATGACGTGCGAGTGGACGTAGACGAATATTAATTGAATAAAATTTATTCGAGAGTTTATTCTAATTAATGATGCGGCATCGCGGCACACGACCGTGCGATGCCAGCCGCCGGCCGGAGCCGCTCGGAGTAACACAAGACCTGCGCTCTATTCCTCTTCTACATCTTACAGGCTCAGCACATATCACTACTAGTACACGTGCACGTATAGCACAGCTTACATTGCAAGTGTAACGTAGTCGTAACGTAGCCTACGTTACGACTAGAAAGCAGTAACACATTCGTTAATCGTTATTTTTGGTTATACATAGATATTTCCTAAAATTATCTATTAAAAGAAAAATAAATATCATTTTTCGAGCGAGTTACCAGTAGTTTCATTAACTCTCCACTCTTATGACACAAATAGTACTTTCGTAATTAATTGAAAGGCTATATTCAAGCAAGTCATTAGGATCAACGTTTACTCCATGTTCGTGGTTGCGCACGCTTTTCGGTCCCTCATCGAGTCAGTTCCTTGACTCGAGCGTAATTTGGACATAAGCACAATGTTTTCACGTGTTGCGTAACTTAATTTCCAATTTGCACTGCTCGTCCACAAAGCAGTCGTTGCGAAACGAATGCTGCTTAAGTTGTCAATAGGTGGCCAGAAGTAAGCACGCACGACGCACGATTTGGCTCGCTCGTGCTCGTATGCCGGCATTGCTGGCAGAGGCGCGTATTCGTTGGTAACGTTGCCCGCTTCCTGCCAAAACGTGGTTAGTAAAAATTGAGTGTAGTTTGTTCGGGATGGGTGGGAAACCCGGCGCCCGGAGAGCATTAGCCCTTGAGCACGTTCGTTTGGCACCGAGCTCGGCTCTCTGCCACTACGAGAGCTGAAACATTTGCGCATTTGTTGCGGAACACTAATTGAGCTTGGGAAACGATGATGCAATATGTGGCAAGCAGCGGTTCGCGACCACGTTTTATCGTCGTGGAAATGTAATTATAAAAATCGTGATTGTTATTAATTGTTGATTATTTTATTTAGCCGACAAGTAATCAGTAGCTATTAGATTACATTTGGTAGCAGTGGAATGGTAGTGTTTGTTAGTGGGTTATGCAGAATAATTGGCAGCCATTTGCGCAGCCACCGCATCGCACTGCATGTACCTTGATATGACAAAGACCACACCTTTGCTTGTCCGACCTAAAGGTATAGACCGCGCCAAACTGCCAGTCCGCACTGAAGTTGTTGCGAGCAGGTGTAATCATAAAGTTTGCTTCGCGACGATGTTTCATTTCTATATTCAGAGAGGACTAGTAGTATTACGCGGACTATAACAAGTTAAATTATTCCTGTATCATAATACAAATCCTGAAACAGCGCGATGTGACCAAAATGCATCAACAATTGCGTCAGGACATACAAATATTTCATTCACACGTCGCGGCGATTCTGGTACCGCGAATTCGCAATATGACAAACCATTTCGTCGTATTGTGTGTGGAGTTTATTTATCGACGCTCGTCGGTGTTACGATTTTATCGCAAGTGTTTATCATTCCCTGTTCCACGGCACTGGTGCATACCGTAAGAAATAACAAGATTCAGACTCACTACTCACTTAATTTATTTTTTCCGGTAAATAATCTATCACAACAACAATAGTTTCTCAAACTTCGAAAAAGTAATATTATAATATCTTTTTTAGTTTTAGTCAGAATTCTTAACCTTAGGTGTTAAGTTTGTTGGGGCGTCTCCCACACGCGAGCGGCGCGCTGCGATCAATTACCGCACGCAACGCGACGCGCGTCGTTAAATACGATTTATAGTCAATTATTCGGTCGCCAGGAGGCGCCTGCGCATGCTACATTATGATACTCATATGTTGAGTATATTAACTTTCCATAAAAATTGCAATGATATCAATCAATTATTTAGGAGCGTTCAAAAACATTTTGATACATTGTATAACCTCCATATATGTACATTTCAGTTCAAACGTAGAAAAAGTATCCCGAACAGATTGTAACAAACAACTTCCTTGTTTTTCAGAATACTTACAAAGAATATATTGTCAAAATATTTACAAATACTTTTGCTTAGGTTGTAGGTATATATTTTTTATCCGCATCGAGCGTAGATATGCTGTTTTAGTTAGTACATTAGTTTGTGAATTTTGTTGGTACTTTGTTATGTTCCTAAATCTTTTGTTTCTTCAAATATTATCACATAAATAAATATAACACTAATAATAATACTGCACGTAAGGCCGTTGGCAGCGAAAAGCAAATAAAGTAAAGAAGTTCTCCTTGTTTGGAATTGGCAGGAACTTGCAAATCCACGACTCGTTGTTTAGAATAGAATTGTTCTTAATTAACATTTTTATCGCGATCGTTAGGCAAACGTGTCCCTCTCAGGAGCTTCTACTGCTACGAGCTGGTCGGTTAAGTTAGGCAATTCTTATTATGCCGTTTTTGTTACAATGCCAGCCTAACTACATTGTATTGCCTACTTTACTTGGAAATCAAAAAACTGTTTAGTTTTCCACTCGCTGTCCGCTTGAGTCAATAAGCAATTAAGTATAACAAATTTCATTGCAAATGCTTTGAAATTATACAATCTTGAATAGGGCGAATTTGTATTATGCTGCCTCGATTATCTTGACGTCATAATTATGAGGCGACACGTTTACGATGACTGTTGACTTTATATGTAACAATGCAGGACGCGGACAATGCGCCGTCGAGTTTCTGCAGTCTCCTAAACACATCCTTGATCCGCTTGCACAGCCGACGGAACGCGACGCCGCCGCGGCGGCCGAACTCCGGACAAATGCAAGGCTAAACAGGCTAATATGCACATTTTTCTACGAAAGAGCAAGCAAGTTGTAACCACCCAATAGTACATGGTCTCGGCTGTTGGCACTAAGTTATAGGTTGTTTTTTTAATTAATATTCAAACTAAAATCTCATTAAATCAAAATATATTCATATAAAACTGTTTTTGACGTCAACAAACTACTTCTTCTTTGTCGTTGCACTCTTGGCAGAGCGGTCGTGGTCATCATGTTTCTTGTTTTTCCTGGGGCCGCCATTTCTCTCGGCTAGCCGATATTCTCGTGCAGTCATGCAATGGGCCGCCCACAGCTGATTTAATTTGGTCAGTCCATCGCGTAGGTGACCTTCCTCGTGCTCTGGTGCCTTCCACAGTTCCTTGCACGACGAGACGCTCAATAGCATCGCTATTTCTCCGCGAGACGTGTCCGAAGAACTTCTAACAACAAACTACTACCTCATTGGAAGGTGTTTTGCTATGGAGAAGAAGTGGCCAAAGAATCTCCATATGTGTGCAAATTTACATCCTTTAGAAGTAAATTTTATACAATTTTGCATAGTGGTACATATTATTAATTATTTATGATTGGATTGTTTTATACGGGATGATTTGTTATATAATCCATATAGAACCAACAAGCGCTAAAAGGAATTTTGTTCTAATTGGTTTCAAGGCAGAAATACTGGAAGCTGTAGAGACGGTGGTTCGGCCGTACACGAACGATTCCATCACTTGTAGTGTTGATGAAATCGTTTCGCTGCCATTTGTCTTTAGGAACGATAGCCGGTCACTATGCTATATATGTGTGATCATGTAGTCCACGTCGTTTGGTGGTTGCGAGTGATGCTAGTTGAACATGCGTGACAAACTTAACTGTCTCAAGGATAGCGTTTCGTCTTTTGTGAGTTTCTTCTGATTCCAAACTGACTTTATTGTCCGCTTGCTTGTTTCAGATACTGCTTTTGTGAGTCACTCAGAACTCGTACACGAAATGGAGACAATGGGCCATTGTTTATTAGTTTGACATACTTAGGTTCGTGTGCTCAGTGCGAAGTCCCAGCTTCTAGCAGCGGTGCGCGACGTCTACAGTCTACAGTCTAGAATAAGAGCCATTGTAATCATAATCACGCACAACCTGCTTAAGTACCTACTCACTCGCTGTGGTGTATTGTCACTCGCCTTGTCTTCTTACTCTTTTGTATTTAGACTTCCGTAACATAACTCTTTAACTGGAACGCCTTTAACTGGAAAGATGGCAATAAAAGAAATAGTAACGAGCATGCTATCCACCTGATGCTAAGTGGATATCGCCGTCCCTGAATCCCTGAGAACTAAGTAGAAACACTCTGGATGAGTTTATCTCCCTTACCGCGCCCTTCAAACAAGATCATAGTATAACCCGGTCGCCGAGCAGGAAGAATTTCGTACAATGACCTTTTGACCAACTGCCAGAGGTTATAAACATTTTCTGTATAGTACATCTTTATAAAGTACGAGCTTTTGCCCGCGGCTTTGCTCGCGTTAAAATCATGTATTGTCATCGATTCCTGATAAGTATTCAAAGTTTTAAATTAATCTCTCCGTTCAAAGTGTCTAAAAATCGAGTTCAAAGATTCCGTTACATACAGGTCAACTTTATAAAAGCTTGGTAAAAGTAAAAGCGTGTTTAGTAAAATCTTTTATCAGTAGTAGACATAAATAAGTAAAGTTGAATAATGGCCTGTTTCTGAAGTCATTTTTCTTGGTAGGTAGTTACGAATATGTATTCAAAAACACTATCTGTTTGATAAGTAGATACTAAATAAATCCGCTTCCGAGCAACTCCATGTAAGACCAGCTCTGTTTAAACTCCGTTTAGATTAACGGACCATTTTAATGTGTTTATCCTTTCTATTACATGACTATTACATAACTGAACATAAATTCAATTTAATGTAATGTAATTTCTTTCTGACTTTCAAAAGTGGTTTATGTGGTGGTCTAAGATCCGAAGCTAAATCGAACTGGACCGAGCTGATAATAGAATGAAACTCATTTTATAATGAAATTAGTACATTGGGTAATACATTAAAAATGGGTTTGCTAAAAAAATCCTGGACAGGATAATTTTAATTATTTTTTGAAAAATTAAATTTTGCAACATCAAGATAATAAGAAAATTCTATTCTGAGTGAATGTTAAAAACATACAGAATGTGCAGGCTTTGGGTTGCCTATTATTTACGTGGACGAACTACTGGGTTGTCAGGTATAAACAGGTATTTCGCTGGCAACTACTTTCACTCATGATGATAATAGATAAAATTTTATATCAGTAGAAGCGCTGTTTTATTGTAAACACGTTGATATAGGGTTGTCTGCAAAATGAAAATTAATTTTTCAAAAAATAATTAAAATTATCCTGTCCAGGATTTTTTTAGCAAACCCATTTTTAATGTATTACCCAATGTACTAATTTCGTTATAAAATGAGTTTCATTCTATTATCAGCTCGGTCCAGTTCGACTTAGCTTCGGATCTTCTACTAGGCCCTACTTTAATAAAATAATAAGAATTTGTGATAAATAACGTACAAATTTAGGTTCATATAGCATATTACGTGTTATATTATGTGAAACTCATAGTTTGTTTACCATTATTTAGTCTTTAACTTGAATATAATTCATCAAAAATATAAACGATATATTATTATTTTGATACTGCTTCATCAGTTTGATAAAAGACGAACGAATTGTAATAATTAAAAGAAGTACTAAGTAGTAATTAAATAATATTATAATAGTATTTTGATCGCACAGACTCACTTAGTGGCCAACTATAGAAGTATCTATTGGTTTCATAGTTATCGAACAGGTTGTTGAGCATACCGAAATGCACTAATAAGATAAACTTCGTTATTCTGATGCGCTGATACTTTATCGAATCAATAGTTGTTGGAGATTTAACTATTGGACTTAGAATCCAGGCATAACTAAAGTGGGCAGCTAGATGTTGTCATAACTGTAGGTGTAGGAAACTTTGTGGTTTGATTTTTATTTATCTGGAGTCAAGAAGGATTAGTGCAGATGCCTCGGGCAGTGTGATGTTCGCGGGTGTCTCTTGGTGATGCATAGGGTTCGGTTGACCCAAGGCATCGCGTACCTTGAAGACATTAAGTGAATATTGCACTGTTGGAGTGAATTTGCGTTGAGCACTGGCCGAATGTTATCATAAACAAGGTATAAAAACTGCGGTGATACGTGAACATCACCTAGTTAAAGCCGTGTTTTATTATTATTTTACAATGGTCTAATGCATTCGCTTCAAAACCTGTCGCGCATATAATATTTATGAACTTATGAACTATGCCTGCAACAGAAATCCGTGGTGAACACTGTTGGGACAGATTTATAACCGGGGTAATACACAACTAGTGTGATCCTATATGAACATCACCTAGTTTAAGCCTTGGTTCGGATCAACAGTTTGGGCTTTTTACATGCGAGTCGGTATTGCAAGAAAATGCGTAATGTTCAAGCATTGTTTTTGATAAACAGTTCGGGCCTCTTACGTGCGAGCCGGTATTACAAGAAAATGTGTAACTCTTCTGGACTTAAGCATTAAACAACTCGTTTTCTTTTGCAGCTCTTGCATGAGACCATACACGATCGAGGACGAACGTGTGAGCAGGACGGCCGAATGTTATCGTCGTTAATAAGAAGCTTGGATGTTAACGTTATCGCATTTTTACAACATTACATTAAAGTAATAAGTGACTCATTTGAATTTTAAACACAGATGCGGGTATGTGAAGTGGGGACGACACCATGGCGGCGCTCGAGTTAACAGAGAGCGACATTCTGGTGGGAGACTTCAGCAAGAACAGTCGAATAACGGAGATGCTTGTGTAGTTATAATACTCCTAATCACTAGTGTGAACTTATTTACGTATAATTGTTATATTGTTACTCTGTACCGTTTATGTGACTATATTATAACATGACTTCGATACCTTTAAGATGACTTTGATTTCATATGGAATGTCGTAAATATTTCAAAATCAAATAAAATCAAAGGCGATTGAATAATACCTACCATCACGAAAACAAGCCCAAATTATATTACCAAATGTTTGCAATTTCTGCGAACGGCGATAATCACTTTTGTGCGACCGGGACGTCAAATATTTTCGCCCGAATGATAGAGATGGGTACTTAGGGTCATTGTACGAAATTCTTTCTGCTCCGCGACCGGGCTTTAGGACTTAATACTGTTGTTAATAGGCAGAATGATTTCTTCTGTAAACGCGACTATGGCAATTGAATTAGGACCTGAAATATTCACCAAAACATATATCTAGCTGTGTTATTTGGACTTCGATTTAACGCCTATCGAATTTGTCATGGAATTGTGAAATAACAGTGGTATTTCTTTTTGTTTGAAACCGTACCTGGCGTGATCCAAAGTTATAATTAGTAAATAAGTAATAAAAAATACTACTTTTATTGGAAACCTACCTAAGAATTTCTTAAATAGATATCTGTGTAAATATGTAATCTGAGTTAAATATATATATTTACTAGCAAACCCGGCGAACTCCGTTTCGCCACCAGATGGCTTCGTTTTTTGTAAAATTTCGTTTGGGGATTAAAAGATGAGGAATTTTTTTTTTTTGTTTTATATTTGAAAAGGAAATTATTGGATATTGTAACACATCGTACAAACGATGTGTCTCGTTTATACGATGCATGATATTGCTTCTTCGCTGAACGACAATGTCTCGTGATGTAGTTGGATCGCCAACAATAATTGCAGCAACATCATCAACGATGGGTGCATTGAATCTTCGCACATGTTCACCTGTTGGGGTACGATCCGCTCTTACGACAAATTTGTGCGTATCCGATGGCATTCGTTTCAATGATTTTGAACATATTAACCACAGCGTTATTAGCGTGAAAAAATGCTTGCAACTGTTCAATAATTCGTCTCCTTAACTGTTGTGTGCCCTGTATATTGCACCGCACATTCAGCTGATCCACGATCGACGAATTGAAATATATTTGCAGAAATTGATGCGGTTCATCTGGTGTTGGCACCGTCAAACCATGCAAATGATATATTTGTCCTTGTATCTGTGATGGCAAACAATTAAGATAGAATAATTAATTTATTTATTTTTGAAGAATACGGTGTGACTTCTGATCGTGTGATGATGTAGTGTGTGGTATATGATTGTGTTGGTGTGGTTGATTAGTGTGAGTGATTGGTTGTGTGTGTTGTATCTTTTACCTTGCAAGTCGGCATGAAGCCGACTTCTCGAATGACATTAGCTCCAAAGGAAGTCATGCGAAAGCAGTTATTGTACTCAAGGATGCGTTGAAGAAAATGGTTGGAATCGGGATCAGTTCCATCGAACAATGGTTTCAGTGGCTGGGGTGGTGTAAGTAATGTATCCAGTTTGACTTTTCCACTTGCGCAGCACAATCCAGCCGTTTCTCCTATGAACTTTAAAGCATTGCAATATGGGCATACAGTCGTCATTGGTCCAATATCTATATTGTCATCATCATTGTAGTTCGCTGTGGGATCATATTGGAATGCCAAGCGATTGTATGATGCCAATGATCTTCGTGTGCTCACGCGTTCTCTCAATCGGGCATTTTCTCTTATTATATTTTGTCTTTCTTCGCTTAAGTTCTGTGAATACACTTGTTGCTGGCTTGCATGTCTTGTGCGGCGGCCGACATTCGACAGACAGACTGGTGAATTTAACCTCAAATGCACGATCCACATAATTTACACAGTTCAACTTAGCACCTTAAGGTCAAATGCCTGCTGTTGAAGTTGAATAAAAATTTGAACAATACGCGTGATTGATTTGATAGTTTCCAATTGAACTCTTAGCTTTTGAAAGAACGTGCGCATAATAATAAATGTCACATGAAATTAACTGAGCATACATTGTTTGACAGCTACTCATTGTACCCTAATGAGTAGCTGTCAAACAATGTATCACGCACCGGCGCCATCTACTTAAAATGAAACGTACTTATTTTCGTGAGGGATACTCACACACCACGTACTGGCGCCGTTGTAGTACATGCTATGTATCAGAGATGGCGCTGTATGTGAAAAATGATTTTCCCAGTTTTCCTGCTTTTCTCTTGAATTTTTTCCTGAATATTTTTGTTATAAACCTCACGGAGCCCAAGACCTTTCCAACGAATGCAAAACCGTGGAAATCGGTTCGTGCGTTCTGGAGTTATATCGTCAGGAAGGAAAACCCGACTTATTTTTATATAATAGATAACATATTATAAAGAACCTCGTCAGGAAATTATTTAAAAACCAACTTTTTGTAATTTTGTTAATAATTAATAAATTAACAGAAAAACAATTAAACACAAATGAGCAACAAAAGTGGCAGAGTAACGTTCTTTACAAAGATCGGAAAATAACTACTTAGTAGACGATCTACAGTGCCCTTTTATATGCTTTCCTTTAGTTAATACTCGCATTTGACAAATAAATTTTCTTACTCTTACCATCATTCCTAACAATATTTTAATTCCACGCGTTAAATAATGGGTTCCTAAATAAGTACTAATAACTGTCAAACATAATGAGGTCAAGTCAATACTTTCAAACTTTCAGTTTCATAAAAACGTTAAGTTTTGCAGAAGATTTTGTATTTGTAAAGGAATAATAGCATAATATTCTTTATGAATTTAAAAGTCGTAGCAGTATCGTTAGAAAAAATTCTGGTCCAAGTGTCAATAGAAAATCTCTATTCTCCTTTTTTTAATCATCACGAATCGAAGTATCGTTGTACGGGGCGGGACAGCGACAGCGAGACAGCGAGCTAGCGCCCCCGCGCCCCGGCAACTGGCGCACTGTCGTATCGACCTGGCGTCGGCCAGTGAGCGAGTGCGCCAGTCCGCCTGCGCCCATTGCCCGCGCCAGCGAGGTGTTTCCCGCACGCAAGTACTCGTCGTGCTCGTTGGCTTCACATTTGATGTCGTTAGCTTGTTGATATTAACAATGGTTCGTGCAAAATTTTCGTATGAGGATACGGTGAAATTCATAAGACTGTACAAGGAACAAGAATGTCTCTGGAGGACCGACTTGGTTACGTACCGCGATAAAATTAGTAAATGGGCCGCGCTGGAACACATAAGGCTTCACATGAACATGGAAGATTTTACCGCAGAAGATGTCAAAGTGAAGATTAAACATCTTCGTTGCACATACATGCTTCAGCTGACTAAGATGAAGGATGCCAGCCGTATGGGCATGCCATGCTACCCTTCGCTACGGTGGTTCAATGAAATGGACTCTTTCATAAACGGAACAAAAAAATATGAAATCGTGGTAAGGAAATATCGTAAATATAAGCTGTATTTACCGATATTAATTGAATATTAACTAAAATTAAAACGAATGAAAATTCGCCAAGTACGAGTCGAACTCGCACATGGAGGCTTCCCTACCACCAAATGTTCATTATTTTTTACTTATTTTTGTTCATTTTATTATTTTCAACAATACTTAGTTATATCACACAACAATAGATGGCGTTGGGGTGACGATGAATGATACGTAAATTTTCAATAATACCTAAGTATTATTTGCCCCAACGCCATCTATATTTGTGTGACATAATTAGTTATGTCACACAAAAATAGATGGCATTGGGGTGATGATGAATGATACGTAAACAACGTATAATAAAATTAAAATAACTGTATTAAAATATGTTTTATGGTTCTTATTTCTATTTATTGTAATACCAGTTATAGCAGTAAACGGATTGTAAAAATTTCAACAGTCTTCCTAGTACGGTTTAACAGTTAGATCGAAAAATGGCGAGAAAATCCGGTTTGTTGTATCAAGACCCCCTTTAATATTCAATTTTATTTTATTTTTAGTATTTGTTGTTTTGCATCATCTGTATAAATTTCATGTGTCTATCTATTACGGTTCCGGAGATAGATATAGCCCTGTGACAGACGGACAGACAGCGAAGTCTAAGTAATAGGGTTCCGTTTTTACCCTTTGGGTACGGAACCCTAAAAAAACGGTATTTAAATATTAATAATGATAGCAATTTGTAAATACTGATAACATTCATAGAATATCGTGATATTTTCTTGTCGTCGATTTACCCATCGATGATATTCAATTTAAGATAGATGCTAAGTACTAAGCTATCGATATCGATGATTTATCAATATAAGTAACAAATGCCTAGAATTATTTTACCATACAATATGCGTACATATAAGTATACAATATTACAAAACTTGCCTGGAGTCGCTTCATAGTTGCATTTTTTTTTTTGTAGGCTAAAACTAACATGTCCCTGTAGTTCCGGGACCAGAATAGGGCTACGGTATCCTCTGCCTGTCGTAAGAGGCGACTAAAAGGAGGCTTCCGGGGTTGCGGACGGCAAGAGTGAGAGCTCAAACCGCCCGGACAGCGACCCCGGGAAGGACGGCGATATGTGTGGTCGCATACCGTCGTGCACACCAGACGGTGTGGTGAGCATCAAGCTCACTTGGTCAGAGCCCGACGGGGCACAGCGCTAAGAGGACTCCGGTTGCGTTCCGTTGGAGATCCCGGAGTTCTCTACACAACGCCGAGGACGGCCACCGGGGGGGTTTTTAGTGCGGTAAGAGTCCCACATAATCCTGTGTCGCTCCCACGAAACCGGGTACCTTTTAAAGGTTTCCCCCTCGTTAACAAAAAAAAAGGCTAAAACTACCATGAGCTATTGTTTACTATATTATACATGTATATTATTTGGATTATTGTATGTTGTAAATCGATAATATGAATTTGTTGAGCGTGTGTTAAGAAAGTGAACGTCTTTAAAGTCTTTAAAGTAAAGTACAACATATTATTATTGCCGAACGAACCATTGCGCAGAGCGCTAGCTGCTGAGTAAGTCCAACAGTCCAATGAACACACTTTCATTAGTCACTTGCGCGACGTCATTCGGACGGTACGTCGTACGCTCGTGTTCAGATCAGTCTTAGAAGATAAAATTAGTGTAAATGTGGTTATTTATTTATTGTTATGCCAGCATGTGTTTTTATCCAGTGCAAGAATAATTCAAGACACAAAAATGAAAAACATGGAATAACTTTCCACTTGTAAGTATCTATGTCTATAACTTCATACAAACTACAAAACCAAGCCATACGGTACAGTATAATACACTTGGCAACTAAACATGATCCTGAAAATTGGCAGCAAATTAAAAAAAAAAAACTAACTCTGGTAATACTAGATGTAGTAGGATGTTAGGCATAAGACGAATGCTTGTTCTTTCCAATTTTTTTCACGTTTTACCAATCATGTATTAACCAATACGAGTATTAACTTCTGAGCCTCGCTTTTAATAGGTTTCTTCATTTTAAAGATTTTTAACACAGTTTTAATTTAAATCTCGTAATGTTCAAATTTTTCACTTTGACAATGACAAGTCCTCTACAGTCGCACAACTGACGTTTTAAATCATTTTAGTGTTGCCATATAAAAACTATAAATGACAGGATCATGTTTCGCTAGCCAGCAATGGTTTAAGGTCATTAATATGCAACAAAAAATAAAGTGGGTATAATAATATATGTAAAGTTATTGAGGATAAGTTTAGGCTCGGACTGTCGGTAAAATATAAAAAGTGATTGAATTATACATTTTATATCAATATGCCATACATTATTTTAATTGCACAATGCGCATACATGCTTGGTCCAAAAATGAAATGAATATAACAAGGGGATTTATAATTATTTTATAATTCGAAACACCATTAAAATTTATCTTGGTATGTTTGTTACATTTCAGATTTCCCAAATGTGCACGGTGCAGGACCAAATGGATTGCCATTACCAAAAAACAGAGGCGGCAGCCCGAGTGGGCACCCACTATTAATAGTCGTGTATGTTCTTATCATTTCAAAGAGGCAGACATGTTAGCAGTCAAATACTGCTAACGGATTGAAAAAGATAAAAAAGGGTGCCGCACCTTCCTTCGAACAATTCAGTGATTTTTTATTTGTATGTATCTTTGCATTTAATATATTTTTGTTACACTTGAAAATATATTAAGTTCTAAGTTTTTAAGAGCATTGGGTATTATTATATTCAAGGTATGTAACAAAATATGCATGGTAGCATTGCCAACTTACGCCCATTAACCGATGTACCCATAGAGAACTATGCAATGTTTCGCCTATCCATTATCGATACATTACTCTAAGACAAAGAAAAACCTTACACAACAAGGCTTATATAATTTAAATTACATTCCCTTACAGACCGACGTAAAATAATTTACATGATGAAGCACTTATTATTTTACATGTTGTGACTACCCGTAAGTGGAATTATGTGTATTAAGACTAAGCTATACTACTTAAAAAAATAACATTGTATTTCTTGTATAACATGTACTCCTGTTGGTAGCCCTTAAGAAGTAAATAAATAAATACATTTAGACAATTTCTGCTTACTAGGAATGAACCTATTTTTTCTATATTTTTCAGCATTGCCAACTGTACGAGAATTCTCGTACGAATACGACATTTGTGGTCTTTCGTACGAGATATTTTATGGACACCATCAGCCTCGTACAAATATGTATCAGATTTTGACATAAAGGAAAATGTTATTGACTTCAGAAGACTTGACTTTAGATTTGCTTGTTATATTTTTCCTCGGTACATTACGGTCCTGAAATTACATCTAAACCATTATTTTTTCTTTATTTCGTATTAAATTGGTTAAAACTTTAATCAAAAATCGTAAATTATGTGAGCGAAATTCAAATTTTCAAAACGCATTCCCATTGGTCGAATCGAATAATGACGTCACATAGCGTGTTACGATGTTTATCGGCGTCGATATTCAAACTGTTTGAGAGAAAAATTGTTTTTGTCTATATTCCTACAGTGTTATTTGTTACCTAGTGCGATTTTTCTACATAGTATTATTAGGAATAATCAAGAACAATGATTGAAAGTAGTTTTGTCAAAGCCCAATCGGACTATTTACCTAAAATATGCAAAATGAATAAACTGGTCTTTGTGCATAGGTCAATTCAGAAATATTTAACTGATCATAACTTATTTTGTTAATATTCTTTTTTTTATAATATAGGAGTAGCAGACAAGCATACAGTCCACCTAATGGTAAGTGGCTACTGCCGCCCATGGACATCTGTAATCAACCCCAGATAGGATTAGATATTCCCACCTAAGGTCGGCCACAGGTGCGCCGCTACCTTTGAGGACTATGCTGGAACGCCTCGGCAAAGTCTGTCTCCCTTACCACACCCTTCAAACCGGAACACAGCAGCGCCTAACACTGCTGTTATTAGGTAGAAATAGGTGTGGCGGTGGTGCCGCCGGAGCCGAACCACAAAGGGTTCTACCACCTTCAACTTATCACCTATCTTCACCTATCTTTATAATATTATAATAGATTATAATGCATTTTGTGTGTTTCAAATGATAGTGTTTGATGTAGAAGTCGATAAGTACCTACCTAACGATATTTTTTTTAAATTATTTACCTAAAATTATCGTTTGTTACAGTAAATGCAAATGTTTATGTTTATGCGATTTTGGAGATACTTTATCTGTTTCCTATAATCTTACACCACATTTTTCGTATTTTCGCATCTTTTGCAAAAGAAAACTATATAATGTATTTATAGTAGTGGTTTTGCGCAATAACTCTAGGAAATATTTATAAAGTGGTTATTTAGCCTTTCTCAAGATGTAAATAGCGATGAAACCTGAAAACGTTTAATAATATCTTTATGTGCATACAGTTATCATCAATATCAATACAAATCACGCTACGTGACGTCATTCAAATAGCGCGTAAAATGGCGGCGTTCTTATGTGTCAAATTTTATTGATACTTTAAATATTTTTTTAAAAAATATTTTAAACACTAATAAAATTGTTTATATTTTTTACTATGTTAAAACGATGTGATAAGTGGTTTAAAATAATAAAATAAAAATGTGCATATTCCCTATTAGCGGAATTTTGATGACAAATAAAATAAAAATAAATAAAAAACAAATACGTATTTCAGTGATTGTATGTTCCTGGCGAGCTTTTTAGCTGATAAATACATATTTCATAGATTTACACACTACACGACTACAAGTATAAACTAAGTGATGATTTGACTGATAAAACGGTGTGATCTGAAGTAGCTCCAGCTCCACATGTACCATTAGGTTAAGTTTACCATTGTAGATAACAGTTGTTTTTCGTTTTCAGTCAACTTCAACTTCAAATAGGTTGATTGCGTTGAAGGTGATAGAACCCTTTGTGGTTCGACTCCGGCGGCACCACCGCCACACCTATTTCTACCTAATAACAGCAGTGTTAAGCGCTGCTGTGTTCCGGTTTGAAGGGTGTGGTAAGGGAGACAGACTTTTCCGAGGCGTTCCAGCTTAGTCCTCAGGGGTAGCGGCGCATCTGTGGCTGACCTCAGGTAGGAATATCTAATCCTATCTGGGGTTAATTACAGATGTCCATGGGCGGCAGTAACCACTTACCATCAGGTGGACTGCATGCTCGTCTGCTACTCTTATATTATAAAAAAAAATCCCTTCGTCTTTGGTTCACAGAAAGGCATATGAGTACCAAATTTCACCTCATTTGGTCCGGTACTTTCGGAGCAAAGTGGCTGTGACAGACTGACGGACAGACGCACGAGTGATCCTATAAGGGTTCGGTTTTACGATTTTTCGTACGAAACCTTAAAAAAGGGATAAGAATATTAAGAATGTCGATTTATAAATTATGAATGACAAAAAATCATTTCTATATTTGAACATATGTATACCAATTAACATATGTTAAGTATATATTGCTTATCGATTTATATTTTATTAAAATATAATATTGTTGCAGTTACAGCCAGAAACTGCTTCATCACCGACAGAAGATTCACAATCCAGAGATGACGCATGTTGCTCATCCACGTCACTGAGAGACAGCGAAGAAAGAGCATCAGGGAATTCCATTTGCTGTTGGCAGCCAGAGCACTACTTTTTATTTATATCGCTGTATAAAGAGCAGGAGCGTCTGTGGAACCCGCACAACCCAGCGTACCGCGAGGTGGGCGCCCGCGCCTCCGCCTTGGAGCGCCTCGCACAGGGCATGGGCTTCTCTGACTTTACGATAACTGACGTTGAGAAGAAGATCAGATACATACGTGGCACTTACATGAACGAGCTCAACCGGATAGAGGAATCTCTTTGTTCAGGGTCCGACACAATATACAAGCCTGTTGTACCATGGTTTGATGCTTTGGACTCTTTCCTTAGAAACGTGCACACCGGCGCAAACAACTCACATGACACGGTTAGTTTTCCATTTAATTCAATTTCAGCAAGGTATGACGACTTACCATTAACATTTTTACTAATATGTGTCGATAATTTCTAGAAATGATGATTTATTAGCAAATTCGTATTATTAAAATTATTAAAAGTATATTGGTAACTTAAAGGATATTAAGCAAACAAAAACAGCCAGATACAAGAGAGATAGGCAGAAATATGTCGACGGTTCTACCATCTTCCATCCTTCAGTTACCTACTGCCATATAGAGCTGTCTCTATTTATAAAATCTGTATTTTCGATATGTTTATTTATAATATTATTAAAAATATATGAATATTACCCCTGAAATCTAGTATTGACATTTTGTATTACGCTTACAGCTACAAAACGAGATAAAAGTGGAATTTTCTTGCGAGGACAACGACGAGGACGTCGAGCAAGACTTCGTGCACCTGCACCCCGAGCCCACGTCGTGGGCGGCGGCCGAGCGGGCGGAGCGCTTAGCCGAGAGCGCGGCGAAGCGCGCGCGGGACGGTGCGGGCGAGGGCGACGAGTTCGCGGTGTTCGCGCGGCACGTCGCCACGCAGCTGCGCGCGCTGCCGCTGGCCTTCGCGCTCGAGGCGCAGGAGACCATCCAGTCCGCGCTCACGCGGTACCGCCTCAAGACAATTAGGAAATAAATTGACCGAACATTCATATCCTTGTTACCTGAATAATTCATATTGTAGGGATAAATAATATTATCTCTTAAATTGAAATCTTCTTCGCATGGGAACATCGGTCCCACATGCATATGAGCTGAAAAACAATCAAGCAAGCAATGAAAATAAATCTCAATTACCGATATAAGTTTAACTTACAATGTACTTGCTTTCCTTAATAAGCACAATAAAGTTAGTGCAAGAAAAATCTTACAAATGGATGTTATATAGATGTGCAAATTAATCTGATAATATTCGGATTTAATTTGTTAGTGATTTATTATTGTATTGTTGTGAAGTAAGATATATACCAAAGTAGTGTATCATAAAGATAATAATGATAATAAAGTCGTAATTCTAATGAATGAAAAGAAAACTGGCCAGTTGCTAATCACAAATAATAAGCACTAATAACAACACCAACCAGTACCGTTAGTATGAGTTCTACGTATGCTCGAAAACTTTCATCGTTTATGTTTTTGCTCACACAGCGCCCCTGTGGACGGTGTCGGAACTAAAATTCCATAGTGTAAGTTCCAAAAACGAAACAATAACGCTATCAAAATTATATTAAAATTTTTAACATGCATTTATATTTGTAAAATTAAATGTCGTTACACATTGACTATTCAGTTTTTTAAGTAGAAACTAAGCGTACAGAAAGCACGTAAATTGACGCACTATACTTGCACTCTTGGATGTACCCCGCTGCGAGCAACTGCCGTTAGATGGCGTCGATGATTATAGAATCTACCAGGATCCCATTGCTTAAAATATTCACTTAGCTGTAAACCATAATAAACAGTAATGTAGCGTTGGATTAATGGAAATTGTACAAATTGCCAGATGATAGAGAGAATATTTATATATATTTTTTGTAAATAACTTGTATATTTGAGTTTAATAGATATACATAATTTGACATAGCGATTGTCCAGTACGATAATAATTTATTACATTACATTTTTACATAATTTGTTATTAATATTACGTACTTCGCACGTGTTCAGTCGATAAAACAGACAATTTCAGAGTAAACTGAATAAAATTAAGAACCAATTATTGGATAACTAATTAATACTAACATAGAAAATTGTATTTAACTGCCAGCATTATACTATAGCGAGTCAATGGATACCTTGTTTTCGAATGAGATGCTTATTGTACGTAAGAAATACCAGAGAAGTGCTGCATAATGGAAGCGACGTGTAATATTTCCCGAGCAGAGCCGGCGTGTGGAGCGGCCATTATTTAATACGTGAGAGCAAGTCTGCCAGCCCGCGGTCCGTCACTGAACTGAATAACTCCAGAATCTGACATTTTCTGGTCTCCAGTACATTTGCTTAACGAGCGGCGCACCAAGAAAATCATATTATACACTATTTAAGAGATATGACGATTATTTCATATTTAAAGCCAAGTGAATCATGATTGATTATTTTCCTACTCGTGAGGTAGATTACGGGTGCGTTTCTTGCGGTTGCTGTCTACGAGTATCTACTATTTAATAAGGGCTGTCAGATCTCCGTATATATTTTCAAAACGGAACCACGACAGAAATTAAGATTAGTGTCGGGGGTTACGGTACCCCCAACACCGTAGCGCGTAGAGATGCATTAACATTTGCGAGTCGTGTGCGGTGTGTTCGCATTCCGGTAAACAATTTGGCAGTCTGCGCGCAAAAACATACTGCTGTTATGTTATGGAGCCAGCATGCGGGACCCATTCTTATTAGAAACTGTTCTGCAAATCGGATTCATATTACCTATGTGAGTGCCCTCAACACGAAACTATTTCTTCACTGTGAATTACAACTTACCTACATGATTCTGAATTGATAAGGTGATATTTTGAGCGGAAATTGTTGAGTTCACATGTCACTTGGAATTATATTAAGATTATGGAATTACCGGTCGAGCCCGGAGCCCTCTACGTGTAACACCGCTTTAGTGACCGCTTCGCCACGTGAATTGTCCATGCCCAGTGCTTTTAACTTTTAATTTTCTTCATCAAAATTACTTCTAAATTTTTTATGAGATACACCCGATAATGATAAATAAACGATATTTATAAACGATCCAGCAGACAACAGTTATAATGAAAGATGCGGATTCTGTAAAAGGCGTTTCATAATGAACGGAAACATAACTGTCGGGAGCTCGCACCGCCGGATATGTTGCTATAATGACAACTGCACATATTGCATTAAAATTCCCGTGACAACGCAAAGAAAATAATATTGCTACATCAATGGTACACCAGTACGGTGTATTTTTGATGATGGTCGTTTTAGAGCACTTTCTCTTGATTTTTTTTCAATAAATGTAAATTGTTGTTAACATATCTTGAGAAACAAATACTTAAATAATTCTCGTACAGAAAATTAAAGTTCTATTAAATTATTATTGGAGTTTCATTTTCTTATACCTACGCACTCCAATTTCTGTATACATTATCTTGTAAATAAGAATGCCGTAGGTAGGTATTCTCAGCTGATTCTTGTAAGAACTACAGTGAAATATAAAGAAGCTTTAGACGTCAGATAAAACCATCATTAGTCTGATCCAGAGTTCTGTGACATAGTTAAACTATAAAAAAAGAAAGTTACACGTACCTATATAGCGTATTGTGAAGTTTCTTTACTTACTATTCTCTTTACGTCCTACGTCGTCAATTTACGTCCGTCCGCGCCCATCCATCAGCTGATCGCTCGTTTTTGCTTACGTAGGTAATGCTTCACGTGTGTTGTACACAACTCAGTACAGATGCACATTGCACGTGAAATACACATTGGTAAGTGTGTATGCGCGCCGAGCGAGACTGTCTTTGTGCGTTGGTATGATTCACGCACTGTTCACGAGCAGTCATTAACAGACGCCAAAATCGAACACATTGTATCTGGGTGTAGGATACCAAAATTCAACTACCAAAACAAAAAATAGTATCCGTTATTCAAAGAACCCTTTGTTTGTCTATTACAGGTAATTTTGACTTTAAAGAGACAAAATAGACTTTACAAAGAGTGGCGTAGGCATTTAGCCTGATGCCTTTAAAGAGATTTATTAAAAGTAGAGTGTTCCAAAACTAGTATCGTAGTCACTTTTCTTCGGACCCCCTAAACCACCCTTTATATTTTATGGTCTTATTTTCACTTTTGTAAGTATGTAACCTATTAGGGGGAGGACCTCGGGACGTGCAAGAATTTGCTACAATAAATCATAAAAATCTCCATTGACGTAGTAAAGGAGAAAGGATCTGAAACCAGACTTTTTCGAGGATTTAAGGTTAGCCAAATAAAAGAAGCAAAAGATGTATGCGTCTATATTTTTTTCACACACGCGGAGGCATCAGTGAGCAGAACATCCGTTCAGATTGATAGCGCGCAGTGACGCTGGCGACTGGCGAGCGGATGTCACTTCCTAAACGAAGCCGTGGCGATGACGCTACGATGTTATTTTGGTTGACCATTTTCTTATGTTCATATTTTTAGACTACATCTATTTTATCGGATGTGATGTCAGTCGCTAGCGTTCCAGCCAATCGGAGTCGAGCCGCTATTGATGATCCTCTACGGCCTAGTCGTAGCCAAATACGTGAAAACTCTGCACGTTTTTTTTTACTATGTTTTTTCTATGTTAACTTCGTGCTATTGCGCACCTAAGTCCTTTTTTAATCTATACACCATAACGGTTTTCATAACATTTATGTAATTTACGTGACATTAATATTTCACTTTCTTTTTTTAATAAAAAAAAAACAAATTAAATTATCTGCAATTTTGTGCAAGGTTAAGATAACGATCAATGTACAAAGTACCTAAGTGCATATTAATAACTTGTGTACTCGTGTAGTTCGCCAGATGTCGCGGCAGGCCGGTACAGTCGCGCACAGCTGTCCGGCTCAGTCTCCTTCCTGCTCCGCGGTTCCCACGCTCGGCGCGATGTTCGCGTGCGTTACGTACACTCGCCATAAGTAACTTGTATGTCAAGTGCACCACCTGTCAGCGCAAAATACAATATTACTCTGTGTGTATTATTTTAATGTTGAACTTAATGCTGGAATTCATTATTTATTCATTTGGCACATGTTCGGACATTTCGAACACCATTTATTGTACAAAACCGGAATTACTTTGTTAAATTCGCATAAATATACAAAGAAAGCTCTTTGTGTAAGACTTACAATTTTTTTTCAAGTAGGTAAGTAAGTGTCTTAATAAAACTGATGCTAAGCGATCTTAAGTCACTCTCTACCCGGCACAGAAATTTGAATCAACATGAGACAAATGTTAAGGAAATTGACCATTCCTCAGGATTCCTCCTCATATTGTGACGCAGACATGGAAACCAGTCGAATGACAGTTTGGAATATTCCAGTTCCCGCCGCAATTATAGCGTTACGCAACAACAATCGATGATCGATCGATTATTATTTATGAATATATGGACAAACAATCTCAATATTGATTCTCAGTATTACTATTTCCATTCCTGGAAACCAAATTTAGATTCCTTTAGCCCTTCAATACAATTTATATTTATTTTTTTTCAGTTTCAGGAATGTGTTTTTATGTAAAAGTAATTTATTCAGGTATGATCTTTTATCTATTCATAAGATTATTCGCAATTGAACGAAAAAACTTAGTATCGAGTAAATATATCACAGGCTAATTTAATATTTATCTTCCTGTTGGATTAGTGCTGCCATCTGTCTGAGATTTTCCTGAATTATTCTAGTCATAAGATCGACTATCGGAAATATCTTATAGATGCGGCTTGGGGATACCTAATTAATAATATTGCAAGCAATAAATGAAAACACATCTTACTTTGCTAATATAAATGCAAACAAGTTGTCGCAGGCGAGTGATTTTTTCAAGGGTGACCAGAAATAATACGATAATATCCAAATTCTCGAGGTTTTTTAAGTTTTGTCCTGCTATTTCGATGATGGCAACCCTGTGCTGGATGCTAAACCTCTTGGAATTCTATTGACTTTTATTACTTACAAGAATAAACCGTCGTTCATGCTTCGGAGTAATTATTTAATAACCCAGCGCTGAACGGCTGCGTCTATTAAACACATTACGATCTGTCATGTCATAAACAAGCTTGTGAAACTATATCATTCGATCGTTAATATGCAAAAGGGATAATTTGTATATTAAGTGGTTTAAATTTACATGTTACCGGATCGGGTTTGCCGGGCAATGTGATCGCGATCACTCGCCTACGGTTTCCACAATTTGAGATATACCTATTCCAGACCAAATTTCCTTATGTACTGTATAATAACGAAAATAAAGTTGCGTTTTACTGAAATCTGTGCTACTGAAATGAATAGTTGCGATCGGTATATTAATCACGAGTGACAAACCCCGGGCCGCCGCCGCCGGCCTCGCCTCGCGCCTCGCCGAGGACGACACACTTGACATTTTGACACTATGGTTTAGCCACGTGCTACATAGCCACTAATTTTCAATTAAAGCCGAATGTTCTGGGCTGTTTTTTATTTTATTGAAATATTTTTTCTACAAATAAATTGAGTCTTAATAATAACTACTTACACAATTATTAACTAGATGTGACAGAAATTAAAAAGAAAGAAGATAAAGATATATCTTAGAAGAAACCTAGTACACTACGTACATTTTATAAAACAACAACGCGTTAATAATACTAATACGCGCAAATAAATCAAAAAGGTTTTTTTGAACGACGAGTCTAGTGCGTGTTTCAGTCTTAAAATTCAGTCAGAAGTAGCGTATAAACGCCAGCGATAATAAATACACAACACTAGCTACTCAGAAGTAATAACGCAGTTTGACAAGCAATCTCATTAAAGACTTTAGCTTAATTCATTACTTGCCCATTTTTAATTGTACTTTTATAATTAGCTACAATTTATTTATATAGGTATGCACGATCTATCATTAGAAAAATGATAGAGATACAAATCGATAAAATTAAGAGCACGGACGGCGGCATGCAGCAATCGTGCTACAGCGGGCACGACGCGCACGGCAGCGGCGCCGCGACGCGCGCTGACACGTTATCTGTACCCTTACCATGAGTTTTTACGTTTTGACAACAAATATGACTGTTTTGGTATTTGTTTACGTATTTGCCCATACAAATTCCAATCAGTCTTGTCCAATCAATCATGTTTTGTCTCTTTTTTTGCGAACATGTGAGGTAGATAAAAAGTTCATAGTCACTTGAGCACTTACTTGTTGTTACGTTTACCCAGTCTACTGAAGCAAACGGAACAGAATAATGGATTGAGTAAACGTAATGTAAAATTGTGGGATGTTTTGAAAACTCATGGTAAGGGTACTGAAAGTGTGCAGCGGGGCTTAGCGCGGTACAAGACGAGCGGTGATTATTGCTTTGACAGCCTTTTGAATAGCCCGCCGGCCGCAACTGCACGTTTGTTTGCGCGAGATAAGCACTTACTTGATATTTCTGTGTTTAATCGTTATAAAGTTAATTTAGAAGCAGGACTTCATGGATGGTAGTGGGCATTTACCATCAAGGAATGTATGCTTGTTTGTTAGTCCTATATTAATCCTTACTAATAGTATAAATTCAAAAGTAACTCCGTCTGTCTGTCTGTCTGTATGTCTCTTCTTCACGCCTAAACCATTGAACCGATTTGAATTAAAGTTTGTACAAAGATAGTCTGAGACCCGACACGACATAGGATAGTTTTTATCCCAGAAACCCCACGTTAACGTAAAAGTGTCGATTTTTTGGAACAAAAAATATTAGTAAGGGTTAAATCGTAAACTATGCATTTGATCAAGTGATGATCTTTAGCAAAGTTATTGTCCATGAGCCCACGAAGGTTTCAGAGTTGGTACGACCAATTTTCGCCAGATGGCGCCTCTGTCATTCCAATGAAGGTAAGAATTTTCAGTTTTATGTATATCATATTATTTTTTTAAACGCGGGCGAAGCCGCGGGCAAAAACTAGTAAACAATAAGGAACAATCTCTATACTTATGAATAAAAATAATTTTGTTATATTTCGTTCATAAATATGCCTACAAAGCGAAGTAATTAATGTGATCAGAGGGCTTAAATCTCTGCTGTTGTCTGCGCCACCGCACAGCCGGGACGGCGCGTGGCGCTGGCACTGCTGCAGTGCCGTCATGCCGTGTACTGCCGAGTGCCGAACCCCTGATAATCCCACATTTTTTGTCGCATCCCTCGCGATGCGAGTTTGTCAAAATATCACGTTTCATCGGTAATTGATTATACATTGCCCCTTGCCGCTCGCCGCTCGCCGTTTATCGGTTGCATTGTTGACTTTAAAAATGACAATTATGTCTTAATTAATTTAATGTTGTCATCATCATCATCAACCCATTACTGTCTAACTACTGGGCACGGGTCCTCTCAGAATAAGAAGGATTAGACCACCGTCCACCACGCTGGCCAAGTGCGTTGTTGTAGACTTTGCATATTTTAGAAAACTTGTTTTATATCCTAAGATTTCTCACGTATGCAGGTTTTCTCACATTGTTTTACTTCACCGTTTAAGCAAGTGATAATTTCTAATACGCACATAGCTTTGAAAGATTAGAGGCGCGTGCCGGGGATTTGATCCTCGGACCACTTCGATCAAGAGGCTTCTTAAAGAAAATTGGCTAATTTTCTTAAACACTAGGTTATCACTGAATTGAAAGAGTACTTCTAGTTGCACATAATTATTATATTAAATTAAAGGTACATGTGATTAGAATATCATACTTTGGTAAGTAGGTACATACTTTGCGTAATGCTTAATTATACGAATTAGGCAAAGTAAGCATATTAAAATGACCTGAGTAATTTAATAGTAATTAATATGGTATGGTGTAATAATCATTATGGCCATATTTAGGTAACATCTACCTTTTTTTTCTCGAGGGGGAACCTTCAAAAGGTACCCGACGACGTTATGTGAGAAAACGGGTTATGTGTGATTTTTACCGCACTAAAAACCCCCCCTGTGGCCGTCCTCAACGCTTGTTGGAGAACTCCGGGATCTCCGACGGAACACAACCGGAGCCCTCCAAGCGCTATGCCCCGATCGGGCACTACCCTGGGGGATCAGTTTTCGCTCCTCCCACACCATGTAGTGTTACACATACTGCCGTCCTTCCCGGGGTCGCTTGCTGGACTGTTCGAGCTCCCACTCTTGCCGCCCGCAACCCCGGAAGCCCCCTCTTAGTCGCCTCCTACGACAGGCAGGGGATACCGTAGCCCTATTCTAGTCCCGGAACTACAGGGACAAGGTAACTAGGTCAAAAGCAAAATCAAAAGCAAACTTAGTCGTAAAGCTTATTATAATTTCTGATTATATTAATGATAAAACAGCTTGGGACTGATCAATAACATAATTATTAGTTAATTAAGAAAATGTCAAAGTGTAGCGTATCTTGCTGAACAAACTTCTTTTTTTTTAGATAAATGTAAAGCAAGATACTGGAGCTAATGCTTTATTAATTATATGTAAAAATAATGGCATTTAAAAAAAAATTAAAAAGAGAATAATTATTTTTAAAATTAAAAAAGACAAACCCACTGAGTTTCTTACCGGATCTTCTCAGTAGAGGTCGCGTTCCGATCCGGTAGTAGTTTAAGAAAATATTGTAACTGACAATTTGTAAGTGCCGCCGTTGGCCTATACAAAATAAATATATATTTCATTTCATTTCATTTCATTTCATTTCATAACATCTACCTACTATTTAGTGTTTACATTGACGACATAGATTGACAAATTAAACATCATAATGGCCGTTAAATGAACATTTAACAACTAGATGACTACTATATAAAATAATTGGAAACGACTATTTACCTAAGTACTACGTACCTAAGTACCAAAGTACTACGTACGAAGAATAATGTTATTGTTTTATTATTCGATTCTATTCTGAGAACTGCAGACCTAATCTCATCGATTAGTCTAAATGACTTCAGGGAATGAAAGCTCCCACAATCACGATGCGCCGTAAAATTATATGGCAACGTGAAATTTTACACGTGGCCTCCGTGCCGCCGTGCCCTACCGGGAACCGATCGGCACCATCGGAACATCGGCAACACACCGACGGATAATAATTTGTTAGCGGACAAAAAACGGAGTCTGGACGCAGCCGCGGCCCGTCTTTATACAACTGATTGACAATGAAATTGTTTCATATAGAGATCTAGGACTGGTTTTGTACTGCATTAAAATACTTTTTTTATAATTATAGGTAATACTTATTTATATTCAATTCAACTCTAGACATATCTTTATTCAATTAATAAAAAAATATAATTTATTATTATTATTACATTATAATTTTATTCAATTAGCTATTAAATTAATTACCTAACTTTATTTACTATTAAATTATTAATAGCAATAACCATTAATATTGACAAAATAGGATAAATAAGACAGTTGTATTATGATACTTTGAGCCCGGGAATTAGCGTAATTTGAATGTCCTTATTTACAAGTAAAGCTGCACACTTTACTGTTAATATTACGACCAGTTTTGCACATATAAGTCGGTACAGGAACAATGTTGCGTTAACTCCGGCACCGGCCAATTACGGCGTCTTTCGGAGCGACGTAACATAAAAACAACTCTTTGAATTTATTTAGTTAAACTGTCTCGACTTTTACTCTGGCGGCTGATTTAATGCAATTATGTCAATAACCGTACAGAGGCTTTCGGCTTCCGCAATGTAAAATCTCGTTCGGAATAACATTTTTTTCGAATTTAAATCGAACGACTGCTTTAAAAGTGGCATTTTTAAATTTTTGGCACTAATAAGCGACGGGGAAAGGCAGGAGCTGTCGCGGAGACGCCGCCGCTGGTCGCCGCCGGGCGCTCCGCATGCAGCTTAATTACCGGTAATTATTGCCGGGCAGTTGCCGGTTATCGCCGAAAAGGGGCGAAATTGCTTTAATAATATTTGATCAAGTTGCATTAACGAGGGAAAAATACTATCTTTTTAATTAGTGCTGTTTATTTATCATCCATGTGTATTTTTTATTTGGCGGTAGAATGAATCCTTCAATCTAATCTCTTTTCATAAACTATTCAATAAGGAATGTATTGTGGTTAATAAAAGATTTCGGAATAAAACTTTTCCACGAGACAATTCCATTGTGGAAAAATTGTAAGGCGTTGCCTTGTTAAGCACCATTCTGAGAAGTTGCCAAATCTATTCGTATTACTGGGTGTTCTATGATAATACTTTATTTATTCAAAACGAACAATACCTGACGTGAACATTAAATAGGGCACTTCTGGGCTTGAAGTTCTTTGGAAATAGCCTTCCATCTATTGTGGCCGGAGCTGAACCCTATTTGCGTGGAGCCAATGTGCCCTATGCGCCGTACAATGGCGCACGTATCTTCGTGTACAATGAACTTTGTGCTTGTACATTCGACCTAGGTATTTGCTTGTAAAGAATATTTGAGCCAAAATAGAGGGTTCAGCCAAGGTAGTTCATATATAAATATCGTTAACCAATGTTATCAAAAGAATAATATTATTTTTTCTCTTCTATTTATCTACACATAATTTCCATATCTCAGGTTTCGGCCGTAATGATAATAATAACTGATTAAAGAAAGAGCTAGCAAATCAGCACTATCACTTTATTCGTCTTTATAAGTTCTACATTATCATACTTTACAATCTTTAGAAAGAGAAATATAATAGTCGTAGTTTTGAAAAAGATTCAACTTACTTAAATTCTAAATAATGAAACTTGCTTTTTGTTGGTGATGTTCGTGTGCAATTTTTCCATTATTATACTAATCTGCCAAAGAAAAAAAATCTTATGGTTGGAGTTTAATTGGCCATGAAATAAAAATAAAACAATATGCAATTCTTCGCTCATTTGACAAGAAGTAATAGTTAAATAATTTTTGAATAACCAATTGGCAGCGTTAATGATGATTACTGATATGATCAGCGCAACATCGACCGCCGTGTTAATATAACGGTTTAAATAAATGGGTTTTACCGTAACAGAAGAGTGTGTTCAGCAAATAAGTCACTGAGGGATAAGATACAGAAATAAATTGGTAGAGCGATAACCCCGGGTCACGCGGCGTGGAGTCCTGCGGGAGGACCGGGAGGCGGGATGGCGGCCGACGTGCGGATAGCGCCGGACAGATGGAATTTTACAACATCAATCTCGACGTGTTTGCCTCGCGGTCTATATTACCCTTTCAAATACATTTCTTTCCAATTATGATACAGAACTGGGCAAAAGATATTTTTCGGTTATCAGTGTTATCGCTATCTACCTCTCCTCATCATTGTTATACGTGTGAAAACCTTATGGTATTGCAAATGAAAATGTTTTTATCCAAAAGATGTTAATCAGTAAGTTTAAGAACTATTTCATCATGATATGTTCGTTTCTATGGAAATTAGCGTGGTATATTAGGAAAACATACTTTTCTGAGGGGTTCTAGCTTCGTCCTCAGGGGTAACGGCACATCTGCGGCCAGCCTTAGGTAATAATCAATTTTATCCGAGCATGATTACAGACGTCCATGAGAGTAGTATGCTCAGTGTACTATCAGGTGGACTGCATACTATACATACTACTATCAGGTGGATTCCAATATTATAAATGATAAAGCAGTCGCTACGCTCAGCACGCGCCCGCGTCGTCACGTCGCCGTGGTGGCTGCACTCGGCACCCGCTCTGCCATCCGTGAGGGCTTTCAGTGATATGGCTAATGGGATCGTAGCAAGCCTATTGTTGCGGATTTAGAAGAGGCCGCAGTTAGTGCTAGCTATTTCTCATAGGCTGCATACAATCCTTATCCTTCCCAGGGGCACGTAGGCGATTTTCCAGGATAATTAACTTTTAACGATTTATAGAGATTTTGAAGTCTTTTACATTATTGAAAGGCGTGTAATGTGCCGAATCTATCAAATCTGCAACATCGTGTAAAATATATACTATATTGTAATATGTTACTACGAAAAGCATTTTATAATTAATCTTCCTCTGTTTGTGGGTTACTGAATTTACAGAATAAACGCAACATCTGTGCACAATGCTTAATTCCGCTCCTAGTGTTCGTTCGCGCGGCAGCGGCCGCGTCGGTGCGCAGCGTTGAATATTGTTGTTACAACAGTAAAATTGGTCGCAGAATTGTACTAATAGCACTCACGGTCCTATACGAATATGCAATTCTGCAATATGCAATCTTTATCTATTGGTCAATTAGTCGCAATATATCGTGTTGATGACAGCACTGTGGATATGTCAAAATAAAAAGTAGGTGATCGACTCTTTGTATTCATTTTTACATACATCAAATAGATTGAATTTATATCGTTAAATGCACAAATATTCAAGGTTTTATTACGTTTTCAGTGCGTCTCATTACTTGGCCGAGCCAATCAGATTGTAGTTGAGTCCAATAAGGCAGTTCTCTGGCTTCCTACTCCGACGAGTTTACAGATAGATCCGTTTGAAGAATTATTACCCATCAGTCTATTATGTTAGATCGTTAATGGAGCTTAAAGATAAATCAGTTCAGCTGAAGTTACACTACGTCCTACAAATCTCTCGTGTCATGTACAGTTGGTATGTACACGAGAACGCAAGACATATGTACAAGTTCTAATCCTGTTATACATTATGAATGAATATATGAATAATACCCGTTTAATCCGCTTCATATTTGGTACTGGCAATCTGATTACAGCCGCCGTGGCTGCTGCGGGGTACAGACAGAGATAATCATTGTGAGAAGAATATATAATATAGCTTAGTTACCTTGAAAATGGGGCACACGTGCGGGGAGCGTGATATACGTATGAGACAGAGTTCATATTTTGGTCATCTCCTTATATAGGTACCGTATATTTTTGTACACTACTTAATATCTAAGCTGCCAACATTTTTGACATGGCATTTGATTGTTCTCAAATAAGAGGATGGAAACGACTGATTCAGTTTTTAGGACAAGGTAGAGCTAAAGAAGCCTAGGAAGTAAAGTTGATTTTAAATATAGGGTTCCTATTTTCCTAGAAATATTTAGGGTTCCTATTTTCTGTTTAAAAGTTCATGCCAAATACTGAGTGTAAGTCTTAAATTTGTAAGTTCTAATATTGTTGAATGTAAGAGAAGGAAGTTAAACAAATGTGACCACTTACACAATAGTGTTGTAGGCACATGATATAATGGTGTAATACATATACCGACACACCGTTGTAATACATATCGATGGATATACGAGTGCAACATAGATATGTACACTTTTGCATACATAATTATACAAACGTGTCGTAGAGTCCTACACAAGATCTGACACGGCTGTCCGCGAAGTAGAGCGCACGAAACTTGTGAGCACGAACTCTACATCCTTGTCATTCGAGTTGCAGCGAAGACAAAGTTGGGCCACGGCTAGAACAAAGCCTTTGTGTTTCATAAAAACTACAAAGGGCCGCGATCTAGACGCTCGTCGTACAATGGAGGCGAGGACGACGGGCCCTTTTAATGCTCCAACATAAATAATAGCAGCCAACTAGGTCACGGGGACGACGAATGGCGAATTTAAACTATTTATAGCACAAACACGCTTTGTTCCGGCGCGTCTTTATGTGCATACAGAGAGCTCCTCCGGCTCCTCCGGCACCTCCGCTCCTCCGCGCCACTCCGCCTTCTGGCTGAGCTGGCATCTCGGTAGCTATTAGTATTCCGTCATCCGTGAGACATTGAAAAAATGGAAGTTTCAAACTGTTTATGCTCTCTCTTTAAGAATATTATAGTATGGAAGGTGGTAGAACCCTTTGTGGTTCGACTCCGGCGGCACCACCGCCACACCTATTTCTGCCTAATAACAGCAGTGTTAGGCGCTGCTGTGTTCCGTTTTGAAGGGTGTGGTAAGGGAGACAGACTTTTCCGAGGCGTTCCAGCTTAGTCCTCAGAATAGCGGCGCACCTGTGACCGACCTCAGGTAGGAATATCTAATCCTATCTGGGGTTGATTACAGATGTCCATGGGCGGCAGTAGCCACTTACCATCAGGTGGACTGCATGCTCGTCTGCTACTCTTATATTATAAAAAAAATGCCATTGATAATAGATATTATGTTAATGGTCGAGTTATTCGTGAGACATTACACTGCGGAAGCTATATTTATTGTTTGTTAGGTAAATATTTGATTACGTGTGTACAAATGTACGGACGAATCATATATGTAGCAAAGACACTCATGTCGGTTACAGGCCTAAACCACGTAACTTGCCACAAACCTCCCGTACTGCTCACTATGAAACATTGTACGTAGATACATGCTGCGCGCTACAAGAACCCTATATCATATGTAGGGAGCGATAAATTAGGGCTTGCAAGTCCTTTGTTAGGAGTATCTAGGAAATAAATAAACATCGCCGCCGGGAGCGTTCCCGCGGCGCCCCACAAAAGAATTCCTGCGTTTGAATTCGGTTTTTGTGTGTCGGAGAGTGCGTGAGACATGTGACGGCGCCGGACAGCTCAGCCCGAGTGGGAATCCATTAGGTAACAACGAACTTGATTGATGGTTTGTTGATCGCGACCGTCACTTGGATGTCGCCCTAGTTACAGGTTATTAAAGGTGGCACCTTTTCAATACGGAGGTCGGTGGCGCCAGCAAATATATTTTTTGCATTAGCAATATTTTGTTAATTTTATTCTGGTTTGAATGTTTTGATGTCTGATGTATTTTTATTGAAAAATTGAGCCTATCGATCACCTATGCGTCGCACCTCTTATTTGAAAGTTATTGTAACTTAACACATACTTTAAACTGAACCCTGCTAATATTAGGTCGAAATAGATAATAAGTGTCTATTTGACCTGATACTCAGGACATTTCCCCCATGATATTGTGTACAAAAAATCACTAAAATATCATAACTATGCGGTGCATATCAATTTGCAGGCCTCGTAGGTAGATGGTTGAACACACTAAAAAATAAATGAAATCGTGACTCATAGTCATGTGCAATAACTCTACCGAGTTACGGCTCGTGTTACAACGCCAAAGAAAATTATGAGTCAGACATAACGACACTCAAATAAGGCATACAATCTTTTTAAGGAGCACTTTGTAACTATGAATGTTATAGAAATCGCCGATAAATCTTAGTAGACGTCGGGTAAAGCCTATTAGCGTTTTCTTATAAGGTCCTCGTATTTCGCTGAAAGGGATAAACTTTCCATTAGCAATTGTACTTGGAATATGCAAGCGCAAACATCTGCGCTTAATCGTTTATACAAATGTTAGTCGAACGCTACGCTTACTCATGAAGTATTCTAAACACTCTTTTTACCTCTGAGTACAGTCTGTCCAGTTACGTTATTCTTATTTTGAGTTTTTAAGAGTCGGAGTTTTAATTTTGATATCTCAGAGGGTCGATTCTGACGGCATCGTTGGAATGTCAACATTCCAGATGGGTTAAGGCGATCCCTTTTAAACATGAGTTCTTTATATTATTAGAATGGCGTGCGAGGGCGGCCGCGGTGGAGGCTGCTCGGGATCTGAATAAATACAATATTCCGAGAGGTCCGCCGCAGCATGCATTATGTATGCGTCGTGCCGCTGACACTCCTTTCACAGCGGACGAGGCGCGAGCCGCATCGAAATTTCTGCCATGGAAGATACTGCTACAACTATAGTAATATGGAACATTTTTAGCGTTGTAAACATTAAAATTATCTCCGTTGTTTGCAAGCCATCGCCACTTTTGTTTTGGTTAGTCTGTCAAATCGTGGTAAAGAAGACTAAGTCTTACGAAATAACGTAGCTCTAGCGTGCTAAGTGCTCAACGTAATTTCACCGCTTTCATTTTTATATTACATGAAAATGAATAAATAAATAAAAATGTGCATGCCACTATTGTAGTTACTTAAGTAAATATTTAGATCAAATTGAACTAAAGCCGGATATGAAATGGGTAAATGTTGCGGGCGGCGATGCGGCAGTTTCATAAAACAGAATTATGTTTCACGGATATTGGTGCCATAGATTCTCTTCGGGTGTGGCGTCGAGTAGCGAGTGGCCTGTGGCAGGCGAGTGCCAGTGCGACTGGCGAGTGGCGTGGGGTAACAACTTTCATTGTCGAAGGCGATAAGGACTCGAGCTCACGTCTCGGCGTCCGTTTCATTGAGCAATAAAACCTCCACTTATGGGAATTCAATACGGAGCACATCGACCGAGTATGTATCCGCGCAGAGGCACGCGGACGTAGAACCTGTTTCATTAAAGTACCTGCAACGTAGCAAGGGGTAGATTCAAAACAAAGTTTCGCAAGGTCGTGTTTTGACTGAAAATACGGTGTTAAAATTAGAAGCTGTTGCTCTAATAGGGCTCGTTTTTCTTCGTCCATCCCCTTGAAGTACACTCTTGGAAATAACCATTAACCTTGTCTGCTCTAGAAAGAGGGATCATAGTCAGCGGTGATGGCAGTCATTAATTAGCTGCTGCTGCTAGTATTTCGGCTGTAACGAAGTTACGGTGATACAGTTCTGGTTTACGCTATAGCACACGAGATGTGAACTTCTGTGAGGCTTAGGCATTTATATTAGCTTATGGTAGGCTGTCTCTTCTATTGGTGAATATTTAGTCTTAGGAAAGGGGGAGGAGGGGAGGCAGGGCCATAACCGGCCGTAACGCCATCATAACGCCATAAAGTGCAGCGCACAAGATTGATCGGTATCGCGTTCCGCACACAGCCAGCGCCCACATACATCATCATTGTCGAGGTGCGTTCACTTCTGCTAACTCATTACAATCACACTTGCGAGAACCACAAACCACAGGAAATTTATAACAATGCCGAGTTAAAGCTTGCACAATACTGGTTTAATGCAAAAGCATAGTATATTCATCTTCAGTTTTTTTTTTTAATTGCACTGGAGCAACGTCGTTACTGTCTCTTCAGGTCAGGAAAGAGATAGGTACATGGCTACATGCATAATTGTAGCTTTTTTGTGTAATATAAATGGCTGCAAGGTACACAAAAGTCATAACCATTGTCAAATTATGTCAAGGATTTTCTATAAATAGTGTTCATAATCATAGTCGCCGAAATGAGATTATCCTTGCGGCTATTTTAGGTTTCCAAAATTGCGAAAACGCTTCGTTAAACGAGTATTTCACGTCCAAACTTGTAATACGCCACTCGACAACTAAAATGGTAGTTGCGGAACAAATAATGGTGGAATTAGCGAGCACTGAAATCGTAGGAGGTTTAAAAGCTTATCGCGTCATGTCGGAGTCAGCTTAGCGGGCACGCACGCTGCGACCGCCCCGTCAATCTCTCGATCAATAGTATGGTGCTCCGTAACCGTAACCGAAACTATCGGATATCGGAAATAATAATCTATCCGAAACCGTAACCCAATCCAATATAAAAGTTTCAAATAATATCGGATAGAGGCGGAGACTAAGTGAGACACAGATACAGTAGATACAAATGTTCCTTTGTAAATAAAATTAAATCATTATGTGCCAATTGTACTAATGTATTTTCTTCATGTTTACAATTCCTTAAAAAACTATACGAAACTTTCCGATAAAAATATTCGAAACCAATATATTTTTCACACATTCGTATCCATATCCGAAATATCACATACGTAGCAGCCCTAACCAACACCACCATTAGCTACCGAGACATCTTTTAAAGAAGCCCCACTTATAATCACGTCTAATAGAGCATGCTCCGACTGAAGCCTTCAATATATTACACGCCACTATTGCATCGAAGTGGTGGAGTAATACTGCATTATTTTATTACCCTAAGACGTAACCTAGATTCTTCTTACAGGATTTGCGTTATACTATCCTATATGTAGGATGAAACATCATCATCAACCCACTACTGGGCACGGGTGTCCTCTCAGAATGAGAAGGATTAGGCCATAGTCCACCGCGCAGGCCAAGTGCGTATTGGTAGACTTCACATACCTTTTAATATTTTTTTTTAAATCTCTCAGGTATGCAGGTTTCCTCACGATGTTTCCCTTCACCGTTTTGGCAAGCGATAATTAATTTCTAATACGCACATCATTTCGAAAAATCAGACGTGCCTGGGAGTTGAACCTCGGTCCCCTCGATCGAGAGGCCGAGTTTCTTAACCACTGCTTTACATGAAATGATGAAACATACATATTACTATACGTAGGGTTAAATTTACTTCTTTAAAATATTAAATATTTTAAGAAAGTAGATCTATTTAATTAAAATTACACTACAATTCTTATTGAATTGCTGATTAGCAGCACTAAAAGCTCTAAACCAGTTTTTAAATTAAATTACTTATAGCTTCAACGGTGAAAGAAATCACTATTAAACCTATTTATGTACACTCATGGGATTTCACCGTAATCTCAAACGTGTTGAGACTTATTGTATATTTTTTATTCAGAGAGTACGGCAATACCCTGGTGTAGTACTGTGTTGTTAACAGCGACAGTAAATACATCTAGGTATGAGCTATTACATAACAGTGAAATCTTAAGATGGCAGTCCTCCAAAGGGCATAGAACAAAAGTGCTCAGTACAATCGCGATCCAGATTGTAGATATCGGATCTAAATAGCCGGCGGCGATAGCATCGCGGCGCATCGCGGGGATGCCTGGAGGATTGCACGATAACTTTGTTCTGCGAGACCGTTTTTGTCTTACAAGTACCGATACGTGATTCGGATTGGTGCTTAACCTGATGCCTATCTTTTTTTGTCCCTTTACTCTGGATATTGTAAAAGTTTTCAATACTCGGCTACTTTCATAAGAAAGTGTGCACTTATTATAAGTACTCGAAATTCAGAATCTAGAAAGCAATTAGCACAACAAACATTATATAATGTAATATGAGTATGTCAGTCCATTAAACTTCTCCTTCGCGCTGCTTATCGTACCTTCAGGAATATACAAAATGAATACCGGTGATCGACAAGTAGGATGGCGTCCTTCAGGTGGCACATCAGACACGGCGTTGTCATTCCCGGCGCGGCCGCCCACCGCCGCGCGTCTGATCGCCTGCCAATGGCCGCGTCTCGTGTCTCGAGATACAATGCGAAGGGACCGGGCTCGCCGACGCCGGACTAAATACCTCTTGCTTGGGTACATCGGGGGCGAGCAATAAACCACATTCCTTGGCAACCCTGGCGCACGGCGGCGGCCCGGCTGCGGTCAGCCCGCCGAGCCGGACGGACTACACGCTAATCAACGGATCCACTGAAATTCAAGAAGCTTACTGTAGATAATGGCAAACTAGACAACATTCTCTAGGCACGTGAATTAAGGGAGGATTAGATAAGTTTTCTGTGAGTTCCTTAAGTGTATTAAATAAAAACAACGCAGGAACAACGTAAGCTTACAAACGGCATTACAAAGTACATTATGTCAATTTTCCAATACTACGGTTAATTTTACGCACGTTCGTTTCTAATTTATAGGCCCATTTCATTAATTAAGTTACGCCAATATAGCGAAACAAATTCCAAGATATTAATACGGGGTCTTTAATTTAATACTCACCCAGGAGAGCTCTCAGCGAAACGCAATTTATTCGTACGTACCTAGCATTGCCGAGAATAAACCGGCGCGGCGTGTCTAAATGATTCGAGTCGTCTCTGGGAGATGGTGAAATATCATAAGATTTCTTAGAAGCTCGCAAATTGGAAGTTACGTACACCGTACCTAATTGATCAGCTGAAAGGCTTCGAGGCGGGAGGCCCGGGGGAGGCGGGAACAGGGGAGGCGGAGACGCCGAGGCCGGCACGGCTCTGATGAACTATTGAAAGCATTCAATAGACGCGCAGCGAGTTAATGCGGCTTCAATTGAAATACACAGGAGCTCGATCAACATATTTATGAATCCCGACAGTTGTTTGTTTGCCTTCCGTTTGGGGTCGCGCGTGGGCGGCTCCGGGACGTGGAAGTAATCAGTATTGAACAACTCGACGACTCATCATCGCATCGACACACACCATTACACGTTGAAATCTTTATGGAGGACTTTAGACATGTACATAATTTATATATTCTGTACCCTTAGTATGAGTTTGATTTTGTATTTGTTGTACAAATACAAAAACAGTCATTTTTGTAAAATGTGCCAGTATCTTAAACTATTTATATAATGGAGTTTGTTAGCTAGGTTACTTAAATAATTTCAACACATTATGCCATTACAGATACTATGTCTCTAACGGAATTGTCAGCGACGATGGCATCTTGAGACTTCCGGAGGCCCGTCGCGAAGACAAACAAACGCGGGGAGAACTCCAAACTTCCTGCTTTCATACTTCGTGTTGACTGTCTGTGAAATCTCATAGCAATCAGCGAGAAACTTAGTCCTCTCGCTGTACTCAAATATTATAGAACTCTTTATGTTTATCATGTACAAGTACATATTATGGAGTTAGTTGTTTCTATCAGTTTGTTATGAATTATGTTGCCAATAAAGTTATACGCCATACGTTGGCAGTTAAACACTGAAATTAACAACATTACCATTCGGCACCATAAGGAGCTTCTAACTGTTAAAACAGCGTTAAAATTCGATCCTTGTTCTGATAGACACCTAATTGAAAAAATATACATTTATTTGTCTTTTTGTCCAGGAAATTTGCGACATCATAGCACATATAAAATAGCAGTTATCTTCTCAATTATATTTTGAGTATCAGGTTTTATTTTTTGTTATGTTAAAGCAGGGGTGCTTTATTTTGCGAAGCGATCTCTTGTGACATCTCGGGGGGATGAATACGGAACAGCGTGGAAATGAAATAACAAAGTACTTATAATAAGTTTATCTAGAACAATAGCAACGGAAGCTTACGTCGTTCGTTGCATCCTATTCAATGATAATTGATATTATAATGTAACTTGAATGCCAATGTATTGTAACAATATTTGGATATCAATATCGAGATTCTAGGATCGAAACTATTACCGGGAAATGGAAATACCGAGCGGATTATGTTAGAATGCCTCCTGTTCCAGAGAGAGCTATAGATCATATCGCCGGTCTGACGTACTTGTATTACTTTGCAAATATTTTGCGATAAAATAAATAAATAAAACAAAGAGTAATATTTTAAACTACGTAACTGCACAATAAGTAGAAATGAATAAAATAGTATTGAATATATACTTCTTTGCTATGCGTATGACATAACGAAAGTAAAGAAGTCTATGTTCGTTCTGTATTCTAGAACTACAAAACTGATAATGGAAATGTCCTTAGGACTTTAAAATATCTAGAATTACAAAACATCACGGCTACAAAACACGATGAACGTAGGCAGAGTTGAGCCGCGCACAATTTTCAGTTTTAATAGCACATTTGTATTTAGAGTAATCTAAAAAAAGTAACCAAACTAAGCGAGGTTTGTTATGTGGGTGGGTCAACCGCATAATTGAAATGCCTGTAGATTTTGAGATTCAGAAAAGGGATACTAAATTAAATTTAATATGTAGTATCACTATCTCAATATGTAAAATGCAGCTACAAGAAAAATGTATTTTGAAGAAATTCGCGTTATTTTTATGGTATTCAATTTATCGGCACGGTGACGTGGCTATCATTCACAGTACTGTTTACCCGAGTGTAGAGATGGCGATCTGAGATCAATTAATCGAAGAATCGATGTTTTCGGCACAGTAATGGATCGATCTTTTCAAAGATGTTTTAATGTGTTATAGACATTTTTGCTGACGGATACGCATTTCAGTGCGTGTTAGGTCCTGATGACCTTTTTTCGCTATCTTTGCCCTTTGTAGCTAAAAAAGGTTGAACATCGATTTTTGGAGCATCGATTCTTTTGGCCTCGATTTTTTCTAGAAACGATCTTTTTCGGAAAGAATCGCCATCCCTACCGGAGTGGCGAGTGGCGAGCGGCGACACTGGGAGCCCGCCAGGACGCCTCTCCTTCGCCGCTCGAAACACGTCGCGACGCTCATCCATCAATGTTACTCATTTTTATTACCAGTCAAGCAGAGTGTGTTCAAGTGCTCCAGTGGTATCAATCAAGTTGTTTCTAATCTTGCGACGGACAGAGACGACGTTTGAATTTGAAGATACTGATCTCAAATAATGTGGTATTGTTATTTTATATTGTCTATCAAAGGTATCTATATTATTTACTTATGAAAAAAGTAATCATGTAAACGATTGTAGTTTTGTAGATTGTAGTTTTTGAAATATAACATCGAATACAATTATTTTTCAAGTATAGAGACTACTTTAAATATTATAAATCTTCCTGATTAAAATAATCCTACAATTTTGGAAACCTCTTGACCTAGTAAAAATAATTCGCTGTTCTATGGACTGCATTGTTTTTGTTCAGTGCAAATTCCTAGCTGTTCTCATGTAAAATGCGGGCTGGTATCATTGTGCTCTCATCAGGGATAATTAATTGCCTTTTCGTCCGGCGACCCGTCAGAATAATCTGGACGTATGCATGTCAAATTTCATGAAACAGCCAATTTATTCGCGGCCATCGTAAATTATTCGTTAGGCATGACGAATGGCAGTCCGCACTCGCAGTGCTCCCCGCGCGGCGTGACGCTGTGACGTGCCGTGATGCCCGTGACGTGCCGTGATGCCCGTGACGTGCCGTGACGCGCCGTGATGACGTGACGCGCCGTAACGCGCGACGAGATATTGCATGTCAATACATGACAGATTGTTATAAAATTGCTGTGTAGCGATCCAATAATGAAATGTATACTCGTCTTTTGTTCAATTAAATTGGCAAATGGGCGTGGAAATTTGAAACTCCGCTTGATATATATTCTAATGGAACTCAGATGTTCACCTGAAGTTTATGTTTAAATGCTCTACATAAGCTGCCTTGCAAACTGGGTGGGTACTTTGTGCCAGGTCAGATCGAACCTGCTAGATTCGATCTAATTAATCTAATTTTAAAACTTAGTAATCGTTTGAATCTTTTCTCGTGAGCTATGATGTACAGACAAACAAACTGGTAACGAAAAACCTTATTTTGGTATTGCATACTAAAAACACTTACAATTACAATGGACGCTTACATCCGTTTTTGATTTAGGTCCTACCTAGATGAACGCTATCATGTTCGCTTTCGTCCTACACCTATTATTCATAAGCGTCTCCAAGTCGCATTGTCGTCGGGACAACAAAGCCCATTACCCCAGTTGCGTCATGTTCCGTGTCCTACACGTCGGCCGGAACATGCTGCGTCCCGATCAGAACACGGATGAGTCATGCGGTCGCCCGCGCCGCCCACCGCGCCGCCCACCGTGCCCTTGTGTACTTTCATCTTTCATACACGAAGCATTAAATGCTTTTACATAAGATTTAAATCACTTGGCCTGCAATTGTTTACCGAATTCATGACAGTTTTCCTCTAAATGGGTAATGCGTATAATGTGAGAATGTGACTGACCTACTTAGGTATTTTCGACTTCAAGGAGATCAGTGTTTTCATCAAAATCATACAAGCTAAAAAATTTTTGCATAAAGGTTTTTCGTACACATTTGATTTTGACATTTTTTATAATATAAGAATAGCAGACGAGCATGCAGTCCACCTGATGTGGCTACTGCCGCCCATGGACATCTGTAATCAACCCCAGATAGGATTAGATATTCCTACCTGAGGTCGGCCACAGATGCGCCGCTACCCCTGAGGACTAAGCTGGAACGCCTCGGAAAAGTCTGTCTCCCTTACCACACCCTTCAAACCGGAACACAGCAGCGCCTAACACTGCTGTTATTAGTACTTATTAGGCAGAAATAGGTGTGGCGGTGGTGCCGCCGGAGTTGAACCACAAAGGGTTCTACCACCTTTAGACATGACAGTTAATATGTAAAAGTACTTGTTAATATTTTTATACGCATCCTTCTCGCATGTTATTAAAGAGATACGATATTCGCTTTATATCTGAATACGTTTTGATAGTGGATTAGAAGCATATTCTGGAGTTTAATGTAGTTACAGTAAGTTTACGTTACAAAGTTACTGTAATGCTGTTATAGTAACTAGTTCGTGTTGGCCGAGCTGGCTCGTGTATCGTTTTCGTGGTTAAGTTTCATCTCGATGAGTTAACTGCAATGGTAACCGAACCCCGGCGCCACGACAACGAAGCAATTCAATATGTCTATCACAATGGGATTCCTGTCGAAATAATTGTTTGTAAAACTGTACCTATTTATTTTTGGGTGTGATGTCACGATGAGGAAACTGAGTATGGTATCGTTTGTTTAATTACAAAATACTTCTATAAACAGTTTTGTTTTCAGTAATGCTTTTGTGTACTTGAACTTGTATGGCACCCAAAAAAAGAAATTGATCATTAACATTTCTTCTTGGCCAAGAATCAAACTAGAATCTGCACTGTTGGCCTTCGTAGCAGCGTGCACGCGTAGCACGTTAGTAGTGCAAATTGTGATATACATAAGTTGATTAACTGGAAGGGCTGAAAACGTCAGTTTCCGGCAGCGAAGTGTGTGGCGACGGCGAGTGAACGTATCAAATTATGGCCGCCCGCCACGTGACACTGTTCGGGAAATATTTAACGCCATACGTTCAGTCCGAAGGTTCAAACAGTTATTGTATGACGATAAAAATTAACAATTTATTTAAGCTAACGTTTAAACGTTTATTGGCAAAACTTTATAAACCGAAAAATACAAGCAAATATTGGAGGCTGCAAGCAGCCCAGTAACGATACCAGTAATTTGGTTATCCGTCTTATGAAGTAAAAAAGTATTTCTTAAACAAATTCTTATTAACTTCTTAATGAGCTTGTTTTTAACCGACTTCAAAAAGGAGGTGGTTATCAATTCGGCCGGTATTTTTTTTTAAATAATAAGGGCACACAGCATTTTTACCTCATTTTTAGAGGATATAGTAATTGCAATCAATAGATAGCATGATCATATTCTACATGTGTTCTTAATTTCATTTTATGGTTTCCTTGTCAACGACCAATGCTGTGCTTTATGTGTGACTATTTCGGCAATTATTTTTAAAGTTAATAAAACTCCACAATGGTATTACTATAATATTAACTACCCTTAATGTGATTTTTATTGCTGCCGCGTGAGTGTCCTGAGCCCGTGCTCGTGGCGCACCATCGGAATGCTGATGGGGACTGCGCCAGAATGTGTGAATTGCTTCCAAATTTACGACGAGCTCAGCGGATACTAAATGTGTTAAAACGTTCTCTTAGCTGTAAAACGCTGTCAGATTTCTAGTTTAAAATTTAAACGGGGACCAATTGAATTTCGGAACTCCAATTCGGGACATCCACCTCTTATACCTTCTCTTTTATATTGCAATTAGTACAATATTTATATAAACTAATATTTACTGTTTCTTTTCTTGACGCAGTATCAAAAGATAAACAATAAATAAAAAAATTAATATTCAAGACGTCCATATTAAATTATTATTGAATATTAACTCTAACATTCCTGTGTGTGTTTGTGTTAATATATTTAACGGTTTAACCAAAAAAGTAAAAAATATGCTACCCAATCGTTACCATGGCTCTAAGTAAAAGTTTGTATTTCTGTGTCAAAATATATAAGAGCACATTATAAACGCGACTCCGGGCTTGAAAGGCCGCTACTGAATGACGTCGCGGGAAATTACACGTCAAAGCAACACTTAACCTTTAGTTACGAATGCACTAAATTAAGATTTCACTGGAAGTTAAAAGGTAAAAGTCTCTCTTGTAAAGTATGTGTGTATAAGGAAATGTCGACGGCTTATTTTTGTCATGATTGATGGTGGTAGAACCCTTTGTGGCTTGACTCTGCTAGTACCACCGCCATAGCTATTTCAGCATAATAACGGCAGTCTTAAGTCCTATTGTGTTCTTATGTACTTATACGAGGCAGTTCAAATTATAGCAACACATCTGTAGCCGACCTCAGGTATACAGGGTTGATAACAAATGTCCATATTGTTTAAACCAAAACACTGCAGCTTTTTACAATTCAAGTGTAGAGTCACTAGTGACTGCCGCAAAACCAATTAAATTAATGTAACTATGTTAAAATTAAATTAATGTAACTATGTTAAAGCGCATAATTTATGAAGCAGCCTTAAGTATCGAAAGAGCAGGCTTTTAAAGATAAAACTTCGCAGTTTCTGAGTTTAGTTAAAAGTGTAAAAATCGTAATAAAATTCCTATTTAATGTCTTGTAGACGTTTTATCTTAGAGTAAATGAGCTTAAGCGAGACGCGAGTAGCGGCGGTATCTCAACCCGGTCAGTGGTCCCCGGGGTCCAGACCCACATCTCCCCTCTAACTAGCAACAGTCGGCCCGTGACAAGATAAACCCACTCGGATAGCAACGTCACTATCTCGCATGAATATCTTGGATCCAATTTGAATATTTGATAGTGATAACAAGTGTGTATATACGTAGAATATGTTAAGATTTACAGCAGTGATAGCCTAGTGGTGAACTTAGGCTTCGTACGTCGGGGGTTTAAATATTTATTATCATACACTGTACCTAATGGTTACGGAAAAAAATAAAAAATGAAGTTTCATAAGATATGTATGTTAAGTCTACCAACTGTCTTACTTAGCCATCTTAGCTTATGAATATGCTATACACGATTGAGTTATATTTAGCCAAGTAAAACATTAATCTTATAATGCATTTATATACATTTCAGTACAATCCGTGCTATGTTTATCATTATGTACAATTAGTTGCGCTGAAACCTATCCGCGGTTACAGTAACGGCTATAGAACGTTGCCGACAGCATTTGATTACAGCATTAGCTACAGCGTTTGATGTATAATCTGGGATGTGCGGCGCGCGCGCACGTTTCTCGTGATCGCGGCGCGCCGTGACGCGCGCGCTATCTCGCGGATTAGCCAGGGCTGTTCAGAGACATACTATCCACAAGGTACATTACTTTTATAGGCCTTCTATGTGATTATACTTTCTATCTAATCACAGGTTTTTATCGTGTCAAATAAAGAAACAAAATGTTACAATTTAAAATTGGTTTAATCATATTTGGCCTTATTCAACGTAAAATGTGTTATCTAAAAGTTGGTATACATGTACTGTTAAAATAAACATGAGCGATGGCCCGTAATCAGAAATAAGCCTAACAATGTCAATTATGTGGTTCATAGAAAACTTCATAAGCTTTATGGATGAATTAGTTACGAGTTATGACACTTACTCATATAACTGTGTATAATGATGTGTGTATGATAGTGAATATTACAGATAGGCTACAATAAAAATATAACAAATTTCAATAAAAATATTCCCATTCAAGTACACATCCCTATTTTAGGGTATTTAAGTGACAGAGCTGTGTACGTTGTATTTATTACTCGGAGTACGTGAGGTATGCCATTTCGCTTGAAGCGTGGAGCCTCGTGTGTGTGCGCTACACACACTGCACACAAACAATGCACACAAACACACTGCACTCGGAGATTAGATTGTTTCATAACCGGATCAGTGTCGGTGCATATGCAGTTACTTATCGTACCGCAAACACGTTCTGTTTGCTGAATAAATGTGTGTTGCTAAAATAATGACGTAACGTTTGTTCAGGACAATTACTTAAGTTGCTCTTTGAGACAACACGACCTACCGCAACTTCCTACATTTGCGTTACACGATTAGCTCTACCACCCGCCACGATGCTACAAAGTAGGTATAATTGAAAATTAGACGAGCTTACCTGTAAGCGAAGTCTGATTATAATTTTATGAATGGTGATCTGAAATATAATTGAGAATTACAATGTAGTATCCTTCTTCCCACTCGTCGGCATCGCGATTGTTTAGCCTTTAAAAAACAAAAAAGTTTTAAGACCTCTGGCACTGCGTATGACAGTGACACTATATTGACAGCTACCTCACTTAATTTAGAGTCTATCATTTCCAACTTAGTCTCCTTGATAATATGCATGCTGTCTATATCTAGGAGACTCTTTTGTTCTTATTGTTGCAGTATGGGTTTTGATTTTGGGAGGGTGGGTAATTATATTTCAGATCACCATTCATAAAATTATAATCAGACTTCGCTTACAGGTAAGCTCGTCTAATTTTCAATTTTATTTCATGGTGATCTGAAATATAATTGAGAATTACAATGTAGATGTTTAGAGACAACTGCAACAATGGAACATGTAATTAAATTAAAGATTTATTACCATACATATATATTATTATATGGATTTAATTACATTGCTGAATATTTATTCGTTCTGCATCATATGGATGAGATGTTGTGAAATCCATAGTGCTTAGTGAGATTTATTCTCAATAATAAAATATATATAAAAATACAACATGAAAATATCATATTAATAAGAAATTTTTGTCTTAATTAGGTATAATTATAAAATATACATAATTATTAGGATTGCTAACTGAATATTTACTCTTACTGTATAATATGGATGAAATGTTCTGAAACACATAGTACTAAGTGAGATTCCCTCTGAATTAGATGAAATAATATTCAGTGCAATAATAATGCAATATTTTTCTCTAAATATATTATTACTTAAATTGGCCAACAATAATAATAATAGTAATATTGCAATTTAGTCAGTATTAATGATTATTCAATTCAAGCTTTTGCACCTTGCAAAAAATAAATACATACAAGGTCGAAAATATGTTTTCTACCCTCCATAGTATGTCATAATTATGTGTAGAATTAATTACTTGGTCAATTTTATTGACACAAATAATACTATTTCCTTTGCTATGTAGCAATATATGTATAAATATGTTTCATATGTGATGTGCATTATATAATAATGTACTTTTATATAATACTATACTTATATGTACCAGTAGGTACATTGTATGCATTCCAATATTATTAAAATAGGAAGCCATCCCATGTTGAATATTTAGGAATTAATACCATTATTTATTGACAAATTATGATTGGGTATTTGATTTGATCTTGGGAAGATATATGCCCCATGTGAGATAAATTTATATTTTATGTTGTAGGTATACCCGGTATAATATTGGGTGTTATACCTACTTTGTTTCATTATATTAGTGTGCATGTTCAAGAGGGACATGATCATTCTTAGATCAATGAAACATTTTAGTTTTATATGACTTCCTGTTTTTGTAGGTATGTATCGGATTTGCAAAAGTTACTTATACTTTTTGCTGTACCATGCTTATGCATGCCCTCTGTAAAGTTACATATCTATATGGTTGGTTGGAAAGCTTATGATGTGTTTCCTTTTGAAATCCAATCTGACTTTCGATCTAACATCTTTTCCTAAAAATGTGTGTAACTATCAGTTATGTGTATGTATAAGTTGATATCAGTTTTCATAACAGTATTTATGTATATGATTATTTCGAACCCCATTCATGACTAGACCAGAAAAGCTTATCTTTACTCAAAAGTATTTGTGCTGAGCATTTCCAGGATTAATTCAGTTTTAATAAGTCAAATATTTTATAATTTCCATGGGGTTCTGGCTTACTTAGCCTGTAATGATTACTAACACAACAGGTTCTAGTTACAGCTCTGCCAGTGATAAATTATAAAGTTATTACCCACATTTTTCTCCATCTTAATTCTTTAAGAGAAGGAAATTAGATAAATCTACTATATATAATAATTATTTATATATATAATATAGTTTTCTTTGTTCCAGGTAAGATGTCTGCCATGTGTGTCCTATATAGTAATGTTAGAGTCCTATATAGTAACGTTCATCACACATACCCCTAAGGAATTCCTATTAATTCTAGGGATGCTAGATTTACATTTGAGAATTGATTGGACATGCAGCTTACTTTCTTTTTTTATGTTTTATAAGAGCATCTAGGTATACACACTAGGCATAAAAGACCCAAAGAAGATATCATATTAATGGCTGGCCATTCGCATGATATAATAATATTGTTATTACTTTTATATCATTAATGTGTCACATATTACCATGGTGGACATTATTAAATTTCATTATGAAATGATAACAATTTCAGTTTTATTGTAACTAACATAGACATTATAAAGACTTAAGTGCAATAGCAATTCTCATATTATGCTTGTCTTTATTCCAGGGTTAATGGGCTGCTGTGTTATTTGTTGACCTGATGACTGGTGTATAAATGTATGATGCATATTTCTATATAAACCCGGTGTTGCTAAAGGAAATGTTTAAGCAACAATATAAATAATATATTATTATTTGATTGCATTTTGTAATGTTGGGAGTACCAGGCTTCTGTTGTAAAACATTACATAGGTACTACCAATCTTTAGTCAATTTTTTCATGATGATCAACCTCATATTTTAAGCAGTTATGTACAGTAAAAGTGAAAAATATGTACAGATATTTAATAATTAACCATATGTTTGTGGACTGAACTTCCTAACCTTTAATTATTACTGTATTTATTCCTATTGAGTCACTGAAAGATAAGTGTAACGAAATCCAAAATGTTAATTTTGTATAAATTCTCACATTTGTATATAAAGTTCACTCTTGACATTCACATATTTGCATTTATGTCACATATGCCACATAAATAAGTAATACTAAACAAGGTTTTTGAATTATTTACAAGTATGGACATTTATTATTTAGCACATTTGTATTGTTATAGTATGGCAGGTATTGTTATAGTACCTGGCCTTAGAATAAATCATAAAGGTATTTGTGTCCAAAGACAACTCCAGACTTCTGGATTGATTTTATCACTGTAAACCAGTGTATTAAATAGATAATTTAAAAACTTCAATTCAAGTTACATCTATATATAATAGAGTTATATATATTATGTAAGCTCAATGACTTTGAGTAGGTACTCTGTACCAGTAGTTAAGTGGTGCATTATAGTTCTGATTGTACTCCTTGATACAAATCTCCTTAGAGTTATACCTTAATAATACGAGTATTTCCTGAAATCTGCAATATCTTGAAATACACCTAATCTGGATGTTAGGATATTCATATATACCTAGCCCAAAAGATATCAAATTAAACAGCTTTATATAGCTGGTAACTGATTAACTTTTATTATACATAATTTGTATATATGTGAGTAAGAGGTACTACAATATAACCCATGTAATATTGTTTACTTTGAGCCATGTATAGGTACCTGTTATTTGCTTATAAAACAGCTGAAATTGAGTAGGAACTATAGAGTATCCATAACAAATCAATGAACTCTGCTCGATTGTGTTGAGGTATTAACACAGAATGCTACTATCAAAGCTAGGACTTCAGACGCTGGATCCAATATATGGGATACTTATAGTATTCTTTCTTCATGTGACTAAAAATATATTGGACAGATATGTGTCAGTATCAATAAGCCGGAGTCTTGTTTGCTTAATCATTGTCCTCCTGATGTGGTTCTTTTGAGAGAACATGCCTTCCGTTCTATATCAGGTTAACATGAAACAGTTGTCATGTATATACACCAGTGTGTATGTGATAATGTGAAGAGCACATCTATTACCATTTGAGATCGAGCATTGGATTAACTAGTTTTGTCATCAATGTTGTAAGATTTTTATCTTGACGCCATATATTAAATTTTAATATCATATAACACAATTGATTTGTGTGGAACAACCAATCTCAACCAATTTAAAATTAGCAACGGGGTGCTGCATAAAACATTTATGTCACAAATGTCTATTTTAGACATTGTTTTCTGATAAGATAGCTAGTCTTCTATCATTTGTAATGCAGCTAAGTGAGTTTCAATGTCTTCAGTATGATTCCGTTACATGAGCCAATGAGCATCATGCTGTGCAGTGAATCCTGATAAGATTCTTATATGCACGGGGTTATATTTGTTTTGGGTTAGCGCACCAGCAATGTGATGATTCCTATTTTCTGTTCTCCACCATGTATTACATATATTTTTATCGTGTGTATTGTGGTGGAGCATAAATTACCTATTATGACCTTTATAGGTAGCACTAGTTAAAGTGTTATTCTGAGAAGAGCATCAAAATGTACCAGGTTGATTTCCTCCGTTCTCATTGGAATATGTCATTCATCCAGTTGCTTCACACATACCTCCCAATTTTAGAGAACTCTGATGATATTATTGTATTCACTCGTTGTCCCAGTATGTTGACATAATATTTTCCATTTCTGTTAGGACACTGTTTTGTCATATAGTTACAAATATGTTTTGCTATTTGCAATAACTCCATGAATGATTCCTGAAATTATAGCTGGTTCTGAAAATTATTTTGTCAGAGTTGGTATAACAGGGTTGGCATAACCTTGTGTTGTAGCAGCTCTAGCTTGGTGCTTATAAATCATTCATGCTTTATACTGTGTATTGTTAGTGCAATAGCTAGTGATGGAAGCATTCAAGCCATTTGCCACATATAAATGTTAGCGCAGGTATCTCATACTCAATGGCGAATGAGTGAAACGTTTAGTGTCAACAAAGTAACACTTGGAGTATCTCGTACTCGACGGTTCTGATGCTTTGTATATTCGACCACTTGCCACATAGAAATGTTAGCGCGAGTATCTCGTACTCAATGGCGAATGAGTGAAACGTTTAGTGTCAACAAAGTAACACTTGGAGTATCTCGTACTTGACGGTTCTGATGCTTTGTATATTCGACCACTTGCCACATAGAAATGTTAGCGCGAGTATCTCGTACTCAATGGCGAATGAGTGAACCGTTTAGTGTCAACAAAGTAAAACTAGGAGTACCTCGTACTCGACGGTTGTGACTCTTTGAATATTCGAACATTTGTCACATATAAATGTTAGGGCCAGCATCTCGTGCTTAATGGTGAACATGGGAACCATTTAGTGTCGACAAAGCGACGCCACGAGTATCTCGTACTCGGGTGGGTGGTACTCGTGGCTCGGGTGCATTTTATATTTGGACCATTAATTGCTAAATTATATGCATAAAAATCTTACGGTTAATGGCGAATATGAGCACCGTTTGGTGTCTGTAACGTGCAACAGCGAGATTGGCGTGCGTGAATAGTTTTGAGGTTGTAGATACGAGAAAGTTTTTCGAACAATATAGTTTCTTTCTGAGCATATGTTAGTTATTTAGGCATTTTTATAGTCGTGCACACATACTGTAAAATGTGAATAATGCATTATTTTCTTACATACCTGGTAAGTAATTTGTACATAACCTCTGAACCGGTGATCCAATCCGAAGAAGTGCTTCGTAAATTCCTGCTACTGCGACTACAACTACGCAGACGTGATTCTTCATTCCTAGTTTCCATTTTCTTCATTTTTTCACTAGCTTTGCTTCACTATACACGTTTAACAAAACTTTGAAAAAATAGTATCACGATGCCTTGGACGCGAAAAAGAAGTGAGGTAGCTGTCAATATAGTGTCACTGTCATACGCAGTGCCAGAGGTCTTAAAACTTTTTTGTTTTTTAAAGGCTAAACAATCGCGATGCCGACGAGTGGGAAGAAGGATACTACATTGTAATTCTCAATTATATTTCAGATCACCATGAAATAAAATGTTTTCGTGTTATATTTACCAATTAATGTCATTACATTAGACACTTTAAGACAGTGTGTGTGACTATTGAACTGACAGTGTTTTATTTTTGTTATTTTTTATAGAATACCAATTTGAAAGTTTTGCCCATTTTAGGATTATCTTTGTTAAGGGTGTTAAGAAAAAAACTAAATGGCCCGTATTATATTTTCAAGCTTATTTATAAAAATGTAGTTAAATAAGAATTTATTTTATATTGAGAACATTTCATTTCAAAAACGATAGAAATTAATCACATAAATTTTACTCTTTATTTCTAAGATTCCTGACTTCTGAGATGAATGTAGATAAGACATTGTAATGCAATGTCTCAAATAGTTCAGCGGTTCGTAGCGATCGTGGAAGTAATCGATATTGAATCCCGTGGACCGTGGAACACGCCTACACAATTACTTTTCCATTATTTTATCTGTGTAACCAATCCAAAAACCAAGTGATGAAACGATACTGATAGATACGGATAGGTAGGTACAGATTATAAATTGAATATATTTTCTTTATATATATGATTCACTCTGTAATCTGTCTTTGCCTACTCTTGAATTATATTTTGAGTGCGTTAGGCAAAAATACTAACATAAAAGACTCCATAATAGACATCTAAATGTCTTACATGTCTCAAAAACATTCGTGCATGAAAACATGTTCATTGATAGTGTAAGTAAGACAATACGAGTATATAGGCATCTAACTGTTAATCGAAACATCACTCACACTCGTGAAAGTACAAAGAGGCATTCAAAGTTTATTTGTAAGTGGAATCGTTAACCGCGAGCTACGGTTTCTCGCACGAACAAAACAAAAAGTGCAATGCTACTGCGAACAGTCGGACGGTGAGAACGTAACCGTACACTTATTAGCGATTCTCACATTTCACTCGTAATTGCGTTGACTCAATTACAAATATCAGATGTTCCGTCGCGGTATCCAGAGCGCGATGCTATCTGCGGGTAATTAGAGACGATTACATCGTTGCCATGGAAACCGGGCTGCTGAACACTGTTTTTAAGCAAGTATTGTCTTACAACTTTTTGGGTTCTAATGCGATTGTATTTTTATCGGTGTCTGCGATTGTATTGCAATATGAGTAGTAAAAACGAATTCGATTGTGATTGGATTCGAATATAACTGGAATCGTGTATGAAGCGGGCCATAAAACATGTCCATTTGATTTTTGTTACTCCTAGATAGTACTAGATATATCGCACGTGGATAAATCTGGTTTACCATAATATTTCAAATCGGAATATAGCGGTGCAAATATTTATTAATTTTAGTAAGGCACTTACTGAAGACATTCTAGTTCTTAAGAGCAGAATAAATAGGTAGAACCAAAGCTCCATTACGGGTAGTGACCACAATCTACCTTTACACAATAAAAATACTAGGTATTCTAATAAAACAAGTCGTTATAACATAAGCGGTGGTACCATCCAGGTAATGCAATGATTTCGTTATTCTATTTACTATCAACAAAACACCGGGGAATAAAATCTCTAAGAAGTAACCTAACAAGCCCGACAGGCAAAATAACTTCGCCTTACGCAAGAAAGTCTGAAAGACGGGAAGTTGTTTGAACTTTCGCAAAAGTAATAATTTACTTAGACGTTAGGCAGTCATCTTGCTTTGAATACAAAATGTCAGGTGTACGGAACAAGTAATTAAAGTTGATACGCCAGTCCCTCGGAAGTGCATCCATTAAGTTTATTAAAGCTACAAGATCAAAGCTACTCTGCCCTTATTATTTCTTATTTTATCCCGGCTGGCCGCGCCGCCGAGGGCTTTACTTATGACATTTAATATAATATCCAGCTTAGAGCAGCAAACTCTATCTACGTTGAAGTTCAGCTCTTAATTTGCTTGACGTAATGAAGGTAGCAAATAAGCACGTAGTACAGCAGACCTGTAATCAACCACAAGTAGGAATACTATCTAATGTAGTCATTTTCGAATCATATTATTTATTTATTTATTTTAAAACGTATAAGTTTGGTCTGAAATTCAATTATGTCATGTGGCCTTTAAGGACTAATTTGGAATTGTTCTTATTAATACCTCTGTGTACACCCTTTAAACTAGTATAAAACTGTTTTAAATTATTTTTAAGGTAGTAATGGTATGATGATAGGGCCGACGCGTCACGAAATGTTCTACTAAAGTTTTTAATTTGACGATGTACTTAAAAAGTAAAGTTACTTTGTACATTGTACATACATACGTACATCGTACATTTCCTATATTGTATATCGCAAATCACTTACTTTCTACTGTAACAAAAAACGTTAACATGTAATTCGAATAACAGTTCCACAGATCGTAAATTACTTCCTGTTACACGGAGCTCTTTGGGATCGATTTAAACGATCGCGACAAAAAACTCAGTTCAAAGTGAGTCCATCCCGATTTGAGGCAATTTCCTGCGAAAGGGCCGCCAACAAAACAGCGATTCATTGCTCGCCTCCGCCTCGGGGACCCGCATTAAATAAACCGTAATTTTACATCCACGGACATTAACAACATTGCCTATCCATTGCGGGATTGATGTAAGAAAGCTTGCATTTAACTAACTTAACGGGCAATGTACCTGTGTGATCTGTTTTATGCGTTGTGAACAATGGGCTGGAGACTGCTTGGTTTCGATGGTTTAGATACAAAGCAGTCCACAGTCTATAAAGGTTAGCATACACGAAGATTTATTAAAACACCGAGATTACGAGGATTAGATTTGTTACGAAAATTTAATTTTTCTATATCCCTGTAGTTCCGGGACAAGAATAGGGCTACGGTATCCCCTGCCTGTCGTAAGAGGCGACTAAAAGGGGGCTTCTGGGGTCGTGGGTGGCAAGAGTGGGAGCTCGAACCACCCAGCCAACGGCCCCGGGAAGGACGGCGGTATGTGTGGTCGCATACCGTCGTATGCACCAGACGGTGCGGTGAGCGATAAGCTCACCTGGGCGGAGCCCGACGGGGCAATGCGCTAAGAGGACTCCGGTTGCGTTCCTTTGGAGATCCCGGAGTCCTCTACGCAGCGCTGAGGACGGCCACCGGGGGGGTTTTAGTGCGGTAAGAGTCCCACATAACCCTGTGTCGCTCCCAAGGCATCGGGTACCTTTTGAAGGTTTCCCCCTCGTCAACAAAAAAAAAAAAAAAAAAAAAGGTAAGTTTTTAAATACCAACTGACAAACCTTAATATTACATAATTGGCATTTGGTTAATATTATTGTAATGTAAATTATATTCGGTTTAATTCAAGATTTTTAAATGTAGCAATAATAATAGTGGTACACTTGGTGGTAACAAGGTGTTATGATCACTTTGATCTGTTTACAATAGAACATGAATCTGCATAGCTTTTTTGAAAACTGTAAAAATGTTTCCTTTCGTGACGGTTGTTCAAACAAACAACAAGTACCTCGCATAGTATTTTTCAAATTTTATTTACGTCCAAGTTTCTGCTTACTTGCATATCGTATAAATCAAAGCTCAGTGTGTGCTGAGCTTTATGCAAATCAAAATGAAGTGCTTTCAAAGTGACGGTCAATGTCTAAACCTGACGCCGTGATTTATTTATTGCTTTGGGGGATGCTCGCGGGAGCGCGCCTTAATTACCCCCTATACCGACCTACCTATATTATAAAAAAGGGCGATTGATTTTGAGAAGATTTACTTTTGTCGTATTGATGTAAATTATGTACACGACATACTGTAATATAAAGATCTGATTTCTCAACAAATAAACATTTCTTAGTACGATCTGAAAAATATAAAACACTTAAATGTACTATGACTGTTATTTTGACGGTATGCAGATTTATTTTATTTTGGTCCAGAAATTGTATTTCAGGTGAAATTAATAATTTCATAAAGCTATGGAGCACGTAGTCTACTTAATGGTTATTGCTGCCTAAGGGATTTAATCCTTGAGAAACTCGACTATCGCAAAGCTAAGCAAGTATCTGCTTTTAGAATGATGAGTAAGATAAAGACTATAATTCACTTTGTTGGCTACGTAGGGACTAACAAACTTTACATATTTATATGAGAACTTAATGTAGAATTAACAAAAAATAGAGCGGATTCCGTCGGAAGGAAATGGACGATTCATTCTTGTGTAATAGAAACACTTATAATATTAAGTTGTATGTTCCTTAATCTGTCTTACTTTACTTGATAGGAAACAATAATGGGTCAATAAACGATTTGTCTTCATATATTGGTCGTTAGATCTGATGTCCTCATATCGCCCTTATCATTGCTCTTAATACGAATACGCCGCAATAAACTGACAACAAATCAAGTATAATTTAGTGAAGGGTATGACATGTTCTCAATTATTTTCTATTGTAGATGCTAGTTCAAAAAAATGTAAATATAGCATTCAGAATATTTTACACGAGAACGATCTGCGTGGAGTAAGTAATATCTACACAATGAATTTAGATTTCTTCGAGTCTGGATGTTCATTGTTCGTATATCTGTTTTTCTGTGTATCTATGACATTTACAATTCAAAGGATTTGAGTGTAGTGTTATGAGTAAAGATTGCGTCTTTAATGTCTCATTTTTCTCGGCTACCGGCATAAATATTAGAGATTCGACCAGCAGGTAAGCTCCACGGTGGAGATGAAAGATTCCAATCCCGGCACAGCTCGCCATTCCCGTCAGGAATGCTCCGGCGAGCGGCTGAGAGCGTAAGAACACTAGGCACAAGCGTTCCGTTTGAGATACACTCCCGTCGAGCGTCTAAATGCAAGCTTTGAGGCGCATTTCACGGCGTGCAATTTCCTACGGCTCGCGGACCGGGGCTACAGATGAGCGACTTTATGGTAACTTTGTTGTTACTATACATAAAGTATAATAGCTAGTTTGGCAAAGGGGGATCTCCCGCCGGGCTAGGTGATCATGCCCGGAGAGCGGCTGTGCTCCGACAGTCTGAGTTCGGAGATGCAAGATGTTTAGAAAACTTCGATAGCGTGATTCAGCAGCGCCATCTAACGTGATGGATTGTTGACAGATGGAATATGGGTGTTTTGCTGTAAACATTTTCATTGTAATATAAGTGGAATAATTAATTAATTGATACCCAAGTATATTCAACCAGGGAATAAGCATGTAACCAGGTTTAAAAGAGGAAGAAAGTAAAAGGAATTTAAAACAGGCTGAAAATGTGGTTTCGCGTGGTTTTCTCTGTAAGTTCAAATATATTTTAAATGCAAAGTATAACTTATGACCACACGGCGTTCGTATATTAGAAGATCTTAGTTTAGTACTAACATTTATTTTTAAGCGCAAAATCGCAAAGTTGTTCGTCTGCAAAGCCGAATGACATGCGGAGTGGCGCGCGGGGGGCGGGCGGGCACTCATTGTTGCGGTCGGGGCTCCACCGCAGACCTTCGTGAGCCATTCACAGCAGCCCCCTCCCCCCGCCGCCCCCGGCACTACTACGTCTGCTGAGCCAAATTGCGGAGTACGCTCTTTCCGAGCCTATTGTTTGCCCTAAACTTCTTCGCCACTATTCAAAGATTTCCAGCAGATATTATAGTCTGCGTCTACAAGACGATTAATGGCACTGTTATTATAGATTTTGAAATGATTTTTTGAGCAATAAAGTTACTATGAGATGACACCAGCATACTATATGCGGTCGAAAATATGTTAGAACTAATAAAAAATAAAAGGTTTTAAAATCAGCCGTTGTTGATCATAAACTAGTAATTGGTCATGATAATTTAGTATAATTGCAATAAAATATATGTAGCAGTAAATACTTTACGTAGTTGTACTTTACGTAGAATGTATTTTGTTTAAGCTAAAGAACAGATATAGGTACGCAAATTACTTCAGCTTTTAATTCCATTAAGGTGTATCGAGACAAACATTTCAGAGTAATATCGCATGCTAGAAAGAAGATGAATAAATTACTAGATACAAATATAACCAAAAATGTTGGACCCTATTTTTAATGTAGTCTTTTTAAGTATACAATTATAAATGAAACTTGATTGGATTTCACAGAATGGTCCAAGAAGCAATAGGGTTCCAAAAATCATCAAAGGGCCGTCGGAGCAGGCCGCCAGGTGCGGAACGCTCCGTGTCCCAGTAACGCCGCAGGAGATTTCACGCACAATATAACGAACTAAACAAAAAAACAGCACAGCGCCCGGTTAGTTCGGTATTAAATTGAATTTTATAGAACTGCATGCAGATAATCGCCCCTTTATAAGTCACCCTTTCAGGATTAATGCATGGTGGATGCAGGAATAAAATGAATCTTTTCTAGTTTTTATGTATGACGCGAGTTAATCCATGCTGATTGTAGATTGTACTCGTTTTTTACTGGAACGAGCTGTAAAACTTTTATTTAATTATGTACGTAGTAGACTGATGTTTGGCTTCTCGCCTAATGGGAAGGGGTGATTTGATTTAACTATTCGATGGTCTAACTTTCCTACTAGATCTTAATTTGAAAGCTTTAGTTTGTTAGAACAGACTTGGTATTTCACTTGTTGTTTGTACATGAAAGAAAAGATGCATCACATTTTTGGTAAGTTCAAGGTTTCTTCCGTATTAATTCCGTAAAACAAATAAAAAATATTGTCTAATTCAGATTAGTTTATAAAAACACGGATTATTATAAGTGAATAACTTTAATTTGATTTGTTCCTTGCTCATTATTAAAGTACCTACCAATCTATTTGTTATAGTACGTGGTTTGTGTAGTTACTTTTAATATAGTTATTGGCAATCTAGGCGTAATTCACATGCCATTAACTTTACGAGCAACAAGAGAGTCGGTAGCAGGTCGCCAGGTGGCGCTGCTCTACAATGGTGCGCATGCGCAGTCGCCGCGGGAGAGCCACGCGCAATATGACACAATAATAACAAATGGGACACAGAAATAGAAATTACGGTGTCAACTTGCTTTTATTGATGTTCGGTACAAAAAAATTGTAAGTTGTGTAAAAAGTGTTGGTAGTTTCAGACATAAAATTGTATTGAATACATACTTACTAAACTATTTATTTGAATACTCATGTGTGTCTAATGCACCTTACATAATATCTTAGTTAAAATAAAACATACCATGTTACGTACCTACTCGTATTATCGGCATTGATATTTTTAATATATCATTGATTATATGAGATTATATCTGACGGCATGTATGAAGACAATATGTATTGATAGGTAACTACACTAGTCTATCAGTTAAATGACCTCAGGTTTATTATAATGCTTATATAGAAGTGCTACGAAAAGTACCCTGTACTAAACTCATTAGAACTTTGTGTCAGTCGATAAGTTTGTGGTTATTAAGCTAATTACCCGTATTAGTGCACTACTTAAATACAAACACATATATGTATTCCGGTGAAGTACGGAACTCCGAACCCTGTAATTACAGGCTACGGGTTCCTTGTGAAGCGGCACAATAAGCGCCGCACGATACTACCTAACCACCCATATTATACTTACCCCATTTTCATGTCACTTTGAACCATCAGCTGAATAGCCATTATATTTGGGTTCTCATTGTTGAGGGAAGAGTGACTCAGTGCCCCCAGGATATTAAATAAAATGTTAAGGAGCATACAATCATATGTGTGACAGAGTTAACTGCCGTCGGTCTTAATGTATAAACGATTTCGTGCTTCGGGGGAGACGTTAAGACGTACTTTCCGGTTCTCATCAGTAAAACAGTTTTTCTTTTTTATGAAATTGGTGCAGCAAACGAGCTTACAGTCCACCTGATGGTAAGCGTTCATTATATGCGGCATGAACAACTAAAATCAATTCTAATTTAGCTTTAAGTACAATGCAAGTTGAGGTCATAACATATTACTTTTGTAAGCGGAGTTTAAACTGTTTGAATATGAACCAGAAGCGTTTAAAGATTAGTTTAATCTTAACAATATGAGGCAGAAATAAATTCATAAAGTAACAAAAGGCAAAAAAAATCTTACTTTCTCTATTTAACTTGCCAACGGTATCTCCAATAAGTGACACTTCTTGGGAACAACTAGGTCCTAATGACCTGAATAACTCGCGCCTACCCCTTACGTTTTGTAAGTATGCACTATATAGTACATGCAGCTTGTACGTAACCAGAAAGTCTAGTGACCGACCAAGAACAGAGTAATTGAAGTTGCAGCCAAAAATGGGTCAGGCATTACTTGTGAAGTCAAATCGAATACAGTCCAAACCGTAGCGCAGCATAAATAATACTCAAGTAACCGGAGTTAAAGCAGCCAGGGGGCGCTCCCGGCGCTTTATGTGGACTCTTATCGCGCTCAAGAGCATTGTAATGTCGCTCCATAATGGCGGTTAATAAAGTCTTTGGAACCATTTCATTGTGAGGCACAAAGAAAGTAATTTGGAAAGGAAACGGTATATTCATAACAGACATTTAATTTTATTTATGGCTACATTTAATAGTGTCAAGCGCTGCTGTGTTCTACTTTGATGGGTGTGGGAAGACAGAGAGGGGCGTTTCAACTTAGTCTTCAAGAGTAACAATGTATTTGAAGCCGTCATAAGAACCAAAAACTTATTTGAGCTTGATTGAGTCTATGGGTAACAGTGATTACTTACTATGAGGTGGACTGTAGATATGCTACATAACAGCTGAATTAGGTCTTGACTATTTACTTACTATATTAACTTTGAAGAAATGGTTTTATATTTGCAATTTAATAATTTAAGTAGAAAGACATGACCAACAAAGGTTACACTCATTAGTATTAAGACTGGGTATTGAATGTCGAGAAAACAATAAAAATATCATAGCATACAGCAATTAGCTGTGTAAGGAGATCCGGCAAGGAATTCCAATGGCAGAACACGTGCAATGCCATTGTATGGGTAAATAGTATTGGAAAACGCGATATTATAAACATCCGGGCGGCGGTCCGGTGCAAATGGCATTATTTATGCAACAGTATTGCGTGACCGAATTCGATGTGTTGACGGTCGTGACTGGAGACCTGTGACGTAGGGACTTATGTATTTCCTTACTGTAGTGGACGCATCGAGACAAGAATTGCGAACTCGCGGCAGTCTTGTAAAAATAAATTTAGACTGCCAGCGACGAACGCGTATCTTCAAATTTATTTCCACCCAAAAACAGAAGAAAAAGTTTGCATTAGCATTTATAATCAATGAAAATAAATCTAGGTTAACACATTTTACTATGACAATAACTATAAAATTAATAAGAAACGAATGCCTACCTGTCTAAATACTTCTGCAAGTATCTTTATCGAAAATATTTTTTTGTATCCCAAATATTCAAATAAATGCTTAGAATGAGGTCCTAGTAACCTAAATAATGTTACCACCTTACATGCTCCCAAAACAATATAGAATGGAGTATAGTACATAATTTAGGTAAGTAGAAAGTCAAGTGACATGATCGCTATGCTATTACTTCGTCCCCAAGTCATTCCTTTTACGTGTTGAATGCTTCGTAATGCTTATTGAATTGACAGATAACGATCTCCAGGGGTGTAATTACAGCAGTCTGTATAAAGTATCCACACGGACGCTAATGGTTGTTTTTATCCCTTTTGTACTTTTCTCAGAACCATAGCGGTCCGATTTTTTCGAACACCGATCGTGTTAGCACTCCATGATATAACCGAAAAATAAGGGATATATCTAATTTCGAATACTTGTGTATTTTATAATTTTGTTTGAAAATTTAAATAAGTACGTTTAGTTTTGAAAGTACAAATACTTAATGTAAGTAGTAGATACGAAAGATAAAAATTAACTTTGTTATAAATTACTCTTGAAATGAACATACACAATTATTGAACAAATATGCAATTTTTGCAAAAACAACAGAAACTTCATATCAAGATGGGCAGGATAGCCTCGACGTTAAATTTCCTTTTGGCAAACTCTGATAAGGTTTAAGATATTCTTTAGTGCCTACACGCTATGTGTAACCTTAATTAACACGTCCCGTGTAAGCAGAAGCGCGTGGTCGCCGCAGTGTGAGATAAGGGTGGAATAAAACGCGTAAACAATATTTTTTGCGGCGGCGGCGTGTTATTTCACTGCGGACGCGTTTTGGCATCTGCTTTAATTGCTGGCGGTCGTTAGGGATCGCTCCACTACTGAATACAGAAAATAGTCAAGTGCTTTCCGGTATTACGATTTGGAAACGGTTTTTTTGGACGCTTTTATAGATTTCGATGGGAAAATAACGTATTTGCGTTGTTTGAGTGCTCTCGGAATTATCATTTTGTGAAATGTTTTATGCTTCTTTTGAAATAAATGACCGACACACGTGTTTATTGTAACATACTCGGATGTGCTGCGTATCTCGTTGCGATGAGTTATGGCGCGGCTAGACAGGCTGCAGTTCACAGAAACCATCGCATGTGTGTTTGTTCGTTCATTCTTCTTATTGCCGACCGGCGACTACTTTTTCCTTTCTCGGAAACATTTATCAAGATCTCGTGTCTGCAGAATGTTAGTGGAAAACTTTATCGTTCCTCCGTCGCTGCGAGACAATAACGATGGAGAATGTTCTTGTTGTTATCGTATTTCGTTACTTCGCGTTTAGTTTTATGATAAAGTTCTGGATGCTTTTGACATTGTTGTTGATAACATTGAACGAAATGAAGAGCGTTGTCAAACAATTAGTGAGTGAAATCAGTGACTTTCTGTTGGCATGATAAGGGTATTTTTTCGTTGTTTGTTACACTTCACTTAAAAATATACGGTCTGTATTAAAGTCAGGGGTTATTCAAACTTCAAATGATTTCTACTAAATGTTTCTGATGAACACTGAATACTCACTTTCGTTCACCATAATTATTGGATAAAAAAAATAAATTGAATATCTGTGCATCATATTGATAGATATAACCGAATACCAAGCATGTTATAACGAAGCTTATATACCGTAAAGCTTTTGATGTGGCATTTTTAAGTTATACAAACTTTTACGTAAAAATGTGTCACCTCTGCAGGTATATATATCTACCTACCCGATAAATCATTACATTCGTAATGAGGCAACGTGCGGTTGTCGCCCGAAGAGCCTCTCGACCTGCCGTGGGTGCTGTCGGAATACCCCGAGCGTACCGTGTAATTTAGTACTTTGTAATTTGTACGCAGCCCCTCCGTCATTAACTAGTAATTCCTTGATTAGAGACTCCACATTCCTCGTGGTTCGTCATGAAACGAATGCCCCCACAAGCGTCATTATCTACCAACTTTCTTCATTATGCTTTCCATTTACGGATGTATACCAGCATTAAGTTTTAATAGCTACTTTGTAATTGTTCTTAATTATCCATTTGCGGTAGTTTTACTACAAAAATATAACATTATTTCCTTTATAAAATATCATCCATTATAATAACCAGATATAGGTTAACCTTCAAACGTAGCCAAACACTGCGTAGTAGTAGATACGAAAGATAAAAATTAACTTTGTTATAAATTACTCTTGAAATGAACATACACAATTATTGAACAAATATGCAATTTTTGCAAAAACAACAGAAACTTCATATCAAGATGGGCAGGATAGCCTCGACGTTAAATTTCCTTTTGGCAAACTCTGATAAGGTTTAAGATATTCTTTAGTGCCTACACGCTATGTGTAACCTTAATTAACACGTCCCGTGTAAGCAGAAGCGCGTGGTCGCCGCAGTGTGAGATAAGGGTGGAATAAAACGCGTAAACAATATTTTTTGCGGCGGCGGCGTGTTATTTCACTGCGGACGCGTTTTGGCATCTGCTTTAATTGCTGGCGGTCGTTAGGGATCGCTCCACTACTGAATACAGAAAATAGTCAAGTGCTTTCCGGTATTACGATTTGGAAACGGTTTTTTTGGACGCTTTTATAGATTTCGATGGGAAAATAACGTATTTGCGTTGTTTGAGTGCTCTCGGAATTATCATTTTGTGAAATGTTTTATGCTTCTTTTGAAATAAATGACCGACACACGTGTTTATTGTAACATACTCGGATGTGCTGCGTATCTCGTTGCGATGAGTTATGGCGCGGCTAGACAGGCTGCAGTTCACAGAAACCATCGCATGTGTGTTTGTTCGTTCATTCTTCTTATTGCCGACCGGCGACTACTTTTTCCTTTCTCGGAAACATTTATCAAGATCTCGTGTCTGCAGAATGTTAGTGGAAAACTTTATCGTTCCTCCGTCGCTGCGAGACAATAACGATGGAGAATGTTCTTGTTGTTATCGTATTTCGTTACTTCGCGTTTAGTTTTATGATAAAGTTCTGGATGCTTTTGACATTGTTGTTGATAACATTGAACGAAATGAAGAGCGTTGTCAAACAATTAGTGAGTGAAATCAGTGACTTTCTGTTGGCATGATAAGGGTATTTTTTCGTTGTTTGTTACACTTCACTTAAAAATATACGGTCTGTATTAAAGTCAGGGGTTATTCAAACTTCAAATGATTTCTACTAAATGTTTCTGATGAACACTGAATACTCACTTTCGTTCACCATAATTATTGGATAAAAAAAATAAATTGAATATCTGTGCATCATATTGATAGATATAACCGAATACCAAGCATGTTATAACGAAGCTTAAGCCGGGTACACATTGGTGCAATGTAACATGTAATGCAACATGCAATGCAAGAATTTGACGTCCACATTGCTGCAATGTATCATGTAGTAACAGAATTCCCATAGTGTAGACGCCTTGCGCGCACGAACCGCGTCTACTACGCGCACGAACAGATTGTTGCAACTCTTGCGCGTAGCGACCCGAAATTTGTCGGTTTTTTCCCCGAACACAAAGAGGCGCGCAGTATGCGCGGAGCGTCAGTGTGGACAGGTTGTGTGGTGTGTACGGCTAGACGCGCGCGAACATGGAACAAGACGACGCTACTGCGGCGGAGGAGGCGGTTACATTTACGTGGAGTGAAGAAAAAGTGCTTCAATTAATTGAAGTGTACAGATCAAAGGAAATTTTGTGGAATCCACAACATGAGAATTTTTATAAAAAACATTTTAAAGAGGATGCATGGATGGAAATTGCTAATTTGATGGAAACAACACAAGAAAAATGTTACAGTAAAATGATTAGTATTTTATCATCCTACCGTCGTGAAAAAGCGAAGGAAAAGAAATCGAAAGGAACAGGAAAAGGTAAATAAATAATAATAATTTACTATTTATTATTTATTCATATACTTTATTCTTAGTACAATCGTAGGTTAGAAACCGCAAAAATGTTTGTGTATTGAAATGTAAATTGGCATAGCCGACTAATATTGAAATTGGCTTTTTTCTCTACAAAATGACAACTTTGACAACAACTACAATATTTTAATGGATTGAAATCACAAATTAATTATTAAATATTATTAATTATTATTAGTCAAGTTTACTTAAAAACAACTATGTTTAAAACTGACTGAATTATGTTTTTTATTTAATTTTTTTCATGATTATTATTTTATTTTTTCAGGTGCCTCGGAGACATACAAAAGTCGATGGTTTGCCTTTGATTCTTTGAAGTTCTTGGACAACCGTAACAAACCGAGAAAGAGAACGAACACGGTAAGTAAAACTGGATTGATTCTTTTACGAACATCTGTCTTGCCAATGAACCTTCCCTTCTTTCATAAAATAATCGGAGAGCTCATCTCTTAACGCATTCAAATGTGCAGGCGATCGTCGAGGAATATTTCTCATAGGTAGTAGTGATCTCATATCTTCATTATTTTGCCTACGTGTGTCTTCATTCGTAACTTCATCTTCAGTGTCATTCATATATGTATTTCTAGAGTGACGTCTCAAATAATTATGTAAAAGGACAATTGCCATAACCACTAGCTCAGCTTTATCAGGCTGTAAAAGCATTGGTTTTCTGAGAACTCTAAAGACAGACGATATGATACCAAATGCATTTTCAACAGTTCTTCTGGCTCTGCTTAGCCTGTAGTTGAATACTCTCTTTGAAGTGCCTTTTGGATGTGCCCCAGCATATGGTTTCATCAGATTTTCACTTAAAGCAAAGGCACTATCACCCACAAAGAAATATGGTATTGGAATATGTCTCCGTGGGAGTGAATCAGGTGATGGAAGGTTTATTGTACGATCTTCTATCATTTCACAGAGTTTTGTATCTTTAAAGATGCCACCATCTGAAATCCTTCCTTGGCATCCCACATCTACAAATAGAAAATTATAATCGGCGTCAACCAAAGCAAAAAGAACGATGCTAAAGAAGTTTTTATAGTTGTAGAATTCAGTTCCACTTTTGATAGGTGCCTCAAGCACAACATGTTTTCCGTCCAGTGCCCCTAAACAGTGTGGAAAATTCCACTTCTCTTCAAACTGTTTGCTTATGTTCAACCAAGTTTCTTCTGTCGTTGGAAGCTAAAACAAAAAACTTTTATTTAATTTATGGCTACGAGACAGTCATTGTACTTAGTAGCCCAACACTCGCTGGTGACAATTTTTGAGGTGCCATTATAGTGAGCATCTCTTGATTTTATTGCTAGCTATATTGAACTAGACTAAAAAACGAACTAAATATTTAGTCGTTTCGACATTTGTCCATCGGTGCCACGATACCTACCTTCCTGGAGAGTTATATCTACTATCTAGTAGTTTATATCAAGAGATGGGACCTACAGTTATAAATTATTTTTATGTTTTTCAGGAGGCGGTTCAACAACCGATTAATGAAGAAAATCTGCAGAACGAATTTGCTACTCCACGTACACGGTATGAACCTACGCGAGCTAAACAAGCAAAAAAAGATGAAAGCAGCAGTGTACTGGCCGATGTAGTGGGCATATTACAAACTACTGCCAATAAGTTGGGAAATTCAGGCGCTCCAGATTTAACTACAACTTTCGCTTCCTATATATCAGCTAAAATGAATACTTATTCCCTTCAAACCAGGAATTCGGTCGAACATGGAATTTTTGAAATTTTGATGAAGGCTGACAGAGGTTATTATGAATCATCATATCGACAGCAGGATAACTACCCCAGTTCATACCAAGAATCCTATTATGCATCACAGAAGAAAGGACAAGATTATGTGGATCTGACCGGATATGTTAATCGTCCTGGAACTTCCGGATTTAATCGTCCCTCGCCTTCCGCGCAAACTCCAGATACAAATCAAGCCGGACGCTATGGCTATACCACGGCAAGGAACGAAGAATATATGAACCAACAGCCATCGTCTGTAACGTCACTAGAATCTAACCAATCCTATGACGACTTTAATGATTTGATGTGATAATACTGTTCTTTAACTTTTTACTGTTTTATTAAGAATAAAACTTACCTTGATATAATCTTTTAATTCCTCAATTATGGCGGAGCATACTTCTGTAATAATGCCACTTATGGCTTGTTTTGATACTCTGAAGGTATACTGTAAACTTGTGTAAGAGTCACCACTAGCTAAAAAACGAAGTGTTATTGCCAGTCTGTCTTGGATTGAAATTGGAGCCCTTAACTGTGTGCGATTCCGAAAAATTCTTGGTCCGACTAATCTGAGTAGATCTTCAAATGTCGTTGGACTCATCCTTAAGAAATTTTGAAATTGTCCAGTTAATCTCATATCGGCCATTAGTTTTGCACCAGCTCTCTGACTATACAACTCTGTACGCCACCAACGTCGATGTCTTCTGCGTTTTATCACATGATTCACTATTAATAATGAAGCACTGACTATCATCAGAGCCCGCAATTGGTCGTCACGATCCATTCCTTTGCGTGTTCTTTAGCAGACTGAGCGATCCGTTCGCGCGCATCTCGGAAACAGATGTGAGTAGGTACATGCGCGGTTCGTGCGCACGTTGTGCGCGCCCCGCGTCTACACTGATGCAATGCTCGTTTCGTGTTGCATTGCATGTTGTGTTGCAGCAGTCTGTACCCGCCCTTATATACCGTAAAGCTTTTGATGTGGCATTTTTAAGTTATACAAACTTTTACGTAAAAATGTGTCACCTCTGCAGGTATATATATCTACCTACCCGATAAATCATTACATTCGTAATGAGGCAACGTGCGGTTGTCGCCCGAAGAGCCTCTCGACCTGCCGTGGGTGCTGTCGGAATACCCCGAGCGTACCGTGTAATTTAGTACTTTGTAATTTGTACGCAGCCCCTCCGTCATTAACTAGTAATTCCTTGATTAGAGACTCCACATTCCTCGTGGTTCGTCATGAAACGAATGCCCCCACAAGCGTCATTATCTACCAACTTTCTTCATTATGCTTTCCATTTACGGATGTATACCAGCATTAAGTTTTAATAGCTACTTTGTAATTGTTCTTAATTATCCATTTGCGGTAGTTTTACTACAAAAATATAACATTATTTCCTTTATAAAATATCATCCATTATAATAACCAGATATAGGTTAACCTTCAAACGTAGCCAAACACTGCCTATAGGACATTATGCATAATATAATTATTACTAAACAAATTCCCTTCCAAATTTAATAAACCGTCTTTTTCTTTTAGTTAGCTAATTATTAATTTAGGTCGCCATTTATTGATAATGTTTTAGATGGCGGAAATTAACAGTTTTGCAAAGCCTTCAGCTTATTACATCATACAACATAATCTTCACCGTCCTTGAAGTTATAACAAACTTAAATGTTAAAATTAAATTAATTTATGTTCTTAGTATGGAAATTAAACATTGTAGTGAATTTTAATTACCTAATCTAGATTGTGTTCAGTTTAATGTATAATTTATATCTAAATAGGTAGTTTTTCATTAAATAAAATTATTTTTTGGTAAAATATTTATTTAATTTGTCATTCGCTTCACTGTGCATTCGTTACTAGTAAGTAGCAACCCTAATTCAAGTAGTTACTCGGCGACGAACGACGCGGCTACTCAGCGCTACTCGCTACTCGCGCGCTACTCCGAGCCTCGCGCATAATTGACTCGTTACTGCAATAATTCAGCCTTTGTATTCGGAAGTGGTTTATGTTCTTCATTCACATAGAGTGGTGTTCGATTTATGCTGTCGGGATTGTTAAAATTCCTTTTAGTTGTAATTGAGTAATTACATGTTTATAAGGTATAGTCCGCGTAAAACTGCTAGTCCGCTCGGAATATAGAAATGAATTGTGTCGCCATAGCAAATTGTATGACTACACCTGCTCGCAACAACTTTAGAGCGGACTAGCAGTTTGACGCGAGTTATACCTACTAAAAGTGGAGAAGTAATGTTGAAATAGATAGTTCCCGGTGTGGGATACTAAATGATCCAAGTGTGATTTTCAGTAGTAGGTACAGAATATTTCTAATTCGTATTAGGTACATTACTCATCATGCTCATCACCTCATATTTATGAGTTTTAAAAGGGGAAAAATATATATATATATATATATTTAATTATTCGGGAATTACGTGACTGAGCGAGTCAAGAATTAAAAAGGGTCAATTTGGAATGTTAAGTTCTGGTTTTATTTGTGGATCAAAATAGTTAGCAGGGCCGGCAACACCTCTATTGCGTATGGTAGTTACTAGGATACAAATCCAGTGTTTAGAAACAAATGTAGTACTAGAACGGATACTAGGCGTCTGTGGACCGCTAATACAATTAAGGGGTAGAATCTGGCGTGCGGGTGGTGGGGCTTCTAATGCTGTTAGGAGTCGCCGTAAACAGATCAGTGGGATCGCCGGTGCCAGTAATCCTGCGTTATATGTTATTTCTTGGCGTCAAGGCGATGTACGGAGGCCAACTCGTACCGATAAGCCAAACACTTCTTGGCCAGTCAATAGAACTACCTGAATTACCTTTTGCGATGATTTCTCTTTGAGGTAACGTACGTCTTCAAAGGTTTCGTAACGCCTCTTAGATTGTATGTCCTGTAATTGATGAGATATGATAAAAAATTATTTGCTCTCCCTAATGAATAAATTGGAGTGGAAATATGAACAAACAAGGGTCTGAAATACGTAATTACAATGTAGTAGGCACTTACTTCAGAAAATTATGAAATAGCTATTATGAGATTTTAATTGCAAAAATAACTTTGTTATCTTAAGTTGTTCTTTACAAAAAGACCTTCCTTGAAATATAACCTTATTTTTGCTCCTGTAAAATGAAATCTTCACATAGCGTGATCTAATACGCAGCTGGTCACTTTTGTTTTAGTTCCCCTGGCTAATGCTTCTTTATATCTGTTTTTTGTCGATGGTGTCTTTGTCTTTGTGACCAAAGTAAATACAGCCTCAAAACTTAACATGATGTGTAAAACCGTTGATAATGCGATTAAAGACCCTTAAAACCTTTATCAAACTGAGCGCTCAACTACAGAGCATTCTGAACTATTCCAACTTAATGCGCGTTGGAAAGCCATTTGTAATGCGATTAAAAACTCGAGTGGCTAAGTAGAGGCCCAACTTCGTGGGGAACAACCGCAGAGTGTCCCCGATGACAAAGTGTAGACCGCAACGCCTTAGGCTGTCGACACACCGCAACCGAGACACGACACACGTCGTGTAACCCTATGACAAAAAGATGATGCTTTTAGTAAAGCTTTCAGTTAGAGTTAATAAATTTTAATCCATGGTTATAGTTTTAACACAAGACTATAAACCAGCTGACGTAGAATTTACTTCAGTATGTAATTTGGAGAATGTGTCCATTTAAAAAGCGTATTAACTATTACCTATTACTATAAGTAATTGTTATATGATGAGCACACGCTGAACTTAATAACTACTTACCTATGTGCTATACTTATTAAGGTAAATAACCACCTAACCCTATCGACATCCAATGCGACTATATTAAACTATGTATATTAGCCTTATATTACCTACAGTCTATCTATTCAAACCAAATCTGCTCCATCATGAGAAAAGATTAAGGTTTTGTTTGGTCGTGTTCGCTGAACTGATTAGTTCCAAGCAAAACAGAAATAAGGCAACAAAAGTAAACGAGTCAACACTTCTAAAACATTTTATGATCGTTATTTAGGTATCAGCTCTATGTATCACGGCTGTCACCCAGTCTTATTACTCAATATGAGCGCTGTGTCAATATAATGGACGGATAATTCCCTGCGATCCGGTAAGCGCTGATGTCCTCCTCTGTCAGCCTTAAGCCGAGGCCCGCGCACGGTGGCTAATAGCTTACTATAATACCTCTGTGAAGCACATAATGGTAGGATCGCTAGAGGAATGCTAGCATATTTTTGAATTATCTTTCTATTTATGAAACTGTAGTATTTTTTTATTGGTAAGTGATATGAAATGGCCGACAATGCACTGGCGACTCTTCCGGTGCCGTTGTTGTAAATATCTATATGCGGCGGTGACTATTTTCCATGGGATAGCCCGTCTGTCTTTATTGCCATATATGAGTATTCGAAAAGTGATTTCTTTTAGAAATTAGAATAAGGCAGTACAGGGCACAAATAGTTATGATTATACCGACGGAGCAAATCACGAAGCTCTACCATTTTTAGGGTTCCGTGGTACCAAAAGGGTAAAAACGGAACCCTATTACTAAGAGTTCGCGGTCTGTCCGTCTGCCACAGGGCTGTATCTCCGGAACTGTAACAGATAGAGTCCGAGTTCGACTCGTACTTGGCGAATTATTTTAATTTGCATGACATATACATTACTCGGTGTCGTAATTATGTACGAATATATAGCGAGTGTGAAATATATAACCGCTAATAATAAAATTGACTCAATTACCTCGGATAACTAAAAAATTCTGTCCTCAAACTGTATAAAGGGGTAAATTGATTATGAACAGTCGACAAATACCAAAATTTTGATTTTAATTTCATGTATATAAATGTTAATATAATGGCCCTACATAATTATAGAATGTGTTATATCATATTCTGTTTTTAAGAGAATTTTGTTTTTCAGAAACTAATTCCCGTGTAATAGGTATAAAATGTCTGATATAAATGATATCTGCTTATACGCCTATCAGCTTATCCTTTGACAGCTACCTACTTTATTATAAGCTTGTTCCTCCCGTTTCTGATATAAATGAGAAATATATTTTTGGAATGTATCTAATATAATTGCTAAGCTTATACGAAAAGGCGTAAGCTTGACGTAGGAATGGTTTGAATGGAGCCTGTAATTTGAGTGTCTCCTGCTTGACGCCCTAATGATATAATCGCGTCTCGGTCACGCGATCGGCCAATCCTCATTTATCCGCGCTATCATATTTTATTAACCTTATTTATATACCGAGCGGCCTCGCTCCGGCCCGCGGGGAAATTAACAGTGAATTATGTAGTCGGTTTGTCTCAGCGTTCGCCGCTTCAGACGCATTTCAATCGTTTAGGCCGCCTGCAAATCTGTTCCGGTCGCCCGTTCGATTCGCACAAATTGACTTTAATAGTTTGAGTTACGTGAAATATGTGGGGCCCCTTATTTATATCGAGTCACTTTTTCGAATTCATTGTGTTAGTCAAAGATTAGTCAAATTAATAAAAAGACGACTTGTTCAAGTTACGAAGTAGTTTCGGAGCAGCGAATATGTCTGCGAGGGCGATTTAAATTCATGAATTGCCGCAGACAGGCGACTCGCTGGATGTTAGCTAGTTCAAACAGTGATTTGTCGTCTACTCCCGCGGGGGGTCTCATTAATCGCGCGATAAAGTTCCAAACTTGCGCGACTGTAGCCCGTCGCCCGTCGCCCGTCGTCCGTCGCCGGCCACCCTTCCGAGGCAGGTTATTAAAGGCCTGCGAATAAGGACAGGTACCGGCCGTCGGAGCTATGCACCCGAGCCGGCCGAGCCTTCATAATTGCGAATTACTTCGGCCGACTAAACTCCGACCTAATCGTATTACACTTCGGGCTTCTTTTACCTTGACCTGCCTGCCCGGAGCCGGCCACGGCAATGGGGACCGTGTATCGGCACTGTAGAGCCGATAATGGGTTGCGTGGCGCGCGTGCGGTATGCGAGCAGCACGCAGCGCGCGCGGAATTAAGTCGGCAGCCCCGGGGGCCGTCTTCCCATATCCTCGCTCCTTTTGCGACGTGCCGAGCGAATAAATTGAATTCGCCATTCGAGACGCAATAGTGTACGGCGGAAGAATTTGAGCGACGTTTCGTTATACAAATTGGTTCGGGTGGCGTGCGGCTGCACGTTTCTAATCGATTGTCGGGCAAAGATGCCGGTTTCGTAATTAGGGCCGCGCGGCCACAGGAAGCGAGGGCGCTCCGGCACGAAGCGATGTGTGCTAATGGCGACGCCATGCGGAAAAAATTAACATGGTAACTAAATTGCGTACAATTGAGCTCACAGCTCCAAAATCAATTTTCCGGTCACCGAAACATTACGTTCATAACTCGTACACACAGACATTAGTTTATGATACGTTCTATTTTAGTTATTACTTATAGATACACTACTTATTTTAGTTATTCAAACCTTAAGTTTGCATACGAGTATAAATTGATTGATTATTTAGGTATTATAGAGTTACATATATTATGAGGATCTACTTCATAATAAATGGTACCTCTATAATAAGCTAAATCCCTCTGCTGTAAAATACAAGTTATGTTAAGAACCACAGTTTGGGTTCAGGTAGCTCTCAATTCCTAAGCGCAGTGGTGTGCACGCACCCGTACTTGCACAATATACACATCTCTGGGGATTAGCTCGTGTGCACGCCGCCTAATATCTCCGCCGCTGACGACTGCTCAACACTTAAACGCACATAGCTACTGCCTCGTGTGTGGAACATCTGAAGTTTGTACAGAGCTCATATGCCTGTAATTCATATATCGCACTGCCAGACATATGATTAACTCAGTACGACTAATCTCTAGGAGGTAGAGTATACTCTGTGCTCTACTTAGATTATTATTACGCTGCTTAGGCTTTGTGGCTGATTAAATTATTATGTAGACAACATCTTATGGTAAGTATTTGTATACAAAGTTGATAAAAGCGTACCTACAGCTAAAAGGTGTACAAATATGAAGTAAGAATGAAAATCAAACGGTAATGTAATTATTGTCTGACCAATTAGGTTTAATATCCTAAGGGCTAAAACTTATATTGAAGGTTACTTTAAAAAACAAAACTACTGTGCTATCTAGTCTCATAAATATGGTAAAGTTACAAATGGTCTTATTAATTTCATTCATTCGTAAAAGTAGACGGCAGCTACGCATATACCATGTAGGTACATGTCACTGCCCCTTGTTATTTACCAACACCATTATTGTTTAATCGAGCCAGCAACGAAAATTATAATCCTGACAAATGCCACCCAGCGTTATTAATTTCCCCATTGAGCCCCGTCTCCCCTACGACTGGATAATGACGGGACTCGTCACAGGAACAACGGAATTATACACAAAAGTAACGTGCGTGGAACATAATGTTCACATTCATGTCAAAACGCCATGAGGAGTGAACGAAAGTGCGAGTCGAGGATTCCGTACTGATTTTGTTTGAATAGCTTTAGGCATTAAAATATTTGTTTAGATACTTATGTATATCGGTTAGAGATTCTTTATTTACCTTAAGACATACACTTAGAAGTAATTTGTCACTTATAATGAGAAACTGAAATACTATGCATAATACAATTTACTTCGGGGATATAGATTCAAAGCATAGTTTGTTTATTTATGTATGCATGTAGTTATGTATGTGCGTGTGAGTGTGTATTCCATGTGCGTGCGTACAAGTGTAATGACATGATCATGCAAAGATACACATAAAAATAATATAATAGTATAAAATAACGCGTTCCTATGTGTCCACGCCCTATAACAACAGAGACGTCGCTGTCGCAAGCCGTCTAAGACGTTTTATTCAAATAAATTATTATGTAAATACGACTCTTACTACCTCTTACGATCTTGAAAGACTTAAATGTTTGAAAAGTCTAAAAATATCAGGCATTTCGACAAAGATTTCTTGTTGCTTAATTTCTTTCTTCGAAGCCAATGTCTTGCTATGGGTATATGAGTATTTAGTAAAAATAAAATTTAAATTATTTTATTTTTAAATAATAGGAGTAGGTATTAAATGAATGCGCTTCCACATTTAATTCATGTAAAATGCACTGCAATGCAGATGGAAACTGCCTTAACAACCTAAACTAATAGGCTGCATAATATGAAACCAAACTTTATGTACGATGTATTTTTGATTTTATAATTAAAATAATAATAAGCGAGTCTGCATTGGGTCGCATCCAGTTTATCAGAAACCGCAGAACATGTCCTGTGCGCCTCTTTGCGGCTTAAGGCCAATCTCCACTCTAGTGCACGCCTATTTTAAACTTAACATTAAAGCCGTAGTGCCATCGCTACCCACCGCTCGATTTTATATCTGTCGATCTCACTAATCCGTGTTCGTGTAAACATCTATTGTTAAGCAAATTTCTCTCCATCCTAATACTGTTCGCCTGTTCCAGGAAAGCACAAATTCATCCCTTCATTCTATTGTAGACTCTATTCATTATGACCTATTTTAATATGCCTTAGTCCATGATGTTTTATCCTATACTAGTTTTTGGATTGATTTATTAAAAACAGTTAAATATGTATTTCATTATTTCTACCAAAAAATCAAATGCTAAATTAATAAACAGAGCTTGCTTTAAAATACGTGGATTTTCGAACAAGCTTTTTTAAACCTCAATACCCTTATGAGTGTTGTATAAAAAAATCCTTTCTTTATGGGAGGGTTATAAAAGGAACGTGATGTCCAATACGCCTCTATCTACAGTAGTTTAGGTTCTGCGAAGAACAACTTCTTTTATAACATCAATTATGGATTTTTAAGAATAAATAGTCTCTAAGAATATTATAGGTACTAAACGTGACCGGCTTGACGGGCGACCATAGCGCGGATCGGTCCTTAAAGTTGAATTTCAATGATCCTTTATATTTGAGCATTCGTTTATTGCCGGCTATTTCCTGTTGACACGAGATGTGGCTTCACAGTTTATTTCTGTGGTCGGCCTTCCGCTAATGGACACTGTGTTTATTACTATACATCTACGTGTTATCGAGCAGTATTATTAAACTGCGGCGTTGAATTTAAATAAGTATTATAATGTACCTATCATACGCAACGACATACGTACCGAACTGCTTATCATATAATACTATTTTGATGTGCAGAGCGTTTCCAATTGGATTCCCAATATTCCCATCCATTCAGAAATCTTAATGAATTATTAAATGTCTGTTTTAGCACTAGGTATTTAAGTATTCCTCTTTATGTGTGTCCATGTGTTCAAAGGACTCCTACTGGAGAAAATATTATACCATTGTTAGTTTTCGATTAGCTGATCCTTTATTTAAGTCGGAGCTGCTAACTTAATCATCTAAAATAAAAAGGACAAGACCATCTTATATGTTACATTATTACAGGCAATGAAGTTAATGATGTAACAAAGCAAATTAATGTCATCACGTCAATATTACAATACATACTAATATCGAATTGTTAAATGTACGAGACCTTAGCTTTTACATCTGAACACTCTTGTCTGTATCCACCTTAATATTATACGCCTAACGTTAACCTTGTTTTCCTGTTTGCCTTTAAGGAAGTAAACGGAAGTTTGCTACAAAAAACTGTTGTCGAGAATTGACTTCCCCGAAACAAAAACAAATCGAAGGCTCCAAAAAATATCTACCGAACGTAATAAAATCGGATCATGCTTTCACGTGAACCTTGTTGAATGTAATAAAACTTTATGATTATGAATATGTAGCAATTAATATGCACATTTAATAGTTTAATTGGTTCCTGTATGTCCGGCGCCGCGTTTGGCGTAACGATGATGTCTGCTAACCTGGTTATGTTGGATAATTATGATTAAAGGTGATACTCCATTACACTATGAAATTTACATAGTTTTAGTTTATTTAATATTTTTAATATTCTAGTAGTAATTATTTACTTATATTTCGTATGTAGGTAGGTATAGTTCGCGCCAAACTGCTAGTTCGCTCTGAAGTTGTTGCGAGCCGGTGTAGTCAACTTGCTATGGCTACGCGATATATATCATTTCTATATTCAGAGCGAACTAGCAGTTTTACATGGACTATAATTATTATTAAGTTGAACTTTTTTCAGTTGAATATTTATAAGTAAGTAAATTCACCTGCATATATTTCCGCTATTGGTTCGCTTAAATTTGCGCTATCAATTTAGCTATCGTCGAATTCTTATTTCGTATCTTTGCAAGTGGACAAAGCTATTTAATAACATCTGAGTGTAGCCATGCGAACTCGCACGTCCTGGTTACAATTTGTCGTAGGTACTACTATTGCTGATAATATTTGAATGCATGTCAATTCACAGGATCCGCCTACTGTACATACAAATAGCCTAAATTAGACCACCGCACAAAAGTAACACCGTGCCAAATGTCGGTTACATCCGCTTCTGTATTATGGCGGTGGGTGGACACAGGTTGTGTGTCGATTGCGATCGGCGCGGGAATAAATGATGAGCTGATTACAAGTTTGTATGACGCGCGTATGTCAATTACCGTTGACCAAATAACTACATGGACTCTGATACCTACTCGTTATAAGCAATAATTTTTATAACGAGTAAGTTTGTCGTGTGTCAAATGCAAACACGAAAGTTGGAAAGGTAGCAGTTCAGCGGTTAAGTTTAGATGCTTCTTTGGGCACGCGCGCTATATTATCAGATTATCTGTAATTGTACTGGCTAATGTAATGCTATAAAGGGTATTGTATTTGTAGTATTTTGGAGTCTATTTGGGAAACTATTAAGAATATGCGCACATATTCAACATCAGTATGTTTGTTCGCTAAATAAAAATCTAATGTTTGCAGGATTGTAATCGCGTTCTATTTAGACAATGCCATAGAACACAGAAACGTGTTTCATCCGGTACAATATTTCTAATTACTCAACAAACATGTTAAGTATAGTAATAAATTATAATCAATTTTAACTCTACTACACTTAACAAGCCAATCATGTTAAATCATCGATTAATATTCGGAATCATTGATGAGTTAATTAAGAAACTAGGCGACAAAAAATCGACTGAATCGCAGGCGTGGCCATTACCTATCATAATCCGTTGTTAATATCACTGAATCCGGACAACGGTAAAGGGGCTTGCACACGATCAGACAATTACTACTGTCCTACTCTTAGATTAGGATTTAGTCATACCTGTTCAATATGCTTGGCAAAAGCAATATTATACTTCATATTCATTCAAGAAATTCCCCAACATACTCATACATATAACTTATGTTTTCAATTTACTTAAATAACTAAATAAGTTATAATTTCTTATTGTTTAATAAGTTTATTTGTATGATTTTATAGTTTTAAATATTAATTTTATATTACAACATGTTTTGCTAAATGACTTGTACAAATATTTGTTGAATTTGATTAGAATATCATTTGTCACTTTGCTTCTAAATTATAATTCTGACAATAACTCTAATGACTACATTTATAGTAACGTATAAGTATCTACTTAAATATATGTAATGTTAAATGATACTATAAAAGATAAACTCTTGTATTATTAGCTACGTTGCACAGTTTTATATCCATTGGTTAATTCACTAGGACGTCCGGTGACTACAATCTGGTTTAACCCACTGGATCGTGATTGAACGAACAGCTGTCAGATGTATAGTGCGCCGGTCGCCTTATACCGGTTTGTAGTTAGTAATTCTTACGATATACAAACTGACAGACAGTCGGGCGTCGCGTGTATGCATAATTAATGCGTTTGATCGGTAATCGCCGGACCAAATAAACATTTGTTCTCGTTAGCTGGCGTTATATTATTTTATAGTGCGAGCAAGTCGTAGTAATATGTTTATGGAATGAATTCGCTAAATGTGTATAAATTTGCTAAATTTGTATTTTATTCTCTTCTTTACAAATGTTGACCACATTTTAATCTTCATTAAATTTCACGGAAAGTATTTGTATGAGATTCAATTTATCTACCATCTTTATAATTTCGTGAAAATAGACTGGAATTCCATCCAAATTTTAAGCTTTAAAATCTTCGTAATTCAAAATGTTAATCAAAGGTCAGTACGTTGAAATTTGTTTTCTTCGTATAATTTTGGCATCCCGTCCATACGAACTTTACATAGGTAGTTTGTTTGTTAAGTACTCGCGAGAATTGTTTTTGAAACCTGATTTAAGGAAAAATATTTCAATCAAGAATAGTATGAATATTTTTATAACTATATGCATTTGATATAGTTTATGAGAAGGGCATTAATGTCTAAAGTTCAATATAATTTAAAATTGCGTCAATACCTTTTAGGTGAAGATGGAACGCCACGCGTGCTAATTTTTTCATTATTTTTAAAGCCAAAAAGAATTTCCTGATTGCAATAATCATGCGCCACGTAACATACAATGCAAACATAATGCAACCCATACAATTCTCATAATAAAATATTATTTATAATACAAGATAATAAAGAGCCGAGATTATAATAATATCAATTTACACGCGTATGGCAACGTGTACGTTAGATATTACGATAATAAAATTACTTATATGTGCGTGTGTTTATTTGTTCATCGCACAATGCACATCTGTGCGTTGCATCGAAGCAGTTAAAAATTAAAATGCCCGGGGGATGCGTTTTGGTTTCAACTCGAAACGAGTGGATACAATGAGCGTAAAAATACGGTTGAAGTGTTAAGGCACTTAAGTAAGAATAATATATTAAACTGTATTTGTTCGGTAATTTTTTGCGTATATCTGTTCGAAGGTGTCTATTAAGATAAACAAAAAATAAGAAGAACAAGAAAAAAATAAGGTGGAAGTCACGATAACATTTGTATTTTATTCTCTTCTTTACAAATGTTGACCACATTTTAATCTTCATTAAATTTCACGGAAAGTATTTGTATGAGATTCAATTTATCTACCATCTTTATAATTTCGTGAAAATAGACTGGAATTCCATCCAAATTTTAAGCTTTAAAATCTTCGTAATTCAAAATGTTAATCAAAGGTCAGTACGTTGAAATTTGTTTTCTTCGTATAATTTTGGCATCCCGTCTGTTGAGTACGGGTTTGCAATAAAAACTCCAATTGAATTTTTCTTCCTGTATTTTCTTTTCTTGACCATTTATTCACAATTCTTCTATTTTCCGGAGCGTGTCGGACCGTCGATGGATGTCTTCTTCCAAAGCCACTAGTGGCCCTGAAGGTGTCCTTAAAGGCTGAGCCCGTTAATACGGGCAGGTCCTTGGGTGGGCAGCCAGAGGGGTTTTTTTTTTTTTTTTTTTTTTTTTTAATAATAGATATGTAGATTAAGATAGATATATGTTTTTTTTTTTTTTTTTTTTTTTTTTTTTTTTTTTTTCCCTCCCTCTGGCATACCTGTGGTCGTGGTTCCTGCTGTTACAGTGGAGCCATGGTGCTATGGGCAATGCCCATAGTGGTGTCATCTCAGGTAGTTAGTCTCAGTAGTAGTAGTAGCAGTAGTCAGTCCAGTGGGGGCGGCACTCTTGAGTGCCGCGGTCTTCTTGAGCTCCTCATGAAGCCCCGACGTCCGCCGGCGGGTCCCGCGCCAGGAGATCACGCGGGAACGCCCTGCGGTCCGGTGGTCGAGCGTGGAGCGGCGCCAGATCCCGCAGATGCGGGAATCGCGCCGTGTCGACACGCTCGAACATCTTCGCGGCGAGGCGGCCAATGAAGTCATCCAGGCTCTCTACTCGTAAGTCCCTCTGGATGACTGCGTTCCTGACGTACCACGGCGCGCCGGCTACCTGGCGCAGCGCCCGCGATTGAATAACCCGCAGGCGTTTGCGCTGCGGTTCGCTCACGAGCGCGTACCAGGCCGGCGCCGCGTACGTCAGGCGGGGTCTTATGTATTGTTTATAGATAGTAGTCTTCACACCCAGAGGGAGGCTCGAGGAGAGCACTGGACGGAGGAGGAAGCTGGCCGCCCTCGCGCTGGCGATGACGGAGTCCACGTGGGGCTTCATGGTGAGCTTCCAGTCCAGGGTCACGCCCAGGTACTTCGCCCGGGTGGACCACTGGACGTCCAGTCCGTTGAATTTCAGAGTGGGGTCGTTTGGCGAGAAGCCGCCAATCCTGACCGCTTGGGTCTTCCCCACATTCACCGACAGTCTCCACTTGGAGAGCCAATCAGGGAGGGCATCTAAGGCACGTTGCATCTTCGACGCGGCGTGTCTGGAGTTCAATGAGGTCGTCACATACGCCGCGTCGTCCGCGTATAGGGCGAGTAGAGCCCCCCCTTCCGCCGGAATGTCGTCGGTGTATGTGGAGTAGCAGGCAGGTGAGAGGCAGCTTCCCTGCGGGACTCCAGCTGCCACGGGGTGCTCGTTCGATGGCGTCCCGTTGACCACCACTCTGAAGCTCCTGTTTTTCAAGAAGCTGGAGATCACCTTGACGATACGCCTGGGCGCCGACGACTGCGAGATCTTGTAGAGCAGGCCGTCGTGCCAAACACGGTCGAACGCCTTTTCCATGTCAAGGAATACTGCACACGCTCTCTCCTTTTTATTTAGGGCAGCGGTAATGTGGTGCAGTACCCTTGACAACTGAAGAGTCGTAGAATGTTCCGGCCGAAATCCGAATTGCTCCGGTCGGGGTGTTATGTGTGGTACCATGTGTTGCAGCAGGAGCTTTTCAAACACCTTCGACACGCATGGTAGGAGGGTAATGGGCCTATAGCTCTCAGGCTTCAGGGTGTTCTTCCCCGGCTTGGGTAACATAATAATGTGCCCAATTTTCCATGAGTGCGGGAATGTCCCCGTACGCAGGATGCCGTTAAAGAGGCGCGTGACGGCCACCACCGTCTTCCTGGGAAGTTGGCGGAGTACCGTATTGGTAATGCCATCTGCGCCGGGAGCCTTTCTGGCTTGAGTCCTTTCAATCGCACGCTGGACCATGCTCGGGGAGAAGACGACGGGTTCTTCATCTGGAGCTATAGGCTGTGCGAGGTAGTCAATGAGGTGTTGCTCGACTGCTGCAATATGCTCCGTCGCTTGTGACGGGTTCGGCCGGAACTGGCGTTCTAAGTGTTCGGCGAAGATCTCCGCGCGATCTTCCGCCCGGTAGCGGGGCGTACCGTCCGCATGCAACAGGGGGCGGACCGGGGCCGGGGAGCGCGATAGCTGGCGGCAAAGTTTGTGCAGAGAGGGCCAGTCGTCGTGGGCCTCCCCTAACCGAGTCTCCCATCTCTCGGTGGCATGCGTTTCCAACTCGACCTTGAGCTTTTCTATAGCTCTGTTGAGGAGAGTCTTCTGCGTCGGGCATCTCGTCTTCTGCCAGCTCCTTTGGAGGCGCCTTTTGTGGGCGATGAGTTGGCGGATGTGGGGCGGCAATGGGGGTAGTCTCCCATGCGCTGGTACCTCAGTTGTGGTAGCATCCAAGGCGCCCCTTATGCTGGCGGTGAGGTCGACTGCGAGTTGGTCGACATCTCCTCCCGTGCAGATGGGTCGAGTTGGTGTGGTGATCTCCAGTTGCTCCTTGAAGAGAGTCCAGTCCGTTTTACGACGTGGCTTCGGTGGCGAGACTCTGAGTGGTGTCTTCGCCAGGACCAGCAGGACGGGAACATGGTCGGACCCCATGCCGTCTAGCAGCGACTCAGGTGCGGGCTGTACCCCTAGTCCACGGAGTACAGCTATGTCGATGACGTCCGGCGCGTGTATGTGGTGATCCGGGTAGTGAGTGGGGCACTCTGGGCCCCTCACCTCATACCCGCAGCGCTCGGCGTCATCGAAGAGGCGTCGTCCGTTGGGACACGCAGTATGGCTGTTCCACCCCGGGTGCTTCACGTTCCAGTCGCCGGCGGCAATGGTCGGGTGCGGCGCGTCCAGCAGTTTGTGGACGTCGGCCAGCACTAACCTGCCGCTCGGCGGGCGGTATACGCTAAAGATCCGGAGCGGGGTGTCGCCGAAGCAGACCTCGATCCCGAGGGCCTGCATGCTCTCCAGTTGTTGGGTTGGAAGAGGCTGGTGTATGACCTTCCTTCGGACGAGCACCGTGAGCCCTCTATAAGGGCTACCTGAGTCGTTAATCTCGTCCTGGCGGTATACGTTGTATCCTGGAGTCTTGAAGAGGTCCGACGAGGACAGGAGAGTCTCGGAGACCAAAGCCACGTCGATGTCCTGTTCCCGCAGGAGGAGTCGGAAGAGCGCGGCCTTCTTCTTTAGGCCGCGGGCGTTCCAAAATAGTATGCGTAGGGGCTTACTATCCATAGTGAGCGGACATACTCGCTATGCCGCTGCGGATAGCTGGCCCCGTGTCGTGGCCCTCACCCATAGCTGAGATCACTTGCTGCAGCATCTTTGTGAGGTCCTGCAGTACCTTCAACTGTTTACTGCAGGCCTCTTCGCTCACCCCCTGGCTCCGCTCTGATCTGCGGGCGGGAGCGGGGGTAGGAGCAGGAGTCTTCGATCTCGGCTGCCTCCTGGCAGCAGGTGCAGGTGCGGGTGGGGCGGCCGAGGGGGCGGCCTTTGCCTTCTTCCCCCTCCTCCTCCGACTCTTTACTTGAGCCCCGCGTGTCGTTGGCCCGTTGGCCGGGGCCATGAGGGAGCCCTCGTGCTGCTCCTCCACGGTCCGCGGCTGAAGGGGAGCCACCGAAGGTTGCGTCCGTCTCTTCTCTGCCGGTTGGGCAGAGAGGGCAACCGTGCCAGCGCGCTTGTTCCGCGCTTCCCGCCGAAACACTGGGCACGACGTGTGGTTGGCGGGGTGCGGTCCGCCACAGTTCGCGCAGGTCGCGGGCTCCTCCCGAGGCCTGGGGCACTCGTGGGCCGCGTGCTGCTCGCCGCAGCGCACGCAGGCCAGGTGTCGATGACAGTTGTGGGAGCTGTGGCGGAACTGCTGGCACCGGTGGCACTGGGGGGGTCCCTTCTTCCCGCGCCAGGCCTCTATCTTGATGCCGGGCATGCATAGCAGCTCTCTGACTGCGTAGATGCCCGGCAGGAGGTCCTCTGTCCTCTTGAGGATGGCTAGGAAAATGCAGCCGGGCCGTCCTCCACGGGCCCGGATGGCGCGCACATACTCAGGGACGTACCCCAGTTCGCGGAGCTCGTCCTGGATCTCCTGCGGGTCTGTGTCGGCGGGCAGCCCCCTGATGGCTACCCTCACGCTCTGTTCCGCGGGCAGGGAGTAAGTGAACCAGCTGATTCTCTCCCGTTTCTCCAGTTCCGTTAAATAGGCTTGAATCAGCCGGTACTCTCCTATCTCCTTCGGGGAGAAGCGTACTCCCTGCCCGAAGGGGCGCGCGTTTGGTGCTCGACCCAGCTTCTCCTTTAGCACCTTAAAATGGTGGTGCCAGCTGGGGAGCTTCTCCACGATGAGCGGAGGGAAGCGGCTCTTGGGCGGCTCTTGCTGGCCGACGGAGGGGGCTGCAGTAGTCGGCGATCTTACCGCTGCTCCCTGGGCTGCGCTGGTGCTCGGCTGCGGCGACGGGGCACGCGGCTGCGGCGGCGCGGCTCGTGGCGCGCTTGTGGTCGCAGGCGTGGTCGCGGCGAGCTGGGCGGCAGGCCGGGCGGGCTGGGCGGCGAGCTGGGCAGCGGGCTGGACGGCGGGCTGGGCGGGCTGCGTTGCGCCCGACGCTCTGTGCGGGTCGGTGCGCTTGTCAGCGGCCGCGGGCCTTTGGGTGGCCTGCGGGATATTTGAAGGGCGTCGGGCGTCAGGGGCGCGCGGCGCTGCTGCGGTCTCCCTGGCTAACGGTGGCGGGCGCGGAGCGCCCGCGGTCACCGCAGCGAAGGAGAAGGGAGTCGCTTTGGGTGCGACGCTCGGCGTTGGAGTCGATTCCGGGTCCGGGCGAGGGCCTGGGTCGGAGTAAATCCGAAGTACCCGGCCTCTCAGCCGCGGATCCCGGATAGTGGGGCGCTTGATGATCTTGGAGGCGGCTTTGGCGTCCTCTTCGGGGCTTTCGTGGCTTCTCTTCTGGGCCCGGTCGGCGCGGTAGCTATCCCAGAAGTCCTGGACAGCTACTACCTCCGGTCCAGAAGCTCTCTTTGTGCGGGTAGCCTCCGTTATGAAGTCAAGGAGGGTATCCTTGACTTCGTCAGGTGTGGCGTCCTCCCGGAGGAGCTGCGACCTAACCAGCTCGTCATACTTCTGCCTGGTGCCGGGGGAAAACTCCGACAACCAGGCCGGGGTATGCGGCGGTGGGCGCTCAACTCCGGGGGGCGGTGGTGACACGTCCGCTTGCGCCGGTCTTACCGGCGTGATGCGGGGCGGCGGGAACGCCGGGCGCGACGGACGCGCGACGGCTGCCTGTACAGGCGAGGGCGTCGGCGTCGGCGTCGTCGACCCTTGGCGGGTAGTTTCAGGCCCGCGGGGCCCGACTGGGCGCGGCGGGGCGGAAGTCACGGGGCGCGAGGGTCCCGGCAGCCGCGACGCGGATGGGGGAGTGCGCTGCACACCAGTGAGCGACTCCGCCGATCCGTGCGTGGGCGGCGCAGGGACCCTCGACGTCGGGGTGGTAACGCCACTGCTACGAGCGCGGCTGGCGGCGCGCGCGGTCTCGCTCCTCGCGGAATCGTGTCGGACCCTATTTTTAGCCACCTTAAGTGGCAAAGTGAGTGTTACAACCGACGGGGGGCTAACGCAGCAGTCGCTCTTATTCCCGTCTCGCTCACTTCCTATAGCCCTCTCTTTCTAACACGCTATCTCGCTCATACATGTCCCTCTCTTTCTATCCTAGGGGTTTTTATATTTTTCCTTTATTTATTTACATAAAACTTATTTCTAATACATAACAAAACGTAATATAACATAAACCTTAACTAAATAACAATTTATGCATTTAAAAAACAATTTATAATCACAACTTAAGACTATTTTATTCGCCGTCCGCAACATCCTCCCCCCGGCGCAGCTCCGTCGTAGCCCTCCCTATCCGGAGGACGGCGAGCTTCACCACGGGCCTCCTGAAGACTCCTCCCCTGGTCCTCACGTCTGCTGAGCGAACGATGCCGTCGGGTCCCTCGTGCACTCGCTCGACGATGCCGCGTGGCCATGTGTTGCGGGGTAGCGTGTTGTCGACCACGATGACCAGGTCGCCGACCCGTAGTTGTCGTGATGCCCTTGTCTCTTGTCCTCGAGGTATCAGCGTCGGCAGGTACTCCTTGACCCACCGCCCCCAGAACTGGTCCGCCAGCGCCTGTGCTTTTCTCCACACGCTGCGGTCGGCTTCCTCGCAGGGTCCCGTCAGCGGCAGCCCGGTCGACGACCCAATCAGGAAGTGGTTGGGGGTTAGTGCTTCTGAGTCGGCGGGATCCACGGAGACGTGCGTGAGTGGCCGAGCGTTGACACAGTACTCGGCCTCCACCAGTAGCGTTTGAAGGACTTCTTCTTTGGGTGACTTCTCGTTCAGTGTGGTGCTCAGCGCAGTCTTGACTGACCGCACGAGCCGCTCCCATGCCCCGCCCATGTGCGGAGCCCCCGGTGGGATGAAACGCCAGCTGGTTCCATACTGTAGACAGAAGTTATGTAGCTCCGGACCCCATGCCCGGTATGCGTTTCGTAGCTCGACGTCAGCACCTCTGAAGTTCGTTGCGTTGTCTGAGAAGATCACCTGTGGCCATCCTCTTCTGGCGGCCATCCTTCGGAGTGCCATAATTGCCGAGTCGGTCGACAGCGATGACACCAACTCCAAATGCACTGCTCGTGTAGTTAAGCAGGTAAACAGTGCGCACCATCTCTTCTCATGTCGGCGCCCAATAGTGACTGTTAGGGGGCCGAAGTAATCCACGCCGCAGTAGTTGAACGGTCGATGCCCTGGACTTGTCCTCTCTTCTGGTAAGTCCCCTCGTGGCGGTGTTTGCGGCGTTGCTTTCCTTATTTTGCAAAATTGACATTCCTTAGCCATTTTTCTTACTGTCGGTCGTAGTCGAAATATAACGTATTTTTGTCGCAGCTCGTTTACGACCCTCTCGTTGTTAGCGTGTCCGGCGTTTCGATGGTAGTCCATCACTAGTAGGCGTGTGAAGGGGTGACCATCATCCAATATTACAGGTCGGTTCGAGTGCGTCGACGTCTTAGAGGCTCCTATTCTGCCTCGGGCCTTCAGTGTTCCTTCTTCGATGACGGGGTCCAACTTCGCTAGTTTACTATGCCGGTGTAAGTGCTGTCCAGCCCGCAGTCTACGTAGATCTTCGCCGAAGGAGTCCTGTTGTGCTTGTCGTATCCACCGCAGCTCGGCGTCTTGTATGTGGGAGACTTCTAACAGCAGGCTTCTGTTCTTTGTTCTTAGCTTCTGTACGTAGAGTTGAACTAGCGCTGTGGCCCTTATGAGTCGTCTGTAGGCGGAGAACCTCGTTATGTCCGGCAGGCAGCCCATGCGGTCCGTGATGTCGTCTGTGGTGATGGTGTACGCCGCCTCTTCTGAAGTGTCACTGCTTGTAGCTTCGGTAGGCCATTCCTCCTCTGGTAAGCCCAGGAATGACGGCCCGGTGAACCATCGGTCTGCGCCAGTGATCTTCTTCGTTTCGATTCGCGTGGCGTCGTCGGCTACGTTGTCGGCCGTGGGCACCCATCGCCAATCTTCCACTTGGGACAGCTCGCCTATCTCCGCCAGTCGATGCGCCACGAACGGTGTGTACTTCTTCTTATCGTTCCTTATCCAATGAAGTACCGTCTTGGAGTCCGTCCAGTAGTAGACTCGCCCTGGTTTCCATTCGTGTTCCTTCAGGATGGTGCTCGCCATACGCGCCCCGATGAGTGCTGCCTGTAGCTCCAACCTGGGAATCGTGAGTAACTTCAACGGCGCCACCTTAGCCTTGCCCATGACTTGTACAACTTCCACGGTGCCATCCTTATGGGTGATCCTCCAATACGCCGTGGTCGCGTAGGCCTGTTCACTCGCGTCGTTGAATATGTGCAGCTGTAGCTCTGAGCTCGGAGTCATGTCGCGGCTGTAGCAACGTGGTAAGGCCAAGTTCGAGATGTCTTGTAGTCCGGCGACCCATTGCTGGAACTCGTCGGCTTCCTCCCTAGGTAGCTCTTCATCCCAGCCGACCTTCTTGACCCATAGTTGCTGTAGCAATATCTTCCCGGTGATCGTGTACTGGCTTACGAGGCCCAGGGGATCGTAGATTGACATGACGGCGCTCAGTGCTTCACGCTTGGTCGGTGCTCGCTGTTGACACTTGACTTCGGTGGGGACCCTCTTAATGTCCGTATTGAAGCCTATGGTGTCTTCGCTCGGGTTCCACCTTAGTCCCAGGGTCTTCTCCGACTGGTGTGTCGTCAGTTGCACGTTGACATTCTTCGATTTCTTCGTGTCGGGAATACTCGCGAGGACAGCTGGGCTATTGGAGTTCCATCCCCGCAGATTGAAGCTGGCTTGTTCGTGTACATGAATGACGTCCCTTATGACCTTTATAGCTTCCTCTTCTGACTGAAAGCTATCTAAATAGTCATCCATGTAATGGCGTTCCCTTATGGCTCGCGCAGCTTCCGGGTATCCCTCTTCGTAATCGGCGGCATTCTTGTTTCTCACGCTGTGAGCGAGGTACGGCGAACTCGAGGCCCCAAATATCATTGACGTCATCTTGTACTTGCGCGGGGCTTCACTGGACTCGTCCCGCCACAGGAACATCTGGGCTGGTTGATCTTCGCTACGTATCTTCACTCGGAGGAACATTTCTTCTATGTCCGCCGTCACCGCGATCTTCTTTTCGCGGAAACCAAACAGGATCTTAATCAGAGACGCCAACAGGTCGGGCCCCTCCAGCAGGTAGTCGTTCAAGCTGACTCCGTTAATCTTGGCCGCTGCGTCGAATACCATTCGTATCTTGTTTGGCTTGTTAATGTTGACAACCGCGAAGTGAGGTAAGTACCACTTGACGTTACTTCTTTCTTCGTTGCCGTCGCATGCTTCTGCGTAACCCTTCTTCAGCAGGTTAGCCACTTGAGCGCTGTATTCCTTCTTGAATGTGGGCTCATTTTCCATCTTCTTTTCCAATGTGCGTAACCTCTTGTATGCTTGCTCGTAGCTGTCGGGGAGTGTGGGGTTGTCAGTTTTCCAAGGTAGACCCACTTCGAAGTGTCCGTCCTTCCGTCTGGCGGTCGCCTCGAAGATGTCGCTGGCTCTCTTGTCGTACTTGTTAATCTTCTCTTTCGTAGATACGCCGAGCGAGTCCACGTCAAAATGCGACTCGACGAGCTTCTGTAACTGTATGTCGCCCGTGCAGACGTGAAGCACGGCCGCCTGGTCCTGGTAGACGAACCTCCTAGGTACCGACCCATGTAGAACCCATCCCAGCTTCGTTCTTGATGCGGCAGGTTCGTTCTTCTTGCCGGCGCGCAGCTGTCGGGACACTATTAAGTGCCAATTGTCGGTGCCTATTAGTATGCGAGGTCGAGCTTCCCCCGTGCTGATTTTCTCCCTTATGACTCGCAGGTGTGCATACCGCTCCAGGTTCTGAGGTACGCGCTGATGATGCAATTGAAGTCCCTTCACCGTGCGGGCTGTCACGGAGTATGCTTCATGTTCGTGTAGACCTTTGATTTGAATCTTGACCGCCTTGCTGTCGATTCTTCTTTGTTCATTGATACCTCTTATGTTTAGAGGTTGGTTCGGTCCGCCGCTGGTGAGGTGACTTGCCAATTCTTCATCTATAAGGGTTACTGTAGACCCTTCGTCCAGGAGGGCGTGCGTCCTTATCTCCCCCCGTGGACCGCTGAGTTTTACTTCACATGTCTTCAATAGCACCGCTCTTGGTGCCACCTTTGATGTGACGCTCATGACCGCTGCGGGTGCACCCTGATCTGTGCACTCAGAAGTCTCCACCCTCCTGGCGGGCTCTGCAGTCTTGTGTAGGATGGCGTGATGCTGCATGCTACACCCGTCGACTCCGCACGGCTTCGCTCTGCATGTGGTTCTACTGTGTCTTCGTGTCATGCATTTGAAGCATAACCGCTGTTCCTTCGCCCAATTCCACCTGTCGTTGATGGTGAGTTCCTTCAGCTGAGGGCACTTCGGAGTGTGATGGCTTGTAGACTGGCATCGTAGACAGCTAGGTGCTCGCTCTTCACGCGTCGATTCACTCGTAGAATAGACCTTCTCCCGAGGTGCTGTCCTCCTTACTGGCCTCTCCCCTCTGAGAAGCCCCGGAGCGCTGTTCCTCGCCGTGTGCGTGTAGCGTAGTACCCTGTCTGCTTCTCCCATCAGGAACTCCGAGAGTATTGTGATTTCGTCGCTGTATGCAATCTTCCCTTCGTTGATCGCCGCGTATTCCGCCCATTTGCTCACCAGGTGAGGGCTTAGCTTCTCCATTACATCCCTTATCAGTAATGGATTTCGTAGATAACCACGGTGGTCCACACTCTTCATAGTGTAGACGACGTTCTGTAACTTGATGGCCAATTCATTCAATTCGCTGCTGGAGTTGCCGACCTTGGGGAGTCTCTTCAGTTCTTCCATTGCTTTATCGAAGATATATTCAGGTCGACCGTATTTCATTTCTAGCGTCTTCATTATGCTGTCCGGGTGAGTCGCCGTGTACAGTTGAGAGAGCACTGTCTCTCTCGCTTCCCCACGGAGACTGTTTCGAAGCCGCAATAAATTTTCTGTGGCGCTGAATTTGTAGAGTCGCGTCGAATCTTCTACTGCTGCTTTGAAGGGTAGCCACTCCATGACGGACCCGGAGAATGCTGGGAGCTCCGACGTTTGCCGCGGCGGGGGTCGTACGTGCATCATCTTCTCTAAGGCGTTTGCTAATTGTTCGATGCCCCTTCCCCTCTGCCGAGGCCGTTCCTCCCCCCGTACTTCTAACGGGGGAGGTAGGACCTCCTGTTCCCTGTGTACTTGCGTTCCGGCGTGTTCGTGGCTCTTGTTCACCCAGTCGTGTATTCTTTCTTGGTCGCAGATAGTTTCCCCCCCCTCTTCCGCTTCGATCGCAGAGATTTCCGCTTCTAGCCGCTTCTTTACTAGCGTCTTCTTAAGTTGTATTCTTCTTTCTTCTAATTCAGCTAGCTCCTTTTCCGCTTCGTATTCGACTAGCCTAACTCGTGCCGCGACGCTGACCGACGAACGATGCGAACGTATACTGGGCGCCGCGCTATATGCCGGAGACGTGGGCCGGCATATAGGCGACTTGGAGCGCGACGGTATCTCTTGCGACGTGGGGTGCTCGGGGTGTGCGGTGCTGCGTACAGGTGAGCGCTCGAGGACCCTTCCTGGTGGGATCCTCCCGACGGATGTTCCGGCGGGCGTCCCGGTGAGGACTGCGGTCGATGGCGATCTCGGCGATTCTTCATATATACGGTGGAACAGCCCCCGCCCACCTGGCGGAGGGTGCTCCGATTCGCCGATGCCGGACTCGGAGTGGGTCTTCTTGCTTCGTGTGTTCATTGTAGACGCGCTGGTTGCTTCTTTTTTCTGTATCCGCCGATCGAAGGACCAATGTTGAGTACGGGTTTGCAATAAAAACTCCAATTGAATTTTTCTTCCTGTATTTTCTTTTCTTGACCATTTATTCACAATTCTTCTATTTTCCGGAGCGTGTCGGACCCTTTTTTTTTTTTTTTTTTTTGGCGCCCAGATGTAGGTGGAAAAAGGGCTGACCCTCTACGGAGAGGGAGGAGCAAAAATGCGTCCAAGCACTTACAGGCCGCGACGGCCGGTGCCTGCGTCGTGTGGGGCTGACTGAAAGGTCCTCCTGAAGGGAGGACCATCCCACTAAAAACTCCTTTAAGGCATTCGTCCAAGGGGACCGTACAGCCGACATCGGATAGCGACCTCTCGTTTGCGGAGCGAGAGGTGCTAGCGGCGCTCCCTAGAGAGCTACCGCTGGATAGATGACACTGAAGGTGTCAACGTATCATGAATAAGATTAGAATCGTCGGGAAGACGATTCTCTATGGAGAGTTGTACGCCCCTGTGGGCGGCCAGAAGATTCTCCACATCGGTGGAGAGTTTGTTAGGAGCGTCGGTCAAGATATTTCTTGGCCGACGGCAATTGTAGCGGGTAGGAAGAGGGGCAGCATAGTCCGCTGCACCCTTGATTAAGGGGTTGGAATGGTTTTCTGAGCGGTTGAAGAACGCTTCAGAGAATTGACTGAGGACTTGTTGTATTGGAGCGAGCTCCAGGTCGCGGTGGAGGTCAGCGTTTCTGACATACCAGGGGGCATTAAGTGCCCGACGACAAAAGAGATTTTGTATGACCTGGAGTTTGTCTAGGATGGTGGGATTCGCGTGAGCGAAGACTGGAGAGGCGTATGTTAACACCGGTCGAATGCAAACCTTATACAGCGTTCGCTTATTCCTGGCTGACAACTTGCTGTGTCTGCCAATCATGGCGTTGAGGCGGCTCATGTAAGAGCGGGCGGTATGGGTGACCTTAGAGACGTGGGGTCTAAAGGTGAGGGCCGGGTCAAGGGTAACTCCTAGGTATTTTACTGTGGGCCTCCATGGAATGGGGGCCCCAAGTAATTTGACGGAGGGCAGGTTGTTTAAGCGCCTGCGTTTGTGGTCGAAGCGCATTGCGGAGCTTTTCTCCGCATTGACTTCGATGCGCCATTTCCTAAACCAATCTCCTAACTCGTTGACCGAGCGTTGGAGTTTGGCGAGGACAGATGACTCCTTTTGCCCTTGGATGTAAAGGGCGGTGTCATCGGCGAAGAGTGAGAGCTGCACCCCATTTTTGGGGATAGGAATATCGTTGGAGTACGATATGAATAATGTAGGAGCGAGCACTGAGCCTTGAGGGACTCCGGCTGTTACGGGGCGTGGGGGAGAGAGGATACCTTCGTGCCTGTAGCGGAAGGTTCTGTCCTGAAGGTAGGAAGCCACGATGCGGACTAGGCGATCAGGAAGACCAGAATGGTATAGCTTGTATACCAGTCCTCCATGCCAGACTTTGTCAAAAGCCTTGGCGACGTCGAAGAAGACTGCTAGTGTCTTGTTACGTCTTGGATAAAACCCGCTTGTGATGTACTCGACAATGCGGTGGACTTGTTGGGGGCACGAGTGCTGGAGGCGAAAGCCAAATTGGTGAGGAATGATGAGTGGGGGAGCATCTATTGGGAAGAGGTGCCCTCTTATGTGGACGAGGATCACCCGTTCGAAAACCTTGCCCATTGCATTGAGGAGGCTAATGGGGCGGTGGTTGGAGGGAATATGTTTCGGTTTCCCAGGCTTGGGAATACCGATAACTGTTGCTGTCTTCCAGGCTGTTGGAAAGAAGCTGAGATCGAGGCAGGCATTGAAGATAATGACCAGAAGGGTCAGTGCCTGCTCGGGGAAGTGTTTGAGCGCCAGGTTGGAGATACCATCCGGACCTGGGGCTTTACGAGGTTTCAAACCGCGGATGACGGTCCGGACCTCGTCTGTAGTGATTTTAATGGGAGCAGAGGTGACAGGGAGAGAGATCTTTTTAAGGACCTCCTCCTCCACCTTGTGAATGTGGATAGGGTCGCACGGTTGAGTGCTGGGGGAGCACTGCGCAGCGATGCTATCTGCGAAGCATTCGGCCTTCTCAGCGTCTTCGAAGGCTATGCTGCCGTCGGGACGCGTGAGAGGGGGAGTGCTTGAGAAGGCTTCGGTACGAAATCGTCTAGCGATTTTGTAGAATGCCTTATGAGAAGGTTGGATATCCTCCATGAGAGAGTTCCAGTTGGAGTCCCTCATTTCGGCTAGCCGGGATCTGACTTTCCTTTGGAGGGCGTTAGCGCGCCTCCTAAGGACAGGGGTGGGATACTTGGCGGCCCATCTGAGGGCTGCGTTTTTAGTTTGGATTAGCTTCCTGACCTCGCGAGGTAGTTTTCGGTTCGGGACCTCTACCACCTTCGCGTTGTCATGAAGCGAAGTCTGAACTAGCTGGGTGAGTGAGTTCACCGTACTGTCTATTTTCTCCGAGCTAACAAGGTAGTCTGGGGGAATAGTATACGGTGAATCGGGGGCCTCTATGGCCGAGGTGAGAGATTTCTCGTACCCTTCCCAATTAGTGAAGGTTTTCGAGGAGGTATGGGGGGTTGGATCATAGGGACCTAACTGTAGAGAGACTGGACGATGGTCTGAGCCCAGATCGTCCAGTGTTTCGATCGCTCTTGTATTGAGCGCGACGCCTTTAAGGAGGGCGAAATCCAGCACGTCGGGTTCTTGGTCTTCCCGATCGGGGTAGTGGGTTGGCGCTGTTGGAGAGAAGATATCAAAGTCCAGTGCGCGGGAAATGGTTAAGAGTTTCTTACCGTTGGTGTTAGTCAGACGACTGTTCCAAACGGTATGTTTGCAATTGAAATCTCCAAATAGTACGACAGAGTCTCCGAGCGAGAGGAGGGCCTCCAAGTCGCTTTGGAGAGGGGCTTTATTGGCGGGGAGGTAAATTGAGGCTATGATCAGGGACGGGTGTCCTGTCATGCCTAATTTGCATATGGTGGCTTCCATATTGGTGAGCTTGGGTGTTTCCAGAGGGGTGCAATGGAAGGATCTCTTGTAGTAGATGGCAGTGCCTCCGCCACGACGGTCGTCGGCTCTGTCATTACGTACAAGCGCGTAAGAGGGGAGACTTACGCCTTTAAGGGAGGGCTTGAGGAAAGTTTCCTGAACAAGCAACAGGTCGATATCCCTGTTGCGGACGAACTCTTTGAGTTCGGGAATGCAAGGCTTAAGACCTCGTGCATTGAAGGAGATAAGCGAGACGCCTTTAGGTTTTTGACGACCGGGATGAAGGGGTTGAGTATGAACGTTACTCATTGAATGGACTTGAACAACGCTAAGTGTTCAGAGTAGATTGCGATGCGCTCCGCCTGGCTGGCGTTACGCATCTTTTGCGAGACGAGTATGATCTCGTCGAGGTTCACGCCCTTAACGCAGTCCTTAAGGAACATGATATGTTCCCTTACCGATGCGTCTTGGGTGGGACGGGGAGTGGGAGTGGCCTTAGGGGCCGGGGTTGGTGGGGCGGTCGCGGGTGCGACTTTCCTCCAACTCATGGGAGCGGTTGGGGTTTTGGAGGCCCCTAGCCGCGGGAAATTGGTCGAATTGACCGGAGGTGGGCCTGCTTTCGAGGGCTGCTTTTTAGCAACCTTCTTTTGAGCGGGACGGGGGGCTTTAGGGCAGCCACGGTAGTTAGCCGGGTGCCCTGAAGTGGTGCATAGCACGCAGGCAGGAGGGGACTCGTCTTCACGAGTTCTCTTGCACTCACGTGTGGCGTGGGGTTCTAGGCACTTGACGCACCTTGGGGGGGCAGTGCAGTTCGCCGCTGCATGGCCGTAAAGCTGGCAGCGGTGGCACTGGGCAGGGTAGCCACGCTTGTTAGGTGGTTCCACCTTGATCTCAGAAAGGCCACAGATTGTGAGCTCCTTCTCCTTGAAAATGTCCTTGGAGGACGGGGTCTTGGCTAGAATGGCCAGGGCTAGAGGGTATTTGACCCCGTTGCGGTTGTACAACTTGTGTACACCTTCCACGGGGAACCCTTGGTTGACTAGATCCGTTTGGATTTCGTCGGTGGGAAGCTCGTAGGGGAGACCCCTAAGGACCGCTTTGATTTTGCGGTCCTCTTCTAAAGCGTACGTGTGGTACGGGAGTTGAAGGTGAGTTAGGAGCCTAATGAGGCTCCTGAAGTCCTCGGTGGTGGGGCATGAAACGCGAATAGAGTCGCGAAGGTTACGTGCCTTGGTGTAGTGGATCTGTTTTTCCACTAGGGTTTTAGAGAAGTCGGACCATTTCGACTTATCTCTGAAGAAAATGTGTGGGGGCGGTTTGCACTTGGCAAGTGCCGGTTCGCAGCGCGTGGCTGGCTTGGCGGGCTTAGCCGCGGGGGTTGAGCTCTGGGGCTCGGTGGAGGTTTTTGGCACGGGGGCCAGAGTGGAGGCTTTTGGCACGGGGGCCAGAGCGGGGGCCGCTGGGGCTGGGGTGGCTTCGAAAGAGGCCTCGGAAGAGGTTTCACTTGTCGCCTTAGCGACGCGTTTCACCGGTCGTTTCTTGGTCTTCCTCGACTTGACAGGGGTGAAACCCTGGTCGTCGTCGGAGGAGGGGGCGGTGATGAGGGTGTGCTCCGACGATTCGTCGGAGGAGGCGGGGCGTTTGAGCGAGATGGCATCGAAGTCCATCTCGTGTCTCGGGGTGGCATCAGGGGATGCGGGTGAATCAGTAACGGACAGGGGATCCGTTACGGATTTCAAGGGCTCGCAAAGGGAGCGGAGTTTGACTGAGTCAAATGGGCGATTGAGCTCCTTGCTCAAGAGGGAGGACAGAGCCTCGAAAAACCTATCTGTTACCATGTAGGCCATGGTAACCTGGGATGCCTCCCTGCCGAGGCAGGGAGCTAACGGGGAGGGGGAGGGAAATGCAATTACCCCTAAGGGAAAGTAACTGCTACCGTCACCCTTGGGATAGCCCAAGTGCAGTGGGATCGGGTCTGCCGGTTTCTCTCAGGCCGAGAGGTCTGAGAAGCGCACCGGGTCAACGCTAGCTGGTTTCGTTGGCACCGTTAGGTATCCACCAACTCAAACGCGTCGGGACGTGAGTTTTGTTTATTCCCAATAAATTGGCAATAAACAAAGCACGGACCGCTATCGATAATATCGAGTAGGCGAGAACCGGCCGAAAGGCCAGAGAAAATTCTGGGTTAGGAAACACTAGAGCGCGAGCAGGCGGGGCTGCTCGGTCTGGCGTTCAAACGCAGAGCCTCGGACCCTATTTTTAGCCACCTTAAGTGGCAAAGTGAGTGTTACAACCGACGGGGGGCTAACGCAGCAGTCGCTCTTATTCCCGTCTCGCTCACTTCCTATAGCCCTCTCTTTCTAACACGCTATCTCGCTCATACATGTCCCTCTCTTTCTATCCTAGGGGTTTTTATATTTTTCCTTTATTTATTTACATAAAACTTATTTCTAATACATAACAAAACGTAATATAACATAAACCTTAACTAAATAACAATTTATGCATTTAAAAAACAATTTATAATCACAACTTAAGACTATTTTATTCGCCGTCCGCAACACCGTCCATACGAACTTTAATTAACGGAGATTAAGATCACAGCGTGAGGCGCCATCCGAGGCCCGCTCCAACCCTAACGGCGTGGAATCTAGAACCTTTTGACGTGAAACTTTTAGGCAACACCTGAGTCAGGTAATTTTTCGGGACTATAAAGCGAGGAATGAAGATGGATGTAGTAAGTGTCTAGAATTTGTCATTTGAAACTACACTAAACCGAGCAGAGCTGTGATATACAGTTTTTTTAATTACTCGAACACACTTCGTTCTAATAGTAGGCGTTAATTACAATAGCGCTTCTCCATTAAAGCATTTCAAATATTTTATAATAACCTTGCACGCCGTTTCACAAGGTACATCGCAATAATAAGGATTTTTCAGTGAAATAAATTACTAACTATCTGAGTTAATCAACTTGGGCACCATAAGATCTCGTGTTTTTTCTCCGATTTTGAAACCTGTAAGGAGTGTCCCGCACATGAATATTGTCCTGCACGTTGTTTAATCTCAAAGACAAATCGTGTTGCCTTTAAATTGTTATTAAAATTCGTTCACTTTGCAATGTGTAGAGCGGCGTGTCCATGTTCAATGTGATCATCCGTCGGGTCGGTATGAGCTTTAATTAACGCGGCTTATGATTGGACCGCCGCTAGACGCTCGCATGCAACGTCCTTAGCCATTCCATATGAATTTTTGAGCTACGTTATATTTCTATCAAAATAATGTGCTCTGTTTGAAATTACTTTGAGATAATTAAGGACCTTAGTTTTAAATAAATGTTTCATGAGAATTTATCAAAATGCTTTTGTATTTCAAAACAAGTTGGTAATTGTTATTTTTAAGAGGTGGCAAAAGGAGAAACTCTATCTATACTAGAGTATTAAAATGAACTTGGCATAATTTTATAACGATATCCAAGAGATTAATAAATGTACTAGTTCTGTTGTTCCAAATTCCTCATCCTCCGTTTAGGTAAATAGTTTTTACACGGCCACCAGGTTGATAGATAGATAGGTAGATAGGGTAGAGCTGCAATATTAACGGGGATTAAGACGGATTAAGACCATATTTCCAAATCTTCTATATCTTTGTTTTGCACAAGGCAAACGATTAATTATTACAACAAAAGATAAATAGAAATATGGTTCCATTGTAATCCTCCAAAGATAATTCGCTTATCATTATTAATGTTTCGGTATCTTCAATCTCCCGTATAAACAGTTACTGCCCGAGGCAGCGTACGCGTAGTATTCTTATATTGAATAATATATATTTACAGTAAGATAAATAAGGCTTTTGCGTGAAAATTAAGGACCCTAATTTATTTTTACAAGTCTCACTACATGTATTTAAAATTCATATTTTAAAATACTTTTTATCTTAAATAAAAAAAACTACACGAGACCCTTCACGCAAACCGACAAGAATGAGACAAAAATCATATTAAAAGTTCCTTTCTATATAATGTAACTTTAATTTTATTTGTGTATATTCTGCATTTCCGTTTATAGCGAGGGCGAGGAGCGTCCGACTCCGTGTTTAATTACGAGAGATTAAGATCAGCTCACCGCGGCCGCTCGGCTACAGCTGAGCTGCACCCAACGTAACGTATACTGCTTTTACAAGTCATTATTGTGATTCCGTGCCGTAAATTTGAAGTCCGTCTGACGTCCAGTTCATCTTTAGTCGCGATGGATCTCTGAGCTTTGAGACTATCTTGAGATAGAACTGGCGTAGGTTCATAGCTCGGGGGAGTTGAGATGACTCATATTTATGCTTTGACTCATATAAAATATATTTAGCCATTACTTTTTTAAATAAATGAAAATAACTTACCGCAAATACAAATCTAGTTTAACGCAGGATTTAATCTCAAACTTTCTCAAAACCAAATATAATCTGACCCTAACGAATAATCAAATAAATATTTTATTCGAAATTATGGCGACCTTATCATAAAATAACAGTTATCGGAAAGATCAATGGGCTGATTAGAAGGCAAACATTATTACTTCGTTACACAAAGGCAAGTTAACTGTTATAGAATTCCGTCAAACGCTCGGAAGGCGGGCGGCGGGCGCCGTGGGTGGCTAATAGGGTTGCCGCACTTCTGTGGGTAAGAAATTGGATTATTTTTGATTTTGAAGGAAAATATTTTTCCTCGTGTTAACTGTATATAATACAATATTAAATGTTTAATCATTATTTTGTGTGAAAAGTTATAGAAAATAAAAACTCGACGAAATATAAGCCGTTCATTGGCTTATTGAAATAATGCTGATAAAGTTCATTACGTGTAAGTTTTAGATTTAATAAACTTCAGGCATTAACCTTACATCAAAAAGTGCTGTGTGCGTGTTATATTAATAATATTTTTTTCATTTCAAGCAAAAATTTTAAGTAAGATTGAACTTGTGATATTTATTTAGTCAATTAGTACGGATTACTCCAATTACACTAATGAACAATGATTGATAAAGTCCGTAGTGTACTGGTTCGGTTAGTACAAATATAATGCAAATCGGTCCACTACCGTTCTACCCGGCACGGCGTCCACACTAAGAGTGACGTGCCAGATCAACTGACAGCTAACTCGATGTCATGCCAGATGTGCACCACTACGGCACGCCACACCCAATACTCGTATCGATGTTTAGTGTCTAATTATGAGCATTCTAATAACTTCATGCATTCAACCCTGTTTAATTTACAGTTTAATCAAAATAAAATTGTTTTAACGAATCTTACGCCTTTGATAAAAACAATTCAATTAGACGATGTACATATTCACATATGAGGCAGTTACCAGGGTGTAAGCAGTTGTAAGCGGGCGGTCTTAAACCATGTGTATATTAGCAAGTAGGGTAAGCCGGATTAGGTTAGCGGAGACTCCGTTACAAGGATGTTACGGATCTTTTGAACTACGTAGAGTCTTAAAAGGAAGGTAGTCTGGGAGATTAATCCAACTTGCTATATTACGAGTAATATACGTTCCATGATGTTATTTGCTGATAGTAAATATAGAGGCGTGACAACACAAAGTGCATTTGAGTGGTGTTGGTGTAGAAAATACTACTTCTTCGTATTGTTTGTGTAAATGTTGTAAGAGGTCCTGCTTTGGAAAATATATATATATGCGACTATGCGTGTTTCAATGTGTGTGCATCCTACTAATGTTACTGCTTGGTAGAATTGATATAAATGGTCCGTAAATATATAGGTAAGTAAATTATAAAGCTCAATTTTATTTAACCGACTTCGAAAAAGGAGGAGGTTACTCAATTCGACCGTATATATATTTTTTTTTTTTTTATGTTTGTTCGGCGATTTTTTCGCGATGCCGCGACCGATCGACATGATTCATACACCATTGTATGCGGCTAGTTTCACAGGGGGTCCCATTTCGAGGAAATTTGAAAATTTCCGCCAGTTTTCCCGGAAAATTGGAAAAACCCGATTTCATATAAACTTGAATAAGTCGAGTATTTCTTAACCAATTTTAATTTTCTTTTTTTCATATGAAAGGGTGTTTTGTTGCGGTACTTTCCTACCTTAACATTAGTACGCTCTGATGATTAGAATTTAAGTTATGGGGTGGAACTCATCATCACTACCCCTGCTTTTTACATATTTTATGATAACTTACCTTCTGCCCACTCAATTCTCATGAAACTTAAAATGAACATTGAGTGTCTAGGTTATCATGATATGATGGAAAATTTGACCTTCAACTCTTCAACCCTGGTAATGCAGAAGTGCCTCCTGCCTCAACCATACAAGTTAGGCATTTGGAACTTATGGATATTTAATAAAGTCGATAAGTTGAGATATATGATGGAAAATTTGACCTTCCACTCTTCAACTCTGATAATGCAGAGGTGCCTCCTGCCTCAGCCATACAAGTTAGGCATTTGATGCTTATGAATATTCAATAAGGTTGATAGGTAGAGATATATGATGGAAAATTTGACCTTCTACTCTTCAACTCTGATAATGCAGAAGTGCCTCCTGCCTCAACCATACAACTTAGGCATTTGGAGCTTACGAATATATGATAAGGTCTTTGAGTAGAGACATATGATGGAAGATATGACCTTCAATTCTTCAATCCTGATGATGCAAAGGTGCCTCCCATGTAAAGTATATAGATTAGACATTTGTTGTAATGAAGTAGCTAGACAGAGATATATGATGAAAAATTTGACCATCAACTCCTTTTTCTTTTCTTAACTATTGAATTAAGGTAAATTGGACCGGTTCACTCGCAGAGTTTTACCACCTAGTTTGATTTATTTACTTATCTGTTCCTACCTAACCTAGCCAATAATTAGTATCTCATAAAGCTTCGCATATAGTGTTTCGTATTGAATTGGTTAGGTTAGGTTGGAACATATAAGACAATATAAAACTAAGCGAGAAGGGCGCGGCAGCGCCCTGCGAGCGGGTGGGTCCAATCCGTATCTATTCAGACCTTACCTTTATTCATGATCACATTTATACAATTTTACATAATATTAATACAAACGTTAGCATATCATCACTAAAAAGGGTGAAAAAAAAAATTTTAACAAAAAAATAAAACCGACTTCTATGTCACTACAAAGTAAAAAATAATTTAAATAAATGTTGGTTTAGTACATATTTCTGAAGTCGGCGCTCATATTGGACACGCTGTTATCAAACGAAATATATTGAGCGCCGACTTCAGAAATATGTACTAAACCAACATTTATTTAAATTATTTTTTACTTTGTAGTGACATAGAAGTCGGTTTTATTTTTTTGTTAAAATTTTTTTTTGCCCATTAATTTCTACGAGCTAAACACGCGTATATATTACCTAGTTAGTTCGCAATAAGTAACTCGAATCTTCACATACATCACGTTTGTATGTAAACATGCTGTCATAGACATTAATGCTTACATTTTCACTATAATGCATGAGAAGTTGATTATAAATATTTTTATTAACCCTACGGGGGCCTTGCGACTTTTTAGTTACACGGATATTTATGTTCCTTAGGTCTCTATCGGGTTTAAAAAACCAGAAGCCGTCCTACCTCTGAGGACTAAATTGGACCGCTTAATGATCTGCTGCAATTTATTCAAAATGGCCAGAACACAGTTACACGAGTTTTGCAGCTACAATGCTGACAAACAAGCCTTTAGTATGAACTGAACCTTCTACGCCATTACAGAAGCTCAGGCTATAATGACTCATTTTAAAATCCGCTTTATTACTTTATTTATAACGTAACGTTGTACAGTGTAATAGCTTAATTAGTAGCGTTCCGTATGAGGTCGGCTTAGAGCAGATTAATGCTGGCAGAATGCTCCGTGCGCCCGACACCCGCCATTAATCTCTCGCCGCAGCGCTGAGGAAACGCCGGCTTAGCTCAATAATACTAGGTCCACTCTCTTTGAGCTACACTTACAAACTCTGTTCTAACATTACAAATTCGAGGTACAGACAAAAACTGAGACAGCAACGCAACTTAAAGAAAAAATGACAAATATATTAAGAATACCTTAAATTGCTGAAGGGACATAAATTACCCCCTAGTCTATGTCTCCAATTTTCAATAATCGTTAAAGATAGTTTCTTTTCTATTAATTAACACGCCTGTAAGTAATGAGTCTTTTGTAAGTTTACAAAGACGTTCTTAGTTTTTCTTGTATGTCTACGCAAGATACGTGCTGAGCTGTTAATTACTACTAAGTAAATTTATTTTTCGTATAATTCACATTTTTTTAGTTTTCTATAAAAAAGCGTTTTGTAAAAAGACAACGAGAAACGAGAGTATTATTATAAAAACAAAAAAACACGACTGCTTAAAAATTTAGACGAATCTAATGATAAATTATTTTGTTTAAATCCATCCAGCCGTTTGGGTGTTTTGGTGTGCTAAAGAAGGGAAATTCGCTCAAAAACCATTACCTGAGCAGTCGATTAAAAACAAGAAAAAAGTAGCAATATTTTTTCAAGCATTACCTAAAAGGTGTACATTCGGACAGTGTCCTAAAATCAGGTACAAATGTGTCCCGGTCAAAGGACGAGAGGGAACGTCCTCGGGACCTCGCTTCGACCTCCGCCAGGCACTGCGACGCGATAACTGCTCCCTGGGCAAATGTTTGTATTCAATCTTCAAATATCAGATATACATCCTATTACTTTTTAAATCTAGTTGATATTCGGTAATACTCGTTTTTAAAATAAAAGAAAGGTAAAGTAACAAAACAAATTAAGTAAGTAACTCAATGACACCAAGTTATCCACCGACATCATCTTTTTTATAATAAACTTTGTAGCAAAGGAGCATGCACCATGATTGCAAGTGGCTACTGCCACCCAAGTACAAACGTAAAACTTCAGATAAGATAAAAACCCTGAGGACTAAGTTAGAATGTCTCGGATAATTATCTCACTTTTACCACACCGTTTAAGAATGTTGAAGATACATATATAAACTCAATGTAAATTAATTTACGTTGTTATTTTAATTTGCGTTGTCAAGTACTGAGGCGGAGTACATGTGTCTCTCTGACACTTGCAAGGAGGCTATTTTTCTTCGTAATCTTTTGCAGGAAATATTAGGTATGTCATCTAAAGTTACAATTTTTAATGATAACCAATCTGCACAAAAACTATGTAAGAATACTGTCTTTCATGCTAGAACTAAGCACATAGACATTCGCCACCATTTCATTAGGCAACACATTTGTGATGGTTTTATAGATGTAAAATATTTATGCTCTAAGGAAATGTTAGCCGATTTATTAACCAAACCATTGTCAAAAGAAATTCACAATAATTTTGTAAGTCAATTGTTCAAAGGTTAAGTTAGTTGTTTTTAAAGATCTATTGTTATGTTGTATTGAGATTGTTAAAGTGTAAAGCGACACATAGTATAATTTATATTGGTTTAAGGGCTAGTGTTGAAGATACATATACGAGTATAAACTCAATGTAAATTAATTTACTTTTAAATATATCTATGTGTCACTCTTTGATTTGATCAGTCTGTCTGTCAAGTGTATGTTTAATGTAGTGTACAGATTCCAAGTAATATATCGTGATTAATCCTGCAAGTTCGTTTATATTATCCTATAACTCCTTCAAAGAACCGGAACAAAGCAACTTTGAACACTGCTGATGACAGGCAGAAATTGGTGAAAATCTGATGATATGTGGTTACTGCTCATGGATATTTATAATTAACCTCAGACAGGATTGAAGTACCCTGTGAGGTCGAGAACACATTGCTTCCCCCGAGGACAAGTTGAAAGCCTCGTTACGTCTCCCTTACACCCTTCAAACAAGTACAGCAGCGCTAACATTGCTAATTATGTAACTTTGATATATTATGAATTTCTTTAAAGTAACACTAGAATTGTGTACTAGACAGTACATGTGTACTAGAGTACACTACAAAATAACAAGTCGTTTGAAATGGAAGATGTGTTCATTGTGTAGTTACATAGCTATGTAATGTATAACGTCCGTGCCGGGGCATGTATTGCGGTCGTTTATTGCTGATTGACATCGCGACCCGGTTCTGCCTTTATTGTGCGTCGATCGTTCTGATCACCCGTCTGAAGGCTCGTCATAAGCTCCGTTCCACTGTGTGGGGATATACGATAAACTATTACGTTGAGAGTAAAAATTGGAAATGTGTTATTTTGATTACAATATTTACTGGGTTCAGTAGTTTATCGGTATACTTTATGTATTTTTTATAATACTTAAATTAACGAAAACCTACTTCTATGAAATTGTAGTAACAAACGAACTAGCTCACTTTATGAATGTGTTCACCGTTGTCTTCTTAAGTTAATCCGCAATCATAAATAGGAGTCGAATCCTACTTCAGGTCATAGTCGCATTGCTACTTGTGAGAACTAAGTTATAATGCCTTGATTGTCCTCAACTTCTCTATATACATAATACAACAGTTACGAAATCATACTCGCTCATCGTTAATCGCCTGAGATGAGACATGTTCTCAAGTCGCCCGCAGCCCGTAGCGGGCGGAACGTAATGCGATGAATAAAATAGCTCGTGTTGAAACTGTTTTGTTTTATTGCTTTTAAATGGATACCTATTGTCAACGGAAATTTATCTGGCATCACTTATGTAATGCATCCATTTAAGAAATACAAAGGTTAAGAATAATGTTTTGTTCGGTGATCATATTCGGTGTTTCAGCTAATATTTTCTAAATTTTGTTTTCCCCGACACCATTTAAAAAGGAGGTGAAAGTTTTTTTCATGTCTTCTTATTCTATTTTTATTGCATAAGGCTTTGTTTCTTTTTGGAATCCTAACAATTTGGACTTTTGAACATTCGCAACCGACTCCATACAACAAGGTTACTATCTGCGCCAATCATAAATACTCGTACGTTGCCATTCCTGAAAATTAAAATAGTAGCCTCATTATGAAAGCTAATCGATATCCAAACCCTTTCCACCACAAGAACTGCTTCACACTAAAAATGTAGCGAATGTACCTGCTCGGCGAACCATACTTTCATGACTTTTCACCTTTTTTGTAAATAGTATTTTCTTGTAATGTCGTTTTTCTTGTGATGTAGTTTTCCTGTTTCTGAGCACATGTCGCACGCCTGCATCATTACTAAGATCATCTCGATGTATCCTCAAGTCCGGTAAGCATATCGGCCAGTTATTAATTGACCGGCGAGCCCGGCGCAGTCTCGCGGACAACGCGCAATAAACATAAATCTGCGAACCTCCGGCAGCGCCACCTCACGTGCGTGTGCTGCAAACACGCGACTACACATGGACGGAAATTTCAAATTTATTTAACTACAAACAACTCTTCACTAGGATTCTGTTTGTGCCATGAACACACCAATCTGAGTGCACCAGTAGATATAAGAAAAGAAATCATAATGTAGCTGCCCGCTAATAGGGAATTCTGTGATTCAGACTCTTATACCGATCGCTCCTCCACACGGATTCTCACCAATGTTTGTTAGACTTTCCAATGAAAAGTAAAGTAATCTCGGGTTGTGTAATATAAAGTTCGCAAAAAATATGTCCTGTTAATATGTAAGTTAAATAATCGTAGTAGAATGTAGAGTTGCTTATGTTATTAGTGTCATACAAATACAAAACATATCAAATACCTAGTACGAGTATGTACATTTTAAAAAATAATATCTATAGCACTTAAAATTTTCTGATTTGTTACATAAACATGAATGTGACCTAATTAAGAATTGAACGAATTCAGTTATTTCGTCGTAATTTTTCTGTTGCAGCACTTCAGCACTTTCCATCTTAAACGTTAATTTTTTTATATTGCTTAGCTTCCATAATAACTGTTTGTTCCTTATTTCCATCATTCAGTACTTTATATTACAAGAATATTCGGATATATTATAACTTTTGCAGCACCGTGTGAACGCGGCAGTACACCGATCACCCAAGTCGTACATATTTGGTACCGCGGGACAAGTCGTATAATTTATATTTATAGCAAATAATTATAATAGCGGCCTTATATTTAGTTGCATAAAGGAACTTACTTTTACTCAGTAATTATATAATTAGTGGTTGGCAATTATGTCTGTTGAATGTTCCGTAATGTCGATGTCAATTAATGTAGTCAAATAAAGAGTTGTTATTGGCAACTCTTGTTTGTTTTTAAATTACACCATACTTTTAAAGTCGTGTTTGCCTTCTTTGATAGTATAAAAATAAATTTATACATTTACTAAGATAAACGGTGGTTTAAGTAGTATTCCTTGTTGGGTAAAGTAGATAGACTTATGTATACTTACGTATTAAGAATTCGTAAGTAATAAGTTTTTATCTTATACTTGCTAATATTTCTTATATTATATATAAATCAGTATATTGCCGTCTCGCTCATAATTTGAAATCTCTATTATCATGTTAACAACAGCATTAACAGCCTGCCTGGTAACAGGCTATGAGAAAATTGTTACTATTGAAAGAGATACGCATCATATGCCCCACGTCAACAGATAGTTAACTTATATTTATATTGAATATTCAGACGGATAGATACAAATTAGAGTCCCAACGTTGTACGAAGTGCCTGATCGTCTATGCTCACTGTGGGTGGTGAAAGGACATATTATATCTAGCTCAAATAGCGTAGATAGTCCTAGATGAGGTTTCCATTTCTAAGGACTGAATTAGGACGACTCGTATTAGTATCTCTACACTAACTTACAATTTAAAGTACGCAAGCTGTATATGGTATATGGCATAAATAAGATGGTGACACAATTGCAATCGATGTAGGAAAGTTCTACTTTCAAAATAACGTAAGTTATCGAGTTTATAACTAATATTTAGTGTTACTTACTTTACGGAACTTTAATGATCCATTATTCTATCATCATCGTCAACCAATTGGTTCCGTCCCACTGCTGGGTACGGGTCTCGTCTCAGAATGAGAAGCATTAGGCCATAGTCCACCTACGCTGGCCAAGTGCGAATTCTATAGGTACTTACATACATGACCATTCTTCTATTCTATATGTACTTATAAGTAAATCAAATGAAACTATCCGACAACTCGGATATCTACCATAACTAGCAACGCCCCGCGGGCTCGCGTGCGAAATAATCGTTTCGTGGAGCGGTAAGCCACGCATCGAAGGGACCGGAGGGCGGTTTATTTTTGTGCCCGACATGACAAGGGGAAATTGTTTGCAAGTGTTTTTTTCCTAATCTTGCTTTGTTAAAATGTAACTTAATGCTCTCGGTTTTTTTCCTTTTTATTACGGGTATTGGGTGCTGTGATTATATTGTGCAATTTTTTTATGTTTTAAAATTATAGTGCAATGTTGAGTCCAGTTCTTATACTAAAGTCTGCTTTTTGACAGGCACAAAGTAAAAAAATATTTTATTATTAAGATTTTTTCGTCTCTTTGTTAATATGATTATTACTATACTTATACTTATATTATGAAAGGACACACAGATTTAGTTTGGATTTAGTTACGTCTAATGCAAGGGTAATAGGTTTCTTCTAGGCAAGGCAGGCCGCGTACTTACTCATCAGGTTATTCTAATGTACAAAAAGAGGAAAATAATTACAAATAACGCTAGCTACCCTTGACTCAGCACTTAGTTAACAGAAACTCAATCGTAAAACCAATAAAATGTTTTACTGGAACACAGCGGGTTTCGCGAATATAAGTCAGTCTCTCAAAATCAATAAACTTGAACTGATCAACTGATACCGGCTCGTTTCCTAAAGCACCCGACCCTAACTCCATGCGGTCTTGTACTTATAACTATATAGATAAAGATAAAAGATATAAAGATAACATCGTCAAACCCGAACAACATTCTGAAACTTTACATTGAATATTTTAAAGGATTCCTCTATTCTTTTGTAAGTCTGAGCGCATTTTTTTTAAATACTGTCTTCTAAAATATCTCATAAAGTATTTTATAGCATTTCAAATTTAACCAAATCTTATAATATAAAGTTTTATTTCAGTACATAGTCAGTTTCAGAACAAAGTCGGCAAAATTATAATGAAAGTCTAATAAAAGAAATCCCAAAGCTGAAGTTATTTTGCAAAGTTGTTAGAAAGAAGCGGATTGCAGAACTTTTCCATTCTTCATCGCCGGGTGCCGATCAATACCGCAAAGTACAAATAAAGATAACCGATAAGTTATTGGTTACCGAGTTTACCGACAGAACTTCATATTAACGAACGTAGTGACACGAACTGAACTTTGTTTGTTATTACGGTTATGAAATTGAATTTATAGATGATACGTGTATTTGTAAGCCACTCAGCTGCAGAATAAGCGACTATGGAACAAAAATGTGTAACAACTAACAATAACCTTAATAAAAATAAATTTAATTGATTTGATTTGAAGTAGGTAAGGAAAGTTTAGTCCACCTGGAAAGTGGTCTGTGCCGCCTGTTGTTGAATCCTAAATTGGATTGAGGTTTGACGGCGACAGTTACATCACTACTCCTGAGCACTGACATGGAATGCCTTGTAACTAAAGCAGAACGCCAGGGCTCAGGAAACCGCCAAGAAAATTCCTATAATTAAAATCTGTGATATCTAAATTATCTAAATAATGAAAAGGAATCGTTATCTTCTTAACATATTTGCAAGGTTAGAAGAAATGTATTCCTGTTATGCTTAATCAGTAATAGTGTAGAATTGTATAAACGAAATGAACGGAAAGTGATGTAAATTTCACATTTACAATGTTTTATAGATACCTTTAGCTAAAAGTTCGCAGGTGCTTTTAAGATCAGTTTTTACGACAGGACAAAAATAACAGCCCGATAAAATGAAACAAGTTCTGTAAATGGATCCCTGCGGAGTATCCGCTCCGTCGAAACTGTGGAGCGAAGACGCGGGATCGATACTAGCGCTACGACGATGACAGAGCGATAACTTGTTGTTGTCAAAGCACTTGATAGCTTCGCGTTGCTCTGAACTATGATTTATCGATAGCGACATTCAGCCAGCTTCAGTGAAAGCTTAGTGGTTGAAACTCTGCATCAAAGAGTGTAGGTTTGAATCCCAGGCACTCAGGAAACCACCCTTTGATTTTTCGGTGACATGTGTTAGAAATCAACTATAACTTTCTTTACCTGTGACGGAAAACATCGTGAGAAAAGCAGCATTTCTAAAAGATCTTCAAAAATAGTTCTTAAAGAAGGTGAAATCCAGATATGCTCTTGACCAGCACGGTCGACTATGGCCTAACCTAATCCATTCACAAGTTGTAGAACTTCAAGTTGAATAAAATATGAAATAAATATTATTTCATTAATAAAATCATTAAAAATCAATCTGTTAACTGTAGAGTACTCTACTGTAGTGTCAATCACATCCCTCAGGTTTCATCAAAAACTAATATCTTTTATCGTATCGGTCGACGGTAATTGAAGTTTTTAGTTCATAAATCTCGGCATTCTCGATGGCATATCAAATTTTAGAATTACAGCAAAAGAGACAGGCGCTGACGAGGGACGGGACTTAGCGATATAAAGGCCTGAGGCGAGAGCGGGGGAAGGGGTGTGGGCCAGGGGGGGGGGCGAGGGGCAATCGCTGTAATGGTTATTAAATCTGATAACGCCTCAAAGAGATGTTTTTGGAAACTTTGAAACATTCGATTATGTTAACGACCTTTACACCAGTTGCTACCCATTTGGGATTTTATACTGAGGGCGCATTTTTTGTCCCGACGTCTACCTGAAAGGGTACGTAAAGTTGCGATACTGATAAGGGATGTTATTATCTATTAAAATTCAAAGCACATTTCGGCTCAAAGTTAATTGGGTTTGAAGAATTATTTTTCATGATATCTTACTCGCGCTATTAATAAGTAATAAATTCAAAAGTTTATATTGCGTAGCATGAAGAAATTGTCGATGAATTAGAAAGATCGTTGGTAGACAAAATATTGCATATTTGCCTAAATAGTTCAATTTATTAGCTTTTATATTTATTAGCTATCGTAAAACATCTTATGATAGGTAGTGATAAATTAGAGTAAACCTCTATAACTTTAAAATGTGTATCCAAGGTCATGTGAAGATCATTGATATCTCTAAATTATAACGACTTCATCGTAAATTAATATTTTTTTCCAAAATATATTATAACTATTGACAATTATAAAAAATGTCTCACAATGGAATTAGGCGCCGAACAATAATTCCTTCTACCGAAACCCGAAGCAACCGCAGTACGCCGCGGGTGGCGGGAAACAATGGAATTGTCACAATTGCACAATGGCCGCCGCTCCTCATATCGCGTAATGACCGCTCCGCTATCTACCACTCGTTATACTGAAGATTGATAGAAGATAGCAAAATAAAGGAGCAACCGATAGATAAACGGATAGATAAATAAAGGTGCTAGTTGTAACGGAAGCTCGGTCCCAATCGAGGGGTCCGAAATTCAAGCCCAGACCTTTGATTCTTCTAAAAGTGTGTATGTATTAAAAATTCATAAAAAATATCAAGAGTAGCGGAAAACATCGTAAGGAAAATCACGAAAGGTGTTCTTTGAAAAAGTTTTCAAAGTTGTGTGAAGCCTACCAATTCGCACCAAACCAATACGGTGGACTTTGGCCTAAACCTCTCTAGTTCAGAGAAAAGTCCCGTGCCCAGCAGTGGGGCAGTAAGCTGTTGTTGACGATAGATAAACACAATACATACACCTAGGTAGGGTGTTATTTGTGGCTCTTTGTACACCACACGTAAAGGTATTGTGTTTTCACACGCAGTTACTGAAATAAAACGATGAATACGAAAATAAATTGTACTTTGTCCATAATATGAACCAATTTATCTTCACTGCGGAGGCTGTAACTAGCGATCTAAACGAATTCCCTCGTCACGACTAGAAATAGATGTAATATTCATTTGTGAGTAATTACACCTTTCACGCGACAATCATAACTCTTAATTGCATTGTAAATGGCACGTTTACGTAAGATTAATTATGAGAACGCCTCATGTAAATAATTCTTGCTTACCACTCCCTTTTGAAACAGCAAATTCACTAGAATAAGGTAGATATGGATATAGCTATGATGCGGCCACGGTTTAATCACGAAAAGTTTCCTAACTTTTGTATGCTATTTTGCAACCTTTCGTATGTCCCACTGCTGGGCACGTGATTTTATTTTCATAAGAATTTAATAGTAAGTCTATCTGAATCTGAATGGCCACTGCTGTCCATAGATATTTGTAATAACACCCAGATATACTCAAATAGGAATAAAGATTGGTAGTCCCTATTGCGGACCATAGGGACTAAGTTGGGACGTATCGGATAAAGATGCTTTTTAAACCAGAACACACAGCGCTTAAAACTACTGTTATTAGGCAAAAATACGTATGGCGGCGAAGTCAAACCACCAAAGTTTCTTACTACCTCCAGGATCTACACCTTAATTACACCACAAATGTTATTTATTTCAAAACTCGAATTCCAAGAGGTTTCCTTTTGTCCCTCAAACGCCATTGTCATTTTCTCCAAAGAAAATAACTTTTACGAAGAAAGTTTAGCAAGAAGTCTTTGTAATATTATTTGTCTTTCTTTATTTTTATTGCCGTCTCTTTGCCGATTTCTTTATTTCTTTGGACGGCTATTATGTGTGCCGAAAACATTTTATGATTAATTTTCTATAAGAAGGTGGGTGTCACCTGATATTCGATTATTAAAAGAATTATTTACGTGACAATATAAATACTTATTTCCTGCTTCTTTTACAACTTACTAAGGTGTCGTACTTGTTTGTTGGGATAAATTATTGTTTCCGATTGTTATTATTAAATGGAAATATTATTTATTACGTTCATGATTTTTGTTAATTGTATTTAAGCGCTCATTGTTTATATAGGTATTTATTTATTTAAAAATAATATTATTGTTAATAATAATGTTGCTTTACAAAAGTATTTAAAAAATACATACTTAATACTTTCTATGCTGTGCAAAACACATAGTATAAGGACACATGGTCACATGGTATAAGGAAACATGGTGGAATGTTTAAATCATTATCTGGGTTTATTCCAAATGTCGCGTTAGCGCTATGGTAGGCGATATCGTATCACATATAACGGGGTAATCGACTGAAAATGAGATTACTTAACAACAATTTTCAACCCTTTACTAATTCCACTAGATATAAGACCAAATATATCAATTGATTACCTAATTAGCACAAGAAACGTGGTTTAAACGTTGTAAATATATCAAAGAGAAAGTACAATGACGGCGGCCTCTGTCTTGTCGCTGTCAGGTACAAATCGCGTCGTAAACCCGCATTTAGGCGCGAGAGGGTTAAATTGCCTCCATTTAGCTTTTATACACGATTCGCATCATTAAGCGTTAATGTCCACGATTCACGACACCTACTCTGCTGAGTAGCGAGGGTTATCGTTCTGTATAAGTGGCTACAATCTTATGATCCCAAATGTGTATTGTTATAATTGGCTTAGCTCGAAACTTTGTTATTTATTTACACATAGAGCTGACATAATTACATTACGAATCTTGTATAGCCGAAGTATACATAATGCTACATACAATAAGTCAGTTACCAAAAGCAAAGTAGTGCTGCGGTGTATCGGGTTAAGACGGTGTGGATTTATAGTTCGCTATTGCTTCTGTCACTTCAAAAAATATTTTTGGGATTTGAGGGGTTTTAAAATTTAGAAACACTTAATATACTTTTATACTAGGTAGGCTAAAATATGATGTAAATTATAGAAGCATGGTAAGTTACAACAATTATTGTTTTGTAAAATTTTAGTTACGGCGCGTTGTATGAATCTATACATTTTTTCATGATATCTGATCATAGTTTTTTGCTCTGGCTGATTCTTATCCATGCTCGCCACTAAACCTACAGTCTCTACCGGCACTCTATATAAGTTAACATATTCGCTTTTATGATGATTATTATACTGTCATAAAAATATATTGCTCGAATAACCTTACTCTATCATAAACTATAGGCCTCCATTTCACGTAAATTTTAGGTCCACATTCACGTTTAGGTTCAAGTTATACTTAAATATGCTGAGCACTTTCTGCGCGGGCATGGCGCCGGTCCATTTTGTCAAAGGAGCACTTGCTTATATTTTATGGCTAAGTGGAACCCCGTGTAGAACTACTAAACTACTGAGGTAATATCCTCACTACGCTTCCATTAGGTTTTTCTGAAGTTTTGTTAATGTCCTGTACATTAACTGCGGGCTACTTGGTAGGTAATGACTGCAAAACAATGATCAGACAAACGATTTTTTTACCAACGATCTGAAATCATAATTTTATATAAGGGATATTTTTATGTTCATCATCAACCCATTACTGTCCCACTGCTGGGCACGGGTCTCCTCACGAATGAGAAGGATTAGGCCATAATCCACCGCGCTGGCCAAGTGCGTATTGGTAGACTTCACATACCTTTAAGATTTTTTATAAATCTCTCAGGTATGCAGGTTTCCTCACGATGTTTTCCTTCACCGTTTAAGCAAGTGATAATTAATTTCTAATACGCACATAAATTTGAAAATCAGAGGTGCGTGCCTGGGATTTGAACCTCGGACCCCTCGATCGAGAGGCCGCGTTTCTTAACCACTAGGCTATCACTGCTTGTTATGTAACAATATGTAGTTATGTAACAATATAACATTTTTATGTTACAGTTTTTAATTTCATAATTATGGCTTTAAATGTGAAGTGCTTTAGAATAATGTAAAAACTGTATAAATTTTCACAAAAAATATAGCCAAAGTACAAAAATACATTACCTATAATATATAATTCCGTGTAAACTTCTATGTTTCGGTAAAATATCTAACAAAATAGGCGTAAGCGTTCTTTTGTCTATCCGCGTAATGAACCTATCTATTATTAGATTGGTATTATATATACAGGTAACAATGGCGGTTTTTTCATACTGAAAGACAAATTTTCATTCTATTTGTGCATTTACTAATCCTAGGTTCAACCAACCCAGTAATAGCATCTCTTTACAACGCCGACATAAATAGAGCTCACTGCACACCGTAAAAAAACCGCTGAATCTGAAAAGCGCTTAGCGTTGGCGGCGACAAACGCACAAATTAAAGGCTTGTAGCGAGCACCGACGCACGCCGCAACACGCCGGACCTGACGCCACATTAGCGGCGCCTCCTCCACTCTTGTACCCGAAAACGACCTCTAAAACCGAAGTACCAACGGATATATTGCCGTACAGAAAGTAAATAATCCGCTCTTTGTTGTAACCAGCCATTATCGGGCCATTTTTAAGATTACATCGCTGAAAGAACGCCTCGCGCCACATTAATCACTTTATCTGAGCTCGAGTAAAGCTCTATACCTATACATATTTCTCGGGAGGGCAACTTTTTGTGTGACAGCGTTTTATCGCCGCGTGAGATCGCACCGCATCGGCCATCTATACAAGTGAGTTGAAGTGTGTGTCTGTAATGTCTGAGTAGTTGTCATGTTATAAGCAAATTAATTTGCTTAGTTTCACGATACCAACCCAAACACTTTATTTTGTCCATCGTTGTGTACACTAGACTACTGGATAGACTTATACGAAAAATTAAAATTAAAACTGAAGCTGTTACAGATAGTTCTGGCTAAGAACAGCAAGTTCTAGTGGTGCGGTTTGAGTGGTGTGGTTGGGCAGACACTTTCGCAAGGCTTTCGTAAATTTTATTGATAGAGGCATATTTGTGACCGGTATCAAGCTGAATTTTTAATATTATTTGTTCTTGCTTACAAATATCATAGGCGGCAATGACCACTGGACTGCAAGCTTGTGTGCTACTTCAATGAAAAAAAGTTACTCCACATAAAAAAGATATATAAAAACCGCATGAGTGTGCACATGGCCGAAATCGCGCCCTGAAGTATGTCTCTAAAATAAAATCCAAGAAAAAGGCGTGTAACACTAAGGTGGCGACTGTAATGTTTTCACACAGCAGTCCTAAACAAATACCCACGTTAATGCATGTACTCTGTGTCGAGGAGTTTCTGTTCAATAGTGTGTGGGGTGCAGCAGTACAAACAGAACAGTTGGCTCTTGTATGGCTAATACAATTTGTAGAATAAACAATTCGATACGAATGTCAAATCAACCCAGATAATCCAATACGAACCCAATGGCATCGCTTGAAGGCAATCTGTATTTAATCATTGGCCTATATACATTTATGGATGTCGAGGCAGTGTGGCACGTTTTAAATGATAAAATGATGGAAAATACTAACGGAAAAATACTGCAACTGTGAAAAAGTGTACATGGTACCTAAAAAAAATTACAAATTACTTTGTTATGACATCTAGTCAACTTTCATAACAACAGCTGCGTTGCCAAGCCACTTCATATTTTGAAATCTACGAAAATAATATTTTTCGGATATTATTAAGTGAATTTTATACAAGACCAATTGTTATAAAATATTATGTTAATGTATTTAATATATTACAGCTACATTTATAGGAATTCCAATTATTTCGACGTCATAAAAATGTTGTAATAAATAGTCGTTCAGTTTACGTATACTTGTTAATATTAACGTAACTCTCATTAAACTTAAGTAATGGAACTATACCTGTTCTACCACGTACGCTCTAAAACATTAATTAAAATGTCGGCCGAACTAAAACCCGATGCTAATTAATAAAGCCTTACAGTACACGGTGAGCGCTCGAAAGCGCCTTTCATAGCCCTTCACCGGGAACAGCTGAGCCGGAATCAATACCCAGAAATAGATGCATACATTTTTTTGTTTTATAATATAGGAGTAGCGGACGAGCATACAGTTCACCTGATGGTAAGTGGCTACTGCCGTCCATGTACATCTGTAACCAACCCCAGATAGGATTAGATATTCCTACCTGAGGTCGGCCACAAATACGCCGCTACCCCTAAGGACTAAGCTGGAACGCCTCGGAGAAGTCTGTCTCCCTTACCACACCCTTCAAACCCGAGCACAACAGCGCCTAACACTGCTGTTATTAGGTAGAAATAGGTGTGGCGGTGGTAATGTGGTAATGGTGGTCATAACGTGGGTACTTGCAAGGTGATAATTAATTCTAATACGCATATGACTTAAGTCACAACCTTACGACTCTCCATATGTTGTCAAAGGCGTGTGTAACCTATTAACCCGCATCTATTTCTGTACCTGTAGATACCTAATAGCAGTGTGAGGCATTCAGTTCACATGGGTAGAAATGCACCTGTGATTTACTTCAGGAAATTCAAGTCTCATTTATTTAAAATTGATTAATCTAGAACACTCTTTGAACGTCACCAAACAAACTACTACCGCTTCAGAAGGTGTTTTGCTATGGAGAAGCGGCGAAAGAAACTATACGTATATAATTTGCATTTTTTAAAAGCAAATATTATACAATTTCACATATAATAAATTATTGATGGTGAAGCTGGAGTTGTCATTGAATTCGATTCATGTGAAGAATTTCGATCTCATTAATAATTCATTGCAGTTGTCGATCGGTAGCGGTTACCATTTAATAGTTTCGTTTTAGGTGGTTCCATGGTTGTTAAAGGGTTGTAGTAAGGGGCGCAATATCGGGCGTATAATCTTTAGGTGCCTATACAACGCGCTGATCTGAATAATAAATGAATAATAATTTCTATATATCGAAACTTATTTAGCTATCACATGTAAAATCTTAATAACTTCCCGACAACAATGCCGATGAATATGGCAGCATCTGCAGATATTTGCAAAATCTTTTGGTCCTCTCTCGTGAGTTAATAAATAATGACATGACAAAGAAATGTACTTGCTTTCGTAGCTCGGGCAAAATCTATTCAGTTTTTGTTCAAGTCTCCAACCCAGATACAAAATTGTTTATAAAACGGTGGTTGTAAGCAATCAATTTTTATTCATGAAGCCCATCTGCCGGGGTTTTGTGCAAGTGCATTGTACAGACCCTGGACGAACCACCTGTCAAACAAGCCCAATATGGCGGCCGGATTCAAATTTCGAATCCCTTTCAGCTTCGTCCATTTAGCAGCTTTTGGAAAGATTTTGGCTATCTATTATACCTCCCTGCGTGTATAAATTGGTTTCCTTTTGAGTTTTTATTCATTTGTAAATGACAGGCTGTATTGTAGTAACTGTAATGATCTACAATAATAGTCATTGTAGACGTAAATGGCTTTGAACAAACGCTTTTTAGTAGTAAATTGTTCCAATATTATTCTTATTAACGTTTAAAAGAATTTTTTAACATTGCCTTCGTAAAACAAAGAGACAAAGCAGTGATGACGTCTGATTCGAACCAAAAGGGTAGGTATCTAATGTATATCCTACCTGATCAGTTATTTATTGCCCATTCATTCAGTCTCGTTCTATAGCAAATTGTTAATCAGAGTAAAAAACATTATTTATCGCTAAAATAAATGTTAACATTGGAAAGGCGATACACTTTCCGCTACATTAAACGTTCATTTCGACCTTTTTGTCAAAACTGCCATCTGTCGGTGTCAAAAAACTTGAAACGGTACGTAAAATCGAGCATTTAATTTAACAGCAATGCCAATAGCGAGGGAAATGGGCGGGGACGCGTCAAAGAAACAATTTCTTTCGCGAAGTTTTTGCGAGCGGTGCGACGTCGACAAAGGGATGTTTGACGTCGCGCGCGTTGTGTCAGCTAGTCTTTACTTCTGACGTCTGACGTCTGACGTCTGACGCCTGACGTCTGACGTCTTGCGTCTTGCGTCTTTACGTCTTTCGTCTTTGCGAGTGCCATTAGTGGAGCTTTAGATAGGTGCAAATCTTCTGTATCGTTTTAAGTCATAGCTAATAAAAGCGAAATTTTGCATGGCTTTGACTTTGTTTTTATAATAGTTTTTTATGTGGCTTATGGCTATGTTCTCGTTAGGAAGGTGTGGTAAGTTAATACGTCTGTGATCGAGTCCATTTTGGGTACAGTTTGGATAAATTGGAGTTTTCTATGACCGATGATAATAATTATTGAGATTCAAATTAACTGCATACTTATTTGATTTTTTCATTGCATGCGCTATAAACATAATATTAATTCCTTTAAAATGTAAATATTTTCAAATTACAGTTAATTTGCTCTAAGATTACTCGTAACTACCTCTTATGCGTTATCCATGTGAACTAAGTTGCAATGTTGCGTATGCACTTTGACTTCTATATCTTACATATAAGTAAGATAAAATATCTAAATATATCTAAATATTACGTATAAGTAACGTAATTTATATTCAAAGTTCTACAAGGGTATTCCCGTACTGTGGATGTTATGAATGAGTCTACCTCTGCTCTGTGACTATTTTTCTCACACTTTTCAACACATCTGGTATTAACGAGTTGTGTTAGATTACTGCAAATTATTCACCACATGGTCGGAGTGATGCGATAAACAGGATGTGAATAAGAAGCTACTGAACTGCTCTTAGGAACCTGTGTTATATTTTCTTATTAACGAATTAAACAGCGCGTGGTAAAAGTGTTACTTAGGTATTTAAAAATAGAAAAATAAAACGCTTGCTACTCACAGCCCCACACTAGAATTCCCTGTATCGTGGGTACCATAGGCACACGAAGACCTAGAGCAGATATCTAAATACATCACTCAGATATCTGTCTGGCCAGGGATCGAACCCGGAACCCTTTGCGCGTCAGACCGGTATGGTGACCGCTCCGCCACACGGGCCATTTGATTGCAAAGCAAACGCTATCCACGTCAAAACTGCCGTCGCCGGCAGGCAAATGAGGAATTTAAATAGAATTAGTCTGTTTGCCCTTGTACGGCACGACATTGGCACGACACAGTGCATCCTATTTCTATGGAGAAAACTTCAACACGTTATATTAAAATAATACAGCACATTTCAAAACAAAGTTCAGAAGAAGTCGACGTCAGCGACGGATGGAGAATTCGAGATCCCGAGCTGACTCGCATCCGCGACAGCCGTACCGAGATATGGGCTGAAGCGCAGCTGCCCACTGATTACGCTACACCCAGGGCTGACAACTAGATCCATCATTCTTTATATCATGTGATCGTAGTAGGTGTATTTCTTGTGCAATGATGACAAATCACTCAAACAAAAAAAAACTAATCGTTAAATAAGACTGCATCATAAATTTAGAAATCATCTATAGGCAGTCTTAAGTTTAGACTCCAAACTATATAAAAGTGTGGTACAACTCCATAGGTTTAAGGTACAAAGTAAATATTTTAATAGCAATTTGTGTTACCGCATTTCTCAACTTGCGAAACGTTCGGCCCTAGCTTTTAAAGTTTTTGAGTTCTGTAGAGGATTTTTGGATAATGATATTCGAATATCATTTCATATCTGCGATATGTGCGGACGTGACACGCATTTAATAAAATAAATAATAATGAACAATAAATTAAAATAACATTTAAGTTTACGAAAAATAATACTTTTCACACATTACAGTACGCCGACGTTTGGTCTATAAAAATCAAAATACGAGTATATATTTTCATTAGAAATAGGTTCTTAGCAGAGCACTTTTTGAATGTCATTATATCTACCACCACTTCACTAGGTGTTTCGTTATGGAGAAGAAGCGGAGAAAGAAACTCCATAACATCTTTTAAAAATTATATAATAAGGGGTCTTAACTAGTCTAGTTACAAACGAATTATATAAACATTTACTAATTATATTATTTGCAGGCAATTTGCTAGTGACTTGAAATCAAAAACACATTATCAGCCCTGTACAGGCAAGGATGGCATCGCCGACTCAATACAAACCTTCATACACACTATTCTAGTTCTTAGGACCCAGTTCATAGGCACTAGTTTAGCATGAACTGGTCGGAGCTATTGTAGTCTAATCTGTAGTTCGTGCTCACGCTTGATCAGTACATTCATGTCCTCGGAAAAAACACGGGGATATTATTCGGCTTTTAATGGTTCAGTATAATGATCGTCTGGTAGTATATTATTATCAATGCATTAATCGAGTATTATTTCTCTTATTTCAGAGTGTGACAAGGCAGTTGTATTTAAATGAGGCGTTCCTTCTTAGTCCTTAGGGGTAGTGGCGCATCGGTTGCCGATCTCAGGTAGGAATATCTAATCTGGGGTTGATTACAGATGTCCATGGGCGGCAATAGCCACTTATCATCAGGTGGACTGCATGCTCGTCTGCTACTCCTATATTATATAAAAATATAGTATAAAACTATCTATTAAATAATTATAAAGTTAATCCTACGATACATGTTCATACAATAAAATTAAATTGAAAGTAATTTACATATGTAAGTGTAAACTTAACGTGTCTAATAATACACTTAAATAAAAGTTTTATTGTGATGTTCAATGTTTTTTTATTCGTCTCATTGTGATCAATTGCTGGATTTCTAATTGCAGTTGCAGGGCTTCATCAAAGGCCATGCTTTTGAGCTGAGCTGCCACACTCTGCCCGAACACATCAAATTCGGTTATCGTGCTGTTAGTCGTTACAATATTCTCAATTTTTTGTATCGCCGACGTCAGAAGCTGTAGATGGTTGCTTTCTATATTTTTCACATTTTCAATGCCACACTCCTCGTGGGCGTTCGTCGTGGATACGTCCAATGTTTGATGCGGAGAAGACGCGTCGATTGGTTCTTCTTGTACACTCTCACTTTCTGTGTCATGTGACTCTTCTTCTTTGACTATCGAATAATCGAAAAACTGAAACAATTAAAGCATTACAGTAAAATTGTTAATATTTTTTCATTTAACAAGTTCAACTTATTTTTAATTTCTGTACTGATTATTTGTAAATAAGTTGAGCCGGGATTCGCGATAGACAACGGTCTATCGGATTTAGATTTTAAGTATAAAGTTAATTAAATATAGACAAATACGAATAAAGAAGTAATTCAGTCTGTGTGATAGCAGACTGAGGACTTTGACGTGCGAGTCAAGAGCCAGTACTTGAGCGTCTACGACTACGTCATCACAGGCAAGTTATATCAAGCGAGTGACGCAATGCTTCCATATAGTTTTGATACTTTATAAAATAGTCAAATTAAGTTGATAATACGTTAAGTTCATATTAATAATGCATTTTTTTCAACAGCAGTGAATTAGATTTTTTTAAACAGAAATTGATTAACCCTCTCATTAATAACGTATTTTTATAAATCCAAATTAAATTATATTGCTAACGTTAGACGAATAATAAATATAGTTCAAAAAACTAAAAAACACGCTTTTATGATAAAATCAACTAAAAAGTAAGAAATAATTTTCAATCTAGGAATCAGTTTTCGAAAAGCACCCCACACTTTTTCCACAATTATACTATTTACTGTTCCTTAATTGATTCCTAGATTGAAAATTATTTTCTACTTTTTAGTTGATTTTATCATAAAAACGTGTTTTTTTAGTTTTTTTAACTATATTTATTTTATTAATGTTTAGTATTAAAAAAAAAACAAAAACGCTTTCTACACTCACAGCCCCACAATATGATTCCCTGTATCGTGGGTGTCATGGACACACACAGAGACAAATACACAAACAGAAATCTAAATTCATCATTTAGAAATCTGTCTGGCCGGGGATCGAACCCGGGACCCCCTGCGCGTCAGACCGGCATGGTGACCGCTCCGCCACGCGGGTCGTTATAGCTGTTATTATATGCTATTATTTGTGTGTGTTGTTTGTGTGTTTTTTTTTGCTGTTACAGCGACCATCATTATGCATCTTCTGTAAAAAATCAAGTGTCTATCTATTACGGTTTAAGAGATAAAGCCCTGTGACTCACGAACAGACAGCGGAGGGTTTCGTTTTACCCTTTGAGCACGGAATCCTAAAAATCATTCTATAGTCCGATTCATAATTAGGTGTCCAAAATGTAAACAAAGAAAAGTCACTGTCAAAATTAACAAGAAACAAAAACTTTAACAAACTCAACAAAAAACTAAAACTTTAACAAATATACACAATTTAACAAACGCGTTACGTCAACGAGAAAACATTCGAGTTCGATTACAATCACGAAAATGAATAATATCAACTAAGAAACTTAAAAATGACGGCACAGGAAATGTTTTGGATTCCGATTGTGTTACCATTATCACATTTTAATTTTCTACCATAAACTTTGTTTTTTATTATTATTACTGTATGTAACGAAATAGAGGTGATATAAATATTAGAAAGTGTGAATTAATCTTAATTTATTTAGATTACAATTTTATTATTGTTATATTATTTTAATATCGACAAAAATAAGAAACTACCATTTGAAACATATTTTCTTGATAGGTCAACACCTTTGTTTACATTTTGGACACCTAATTATGAATCAGACTATACAAGATGGCATTATAGATATGTTTCAGTACATTTGAGTAATAGGGAAATAACATTATTATTTTTCAAAACTAAAAATCAATCTAGCAACTTTGCAATGAACTTTCTCTAAGGCACTCGAACAATTTCGTTCCAAAAATCGTTAATCTTGAGGATGTTGATAAGGACAATGATACAAAATTATTAAAATCGTGTATTGTCATGGGTTTTTGATAATTCTTCAAATTTTTTTATTAAACTGAACTTTTAAAGTGGATAGAGTTAGATCGGGTCCAAGTTATTCCGTTACCCTGTTACGTACATACATACATACATACAACCCGAGCTAATAAAAGCGTGTTAAAAACGTTTAATCATCGAGATATTTAATGATACCTAAAATATACTTACTTCGATGTCTGACCGCGTCTCTTCGTCGTCAATTTGTGGTGGTTCTATTCCTTGTTGTCTCGTTTCTTGTTCTTTGGCATGATATAAATGGTCTTGTTCCCGGTGAACTACGATATCTCTGAGAAAACTGTTTATTAAAGGGAACCACAACAAGGACGGCTTGTACACGCCTCGGCCAATCTTGATCGACACTCTGATCTTCTTGAGCTCCTGACAATATTGCGAACGAATATTCTTGATCTTATTTGTGCATTCTCTATGTCCAAAGTTTGGTGCTTTCATTTTTTTGATGAGTTCATTATATGCATGAATTCGTTGTAACTTGTTTTTATAATCGGGTGATCTGACGTCCCACAAGCAAGGATGCTGTTGGTAGAGCCGGATGAACTTCATAGTTTTTTCATCTCCCCACTTCATATTGCAAATAATTTTGAAGTTGTTTTGAATTGGAGTTTTCAGCAGCAAACGTGGTCTGTTTTGACAATGAAAAATAGATCGTAAGGTTATATGTAAGTATTTAATAAAACGGCTACCTACGTCAATGTATGTCAGCCTGATGCATGCGAATTTCTCATACACGAGCTATGTGGTAGACATTTGTATAAAGATAAACTTACCGTATAACTCACAACCGATCATTTATCGATAATCAGGTCTGCGACACGAATACGATAAATATAGCTGTGTAAACTTAGGCTTGGACGAGTGATGCGGGTTCCACGCACGAGAACTCGGTAAATACTACGTCACTGTTGATAGTTCTGTTTCGTGTTCGATCGCCGAGCTCGTGTGCAGTCGGCGACGCTCGGTTCCGCTCGGTGGTGCTCGGCGGCGCTCGGCGGGCGGGTGATTCGAGGTCACGACTCGCGAACGAGATTACTCGAAGCGTCTGTCTAGCTGTAGTGCGACGTAAGCGAATGCTAACAATAACAAATACATTACGAGTATGTATTGCTTTGTTATGCGAGTATGGTATATTAAATGAAAGTAATTTGAATAAATATATTGAATTGCTTTGTGTGAATGTTTCTGTTTTTTATTAAGTATATACCTAATTTTCATACTTTTTATAAGATGAATGAAAAAGTGTTTTTTAAACATCTAAGTAGGTACTTACTTTAATTACTTACCTAAAAAAGTAATACCTAATTAAACTTTTAACATTTATGTACACACCCTAGATCATCCTTAGATGAGTAAAATACATAGATTGATCGCTTCTTACAAGAGTGTAACCAGTTTTGAGAATTGAACTTGTTTCGTATATAAAGTGTTGCTACGTCTCCGTTCTAAAATGTCCCTAAAATGTTTGAGATTACTAATAAAATCATCCTTTTGTGGCTTCATTAAATTTCAAAGCGGTGAAGAATCTTTCTATTTTACTTATCATAGGTAAAGACCACCATTGCAAATAATGTTTATAACTGAGTTCAGTTAACAATGTATTCGCAACCAATCTCTGATTCCAATCTAATTACAGAATATGTCCATAGAGGACAGTGTTCGCTCATGTCTTCCATCACGTAGACTACATGTTCTATTGATACAACAATAATTATTAGCAAACTACGTTATGCAAATGCCGTAAAAAGTAATTAACGAAACGATATTTCGTTTCGCTAATGAAAATACAGTTTATTATTGAAACTTTATTACAGTAACATCTCTCTTGTAACTCTTGTAGAGTTTTCATATTATACTTAAATAAATCATATTTGTATTTTTTACTAGATAATATAAAACATCTGGTTGCAGCAATACTGGGCCCGATATCTGCAAGTTTTTGCAACGTTAAGCCGAAGAATCCCAGATGTTTAGCCGGCTAGGGTTTGTGTTGCTGGCATTTCATTCTTATTACATTGTATTTATTACTATATAGCTATAATCGCGACTTTGTCCGCGCTTATCTTAACTTTTCATTTATTTATTTATTTTATTGTGTGTGTCATAAGATGCCTTTTCACATACACGTGGTACATAGACATGGATTTAATGCAAAAAACGACAATACAGATTTTTTTAAGAGAGACATTTAGATATTTATGCATACAACCTTATAGATAACGTAATATATTTTACATTTAGGTACACTAGCTGACCCGACAAACGCTGTGTTGCCATACAAATAAAAAAAATTAAGGGTGACCAACCCTTATCACTTAGGGGGATGAAAAATTGTTGTTGGCCGATTCTCATAGATAAGCACAAAAAATTTCATCAAAATCGGTCAAGCCGTTTCGGAGGAGTATGGCAACGAAAACTGTGACACGAGAATTTTATATATTAAATATATAATTTCGAAAAACACTATTGCCATATTGGAACTCTAATTTGCGACATCTCAACTTTGACTTTTATTGTGACAATATATTTTAAAATTAAATACTTAATATATCTCTAATGTGATTTTTTTAGAGTATAAATCTTTAGATTACGGATTTATCCATTGTAAGTAGACACTCAATAGAAAATGTTTATTAAATGAAATTTAATAAAAGATCAAAAATACGCAAGAACTATCAATTTAACTACAGAATTTGAGAATATATAGGTAATTAAGTATTTTTTTTAATTAAAAGCCAATTTGCAAAGAAACAAGATAGGAAGTTTAGCAAACGTAAGGTAACAGTATATGGGCGTAACAGCGGATGCGACCGCGGGCGGCGAGCGACTGCCGGCGGCGGCGCAGGAGTCGCGTGACGTCATGCCATGTGCGCACCACATGCCGCCTCGTGGGAGACGCACCGCCGCCACGCACACACACACACACGTACACTACGATAAATACACACACACGTGTACAATGTATAGGTTGATAAACTCCGGCGTTGATGTACGAGATTACTCCTACAGAAGAGATACATGCACCACGTACGTGTCGATGCCTACAATGTTGATGTTTCGTATGTTTAATACATACGAAATTAAAGAAACTATAAACTACCGCGCATTTATTTTAAGTTATATAATAAAAAAATATAAAAATAGAATGCTTTTCTTCGTCATTGGGAATCAACTGCTAATTGTGATCGATCTCAGAACTAAATGAGGTCAGCTATAAATTCCTCGTCAGTCCCCCTTCGCAGATCCTTTAACACCGCTGTTAGGACACAAGTAGGAGTGGCAGTTGCGCCCCCAGATAGTGTGGAAATATTTACTGTAAAACCAATATTAAGAAAGCCGGTATAAATGATTTCATTTAATTTAACATGTTAAAAATTATCTTCATTTATTTATGTAGGTATTATGTTCACGCACGATGACATGTCATTTCCACTGCTCGTAGGCACATGTATTTATAGGGAGCTCTTTATTGTTTAAGTATATAAACAATGAAGACCCTGTTATTTTTTTACTATTTTATTATTTCTTACTTTATGTATTCTCCTCTTTTTCTCCTCTTCTCTATTCTTAAGTACTCTAGCTGCTGATATATTTAAAATATGACTCTCAATTACACCCCTAACCTGGATCTCTTTTATATAATATTACTTTCTTGCAATAAGTAAATGGTTGCCTGGAAGAGATCGCTATTTAGTGATAAGGCCGCCAGTTGTACCTTTGATTATTGTAAAATATTTTGTATTTGTTACTATAAATTTGGTGTACAATAAAGAGTTTTGTATTGTATTGTATATAAAAATTATTCCTAATTATTATTAGATTCATAAATTCAGAAAATCATTAGTGAACAGTATAACCTATGTTGTTATTTAAACAATTATGTAACTTGTAACAGGCTGTAGTTAATTATATTTAATTTTGAAAAACAATATGTGGTGTATGAACTTTTTTTTAAATATAGGTATTTTTTTCAATAATGTTATATTGATAATTGAGTGTCGAAATTGATCATTACATTTTATTTTTATTCCATGAATCGTTATTTTGTGTTGTTACATACATATTTGCAAACAAAATATGCAAAATATTTATCATTTGAGAGGTAACATAGTGTAACTTTTTACACCCTTTATAATATGTCTTGATTCTAATCGAATTGATAAATCTGTCCTTATTGTTAAGAAATAGTGTCTATATAATTTTCGAGGTTAAAAAATAAATCCGGAAATAAGTACCATAAATATGAAAACAATATCATTATAGTGGACAACCCTAAGGTACATTTGACCGCACTTGCACGCACGAAAACCGTTTCCTTTTTCGCATTAACATGTGGAGCGCGCGCCAGCCCTCAACACAAACACGATATGGAATTGACAGTTTCGACAACAACAAATACTATTGTTATGTAATAGGCATGAAACAGTCCTCATGATGGAAAATGGTTGTTATTATCCACGGACATCTGTAAATAATCTCAAGTAAAACTGGTGTCTTTACCCATAAGGTAGAAATAGGTGGTATCTTAAAAACAGGCACCGCGACAAGTGAAAGTAAATAAAAGCTTGTTATGACATTTTTCGATGGATTTCTTCTCTCTCAGATGGTAGAACAACAATAATCACCCTTAAAAAGATAATTACTTCGTAGCAAGTGGTTGCTGTCACTGCTAAAGTTTGCTAGTTATGTTTTGAAAGTTCTCAAATTACCTATAAATTCTTATAAAAAAAAATGTATATAACTTCACTGAAATGTGCTACCAGATGTCAATTAATTGATGTCGCTATCGGTTCCGGGTTCGATCACCGGCAGAGACAAAGGTGTGTGTGACATGCAAATATAAGTTTAGGTGGGACGCCCGCGCCCATTTTATGTTAATACCAACATATAAGTAATGTACCAATTTCAGTGACTAGTTATATTTTACATTAACCATATTACATTTGCGCTATAAGAATATGATGTTGTATGTAGTATAAGCACCAGAATTGGGTCATTATAGAGTCAATAAGATATTTATAAGATTAAAGTTACAAAAGTCATGCAGTTTACCTGATAGTAATCCGTCTGTTCATGGCTTTCTGCTACCAACTCCATATAAAACAAAGGTTCTACATGAAGTCATAGATGTATTGCTACTCCCGAGGATTAGGATTATAATAGACCTATAAGTGAGCTGTCAATCCTCAATATAATGAATGAATGATGAATTCGTAATACTATGGTAGTGCAGCGACGCATTTAGAGAGCGCAGAGAAAGATTTAAGATGTCATACAATTTTAAATTTTACTTATTTGCAATGCGTCAGCGTGGTAAACAGTGTCCGTAATATTCGAGTAAGTAAAGAATAGTAATCAATTAATACTTATAGTGTAAATTGTCATTGCGTGGTACATAAAGGCAGCAGGTACACGTTAGGTAACAGTGTTGATCCGAGCAGCGGCGGATCGTGACTCCGTGGAATTCGTAATAAGTGCCGCCGCGTCACGGCGTGACGTGATATCCTAATTCGATATGGCTCCGGAATAGTTAAACGCGTTTTCTCTTGCAACCAAGAGAAAACTTACAACGAAATACTAGCTTTGGTACGTGACTTTGCCTAGTTGGACTCAATTATGAAATCGATTTGAGAATCGAGACTTCTGAAATTTAACAAGCAGGTTATAAGTTTCGTAGTTTACTACGAAATCTACTAATATCTATTTTAATAGATAACTGATTCACTTGCAGTTACCACAGTAATAGTATCGCATAAGTTAGATTATGAGTTTTTAAAATGGCAGTCTTACGAGAGCATTTAAAAAAAAATCTTAGATGTCTAGGTCATTTTGGAAATAGAGAGCTATCTTTTTGCGAATGTATTCATCTACTGAAACCATCTATCATAATAGATTGGCTAATGCCAAGCACGGATCCTTTTCTACAGGAAGTCTTTGTGTCCTGGGATTACTTTAGGGTTGACTAATGGAATATGGTAGAATTACACATGCCGGGTTGAACTGCGTAAGTGTTGCACCTATTTTAGTCGAAAAGATGCAGTCTTCGCTACTATTAGTAAGTGTGTATAGTGATAATGAAGCACAGATGAGTTAACATTCATCGACGCATGTAACCGATTTTTAATTTCAAGCGTATTGTAAACTCTCAAACAATATATTAATGTACCCACAAAACTGTGTAAGTTACACAATAAATTTAAATCGACACATTGTTCTCAGTCTATTGTCTTTTTACAATGTACACATTAGGGTTGCCACCTGTTTGAATTTCAGATTTGTCGTTGTTTGGAACTCTGGGGAACTTTTGATCTGCGTTTACTGTAAACGTATTGTTTTGTAAATATAATGTACTGATCGGCTGAAGGTTAAAATATACGAATAAAAAAATATTTTGAACACATTAAATTCTTATTATTTGTGGATTATGAATATTCAATTTAGCCATAGCCGTATAAATATAAATATACACATAATTTTATGTAGAAGGCAGCCCTACGTACAATGTGGGATGTTTGCCGAACAGTTCTACCACACTTAGCACAGGTGCGGAGACGATTCCTGTAATTGCACTAACAATGTAAGCAAGCACTGGCTGCCGGTATTTAGAATAACTTACGAATGTTGTACCTGTCCAGTGCATAGACATGCATATAGCAGACTACACGTAGCAAAGTTATTTATGGCAGTTTTTTTTCACTTTCATTTCGGGAGACATTTTCAAACATTCAAACTACTTTGAGGAAAATTTTATTTATTTACAATAAATTATTTTTAATTATTAAAAAATGTCTCAAGTTGGCTCCTTTGTCTTTGATGATGGAGAAAACCTTCAAAATTTACCACTACGCTGTGAGAGAACATCGGGTTATGTGCGATTTTATCGCATCACAACCCCGGCAGTTTCTATGTTCGCCATATTCTTCGTAAATTCATAGTGGAATGTGAAAGTTTTTGCTTATGTTCATAGTTTCTGTATTTGAATTTTGTATTTGAGATCGACATTATAGACGGACAGATAAATCTTATTTATATTTATAAATTTAATGAATATGTCGCGGCCCTTTGTCTTTGTGTGCAGTCCCGCTACCGTTCCTCTGAGGATTTAACGCCTCTTGAGAATAAATGCTCTTAGAAATATTCTAATGCAAACGGCAAAGTCTTTGTTACTTGTGACTCGAACTGGAAGTATAATACTTTTATACCTTACGATAGTTCAGTAACAAGATTTTTACCGGGTTAAGTGTACCTTCTGTAATAAAGTAAAGCTATATATAAACATATAAATATTGTTAGGAAAACTTAAAATAAAATTTAAATACATTTGAGGTTTCTCCATAGTAATTTCTGTGTGCGACGTCTACCAAAACGGATTTGCCGGTTGTGGAGAAGTGTGGCCTTAATCATTGTTATTCTAAAACGACACACTTATAGGGTGAACCATATATATTGGCGAGTCATGGCCGCTCAGTATATAGACTTTTATCTTGTATACGTACACGCATGCAGTTCACCTGATGGTAAGGAGTGATTGCCTTTAAACATAGGCGACTAAATTCATATAGAGTAAAGGTTCTATCTGAAACAGATGCATTGACACTCGTGACGACTAATTTACTCGCCTTATATGTATGTCAGCACGCATCCACCCCATTTCACCGATCACATTAATACTGCTGGTTCTACTTTACACTAACTGAGACTATACAACGGTACTTTAGAAAACAATTAAGCAAAGAAAGAAACAACAGTTCCTTTGTATTAATAAAGATAAAGTTAGAAAACAACAATTTCTCTACACCGGGTGGCACTGCTCAGTTCCGCCAGCGCGCACACCGCACTCTAATTACATTTAATTATGAAATTAGCAACCCTCTCTAATTAGAAACAACGGCAACGGAGCCCAGCAAAAACTGCTGTAAATAGAACATGCATTTCTAGGAAGCTCTTTCTTTGAAAGACGCATAAAATGCGCGTAGCTGATCTGTTTAGTTCCAGTATTTAAATATGTAGTGAATTAAGCAGTTGATACATGTGCATACATAGACCGAGTAAGTGAATAGACTCCTAACGGAACTCGTGCCTACTTTACGTTTGATATTTTCACTAGTTTTAGACAAGTAGGAAATTTTAAAGGTACCCATGGCATGTAAGCCAGCGTGCATCACGCAGAGATATCATTACTCATTATTATTTGCTTGTTTTGTCTGTATACGTGTACAATAACATATGAGGCTGAATGGCGGAATTTCGGGAATAACAATTAGTCGATCCTAATGATTAAATTGAAATTCAGCGGTTGCAGCATTTCATTTGATTCAAGCGGTACATACCATTCAGATGCAAAAACATTCTACTAGTGCAAATTGCGATACAATGAAATTAACATAAATAATGGAAAATAGGAACTCGTGGGGTTCCGTAGTCTTACATCTTTTATTGTTATTTTTAGTATTTGTTATGTTTTTATTTTACGGTTTTAGATAGTAAGAAAATGCCGAATAAATCCAGGTTTCTTGTGGGGGGCCCACACTTTTTGTTTTTAGTATTATTGTTATCAGTCAAAAACACTATAAAAAATCCGGTTATCTATTTCAGTTTAAGAGATACCCTGGGTGACAGTAATGGTTCCGTTTCTACCCTTTCGGTACGGAACCCTAAAACAGACAGTCCCGCACAAATCATAACGCATGGCCCCACTAGCCAGCGGGGGAACACGCAGCGTACGTAAACATTCCCATAGCTAGCGATGTTTTAGCTATAAATTCAACAATAACAACCGGATTAGGGCACGCGCATTGCTTTTTATCGACGCCATGTTTTGATGAGCAACGGAACGTTTTAATAATAAACAGGACCTGGAACGTTCTGGAACGAGTTCTGCTGCTGAATGTTTTATGAAACAGATTTAATGTTAGGCAGTAACTTGCACCGATTGTTTAGAAATGATGTTCGCTTATGCATAATAGTTATTCTAAGAACAACATAATTTACTAAGTGAAATGAAACTAAAGTACCTACCCAATGTTACCTACTGCTCCTGGATAGTTCAGTTAGCTCTTTGAGGATATAGGAATTGTGTTAAATGAAGAAAGTAAAAAACCTACAAAATTGAATAATCAACAAGTTCATCAACGAGATAGCCTATAAATACTTATTTAGTAGGTAAATTAAAGAAAACTTCATTTTAAAGTTATTTAAGGAGCATTTTTGTCAGCGATAAAAATCGGTTAGAATTGCCTTTCTTATTGACAGATAATTTAGTTCCTAACTGCCAACTTAAATGTTTTAAAATAAACAATAAAGTATTAAAGTATAAAAGTAAATTGTCAAGGAAGAAGATAATGACAGCTCTCTGTAATTATGAATATATCCGCAGTTAGTATTGTGGCGCCCTCAACCCCAATAATACAAGAGTGGTGGCTGCTATTATCTTATTGCTTGAGTTCTCACAAACGGCTATAAGTTTTATGTACTGGAACTACCTCTTTATGTACTGGAAATAATGTTAATGTCACTTACGGCCGCCTGCAAGCCGCCCGCGGAGTCTGCAACGTCAAAGAGAGCTGGGGTCGTAACTGAAGTCAATCAAACATGTAATCTAATGGCTAAGTTCGGATGTCTCACGTAAGTAATTATAACAAAGTAGCGAAAGTAAAGTTTTGGTGATGTTGGTTACTAGGTAAAAGGCTCATGCTGCAAGTCCGAGGGTTGAATCCAAGCAGCGACTTTTCGAATTCATGTGTTTATTATAAATTATTTATCTCCTTATAACGATGAGGGTAAACATAATGTATACCTGAAAGGTATCTAAAAAGTCGTCATAATTTTGCGAATTCCAGTATTTTATACTAGTACAGCGAGCTGCGTTATGACTTAAAAGCTTCTCGCTTTGAGAGAGTTCGAAGAAGAGACCCTTGCCCAGCGAATGTGATAAGTTGGTGATGACTATAATAACGCCTCCCTAATAAAACCACATAGAGATCTTTAAATGTCGTGTCTTTGTCGAATTCGGTTTTTTACTGGCTCGGCATTTTACAGGAGATCTTAGTGCTTTCAAAAACATTTTGGACCGATTTTAAAAACGGACGCATTTAAGTTATTTCCCAGTAGCTGGCAGCAAGTCCCTGCCACCTTAATATGACAAGGGCGTGTAATGGCGCCGAGAGCCCGAGAGCCCGAGAGCCGGGCCGTCGTGACGCCAGTCTACAAATGACTCTAATGAGCTCTCCGCTACTCCTGTCTGAATTCCGTCTGATTGCCGCCCGTTCAAAACTGTGACTCCGATTAGACCATTAACTCGGAGTATTTTGTTTGTTTTTTTCTGCGTCAAAAGGGTTCATTTTTATAGGAATATTTTTTCTTACCCATAAATGGCAGCAATATCAGATACAATAAAATAAAATTTTATAAAATTCAATAAAAGTGTTTGCTAATTTATAGCATATTTCATTTTGATTCACCTTTATTTTGAAACTGTATCGTAAATCTTAAAAAAGCACAACCGATATTTAACCAGAACTTTTCAACCAGAACTTTTACATTAAAACATTACAATGACCTAGACCTTAGAGAAAGACAATTCTTTATGTTCCGAAATATTAATTTCCTCTGTGAAAATTTAAAATACGTATCTGAAGCGGCCCTTAATAGTTCAATTTTCAATAATCTTGGCCTAAAAGTATATAAAGGCATTGTGTCGTTTCACGAGTAAGATGATAAGGGTGTGTAATAAACGTGACGCTGCTATCATAAATATATTCTCTAACGACCTCCTTTACGGGTAACTTGAATATCTGTGTCAGAGGTGGAACTCTCCGCGGTCCCTGCGGTAGAGACAGGCTCTAAATCTAGACATACCTACATATTACTGGCCTTTCAGTAGCAGTGCTCAGGTTACCGTGTTTTTGTCTGGAGGAAATTTATGGTTAGCTATACCTGAGCACCTTTACCTACAGTTACTTGTTTTAATTTAAATTAGGTCAAGAATCTCATTAAAGATCTGCATCTTACATCTGTCTACGAAATTTTGAGTCTGTCTTAAATGCTCAGTTATTTTGGTGTTATGGAATAATGTTATAGTAATACTCTGTTGAAGTATAAAATTTTTCATGCTCTTAAAAACTGATATCGTTTATAAATGTTTGATATCGCTCATTTTTTGAGATGTCCTCAACGATAAGTGCAGCTGCGTAAGAAAGACTTCGAACGATGGTCGCGAATGTATTCAATAAAAATCCGTTAGAAATACGAACATTGTCAGATACTTTCGTATTTAAACAAAAGTTTCGAACATACCTTGTAGATAAATGTTTTTACACAGTTAATATCTTAATGACAAGTAATGCACGTAACATATATATCTGATTTACTAAATAGCGCAAAATGTTTAAATTTAAATTAATTTTCATTGTTATCAATATTTGTAAGTGTTTGTAATTGTGGTGTTTGTAATAATTTCAACTAAACTTGTAATAATTGTTGTAATTTTAATTAGATTAGAAATTTTGTTATCATTTGTACGCCAATAATTGGTACAGTAAGCGTTGTTCCCAAAGTGCAAACATCCAATATTGTAATCCTTACTGACAAATGAATAAATGATTATGATTATGATTATGATTAGGGGAAAAAAACGAAATTGTGATTTCGTGCGTACAAAGTACACTTCAGGTAAGTAGAGATCCCTTGGGGATATAATTCTATTTTTAAACGTCACCAAGTTTGAATCATAGTAGAATAAAGTAGTTGTATTTTTTATTTTTATATGTTAGTTGTATTCAAATCTTACACACTTAATCTTGCACACAAATTAATACATCTTATCCAGAGAGAAGTAATTGTAGCAGGTTTTGCCTCTTTATCGTTAGTGGGGAACATTTATCATCGCGGGCGCCGTCCGCGGAGGCTCACGGGGCGAGCAACCCTTGTCAAATTACCGGGGATGTTCCTCTATTTTATTTTCACGATGTTTTTGAGACTTAATTATAGTTAACAATCCATGTGGCGCAGTAGTCACACTGGTTTGACATGTAAAAGGTTTAGATCCCGGCAAGAGAGATAAAGATAAATCTTAATGGTTCATTTAAATTTTGGTCCCCAATTTGGAACAAAGTGCCACATTAGCGTATATCGGTCGTCGAATTTGAAATATTATATTACCCCAAAAATAATATACGTTCTAAATTATGTGTTAACATGATAACTTAGAAGCATATAAGAATCCGACTCCAACACATTACAGTAGATAAAATATTTATGCATAAAACTTTATTCCTTAAAAATAAACCAAAGAAACCTAACACTATTGCAGGATGAAACCCTAATGGGTAGCTGGCACCGGCGTTACTGCAGGCATTACCGACCTCCGCCACCGCCGTGCAGTAAACTAAGTACACGTAACTCTGCCACGTTTTTTTAAGACGAACAGATTATAGCTCCTTTGAAAACATACGGGATTTTTTTTGGGACGTGTCCACTGCGATGAATTAGGATCTTTATGCCTTGGATTACCTGCAACTCTTTTTGCGTATCCCTCGCCATCCAGGCCGTTCATTCCACCATTCATTCTTGGAGAACGTTTTACGACAATTAATATGTGCAATGAATTGATGAATTGACAATAAGTAATAAATATTTAAAATAAATCCCATTATGAGTAGGTATTGTTTCATAGGTCAGTTTATTTTTAGGAAAAATTATAATAATATTTTAAGTAAACATGTAAGTAGAGTAATAAGTAATTACTTAAGTCTACCAATTCGAATTTAGTACGATGGATGATGGGTTAAACCCCTCTCATTCTGAGGAGAAATCTGTACGCAGTAGAGGTATTGTAGGTAATGGGTTGAGGAACAAGTAAAGACACATGAAAAAGCATTTTGTTTTGGCAACTATTGTAACTTATAAATAGCGCTCTGTAATCCTCTTATACAGTTCTAGTGAACGTGTATTGTTATGACAGCGGCCGGTACATTTCCACCCCTATACTTATCTCCGGAGTAGCAAGTTTAATATCGTATTATAAAGCGTAGCGCCGACGTGTCGCCCTTATACTACGTTTTTATTAAACCTTCCTCTGCTCTTTGTACTTCTCCAAACTTACAAAGCCCATTGAAGCGTAAAAATATTGAGTGATATTCATGTAATCGTACCTATGTATCTTTTACTATTTTTGTACATTGTAAAGAAATTCTGGGATATAAGTCGATAACATGTTTTACTTTAGCAATGTTACAAATAAGGTGGATCATTTTATTATGTTCAAATATATTGACGGTACGCATGACTCATCTGGTTTGCTGGAGGTTCTAGGTTTGATGCCCAGCAAGACAAATGTCTACAAGATTAATTTAGTTTTATTGTTATACAGACAGCTAGATCAGAAACCTCTGTTTCAGTAATCACGAAAACATGAACTTCTACAGTCAATTTATCCTTTTGGTTTACTTCTATGACTGCATTCAAAGGACTCTCTTACCAGGTGACTATACTACGCTGATGTATTTATGTATCGGATATAATCGTATCGTTGGACGGTCCGGGCGTCGCCGCGTGGGCAGTCGCGCCGTTCAATAAAACTCGCCTACACGTCATTAGCCACTTGTCCGCTCTCGAAGGCTGTGTGTAGTTTTATTGCAGAGCATTTCGCTGAAATATCGCTGTCGGGAAAAGGCGAAAAACTTTTTAGTCGTGTTCGGAAAGTTTGTATTGTGCCAATACGAGTTTATAATTGGTACTTGGTCAGTCATTTATTGTTTATGTCCGTTATTAATAATCGGCCTACTAGAAATTGTTAAATTTCACCGTTTCACTTTATTGTAACCATTCTTTGAGCTATATCTATTAATTTAGGTGCGTATGTTTTGCATAGAGATAAAATGCATTACAACGTTTATTTCAATGTATAATGTATAATATAATATAAAGTTTATATACGTGGATGCAAGTACCGTTGGTAGGTACAGCGAAACGTTACTCAGTCAAAATTTCCAACATGGAGTCGTTCAGCGTTGAAGCAACGAACCGTTAATACTTTATAGACTCCCAAAGAAACTTAAAGAAACGTATTTACACCTAAATGCACTCCAGACTGAACAAAGTCCAAACGAAAACGAAGGCGACTATTCTGATATTCCACGCCATAAAGCGTTCGATAAGAGTCGTGGGATGTTGTAGCCGCGCTTGTCGCCGCCCGCGCGAAAGAATCGCAATCACTTCAGCTTTATCGACTGGTTTTGTGTTTACCCTTCTAACTTGACGTGTGTATTGTGTAAAGGCTATAGCTTTTAGACGTAGAGCCCTCTATTTCAAATCTGGCTTTTCTTACTTATAACAAATAACATTTAATTCTTATATTTACATTCTATAAATAAGTTTTTATTTATTTACTAGCTGACCCGGCAAACGTTGTGTTGCCATATAAATAAAAAAATGTTAAGGGTGAACAACCCTTATCACTTAGGGGTATGAAAAATAGATAGTAGCCGATTCTCAGACCTACTGAATATGCATATAAAATTTGGTGAAAATCGGTGAAGCCGTTTCGGAGGAGTACGGTGACTAACATGACACGAGAATTTTATATATAAGAAGTATCATATATGTAATTTCAATTTAATTTATAATAACATTACAAAAAAACATTTACCCCTTTTTCTTACTTATACAAGTACATAGTACCAAAAGGTTTGGTGTATTATAATTTAAATAATTTAAAGCATTGCTATCTTTCTTAGCAAAAAAATAAATATATCATCACACTTCTATGTGGGTAATAAAATAAAATATGCAAATAAATATAAAATAATTTTCTCCGAAACAGATTAAATACATTTCCAATATATGTAATTTTATTCTGATTCCACCTTTCAAACTACGCCTGTCTCTACAATATCTGCATAATAGACGAACAATTGCAAAAAGTTATTGTAAGTATTGTATTGTATTGTATTATTGCAACCCTGCCTTTATTGACAATCAGTGAGCACACGCTGTGTTGCAGCACACAAACAGCCACCAGAATATACAGAGCAGATAAATCCGATCGTACTTCTAATTAATTTGTTTCCCACAACCAACGTGCAGTCGCAGGTGTTTATGGGGTAGATTAAACGAATATTTGTTAATTTACCCGATGCTACCCACCTACGCTGAGGACTTTCTCACGCGAATTCAAACTGTATTGCATTTGAACAAACTTTTCATTTCCGTGCATGTATATTCGCAACAGCTGTAACGAGAGAAATTTGCCCCGTTCCATAATAACTTTAAATACGGTGTTGTAGCATTGGAATTTCTTTGAACAACTTTCGTGCACTTCCAGGGGAATTTGCAATAAATTTGAAACTTTATTTTGGTCGCGCAAAGTTCAAATTGGAATAGTAACGACTTGCAAGCTGTAAGTGTAATCAGCAAGTCGATCAAGTGCAAAACAGATTACTGCGTCTGGTTCCGCAATACGTCTAATGACTCAATTTTATTAATTACTTGTTTTATACGAAGCGACGTTAGGTAAATTAATTTAATGAAAATAAATATCCAACAATAAAACGTTCTTCACACTTATTTCAAAGCAATCAGTACCTAAAAAAATAAAAGCTAACCTCTACAAACACAAATGAAAAACGGTGATTGTTCAAATAGAAACACAATAAAATTGCAAGGGCACTCACTATAAGGAGACTACTTGCAGAGATTTTATTAAAACGTTCTAATACAAGGGGTGTTTCGCCCCGCAGGATGTTGGGGTGGCAAGGGTGCAGTAAAGTGTTATGAAATGGATGAAAAAATGTCAAGCAAATAGAGAACGATGAAATGTTTTTATTGCCCCTACAGGGAACACCTTTTAGCGAGGACGGGAAGGTAATGTGAAATTCTTAGTCAACATTTGCTTTTCCTAAAATACATGCACGGGTATAAATTTGCGCTTCATGCGGCGGTTTCACCGTCATAGCTATGTTTTCTTTATAATTGAAGTGTTTTGCATTACTGGTTGTGAAGGTCTGATAAGGCACACGAGTCATTCCAACTTAGTCGTAAATTACTCTTTTGTGTTTACCTACCGCGGTAACTCCGCTTCATATATTTCAGGCTTCAGCGGTGTTAGCGCTGCTGTGTCCTGACTTGAAGGCTGTGATTAATAAACATTCCACCTGAGTTGTCACGAATACCAATATATCTGTAATCGATGTGAGTTAAGTCTTATATCTAATTTGGTGTTATTTCAAATAAGATGATTTGATCTTATTTAATATCTAATCTAAGATTTTTCATCTACATACCAAACATATTAAAAAAATCTTAATTTGATTTTGTAAGTGCCAATAATACAATAAGCCGTATCCGTATAACTTTACTTGCCCTACTTTACCTGAAGACTATCACAGACCCTTAAGGATGTCGGAAGCCTTGTAAGTAAGTTGAAACTTCCGAGTTTCATATTCCATATCCGCGTATCCGATCGTATGATGTCAATCGCACTACAAAGAGATTTACTTCTTTTATAAAAATTGAAGTAGATTACGAGCATGATATTTACCTGATGCCAAATAATTATGTCACCAGAACATAATTTTTTCCCGAATACTAAATTGGAACGCCTCGTGGAGTCGCCTAATTTCTATCATCAATCTAATTTACTCGTAAGTTAGCCAGAGACCTGTTGCGTTTTTTGAGGACTAAATATATAGAAACTGTTTAATTTCTAAATTGAAAGAAATTCTTGAACCTATATGAAGTGTGGGAAAAAAACAACAGATGTTAATGTCCGTAGAATTTATGTCTCTTTTAGGTAAAAATATGTTTATGTATGAACATAACAGTTCCATGTAGTGTAGGTACTGACGGCAGAGGCCGCGAGGGGCCGTCGTAAACAGGTGCATGCGGGCAAACCGCAACAATTTGCCGTTGCGGCGCACGGCGCTTCATTGTCGCCAATTTATGACTTCATGACTTACGACGGTCGTTGACCGAGGAACCACATAGACGCCTGATGAAAGGATGGTTTTTGCGAGAGAATATAAAGACTGGTTGTTCAATTGCAGTGACCTCATCAGCACTCGTATTATTGTCCTGTAATAACTTAAGTGTAACAGTTCTAGTTGAAAGATTGTAGTAAGGCACAAACTAAAGGGTAGCTTTAGGTTTGGTTACGCATTTGTGACCTTTCTTAGATAAAACTCCAGTAAAATTCAAGTTTAGTTACATGTGGCTATGTGCTACTTTACTATCAACTGAAGTGTTAAAGTTGTTTAAGTAATGAATTTAATAGAAAATGTCTCTTGGGAAGGGAATAGAATTATGTGGGATTTTTATCCATTAACATTCCCTCGGGATCCTCGCAGTGCGTATAGAGAAATACCGGGATTTCGCCTGTGCCCCAAACCGCTTTTTCATCGCGATTCGTAATTTGTATAGAAAATAATTTTATTAAGAGTGTATTTATTTCGTTCGTCTGTGCGTCCGGGTATATTGCTATGAAACGGACAAACCAGCCGTCCTTCTGAATCCCATCCCGGGTTTATGCGAGGCTATTGTTTCGACCCAGCACGCACACTAAGATAAGATTCTGTGTAACCTCGCTTTGTTATAGTTTGAGCTTATGGTCATTTGACGTTTAGTGATTAATGTTGTTACATACGGCCATTATTAATAATTAATCTATCTAATGTCTAATCTACCAAAGATCTCATTTCGCAATTTCGTCGTACTAGGTAGCTGTTGTGAAATTGCCATCATTGGTGGGTACAAATTAGTTGGTTGATATAATTAATAACAGGCGTTACCTTTATGGATCTGTTTGTGACCGCAATAAAATTACTGTTTGATTCCACAAAACAAATACGAGCATATCTGTTCCAATTTTATTATAGGGTTGAAGGTGTATTATAGAAAGCCATGGCCTGAAAGACGCTGCTATACTAGCAATCTTTATATTTATAATAACAACTAGGTATCTAACAAAGCAAATCTTTGCATTTTTAATATAATACACGTCTCCAAGGACTCTATGATACTCAGCTTAATAAGGCGGTATTTTTAACAAATTGATATATTTGTTTTTCAACCCTGTATTGGTTTTACTTTACATAATTTTGCTTCTCTATGCTATTTGGGTAAAGAATAAAAATAGGGTAGAGGTTAAGCGTCATATGCTACGGTTTCTAAAGAAAACGACAAACACGACATGAACGCGAAAATGACAAACAATTGCGCATACGAATCACCTCAAATAGGATAGGTATAGCTTTGGCTCCCTTTACTGCACTTATATACCCTTGTTTTTTGTTTCCATTAGCAATTATTCCGTAAAACTGGTTTTGTAGTGTTAATATCACTTATTTGTGTATTCAAGGTTTTCGGGTCAACCTATTTTTTGTTTGGTAATATCAAAATCTACTTATTTTATAGACTTACTGCTACAACTTATATTTTTTACGTTCGCGTTATCAATCAAACTCTACCTACACGTTACATGATCAACATAAAAATGTAATAAATATGAGGCTCTATAAGAGTGTCGCCTCTATCGCGCCGCAAATCTATGTAGTCCAACCATCTCGATCATAAAAGAAACAACACCATTCGTGTCGCATAACCGCGTCGTCAACGCAGAATGATGCCGATAAGAGATAAAAACATACGGGAATCGAAGCAGGATCATAATCGTCGCGGTTATATTTTATCAGACAAAGCGGTTCTTGAGGTCACGGCCGTCGTGGTTATATTAGTGTTAGTTACTTAGTCATATATAGACAATTAAAGATGTTCTAAAATACTTACTTAAATTGTGCATTAGAAGAAATGCATGGAATTAAGTTGATTAAAATGCATTGAAGAAAATGATATTAAAATATAACTATAAGTGAATATCATTTTGATACTTATAATATAATGTTTAAACACTGTGAAATTCATTTAACATATTTGTCCTTAGTCATGGTAAATATGTACATAAAAGAGAGAGTGAGCGAGTTTACATATTCTCCATTATGATGATAAAACCTGGCAGCGCCGCGACGCAGTGTCTCCCGTATGTTTTCACTGGAAGCTATTGAAACTTGGTCGAGTTAGGGCCCATTTACCAAATGTATCGGGTTACGTTTGCTGTTACCATTTCCCCGCCCATTATTTTAATACAAAAGCATCCACTTTGATACGTGTCGTTACAGCGAGGGTGCGGTTATAACGGCGCCTAACACTCTTATTTACTACAAGTATCATACGTTTATGTATCTGTGCTTAAGCATTTTTTACGATAAATGAACTATAAACGGATCGTAATGTCTTGATAGCCCATTTTTTATCATTTATGAAATTGATGGAAGCTCTGAGGTAATGGTGGATTCCGTAAGACGTAAACATTTTTCGGTTATGGTGTAATGTAAAAGTTCTTTGTAAGTAAATTGTTTTTAATAAAGCCTTGTTAATGTTAAGTGCATGAAAATAATATCTACGCGTATTAAATAAGGCTATATACAACGAAAGTTATCAGTAGTTACAATAAGAGCCTTTAAAAGATTACACAAAACATTAAATGTAATTTCTATTTCACAAGACAATATCCACTAAACAGAATAACTTCTACATAAATATAAAAGAAACCTTTCTCTATAAATAATATAGAGAGTAAGTTTCTTTTGAAGTGTTTATCTAGTTAGTAAAATTCAATCAGCCGACGTCACGTCCGCGTTATCTCTGAATCATATCTCACCGCCTACGAGTTGCGAACATGTCAAAGAAATATCGCGTTATTATTGGTTGTCACACCGGGTGCGGTTAAGCGATGAACGGTGGAAAATTTCTTGCTTCAAAATTATTTATTTTGTGGTAGAACCCTGTAGTTCGACTCCGGCAGTACCACCACCACTTTCGTATAATAACAGCAGCGTTCAGTGTTGCTGTGTTCTGGTTTATAGGGTGTTGTAAGGGAGACATACTTATCCGAAACGTCGCTTAGTCCTTAAGGGTGCCGGCGCATCTGTGTCCGACCTCAGGTGGGAACCTAATCCTATCTGGGGTTGATTACAGATGCCCATGGGCTGCAATAGCCACTTACCATCAGGGGAACTGCGTGCTCTTTTGCAACTCTTATATTGTAAAAAAAATATTGCAGATATGTATTTAAAATGTAAAGTTAAATTAGTTAAGTTATATGCAATATAAGGTTTATGAATTCTAGAAGCGATATACTTAATCTTTCTTTAGTTGGCTTTGGTTGGTAGCATCACCTGCCACCGCAAGCAAATGTCGACCCGCATAGTGCAGCGGTTATCCTCTCTGACACTTGAGTGTTCGGGTTCGATACCCTTCCGATAGATGCGGATATATAAATAAGATGTCCCCTGTGGATCTGGGTGTTTTTATACTAGTTTTTGTCTTCATTTAAAACACCCACTTAATAGCTCAATAAGGTAGGGGTAGGTAGGAGTAGGAAGCGATCATTATAGGTTTTCTATTTGAATAAAAATATTGATATTTTTGTTAGTAACTCTTTTTCGAATCGCAAGTGTTTCAAATGCGACATTATATAAAATATTCACGAACAGAAGGACATATGCACAAACGTAAGCTAATATACTCGTGTAACCAAGGTACTCGTAAGTTGTTATAAAAAGAGTTTAGTATAGTTTATCTTGTCGTTTACCCGTCGACGATAGAACAAGTAACAAATACTTGCAACTTCTTCAGAAAACTAATTTCGAATTCTAGGCGTTCCTGTCAACCCGAACTCACATGTATCCCTATCAATATTGACAAACCCGTGTCCGTCCGTTGAACTCGTCCGGGGAGCGCTACGTCCCGCAATGTCCTGATCGTTAACACGATACAAACTAAGAAGGAAACGTCGCTTAAAAGCGTATCAAATTTCATTGCGCGAGCAAAAAGTACGACTCTTAACTACCGCTTTGGTTTTTTTTCTCTTTTTCCTGCGAACCCTTTCAAGCTCGGAGTAGCTCTTATGTCTTTTATTTAAGAGTCCCGTGAGTCCCGTGTTTGTAATCCTAATGCTCGGAGTCGGAGATTAGGCTTCGACTGTGGTTAAGTTTGCTGATTCTTTTGGATTTTAGAAATAAGGAGAAAATTCTAAACATTGCAAAAAATTACAGTATGGGCTAAAGTCTTTTAATATTTCTGATTTTCCTTACGTGAATTTTTATTTATATTTATTTTGTGTTTTTGAATCCAATGCAAAAATGTGAGTTGCGTCAGATGCCAACGCCGTTTCTCGGAGGCGATTATCCCGTAGCGTTGACGTCATACAGATTACCTCGCACGCAATTTCTATTAGTCTTCTCTGAAAGCTAAATTCCGAAAAACATCCTTGGTACCGCGAATGTTGCATCGTACACAGGAGCTACACGTTGTGCATGACGTATGACGCACGTCTTAGCCTCTTAATGCAATACTTCTCCGCACGTCGCTCATGTTAGCCGCACGTCGCACAGCTTAGCCGCACGCCGCACATTTAGCTGTACGCCGCACAGCTTAGCCGCACGCCGCACAGCTTAGTTGCACGCCGCGCATCTTACCCGGACAGCGCACAACACACAACTTAGCCGCACGTCACATCTTGCTCACGAATGTAACACAAGCACTTACTAATGGGTGCGCTCTTTCCCACTGCGACTCATTTGGAGTGGCGACCAAACTCGGCTCGGAGCACGCCATGAGACTGACATGACGGATAGATGTCATAAGATACGATGTTAACTATTTTAAATGCGCCATTTACTGCGAACAGATCACGACCTGTGACGGTGTCATGTGGAAGCTTGGCTTTGATTCCGTATTAAGAACGTATGTAAACGGTTATTTTAATGGATGTGGTATTGATGTGTAGGTATTTGAGTTATTTCTAGTATGTCATGTGTTGTACGAACTGTAGTCACACCTTATAACTATAGTCAATAGATTTATTAATCTCATGGATATTTAAAAATCTTTGAAAAAAGGGTAATATTCTTATAGATAAAATTGTAAAAACTAAGATTATACTACATAACAGAATCAGGTTTTTTGACCTGCACTTGATTCGTTTTATTTATTAGTAAAGTAGAATTATGTATTTTTTTCTGTAGAAGGTGCGTGTAATGAATTTTCATTCGCTGCTTCTTCTCCGCGAATAAAACATCTTGCAACACAGTAACAGGTTACTGACACTAAAATGAGTTCAGTAAAGAATCTACTTAGAGTAAAATTCATTTGCATTAATTTGATTATTTCGAATACAATTAAGGATGCATTATTCGTGTCCACTACAAAGTAACATAAATGACACGGAGTACGTAATAAAATGGATATTAAATTAGAGATTGTATGAAAACCACAGCATTGTTAATACTGGAATCGGATTTAATAATTGGAAACCAATGTTCGCAGCGCGCGGTGGTCGCCGCGTAATGCGAAACTCGATAACGTTATTATTGAGGCCGTGCCTGACCGCCTGACGCCATACTGAGCTTGGATAAGCCACACAATGGAATTATATACACACACCTATATTAACTTAGTTTTTTGTATACTTAGTTTTAGTAGACGAGCATGCAGTCCACCTAATAGTAAGTGGTTACGGTTGCCCATGGACATTTGAAGCTCTACCACCATCTAGACTTATAAATTAAATATAAAAAACGTAACTATCGTTATAATCACTTCAAAAACAGTTTACATGAGTAAATAATGATTTATCATATCCCTATGTAACTTGATATTACAATTATTCAACTCCGTGTCGTTTACAAAACCGAATGTCGTTTATAGTAAACGGCCTCCCTTTAATTATCTGCCTTATTACGGACGACAACGGCCTAAGAATTTAAATGTAAATGTTGATTAATGTAACTTGTGTATGTAATTAAGACTATGTAAATAAGACATTTTATTGCAATAGATATAAGTCCTACGTAATAAGAATAGATATGTAAGAGTAGGATAGCAATAGAGTGTAAGCATAGAATTGTAAGAGTAAGACAGGCTATGTTAGAAAGGGACGGCAATAGGACGCGGTTGCTGACTGAGCCTGCGCCTGTTGCGGTACCCAAAATAAGTACTTAAGCTCGCCTTTTTGTATGGGAAAATGTGTACGCCTCGGAATAAAAACAAGAAGAAAAGAACTGAAGATTCAAGTTGGAGTTTGAAAACCCATAATCTACATTGGTCCTTCGAGAAGCCGGATTTAAAGAAGACTCAAGATGAATACGCCGATCGCAATGAACACAAGGGGTCGTGTTCGCTCCGAATCGGGGTACAGCGAGTCAGAAGCAGCCCCGGGCGCTAAGGGTGCGCCAGGGCCATCGCTACACCGAATTTATGAAGATTCTCCGCAGTCGCCGTCGACGGTCGCAGGAAATTCCCAAGAAAAAAGGATGGAGCACTCTCCGCCAGAAGGGGCGAGAGAGACAGCACCAGCGACGTCAACGCGGACGTCCGTCATGGGGCCACCTGCACGACCAGCTAGCACGCCACCAAGGCGTGAAACTTCATCGCCGGTGCGGAGACCTACATCGCCGGTGCGGAGACCTACGTCGCCGGCACACACCGCTCGCAGTAACACTTCAAAGCGAAGCATCGACGCACGTATGAAGATGGCACAATACGAAGCGGAGAAAGAACTCGCGGCTATAGAAGAGAAGCGGCTACTTATGAAAGAAAAGCTAATCAAATCGAGATTAGCCGCCGAAATGACTGCAATCGAAGCCGAATCTGAATATGCGGCGAGCTCATGCAACGAAAGGGTACAAGACTGGGTGGATAGAAGCATGGAACAACCAACGGCGACGAAATACAGGGAAGAACCGGAAGAGGTTCGCCCTCCCGTTAGTAAGCAACGGGGGGAGAACGCGAAATTCCAAGGCATTCAACGGCTAGCCGACACCTTAGAAAAACTAGTCGCCTCAAGACCGTTGCCTCGCCAAACAGCGGAACTACCTATATTCACGGGAGCCGTCGCCGAGTGGCTACCGTATAAGGCCGCCATGGAAGATTCTACAAGACTCTTTAAGTTCTCTCCAACGGAAAATCTCCTTCGACTGCGAAACAGCCTGCGAGGGGAAGCGAGAGAAACCGTGCTGTCACAGCTATTCACCGCATCTAACCCAGATATCATCATGCGCACATTAGAGATGAAATATGGAAGACCGGAATTCATAATAGATCGGGCCATGGAAGAGCTCAAAAAGATCCCGAAATTAGGGAGCGCGAGCACCGATCTGTATGAGTTCGCGGTGAAGATTCAAAATATTGTCTATACGATAAAAAGTATAGATAGAAGAGGCTACCTACGAAACCCGCTACTCGTTCGAGACGTAATGGACAAACTGAGTCCTCATCTCATAAGCAAATGGGCGGAGTACGCAGCCAATAACGAAGCACGCATCATGGAAGATAATGAAATGATAGTACTCTCCGAGTTTTTAATGGCCGAAGCGGACCTTATGATAAGGTACACCCACACAACGAAGCGAAGCGTTCCGGTACCCGTCAGAAGAGAAGTAGCACCAAAGCGGGTTGCTACCAAGGGCGTATACACTGCGGGGGAAAGTCAACCGGAAGAAAGAAAATGCTTCATGTGTCCAACTGGGGGACACTACACTACTGAGTGCGATAAACTCAAAGCACTCGACGTCAACGAGCGATGGAAGTGGGCAAAGGACAACAAGATGTGCTTCAAATGCATGAAAAGGAAGCACAGCAGGTTCACATGCAAAGCCAAGGCCTGCGGAGTCCACGGATGTACCTACCAACATCACGCGCTACTACATAAAGAAAAAGTAACGGAGTCTACGACTACAGTGAGCACTCCGGACGACGGCAGGGAAGACGAAGCAGCCGCGCTAGTAATGAGCGTCACGACAAGGAGGTCGCCTATTACATCAGTACTGCTCAAAACCTGCGAGGTGAAACTCAGCGGTCCACGGGGGGAGGTAAATACGTACGCCCTCCTAGACGAAGGGTCTACTGTGACGCTAATAGACGAAGAATTAGCGAAGCAACTCACTAACGGCGGACCGAATCGACCTCTGAACATAAGGGGTATTAACGATCAGAGAAGGATCGACAGCGAAGCGGTCAAGGTTCGTGTCAAAGGGGTACACGAACAAGAAGCCTACTTAGTGACAGCCCGCACAGTAAAAGGACTACAGCTACATCACCAACGCGTACCGCACAACTTAGAACGGTACAAGCACCTGCGAGTTGTACAAGATAGCATCAGTAAGGGAGAAGCTCGACCTCGCATATTGATAGGTGCCGACAACTGGCATCTAATAATATCGCGACAGCTGCGCGCCGGCAAGAGAAATGAACCCGCCGCGTCGAGAACGAAGTTGGGATGGGTACTGCACGGGTCGGTACCCAGGAAATCGATTTATCAAGACCAGGCGGCCGTACTTCACATCTGCGCGAGCGACGTCCAACTACAGAAGCTCGTCGAGTCACATTTCGACGTGGACTCGCTTGGCGTATCGACTAAAGAAAAAATTAATAAGCATGAGAAGAGAGCCAACGACATTTTCGAAGCGACCGCCACAAGAAAGGACGGCCACTTCGAAGTGGGTCTGCCCTGGAAGATAGATAACCCCACGTTCCCAGATAGCTACGAGTCTGCCCTTAAGAGACTACACACGCTCGAGAAGAGGATGACTAAGGAGCCGGCGTTTAAAAAGGAATACGCGGCTCAGATCGCTAACCTTATACAAAAGGGTTACGCGGTGCAATGCGACGGCAGCGAAAGGGATAGCAACGTAAAATGGTTCCTGCCGCACTTCGCCGTCACCAATCACAACAAGCCGGGAAAAGTTAGAATGGTCTTCGACGCGGCGGCTAAGGTGAAGGGAGTCTGTCTCAATGACTTCCTACTAGAAGGACCCGACCTACTAGCTTCACTCACAAGAATATTGTTCGGGTTCAGAGAAAAGAGAATCGCCGTCACAGCGGACATCGAAGAAATGTTCCTTAGGGTTAAAATCAGACCCGAGGACCAACCGGCACAGATGTTTTTATGGAGGGACAAGCCTACGGACCCTCCGAGAAGATTTAAAATGGTCTCCATGATATTCGGAGCCAGCAGTTCGCCATACCTCGCTCACAGCGTAAGAAACCGCAACGCCGTCGACTATGAAAGTAAATACCCAGAGGCGGCCACGGCGGTCAAGGAGCGACACTACATGGACGATTACCTAGACAGTTTCCCATCTGAAGAGGAGGCTATTAAAATGGTGAACGAAGTTACCTACATCCATCAACAAGCGGACTTCAACTTAAGAAGATGGAACTCAAATAGCAAGAGAGTTTTAGCTAGCATACCCGAAGATAAGAAGTCTGAAAGCGCGAATGTAAAGTTAGCAGCACACCAGAAGGAAAAGACATTGGGGCTGCGCTGGGACCCGAGCTCCGACACCCTCACCTTCAACACTGACATCAAGAGGGTTCCCGATGAGGTCAGACTGCGGTTGAGAGCACCGACTAAACGCGAAACCCTAAGCGCGGTTATGTCGGTGTACGACCCACTGGGGCTTATCAGTCAATATACGATCGTCGGCAAGATGATATTACAACGCTTGTGGCTCAAGAAGGTTGATTGGGACCAGGAATTGCCATCTGAAGACGCTAACCTATTCGACGAGTGGATAAGGCGACTCCCAGATGTCTCAGCACTAGCAATACCGCGGTGCTATAGCTACAACGTAACGCCGGAAACTCACATCGAGTTACACGTGTTTGTCGACGCAAGCGAGCAAGCCTACGCTACGGTGGCCTACTGGAGGATCGCACACGGCGATCACATAGAAACAATACAAGTAATGGCCAAGGCGAAGGTGGCTCCACTGAAGTTACTAACCATTCCGAGACTGGAGCTCCAAGCTGCGTTAATCGGGGCACGAATGGCTAACACTATAGTCAGGGAGCACAGCTGTTGGAAACCCAAACGAGTCATATACTGGAGTGACTCCCGCACCGTCCTTCAGTGGATAAGAAACGAGACGAAAAAATACACGCCGTTCGTCTCACATCGCCTAGCTGAGATCGCCGAGCTCACACATACAGAGGATTGGCGATGGGTGCCTACAACACTCAACGTAGCCGACGATGCGACCAGGCTTCAAACCGACGGGATCGACAGCCGGGACCGGTGGTTCACGGGACCGCAATTCCTACGAGCCACAGAAGAGCACTGGCCTACGGAGAACGGGGAAGGTGAAGAGACCGGGGAGACGTGTTACACCGTCTCAGAAGAGGACTCGGACCGCAACGACTCATTACCCGACATTAGAAGGTTCTCCAGTTACCTGAAGCTTATAAGGGCGACGGCACTTACTCAGCTATTCGTCGAGAAGCTTCGATCTAGAGACAAGACTCTACACTTAGAAGTGTCACACTTAGAAGCGGCCGAACGACGGTGGTTTCAACGCGCGCAGCGGGACTCCTTCAGCGAAGACTTAGCGCGGTTAAGTCACAACCAGCCGCTACAACGACACAGCAAATTTAAAAGGCTCGACGCAGTATTGAACGACGGGCTAATAACCGCAAGAGGCCGTATAGGTGCGCTCTATTCTACAACGCACTCTAATGAGCCGGTAATACTCGACGGGCAGCATCCCTTTACTCACCTGCTTGTCGAACATTATCATCGCCGGGCGGGACACGCGAATAACGAACGAGTCGTCAACGAGCTCCGTCAACGATTCATCATACTGCGCTTGAGGCCTACAGTCAAGAAAGTAGCACGAGCGTGTCAATACTGTCGCGTGTACAAGGCGACTCCGACGACACCACCGAAAGGAGACCTACCTAAAGTGAGGTTGGACTCGGGGCACCGCGCCTTCACCTATTGTGGCGTGGACTATTTCGGGCCCCTAACGGTGACTATCGGACGAAGACACGAAAAGAGGTGGTGTGCACTATTTACCTGTCTCACCACAAGGGCCATTCATTTAGAGATCGTCCAGTCGCTCTCTACGGACTCAGCTGTTATGGCGCTGCGAAGGATGGCCGCCAGAAGGGGTTGGCCGCGCGTCATATACTCCGACAACGCCACTAACTTTAGAGGGGCCGACGTCGAACTGAGAAATACATACGGAGCATGGATCGCAGCACTACGGGACTACGGTCTGCAGTACAACACCGACTGGCGTTTCATACCGCCGGGGGCGCCACACATGGGAGGAGCCTGGGAGCGCTTAGTGCGTTCAGTAAAAACCGCACTAAGCACCACGCTCAAAGAAAAGTCGCCAAAAGAAGAGGTACTGCAGACGTTAATCACCGAGGCCGAGTACAGCGTGAACGCGCGACCGCTCACGCACGTCTCCGTGGACCCCGAGGACGAGGAAGCACTAACGCCGAATCACTTCCTCATCGGCTCATCGACGGGGCTACCGCGGACGGGGCCATGCACCGAGGCGGACCGCAGCACGTGGAGAAGGGCGCAGGCACTGGCGGACCAGTTCTGGCAGCGATGGCTGCGAGAGTACCTGCCTACGCTCATTCCGCGGGGGCCGTCCAACGCACAGGCGTCACAACTGCGGGAAGGCGATCTCGTAATTGTGGTCGACTACGCCTTACCCCGCAATACCTGGCCGAGAGGAGTCGTCGAGCGAGTTCACCCGGGACCTGATGGCATCGTCCGGTCTGCAGACGTCCGCACAAAGGGAGGTGTGTTCCAGAGGCCAGCGACGAAGCTTGCCGTCCTTCAGATGGAGGAGGCTTCGAAGAATCTACGCCGGGGGGAGAATATTACGGACGACAACGGCCTAAGAATTTAAATGTAAATGTTGATTAATGTAACTTGTGTATGTAATTAAGACTATGTAAATAAGACATTTTATTGCAATAGATATAAGTCCTACGTAATAAGAATAGATATGTAAGAGTAGGATAGCAATAGAGTGTAAGCATAGAATTGTAAGAGTAAGACAGGCTATGTTAGAAAGGGACGGCAATAGGACGCGGTTGCTGACTGAGCCTGCGCCTGTTGCGGTACCCAAAATAAGTACTTAAGCTCGCCTTTTTGTATGGGAAAATGTGTACGCCTCGGAATAAAAACAAGAAGAAAAGAACTGAAGATTCAAGTTGGAGTTTGAAAACCCATAATCTACATGCCTGTTTATTTGTATGTTACTTAATCTCGACAAGGGCTGAATATATTTGGCAGGACTATTGCCTACAAGACTTTATGTAAAAAACATAATATCATGTCATGTTTTGCTTTTTAAGAAGTGTTTTTACATCTGTGACTGTATATGGGATTAAAGAGGTAAATCGCATTTATCTTATTACACAAAAGGATTAATAGTGCCTCATGCGATTACAGGCATCAGTGTACTGTTAATACATCAACCTAAATACAGCAGCTACCTATTAGGAGTCGAGTTACTTAATCTAATATTACACAATATATTGTATACATTCTGGAAAGAATTCCCTTCACAGAGCCTGTCAAATCAGATTACACTTATCCTCATAACGTGTATGAAGTAGATAGCAATGCGCGTAGATAAGTGAATTCGTGTCGAATATTATCGATACGATCGTAGCCCGCTATCGGCACGTCCGGCGTGCCGATGTGCCGACGTGACGACGTGACGGCGTGACGGAACGGTACGGGACGTGACGACGTGGGAAATGGATCAGACGAAGAAAGTGTTATTTGATATCCTTTGTTGAGCGACGTGTATCGTTTGAGACAGGGCAGGTAATCTATCTAGCTTCGTCTCGTATGTTTATAGAAAGGTAAAAGGTAAATAAGTTTCGTGGAACTACGACTATTTTATTAACCATTCAGAAATCAATTTGTATATTTTCATAAAGTTATTTCAGAGAGATTTAGATTCGGATTTCTGAGGAGAAGAAATGCGATATATATCCATTCCCCAGCTAACATTAATGTTTAGATATTTAAATATTGAAGGTTGTATTATTGTCTTTGTTTCCAAATTAATTTAATCCTTTCATGGTTCTAGGTTTGATTCCCAGGCAGGCCTGAGTCATATCTGTTTCAAATTTAGGCATTTCTATTGCACGTACGTATTTATACGTCGTATAACTTGGTGGTGACACCACCACTACGCTTATTTAGTCTTGTAACAACCCGAAAGCCATACAGAGATCTAAGATTACCTTCTCCAAACAATTCTCTGAGGTAACGTAGGTACTGTAGATAATCACTCAGAATGAACTTCTGTCCCATACGGGGCTATTATAGCTACAGAAGGGCGGTATATAACGACAGTTGCTTTCAGTACATAAAACACGAGAGACGTCCCAAAACGTAAAAATAATATAATTTCCTCTTGAGTAAACATCGCAGACTTGTGAATCCGTACTGTTTCATTATCTGAAGCGGTTTTCCAATCCCGAGTACTTACGATGAATATTCCGTAACGACAGAGGTGGGCACTCGGGGGGATATTGAACGAAAAATAATAAGAAGAGTCATAATTAAAATTCATTTCCGAACCCCTCCTCCCTGAGCTGGAGGGGGAGATAAATAAAAATGAGTCCAGTGCGAGCTGTACTCACACCTGTGGGGTCCGTAGATGTTTGCTTTTTTTATAATAGCAATTTGGAAAAAGTCTACTAGATGAATGATTCGTTTAGACAATCAAATGTAAAGTCTTAAAAGTTATTCGTATAATCAGAAATAAACGTTTTGACACTCTTAGAAAACATTCACAAAAATCTCATATGACAGTTATGAAACAATCTTGAAATAAAGGGGGGAGAGTGAGGTCATACCGTCATATAATGATTACTTCCAAAGTTTGAAAAGGTACCTCAGATGCTTACTATACAATTGTATTTTTATAAAGAGATGGTTCCGCCATTAGAGCAACGGAACCCTAAAAATGAGGAGTGGAAACTTAAAATATTTTTGCGTTCTTCAAGATCTCCGGAGTGTTTGAAATTTCCATTCCTTCGGGATTAGTTTTAAATGGAAATGAGTTTTTCACTTTTTGTTTATTTCAGTTACGGCGCGATTCTGTTGAATTTCTGTATACAGTTTGAAGGTGCTTCAATGATAATGTAACTCTTTGTAGTTCGTCTGTGAAAGCCTTTGTAAGACAGACTTACAAAAATAAAGAGCAGTGTCTTCAGTATTTCAACATAATATTTTTATCGACCTCCTGTCTTTCTGTGTAATGTGAGATCGATTACATAACAATGTATTGTGGTTGAAGGTTTTTATGAATTTCATAAACTATAAATATAAGACTTATATAACACCGAATTTAATTTGATGGTAAGACAAATAGGTGGAGTCTACAGTGCAGCACGCTTACTTAAGAGAGATCTATTTATTTTAGCTTTGAATAGTTCCGGCTTATATCTGTTACGAAATGCGAAATATGGGAGTTTCTTTCGTAAATAAAATGTCCCAACTTCCTATCGTATACGATGAAACGTCAGGGTAAACACCGCTAATGACGTTCACATTTCGCATCACATCTGCAAATAATTCGCAGAAGGCGCAAAGCACACAGCGGTGTTTGTTCGCCTAAAACTTTACCATTAACGGTGTTGACATAAAAGAGATTTTTTCTACGTACCTATTGCTATGTAGGCCTTTAGTTGCCGGCCCTCGTGTTGGGTGTCACGGAATAATGTTTGTGTGCCATGTGATACTTGTCCACGCCGTCATATTTAGGTGTCGCGGTTGGGTGTTTGTCCCACGGTTAGCGAGGTACCGGAGCTATCAGCTATGTTTTTGTGTAATACTTATAACAAAGTCTAGAAGTCAAAAAGTGGAATATTTGCTTTTAAATTGGTTTACCTTTTATCTTTATCTACTTCGCTTATATGCTAATTTTGAACAGTGCTCTGATAGTGTAGGTACTAATTGAAACCTAGGCTCACACTTTTATAGAGTTCCAGCTACGCACTATTGATTTTTCGAAACTATAATGGAAAACATGGCGAGGAGACCTATACACCATAGCGTTAAAAAAACTTTTTTGTGGAGTCTACCAATTCGAACTTGGCGTGTTGGATTAAAGTTGGATTAAAGCGTAAACCCGTCTTCCTATAAGAACAGCAATGTAAGTAGCAGCGGGACCGTAATGGGTTAAACACTCTTTACAAGAAGTAACAGAAATTACTATAAACCGTGCTTAAAAAGTACGTGTAAGTTTATATAGCGAGATATCTGATCGCCGTTAAGAGCTCCACTCGTATTGCAGGCGTGGTTCTGTTTATGGCACTTCGGCTTTTAGTGGTGTTAGAGGAGCGGTGCTAACGAGCAGACGGACGGGGCAGTTAGCGTCCGCCGGCCGCCGTCCGTCGCACGCCTCACAAGCACTCATGGTGCCTGTACAATATCAACGAGACCTCAAGAAACGACGAACGCGAAACTGCTTTTTTATAATACGAAAGTAGCAAGCGAGCACACAATCCATTTAACGATAAGTGTCCACAGCCACCCTGGGGTCAACCAACCCTGGGGTGTATTACAAATGTCTATTGAGGGCAGTGGCCGACCTCAGATAAGACTTTTATCTTATCTGGATAAGTCTGATAATCCTGAGGTCGGCCACAGATACGTTGCTGAGAGCTAAGTAAGTTACCTACCAAGAACTAAGTAAGTTCCCCGAGGCGTTAACACATCCTTCAAACCAGCAGAGAGCTTCGTTTAACACTGTTGTTATTAGGCAGAGTAGATACTGGCGCCTTTGAAGTCTAGGCACAAAAGGTTTTATCACCTTCCAAAGTATGGGAACGTGTGTTCTAGCGTAACATAGAGTTCACGCGAGAATGGAGGGTCACCATCACACGCTAAACACTTATAGCTAAACGCTTACGGCCACACTTGCTGCTAAACACTTAGACGAAGGCGTGAAGCCGAGCTTGTACGTAATGAGGAACAAGCACACATTGTCTCTTTTAGCGGTTTGGTATCTGTGGCCCATAAAAGGACATAATATTATTTTATTAACTCCTTTTATAGAACTGAGACAGGTGTGTAACTGCACCTAATACTTAATAGTGTAGTTATTGTAGTATTCTAATATGTTATTGTACCTTTTAGCGTAATCGTTGAATCTTGATGGAATGATATTTAAATGAATTTAATTGCGCAGATCGGTCTTTGTTGGTGGTCGTCTATACATTATTGCCCTACTACTATGCACGCGTCTCCTATTAGAGGAAGGGGATGAGGCCGTAGACCACTGCAATGCAACTTTTTGGACTTCACGTACCTTTTAGAACTTTATTCTTTTCGCAATAATTTTATTCACCATTATAGCAAATCGTAATTTATTCGTATTACGAAAATAATTTTGAAAAATCGAATGCCTGGGATTCGAAACTCGACTTGTTCTATTGACCCGACGGAGAGTTTTAAGTATATCAAACGGTTGTAGGTATTTGGCGACTACACTGATAAAATTTAATTTAAGAACCCAATCTTTCTGGAAGTACAAATATGTTTTGTGCAGACAGCTTTACCACGTCTCCCGAGATAAGCGGCCGGTCCAGCTCGTGTCCGTACGTACGAGTACGACATGGAGGCTTATCGCCGCCACCGCGCTCCGCATGTAACGAGACACTTGCCATTTATCTGATCTTCCAAATATCGGCCTCATTCGTTATTATCAATTCCTTTTTGGTACTTGCCGTACGCGGTGTACACAGTTTATTGATTTTTTCAACTGGTTTCTCAAATCAAGGTATAGTGAAAAAATTAATTAGGGAAAGTTAAATTAAATCTTTTGGAGATTTGGTCTGCAATATTCGGATAGAGTAGCACACTCTAGGGGATTAAAATCAAGAAAGCGATGGTAGCGTCTATTTTTCAATTTATTTGTCTACGGCGATCACTAACATTCTTTATTACTCTCAACCAAGCCAAAAATATGTAAAAACTCATACAGAACAATAAATAAATTAAAAATAACGCTTTCTACAGTCATAACCACCCACTTGGAGTTTTCACGTTTTATGGGTGCCATGAACACTCCTAAAACGGAATCCTACATGTATCGTTTAGATATATGCCTGGCCGGGGTATAAACCCGGGACCCACCCGGGACCTGCGTGTCAGATCGGTATGGAGAACGTTCCGTCGCACAGGTCGTTTTCAGAGAAAACTCCTATTTGTTACATATCTTAGCAGATATCCTGCATGAGAGGTCAGTATGATTACTAGTTAGTGTGTATCAATTGAAGACACAGTCTGATAATTCAGTTCGCGAATGAAGCGCCCATGTTCCTGGATCTATCGACACGGCAGCGAAGGTCGGACCGGTCGGCTTATCTGGCTACACTCGGACACAAAAGTACTTTAGCTTTATACATAGTCCGAAAAGGTAATACGACACACTATCTACATGACAGAAACTTTTTAGATTAACCGCAATTCATTTTATGGTAAGTTCAAGTCTACAGCTAGGCATGGATCTTATCTTGTAACTAGATGTGGCGCAGCAGGCTTTGAGCAACCACAGAAAAGGTTGGTAAAGACATTATTGGTTTACGAACGGTTACCTACATATACTTTGTATGCAAGTACATACATGCCTTTAAGTCTTTTAAAATATTTTATATAGCACATAAAATCATATGGCATAAGGTACCAAGCAACACAATAACACTCTACCTGGGTTTAAAGAATTTATTTCTCATAAAGACTTACAGTCACTTACATGAGAACAATTATTAGCTAAATATATTAGTCGTTCGTTTAATGAATCTGCTGCTACCCTCATTTAATGCATTTTATTACTAACTTGTTATGCTTAGGTAATTATTTGTAACATATTCCTTTAGTTTTACTTTGAATGCATTAAATGAGTCAGTTTTCTTTATAGTTTTTGGAAGTTTATTGTATAACTGTGCTCCTTCAAAGGTGATATTTCTTTTTCCATAATTAGTTCGAATCTTAGGTATTGCTAAAAAAACTCGCTCGACGCGTCGATCGCTTGGTCGTTTCTTTCAACTTCGTAAATGATAACTTAGTGTGGAGAATGCCCTTTAATATTTTTCGAATAAGAATACATGTGTTGAAAATATATAATTGTTTTATATTCATAAGCTTAGTTTCTGTATATATTTTAAAAGTAGGTGTTAGAAAGTGGTATTGAAAAATTATTTTTATTATTTTATTTTGAATTCTTTGTAAATCAGCTATTTTTGACTTAACTGCGCTGCCCCATATTTCTATAAGATAAAGTAGGTGTGGCTAAACTATGGAGTTATAAATTGTATAGCGTATTCGATTTGGAATACATCTGACGATGTGACGAAGTGATCCTAAAAGCGACGTGAGTTTGTTTTTTATATGTTCAATCTGTGCATTCCATGTGAGCTGGAAGTCCATCCTTAAGCCAAGATATTTCTCACTGCTTTTTTTTCTCTACCTTCTAATTTTCAGATTTTTTAAGTACATAGTGTCGTACTTATGCATGTTTACTTTATTTTCGTAAGGCGTATTGAGTCCGAATGTCCGCCGGCCGCCCACGAGAGCTCTCAAGTACAAAAACGACTAGTTCGTGCACATTTATTGAATAGCCGTCGTCGTGGGCGGCGGGCACGTGAGCACGAGGGTACTGGACCCTCGGTACATGCTATCGTACTAAGAATAAATACGAATTCTATAACTGACTATACTATGTTTTGTATTTACAGGTTATGGTAAGACAGTGATTTACACAGATAAATAAAATTGAAGTGTAATAATGTCAAAAGTAGGTATTCGGATGATCGAGCTTTGCTCGGTATTTTTTAAACGACCTTTTCTAGAAATGAAACCTAGTTAGATCCATTTATCGTCCCCGCAATCCCCCGCATAATAAATTTCATTGGAATTCAAAATCAATGGAGCTGTTTCCGAGACTCCGATTTTATACAAAAAATTCTCATGTAAAGGTATTAGATAGATAACAGCTATAATTTATAAACAAGCTTTAACGTTAACAATATAACATTGGCAAACGTAAAAAACATGTTTTTTATATTTGCTTTTGTCTGTGTGTTTGTTCAGGTGTGTCTTCGAAATAGCTGTATAATTAGCTGATGTTAATAAATTTACTTAGTAATGTATCTTAGACACATCCATTGCCAATTCATCATTTAAGGTTCGTACGGCAACATAAGCTTTTTGAGATTCACCATAGGACATCTTATACACATAAAGCAAGAATTATAGGTACTAAACGAACGTATCTCCAACGTTAAATGTCATTGCGCACGTGGACGCATATTACCTACATATAACCTTAAAAGAAGTTCCAAACGCGGCATCGCATTAGTGCCTCCCCGGTGCTGCAAATGGCTATTGGCGGCAGTAACTACTTACCAGTTAGGCCGTTTGGACGTTTTCCAAGACCTTTTGTTAATCGCAGGGGACGTGATCAATATAAATTATAATAATCAGAACTACGTATCATTAGGTAAGGGTTGAATTATTTCTGTTCGGGTTTCGTAGCGTCTTGAAGTATAAGATCATTTTTGCATGTTTTAGGTACTAAAAAATGTTATTTTTTGTAAGTTTAGAACATTTACGAGTACTTAATTATTTAATTAACCGGAAATATAATTAAATAAAAGTTCAAAAGAGAGATAGGCCTAATACATTTTTGCATAATAAAGGGGTCGTGTCGTGTACAATATTGAACAAAACAGATCTGTAAAACTTTATATTGAATCACATGTAAATTGATGGTATTGAAGTCTTAAAGTAATCTTAAACAGAGTACGCCTTAGAGACTGTCGGTACGTTATATCGCTGTGCTGTCGCTGTGAGTTTACTTCTTGCAAGGTAGGTTTGTAATTGCTATTGTCAGAACTAATACATAAAATAAAAGTTGTAAGAACATTAAGTAAATTGTGCCATAATAATTTAGAATTAAGTCATTCATTATTTCAGATATTGACGAGATGCACAGATAATACAGGTTAACTGCACACCGGTTTGTTAGTTCAACTGCACTGCTAGCTCGCTCGTAATTAAATCAAACTTTGTAGACGAACTAAAATGTAATCCGACAGTAGTAGTTTATTTTTATTAAAAGCAGCAGAAAATGAAGCTGTAAGCACCGCCGGAGCAATAACTGCAGATGCAGGTGGAAATATTGAGGCGTTAATAAATTGAGGCGCCGGATCACGGGCAGGCACCGAGCGCCCGCGGCGATACACGGGTTTAAGGCTACCTGCAAACACTACTTTTTATAATAATTTTGGCCATATTGAATATACTTTTAGAGATATTAATAAAATTGTTGAGTTGTCATGGCGCGCCTTAGGAGAGACCAATTTCATTCAGCGGCCAGAAGAGATACAGAGAGAAGAAATAATACGTAACAATTATGAAGTGTACCAATTCAACAATAAATTTGTGGTAGTTGTGGTTGTAATTGGGCCCCGTTATGACAGATGTTCATTGGCAGTAGCGATTACTTAACATCATGCGGGGAACATATTTTTTTGCTACTTTCAGGATATAAATATATAAATATATATATATATATATATATATATATATATATATATATATATATATATATATATATATATATATATATATATATATATATATATATATATACTACTTAATGCTTACTTGCCGAAGCGTAAAATTTACTTTTACAATAATGTAAAAGCGATTTAAAAAAGATTTTGTCAAAAAAGTCTGTAGCTATGCAATCAGCCTAACGTCCGCTCTTAAATACCCAGCATACCGGCGCAACATTTTAATATGCATAAATAGTTTCCACAGAGGGCGCTGTAAAATGAAAATTAAAACTAGAACAGACACACCCCACGGAGCAACTTTGTGCTCGAAATTGCGGCACAAAAATTATGCCTCCAGTGCCTTCGTCATAGAGTCCCTTTGTGCCGGCTCCGTAAAGCAGTTTAATTAGTGCCGGGCTTCGAACTCCCGACGTTTACTCTTATTTTTTGTTTCGTTCGAGATTTCTTCATTATTGTCAAGGAAATAGTTCAAAGTATGAATATTACAGTTCGGGATGCTGTAACGAATCGTTGATTGCTACGAATTGATTTTATATTTCTGAGCTCTTGCTGTGTTTTGATTGTATTTTAATGTTTTTGAAAGGGAATTTATAATTTTGGAACGTCATCGAAATTAAAGTTTTATACACCTGTCTTATAGGATGTAGGTAATATATTACCTTAAAAATTCTGGAATGTAACATGCCATAAATTATTAAAAAAACATCTTTCACAGTCAAAACTTCATACGAGTTTACTCCATGTTCTTTAAGATGCCATATACACAAGTATTGTTGTCTTACAAATATTCTGTCTTGTAGGAACTGTTCAAATTCCGACAGCCACGAATCCTTGTTTTGTGTCCCATAACACGTTTTTCAATATCCCTCACTAAGCTGCACGACCACGAGCTATAATTTCATCTAAAAAAAAGGAACAATTAACGCGTCATTGCGCCGCGACGCACGTCGGAGGAGGCTGCGAGCCACAAAGGGGATAGAATTTCCAACTAAAAAGAACGAACCCGGTTCCATTTCATGGAACTAATAGACGAGGGTCTTCTCAGTAAACTGATAAAAACAGATAAGCATTTCATTCGATAGCTCCGTAGGTATCTGATGTCGATCGCCGCCCGTATAAATCCACCATTGAATTTTAATGGAACCCACTATTGACAGATAGTTATATACATTTTTTATCCGCACGGCGATGAAGTTATTAATCCTGGGCGCGAGTGAGAAGGCACTTTATTAATAGTCCGCCTGTGAAGCCGTTGAAACGCTGGTAATCGATTATGCCAATTTATAGAGGACCCTCGGCTAAAACTCAATTAAAATGTCATATATCGAGTAAAGGTTTTTTATCTCTAATATTTACATAAATCAAATTTAAGTTTTGCTGTTTCTTCTTTAATATACATTGTAATTCTTACAAATTAAAGGCCCTTTATGATTCGTCTGCGAATATCTCTCCGCTTTAACTACTTTTGTCTTATGACAGAAATGTAGCGCTGTCTTCTGGTGTGAAATGTGTAATAAGGTCACTCGAAGCGAACTTAGGCCTCTTACGTAACAATGTGTGGCTTACTCTTATCCCATTTCCAATTACCACCTACCATCATACCATTAGATACACTGTACATTCGTTCGCTACTACAATGTTACAAAAACTTTGTCGTCCATTTTCTTCTGTCATTCCTTTCGGATTCTGTTTGCTTGCGACTTCGTTAATCCCTGCGGACATCTCCGTACGGCTTTGTCCATTCGAGGACGGTCTTTCAATTTATATTTTCGAATTACAAAATAACTGACGTTACTTGGCTGAGTAAAACGACTTCGAATGCTTTTGAACTTAGTATTCTAACTGAATTGAGCCATTAATGTATACTTTAGACTTATTGTGTAGGTACAAGAACAAGACAACTTTATCGTCGTTTCTCGCTGTCACTTCTACTCGTATCGCTAGAGACACTGCAGTACCGAGATTTTTATCGTTAGATTTAGTTCCGCTGTTCGTACCGGCAGTATGTCTGAAATATAACAGTGGTAATAAATCAGCGATGTAGTTTATACAGCAGAATAGTACATTATTCCACACATCACAGGAATAACTTAAAAAGTTATAGAACAGTATCATTAATAGGCTTTACGTAGAACCGAGATATATCGCATAGTGATTATACTAAACTCCTTTCCTAGAGATACGTCCAGCCAACAGTGTTTTTTTAAACGCTTCTATTATATAAAACCTTTTTATCAAAAGCAGACTAAAAATTTTTCCAAGCACACGAGGGGTACGAAAAAGCAACGTCAGCGTCCCGGAGATAGCCGACTGTAGCAGCGATTAGGAGTCATAGAGAAGCTTGGCTGGACGCGACATTTCCATTTCACGAGAACACTCGCGACGCTAGTGTCGGCAGCTTGCTCGGGATTTGCTTCACGTTTCAATGGGTTTAAGGCATAAGCGATTTTTAGTGCAATTAATTTTCAGGTTATTTTTAGAACCCCGTAACCGTAAGTATATAGACTGTTAGCGTTTTAAGAATTAAAACACATAGGTTCTAGAATGTTAAATATAACGTGAATGCTTAACGCATTCCATAATGCATGCGTATTCACTTTAAGTTGATAGAAGCTTCGTGATAAAAGCACAGTAGCATAATTCAGGAGAAACTCAGCAGAGTTAGAAGTATTTCTGTGAAATAATACTGTTCATCGCTGCTGTGTCTTGGTTATAACCAGGTAAAATGATACTCCTAATAAACGATAGATATCCGCTTGTATCTTATAACTTGCACTCCTACCGTCGGTTCCGTCTCGCGGAGTGGCGGCGCTGCAGACGCGGCCGACAATACTCTCACAACAATGCCGCTCGCAACTTGCTTAACCTTTGTTTAAGCCCTACACTACAGCCAGCCCGTGGCGCCACTTGCGTTCATACCTTGTGAATTGTTTTTCGACTATTATGCAAGAACTGTAGAAATAAAATATAATTTCTTTGTCATTAATCTCCTATTTACTCTACATTTTATATGAACAATAAATCAAAATAGTTTCAGTCATTTGGATTAACAAATTACATAATAATTATTTCAGGGAAATAAGTTGTAACAATTTAATAGACCGTCGAATGAAATTATTTTGTATCAGGAGGTATTTACAAATTGTCCTTTACAATATTTGTTCATACTATCACCGGATCGGAGCACGATCTCAACCGAGAACAAAACTAAATACCTACTTCATTATAATTTTTGCAATTTGTTATTTTAGTAGAATCGAATATAAATTGCATAATAATTATCATACCTATAACATATGAATCGGCCAGCTGGATATTAACTTCCGATGAAATCTACACATCTGCTGCGAATAAAACAGACTTTGCCCCAAGCAACGATTACGTACATAAATTGCATACCCTACATCGTTTCCTACGCACTTTACTTAGTTCGAATGCAAAGCCAGTATTTATGAATAACATTTGAAATAATGTTTGTTAAAATGTATTATGATAGCAGAGCCTTCCGGTCAACTATACGATGTATGTGCCTCAGCTCCTTCTGTAAGAGTAGTGTTAAACTTTTTGAGTTTGTTTCAAAAGCGTGGTAAACCATACGCGAAGGGTTACCACATCGCTCTCAATGGTAGAAAATTGCTGATTTTAGGTGTATTATAATGAGATGCATACTTACATTTTATTATGTAATCAATAAATTCATATCCAAAACCTATTGAAAAAATGATTCACATTTTCTATTGTCAATGTAGCCAGTGGCGTAGCTACCTAGGGGCTAGGCGGGGCAGTGCCCCGGGGCCCTCAACCTCAGGGGGCCCTCGAACCCTTACCAGAAATCTCGATCGAACGGAACTTTTGGAAATTTCTCCCATTTTCAAAATAAATATGAAATGTTGCAACCCCACTTTAAACATGACAACTCAGTTGAAAGTAATTTAAAAGTTATGCCTAGGGAATTCCCCTAAATTCTTTCTCTACTAGTACTTAGTTTTACCTCAACTAACTCAAGCACGGACTGTTCACCAATCATGCAAGGAAATAATGAGCAAATATGGAGTGCTAGAATGCGACCTAACGGAAGTATTCCGCCGTGGGGCCCCGGCGTTGTAAAATAGGGCCTCCCCCTCTCTTTCCGTGGGTGCCGTAAGAACCGGCTAAGGGCGTATCCCTTATTGCAGACCACCTATGCACAAAATGTGAATAGTTTGCAGACATATGTTTTTTTGTGTTTATTTATTAGTATATCGCGGTTTGGTAGACATATACGAGTATATATATAAATCAAGAAATGTATTGATCGGCATGTTAATGCGCAATCGTATCAAATCGGGATGCGCCGACACATGGACCCTTAATTTATTTAAGTAAGTAATGTTATGTGACAAATTAAAGGAAAAGGAAAATTTTGAAGAAAATACGTATTTTTTCATACATTTGCATACTAATCCTTAAGGATTATACATAAATACATATGTCATAACATGGAAGAATTTTTTGGTTAATCAACTAATTCTTCGATGTTATGACATATATGTTTGTAACTTGCGAAAATATAACGGACACATTAGCGTCATAGAATCGTATCCAATCGTGGTCCTATGACGCTTTGATCTGCCTATTTTAAGAACAAATGTCCCTATAGTGAAACATTTTTGATTTATGTGAAAACGTTATACTTTTGCGGAAACTAAAGCTAGGAAAAATTGTAAATAAAATAGTTATTTAGTCAGTTAGGCCCGACCTTTATATGATAAATCCTTGACGATCCTATTTCGTTTTATTAGCCAAACCTACATCCAGTATTCATTGTAATTTATGTTGTTACTGTTTAATATTTTTATGACCTGCTCTGCACTGCACAAAAAAGGGCTTAAATAGCTTAGCATTTATTTATAAACTATGTGTATATTTCATATTTTTGTTTGATAAAACCTAATCAGTTTCCATAGCAGTGGGGCCCCATTTTTTATTTGCCCCAGGGCCCTTGGTTACCTAGCTACGCCACTGAATGTAGCGCTTATGTTTCATTTTGATGTTCTAAAAATAACTATTCAATAACATTGAATGTGGGGTCAACAATCGTTTGCTGCGTCTATTTCACAAAAAGGTAAAATAATATAATCATAAATTGAAAAAGGTACTGAGTACTAATTTAAAAATAACATACCTTCGAAAACACTTCTAAATTGGAACCCCAGCAAAATGTTTGCTTTGGCGACCGCCGCTCGCCGATAGAATAACAATAATTTAACGGAATCCCGCGGCCTATCACGAAATGAGAACGATAAAAATTCCATGGGAAATTTATTTGTCCACTTCTTAGCTAAATAAAGTAGATAATATCTATCATGCGCGAGTCGGGTTTGAGGGGTTCCGTACACATGATAATTGTTGTATTATTTTTAATCCAATAATAGATTAATTTTAATATAACTGAAGTTGACTATTGTAGGAATAGTAAAGGTCTTTTGATTTAATAAAATAATGGTAATTGGTAGCGCTTTGTACACTAATAGCCCCACACTAGATTTTTTCCCGCGTAGTAGGTGGGATGGACAGGAATGCAATAACATCCATGTTAAGAACAGACATCTAAATACAAGTGATATCTAACTAACCGGTATACATCCTGGAACCCATTGTGGGTCAGACCGGCATGGTGACCGCCACGTCGATTGTCGAAAAATTTTAAAGATCCGTATTTTTTTTCTTCGACTTCTAGTAGTCTGTAATAGACAGGCAGAAAAAACCATATAATTCCAACCATTTTTTCACGTTACAGAATACTGACTAAAACAGGCAAAAACAAAATTCGTAGTTCCAGTCCGGGTTGGAAAGTTCTTTTGAACTGCAGCTCGGAAGGCAAAGGAATAAAGGCGTACAGCCGGTTGTGCATTAAAAGTAAAACGGCAAAGACATTCTCCATTCAGCCTATTAAGTCCTTACGTGCCTCGAGGAATGTAACGAGAGCCGCTCTCTACGTTTTTTCGGAAGGTTTTATGCAATGTGCACGATATTGCCTTAAAAGGGTATTTTTTATGTTAACGAAGTGGAGTAGTGGGTAATATCCGACTTATGCTAAACATATACACGTCAATATAATATGAACACACACGGATAGTCAGGCATGCACACACATAAAAAATGTATTAATGTTTTAATGTTACCTTTAATTATTATGTAACAATACTTATACATTTACTTCTGTAAAAATCAATTAAATGCTTCATTACTTAAGGCATATGAAACAATTCCTTTTCTAAAACAGAAAGGCGTGTGGAGGTACCGCCATATTTATAAAGCCCAACGGTGCTAATAACTCTTAAATTGATTAATTTAACGTACATGTATTCTTTGAAGTGTTTTATCTGTGACGTGAAAATATGATCCGTAATGAATGATCATTCAAATAAAAGATCCATGACAATGCGCCGGCGCTCGCGTAAACTGTACCTAATGTACAAAGTTAGGCAATGTCGCCGTGGCCAGGAGTTGGATAGGTGACCACCTTGTCTAAAGCTTCGATGATGTTTGTCAACATACAACACTCACTAATTTATAGTGTTCTAAACCAATCTTCATGGGATAAGCGCGGAAGCTGGGTCCCGGCCTCCAGGCCTTCCTTCGTAGAGAGAAGGAATCTTGCCTTAGCACGGGGTTCTAAGAACGTTACAGGCAGTCAAAGATCTATATAAGTAGCGTATGGAGCCGACATATTTCCTCGTTTGATGCTACCTAAAGTTTTTTATAGGCAATAAAGTGCTAAAGGAGATAAAAGCGTGAATTTATGTATGGAGCTAATCCGAGTAATCTGTATTTTATGTTGGCATACAATTTCTCTCGTTTATATGAGTATATAGTACTAGCGAAGCAGTTTATGCAAATGGTGTGGGGTCACGTCCAGCTAGTATTGAGCGAGGTCATGTGCACATATTTATATGTGAGGATTATTTTGTGGCAAACCTTGCTACACTCAGCAAATTCGAGGGTGGTAGAAGTCTTTAACGTTCGCTTGAAAAGGCATCATCGCCAGTTCGCTACTCATATTTTTACTTTGTAGCAAACGTGTAACATTTTTATGTTCTGGTTGAAGGATGTGTTTTGTAAGGGACGGAAATTCTAGAACAGTTGTCATGCTAAATAGTATTTTTGGCTGATTACAAGTGTATAGGATTAGCTAATTACTAAGTGTCCTTCGTGTTTGTTTACAGTAGTCACGCTTACAGTAGTCAGTTCGAACACAGTTACACGAACATAGTTAATACTACTTCTCTAGTACTAGATAACTTCTAAAGAGATAAAAATACAGCAAGCAGATTTAGTTATTACACTTACTGCTTATTGCGTACCAGTTTAAACAACGAATTAATATGAAACCTCGTGTAAGAATATATGGTTTCCAAACAAGCGTAGTTTAATTGGCGCTTATAGCCCGGAACAAAATTGGATCTGAAATTTTATCGCTAGAACATGTAATGCTTTCACGCTGAAAATAAAATGAAATGTTTATACCATTTACCGCAATAATCCTCGTGTTTCAGGCTGAAATAACAAATATGTATTATTTTGCTCTGTTGTATTAAAAACTTGGATTTATATTGGAGATTTTCTGTTTCAGTATGTAGCAAGGATAAAAGAAAATTCCGTTCATAAAATTCCTAGTGGATGGACCTTTCATCTGAAACTTTAAGTAGAACACCAGTTTAAACTAAAATCGGTCAAAGACTTCGTTGCTTCTCATAGAGACTTGTCTAATAATCACATGGCAAGGACGTTTCAATTTTCTGAGTCAGTTTTTCTGAGACACCATTTTCTGAGTCAACGTATTAAGCGGGACATGCGCAGGTCAAGTGGCACTCCAGGAGGTAAGTTAGTCAATTCCATAAGAGTGGACTTACATTTACTTCAACAGACAAGCAAAGTTTAAAACGTTGTAAGATTGTATAGTTCAACGGCGGATGTACCGCCCACTTTAATCCAAAAAAACAGGCAACTGAAGTCACCATCTTGAACAATGGTACCGACAAGTGTCGTCAATATTTTCGAAGTTTTAATATATTAATAAGTAGTTCTGATTTCACTGCTTTGAAAATTCCATGTTCTAGTCCCCCAGTGAATATCGTCATTCGGACTCGTCATTAAATTATATCGAAATATCTAACGTTCCATTTGCTTCAAATTCCATTACAAACAATCGTATTCTACCTAAATCACGTGCTTTATGACCATTTTAGTGTTGGTCATTATTTTTATCAATGTTATTGTGTTTGTTGTTTTCCATTGTAATTCAGGTCGGGAGCCGTGCAGGCGGGCGGAGGCTCCTCCGCTCGGTCCCAATGCGATGGTATCGTGTCTTATCTCGTGGAGGTCAGTACCTGCGCTGCTAGCTGACCTGTACGACTGTTTGAGGTAGGGCTGCCAAATTTTTTACGAAAAATATTATATAAATAAAGCTTGTTGAAAAGAAAAAACATTATTCCGGTTGTTTATGTTCTTAATCTTTTATGTTCTAAATAAATTAACGTGGCAATCGTACTGCAAGTCACATTGTGTTTTCATCTTATCATATCGCATCACACAGGTAACATTAGTACGATTGCCACGTCGATTTATTTAGAACATAAAAAATTTTTAATATTGGTATGGTCCCATGAGATGTTGTTAGGTTAGATAGTGAGATAATACCTTAAGACAGAAGGTCCCTTAAGTAGGGACTGCATACATTTACCGGCTTGGTTTTACATAGATCTCAAAACTTTTTACGGTAGAAGAACTGAATGGCGAGACTTGGATCTTTTTACAAGCATTGTTTTTGATGGCATCTCATTCCTTTTTGTAGATATTTCTACTCTTTTCCTTTCCGGTACCTTCTACTAGTTGAATCTCAACAACAGATTTTTAAAGCCAATTAAATTTTTGTAGTTAGTCTTTGTAGTTATGTAAATAATCTTGCCATTCATCATCACTTTCATTCGAACATGACAATAAATTAAATCTAAAAAAGTTACTATTTTGACAACTGAAATTATTCCCATTATCCTCAGGAAAAAACATCTCTACTGATTGTGATTTATTTATTTTATATTTATTGTGATTTAACGTGTCTTCGTATTAAATAATCGACATCCCTTACTTTCTTCTGAATATCCGACAAAAATCATTGGTAATCTTTCACTGACTTCGTCGGACTCCGGTTTTTGATATAAACCACAGTATTTACTGCTCTTGCTCAAATTCGTTTCAATTTATAATAGACTTCTGACTTCTGAAATGAAATGAAATATTTATTTAATAATGATAACATTCGTTTTAGACTTCTCGCATTTACAATAATAGTTCTGTTAGCTGTTTCAACCACAACAATTTGTTTAGGGGTATATAGTATCGCCTTCTGATGTAGAATTCCATTTGTTGACAAGAAAATATTGAAAGCTCTATTACAAAATTTCGTCCCACTATCTGATCTCATACATTTGTTCGACTTGCTAGTTCCCTTTTCAACACTTTATATTTTTGAAATTTCTTAAAGACTCACTCTTATGTTTTAGAAAATAAACATTCATCGTGTCATTCGAGAATAATAGTCGATAAATAATAACATGTACCTTGAACCGTTGAGTGAAGTAGCTTCCATGGGACCCATCGATATACTACTAATAAAGACGATGGGACCACATAAATCTGTATGTACGATCTCCAGTATATCGTTCGTTCGCGTTCAGAGGTTTGGAAATGGTTTCTTACTAGTCGTCATATCCGTCGTAATGTTCACATTATCAAGACCAGTCACAATATTCTTTAAAATTCGCATATATTCCGGATTAATATGGGCTAGTCTTCTATGCCAATATTTATTTGACATTGTCAAATTACATATCGGTGATTTGACAAATTGTTTAAATTTATATATACCATTTACGTTGTGGCCAGTTGCGATGATATTATCCATAGAATTACTAATAGTGCAACCGTTTTTCAAGAAATTAACAGTAAATCCTTTTTCAGTAAGTTTACTCACCGCTAACAAATTCATACTTAAATTATTAGTCTGCACTTGTCTTCTGCATTCAACCTGTAGTTATTTTTAGAATTAATATTTCCAGAGTATATTAATAATACATATTTTCAGCTAGACTATATTTTTATTCACTTCTATTTAAAACTTAGCTCACCGAACAATATCATTTTATATATAACTATTATGTTTGTTTTGTACGAGCAATGGAGCAAAAAAAAATACCCTAATTGTGCAATGGACGGTTGTTTAAATTCAACATTAAACTGTACATTTTCATTATTTTATAGCTATCAATTTTTTAGGGAGGTAAGTCGGTATTTGCTGTTGTACCGAGCCACTAGGAGCTGATATTTTTGGTGATCATGGCAAGAATATGTTATAAAGTGGCTATCTAAGCTCGATTTATATAACAGTTTCTTATTTCGAATAATTTGAAACGAACTTAACTAAATGTATGTAATATTACGTATCAAATATTACGTAAGTTGAAAACATGATTTTTTGTTTGTGTAGATATTGGTTTGTCTTTAAGGCCATTTGGTAGATTTAGGTCTAAAACAGATTGGGCAAAAGGAATTGTGTAATAAGGGTAATCCGTTTAGAAGTTATTAGGGATTTTCCATTGTGAACATTGTAAATTTGTATATGTAAGCTTATTATTTTCATACAGACATTTATTTAAGCGCAATAAGGCCGAAATTTGCACATTTGTTTCCTTGGAAACAAACTTATTATTATTTTATAATACGGTGACAGTTGCTTTACCTCACGACAGTTAATGTATTTTTTGTATGTTACCGTTATATTGTAGAATACGTTAGCATACACATTAACTAGGCAATCTTAAGATTAGCTAGAAAATATGCAGATTAACTATGTAGTTAAAATTCGAAACATCTTTTCAGACTTGTTCTTAGGGCAACACATGCCTTTTTACGACACGATGACGTATCGTGACACATAGCGACATTGTGCCACAAAGCGATATTGTTTCGTGAAAATATACAATGTTTGTCGTAAATTCATGACACGACGACGCATCATGACATGCACGGGTCGACGTCAAGGGGTGAAAATTGATACAATCTTCGTTTTGTACTTTAGGTAATGGGCAAGCTAATCTGCGTTTTAACTGATTTAGGCACATTAGCCGTAACATCTAGTTTTTTGTCATGACATTTGTCAGAAATTCGGAATGTTTTTGATATTATATTACTTTTTAGGGTTCCATACCCAAAGGGTAAAAACGGAACCCTATTTCTAAGCTGTCTGTCTGACATAGAGCTCTATTTCTGGAACCTTAATAGATAGAAACTTATTTTTTTACGGAATATATAATGGTGGCCGCTTTAACAACAAGTACTAAAAGTAAAAAGAAAAACTTTCATATAAAGGAGAGTTGCCATACAAGGACCTTCTTTTTCTTTATGAGGAGGAAATCTTCAAAAGGTACTCGACGACGTGGGAGTGACGCCGGGTGGCCGTCCTCAACGTTTGTTGGAGAACTCCGGGATCTCCGACGGAACGCAACCGAAGTCCTCCAAGCGCAATGCCCCGATCAAGCTCTGCCCTGGGCAGTTTTCGCTCCTCCTAAACTATCCCGTGTTCACGACGGTATGCGACTACACATACCGCCGTCCTTCCCAGGGACACTTATTGGACGGTTCGAGCTCCTTGCTGCCACTCCCAACTCTGGAAGCCCCCTTTTAGTCGCTTCTTACGACAGGCACGGGATATCGTAGCCCTTTTTAGTCCAGGAAATACAGGGACAAACATATAAGGACCTGCTATTTTTTGGCGTTTTTCATTTTAATGATTGAACCGTAGATGTTACAGTTGAAATGTTCACAATGCATTATATGGCAGCTATAATATCAATTAGTAAAAATAAAAATAAAAAAACAAATATTTTTGTGGTACGGAACCCTCAGTGTAAGAGTTCGATTCGCACTTCACCAATTATTTGTATTGAATTTAAATTGAAGTTGGAATAGAAAACGTCTTATGTCTCGAGAATAGAAACAATTGAAGTCGTCGCCAATAATAGTAGGGGAGCCCAAGACGGGATTTTGAGAGTGACTCGAACGCGGCAGATTAAGATATGGGAGATACCTTACATCCTATAGAGTATCTTAAACCATCCATTTTGGGGGTTCAACCCCAAAAAAAAAAAGTATTATCTATAGTAGCTTAATTACATGCTGAAAACAATAAATTTTAACCTGACGATTTGAGGGCAGCGTTAGGGAGTAATAAGGTTGCAAAAAAATCTATACCTGGACATACTCGAGTGCAGTCATTTTTTTAATATAAAGGAAATAATGCTAGAAAACGGGTAACATCATAATCATACCACACGTTGATGTAGTGACAAAAAACTTATTTAAAAGGAAAATATGTATATACACTATCTGATAGCGCTACTTATTAGCATGAATCCCTGGAAAGTAATGCTGTGTAACAAACTAAAGGAAAAGGCTAATTTTATGGAAAATACATTATTCTTCATACATTCTCATTCTATTTTTATTCAAATCGTCAATATAAAAAACCCCTCCACTAAATCGTCAGATGAAGGGTTATGATAAGTAAAACATCAGCTGAATTTCCTGTATAATAATCTTACGCCCTCTAGTGTGGCATGATAACGATTTTTTTTTTGCATTTTCGAAGAGTCACTGACAGTCTTTCGAATCGGATCGTCAGTCTTTCGAATGGGCGACTCATCTGGGGTAACTTCATATCCCCTTTGAAAATCGAATGCGCTGGTTACTTTTTTTTCCATTTTTACCTCTCGTATGGCTGCCCCAATATGCAAACCAGCAGATAAACATATTTCCGGCATCAGAGATATATACTCTATCACTAACCTGCCGCGCCTTGAGTATGTCTGACTCTGCTTTTTACATCTTTCGAATCGTCTAGAAACTATTCCCACGGTGAATCGAAAAATATCACACAACCTTTTCTTCACTCTAACGTGTAATCTACACAATCGTATAGGTCCTATCGACGCTCGAGTTTCTACCCATTTAACATCATGGGCTCCCCTACTACTCGTACATTTCGCGGACAGAAACACAGATTCATTAACTGCAAATGTAACTTTGTCATCCTATATAACTTATATAGGATACAAAGTTATTTAATGTAGTTGGTGTATCTAGATAACAGGACAGAAATTGCAAAATATTTTAGTTTTCCCATTAGTTATATACTAAACACTAATTGTATTCTCAATTTCAACCTTCTATGTCTGCTAGAAGTGCCTTAAACTTTTGATGATCGGTCAGTCAGTGAGTGAGTGAGTGACAAAATTACGAACTTTGACTACTTGTAATTCTTAAACTACTGGTTCAAATTTAATGAAATTTGAAATATACCGTGTCTACACAATGCTTGCTTGGCTCCTGAAAATTCAGGCTTCTAGCTTCATATGCAGCGAAGTTACAGGAGGTCGAAAATGGGCCGAATTGCTTCGAGAAAAGAATGCTACGGCCGTGCCGCTTTTTTTGGCTTTGGCTCGACTTGGCGGAGGCACTGCCGTGCCTCCAGATCCAGTCAGCCTATCACAGTTTATAATGGCGGACCAAAATTTTATCTATTGAATAAAAGTAAAAGATCTCGCAAATATCGACAGATGGTGCTGTTACATTTTTTTCTTTTCTATGTAATATATATATGACAAATGATCCCAGGAGGTTAGATATCAGATTGAAATATGTTGTTCCATGTCTTGCTTATCAAAAACAACCTTACAAAAGTGTTTCTTATTTTTTATAGTTTCCACTTTAGAATTAAGTTAGTTACTAGTATAGTTTAATCCTAGATTGAAATATTTTCAGTTTGATAAATATAAGGCAAATAAATTGACTTGAATTCCAATTAAAGATAGGTATTCGTGGCCGACCTCAGACCTCAATCGAATTTGGAGTTGATTACAGACGTCCATGGGCGACAGCACGTATACTGAAGTGGACTGCTCATTTGGTGCTCGAATTTAAAAAACCGCCTCATTTACCGCTTCCTTTGTAACTGTTAATGACCATTTTTCGCAATACACTGTCAGTCGATTCATTATTCGGCCCTCGTTAATAACTCGGAATTTTCGCGATAATGAGCGGCCGCGACGTGAGCTTTAAGCTTTAACTAAGCTTTAAGCGAGCAAATTCCTATTCATCACTACATGGTTCTGGTTACACGGCACTTTTCATATACTTCATAGGTATATACTAGGTAATGGTATATAAGAAAAATATAGGGAGTAGGTACTGTAGTACGAGTATGGGTAATGGTTATATATCTTTCTTTAAAAGAATACGGTAAAACTTGTTTGTAAAATCACAAAATTATCTTTACGTTTAATAACCTGTCTGTACGGCATTACAGACAATTGTAATTCTGCTAAGTAAGGTTTATATTTACTTCGAAAACGGAAACTTCTTAACAAAAATGACTTTTATATTAGAAATGAAATTAATAAAATGCACATCACATTTTTGTATTATTTAGTGATAGCAACTGTTTAAGAGCAGTGATAGCCTAGTGGTTAAGAAACGCGGCCTCTCGATCGAGGGGTCCGAGGTTCAAATCCCAGGCACGCACCTCTGATTTTCAAATTTATGTGCGTATCAGAAATTAATTATCATTTGCTTAAACGGTGAAGGAAAACATCGTGAGGAAACCTGCATACCTGAGAGATTTATAAAAAAAGAAATCTCAAAGGTATGTGAAGTCTACCAATACGCACTTGGCCAGCGCGGTGGACTATTGCCTAATCCTTCTCATTCTGAGAGGAGACCCGTGCCCAGCAGTGGGACAGTAATGGGTTGATGACGAACTGTTTAATTACAAGTTGTATATCAATTTAACAGGAGTAGAGCATTCAATTTAGAATAAAGTAGCGCTGCACCAACGTAACAAAGCTAAAAAACGACGGATGGTATTTTTATATCGAATCACAAAGAGTTCTCTTAACTCTGTATGGGCCTTAGTCTGCAGCCCTCCTCCAAGACGCTCAGCGTTATACCACCTTCATAATTATGCAGGTCATAGATATCCATTAACTACAGTGACGTTTAACGTCACGTACATTCATTTATACCTACTCGTATACCCAAAAAATAAACATCCACGCATTTTTCATTTCAAAAATCCCAGTGCTAAGACACGTTTGATGCCTTTTATAGCGTTCACTTTCGCTTTAATTTCAGTTTTACGGCATATTTTACTGCCCTGAACGCATCATATACGACCCTATTGTTTATATCTCAGATTTATGTTCTACCCACGTAGAATAAAACTTTGAAAGGACTTTTTTAATGGTTTTGTAACTAAACGACTTATTTTTATAAATGTCTCTACATTTAATTTTATATTAGTAGGTACTTTTAAATTTTAACAAATTCTTATATTACTTCCAACCTCTTCAAAATGATAGATTAATAAAATACCTATTCTTTTATTTAGAGTAAAATATGATAATATAGTATATGTCAGCGACTTCGTACGAGTAAAGCATTACATAATTAATATTAAATTCGTATTTCAACCCCTTTATGAATGTATGAACGTTTCATTTCCAAAAAAAAGGCTTGCGTTCTAATTGGCAGATTTTCAAGCAGACTTTAATATATTTTTTCTTTTTTTTTTCAACATCCCACATCTACTCGTACTAGACTCGGATCTCTTCTCAGTGTGAGAAAGTATTAGGCTCACCGCGTAAGCTACCCTTGGTGGATCTACATATCTTCGTCATTTTATTCAAATTTCGACATGCAGTACCTACTATAGGTACCTTCTTGACAGTATGAACCTTTAATATTTCATCTCTTGTGTAACTTACGTTTGTAGCATTTCGACACTAACAATGTAAAATAAGGGAGCACCAAAGCACAGTCGGGTACATTAGAGCTGTAATCCGATCGCAGTCGTTCCGGGTTTACGGGCGTCGGGATCGCAAACGCCACGTGAGGAGCAGGCTGAGTGGAAAGAGCTGTCGACAATAACTATCTGTATAAATCTCCGTGGCAAAATAGTCAACTATACTAGGTTAGTGCGCAGAAGAATTGGGGCTTAATATTTTTTTCTAAATTAGCAAACGAGCTAGCAGTCTACCTAGTGGTAAATAGGCACTTCCGCCTATTAACTTCTGTGATGAATTCCATATATAACAAGTTATATATGGAAACAGGCTACCAGCCAATAAAACCATTAATACAATTTGCCCAATGACCCGCAACAGAATAGAGCGTACTAAATTGCTTAAATTTGAAAATGCTGCGATTGTCATAACCATTGAAACGGTCGGAAAACAAAATTGCTCGTTGGCACACATCCACAGATATAAAGTTTTATGATGCAACACACACGTGCAGATAGGTGGGTCACTAGTCACTGGACCAGTTATCACTTCACTTTTAAGTGCACTTATCAGGTAGTAAATAACTGGTAAATGTTATCATTATGGTATGCAATAAAACACTAGAGTTAAGAATATTGGAGTCGGGATTAATATGACTTTATTTTTCACTTGAGCTTTTATTCAAGGCTTAGATGGTTGCGAAGGCAAAGTTGCAACTAAGTGGAACCTTAGATAAGTGAAATACTCGTACATAGATTGATCACCCCTAACAAGAAAGTGTAATCAGTTTTGAGAATTGAAATTGTTTAGTAAGTAAAGTTTTGCCACGTCTCCGTTCTATTATGTCCTTAAAATGTTTGAAATGCATATTTATTTCTTACGTAAATTATGCAGTATTACTTACAAGTAAATTTTCACTACATTTTTTTTTCAAGAATACAAACAATAAATGATAAAATCGTCTTTTTGTGGCTTCATTCAACTTCAAGGCGGTGATGTATCTTTCTATTTTACTTATCAAAGATTGGAACGTAGTACCTTTCGCACAGGATGCGCCAATATGGTAGTGTGGCATCGAGGGTGGTAATGCAAATCACAATGCAAATTGCGACAAGTTCTAGCGTACTTTTTGCGAGTTGCGACTGTTACGGATCTCGACTAAATAGAATTGCTAGCAATTACTTAGATGACTAAAACAGTAACTTGTTTCGATGGTGAAGGAATATGTATAAATATATGACTTATAGAAACGTAAGTCTAGAAGTCATCAATAACGTAATAATTGTTTGATGAGTATTAAAATCGGTACACGAAACATTAAAGCTGTAGTGATGAGGATTATATCTTACTTCATATTAATATTATCTTTTTGTGAGGATGCACTTTTTTAACTGCGCAATATGAGGTCCATACGGTTGGAGTCGCGGAAAAACAACTAGTAAGGTCCGTATTCCGTTACAATAGGCCTTCTAAAGTTTTAGTCCTTAAAAATGACTGTACATGTGTGGCCGACGTTAGGTATGATTCCTTGCCTATTTGGGGTTAATTCCAGATGCTCATCAACGTCAATAAACCCTTATCATAAGGTGGAGTGTACGCTTGTTTGTTTAAAGTAGCACGTATTTCATAAAAAGTAGTCTAAGGAACTTTATCTACACACAAGGATATCATATTTAATAGCAGCAATACAATTATTTCTCACAGAGCAGTAAACGTGACAGCGAGATCCCGATAGCGTATCGGACTAGATATTCAGATCAAACGATAACAGAACATGCACATACGTCAGATGTTCGAGTCGTGTTCCGACGGAACATAAATACGATAGCGGTTGCAATAAATAATTTCCGACGATACAGCCGTCCAACTTAATTACATTAATGCGAATAAATTGTACGTTCGCATAAAGACGTGTTTTTCGCAACGATTGGTGCGACCTAGAGCTATAATTTGCATAGAGTGCATCCATGCGAACACTCGAATCGGAAGCAGATGTGCTATACCTGTCTAATACTTAGTTGCGAAATGTAAAGTACTGTTAACTTTCACATCACATTTCACCAGAATTACGATATTGCTATTAGTCCACGTGGGACTATGATTATAATTCTGCGTCTTTGAGTATGCAGATGGTAAGTGGCTGCTTAACGCCCATGGAAATCTGTCATCAACTCCGGATAAGATAAGAGTCCTGTCTGAGGTCGTTGCAACGATACCTCTGAGGAGTCAGTTGGAACGCCTACAATCAGTATGACTGCCTTCCCACACGTTTCAAACTGGAATACAACAGCGCTGCTATTATTCGACAGAATAAAATGTAATGACGGTGTTTCCTAAATCGAACCACAAAGGGTTTTTTTTATAATATAGGAGTAGCAGACGAGCATACAGTCCACCTGATGGTAAGTGGCTACTGCCGCCCATGGACATCTGTAATCAACCCCAGATAGTATTAGATATTCCTACCTGAGGTCGGCCACTGATGCGCCGCTACCCCGGAGGACTAAGCTGAAACGTCTCGAAAAAGTCTGTCTCCCTTACCACACCCTTCAAACCGGAACACAGCAGCGCCTAACACTGCTGTTATTAGGTAAAATTAGGTGTGGCGGTGGTGCCACCGGAGTCGAACCACAAATAGCTCTACCACCTTCCATGGGATGTACCACCTTTAAACTTTCTATTGCTCCACTTAACTAATGACTACCCGCCACATACCAGGTATTACAGGCATAGTGATTGTGTTCTGACCTGTGCTTACTGTTCGTAATCAAGTGTGCTCGCTCTATACTTCATAGCTCCTAGGGCCAGACTTAATCAAATGTTGTCGTTGACATTTCGGTATGGAAATTTTTCCATCGACTTTCGCTATCGAAGGTACGTGTTTTATGAACGGAGCGAGTTGAATGAGGAAGTATTACTTAATTGATGTCGTTTATGAGATTTGTGTCAGCTAGTTTTATTGGTAACATGTTTCTTCAGACGCATTTAATACAATTTATTCAGAAGACGGATTCACTAAAATGATCCGCGTTGTCTATTTTATACGTATTTAAAGACTATCTCGCTTGTTATCATTGTCTCATTGTCAACAAAAATTCAATAAAAAATCTTTTGACAGGTTTTGGGAGATATTATTTGCACACGTAATATATTAACCAAAGACAGATAATGTTAGTCGTCTATTTGAGACCAATCTAATTCAATCTGACAACAAACATGACGTACATACAAAATTACATAAAATATATAATCAATAACTGATCATAATTATATGTTATATACTATTTATAAGTTATATACTTACCTAAATTTTAATAAGTATTAATGATCCTGTATTTTGTATATAGTAAATATGCTTTATCGCTAGTGTAGTGCGTTTACTCGTTCAATGTTTGATTTGTGTAATGCTTACGAAATCCGCTTTCCGTCCATTCTAGTATTTTATCAACGTTGGATTACAGTGATAGATGATATTTACTATTTCACAAATATAACCATTTTGGTATTTGTTTACGTATTTGCCTATACAATTTCCAATCAGCGCCCCTAGCGGATTGTATCAGAACTATAGTATCAGTAACGTAACATTAAATGTCTAAATTGACAAAATGAGGCTTTATGTTTTTTGTCTCTCTTTTTTGCGAACATGTGAGGCAGACAGAAAGACTTGAGCACTTACTTATTGTTACGTTTACTCAGTCTACTGAAGCAAACGGAGCAGAATATTGGATTGAGTAAACGTAACATAAAATTGTAGGATGTTTTGAAAACTCATGGTAAAGTTACAGATTTCTTAGAGGCGTGTATGGTTAAATATTTTAAAAATGCTTTTACAGCTTTGCTCATTTTTAAAGTTTTATCCCATTACCCTATTAACAATCTTTGTAGCCAGTTTGTGCATATAACCGGTGTAACTTTTGAAATAGATATTACTTGCTTACTTTAAATGTTTCTGATGGCAAAGGTCAATCTATTACGGGTCCTACATAAACAAAGTAAGACTGAGCGGAAACTTTGTGTATAACCTACGTCTACGCTTCCAAATACATTCTGTCAAAATAAAAGATTACTAATTCATTATTTATTAATATAAACTATAAACTTATAAAGAACTAATGTTCTTATTAGTCTGATGGAATAGACTTTATAGAAGTTCTATCTTTAGTAATTTCAAGCAAATTAACGTCTTTTACCTTTCCAAGGATGTAGTTTCGAATAGGCAAGTACCAATTGCGTCCAATAACGATCAATTCAAGTCGCGGCAATTTGCTCCAGCGGCGGCCATTACGATAATAGAGACGATATCTGCAACCGCACACCACCCGATACTGCGAATAGCCAATAGAAGTGTTATCTGTAGGTCACGGAAAAAGTATCGATACTTTGCAGTATCGAATACTTTTCCTTTCGATACCGATACTACGTATTTGACACTTTTACTCAATTGATACCTACTCTTTGATAGATATTGTATCAAGTAAAAATACTTAAATTAAATACGAGTATCAATTAATTGAATAATTAAAAATAAGGTCGTCACAATTTTTTCGATTTCGATAGTTTGAAGTATAGATAATTTCGTTTTGATATTTTTTTCCGTACTAATTAACATTATTTAGTATCGACATTTTCTAATCGATGTGTTGTCCCTAGTTATCTGTTTATACACCATTAGATACACCACCACCTCTTTGTGTTCAGTCATTTCATTAAAATAATGATTAAGACGACTCTTTATGCGCATTCTCATATAACCGTTAAAAAGATTTGCGATAAGAGTAAAGAAATAAGAAAAGTGAAAGACAATCCATTCGTATTTCCTTCACAAACAGATAAAACTCTTGAAAAAAGGCGAATAGCTATTTTCGGACAGGTACATCTTAGGAACATTTGAAGAGACGGGCGATAATGAGGCAAAATGGTAGCCTATCTACGAATACTCATAATAGAATTGGCTTATACTTATGTCATTACAGATTAACTGTTGTAGTCATAAGCTATTTCTATGATTTATTTATGCAAATTATTTCGTTACAACTTAAAGAAGTTGAAACATAGGTAAACGTAAGTAGTAAGGAAGTTTGCTTAATACAAGCACAATACAAGTAGGTATAGAAACAAATTGCAAGTTTGTCAGCATTCATAATCAAAAAGCCTTAACGAGATTGTCATGACTTCCTCTGTAGATCATTAGCCATTTACAGTTTTGAAAGTGCTTTCCGATAGAGATTAGTGATTCGAATGACTTCCTAGATGGTTTTATAAGCATACTGGTTTTATTAACACAAAACAACACGGCATTAGGGGCCGCTTCCTACGCAAAATGCAAAGTGGTTAAACAATTTCTAAAATGCTTGCCAACATCGCCTTGAAAGGCGTAAATGGTAATTTGATAACGAAGCCAAATATGGTCTCTCCAGTTTTTGTTACAGTCGTTTTCATACTAAACTAATAAGTTATTCGATGTGATGAAATAATAACATAACTTTGCACATGCTATATGCCCGTAGCATACTTTTGCTTTTGATTAAATTTACCGGATTAAATTACCTCACTAATTTAACCAAACTTAGTGAAATTAATTTTATTTAATTTATGCAATTGTGTAAAATGTTAGTCTGTCCTTCTTTCCTCCAAATATTTTAATCGAGTAATATCAAATATCATTAAATTGAAACCTCTTTATACAGTTGTACGGTAGTAAAAAAGATATTTAGGAAATCGTCAAAATTTTAACATCATCCTGCGAGCGACACCGTGTGAATTGGGTCTAATGGGTGTATATAATGTTGGCGGCAGTCACATGTTAAATATTCATGTATTTTAGCAACTATATGTGTAGCTCACGGAGATTTCTCGCTCATGTGTAAAGATATCAAACATGTGCCTATGTTACAAGATATAACACCATCACGAATTTAATCTACTCTGTATTGATATAAAAAAATTACATTTTCACGGCTTCTTCTCTATGATGACTAATCTTGCCAAAAATCTTACCAAGCGATGGTAAGTTATTCGAAGAATGTTCTATAAATAATGTATTGAGTAAAATATTTTGATCTTTGTTTTTTTTTTTACTTAAATGAAACCTCTATGAAACGAAATAAGCTTTGAAAAGTTTTCAAAATAAGCTTATTATCTATTAACCCGTTATTAATAATCAATCTATCCATCTTGCCCCCACAGATCAAAAATGACTAGTTTATTATGCAGAAATGGTGAAAAATCTATCTGTGGTAGACAAAACATGAGATAGTTTGATAATTAATAACGTGCGTCAATGTTATGACGATTACTAGAATACGATCGTTACAATTTAGCTTTGAAACATTTATCTGAAGCTTTGTACGTGACAGGCGAGGATGGATGGCAGCCGAATATTCGCAAGCCATTAGTTAGGTCATAAAGCATCACCATTCATGGGCGTTTCTAACCATTTAGCATAAATATTGCAGAGGCTTAAAATACACGCCTTTGGGCCTTTTGATGCCTCACTCCTAACGTGTAAGCGAAATATTTATTAAAACCAATAAAAATGAGAAATAAATATCAGTTAAATGTATACTGAGAAACGTTATAGATATCTAAAAGATATCAGAAATAATTATTTAAAAATATTCACGATTCTATGAGTTTCCTAAAACACCATCTATTTTTTGTATCATATATAAAGATAATCGGGCACTACATAAGTTTCAGTGATTTAAGAAGTCCTTTAATCCACTCTTCTAGTAAGATTTATATAACTGAGATGTGTAAATAAGTGTGGCATAGCTCTCGAAATCAAAGATTTTTTTATTATAATCTAGAGGTTGCAAACGTCCATCCATGGACATTGGACATCCGCAATCTACCCCAGATAAGATTTGAATCCTACCTAAGAGTGGCTGCAGATGCGTTGTTACCATCGCCTCCATGCCATGCCTCGGTGTATGTAAATACTACGATTTGTACTTAAGCATTCACAAACTACATGCAATTAACTTTATTTCAACTGTACATAACGAAAACAACTTTAACTTTATTGGAAACGCGTCCATCACCTCGCTCGTTAATTTGGTCACTCATTAGTTACCGCTGAGCGCTGCTCTTTGGCAGTGTGACAGGCACTCGGAGCTATTCGCAGCAACGCCAAATGGGGCGCTGTCACGATAAAATGTTCGCGGATGACGTAATCAGTGCAGTGAAATTCCGAAAGCCGATAGCTCCGTTTTGGCAAGCGTCGTGGATTTGACGGCCGGAGCCTACTGTTATGGTATTACTTCGATGCGCCAATTCCGAATTGTGTTTTTGATGGGCCTCGTTATGACGTTGGCCTGGCCGTGTTTATGAAGTTTCTCCAGCACTTATAGAGCTGCAATCGCATGCGGATCGTAAAATTTTATTTCGCTGTTTGCTTTTATTTCGCAGTAGTCGACATACACAGAGTGTACACGATATAACGTTAGGCTCATATTGGTAACTTCAAAAATACTTTTAAATTTTGCAAACAATTTAAAGAGGAACGGTGAATGCAATAAGATAACTTTCTCCACTAATCCGCATCAAAGCAGTGTGCTGGAGTATACCCCAAGCCTTCATCTGTCGTGGGTAGACAGCCGTGACCAGCAGTCGAATATAAAAAGGGGTTGCCGCATTAACACTTTAATTACCTGTCGATATTGCTGTATAGTTTTTAACGTTGGAAACTTACAGATGGCGTCTTTTAAACGTGTCCTAAATTCCCCACCGTCACGCCAGGGAAGTATTGAAAGGCCTCCAAATTGTTATCGAGGTCTAAGATCGTTAGCGTAACGTAAATGCGCTATAAATATGTATTGAGCATTGTGCCGGCTACCAAATTTAGAAAGTCCCCGAACGAAATGCCAGCAGCATGGCGGTGAATTTTTACAAGCCCCTCGTTTGCATCGCCATTATCGGTCCCCTGTGAAATTGGCATTCTAACGCATACGCGCAGAGTTAAAGCCATAGATATACCCTGCCAGAGCGGGACTACGTTGAAAATAATACAAAAATCGACCAAGGGCGTGTCGAACTCGCACACAAAGGGGGTATTACCAAATTTTCAAATTTTTAGTAACTATTTGTTATCGCACAAGGCTTAGAGTACATGCATTGTGAAAATTTAAAGCATGTACATATTACGGTTTTATAAACAGAAAACGTATATCGGCTTCTTGTTCAGTGTATCCTTTTATTTTTTACTTTTAAAAAATTGTCTATCTGTAACGGTTGAAGAGGTAGACTCCTGTGCCATAGGAACAGACTGTGGAGGCTTAATAAACCATTTTGCACCTTTTGGACACGGAACCGTAAAAAATATTTTAATTTTTACAAACGGCTTGATAATACAGTCAAGCATTGTTGAAAACAGGAAATGTCTACTGCCTTTACTGTCCTTTACTTCGTATCTCGGTAACAGAAAAAAATATATGGTATATTGCCTGTGTACAGCCCATGTAGTCGTAAAAATCAACTTAATTTAAACACATCGCTGTTCGCATTACCTTAATAGGATCATTATACGTTGGACTATCTTTATAGCGACGTAGCCATTTGAAACACATTGAAAAACGATGCCAAAGATCAAGTGGAGGGCACATCCATTAATTTAAATCCATGCATTCTAACGCATACGGGCACAAACATTCCAACATCTATTGCCACTTCGCAAATTCTTGAGTAGAAATTAGATGCGGGAAGAATAATACTCGTAGTAGACACAAGTATATTATATATAGACACAAATATATTTCGATTCTACCCACACTTTCAAAAATATTAGAAAAAATTATGAATAAACAGCTTACTAGATATCTGGAAATTAACAATCTATTGTCTAGCTCGCAGTATGGCTTTAGATCTGGCTTGTCTACAAGTGACGCGGTTCACGATTTGATTGAATATGTAGTTAAAGGCTTAGATACAAACCAAAAGGTAGTTGTAATATTCATAGATTTGGCGAAAGCATTTGACACAGTTTCTGTTTCACTACTGTTGCGTAAGCTGGAAGCCTTAGGCGTGAGGCACACACAACACCAACTTTTTGCGGATTACCTAAAAAATAGAGTTCAAAGAGTAAAAATTGGTGATATTTACAGTGATTACGTAGAGGTCTGCCATGGAGTACCGCAGGGCAGTACTCTCGGACCAACGCTATTCCTTACATATATTAACGATCTCTGTAATATACAATTGCCTAATGGTAAAATAATCTCATTCGCGGATGACACAGCTCTCGTTTTTAAAGCTGATACGTGGAACGAAGTCTTTAAAAATGCTCAAGTCGGTTTTGACAAGGTTCTAGCATGGTTAAATATAAATAAATTAACCTTAAATGTAGATAAATCTAAATATATGTCTTTTTCGTTAAATAATAATATACTACCGAATGATAACAGGTACAGAATTTTCGCTCACAGATGTCCACGTAAAATGGAAATTCCATGTTCATGTCCTTCTCTTTCACCAACTGATTCCATTAAGTATTTAGGCGTTTCCATTGACAATAATCTTAGTTTCCGTCTCCATATAGAACTTCTTTCTACAAGATTGCGTAAATTGATCTATATATTTAGAAACCTGCGCCACATTGCTGATAAAAATGTTCTAAAAACCGTTTACTTTGCCTTGTGTCAATCATTAATCACCTATTGTATAACTAGTTGGGGTGGAGCGGCTAAAACTCATATGATTAAACTAGAACGCGCTCAACGAGCTATACTTAAAGTCAGCTCATTTCTCCCTACATTATTTCCCACTCGCGAACTATATATACGTTCTAAAGTTCTCACAGTCCGTCAACTGTTTATTCTACATACAGTATTAAAAAAACACTCTGAAATTAAATCTTTTACATTAGGCTATAGTAGGCGTAATCATATAGTTTGCCAAAGAGAACGACTTAACAAAAAAATCTCTCGCAGGTTCTTTTGTTTCATGGGGGCTCACCTATACAATCAATTAAACAATAATCTCGATATACACGATCTATCCAAACACCACTGCAAATTAGTAACACAAAAATGGCTGCAAACACTTGACTATAATACCACTGAAAGCCTATTAGCAGTATTATCTTAAATAATACATGTATACCGACATATGTATATATTATACCACACATACAAACATACACATACATACACACATACCTACACACATGCACGCACGCTTACAAACACACAAATAGTTACAGTTTCATTGCGATAACAATCTCTCAATTAATGTAGTATAGTATTATGTAAAACAATACATTTCCTATAATATTAAACTTACCCAGGGCGAGGGCCTGGAGATCTGTCATACAGGTTATCCTAGTACGGACTCCAGACTCTCACAAAGCATTAATGTAATGTACAACTTAAGGTTTTGTATTGTAACCTAGAACCTAAGCTTTGTGAAGAGATAAATAAAGATATTTATTATTATTATTTATTATTATTATTATATTGACAATATAAGTTAAGTCGAGTACGACAAGTTTTGTGCAGGAATTAGGAAGTTTCTTTCTATGCATTGTCATTGTTTGGGTAGAAACGGTCCTCAGAACTATAAAGCCACATTACATACTCGTTGAGTATAGACGAACAGTCGCGAACACATAAACGACTTATTCGCTTGCATGTTTTTCGTGCGTTGTAGGTTTTTAGCGTGAATTAAAGTATTACTGTACCCGGCGTTTACACACTCGTCATTGCTCATCGATCTATTATTATAAACTCAAAGGATAAGAATATGAAATACTTAATGTATGATAAAATTATAATCCATAGTTTTTCCAGCTATACGATGTACACTTATTGGATACTTTTATCATATTATGGTAGGACATTATTGATAGGTATTCGCTTGGTTGGCACATAAAACTGATTTGCTATTGAAGACCATTTTTCATCTAGTAGCGCTAGTAGTTCTGACATTTAAGCACATTCAAAATATATAATAGTTGGCAGGTCAGTGCGCTTTAGTAATTAAGAATTACAATGGGTTTCGCTGAATCTGCGCGTTTTAGTAATGGTATAAGTTATGCTCTGAATAACAATGTAAATGCTGTTAGGCAGTAGCCAAGATTGTTATTTCTTGCGCTATATTGTCATAGCCAAAACAGCTTTTCCCAAATATACTGCAGAGTTTTGTAGGAAATTTTGAGTTTTGTTTCATATTTAAAATTAAATATTTTTATTTTTTTTTAAATATAGAAGTAGTAAGCGAGTATGCAGTTAACGTGATGGTAGAGTACTGCCGCCCGTGGACATCTACAATCAGTCCCCCATTTCTACCTAATAACAGCAGTGTTAGGCGCTGCTGTGTTCCGTTTTGAAGGGTGTGGTAAGGGAGACAGACTTTTCCGAGGCGTTCCAGCTTATTCCTCAGGGGAAGCGGCGCATCTGTGGCCGACCTCAGGTAGGAATATTTAATCCGATCTGGAGTTGATTACAGATGTCCATTGGCGGCAGTAGCCACTTACCATCAGGTGGACTGCAAGCTTGTCTGCTACTCCTATATTATATAAAAAAAGTCCCACATAGGATTTTATTCTCACTTAATAAAAGGGTATGGGAGTACAAAGGATTCTACCCCTTTCAAATTGTCTTCTTATTATCAATGAGTACCACGTTGTTACATAAATACACACGTATGTTTATGTAACGACGCACACACATATACACTAATAGTACAACAAGGATTGTACCGTAGAAGTAAATATTTATGCATTAAGGATCTCGGTGGGTGGTCCCGGCGCTGTAATCGATATCCCCCATTACGGAAACCCAAATCCCTCGTATCGTTTTCATATCAGGATTTTTCCCTCGTTAAATGTGACGTAAAGTTTTGCTCTCAACTAGTAATTCTATCCAACTGCTATGCAATCCGAGGAAGTATCCTTGTTCATGAACTCAATATTAAAGTTTTTATATCGCATTTTACGAGTTTTACTAACTTTATATAAGTTTTTAATTTGAAGGTGGCAGAAAACGTCTCCGTGAGATCATCGTTCTTTATGAAATCATTGTTAAAACGCAGAAGTCTTGTAACAAAGGAAAGGAAAAGGAGTCCTACCTAAGATAGGTGGCAAAAAGTTTACTAAAATCACCGACTAAGTTTTCATACCTTATGTATCTCAGCTATATCATATCCTTCGGCCTAGATTAAGGCGCGGTTAATAGTAAAGTTGTTTTATTTATATTAAGTGGACATTACCAATCATGTGTAACAAACGTAATAGAGAAGAGACGTTCTACCTAATGTCAGAGTATGCGTTGCCACTTCTGACGACTCATATGTATATACTCATAGGTTAGACCGTCATTCACACCCAACCACCGAAATACAGAATCAGCTTGAAATAGATTATTTATTGATTTTACCACCATTTTACATAGATTAATAAATATTACTTACTCCTAACAAGAAAATGTCACCAGTTTTGACAATTGAAAGTGTCACTGTCATCTATTTTCGTATTTGACAAATATTAAAAAATGTAGTTTTTAGATCATTTACGAATGAAAAGATATTTCTCCGCACTTTTTCTTCGATTTCGTGTCTTAACTGCGCATGTCGGCATTGTTCCGCGTGAATTACACTATGCCAGCCATCAAATGACTGACAGAACTGTCAGCCGTTTAAGTCACTTAATGGCTTCCTTCAATTACAAGGCGGTGAGATATCTATACTTATCTATGCTATTTTATATTTTTTTAGTTCTGTATAAATTAGGCGCAGAACAAAAATATGACGAGGTCAATCCACGAAGAGTTCTACCACCATTAAACGGTATCCCTCAATACCAAACATTGCAATTTAACAAGGTAATACAAAACTGCAGTTTGTTTTACAATGCGTACTTGATAAATGTGTTATGTTAATATCCTTAGTTGCAAGGATCACGACTAGCCGATCATTAGTGTACGAAACTTGAAACTAAACAAGCTCACTTGAGCACACAAGGCCTCATACATATGTAAAGATACTAGTATGTGGTCGGTAATTACGTTTCGTTCATAAATCATCCTTTAAGAAGACAAGTGGCATTTCTCCGACAGCACAGTATAATAACGGACCTGTTTGTAAGCACTTAGGGTTTTTTAAGATACTTCTTTTGGGACGTTTGGGAATAATGATGAGAGTCATTTTTTACAGAATCGACAAATGAGGTCGACGCCATAAACTTGGCTAGTAAATGTTGCAAAACGCTATCAATAATACCAATAATATAATTTTTATTTTTTAGAGAAGTACTAATGATATGTTAAACACGATACGCTACGACACGTAACAAGCATTTTATATATTTTTTATAATAGTTTCACCTCTTGTGTGTACATATTTATATATGCACTAGTGAAAATATAATACAAAAGCTACTTCACTGATATTTAAAAGCTCAAACTTTCCATGATAATAACTAACGCAGAGTCGCTACGCGCAAAACCTGCCGGCACAACGTTGTCAGCGCAATTAGATAAAGGGGGTTGAAATCTATGTTATCAACTTAATTCATTCTCATTTGTTATATTTATCCCATGTTATTTTTATGTCTGGTCTTACTATCCCCAGTTAATTGTTATTGTGGTCTGAGGTTTAATGTGTATATTCGTCTACGAAGTGTCGGATTAGACTAATTAAACTGTTTAAGTTATGGAATTTGAACTTATCTCAATGTGGATGATCCAAAGTCACTTCATGTAAGCAATTTGCTTTACACTACCCATGCACACCTAAATGGGTAGAAGAAAGGCTTAAAATAACCTAAAACAATCTGATTAAGTCCTCAGAGAAAGCGTAACATCTGTGGTGGACTTCACGTTTAGGTTCAGGAACGCTTTTATATTTTTGAACTTGGTTCCCGGATTTTGTTTTATGTTAAGACGGCATCCTTCTTAGCTATTTCTACCAAATAAAAAATATCTTCAGTAATCCTTGATGGTTACCCTATTATTATTAAATATGCAAGTTTAGGTCTCGCAGTACTCTCCCTAGACGTCTAGTAAATAAATTCTATTCCAGAGAAGTCGTTAACACGAGACCTTTGCAAACTTGTCCCGAAGATAAATCACACTACCAAATCAAATATTAATCCTGACGTTTTTATTTTTGGGATGGGCACCTGTAAAATGAACACAACTTAATGATAGACTTCTGCGTATCTGCAACTGAGGGTAGTTTCGACCATACACTACTCTACTTCAGTGCAAATATAGTGGTCAACCCATTTGTAACCAGTTTGAATTCCATTAGTTTGGATTAGGATGAAGGATAAGGTCATAATAAATCGACATACGCCGCCTGAATTCGAACTTTGGACCTCTCGATCGAGACGTTCAGACGAGTCTTTCAACCTGGAGTATCACTGCTACTAAACTTATTGTTACAATTTTCATACCCCTAAATACTCATAGTAAAGATTTATGTAACATATTTTTAATATCTAACACATCGTTTATAGAGCTTATCTACGATAACAGCCAAAAGTTTTCCATACCTTTGTAATAAAAATATCTGGCATAAATATAGATATCTTCAACCAAGTGGTTCAGTAAGATTAAGCAAAATAATATACATACCTACTTATGGATCGTAAAAAAATATACGCATGGAAAACTTCCACGTAGTTTCAAGTGACTCATTTAACGCTCAAACAACTTCGGGAACTGAACGCAGACTAGAAATAATTTCTTGGAACGACGAAATTGAAGTAAGGGAAAGGAAAAAATAAAGACGTAATGTCTTATAGAAATACCCTTCGCTTAACATAGACGTCACAAAATCCTTGCTTTAAATTGTAATAAAGGTAATTGGAGTTAATATATGATTAACAATCACCTCTATCACTCATAGCCTATTGCTGGAGTAACATCAGAAAGAGGCACTAATCCCTTTGAAGAGCTTTTAGGATGAAGATCCTGCCTATCTCCTGGATTTAATTTATAAGTTCACTCTTGTACAGTAAAAGAGAAAATGTAGCTGAAGATGCAACAGTAACATGGGTACAGAATATAACGTAATTGATTCATTAAGTTTTCAAATCATTTATAATTTGACACATAGATATAGGATAGCGTAGCGAATAAAATCAAGTCTATGATCTGACACGTAAACGTAAACAATATCTACTTGTCATTTAGAATTTCCAATACTGTCTCTATGAATGTTAAAGTATCCTTTCTATGCATTATGCATTCTGTGGAAAAGAAACCGAATGGCTTCGAAAGAATCGAATAAATAAGTTTCTAGTTCTCTGTAAACATTTCCTCGAAACTCGATTCTGGCAGTCACGTTTCACGAGGGATAACTTGAATAACTTTTGTTTGAGGTGGAATACGAAAGTCTTTATAAGTCTTCGATGTTTTGTGCGGTAGGCAGCGGGCGGACTGGCGGGATGAAGGAAAATGACTGCAGGCCAAATAAGATATAATTATTACGCCTCTTGAACAATTTTTGAAGTATGTCTAATCCCAATTTGCGAAGTGCAACAAAGCCGATTGCATTGCAAGCAAAAACTCAAATACCATCGTGCATCGTTATGTGATGCGAATATTATTTGATCTCATTATAAAATCTTTATTTATGTCTGTAACTTTGTAATCTAAAGTTTTCATGTATGTGAATTGTAATCAACTCTTTTAAGAATAAATAATCGTTAGCCAGAAAATCGCAAAAAGATGAATAATGGCGGTTGCTGTCACTCACACAAGTGCAAGTTTTTCTTCAATGCAATAAATTAGATGTTATCTTCTTTTTAATAAATTCGGAGAGTGATCGATGCCTGCTTTGATTTTCAAAGCACGATCTACTTTCCAGTAAATATTGTAAGAGGCGACTAATCTAGTTGAAAGATGGGTTTTTATTTTTTCTTGTGAAGTTATTCTTCTATAGGTAATAACTAGATTCCACGACTAAGGTAATAGTATAACCACGTTTACTAAGACCTAAGCCAAACGTAACAACGAATGCATAGATCTTTAATACCCTACATTTGGGTGTCTATTTTGGAATTTTGTGTCTAAAACGTACGGAAACGGAATACGTAAGTGATTGGGTCGATTTGTATCTGTTTTCGTCAATCAGACGCTGTTAGTAGTACGGACTAGTACGTCAATGGCTAACCTTTACGATACGATTAGATAACACATGGTTCAGTGGTTGGCTTAAGGCGTTTAGGCTGCAGTTATTTTCCTTTTAACAATCTGTATAAGCAATAACATTTTAAATGCAACTTAATTTTCTGTTTTGTTATTAAATATCACACATAAGATCTATACATATAAATACACCAAGACATATACACCAATTATTCAATTTGAAACATAATTGCCTTTTATACGAATATGCACTACAATACATACTAAAATACTATTAATTAGGAAAATTAGTAATGGTTATAACGGGATAAATCTTTACGCATTAAATCTGATGTTAGGTTAAACGTATGAAGTTTACTAACTTAATTCAAAACATATATGGTTTTGAAGACACAATAATTCAATAGCTGACGTATCTCAATATTGTTACATATACATGTATCGAAACAGAAATAAGTATCAATAAGTCATAAGCGCATTCCGTGTGGTTTTCACTTAACGAACCCCAACACTAGAGCGACCTCACTACAAATAGTTATGTCAATAATAAAACACGTCTGATTACGTCCCCGGGCCAGAAAGGGGGCATGACTCACGAGTTCCTTCGCCACACAAGCGCTTAGCTCTGCAAACATCAGCCTCGTACTCCACTGGATTTTGGTGATGGCATCTGGCACGTTACACACTCAGCGTTTATGAAACCAACACTCTATAACCGCTCTATCTTATATTACAGTAATTAAGTCACCGCAATTAGTATGAGATCCATCCATGACAGAAATTAACAGAACCTTAACTACTTACAACCTTACTAAACAAGTTATTAATTATGGTTAGTAAATAATCATTCCTGATAAAACATATGGTATAACTTTTGTAGGAATCGAACTCCAAACCCTTTTCATGGTTGAGTAGTGTAGGTAGAGTTCGTGAAAGGACATTGGAAATCGAATATATTTTTATTTTATTCAAAAGTAATTTTGAACAAACATTAGAAAGAGTCATTGATAGGAAAGAAGATTCTGAAGACAGCATTTAACTATAACTACTGACAAATCAGCGGAAGACGACTAATTAGTAATTATTTTATTTCACTAAAAACTAAGATACCGCTCCGTGTGACCAAGACCTAAAACGAGATGATCCAATTGCAAAGCAACGCTCTCACAACTCGGAGACTTGTTTAAGACGTTTAGCAGTGTTCGCGCCTCGGCAGCTGTCGCCCTCGCTCGCACGACTGCCTCTGTTACTGAATGTGGCAATTCCAGAGAAAAGAAGTCTATTTTTCAATAAATTGGATTGTACCCATAATTCAATTATTTGGGGCTAAGAAAAAAGTTTGGGGAAAGTACGTTGAAAAGTAAATTATTTTATGAAGGACATTATTATTAGGTTATTATTATTAGATCTCTAATCTAATTATTAGGTTATTATTATTAGGTTATTATTATCAGATCTCTAATCTAATAATAATAACCTAATAATAATGTCCACGTGTTACCAAACTATCATTCTTACTACATAGATGTAGAGGTTAGAGTAAAGTCTGGTTATAGCGGTTAGCGACGATGATTGTGTAATGTGTAGTCACTATCGCTATCATAACAATACTGATATGTTCCTCGGACATCTGATGAAAAGTAGTCAATACCATATACACAGTATAAAGAAGTCCCCAATCGCATCGTCATCGCCAATCAACGCATTGCTAACTTTTAATAGGGGTTATTTTTGCATATTTTTGAAAATGTTGCAACTTTCTTTGCATATCAACTCAAGCATACTTTTTTTAGGAGTTTGTACTTTTACATAGTTGTGAAACTTTCAGGTTTGACCACTATTATGGATTTCTGGAACCACCTATAGCGGTGGTCACAGCTTGTACTCTTAACATAATGTTGATAAATGACTTGCTTCCTTCACATTAAATTATTATTTCTTTATGATTTCGCGGTAAACGACCCAGGGGTTTCTTCCACCATTGTTCTTTTACCACGTTTGAATGGCAAGTTTGCTATTGAAATTTGGAGTGTTTTCGCTTGAGGTTCGAGAAAGCGTAATTATCCTTTGTATGCAGCGGGCCGCACGCTGGTTAGAGTACAGTCGCGACTCACGCCGGCGCCCGCCGTGAAATTGCATCGCCTTCAGAATATGGAAATTGAGCGTTCACGAGTCGCCCCTCGCTCGGTAATTACGCTTGCAGTAGCCGTTCAAGGCTGGCGATGGATTCACTCCGTGATAAATCGCTTATTACCACATTTACTTAGTGAAGTGTGCTTATGTACAAAAAAACAATGGGTTTGTGGTACAAAATTTGGATTTTAAGTGTAGCGAAATAGTAGGACTTTATCCTTGTTCCACTTCGGCAAACCATGTTAACTAACACGTTAATGTATTAGCAAACAATTATTATACATTCGTTCATTATGAATAGCATATAACGTTAAAATTACAATTGAATATCTATACCTAATGTTACATAGTTTCATACAATTACAAAAGAAAGAAATTTGTTGATGTTTCATTTGTGATTCGTAGTTTAAGACTAATATTATCTACTAAGTATTAATAATTTTAAAAGACAGCATAATTAAATTCAATTGATACTAAAATTTGCAAGAATCTATCTATGTATGTGTTTTGACTACACATAGTTCACAAGCAAAAGCTTGTGAAGTCTAGTAATAATACTAGAATCACTACAAAGCATCCCAGAATCGTCTAGTATAGTACCAAAGAGGTACTCCTTCAGATAGACTGCTATTCTTATTCCGCGCTATCACAGATCTTCCGCCCAATTAACCTCAGCTGTAACCTCGCTCACACGCACACACCACTCCTAACGTAGTGGCGATGACGCACGAACTTTGATCAAAGTCAATGCTGTTAAATGTAGCTCCTCAAACAAGTCTTCTTAACAACCTTGAGTAAAGTGCAAATCCTTGGATCTAATCGGTTACTAGCCTAAAACAACGTAGCCAAAATTGCAGTTGCTTTATGTTCTAAAGAAAATGAAACAATGGCCTTAGCATGTCTTAGAATTGAATAACTGGATTTTAATTTACTAGATTCAATTCAGATTCGTTGCGGATTCGATTCGTTCTGGGATTAGTAATAGATTAGTATAGGTATAAATTGAATTTCAGATGTTCAGAAAATATTGCGGCCTAAACGTTAATGTCGTTCCTAACCTGCCCCGTGAGTCATTCATTAGTCAGCCCTACTGTTAGACGAAGATGCGGGCATTTCGGGGTATGCTTTATACATGTCTGAAAACATTATGAAGTTAAAAAGCCCGAAAATATAAGATATGGAATGATTTTCACTATTTCAGAACTTGTCATAGCTAAAGATGATTCCTAGCACGATTAAAAACTTCTAATGTTGTCTAGTAAAACGGGCAGTTTATTATTATTATTATAATGAATTCTGAGGCGTAAATTTCAACTCAATGCAACGATCTAGAATGTAAAGGAAGTCCACAAAAACATTCCTGAGAACCGTCATCGGTTATTGTAACGTAATAGCACAGTGGGGCCGGCGGATGCGCCGTGAAGTGGCTCTGATCAGCCACAATCAGCTCTGATTGTGGGAACGTGACGGGACTCGCTGATGCCCACTGACTACACTTTTGAAAATCATTTTTTAACAGATTCGTCAGAAGTTAAGAACATCTCACGCACAGATCAATGGACGCTTTTCTTTTTGATTTTTACTAGGTGACAAGCATCAAGTTCGTTGATCTGATTATCGACTTCTTATTAAATTTTACGTAAGTTCCCAGAATATTCCAACAAAATATATTTGTCTGTTTTTTTTAAGTTCATGAGCAAGATAAACCTACACAGGCAAACATGTATAGTGAGTAGATAAAACGTTTAAAAAGTGGTTCCATAACATGTTTTGGGCATTTTCCAAAAATGTTCATATTAGAGCCATAAAAATGGAAACGATATTAAAGTCTATGTCATTGTCCACGTCTGTTCGAATTTTATTATATTAACGACAATACAATGGCGCATTATCAGTACCTGACTGAGATATTGGAATCTGTCACTAAACAGCTGCTACATTTCAATGGGAAATAGTAACCGACAGGATTCATTTGCGTGAGGGTTTCCGACAAAGTCCTTAAAAGTAGGACCGTCTGGAACTTTAAGTGGGCTCTTTACTATTTCAGACTGCGTATTTAATAGATATCCGTATCCGTCTGTCTATGATCTTGAAATAGTATTTTCTAAAATTTCTACGTAATTATTACTTTATTAAACTAAAAAATGGGCATTTTTGCATTTTTTTTTCCTTAGTTTGTCCATCTCAATATCCGATACGGCTAAATAGATTATGTGGAAACCCGAGACATATTGCTAATGTAGCAAAAATCTGTGATTTCATCTAGCTTGCAGGCAATGCAAATTTTGAAAATTATATATTACATTTTTATTTATTTATAATGTTATGCATTGACTTCCGTCGATTTCTGAAGCACGTGTTGTTATCATTAAAAACAGCTCTTTGAATTTGATCTGAATTGACATGATTATAAAATTGAACGAACTATTATCCCGACACTCGTGATTATACATAATAGGAGAGGAGTTCGTGACATTTTATAAAAGGGTCGTCAGCCTGTCATGTAATGGCGGTGGCGGGCGGCATGGCGGCATCAAACCGAGGCGGATGCGGTGTGGAGTGGCGCGGATTGTGGGAATGCGTGACGTTGCTATGCTCGACACTATAAACGGTAATAGGATTTTTCGTGGTTAGAGTTTGATGGCACCACCGCCGCTACGCTCACATTACTACGAGTACATTAGGCGGACTGCACGGTGTTTGCGACTTCAATAAGATTAAAAAATATTGAGAACTGAATAATATTAAAAGTACTTCTCTGTTGCTGTAGTTTGGACTGAAATCAGAAGCAGACAAGTTTCACGTCGTGATCCAGTAACCTCATAATTATGTGATGGTATTTCATATAGGAACTTAACACTTTTTAATCGACTACCAAAAAAGAGGACGAATATAAGGTTTGGCAGTAAGATTGTTCAAGTGCCGACGTTACCAATTAAAATTCTTTTTTTTCGGTGTTGTTTCTTATTTTCTTAGTAGAAGAGTGTAGAATATGTTATATAAAAATATTCATGCTAAAGTAGCAAGCAGTTTTCTTCACCGAAATTCTATTACAAATATCCTCCGTACTAACATTCTTTGATCACCTTCCGCATATAAAATATTAAATTAAACCAAGCGCAGTCAGAGACTCAAATAGTTCAACGTAGGAGGAACGAAACCTTCTTAATCTACCATTGAGATTAGCCATCTCCGGGCCCCGAGCGGCCACGCACGGGCGCGCCGCTCGACTTCCCGAAGGTTTTTTGTCCCCGCTATTACCTTCGCCCCTTTTTTCTTTGGCTTTGATCGATCCGATTTTTTGCCTATTCAGAGTAAAAAGTGGCAAATGGCTGATTTTGTAGATCCCGGACGAGGTCGATGGAAAGCGCGCAAAAAGACAACTTTTTCACCATTAGTGCAGGTTCTTTATTGTTCACGACTACGACTGTTAAATCGGATATTACTTCACAGTACCGAAAATGTGTTGTTCATAACACGTTAATCATATACATAAATTATATTAAGATAACAAATACCTACATGCAGTTATGTAATTGCTAATACGAGTCGACAGAAATGCATCGATTTGAAAAAACTCTATTGTCGATCCACTCATTTCAGTGTACTGATATCAGCAAGTTTCTCTCAGCGACGACACATCGTTATCACATCGTCAATACAAAACGTCCTACGAGAAGCCCAACGAGGGTCACTTTAAACAAACCCGATTCGCTCCGGGTGGCACTGCAAGTCTTGTGATGTAAGTAGAGATAATCGGAAGCTAATAGTTATACAACTGAAACACTAATTACTTATCCATTTAATTTTTTCACGTTAAGTAAATTTAAGCATAGTAACTGTAGCATAACATAGTACTGCAAAGATTCTCATTAGACGCCTGCAGTTTTCGACATGTCGTATCGACTAGCATAATTATGAATTAATGTACCAAATTCTATGAGTACAACGATATCGAATTTATGATAGGGTGAAAAACTCTGAAACGTTGTGGTATGTAGTACCTACTGGGTGATTGCCTGAAATTTGGTAACGCACTCCGTGCTTCTTGCATATATATATAGTGGATGCGTTCTATAGAATAAAATGTGACATGTACATTGTACAAAGTATGCATACTGTTGACATACCAAGGTACACTTATGATATTTTTTTTCAACCATATTATAATTACCATTAGTATGTATCTTTCTAATACCGGATATATAACATTCTCCCTATCATGTTAATTCCCCTTTGTTCAGCCCTTTCCAGCTGTTTTTTGAGATCATCCACATTTCCATCCACATGCCCTATGGACGTGTAATGAATTCATTAATACATATTACCTCCTGCAGAAATATGATCATACATCATTCATTACTAGATTTAATACTTCAAAATTGCAACTCTTCCATGAAAATGATTCCCATAATTTTAATTTCGAAAAAGTATCGAAACTGTCCGACCGAATTTAATCGTTGAAATTCCCAGCCCCAACCACTGAGCTGAACAAATCACAATATGTTATCGTTCTCTTGCTCCAATTTACAGCGCTCCACCCCACTGCTTGCGAATTATATTTATTTCACTGGACACATCCCCGTTACCAGCGGGTGTAATTACGAAGGAGATACTGCCGGGATATTTTCGATCCATCATTTGTAACTCTGGATTCAATTTTTATTTTTTGTTCACTGCGCAAAATCAGTTATACCTTAGTGAATTAATATCTGCTCTCTCACGTCTTAACTCTGATATTATCAAGTTCTGTGCGTATTGGATATTAAGGATCACTTGCTTTCTTGATAAAAGAAAACTGACACGCGGTGGACTAATACCTAAATCCCTAGAAGGAGACCAATGCAAAGCAGTGGGACCGTAATAGAGTTACAATCAAGTCCGTTGTGCAATCCAGGTTATGCACCTGGTAATTGGTCATGGCATCGCTTGTAATCTTTTAACATTGCGATCAACCATGACCAGCAACAGTGCCGGTCTATTTGAATTAGGCTATTGTTGAGGACTTAATTGGAACAAACCATCCCTGACTCCTGTTTATTTTAGATTTCCGTGGGACGTGACAACCATTTAACGCGATGAAAAGCTAAAATTCTATACAAAATTTGGTTTTGTTCGTTCAACAAGGAAAAAGGAATATGTAGTAGGTAGATAAACATAAATATAATAATGTTAAAATTTCAATATTTTAAATTTAAATCATTACTATGCGGGTAAAATATTTTAATAATTTCTTTAATTTATTACTTTATGCAGAAGATTGCCACTATAATCTGAGATTATAGTACCTATTAGTGTAGAAAGTTGGAAGGATTTTTTTTACCCGACTGCGGAGGGTAAAGTTTTTGAGGAGCATTTTATTGCCTTGCAGCCAAATTGGATTGATGGATTTTAACCTACCTAATATGTTGTCACTGAATTCGTCTAAATTGTGGCTTTACTTTTTTAAGTAGTCGAGGTCATGGTTTTTTTAATAATTCCCTACTTTCATATTCCTAATTATGAATTGCCCTTCTGTGAGTTATTCTTTGCTGTAGATTTTAAGCAGTGGTAATTTATTTTTATAATAATTCTCTAATTTCATATTCCTAATTATGAATTGTCCCTTCTGTGAACTATTCTTTGGTTCATCCCGTGTAATCCCGCTCCATGGGCAAATGTCCGTCATATCTCACGGCGTTACGTGTTCGGGCGCAGATCCCGATCGATCCTTTATCCCGCAGGGTTCCGTTGAACAAATCGCTTTAAATTCTATTTCTCTATTCGGGGATCCATTTTTCTTTCTTCACGTAAAGTATTGATTCTAATTTCTTTCGCCTATGAGCTAAGCGTAAAATATTGTGGCACAAGTCTACGGATAATTTGAATACGACTAACTTCATGAAACTGGTAACGGTTCCACTAATATCGCATTCTCTTTGTATTACATGCGATTTAGGTTAGATGCGGATTAGTAGAATACAGACATCTATGAGACAATTATTTAGAGCTCTTAACCCTTTAGGTATCTAATGTTTTCTTTAATCCTTTAAGTAAGTGACGTTATATTACTTTTTAATTCGCACAAAATACCAGTGGAGTAGATAATTACCTATGTCAGTTTAAAAATTAATTATAAGCGTATTTGAATCCGTATGACATTATGTAATTCCTGACACAAGTCTAGGGTTTTTCTATGAAGAGAAACTTCTCTTCAAGGCAACTGCCTTATGTAACTATTGTCATTATTGTATACGTACTCTGCAGGATAGTTTCCTTAATCAAAGCTATCCCGTTGTGTGAGCAATGTCCTCCATATCTGCCGGCTTACGGCTACGTGTCTGGGCGCAGTTCCCGATCGATCCGTCATCTACAGGAGACGTAGAATAAATCGTTTATCTCTGTATTTATTTATTTATCATTGTGCGCTACACGGTGTCACGACTTATCTTGTTTTTGACGCATCCTTTATATTATCATGTTTACGTGGGTGAAGCTGTTGTTGTTTTTTGTCTTGTATTTTCTTCTACGTTTAATGTGTTAATAGATTTGGTAATTTCAAGGCTTTTGTAGGGAATAAGGTAAAGTTAAACATACATTTAAAGAAAAACTATACACGGAGTACCAATAAATTATAAGGTACCTAACAGATTAATTAAAAAATATTGTCACAATTTAATTTTTCGTAGTGTTAGTTTGAAAACCTTGAAATTTATTTATTTCAATATTATAGAATACAAAATCAAGGATTTTGGTAGGCGGTAATTTCCACCACCGTTGGCCATGGGATCCAGTAGACTAGGATTTTAGACTATTTACGTTCATGTACTTAACGCAACAAGGCGAGACCTTCGCCAGTATTTTTAAGAAAGTATGGATCTATTCGTTCTCTCGTATTGTATGAAATAGCCCTACAAAAGCTATCCAGCAGCAGTATTACGTATATGGGTGAAAATACGGTTTTGGAGTCCTCTCAGCCTTCCGAGGACTTATCTCTGAGTGTTAAATGTCTGTCATATCTCACGGCTTACTGTACGTGTCGGGCGTCCGTAGTTCCCGATCGATTTGTCATCCCACAGGACCCACGGGGGATCTCGTTAAAGCAATCGTTCAGACGTAGGGTTTAATAGGCGAAATTATTTAAGGGGCATTTTATATACAGTCACATTACTATTTTTTTCGCCTATTCCTATGAATACGACTGACTTATAAATTTTTATTCTTCGGATATCCTTGGGTCGCTAAGCGTTGAAACTCCGCGTCTTTGTAAAGAGTAGGTTAGTATTTGTAAAATGGTAATGTAGCACTGATTCCTAGTACGGGTACCTACTCTATGTGATGCTTGCATATTTTTACCTGAAGGTTTTTTTTTTAAATAGTGATAAACTTTCAGTATTGATTGTATTTACATAAACACACTATGTTAGGACATATTATCACACAGTTGATATATCTGTAAGAATAGTTCTTGGATTAAGGAATAAAACCCAGAATAAGTACATTGCGTGTCAATAAGCTAACGACAACTCACAATCTTCGTTGCATTTAATGAAGGTGCATTTACTAAAATATACATCAACCTACACACATAAGTGTACACGAGCGGAGTCGTCGGCACAGCTAGTGAATAATCGTCTCTGTCACGAACTAAATGACATTCACCATATGTAGCTAACAGCAATAGCGTGTCGCGCATCGCGCTGTTTATTTTCACAAGACATGATGGGAACCCGGCGTTTCGCATGCCACATGCCACATGATACCTACACGGTACATGCTACATGCTACATGTGCGTGGGCAATTATTTTACGGCGTTGATGTCCGCCATAAAGGATTTGATGGGCCGGAATTGTTTGTTATCTAACGCTCGGTAGTAATAATGTGTAGGGTTGGCCTCCGAGAAATGCAAACAGTTTGGAAGTAAATATTGTTCTTATTTTTAAACCATTTTTTGTGTTGAACTTTTTTGCTATTCTAAGAGTTGGTATAATATTTGTATTCTTAACCTAATTCTGTGAAAATGATTTTAAATTTTTACGGTTCTTATACCCGCCTGGCATTTTAGTGATCGTTCTATTATATATTCCTGCTATGTTTGGCTTTCAAAGGTACGTACGTAATTTATACAGGGTCTTACAACTTATTCGTTTAAAATGGCTAGTGAACTGTAACTTTATTTAAAACATATTTAGAATGGTGCTTATAAGCTGCAAAGACTATTTAGTGTCCAGAAAAATCAAGATAATTTTCTATTTTTTTTTATTAAAGGGCAGTAAAATCTTGAAAACATCTTACAGAAAGTAACACGCCACCTTAAATAGGCAAGACTTCACAACTAAAACCAACTTCAAGAATACATTACCTAACATAATTCTATTTTAAACCACGTTAAAGTATAAATAAAGGTACAAAGACACTCACGTTATAATGTTTCCTTTCCGTGCGGGTATTATGGAAGCTGGTATAACAAAGGAATTCCTCGAGATAAAGCGAGTAACATTAACGCAGGATACCTACATTTTTGTGTGCCGTCCGCTAGCACCGAAACATGGCTTATGGTATCTCCACAAACACGCTACAAGGTTTCAAATTAATTACTTAATGCTGCAAAATATATTTCGTGCATCGCTTGTTTTTGCCTGCGACGGCGAGCATAAGGACTGCAGTAATTTTATCTGCATAATTACAGTGACTAGTTATTTCATATTATGCTACAGTGTTCATGACTTTATTGATATGAAATCCTAAGTTTCCCTTAAGTAGGTATTTATTTATAGCACTTTTATTTTTGTTTCCGACTCGTAAATCAATACTAAGTACCTTCGTTGTTAAAAGCCTTTCTTATTATAATACAAAATATTTCATACTTTAATGAAAACTTTAAGATGATGAAATTCGAAGAAACTTTTGAGACTTTCGAAAACAAATAGAGGCGAGGAGCAGTATTAATTATTATTATGGAAGAATATTGTTATAAATCGAATCTATATACATTTGTGATTATTCTTGTTAAATATTGTTCAATCAGTTCCCCCACTGCTGGGAACGGGTCTCCTTTCAGAATTAGAATGATTAAGCCATAGTCCATTGCGCTAAATGCGTATTGGTAGACATCATATACCTTTGAGAAATTATATTTGAAGATCTGTCAGGTATGCAGATTTCCTCACGATGTTTTCCTTCGCAGTTAGAGCAAGTGATAATTAATGTATTATAGACACATAACTATGAATTAGAGGTGCTTGCCTGGGATTCGACCCTTGGGCCGCCGAATTTCAACTACTAGGCTATCACAGCCACAAAATGCAATGTGGAGAAATTTGAACGCAGCTTTTATATTTTAGTATTTAATACAACAGAGAGAGTGTGTTATACGTGCGGTTATACATTCAAGATTGTTATCGGTCCCCGTGCGCCGGCTCCCGCTATTATTGTCGTTGATAAAACGGCCGCTCTCCACGGATGCTTTTGATAACCGACTGTGTATGGGAGCCTTAATGTTATGTCAGAAACATGTAGTTTGGGAGTCTGCTTTCATAATTGTGGTAATGTTTTGATGTTTAAGGTAATGGTTTTTTATGTTTCAAATTGTGTGCTTTTAAACTGTCTTTGTTTCTCTTTTGTTTTCTGTTTGCATGGTGTGGGTAGTCAGTGGGTGGTACCAGAACTAATGTATAATTGACCTTTACATAACTTAAAAACATGAGCTACCTAAAATTAGACAAAGACCAAAGTTATATAAAAATATATAATAATATTTGAAATCAGCTTATTAAAATTTCATTTCAAATAAACTGTATTACAATTTTAATAAATTTTAATAAACTTTCTATTTTGCACTTTACACAATTATTATTCTTGCGAATCAATCAAACAAGTAACGAATGCTCAAAGGAAAATATCAATCAAACAGCAGAAAAGACACTCCCACTTCACAGATCAACCTCGACATGTTTAACGACTTTGTAAATTGTGTCTCAAGTTAGAACACTTAACATTCTGAGAAGGGCAGGTGCCGCGAGCCGGAAATCAAGGCCCGCGCCATCTTGTCCTTAACGGGCGACAAAAACCCAACTGATAGCTGATACCACCGCTGTTACCATTTACAACTATGTTCGCAACTAATTTAATGAGAGCTTTAAACTGGGTTTTATCGTTATACCGGGAATCAGCTCAGTTCCGAGGGCTACTGCATTTGTAAGGTGTAAGGTGCCAATGTACATGATAGCTTAGACATGTCATCGTGTGTCATCGACTTCGAATTAAATCTACCTATTTGGAATGGAATAAAAATGTCACATTACGATATAAAGTGTTACCTACTAGAAATTGGCACTTTCTATCGTCACAAACTTACTTTGGATTAACTTAACATTGTAACATTGATTACTCCAATTACACTAATGAACAATCTATCTATATATATAAAAGAGATTTCCACGTATATAGTCACTCATCACGATATCTCTGGAACCATTAGAGCTAAAGACTTGAAATTTGGTAGGAATATTCTTTTCACCGAGTAGAGGTCAGCTAAGAACGGATTTTACGAAATTCCACCGTTAAGGGGGTTAAATGGGGGTTGGAAGTTAATATGAAAGTCCGTCAGTTTTAAAGCAAACTAGATGAAAATTGGTATTTAGCTTTCTGATTTAAAGTAATAAAAATCTAATCTAAGGGTTTTCCAAAATCAACCCTAAAGGTGGTTAAATAGGGGTTGACAGGTTATTTTAAATTTTGCCATTTTGGAAGCCAGCACTATGAAAGTTAGCCATTGCTTTGCTGGTTAGATATAAAATAACTTTAGTTCTACCGTTTTTGGAAAATCAACCCCTATGTGGGTTAAATAAGGGTTGTAAGTTTGTATAGAATTCCCCCAGTTTTGATGTAAACGCTATCAAAATCGGTATTTAGGTTTTCGATTAAAAATAATTAAATACCTATTTCACCATTTTTGGAAAATCAACCCTTAAGTTGGTAAAATAAGGGTTAACAGCTTATTTTAAAATTTGCCAATTTGAAAGCCAGCACTATGTAAGTTAGCCATTGGCTCACTGGTTAGCTACAGTGGAACTATAATTCTACCGTTTAGAAAATGAACCCTTATTTGGGTTAAATAAGGGTTGTAAGTTTGTATGAGAGTCCCCCAGATTTGATGTAAACTGTATAAAAATCGGTATCTGGGTTTCGATAGAAAATAATTAATCATCTATTTCATTGTTTTTGGAAAATCATCCCTTAAGTTCGTTAAATGGGGGTTGGAATTTTATTTCAAACTCCGTTAATTCGGAAGCAAGGACTATAAAAACTTGCATTTGGCTTTCCTGTTAGAAATAATAGAACTTTTTAACACCATTTATGGAAAATCTACCCTCAAGAGGGTAAAATAGGGGTTGTAAGTTTGTATGAAAGTCCTCCAGTTTTAATGTAAACTGTATAAAAATCGGTATTTGGGTTTTCGATAGAAAATAATTAAACACCTATACCATTATTTTTGGAAAATCATCCCTTAAGGTCGTTAAATGGGGGTTGGAATTTCATTTCAAACTCCGTTAATTCGGGAGCGACCACTATGAAAAATTATCATTACAATCAATGAAGCATCTGAGTCACGGTTTTTTTTAGATTTTTAGATTAACCCTTAAGACTGCTATAGAAGGGTGTATGCATTATGCCTTTCTGTTTACACATCTGTTTCAGCATTTTAGCAACTCAACAATCAACCACCATTAGGGTACTATTTTTTTTATACTATAAAAGTAGACGACGAGCATGCAGTCCACCTGATGGTAAGTGGCTATGGACATCTGTAATCAACCCCAGATAGGATTAGATATTCCTACCTGAGGTCAGCCACAGATGCGCCGCTACCCCTGAGGACTAAGTTGGAACGCCTCGGAAAAGTCTGTCTCCCTTACCACACCCTTAAAAACGGAACACAGCAGCGCCTAACACTGCTGTTATTAGGTAGAAATAGGTGTGGCGGTGGTGCCGCCGGAGTCGAACCACAAAGGGTTCTACCACCTTTAGAAACCTATAAGTAAAGGAAGATTCTTTAAAAACCGTTGTTGAAGTTACTTCCTATGGCGTGTCTGGAAAAAGAACAGAGTGCAGAGAGGTTTAGTGTAGGGTGAAATTCCACGGGCCATCGTAACATATATTTTTAACATGGGAATGTATTACGCGTGTTGAAGTGCACATCGACGGTTTTTTAGGGTTCCGTACATAAAGGATAAAAACGGAACTCTATTACTAAGACTTCACTGTCTGTCCGTCTGTCCGTGTGTCACAGGGCTCTATCTCTGGAACCGTAATAGATAGACATTTGAAATTCTTACAGAGGATGCATAACGGTGGCCGCTATAACAACAAATACTAAAAATAAAAAAAGTTGAAAACAAAAAGGGGTCCCCATACAACAAACTGCTATTCGATATTTTTCCAACTAACTTTTAAACCGGTAGAAGTAGACAGTTGAAACTTTCACAAAATGTGTAAATAAAAATTTTAGTTGTACGGAATGCTCAAGGTGCGGGTTGGACTTGCACTTGGTAAATTATTAGTAACGCGCAGACCCGCGGGCCACAAGGAAAAGTCGCGGGCCATACACCACCCGTGGGTGTCGGCTTGCCGACCGCAGGTGTTGAATTAGCTTTCAGAAATTTGATGATAAAGTATTTATTGATACATATGTACATAGGAATGTTTTTGAAATTCTACTAAGGAGGTAAAAGAAGTGTTATATGTATATATACGGGAATCTTTTAAGTTCGAAGTTAGAAACGTAAAATTTCAGATAACGTCTATTCAGACAAAATAATATATTTTAATAAATTTCAGGTTTATTGTAAAGCTAAAACTATGAACAATGTGTTTTTTGGATTTTAATTTACGTTTCTAATATACAAAATTAGTGATCAAAAAAATTTTAAAACTATGAAAATAATAACAGTATAAAAATAAGAATAATGCTAAAATAGAAAATGCTAGCAATATGCTAAAAAGTTCATAGCTTTAAATTTATAACCAATGTTTATTTAGAATTAGTTAATAAAAAAGATATAAGTTAAATTACTGTCTTTTTATTTAGCACGACAAAGTATTAATGCCTAGGCTTAAGTTGTTTATATCCGATCTATATTTATATAGATTTTATATGTGTAACAAATTCTAAACTTGATGGCATTGACACTCACGTCGATTCATGGTGTAGGCCTACTGGGGATCCCGCCATGTAAAATAATGGGAACGCATCGTACGACACAGTACCTCCATGGTGATGTGGAAAGCTGTATTATTTATTATTTTAATTCATATAAATCGATAAGACCCTAAGTAGTTAACGGTGTGTTGATTTCGTAAAATCCGTTCATGATAAATAATTAGGCAGCTAGATAACACAATTTAATATTTCTTTTACTTGGCATGTATTTTATGCCACGCGAAGCGGGCGGGTAACGGCTAGTAAATAAATAAACGCTTTCTACACTCACAGCCCCACACTAGGATTCCCTGTGTCGTGGGTGCCATCTAGATATCTGTCTGGCCGGGGATCGAACCCGGGACCCTCTGCGCGTCAGACCGGTATGGTGACCGCTCCGCCACGTGGGTCGTCGCCGCAATAATTGATAAAAATACAATTTGAATAATTAACATAAATACATTAAAATAATAATAATAAAAACGAACGAATAATAAAGAACATACATTTCTCGTAGCATTAAAATTAGGCAGGGTAGCAACTAGCAACGCCGACCAGTGATCAAAATCCAAATCTCTTTAAGAGTCTCCAGACCCCAATTGTGGGTAAAGATCCTTTCTAAGAAGTGGGTTACAAGAACGGACGCAAACAGCTTTAGTCTTCAAGAAACCTTTAGTCAGTAAATAATTATCAGGTGAACTGACAGATGAGTAAAAAAAAATTATCACATGCTAAACGGTGAAGGAAAACATCGTAGGGAAACCTGCATACCTAAGAGATGTATAAAAAATCTCAAAGGTATGTGAAGTCTACCAATACGCACTTGGCCAGCGCGGTGAACTATGGCCTAATCCTTCTCATTATGAGAGGAGACCCGTGCCCAGCAGTGGGACAATAATGGGTTAAACCCTTGTTATTAAATAGGTTATTAGCTAATAATGTATTTAAAGTATATGTTTTTTTTCTTTTCTCCAATATTTCCAGTATCCAGCTGGCAATATTGGTTTGTAAGCTGCGCGAGCACAGTGCGGTACCGGACGCCCATCCCTCTTCATCGTTCAGTGATCTACATCGATCACATAGCGGACACACTGTGTGAACACCGCCGTTAGGTTAGGTTAGGTGTGAACACTCATTGTAAGTATGCTCACAAGTTCACGACTCATATGCTATATCAATATATAGCAATATATTTTACAGCTAAGCGGCTTTTTGGGTTGGGTCATAAGTTAATTATTTTTTTAATATTATAAGTAAATGAAAATAAATTATCTATGAATTTTTGAACGTATATGGCAATTTTTCAATCGGTATAGACATGCTAGAAGTATTTTTTATTGCATGTTTATCGAAATTTATAATTGAAAAATATTTACTTAACTTGTTTGTCGTGTTTAATGCAAAATTACATTTTTTTGGCCAAAAAATTCTAAATTTAAAGTAGGTAGAGCTTTCCTTGAACGTGGTTCTTTAATAATATGCTATCAATAACATTATGTTAAGTGTCTTGTTAAGACCTATTAATCATGGGTTTATTTTCCATTCAAATTTATTTTTTATTGATTATCAATAAATAAAATAACGATTTGCATTCCCAGCTTTCAAATATATCTTTATTGGCCTGTTTATAATAATTTAGCAATAAAACCATATTTGTGTACGAATACTGATTCGCATACAAGGATTTCATGCTGTAATTTCCGCCTGGCGTTGCTACCATGTCTACTTTACTTGGTTTTTACAAAAGTAATATCAGCGAGTCGGCGATTCCGTGAAACGAGCCCGCATAATACTTCGCTATGTAAAAGTCCTCACAACTAGTAAAAGATGGAAGCTCTTTACGACACACGACTATTGTAATGAGTTGCTAGCTTTTTTTTATAATTTGAGCCTAACGATAAAGCAGACATGCTACCTGATGGAAAGTAGTCAACGTCGCCTATGGACATTTGCAACACCAGAGGAGTCGCCAATGCATCGCCGGCTTTGAAGGAGAGCTCTTTTGGCACCTTTTTTTAAGAGCCCCATGTCATAGCGAATACCTCAGGAGGAAGTCATTCCACATCTTGCACATTCGCGGCAAGAACGTCCTCTTAGAGGCACAGTATCTCGACAATAGATAAAAGAATAAATAAAAAGTCATAGAATAAATAAAAAGTGGTTAATACGTGCCATGCATATTCATTTTTCTCAAATTTGGTTACAACCGAGGTCGTTTTATCTTACTGCACCTAAATTTGTAGACTTCGTCTAAATTTAGGCTAAGGGCTAAGCTGACAACATAAATGAATAAGTTTCACTGTTTTGTATTTTTGTTGCATAGGTATTGTATTTAGGAAATTGTGATGATTATAAGTAAATGTACATACCTAACTGAATTAAATTATAATACGGGTTTTTATATTGTTCCTGGAGAGCAAGTGAAGTGTCGTGTGCATTGTACGACGAACCAACATCGTGATAGCATCGCGAGGTTTGAAGGTTTCCCTCAATACGGCGAAATGGGGCCGTTGAAAACTTGCAGTCGAATGCCGAATTCAACTACCTACAATTTGGCGCAACTTTCCTACCGAACGAGCTTCCCGATTTATTATTAACGGAACGGACCCGTCCCCGGCGTGCTTCAGTTAAATTACAGGGTGATTCCTCCGTGCCTATACTATGTAATTTAGTTGCATGTCTAGTCCAGTTTTAAATGTATATTGGGCGGGCAAACCGCAGACATTTCGTGGTATTCGTTGATAGGGAGAACATTCGAGTGTATGAGTAGGTAGTGAAGGTTTAGTTTCGAGTGGGGTGTGTGTACACAATAGTTTGTTATGCGTAATAACACGGGAGCGGCACTAATGCCGCACATCCGCAGGGTCCGCGGACGTGGGTGTTTACACAGCGGCCCACCGGCAGCGCTGCGGTTCGATACTAAAAACTAATAGTGAAGTCGCATGCATACGTAAAACACGCCGTGCCCAACGTGCTTAGTCAATGTTAAAACATACTTTAGTCCCTTTTAGCATTAGCATTAAACGAAATAAGAAAGACCGCGCTTCGCGGTTCTTTGTTTTAGTACAGAACTTGCCTTGTATGAGTGAATTTGAACAATGAACATGTCAAATTTCATAATTGTTGCCTATCTGCACTTTGAATGTGATTTCGAATTTTATTTGCCCATTTAGTGACATACGATGGCATTTTATCTTTATAAAACGTAATTAATCGGCTGATATTCTTTCATGTACCTTTGTCTTGTTCGTAAAATTGGCGTAAAATTGTGCGTAAAAATGGCTAAATTTAGTATGCTTCAATATTTTATTCAAGAGGCTAATTCTATTTTTTTAGTTCATGGCTTTAACAAAGTACAGGCTCAAGTCTACTCAAAATTCACTGCGTGTGTAAAACAGACATAAAATACGACCTTCGTAACATAGTCCCTACTAAATTCCAGCCTGACGTACAAACGGTCCGGAATTCGATCCGCGGTCAGGCAAATACCTTAATTTATGTCTATAAATTATCAGTATTATGCTATGACCATTATAACTACTTTTAATTATAAGTTAATTTGTTCTTAGAATATAAATTAATTACTTAATGTATCTATTGTTGTTTTTCTAAAGATTGTTTAACGTAATGCTTGGTATATTAATTGCTATTATAAGATGCTTGTTCTATAACCTGCGGTAAATATAATATCAAAAGGTGAAAAGATCATGTCTTTTTTATAAATTACGAACTTATATATCGTATTGAATATATTTTCTGTAAAAAGCACGCTTCAAAACCAGAACACAGTAACTCTTAGCGCTGGTTGGATAAGAGTGATAAGACTGAATTTGAAGTGAGGGCGATGCCATCGAACTTGAAGTATGAAGTTCTAGCACTTTATAGAAGATAGGATTTTTTTATAAAACTGAAGAAGAAAAGAGACACGTAACTAGTCACAGACGCACATAAAAATCTTATACCAACTCCATATAGAACATGAGTTCTTTGAGCAATTATCAAGATGGTCACATCATGTAATGTACTTACGAGTAAGTATCTAAGCATGATACAAATTATAAGAGTTTCAAGTTCAACTAAAGAACCCTAAAGCTAACAATTTGGGTACAAATACAATTTATCAAAGGGTATCTTACGTCTAACCTAAAACGTTTACCGAATTTACCTAATTTATTTTGATTATGGTAAGAATTATGCACATATCTGAGTGGCGATCATTACAGTCCACATAAATTATGCATTTGTATAAAAGGGTGAGCGGGTCGCATTTGTGAGGCTAATGCTTCGGGCTCTGTTGCTGATACAAACAATACCGCTTTCATGTATCTTAACGTATTTAAAAGAGGTACCTACCACTAACACTGCGGGGAGTCGGGACTGACTTGATCGTCGTGACAACGATCGATTCAATATGAAATGATCGATTCAATAAAGTGGTCCAAGTCTATTCCTTTTTATGCACCTATCTAAAAACATAAAGGCCATAAACATTTTTTAATCTACTTCTGTACAATATTATTTTAGCAACAGATGCCAGAGAAGAAAGAAGAAGATGTCAACAGAAGGCAACCTAGACATATACAATACATACACAGGAATATCAATGCAAATCTATAATTTTAAGTAAAACCCTTAAATAATTTGTTTTCTATGACCATTAGAGTTCAATGACTAATAGTGAAGAAAAAGAAGAATAATGACCGACAATGATAATTATAACATCTAATGGGGTGATGTTCCTTAGTTATTTCGACGTGATAAAACACTGCATAATAACGCCTATTAGCATTGACACGATAGTGCCAATTCCAGGCCTTTTAGGCCATATTGTGTAGGCTTCCAACCAGCCTGCCCCAAATTACATCGTCACAAAACCTACTATGTTCAAACGGAAGCCTATTATGATTGTCAAAAGAACTGCCGCACCAATTGACGGCCATTGTTTGTCACTTAACAAAAGATATTGTAAAGTATAATACAATATACCGTGTCAGGTCTCCTAATATAAAACAGACAGTTTGTTCAATGTTTCTCGAGTAAGTTTTTTTATCTACATACTCGTACGGTCAAATGCGAATACTATGTAAGAATAAATGAATGGAATAACTGATAATAAAATACTTCGAACAAATTAAAAGGTCCTAATATAATTTGAAAATAACCGATTAAAGAAGTTAATCCTGTGCATGGAAGTGATGTGTCTACAGTAAGAAAACAATGAAGAAATATCAGTCATGACCAAATGAAGCCATAGAAACCCTCTAAAATTGATACAATTTTATAAACCCGTTTCATCGTTACCCCATTACAATCCCATTGCTCGGCACGGCTGCTCACAATGTGAGAGGGATTAGACCATAGTTCACCGTGCTGACCAAGTATGAATCGGTAGAGTCGTTTGCCATACTCGTATCTCGCCAATGATGCAACACATTCATTATGTTTTATACTGCAATATGGCTTTCTAAAGAAACGTCTTCAAAGATGTACGCATTTGCTCATAAATACTGAATACTATGCGATAAAGTTCCTCCCGGATATATAATTATAGCCCACAATTACTCAGTCACCCGGTGTTGTTTCTGAAGTCGCTTTAACAGTATGAATTAAAACATTCCGTGAAAGTCGTAAAACACGGTTCTTTGTACCGAATAAAGAGTTAACTTGAACGTTATTCAGACCTCCTACAGTGTAAGCTTTTACTACTAAACGTATGCACTAAGACAGAACAATAACATTTTCACACGCATCGAATACATTGATCCTTTTCTTCTATACTTTTGTTGGAAAGTATAAAGAAATTGTCGATGTATACTACGCGTCTCCCTTGCGTTGTGTTAGCGTAATTTAACGATATGTACCTAAGATTTAGTGCTTAATTGTTACCTCCGAGTCAGTCAGTAACTAAATAGCCTCATTTGAGTTTTCGAAGCGAGTCGTGTTGTACGAAGCTTACAAGTAACAGTATTCGTGTTCATTGGCTGAATGCTATCTGCTTTGAATTTCAAAAGACCCATTTGGTGTATTGAGTCTTTGAGGAAAGTTTTGGGGTTCTGTACATTTATGTACGAACTAATCTAGCTGAAACCTTTCATTAGAACTGCTTTCGGGCTATTAAACGGTCGAGTTTTAAAGGCAGCAATATATTTTCGGTGAATAGAGGCAAACATTTGTAAACATGCCTCGTATTAAACGAGTCTGGTGTACTTCACACGTTACGACTTCGTTGAGTTGATGTTTGGATTTTTTGTGTGTTTGGGAGGCATGGTATCGTCAGCATTTCATGGTAGAACCCTTAGTGGTCCGATGATTCATGCCGGTATATCTATTTAAAACATTCCCACTTAGTCATCTGAAATTGAATTAAGAGCGTCGCAGCTGACCTCACATAGGTCTCCAATCCTCTTGGAATTCAATTCCCGATTATGAGTTCGTTTCATTCCTACTATTTGTTGCTCTGAATACATCTAACTACTGTTATCGTCGTTAATAAGAAGCTTGGATATTAACGATATCACATTTTTATAACGTTACATTAAAGTAATAAGTGACTCATTTGATACTACAGTTTAAAAACAGATGCGGGTAGGTGAAGTGGGGACGACACCTTGGCGGCGCTCGAATTTACAGAGAGCGACACTCTGGTCGGAGACTTCAGCAAGAACAGTCGAATAACGGAGATACTTGTGTAGTTATAATACTTCTAATCACTAGTGTGAACTTACTTACGTATAGTTATTATATCGTTATTCTGTACCTTTTATGTGACTATAAGATTACACGCCTTCAAGACCTTCAAGATGACTATCATTTATACTACTATGTATCTATTCTGTAGATGAGATAGATACTGAGTCTACTTCTAACAGAATACCGAGCTTTTATCTAATTTGCTAAGTAACTTTTTACTTAAGTAATTAATAAGGGTTAGAATAATAGCGTTGTAGCAAGACTCCACAGATAGTAACAGAACATTAACATAACAGAAGAGGCGCGTGTAGCTCCGCGGCCTGTGTACATCGGAACTGATTTACAAAGTTAAGATATCTGATGGTAAGTGGCTACTGCCGCCGATGGACATCTGTAATCGACCCCAGACAGGATTATATATTCCTACCTGAGGTCGGCTACAGATGCGCCGCTATCCCTGAGGACTAAGCTGGAACACCTCGGAAAAATCCGTCTCCCTTACCACACCCTTCAAACCAGAACACAGCAGCGCCTAACACTGCTGTTATGAGGCAGAACCACAAAGGGTTCTACCACCTTCAAAAACATATTATATCCCGTCTATAGTTAAAATCGGAATAATTTTAAAATCGCAATTTGTGTTGTAAACTAGTTAACTTGTTTGAAGTACGAATGATATTGCTACACGAACTCGTGTCACACTAATACCTTTACTAACAAATTTCGTAAACTTCTTAAAATAGGAGCAAATGCGTAGCCATGAAAGTCAGCGGCCCTGAACACTGATAGCAAATAGGGCAAGGCCGGCACCGTTTTATAAATAATACCCCGTATTTATAGCTGGACATCCGCGCCCTACGCGACAACGGCGACATATTCATTTACGACTTTACCTACGTCTAGAATGTTTACTTCATTTGTGGGTAGACACGAACTATGTAATATTTTACCTTAAAACAAAATTATGAAAACCTGATTTTATTATTATCATTTTATATGAGCTCTAGTTATAAGGGAGGTAACACACGAGCGACAATATTCTAGTACACAAACGACAGTCCACGCTGACAGTCGTTAACGACAGGCGGCAACAGTCGTCAGCAATTGGCGGCGGTCACTGCTCGTATGGAAGAGCCCTTATGTCTACTAGATATTATCTAGCCAACTTTTATTTAGTACTTTATTTAACTACGAAATTTATTAGAAAGATAAAATGTTAAGTATGGCATTAAATTTTTCTCAGTATTTTAATGTGAGTTACAAAGAGCTATTGCCCGCAATTTTTAGGGAAAGGCAACAAACATCTGATGCTATAACAGATAGGTACAACCAATGACAAATAAATTTCAAAAAATGCTCAGAGGCGCATCCAGTGATGATTACTGTTACATAGGGAATTCCGGTATTAAGTTTCTTGACTTCCCACGTCAGAATTATACGTCGAAGAATTTTTTAGAGTTTAATATTAATGGCAACAAAGCAACAACAGACTTACACTACTCATACAGAAGATATGTTGAATGAGTCCTTAAAATCTCATTATTTTCAAGTAACTCGAAGACAGATAAAAGTAAATACCGCTAGTAAAATAAGACATTACTGTAGAAAAGTGCACGTCGAGTCTAAAGTTAAATAACCTTACGGCCATGTTAATGTTTAATGTCATTGGAACGGGCGAGGCGACGCAACAAAGTTGTTCAGTTTCAAGAAGTACTTCAAAGAAGCAGCGAGTCGCCGCGTGGCTTGCTGCTCACGGAGCCACGACGCTGTGGGGTGACCACGAACACATCACAAATAGGATATTACATCCTCATCTAACTCCCTTTTTCTAAGTTTATTAGATGTACCTAAACGATTATTCAGACGAGCCGTCTAATGGAAAATAATCACCGTCGCCTGTGAACATGGGCAACAGCAGTGGAGTTACTATTGCATGGCTGAGTTTACAGGAGAGCTCTTTTTGCACCTGAACCCCATATCAAAGCGCTTCCGGAATTAATCTTGTCTCACTGGACCGACTTAGGCTAGTTGATACTGATTCCAAGTAAATCCTATGCTTGATTAAATATATAGTAACATCTGAACTATTCTAGTTACTTTAAAGAATCTTATAATAGCAATATTAAGTATTGGCATAGTCTAGTTGAAAACTATGGTAAGGTAAGGACAGTTAATTACGGTGTTACAAATTTAGCCATAATAATGGCAGCAACTAGTGGCCAATTTATGGCAGGGCTCCGATCTATTTTGGGAGTTTATAATGGTACATGGGTACGATAAACACTAAGTGTAAGATGGACTACTTGTTCGTTTGTCTCAAAGATTAATAAAAAACAGTCGCTAGATCCTGATGCTAAGCGAACCCAGTGCTGAAATAAGAAACATCTGTTCCAGTTATTTTAATTGCAAAACATAGTTATGGAAAACAGTAAACATCAAACATTGTTCGCATCATGTTAACAACGATATCACGTAGAATGAACGGACAAAATCTATTAATACAAGAAGCAACAAACAACTCCATAACATTTTATTATTGCACTCCTTTTCTGTCAGCAATGGTATGTCACTGAATTGGTATCCACCTACATAATGTGCTGGATACCTGTTTAATTCTAGACATTTTTGGAATTCTACTTGAAATACACCGCCTTATTAAATCATTATGATAAGAATGCTACTCGATTAGTGAATTGACCATTACGGACAAATTAAGAAAAATATTTATGAGAACCTTTATCTCTCTTGGTCTCGAATGTATTTGAGTGCACCCAATATCCAAGGTCCTAATTTAAGATGCTGTTATCCGAAGATAAAGTCACGATTATCAAGATTACTAAATTACGTAGCTATTTCCTAAGTCCAAGCCTTGTCTGTGGGCGTGGCTGTAGATGGAATATCCGATAAAGCTGCACCGCCTGGCCACACTAGCCCGGAGCGAGGTTTGGTTATGCATTCAATGAATTTATGGATACACGCGTGCCAATATCCTGCCATATATTGATGTAGGTATATGCATACTCGTATGTTTGTTTCGAGTGCCGTCTTGCGAAAAAACTCTTTACGGCATACGTAATTGCCATATCGTGTCGGGAATGGTAATAGATAGGTATATTCTGATATGTGAGCGTCGCATTTGGTAATACTTATTGGGCTTTCTAATCTATCTTCTTCTATTTGGTATCGATCTTTCCGAATCTGGCTCTGTCCGTTTTGGAACTTCGACTTTACTGTGATACCTAATCTCGTTATTGAGTGAGATTGCGATGAAATATAATCCAATTGATTTTGTCGGGACTTTCACGCGAGTATAGAATTACAAGACGTAGGCTCCTTATGCCACGTAATTGCTATTACTTATTTTCCGTTAATTTTTTGGGTCAAAGTACTTTTTAAACATCTTTAAATACTTTAGATAAACGAGGGTTCCAGCGTGAATCGATTCCATAAGCCTTGCAGTGTGAGTAGTCTCTTGGATTGAAGAACGTAGAGATTAAAACAGGCTTCCTAACATTATCCTCGGGTTCTACATAGCATTGTCTGACATTAATAAATTAATAAAAAAGCTAAAAGTATCTGTAAACATTTCTCGACGGACACTATAAGAAATTGAGATCCTATATAAAATTAGTTACAGATGTAACTCATGCAATTTTCTAACCGCGAACCGAACCCGGATCCTGCGCCCATCTCATGATGGGCGCAGGATCCGGGATCCGGGATCTGGTCATCAGCACATACGTATGCGTGCGGGTTTTACATACGCATAAATATAGCTATCGGTTATGGGGCGCGTTTGTATACATAATTTATCGGATCGGCGTACCGTGGCACGATACGCGTGTTTGCCTAACTGATTGAACGCTGGCCGGAGATAACCGGAGATTAGCCCGGTTTGTCAACATAGGGCCGTAGGGCCGGTTAAACCTAACCCTTCGAAGCTTAACTGATTAGTGTTTAGTCGTTAATGCGCTAGAGCTAATTAATATTGATCGCTAACCTTCGTTTGAAATCCAGTGAAAGCTTTTACTACCACATGAAAATTATGAAAGTAAAATATGAAAATTGACAAACGTGAATAATTATTTTAAACCTTTACTGACGATTAAAAGGTTACGTGTAAATTTAATTCTGCGTATGTACTTTGGTGTAGGTTTCTCCCAAAGATACGGCAAAGAAAGATTCCCACAACGATACCGAAAGGAAGATTCTTGAAAAGATACTTCGTGAAAATAATCACAAAGATACTTGAGAGACTAAAACGGAATGCCTTATGTTCGCTGTTGCTAAGAATCTAAGAGAATCTCGTTGGAAATAATTTTATTCCAGTAGCCGTGTACATCACACTGAAACATGAAAGACATTAAATTTTGTATAAATAGAGTCCACTTTCACGGAATGTTTCAACTCGCTACATTGAATACGACGTTGACACACGATCTACATTTCGAGCATTTGCGATATATCGAATACGTTACCAAAAATTATAAATGACAGTCATAATAGAAATCGTATTATTTTTTTTATCATAAAATGTAGGTATGTTTAACTCGCAAACGCCCGTCTTTTTCATAAAAAAGAAATCATTATTTTTATTTTATTAAAACATTTTATAGGTGTGGTTGAAATCATAATGATTTTTAATTTTTCTGTGGCATTCTGTGTAAAAATATGTGGTGTCTGTATTAATATCATAACGTGGAACAACTTCTTCGTTTAAACGCTGTATAAAAATAAGAAGTTATCTAACACCATATAGGTACAATTCTTACCAAACTCTGTTTATAACATGGGTGAAACCGCGAGGCACAGCTAGTTATAAAATATTCTCCTCTATTCCTCTTTACTTCTGCTATACCATACACAATAAACAACCTTAAAAACCATTTACTAAGTATCACTTTAGCAGCAGTCATATAGCAATATCGATACTTATTATCGGATATATAAAATGTACCGTGTGCAACCGCCCTAACCCGCTCAACATGTTGACTCGACTGAGTGATTGTAGGGTATAATTACGACCCGCTCGTACCCAACTTTATTGCCTCGTATTAATTTGTGTGAACTATCATTCATTATTTACATACTGTTTTAGTGGCTAGTAAATATAGGTATTATGCTGTCTTAGAAAATTTACTAGAATAATGTTTCTTGAGAATTATCGCTCTTTTAACTTTAGAATTAGTTTTCCTTGTCTATTTTAACAGTGATATTTAGGACAGATTATAGTAATTGAATCTTAATCTTTAACTTATTAATCTTTCGTATAAACTATAGGTGTATTTACCTAACTTATACGTGTATTTACCTAACGTATACGTATATTTACCTAACCTTAGACTGTGGTAGGGTAGAATAAAACGAGATTTTCCAATTGAATCCTCAAGGATAGCAATGATCCTAGGCGCGACCTCAAGTAAAGCTATTTGGGATGGATTATAAATCTATGGATGACTTGTCTATTATCAGGTAGTCTTCATGCTCAGTTCCTACTTATTTTTTTTTAATAAATATACAATAATAAAGCTTTGCTACGGAATCCTAAAAGTTCGTTTCATGTTCTCAGTTACCCTAACTCTACAATACTCTCCAATTACAACGACCTTACTAGTCGTTCACAGTCGTTCACAGTCGTTCACAGTCGTTCACCACCAACTAAAACTTTTTGTCGCTCCCCGGGGGCTCACTAAAAACCATGACATTTTTTCTACACAAACAATTTAACATGGTAAACAATTTATCAAGTTACGGTTTTTGCTGGCCATAATATTTCATTTCTTTGCAAAAAATAAAACAAAGTAATCACAAGGTTAAGGTTGCATGGAAGAAATCGCTTTCGATATAATCTGTGGCTTTTTGTGGGATATAAAAAATATTTCTTATCTATGGTGGATTGCTAAATATTTCTTTTGTTGTTAAGTTTGCGGCAAAGAACGGACGGGCCGAAACACGTCGCAAAAATACGAAAGTAATCAGGAATGGAGCGGCAGACAGCAATCTAACATTTATTTACTTCATTTACACAAAGCAAATATTATTACAGCTTCGTTCGAAATGCGGGAGTGTGGTCCATTAAACTTTACACAATAGGTACCTATATTACCTATTGTGGTTATATATACCTATTGTAAACTTTCTGAAAAGCTTTCATTTCATATTTGCTCCTTTAGAGGATGATTTTTTAAAAACGTTTGTAAATGTCTTATGTAACTTGTGTAACTTGAATGCAAACGTCATGCTTCAGTGACCCATCGGATTTTACTGTGTTTTCTATCAGTTATTAAACAAGAGTAAGAGTTCTATAAAATAAAATATAAAAATACATACTTAATCCGCCTAAAGAGCAATCAGCTTATAACGCTTGAGCATTTAATATTGAAGTTAAGCTCGAAAAAAGAATAAAAGTACAGACAGAATTGGACTTCACTGCATTTATTGACACACATGCACACACATACTACACGCACGCACGCACATATTAGTTGAATACAAGGTTGTGTGCGTGGCACATCAATTTAAAATTGAACCTTTGTTAACGTTCCATACAAAAAGTAACCCTATTAATGAGCCTATTTCACCGTTTGTTTGCCAGCCCTACAAAGTATAGTAGCATTGGCGCATAATACATAGCCATTATTTTATACAATGTGTATTTTTGTCAAAAATATAGAATATTGAGAAAATTAATGGATGATATATAGAAAACATGATTATAGAAAATTAGGCAATATGAAAATATATAAAATTTAACGTAAACACATAATGTCCTTCATATGAAAGGGTTTTTGCTTTATTATAAATTTACATTTTAAACGGTAAAAATATAAGCGTCAAACTTAAGTTGATTATTGTGGAAACTCTAAAGTCAGACATTAAAACACAGTTAAGTCTGAATCACAGTAGCAACTGTACGAAAAAAAACACATATAAACATTGATTTGGACCCTGCAGATGAGTCCCCTGGCGCTCAATTCAATCGTTAGAAATTACGAAAATCAAGTATAGAGACTTAGTTTGGTCATATTGTTCTTTGGTTCAAACTGAATTTTAAATAATAGGTGGAATATCTCATTGTAATGTTCACTTGTTAGGTTGTGTGGCCGGCCCAAACACTGCAAACCTTTAAGAACATAATTCATCAACCTTATACATGTCACAACATAAATCTATTAAAACAATCCTATAGAAAAGGTACACAAGAAAGTTATAACAATGACCATGTTTGTGGAACCACGTTTTTATTTTGTAGAACCTGCCTTGATAAGTTTCAAGTTACGACGGCGCGCGCGACTACGAATATTCACCTTTGTGATGTATTGTATTAGGGTTCTCAGTAAGGTTGTTATGAAATGTGTTGAGTATTTGTCACGGTGGTCAAAGTCAGGTGTTATAGCGTTCGGGGAACAGGGTAGCGCCACCGCTGTTGGGTAGCTGTTGGTGGTGGCATTGTATTAAGACGCTTATTGTTCAGATAACCAATTTTTTTGCAAAATTTTCCAGACAATGATTTGTGATATTGGACAGGGAATAGGATACCTTTAATTGTATCCTCGAAGGGACGTTATTTATTAGAAAGGTTTAGAGCAACCTTTGAACTTACTTAATATACTAAGAATACATTTTAGCAAAATAAATTCTTTAACAAAAATCTTATGTCAAACATCAAGTATTACATAGGCAACAATGGCTATAACTAAGCAGTTGCCTTTACGAATTTAATATTTCCATTTGCTTTACTTAGGCAATTTTCCAGAACTGGAAAAGGTCTGCACCATACTCCACAATTGACCTTAGATCTACATTGTTATGAAGACAATGTCGCGGCACCTCCAAACGATACTGTATGAAACAATCGTACCTTCAAACCTTAGGCATCCATTTATATTTATGTCATGTCGGGGGTCAGTCCGGCAGTAATCCGTTGTGTCGAACCCCTATTGTTCTTTGCTCAGCACTCGTTAATAAAATTCCAGCGATGTTTGCACGAGCGCCGCCCTGACCAAACACCGCAGGTAAATACACCAAAAATACACCATACGGCTACAATAACCTATATCACGACACGATAAGGTTTAACTCGGTTTAACTAAGGTTTAGTGGAGTTTGTTAGCGCTAACTCCGATTCGTGTCCAAGTTGTTAGGGGCTACACGCGCGATGTAGTTTCGCTCTGAATACTGAGCGAACTTTATCAATAGTTTATCAATTTACTTTGTTTAATGGTACGTTTTGATGGAGTTTAATTTGTATTGCTAACGAGTGGTTTTAGTTACAATGGCAAATTTATCTGAGTATCACTTTTGAATATTACAAATAACTAATATCTGACATAATTGTCTAGCAGAGTAAATGAACGTAAATGTATTTATTTCTCCAATTCAATATTATTTTTACGTCTTGTAGACAAAGTAAATTTCCACAATTTACTTCCAATCTTAAGGATTAAGTATTAAGTAAGAAATAAAAGGAAAGAAGAAAGGATTAAGTAAGTAGAAGGGATTAAGGATCAAGTAGAACATGCTTGCGTTTGTCTTAAAATACCATTCAAACCAGAACACAGCAAAACTTTGCTATTATATTAGGATGAAACTTACACCCATATTGTAAATGTTCTCTAGATGTCTAGATAGGTTCTAGGTAGTAGAACTAGACGATAAATATACAAAACACGAGGTAATGTCATACAGAGGCAAAACGTGTCTGCTGTAATCGAGGGCAAACGTGAGCGTATGTTCTTGTCTTCTTATGTATGTGAGCATACGTCAGCCACACACAATCTGCTTAAACACATACGTAATGCATGTAACTACATATTTAATATACACATGTCGTCGTCAACCCATTACTGTCCCACTGTTGGGTACGAGTCTCCTTTCAAATTGCCATAGTCCATTGGTAGACATAAATTGGTAGACTTCATATATCTTTCAACATTTTCACGACCTCTTTCCTCGCTGTTGAAGGAAGTGTTAATTTTGTAATACCTACCTACACATAGTTACACACAAGAGCCATTAAATCACATTAACCGAGTACTGATTGTCAGAAATCATATTGTATGTACAAGTACATTTGAAACTTTTATACATTATTCTGAAATTCAGTTCAGTCTTCACGATATTTTGATTCGTAGTGGAAATACCATTTTACTTAATTTAATGACCATTTTTAATAACACCATTTAAAGATGTAAACGTGGGGCTGAAGAGATAGCCCCCACAGTAGCGCATCTTATGTCGTGGATGCCAAAAAACACGGAAACATAGGTCAGGCATCGAACCTGGAACCTGCTGTAAGGCAAACCGCGACCTAACGAAGTTAGCCTTACCCGGTGTAAAGCTAATTCATGTTTTAATTTATTTACTTCGCTCAGTACACATGTATACCGTAGTCTAACTTCATTTGATAATTAAGGGCAAGCATGAGCTCGTTCAAAATAGGATTTAGCTCACTACATACCAACTTATAGTATGTGTGCTAATAGTGTTACAGACGATAGCTGGTTAGGGTTGACTCTCACTTTAAAGACTTAAACTTTGATTTATATCTGCGAAACACTAAGTAGTAAGTCGAATACACTATACTGTACGGGAAAAAAGGTCCCGGATTTGTTGCTTGGTCGAACAAAAATAATTATAATTTTTAATAACATGTTCACTCAAAGACTTTTATTATTGTTATTATTATAATTTATAAGTTATTGAATATAGTCACTTGTAAGTATATGATTAAATACATAGCCCTGAAAGGTCTAAAATCTGAACGAATGACAACCCTGCTATGGCCTAAAGACATTTCTTCAACTCAATTACGAGCTGCCTGTACGTATATAATTAAGCTAACTTATCAACGTAAAAAGATGAAAGTCAACGATCAAAGCGTTCTCGAAACTTAATTTCCAGAGTTTCCGTTTTGAACCACCCTGTATAATTACTCAAAAGTAACAAATTTATAGGTGAATTTGTATGCAACCTTCGTAGTTACGAAGTTAACACAGCCCTGTAACATTACACGAGATCCCGAGAGGGAGAGACAAGAGATTATGTAGCAAAGTATATGTTGGAGAAGTTCTTTAATATATCTACTATAAAACAGTACGAATAAAATGTATACAAAGAAATTATTAAAATCTGTCTATGTACCTAAATAGGGTAGTGCGTTTTTAGGGTTCAGTACTCAAAGACAAAAACGGAACCCTATTACCGCTATAACAACAAATACTAAAAATAAAAAAGTATTTGCCTGCTTAATAACGGGTTTTTACAGAAAGTCATTTCAGTCAATCAAAACTTAAATCTTTTGCATAATATCTTTTTAAGAAACAAACAACTTTTATCGTACTACTTTTCAGTAACAACCCAAGCCTTTCTCAATTATTCTGTCGAATTAACGACACAAGAAACATTACCAATCCATCTGTCTCTGGTCCAATTTACGTCAGAAAAAACTGTGCGGCGTCAAGTGGACACGTAATGAGATGTGATTAAAGTCGCAAGTGAAGTGTTCCACGTCACTCTTTATGTAATGAGATCTTTCGTTGATCACCGAGTGTGGTTTATACCGATTATGAGTTACTTTTTAGGATTCCGTACCCAAAGTAAAAACGGAACGGCTGCCCGTCTGCCCGTCTGCCACAGGGCTCTATCTCCTGAACTGTAATAGATAGACACTTGTTTTTTTTACAGAGCATGTATAAAGGTGGCGGCTATAATGAAAAATACTAAAAATAAAAAAAGTTGATGATAAATTGGAGTCTCCATACAAGAAACCGCTATTTCACGAAGTTTTTCGCTTTATCTGTTGAATCGTAATAGGTAGACAGTTAAAATTTTCACAATGTATTTACTTTAGTGGCTGCTATAATAAGAAATACTAAAAAAAAATCGGTTGTCTGTAAAGTCGGTTTACTGACGATAGTTGAACGTGACAACGTCATATGAAAATACTGATGGAATGGTTGCATTTTTCAAAAGAAATTTGTAAAATAATAATTAATTAATTAATTAATTTTAAACTAATAATTTACTTAATACTATCAACATTTATCAATAGTATGACATAACCTATAAACTCAGTTTCTCAACTTTTGTGTCAATCTAACAATTAATCAATCAATCATAGTTTACGATAATGAAATATCAGTGTACAATTATTTACCTTTATTGTTGTAGTTGTTGTAAATGATAAATGACGAATCTAAGCACTCCATATTTTCACTACAGACACAGCTGACGATACTTTAACCACACGTGTGAACTTGTATTGTGACGCTTTCTTGTTTTTCCAACGCCAAGAACGTTCGAGAAAGACAAAGACAGAGACACAAGCATGCGCCGATTCAATGCGCCTAATTCTCTAGTGCTGCGCGCGCGGCAGACCGATCATAGTTGAGTGGGAGAGAGACGCAAGGCATTCGGCGGGCCTCTCTCTCGTTCGGTGACTCATCGTAACGTTACCGGGCGTTACACTTTTTCATAAGTGACTCCCAGCCGCAACCTAATTTAAGACGTTGTCACGTCAAAAAAAGGTGGTACGGAACCCTCCGTGCGTGCGAGTTCGACTTGCACTTGGCCAATTATTATTATACCATTGCAATAGTGCAAGAATACATTCCACCTAATGACAGAGTCGATATAAAATAGGCTCTACCTGACGCCGATCACGGATACGTCCTCACTTCTAAGGACTAGGAGGGTCGCCTCATATACAAGTCAGCCGGCATTCACACACTTCTATAGAAACGCAAGTTCTGCTTCAGGCTAGTAATAGGTGTGGCGTTACCGCTTCCCCGGTTAAACTGTACTGGTCAACTAGCTTTCTATATAATGTATAATATTATAAAGACGATAGGAAAAGGTTTTCTTTTGTAGATTAGAAAGCAATCATGCAGTCGACCAAACCTGTATATACACAATTAATCTCAAATATCGTGACACTAAGGATGTTAGTTTTAAGTAATAGGTATTAGTTTTAACTGATCGATAGAAACTGACAGTTAAAAGTGATCGTCTGTAACACCATTAATGAAATGACTAGCGGTCGTAATATTAAACTGTAAATGTAATCGAATCCATTCGCAACGTAAAAAAAATCGATGTCAGATGTCAATTCACACGATCAGTTAACGTCGTTTAGAACGCACGAATTTAAATATCTGACGGTTACGAGAATTAATTTAAATTACCAGTTGCAAAGCCGAAGTAAAAGCGAATGAAACAGTTCTTTCGTATTTTTAATTCGTACCCGTTCAATCAATTTTGAATAAATATTTTTTGACTTTGATATGTGGCAGTATGCTATTAAATTCATATAATTCGTGGAAAGCCTTGCAGACTGAATTATAGACTTTTGAATTAATCGCGATATAAAACATTGTAATTTATAATATTCGCGGAGCACAGTGGTAAAGAAACCGACTTAGTTTGTTTTGCAAAGATTTTGAGTTCAATTCCCGAGTAAAAATTAAGGTTTCATGTACGTCGACGGTATCCGTAACTCATTAAATCTTTTCGAGTTCTTAATATTAATTTCAGCATTCAATCAATGCATTAATGAATTGACAAATGTAGAGTTACGTTTAGTTCTGCTGCTGTGTTGATAGTTCCAGGCATAATAACGCTATGATTTCAATATTTCGAAGTAGGTACCTTATTGTTGGCTTTAGTCTCGGTGTGTGCAAGAAAGCGTGTATAAACCTTAATTTAGAGTTTCATTTTAATTACGCGATTAGCCTTGGTTTTGATCGTGTTTTTAACATTAAATATTTTCTACACTAACAGCTTCATTCCAAGAATGTTCAGCTTCACAAACTCTTAAACCTAGAAGAAAAACCTAAATTTAAATATCTGTAGTGCCGGGAATCCTCGAGCCTCCTGGTTGAAAGCCAGTTATTCTTATTAATTAATTAAACATGTCACATATATAAATTATAATGAAAAAATACATGTTACCCTTGTAAACAGTAGGATTCTTACAACCATACACAAACATTAAGACTGTACGGCTTCTGTGCACAAGATATACGAGTATATTTTCGTAGAACATGTATGAGTCACGCGCTCCGCTCAGCTCCATTCCTAGTATATGGGTTACATGTTCCATATTCTTATCGTTGACATGCAAGTCTTCACGATGCTCTCTGCTGATATGAGAATGTCACGAGTAAAATATTGCCTTTGAAACTCTATTTAAGTGCCTAAAATATTTACGTTAAAGATTTTTTTCCAGTCCTAAATATAAGTAGGGTAGAAACTATTTAATGATACACGTAGCGTAGTAACCAGGTGATTAATTACAACTTAGGCATATACATAAGTAAAATTTGGCATAAACTTTTCTCATTTTGCAACGAAACATCTGCTCAGCTGTGGGGCAATAATCGATTAAGAATAATAATACATTCCACAACTTAAAACAGCTTCACGCTCAATAAATCTAACATTATAAGTTATAATCCTTATTATCCTAAGAAATACATCCAATGATCGATTTTACGACTAACTATAAAACAAACAGGAAAGTAATCTCACACATTAATGTTCTGGGAATATTTATCGCACAAAAGTAATAGCGTTGCTTCTGTTTTGTGGACACTACTATGTATCCTGACAACATGAAAGTGTCAGGCAGTGTGGGGCGTGCTGGATATTGACTTGTTAGCGTCCATCCATCAGTGTCAGAGGTTCATTAACCATGTTTACAGTCCCGGCTCCGCTGTCACCGACAAAAAGCTTACACTGGGTAAAGCAGTTTTTTATCTGTTTCGATAAACAAGAACACTTTTAACGGGTAACTGCGACAAGTTTTATTCTTGTTGTGCAGATATCGTTGGCGCGACTAGCTTCTACTGTTGAGATTTTTTACAGAGCTAAAGTAGCAAATGAGCATGCAGTCTACCGGATTCCCAATGGTAATCAACGCTTACGGATGTCTGTAGTCAATTTCATACGGAAAAAATAAACTTGAAATTTACCAAGGCTACATCGCTATTTTGAGGACTAAATTGATTTCCCTTATGTTCATGGAGGGTCATACAACACTAATCTGACCAAAACACTGTAGAGCTAAACCAAAACACTGTAGAGATGTTATAAGTCTTACCAAATTAGTCCTCATATTGGATTCAAATATTTTACGGCGTTAATTATGTGTATTATGTTCTTCATAGGCGGCAGAGGATACTTCAATACTATAAACAAAAGATATATACCTCTCCTCCGAAAAGCAACCTACCAAAAGTACGAGGCGCATGAAAACAACAATAAAACTATTTCCGTGTCACTCTCTATCAACTCGCTGGCTCAACGCATTAAATTTGTTTGTTCGGTGACATTAGCAGGTGATAGAGGTCGTAAAGCGCCCGCGCAGACACGACGCGACTCTGTAGCGCACGGGTAGACTAGGAGCTGGCTATCAAATAATGTACTGTTTATGTTTTCTTTAAAAAAGATTTTTATCTTTATTAAAAAAACGTACTGTTATTTTTTTGATAAAATAGAATAGGGTATGTTAAATATTTAGTGAATCAATGACAAGTAACGATGAAGCAATACACATCGTAATTCTTTATTAACATAATAAATACAGCAAAGATTTCATGCTTTAGTGTCTTAAAAAAACTATATATTTAAAGTAGCCACTGTGACTAATATGTCGCATTGCATTTAATAAACAGTAATTTCTTGTTGCACTATGTAATAAAATTCTACTATCGTAACTTCCTCTCAGTGCTAGTAAAGCTTGTAAAATTTGAATAGCAACGCGATTTACTTATGTTCAAAGCAAATAAATCACTGCGATCGACTTCCATTTATTTTCATTCTTGCACATTAAGATCAGTAAGAACATCGGAAGCCAGCGCTTCCGTGGTTACAACATCTATTGCAAATAAAATGTGCCATAATGATGATGAATATACTTTAGCGAAAGAAATGAGAAGCTCATATAATGTGGACATTATGGGTGTATCCTGTTATTAGATCATACTATTAGATACATTATATTAGATTCAAAATTCAAGAAAAAAAATGTACGAAGGATTCCTGGGATATTCTAAGAAGATCAACAAGGATCCATAGTCACAGAAAAAAAGCATTTTTTTATAGTCATAACACATTTCTAAAGTACATTATGAAGCCAACTAACGTGCCTATAATTTTGGAACAACACCAATGGTCATATCCTTTCAGTGCTTTACAATTTATAATAAACTTTTATACAATACTAGCTGACTCGGCAAACGTTAGGTTGCCATATAAATAAAAAAATGTTAAGGGATAACAACCCTTATCACTTAGGGGTATGAGAAATAGATAGTAGCCTATTCTCAGACCTACTGAATATGCATATAAAATTTGGTGAAAATCTTTAAAGCCGTTGCGGAGGAGTATGGTAACTAACATTGTGACACGACAATTTTATATATAAGATTTTAAGCTTCTAAATTTCTTAACCCACTCATTAACTTTTGTAACATTATTTAGTAATTTATTAAGGCAGAATATCAAGTTTTCAAAAATTCACCGGCCCCCAAAAAACACAGCAAGGCTTCAATATTTAACAAACGAAAACTTAGCGAGCACTTGACACAGGTAAATATTATTTATATAAACACACACTCACGTCTTTTATATTACGACAAGTTTTCTAATCGCTACAACTCGAACGGACAGACAATCTTATACTTGTTAATAATATGTGTCAAGTAGCGTACAGTAATTCGTTTCTACATTATGTAGGTAAATAACACGTATATGCATTTCGTACTTGTGATAAGTGTAGTAAATATATAAAGTACCTACTGGCCCACGGTTCTGGCTTCGTTCGATATAATAATACCTTGATAAATATTTCTAACAGAGATCTGACGTAATAAGACCTAAATATTACAGCCCCAGTAAGATTTTTATACGGATTTCGTACGGTGACTGGATAGATAAAATATTACACCTTTAAAGACAACAAATACCAGACATTTAACAAATTGTTCATATAAATATTCACCTGCCCAGAAACCTAACTTTGGAACACTTTGTGTGCCAAACTTCGTGGTGATTACTGTACCTACTGCGTATGTAGCGTAGATTATCAGTATCATTAACGTTCTAGGTATTGTATACGTAATATTATGATTATGCTGCCTTTATAGCAAGAAATATTTAATTATTGGTACAGGTATGTTATAGAGAAATAGTTTTTGTAATATTAACAGACAACAACACATAAAAAGCGTTTTTACCATACTACCTGCAGAACCCTAAAAACAACAATCAGCACTACAGATACATTTTTCACCATCACTAATTACTATCATCAAACTTTCTGGGAGTAATCGTTTTTAAATCGATTCCGATTCGCTGCATCGAATCGCCGGCTCCATGGGCATCGTGACTGCCGTGATCAGACTTGATGGGATTTCTAATTAATTTTCACCATCACTATTATTTCCGGATATATCAAACGGTCGTTTAAGCGAGAATTCACATTCCAATTGATTTTGTTAAAATTACGGTTTTAAAAAAATGTAATTAAGTTTAAACTGATCTTATTTCGTTAAGTTAATATTTTATTAAAGCAGTTTATTTTATACTACTCCAATATTTTACATTCAAATGCATTTCATTCTACTAATAATAATATAATGTTACAAAGGATTTAATAATTTTACAAAAAAAAAACATTTACCGTCAATAAAACCAAAAAATACAATTGTTGCTAGCAGCACATATAAATGAAACTGAAGTATCTGTCTGTCATTGTAAAAATCATTTCTATCAAAACATTTTGAAAACTTTTAAAGACCGCTGTCTATATATTATTGAGATTTGAAGTAATACTTATAATATAGAAATAAAATCCTAGTAAGATAATTATTGTTTTAGTAGTGACCTTTAGGCTAAAGCTTAAGAAAATGAATGAAAAAACACGCCAGCAAAGGTTGGTAAATATAACGCTATTTGTATAGTACTAGGTACATGTTTAAAAGAAAAACCGGTCATGAATCAGGAATTATTTTGAACTCTCAGTACAATGTACACTAATTTACAGTACGAAATACATAAACACATTAATTCTGTTTTATGAGTTGTTTGCGTGTGTACTTAAACACTTTGTTTAGACTAAAATGAAATTGCTCTTGGAACTGTTACGGCCTAATTCTGAACGAGTTCTGCTTAACAATATTTAGTTAAGGTCTAAAATATATCTATGATATTTTTGGTCTAAATTTATTTCTATGATATTTTTGATCGAAGCTAGGTTCGGCTCTATAGTCGTTCATCTATATATCATCATCAACAACCCATTACTGTCCCACTGCTGGGCACGGGTCTCCTCTCAGAATGAGAAGGATTAGGCCATAGTCCACCGCGCTGCCCAAGTGCGTATTGGTAGACTTCACATACCTTTGAGATTTCTTTTTTTTTTATAAATCTCAGGTATGCAGGTTTCCTCACGATGTTTTCCTTCGCCGTTTAGCAAGTGATAATTAATTTCTAATACGCACATAACTTTGAAAAATCAGAGGTGCGTGTCTGGGATTTGAACCTCGGACTACTCGATCCACAGGCCGAGTTTCTTAACCACTAGACTATCACTGCTCTATATAGATATAGTGTTTTAGTTTTTAATTAAACATTACTTTAGAACTGCTGTTAAACTTGGTGAACAGACCTAATGCCGAGCGATCGACAAAAACATACCGAATGAAGACTATGGATAAGTAGACATGTACGATAATCTAAATGGACCAAAGACGTATGTCGATAAATTCAAAAGATATGTACTTAAGCTGGATCAAAACAAAATGGACAACAAAGAACAAAAAAGAAACTTAAATACTAATAATAATTTCAAGCTAGGTGAAGCTACAGCTACCAAGCTGTTTAAAGCTACGGGACATAAATATCCCACTAAAACATGAAGTGTACAAAAACTTCGACCGTAAAAAATTTGATCATAGAAGTTCGAATGCTTTATATAAACATAATTATGTTTTATCTACCCTTATTGAACACGCTTAAGCAACGATAGGGACTGCAATATTCTTGTGAATCGTGATTTTGTAAAAAAAGAACTACTCATAAAGGGTCACGTCAGAATAGAAAACTCGACCCCTCAAACTAGATAATATCTCTTCTTTGTATTGTTTTTGTCCCATTTTTTCCAGCCATTCAAACCGCATTAGTGCGATGTACCCGCGTGGCACATTCAACATTCCAGCGATAGCGATGATAAACTGTGCAAATATGAATAGGAATTTTATGAGTATGTACTCCGAAATAGAGTTTTTGATTTGTATTCTAGTTTTCATAACAAAAGATATGGTATAATATTATGCTTTAGAAATATGACCTGTCAGGTTTATACGACTAAAGTAAGTTATATAAAGAGTATCTGCCATTTTACAGGAATAGTTTTGATGTAGTTTTTGAAACGTTTATAGTTCTAGCGATAATGCCTTTCTAAACAAAACACTAAATTTTGCGGTCAGTCTTTGCAGGTTTCACTAAATATTTTTTGTTAACATTTATAATATAAAGTAATGGTTAGGAGACCCTTGCAAAATATATAAATTTTATATATTTTGCAAGGGTCTCCTAACCATTACTTGTCAAGAAGTTAATGGTATTCGGTCTGACAGCATTCGGTTAATTAACGACCACCCATTATAAGCAAGAACACAGTATCGTTTAACACTGTTGTTATATGTATGTCAGATATAACCGTCTCGATGACACCGGTATAACCGTCACGGATTCAACTATACCAGCGTTCCCTATTTTTAAATATATTTAATAACAAAACCAATCACATTCCCCGTGTAACTAGATATTGGATGGATGGCCACGGAACGAGGCCGCGGTTATCCAGCCCCAATTACCGGCGTATTTAATTACTCGTGTTTTTGTCGGCGTAGGATAGGTCGGACGCTGTTGATGGATGGGTTGCGACGTATCCATCTAGGTGGTAACCTCCACCACTGACTGTGATTTCTGAGTTTGGCTTGCATTAAATTTCTAGACAAATAAAATTGAAGCTCTGTATTGCTTTTCGATTTTTGCACGATATCGAAACATATTTAAACGGTGATGAGTAGTTCTACGCGCGTAATTATAAATAACGATATGAATTGTAGTATCAGTTCCAGTCACAGTATATTTAGGATTCGTATTGATATTATTGGTATCACATATACATAACTCAAAATTCCATCATGTTTGTACATTGATTGTTTTGTTTATTCGGCACTGAGCGGTGAGAGAGTGATTCTGTCTGAACGGAATTTGTTTGTTTAGCCAAGCAAAATTTATACGAGTAATATGGGGCTGCCATGTTACTGCAGTGCATCAGGAATGTTTACTGAAGCGCGTGTAGACGATTTCTATGCGATCATACGCAAGAGGACCGCATCCCTGATGCGACGTGTGACTAGCAGCACCAACAGCCTCGTAAGCGTCATCAGTCATAAGATCAACAGCCCAATAATGAGCCACTGGAATATGGTGCACGTGATCTTTGTGGGAATGTCGCGTAGAAAATAATTTTAGTTGTATTGTTATCTTTGTTATTTATCATTATCATTTTTGTTTCTTTTTAACTATAATAAATTTTACTAACATATGTTTTAATTACAATGTAAATACTAAAAAAATATGGACTATGTCTGAATTAAATGGAAATAAAAAATAAATAAATATTAAAACTAAAGTCTATAAATGTATAGCATCTTTATTTTTTATAATATAGGAGTAGCAGACGACCATCAGGTGGATTGCATACCTGATGGTAAGTGGCTACTACCGCCCATGGACATCTGCAATTAACCCCAGATAGGATTAGATATTCCTACCTGAGGTCGGCCACAGATGCGCCACTACCCCTGAGGACTAAGCTGGAACGCCTCGAAAAAGTCTATCTTCCTTAACACACCCTTCAAACCAGAACACAGCAGCGCTTAACACTGCTGTTATTAGGCAGAAATAGGTAATAAAAGCAGCAGACGGCATGTTTAAACAAAATATTTTATATGGACCATAAATTTGACACAATTGAACAAGGTACGATACGAATCGCTCTGAATTCGGTTTTTCCTGAAAATATTTCAACATTATATTTTGGTCCAACGGATCGTAAACACGCAAATTTAAAATTTGAATCGCGTCGTCTGCACACACATGTCGGTGAATGCACCTAACATTTGCCTTGTAGCACCCATTTGTACGATCTTCTTAAAAATCCTTTGTTCTATTAATAATATCTACATACTAAGTATTATAATGATATTTATTGCACAAAATATTACAACAAATTATTTACAATATTATAATAACTTAAACTAAATTAATAAATCAAATAAAATTATTTACAGTAATGAAAAAATAACTAAAAATTATAATAAATAGAATAAATGAGCCAGATCGCTGCCCCGCGGTAGTGTACCCAAGACACTAGCAGCATTACCTCGTTGTATTGCCAAACTTATTTGTTGACCGAGGTAAGCTCCAGCTCTCTACATACTTAAATTCGCTGTAATATCATGTAGATATATAATACTATTTTCTCTCTTCCCGTGAATATCATATAGATAAAAAGTATATGCTCTGTGTTTTTCACAGTTCACGATTCAGCAGGAATATCAGAATTTTGTAATGACTTGAAACATCACTAGTGGAATTACATAGACATATAGGGAAGACTTGTAGTGGAGGTCGGCCACAAACGCGTCCGTAGCCCTGACGACGAAGATTGGAACGCCTGTTATATATCTACATACACATGTGTACCCCTTATCAAAACCTTCAAAGACGACTTGGAACGACGGTTAACATTGCTATTAGTAGGCAGTTTATAAGTTTAGCAGTTGTGTCTCCGGAGTGAAACCACAAAGGGTTCTACCACCTTCACCTGTTCACACTTGACCCTTCATTATGGAAATGACCGACCTAAATAGCATTGTTATCACACCGGTCTCCTTTATACAAAGTCCAGGCTCGAGCCTCGATAAGACGGATATCGGCCTAACTAATGAATAAAGATGAAGTCGTGTAAATATTTGCGACACCAGAGGTCTTATCAGTGAATAGACATCTGCAGAGAGGACCTGACCTCTACACAAAGACTTCTATATCTCAGCCCTCTGAGAATACCTCACAGAAAAGTGATTGTTACACGTACCATACTGTAGATTTGAATTGTGCAAAGATGATCATACAGATCTGACATACACAGTATTCCAGATTCGAGTCCCAATGAGGGTAAGTCGTCTTATGTGTATCTTAACACCCAAGATATAGAACCCTAGTTTTGGCTATTAATATTTCTTATCTTGGTTATTTTACACGTGTGCAGTGCATACAAAGAAACATGAGGCAATTTAAATGCACATATTTTACATACCTAGCATTTTGTTTTATCAAATTTGTTTTTCACACATATTTTTGTATCAAATTATCTACTACAATATATGTTATGCAACAGAATCATATCAGAAATTCAAAATATGCCCGTGTTGTAGAATCTTATAATAAACATTTTATTTACACATCACTAGCATCCGAAAATAACAATAAATTGCAACTCATAATCACCGCTCTCACAAACACGACTAATAATAATAAATTAATTTATTTATTAAAACAACCTGCCGATACACAGGTTAGTTTTTGGTTGATTAATTATTCCATGCATAATTTTGTCCAAAGCTATCGGTGTACGGTATGTAAATTAAATACGTGGGCCGATTATGTGGGCCATAAAGAATGGGCCTGTTTATGCTGTATGGGTGAAAGCCCCAAACCCCTTATAGTTCCCCCCCTTAAGGTTCATTTTGTTTATGTTTAAAAAATCTAATATCAAATCGAAAATTACTAATAGACATCTTAATAAGTGAGAAAGATTAAAATTTTAACGGAAGTTCCCTAAATAGCGAAAATTAGCACTAAGATTTTTCTAAAGTCACCTCCTGAAGGGTTTACATAGGAGATGAAAAGTTGTAATCAAATAATTTAATACCATAACATTTCATAAATGTGTCTAGATGGACATACGTGGCTTACTATATATTACTTTCGTGTCTTCAATTTAAAACCTATAATCTAAGAAAAACTATGTTATCTAAACTCAATAGTAATTCTATCTTAGTTACATATAAACTCGCACATATTGAAATACCCTACATATTTCCAAGTATACGATCAGTAAATAAGCCCGCAATACATAGCAGATACCAGGTAAGCATAAACAACGGATGATAATCCCCAGTATCGGGCATAAATATTGCAATTACGCCTCTGCCGCGATTTAATCTATGAATAATGCGATTTGTACACTTTTTGTTGCATATCACTACTCTATTGATGTCTCTACGTAACCCAAAATTAACCTAACAGCTCTACAACAGAGTTGAAAGTAAATTGCATTGGAATATGAATGCCTATAAAACTTTTCGTAGCCTACGATTTAGCCCTTATAACTAACAATATAAAGTTCAAATTGTTCTTTGCAATCCTTATCAGCTTATCCCCAGCCCAATTCATTGTTGAAAGAGCTTTGTCGAGGATTTCTTCCCGCTGAGTAAACGTGAGAATCATTGTAATTATTGTATGGAGTTTTGGGAAATAATAAATCTAAACATTTTCTCTTTATAAAAAATTGAAGGCAATTCGATACGTGGTTCTTTGGTGTTTTGCTCTTTCACAAAAATAAATGATATATTACGGGTAAGCCAGATCTAAGTGATGTAGAGGGTTTATTTACTGTCTACAGAATGCAATGTGTAACAATCACGTGAGTTTTTTTCTTCTGAAAGACAAATTAAAATAAATAAGACTAAGACTAACAATAGGTATAGTCCGCGCCAAACTTCTAGTCCGCTCTGAAGTTATTGCGTGCAGGTTTAGTTAGCTTATACTCCGTAACGTAAGGGCACGACTAAGGCATAATATATGTACCCGGGTGCCGGGGGGTCCCGCACTGCTTTCGTCCTGCTAATATCTACAATTTGCTATTGCGACGCGACTCGTTTCTATATTGGGAGCGGACTAGCAGTTTGGCGCGGACTGTACTAGTATGGTAGACCACACGAAGGATTGTTACTTCATCATCAACCCATTACTGTCCTACTGCTGGGCACGGGTCTCTTCTCAGAATGAGAAGGATTAGGCCATAGTCTACCGCGCAGGCCAAGTGCGTATTGGTAGACTTAACATACCTTTAAGATTTTTTTATAAATCTCTCAGGAATGCAGTTTTCCTCACGATGTTTTCCCTCACCGTTTTAGCAAGTGATATATTTTTTTTCTAATACGCACATAATTCAGAGAAATCAGAGGTGCGTGCCTGTGATTCGAACGTCGGACCCCACGATCGAGAGGACGAGTTTCTTAACCACTAGGCTATCACTGGCGTAACTTGGTACTTAGAAGTACGGATACTTCGTGTTCATAAGAATGTCACACTTGTCCTGGAAGACCGCAAAGATTGTCGCTTTACGATAAAAGTTGTACAGTTTTTAGAACTATCTACGGTTCGATTGCGGAGGTACGACGCCACACCATTTCGACTTATACTAATGTTTTATTCCTTTCAAGGGTGAGGTATATAGAAATAAAGTATTCTAATTAACCTTTTACAATTATTTTATTTACGTTATTTTTAGGTAAATATGTTTTCTACTTCGATCACATAGAGTAATGTTACATCCAAACGTCACCAAGTAATTCTATATCAATAAGGAGAAAGAGGTCGGTAAACTTTTATAAATGGAAATAATGTTGTATAGCAACAACCGATGTCTTACTAATATTAAAATTGTTCACTAAACAACACAGAAGCTGAACACACAATGTAATTTCACCTCTATTCATAATTAACATATCCTTTGCGTTTATCTTAACAGAATGTTGTATGTATGTCAGTATGTTCGTTAATTTTATATGTTAATATGCATGGATAAAGACGGCCGACTCACACTTGGCCGATTTTATTATAATTGTAATTTGCACTATAAGTCGCCATTCGTATTACCTACCAATTTTATGATAGGCTCAAACCAAAAAACTTACAGTATGGAGTTTTTGGGTTATTGGTATACCAGATAAAAAAAATACATTATTATTATTAAGCACGAGTTTTAACTGATTACTAACTGTGTATATTAGATATTGTGTAATTTTAAGATATACATGGTGACAGGCGGGCAGCGTAAACTTAGTAATATGTTCTGTTCATGCAAATAATTTAAAAGCGATCATCTTAGGAATTGTCAGAATTAATTGGCCAAGGGGAGCAACGATCAAAGTCTAGTTCTAAATAAACAGTAAAAACAACGACATTCCACCTCGAGACATTTGCATAAAGTTGCTTTAACCAAATTCCAATCCGTTTACAAATTGAACCCTGTTTAAACATTGCAACCGTTTATTTTATTAGTAGCAGTTGTTCAAATATAACTTGTTCTACTTTTTTAATCCATAAATATGTATTGTTTAGCATGAACAAACAAACGCACAGAAATATAAAATAAATATTTCAACAATTAATAAAATTGTATCAAATATATCGAAATAAGTAAGAGCTACTTTTTTCTTTTAGCGTAGAAGCGATAGCGTGTGTAGTGAGTAAGAAATTTCAAATTTGCACGATTATAAAAAAAATAGAGATGCCTGGAATTTGAACCCCAATCCTCACAGCGTGAGTGGTTTAGATCGATACAACTAAGGTAATGAAATACAATATTTGTTTATCCCAAAGGGGTGCCCTTTGGGATAAACAAATATTGTTATACTCAAGTTACTATACATATTCTTCTTTATTTACTAGACGCATCGGTGCTTAATTTGAATTGAGACCTGGCAATAAATTCTGCTGGTTAATCTTTTATTTTTATATTACGTTTAGAGCGCGATGTTATTTCTTACATAACAGCGACAAAACCAACTAATCGCCTGGCATTTGACGACACTGCATTGCACAGCCGACATGCCACTTGGCTACCATTGCGTAAAAATATGTTCACCCATCAGAGCCTGTTATAACTGATGCATAATTGATGTAGCAATGACGACGCTCCGCGAAGCCGATAACGTTGATCATGAGCGCCCTCATTAGTTGAGATTAGAGTCGACAGAGCGCGCTGTCCTTTGATTACCGTGCCGCCCTGATAACCATCGCTCCACGTGCTTCGTAATTGATTAAGCGTGATTTTGAAGGGATTCCATTTCATAGCAAATGGCTATTAAGGAACATTAAAAATAGTATGTAGGGTATAAGTAAGAATACACAGATAAATTTGGTTGTCCGTGTGTCTCGTATGAATCTACGTTACCAAAATAATAAACTTTTTGAAGTAATACTTCTTTGGGGTATTTCAGAAAAAAAAATATACTACAGTGTTTTTTACAAAACCAGTACATAAAATTGAAACCGTAAAGCTGGCGAATAAATAGGTATAGCAAGTGTCGCAGAATAAATGTGTGTAATAATATATGATACAATACGACTTTTAAATACACCAAAGAAATATAATTTCTTCCATGCGAACATAAATACGTACACGTTTTTTTGTATTTTATGACCCTGAAGTCTTAAGTGTGTGTGCAAAGTAAAAGTATGATTTTTTAACGTATCCCTGAGTAAAGCACGTGAAGCCGCGAGGTATGGCTCTTAAGAAGATTCAAAAACTTATTTTTAGGATGTTAAATTAACTTTGTTAATATTTTTACATCATTAATTTATTCAGTTATTTTTAAATATTTTTATAACTATGTATTATTTTTTTACTACTTATATAACTATATATAATACTATTTAATTTATTAAGTTCAAAAACAAAATAAACTTTCTAATTATTATTAAGTATTAATTTACAAAAACGATTAATATTTATTACAGTTATAAAACTGAACGATTTATTAAATTAATGCAACTTCGAATGTTGTTTGAATATATTTTAATGTATTTGTACTAATGAGATTATTTTACACACATAAAATATTTGGAACATTTTGCCACAGCATGTCGAACTAATTCGGTAATATCATTATCATTACGAATTTGATAATGATAATACCGATATTATATAATGTCTAACGACACGAAATTTGATTAGAATGAAGAAGCATTCCCAGTGGTGGGTAAGTGGGTTGCTGGTGATAATGACTATAAGACAACCCACAGTTACATTATCACATTAAGCAGTATGCTTAACTTTTCAATAACACATTGCAAGGACCAGCATGGGTCATCGTGTATGCTTCGTGAAAATGAAATCGAAATGAGTGTTATCTCAATACCTGCTATTAGATCTAGTAGTTTAGCCACCTACACGCACTATAGCATCATACTGTATTAAACCAATTCTACTTTTTTATAATATAGAAGTAGCAGACGAGCATGCAGTCCACCTGATGGTAAGTGGCTACTGACAACCTCATATAGGAATAAATACTCCTGTGGTCGGCCACAGATGCGCCGTTACCCCTTAGGACTAATATGGACGCCTCGGAAAAGTATGTCTCCTTTATCACACCCTTCAAAGTAGAACACAGCAGCGCTGCTGTTATGAGGCAGAAATATGTGTGGTGGTGGTGCCACAGGAGTCGAACCACAAAGGGTCCTACCGCCTAGAACTATTTTTATATAAAAATATTGCATTTTATATTGGATAACCAATATTGTTTTTTAAGTTGACAACTCAGTCTCAGTAAACAGATATCGTGTGGATACTGAAATAACAATAAACGCCCCAAATGAATTAGTTGCTTTGAACCAGTCCCTTGCATCCCACGGCGCTACGCACAACGCAGTTGCAATGCAATGACCCTCCACAAACCGTTCAGACTTTATAATTTCTTTGTCAAACTGAATACAATAGTGAACTTCTAAAAATCGATTGTTTGTATTCGTTCCGTATTTTCGACAATTGAAAAAACGTAGACGAGGGCATTACTTTTACGTTTAATCGTTTGAAATAAAATAAAATCTTAAAAGTAAATAATAACGATGATAATGTATTGTATTACGTACATAGAATTGTAAGAGGTATAAGAGAATATGTTTACTAAAATTGAACGACGTAAAACGTGTGTACATTATGTATTATTTGATAACGTTAACTACTGCCAAAGTTATTTTCATTAAATATTGGAATAAACGTTATTCATATATTTAAAGCTTAATAAGTAAACTACGCGTTCTTGACTAACCGCGTGGGCGGGCCCGGATTCGTTCCCGGTCAAGTATATATGTAAATGATGAATTTAGATTTATTTTCGAGTCTAGGTAGTCTATGGATGTCCTTGTAGTTCCGGGACCAGAATAGGGCTACGGTATCTCCTGCCTGTCGTAAGAGGCGACTAAAAGGGGCTTCCGGGGTTGCGAGTCGTAAGAGTGGGAGCTCGAACCGCCCGGACAGCGACCCCGGGAAGGACGACGGTATGTGTGGCCGCATACCGTTGTGCACACCAGACGGTGTGGCGAGCGTCACGCTCACCTGGGAGGAGCCCGATGGGGCAACACGCTAAGAGGACTCCGGTTGCGTTCCTCTGGAGATCCCGGAGTCCTCTACGCAGCGCAGAGGACGGCCACCGGGGGGGGTTTAGTGCGGTAAGAATCTCACATAACCCCGTGCCGCTCCCACGGCACAGGGTACCTTTTGAAGGTTTCCCCCTCATAACAAAAAAAAAAACAAAAGGTAGTCTATGGATGTGCCCATAGCAGCAACGACACAAGAAATCCTAGCGTGGGGCTGTGAGTGTAGAAAGCGTTATTTTAATATATTTTATTATTGCTGATGAGCGTACAATCCACTTGCCATTAAGTGGTAACTTCCACTCAACGACATCTCTAACCAATTCCATATAGAACAGGAGTCAATAAATCAAGTCAAGTCCTACTTAAAACTGATCAAAGATGTGTGGCTACTCCTAAAATTAAAATGGAACGCCTTGAAAACATAAATCTATGTCATTCAAACGGTACATCAGCGGTACACTGCTCTATACATATGTAAATATAGGCATGAAAATAAAGCGTTCTTAAAAATGAGGAAAAAAACTTTCCTTTAAAGCCGGCGATGCATTGGCGACTCCTCTGGTGCTACAAATTGCAATACGCGACGGTGACTATATTTCATTAGACAGCCCGTCTGCCTTATCGTAAGGAAAGATTATTATATAAAACTGCTTATAAAAATGGATATAGCGGTGTTACAGACGAGTTCTGACACTTTTCTAATTAATAATGTTCAAAGACTTACGTTAGTCAGTAACACGAATCATGCCTTTACGCCCCTTCGTTATCTCGCCGTCACCGACCTTTAGGCAAAAAACTTTAATACTCTCATTCAAACATGACGCACTTAACACCTGCTAAATAAAACGACCCTAAATAAACATACAACCTATTTCGAACCAAAATCCTAAAAGATAGAGTTTAAATTCGGTGCAAAATAGAGGCAAAGGCACAGTCTTCGGTCGTTGAAAAGCGGGTCTTTAGTGCTATTTGGAATTAATGACAATTATGCCTCTAGAGACCTTTCAACTAAGCCCCTCAATGTTAAACTTGAAAAAATTTGAGCGGTTTTCAAACCACATTATTTTGCATTTCAAATGAGTCTGTCGTAAGGCCAGCAGATTATGTACGACGATGTCTTTGAGTATTTAGATATTAAGCTCTGAGAGATCTTTTCATTCGTGTGTAATCTCAAAAACGAAATCTAGATAAATATCAGTTCTATATTGGACTTTGATATACCGAAATCGTGACCTATATATTTTTCGATAGTTTTAACAATAACGATAATACAACATGAAGATCTACATAATAAAGGCAGGCTAAACAAAGTCTCACAACCCTTATTTTTTAAGCGCTTCGGAGAGTAGATCCACATTAGTAGTGGAACATTTAAGCATAAATAAATTTTACATATATCTTACAGTTTCTGAGAACCTTGCCTGAGATTGACGGATTGATTGGGAAGGATTCAAAACACTGGGATATCCCTGTTTATACTGAAGCTAATTCAAAATTATTAATTAATAAACACAAAACAATAGTTAGACATTTAAAAATATGATTGTAAAATTAATTAAACATTATTATGTTTGAAGGTTAAAATAGCAAAGGCAAAAAAATTAAAGTTTATAACCGAAAAAAACAATAGCCGTGTAGTATCTAAAACTCCGGCGTCGCCCGGCGAGTCAAACCTTGCCAAGTAGCCGCAAGCACTTTGTTAAAAAAAAACTATTTTATAAACTACATAAGTACATTTGACAAGAGAGCGTTACGTGACATTGACATCGATTAGACTTCCGGATTCGATTTTTGACGGGCGGAAACGTTTAGTGACAAATAAATATTTATTTCCGGCGTTTTACTTGCATTTATATACTGTATCCCACGTTTTTATTCCTTTAAAAATAGGGTTTCAAAACTTAAAAGATTACAGAAATACTTAGTTCACATTTTGTACATTCGTGAAATTTAAGGAATTAATCTTTTTCAAAGAATACTGATAACAACTGAGATTAGCGCGTTCAATACAAACAGAGTAAAATCTTACTTTAACTGCAACAAACCGATTTGAGAATGTGAAAAAAAGTAATCTTGGATAAGTAGTTCTTCCAAGTCTTTGCTTTTTTAACTTCCGGTATTCTATCAGACGTTTTCAAATCTGACACTTCCAAGGATTAGTTAGTTCAAAAAAAAGTAAATCTTTTTACTTTTATAATAATTGTACCTACAATAGACTACGTTTGTGTCTTTAATCAACCAATCAATTTTAGTAAACCGCAAAATCATCTTTGAGTATCTTGAGAACCAAATAAAAAGGAAATATACACAATAATGATAGCAAATAAAGTTTTATACATAAAGGAAATAGTGTCAAGATATAAATCGCAAGTTTAATGTGTTATTTTATTGCATTTAAGAATGTTTATGGAATATTAAAAGGAAAGTGATATTAAGCCAGTGCGGTCATGGACATCAGAAATGAAGTCCGTAAAAGGCAGGAAAAATGAAATTGTAGATGAAGTTTTTATTAGGCACATACCATTGCACATCATTATCAACCTATATTCGTATGAAACTGTAAGACAATGCTTCTCATTCTGAGATTTTCCTCTCAGAATTAAAAGTAAGGTCTGATACGCAGCCGAAGTAAGGGAAAGACCTCACACTATCAAAAACCTAATGAAGAACTCTCAAGTAAGTAGAAATAATGTATTCCTCGCGATATATTCCTTGATAGTTAAATCAAGTAGGTAATAAATAATAATTATTTTGTAATTTATTTCAGACGGACTCTACACACATACTACAGAAAACAGAAACATTTCCTGAGGCGAAATTAGAAGTAGTGTTCCCACAGTTGCACTACAAATAGTTACCACCTTGCCGGAGACTTGTCACAGGATGTACAACCACTTTCTTTATCTCGTTTCTGCAAAAAATACGCCTGAAACTGTTCATGTTTGCCATTTCTTAGTAAATAGGAGATAGATAAATGCCATATTCTTAAAAACAACTATACTGTCGCCGTTTCCGATCCACGAGTCGCCTTTGAAATTTGATCCCTTGTCGTGTCGTCTTCATTAGTCAAGTTCATTACGTGACACGAAACCGCCCCCGTCACGCCCCCGTCGTGCGTTCGATTGTGTTTTTGAACGTCACAAAAAATAACATTGTTTTCGTAGTTAGACCTACTATGTTCGTCATAATAGCTTCTGCTAGTAAATTTACACGTAGAAAAATCATATTTTTTGTCCTATTTTACAGCAGATCTCATTTTACGAACATATTTGTTTTAAAATAAATAGATAAGCAAGAATCAGAACCTACTAATACTACATTTCTCTTTTACTTTTATGTAAGCTTTATGTACCTACGTTTTTATCTGTTTATATATGCTTTATAAAGAGATTATAAAATAACAGACACACAACGCACGATACTTACGTAAATAAAACCAAAAAGTAAATATTTACTTCTTTATTTAAAACGTTACGAGATAACGAATATAAAAAGCAGATTAATATTATAAGAATCATACTCCACCAGACAATCTTTAAAAAAACTCATAAGTGATAACTTTACAAATTTTCCTACAATAATGATTCAATAACCAGTAAAAACTTGTTTGAATAAAATAACCTCATTAACTCCATAATACGCATAATTGAAAATTGATTATTCGAACAATGACGTCAGTGCAGTATCTCATCAAACCAGCTTTGTCCGCCAAATTAAACATATCATAATCATAACAGCATTGTTACAGTAATGTATTATGTTACCACAGACCTGATTATGGACAGAAATGGTTTCGTTTTATACTTTTTACGCAGATATAGTCCGCGTTAAACTGCTAGAAATGAGTCGCGTCGGCATAGCAAATACTACACCTACTCGTAACAGCTTCAGAGCGGACTAGCAGTTTGGCGCGGACTGTACTGGCATGTACATTTGTACAATGGACATTCTTATTACGAAACAGATTCATATTTTATTGGTTAATAAGCCACATAATATATGAGTATATAAGTCATCTTGACTAATACAGATAAGATTAAGAGATGGTGGTAATAGAAAGTTTAAAGATATTTGAGGTAAGTTCTCAAATCTTAATAATAAGTACATATTTAAGTTAAGACCTACTATTTATATTTTTTTTTACTTATCATGATTTTTAATTGAATTCTAATCAATATCTCGTTTTTACCGGAATTGTTTTTCTTACTGACAAAGTAAGTAATAAACACGAATTATATATAGAACTGTACCCTTAGTATAAGTTTTACGTTTTTACAAAAATGACTGTTTTGGTATTTGTTTACGTATTTCACCAAACATTTCCAATCAGCGCCCCTAACAGATTGTATCAGAATTGATTGGAAATATATGAGAAAAACGTTAATAAACGTTAATTAACGTTAAAAAACAGTAATTTTTGTCAAAACGTAAAATCTCAAACAAAGGGTACTTGTTCCTAAAGCTCATCTCTTGAAGCCGTGTTCCAAACCGGTAATAAATTTGAATAATTGAAAATACCTTTACGTCAAAAAAGAAATTTCTTAAGCAATAATTCTACTAGATGTAATCATCTTTAATAATGTATTGTTGTGTGACGGCTGCAAACGCGAACGAATGGATGTGATTGTCAGTAATTATTGCATTCACCACACTAAACGAACCGGGAAATTAATTGCACATACCAATATATTGTCAATGTTTATACAATGTAGTTAATACATTGTTGTTATAAAAGTTACAGCGCTCTACGTGAGGTTAAGTAAACCTGTAAAGTTCATTACATAAAAATAGAAGTATCAAATATGTAGTCCACTTGATGGTTAGTGACTACTAACGCCCATCGACATTTGTAATCTGCCTATGATAAGATTAAAGTCCTATCTAAGTTCGGCCAAAGATGCCACACTTGAGGCCTAAGTTGGAGGCCTCCGATAAGTATGTCTCTTAGAACTGATTTATAAAGCAGAACTATGTTTTGGAGTGGTGCCACTGGTGTCGAACTACAAAAGTGTACGACTCCGATCTTATTGAGATGGGACTACAGAGGTTTGGTAAATTATTTATGTGCTGCAACTACTTAAAAATGTTGTGCGATACGAGAACGTATAAGCCACATACGTTAGGTAACATAAACAGCGAGAACCTAGAGCTAGAGCACTTAAATACAATGTAGAACATTACGAGCAAGCATTTGTAGTATGTTGTTATTTAAATAGTATTGTTTATCTAGCCTATATATACATTGGGAGTTTCCGAAGAGTTATTTGGCAGCGACCGCGCGGTCTCATATGTTTGCTGATGACACATGACACACCGTCTGCCATACATTATCGGGATGTTTGATCTCGAACGAAATGCAATGCTTTGACGGGGTTTTGGTATGTAAAGTTACATCCGAGCATTGATGGTATATGTTATATAGAAACTCTTAAGAAATTGTGGGAGTAGATACTATGAAGTCGAAATAGGTAAAATATTAATTCATACACAACATAGGTACAACTTACAACAAAGAAATAGAAGGTCTGTACCCTTACCATGAGTTTTCAAAACATCCCACAATTTTACGTTACGTTTACTCAATTCAATATTCTGTTCCGTTTGTTACAGTAGACAGAGTAAACGTAACAATAAGTAAGTGCTCAATTCTTTCTGTCTGTCTCACATGTTCGCAAAAAAGAGAGACAAAAGCGCCATTTTGTCAATTTAGACATTTAATGTTACGTTACTGACACTATAGTTCTGATACAATCCGCTAGGGGCGCTGATTGGAAGTTGTATGGGCAAATACAGAAACAAATACCAAAACAGTAATATTTGTCAAAACGTAAAAACTCATGGTAAGGGTACTGATCCTTTATGACTGTACAAAGGAATTGCTTAGCTATATAACGTAGACTACTACTGTGAAGAGAATTTGATAGTATGTACTTTCGTTGGGAAACAGGAAGTAAGTAAATCTCATTTGATATCTCCATTGTCGTAGCTTATATTATGTAGGTATTGTTTTAGTTTTAAAGATGTGTTATGGATTTTCTTTTGCCGCTTCTTCTCCATAACAAAACACCTTCCGAAGTGGTGGTAGATTAAACTGACATTCAAAGAGAATTCTTAAAGATTCTACTTAGATTAAAATATTCAGATTTTTAATAAAAAAGTTAATAGTAACCGGTAAAGCTTAATAATAATCAAATTATGTATGCAGCACAATTATTGTTGAAATTAATCATATGAGAAAGTAAATTACATATGAGTTAAAAACTCCATTACAGAAGAAATGCTACATTTGCTTCAACCTCAAGTAATTTAGTATCACATGGAAAATTTGATATAATGTCGTGTCTTATCAACGCTACAAAATTTCACTGCCTCCAACTCGTAATACCAGTAACTGACATTCCCAAATGAATGTCAGTTATTGACATTCGAAAATGAAATGGTTAATTGACAGCGGAACCGGTACGGTAAAAAGTATGCATTGGAGCAGGTGATTATTTTATAAAAAATGTCCTATAATTAGGCTGCTTAAAAATATAGGTATATCTTTTTAATGATACTCCAATAACAAACGCTCATGCAATCCACGTGATGGTATGTGGTTATGTCCATTTCGGTGATGTGTATGTTTGGTAACTAGTAAGGGAAATATACCTTCTCATTCGAGGCGTTCTAATTTAGTTCTCTGAAGTACCAAATTACTGTACTGTTGCCGACCCCAGGATTCTAATCTTATCTGGCGTCAATTAAAGATTTTCATGGGCGACAGTACCCACTTAGTTTAAATTGCATGATCTTTTGGTTGCTTTATTATAAATAATAAAATATAAAATAAACAGAATTGAAGTCTTACCTACCTGGTATCTGCAACGTATAGGTACTACATTGCATGTCATATTATAAGGTGAACATTTAACATTAATACTATTTTTTGAATATTTTGAAACTAAAATTTCGTTTTAATATGCGTCTTGCGCAGGCATATCCGCTACTTTAAATTCTTTTAATACTTTCGGCACATAACCATTGGCACACTTTTTTACAAAGTGATTTTTAAATTTCAAAGCAAAATAATTGCATCTTTCGATAACTTAGAAGAGAACGATACATAAAAATACTTCATAACTTGCCGTTCCAAGTATAAAATGTTAAATTAAATTTGTTCTAGCTGATGGCATTGCTACCATTTCCAAGTCGATCTGTACCTACAGAGTAATAATAAAAACTGAGCTGCAAATATAGACTCACGCAAAGGTAGACAACTTTTTCAGATATTTCTAGGGTCTCCGGATAAAAAATTGCGTAAATCTAAGAAATTACATTTATATTCTGAGATCACGGTCAATGAACTGGCATGAATATAAAAAGCGGTGCTTATTCATTTATCAATGTGAGTTTTTATAGAATAAGATCGAAATGTAATTTGGTTGAAAATCTTATTTTCAAATACAAATTTTCTGGGATAAAATTATTGACAACGAGATACCTATCTTAACGTGTTAGAGAAATTATATACTGATTCTATTCCGGGACTTATAGGATTATTTCGGGTACTTCGTGTTTATATTTCTTTTTATAGGGATATTTTATATTCGCAGATCATTAGGTCAGGCCAACTACAAAAATCATGATACGATAGTGTGTGGCTCTTAAGGTGGAATACCTCGTTAAAATGCTTACCACACCCTTTAAATCAGAACACATTAACGCTTAACGCTGCTTTTGTAAAATACAGATAGGTATGTCCAAAATCGAAAAAAAAAGAATCCGTCAATTTTAAACATAACCCAATTCGAGCAAAGCCACAGGCGAGACTCGTTTACCATAAATCTACGAAGAGAAATTGGATACCGTGATAGAATATGGAATCCGCCATATACGACCCATACACGAACATTATACCTATTCTTGTAAACAACTTTTATATTCAAATATTTACCATACAGCGGCGTCATGTTTTATTGATCAGCAAGTTTATCGACCGATTCCATCTCTATCGTGCCACACGTCTGTATGTCCGTATATTGTAATATTTCTATTATTACCTAAAGAAATGTATAAACTAATATAATCTTACTTCATAATAACGGGATTTAAGGCCTTTTTATATCATGCGGGCTTAAGCTCGCGTGCGCTTCTGTCCTTACGCATGCTTCTCGCATCCTATGGTTTCGTATGAATTATTACGTCCCTAATATTGCTAATAAAATATTTATATATTTGTGACGTTGGAAGAAGACCTATGTATGTAAAACGTTTTAATGAGCTTATTATATTATTTAAAGAAGCATATATAGTGTGTAGAGAATCGTTAAAGAGTTCATATATACCATTTACACTTCATATTTTTCCTTTCATAGAAGGCACATGCAATATGCATGCAGGTACGAGGTTCACGCACATAAACACATGTGACAAAAAGAGGCCGTCGTATGTATTCTTAGCTAAACTTAAACGCCTACTGACTGCACTTAGTTTTTATATGTTTATAAAGATTTAGATTTTAGCATTATCATTACTCTATAAAATACTGAACAATATTGTTTTTCAGTCGTAATAAAACAGTTTTGTAATGCTGTGCGCTCAATTTAACAGACAAAAACTAAGTTTAATTCGTTCACAGCTGGATTTAGTCTGTAATGTCTCTCGATAAAATTGTGCTAGATAGATTTATTTTATTTTACTACGATAGCGATAGATTACAAAAAGTCAATAAATTAATGGGACTGTCAATTTAGATACGGTTTTTACAGTTTTCTTACTTGACATTGGTCTAAATTGATAAGCTATGTTATTATAAGATTGAAGAATTAAGTAATTGCTAAAAATATTTGGTCTCCATTTTTGTACTGTTTGTGCATTACTTAGAACATTCGAAATTAATTGTTTAGATACTTATTTACGTATTTTCCGTAAAAACATTTACAAAAACTTCGAGCATCGAGCATGTAGTCTACCTGATGGTAAGTGGCTACTGCCGCCCATGTACATCTGTAATCAACCCCAGGTAAGATTAGATATTCCTGAGGTCGGCCACAGATGCGCCGCTACCCCTGAGGAATAAGCTGGAACGCCTCGGAAAAGTCTGTCTCCCTTACCACACCCTTCAAACCGGAACACAGTAGCGCCTAACACTGCTGTTATTAGTTAGAAATAGGTGTGGCGGTGGTGCCGCAGGAATCGAACCACAAAGGTTTCTACCACCTTCAAAATAAAAAATCCAGAAGGATACCGGTATCCAGCAGTGGATGAATATTTTGATACTAATGAAGTCGAAGTAATATCCACCATGTTCCATACACATATATAAACTACATAGTAGTAGATTCATTATAATGTAAACATTTTTTTGTTGAAGTATTACGCGTGATCGGTCCCTATTGTACGTGAGCTAATGAGAATTCCGAATGTGGAATGCAAATGTGAGCCTACGTAGCATTTTTAATTGTTTAATTAATTACTAGTTTTCCTATTTGCGTTTATCACAGTGTAATTAGTTAGCAAGCAATGTTATTGTTGTGGTATAAAAATGTTGTATGCACCACTGGTTTGAATCCAAGACCAGGAATTATCAACTTTTTCGCCATTAATGAGATTCATTTGGACATATGTATCTACAGACTAGCATTTCTCCTGTCATGACTGCCATATACACAAAAACAAAACTACAGAACCGGCCCAAGCGTTCATCATTAAGTTCATATGAAGGTCGATCTGCCTTAGTAAACTGCATTTTTGAAGTATGATAAAATGTAAAAAAAAATCCTGAAATATTTAGTCATCGACTTGGATTAGTATGGTCTAATTTTGAATACGTTCACAGTAGTAGCATAATAAGAGATTGGTCATCATATATTAAATGATGCCAAGGAACTAGCTCATATTGTTTTAGATTAAGCATTTTAAATGTATCTGACGGGAAATGGAGCTCGGAAACCTCAACCACAAATCAAGTCTTTATCACAAATAGAAGTGGATACCTAATCCGAGCGGAATAAGATTATGCGAAATGGACCATTTATTTATTACCCGCAATATAAATAGTTATTATGTAGTCATTGCATACTCGGTTGTGATTCAGAGACAATGGCCCGGCAGCTGGCGATTTCAATACAATACCAGCCGATGACGTATCAATGCCAACACCTGATGTTTCGGGATTTTCAACAATGCTTAGAATTTATATTCTGTGGCGTGACAACATTTATTTTGAGTCAGGGCGATGAGTTATGGACTTGGGTATTTATAAATGTATAATATCCACATATGTGTACTTTTGAGCACCTGACTTCCACAAAGTTCTCAAAAGTACACAGTAGTCAAACATCCTACATAATAAAGATAATTAAGATTTTCACTAAAAACTTGGCCTAATTCAAAAATACAAAATGACAGGCCTGATACATACTCTTCAGAATGATTTTTAAGAATCATTTAAAATTAAAACTGTTGTAAATAAGTAAATATTATAATCTTTATATCCAAAAAGTATTGTTATAGGTTACTAAACTCTTTGGTAATGTTTTCTGAGTTATTACTTCTTGTCAAATATTTAAAGAAATAAAGATGTGTCTGAGCTAAGAAAATAAGATTTTATTATTTAAAGTATTAACGATCCTATATTTTAACATGGTAGCAGAGCGTGGTTAATAAAAATAATTAAAATTTCAAGAATAACGCAGTGTGATAAAAATACGTGTGGAAGAAAGAAAATGAAAATTTGTTTAAATCCTTGCAAAGCATTACTGTCATAAAAATGGCTAAACAAGCGAAGATTGAAGATATTGTGATTCCTATTTTTGATGGCGCAAACTATTCAAGCTGGAAATATAGATTATTAACTTTGTTGGAGTACAAAGAATGCAACGAGGCCGCCCCACGAAGCTATAGTTATATTGGAGACTTTCTCGATGTAATTCCAGAAGAACAAAGGACAGTTGATTATGTATGCTCTAAAATAAAAGAGAAAAATATGTCTACTAGAGACTCAGATAAGAAAAATAATATGAGCACATTTGCCACGAAAACTATAGCTCAATGCTTTTTATGTGGAAAGACTGGTCATCTCAAGAAAAACTGTTGGTATGCCCAGAGATATAATCATGGACAACAAACTGCTAGAGGTCAGCAAGGATCACAGAGAGGTTACAACAGCGGTGGATTCTATAGAGGTCATAGCCGAGGCAGAGGTCAAAAACATTTTAAGGGTCAAGGTCAGTCCAGTGGTAAATCTTCAAACAACTTTGCAGGAGAGTCATGGACAGCTCAAGTATGTAATTCGGAAATAAATCAGGTAACACAAGAATATGATAATGATGGTGAAATTAATTGGCTTTTAGATAGCGGGTGTACCGACCATATAATAAAAAATGATACATATTTTTATGATTTTATAGATCTGAAAAGTCCTGTTTATGTAAAACTGCCAGATGGTAACATGTTAAAAGCCACTAAAGTAGGCACTGTTAAAATTTATTTTAAAACCTATTATAATCTAAAGTATGTAGATTTAAAAAATGTTTATTTTGTTGAAGGCATTAAACAAAATTTGTTAAGCTTTTCAAAAATAACTAAAAGTTGCACTAAAAGTTTTTGCTTAGTTGCAAGTTTTTGCTACTAAGCAAAAAATGAAAATGCAAAAATTTATAATAGTCTCAGAGAATTAATAGTTGTCGCTGATAAAATAAACAATTTGTATTCTATAAAAAGTCTTGTATGCAAAAGAGAAATGTATGCACATTCAATAACTTTGACTCAGAAAGAAAAATGGCATAGGGCACTTGGTCATGTCAATTTTCAGTATTTGAATAAATTGATAAATAATAAATTATTAGATGGTTTGCCTGATAGAATTGAAAGCACAGAAATGAAATGTTCAAATTGTATACAAAGTAAAATGAGTAATGTGCCTTTTGAAAATAATAGAACAAAGACAACTAAAATTTTAGAATTAATTCATACTGATTTAAATGGTCCACATAATACAACTGGTTATGGTGGGGAGAAATATTTTCTTACATTTATCGATGATTATAGTAAATGCACAAGGATATTTTGTATTAAAAGTAAAGCTGAAGTTGCGAGTTGTTTCATAGAATTTGTTAATTTATTAGAAAATAAATTCAACCAAAGAATTAAGAAAATTCAGTGTGACAATGGTAGAGAATATCTAAATAAAGAAATTTACAATTTTATAAGGTATAAGGGTATAGAGTTATTACCATGTCCACCCTACGTCCATGAATTAAATGGAGTAGCGGAAAGATATAATAGATCTGCTATGGACATAGCTAGGTGTTTAATGAGAGAAGCTAAAATTCACAGAAGGTATTGGCCTGAATTTATAAAAACAGCAGCATATTTAAAAAATCGTACAATTGCAAATACGGTAGAAAATAAAACACCTTATGAGATATTTTTTAAAATAAAACCAAATGTCGAGCATTTAAAAATATATGGAAGTAGAGTGTATGTTAGGGTTCCAGAAGTTTTAAAAAAAAGTAAATGCGATGATAAAGCACAAAAAGGTATTTTAGTAGGTTATAATGAAAATAGTTATCGAGTTCTATTAAATAACAAAATAATTCATGCTAGGCATGTACAGGTAATCGAAGAAAATACTGAACTAATTTGCTTAGAAAAACTAGATGATCCAAAAGATAAAGATTTAGAATTAGACCAAACTTTAAAAGAAATAGTAAATGAGGAAAGTGATGAAAAATATGAAGATGCGGAGGAGACTAATTCTAATAATACCTTGAAGGATCTTGTAGTTGATGATAGTTTAAATGATAATGGAGACAAGAATGTAGTAGAAAAGAGAAAGAGAAATCCAGTTTCTAGATATGGTAATCCAGTTTCACATTTTATATATGTTAATTATATTGATGCCAATGTACCTAATACTTTTGAGGAGGCGATGGAATCCAATGATTATAAACAATGGAAAATAGCAATGGACTCAGAAATAAATCATCCATCCATCCATCAGCCTTTACTGGTCCACTGCTGGACATAGGCCTCCCCTAGTCTGCGCCACTCCGACCGGTCTTGGGCCGTCTGCATCCAGCGGTTACCCGCCGTCCGCTTCAGGTCGTCAGTCCACCTGGTCGGGGGGCGTCCTGTACTCCTTTTGCCGAGACGTGGTCTCCATTCGAGGACCTTCCGACCCCACCGGTTATCGGTCCTGCGAACTATGTGGCCAGCCCATTGCCACTTCAGCTTGCTTATTTTGAGAGCTATGTCGGTAACTTTCGTTCGCCTACGGATTTCCTCGTTACGAATTCTGTCGCGTAGGGAAATACCGAGCATAGCTCTCTCCATAGCTCGCTGAGCGACTTTGAGTCTTCGTATTAGGCCCACAGTGAAAGACCACGTCTCGGCACCGTACGTCATCACTGGCAACACACACTGCTCGAACATCTTCGACTTCAGGCTCTGAGGTATCTTGGATGAGAAGATGTCACGCAATTTCCCGAACATTGCCCAACCGAGTCGGATTCTACGAGTGACCTCTTTCTCAAAGTTGGACTTACCCATCTGGATTATCTGTCCCAGGTAAACGTATTCGTCAACAACTTCGAGTGTGACGCCATCTACAACGACCGGCATGGGTGTGACATGGACGTTAGACATGATCTTCGTCTTGTCCATGTTCATCTTAAGACCTACCCGTTGAGAGGCGTCACAGAGGTCATTGAGCATGGTATTGAGGTCCTCCAGCGACTCCGCCATGATGACGATATCGTCTGCGAATCGAAGGTGAGTGATGTATTCGCCATCGATGTTGATGCCGAATCCTTTCCACTCCATCAGTTTGAACACGTCCTCCAGTGCAGCGGTAAACAGTTTTGGAGACAATACGTCACCCTGTCTCACACCTCGCTGCACTTGGATGGGGTCCGTACTTCTGTCGTGTAATCGGATCGTCATTGAGGCTGCCTTATACATACACTTCAACACTTCGATGTATCGATAGTCGATCTGGCACCTCTGGAGTGACTCCAATACCGCCCACGTCTCGATAGAATCGAAGGCTTTCTCATAGTCCACATAAGCCACGCACAACGGCAGGTTGTACTCCTCGGACTTCTGTACCACCTGCCGCAGCGTGTGTATGTGGTCCATGGTGCTAAAGCCTTTTCGAAAGCCGGCTTGTTCGGGAGGCTGGAAGTCGTCGAGCCTGCGAGCTATTCGATTGTAGATGACCCTCGAGAACACTTTGTAGACATGGCTCAAAAGCGCAATGGGCCTGTAGTTCTTCAACAAAGACGTATCGCCTTTTTTGAAGAACAGTACCACCACGCTTTTGCTCCACGCCTCCGGTGCTATACCCTGGCTAATGACGGAATCGAATAGCTGTTGGAGTGCTATTAAAATCGGTTTGCCACCTGCTTTTAGCAGTCCCGTTGTTATTCCGTCTTCGCCAGGGGCTCGGTTGTTTTTGAGCTGTTTGAGGGCCATTCTTATCTCGTAAAGGCTGTCGTCCGGGATATCTTCGGTATAGTGCCGGGTTAGCGTGGCTCGCTTGTCAAAGACAGGTCGTAGAGGCGCACGCGAAGTGGTATATAACTGTCCGTAGAACTTCTCTCTCTCAGAACTTCAGGCCTCGTGGCAACTGTGGTGCCGGCATCCGTCCTCAGCTGCGTCAGCAAGCTTTGCCCAACCCGCAGATCCCTTGCGAAGACTTTGGAGCCTTTATTCCGCTCAATGCACTCTTTAATGCAAATAGCATTAGAGAGGCGCAAATCGTGTCGCATTCTATTAAAGATCTGTGCGTTGAGCCGCCTGTACTTAGACAGTGAAGCCGGAGACTGCACACACATTGCCCGCCGCTCTGCCATAAGTCCGAGTGTATGGGCTGAGAGCCTTTGAGTTGTTCTTTTGGAGGCGGTCTGGTAATACTTCGACCCCACCTCACGGACAGTTTCTACCAACTTGGTGTTAATATCGTCAACATCTACGCAACGTTCTAGGCATCGCAGACGATTATCGAGCTCGAGTCGAAAGTCTTCAGAGCCCTGGACCTGGCAAGGTGTTGGACGAAGTATCGACTTCATAAGGCGGGACCGTTCCAGCTTGACTTGGATATTTAACGTGCCTCTAACCATCCGGTGATCGCTTCCGGTTTTAAGCCTATTGATCACAGAGACATCGTTAAATATATGCCGTTTGTCCGCCAATATGAAGTCAATCTCGTTTTTGGTAGTACCATCGGGACTCATCCAGGTCCACTTCCTCTGGGGCTTCTTCTTGAAAAAGGAGTTCATCATATAGAATCCTTCCTTTTCCAAAAAGTTAGCCAGCAAGTGGCCTCGATGGTTCCGATGACCAAATCCGAAAGGCCCCACCTTCGACTCATCGCCATATTGGACACCTAGTTTTGCATTGAAGTCCCCCATCACAACCGTGAAGTACGATTTTGAGGTATGTATGGCTTTTGATATGTCCTCATACATAACCTCAGCCTCGTCGTCGGAGTGTGTCGATGTCGGCGCATATACCTGTATGACCTTCAACGAGTATCTTTTAGATACTCTGAGTATAAGGTATGCTACCCTTGGCGACACACTCTTGATCTCCACTATGTTGTTGACGAGGGATTTGTTGACGATAAACCCGACACCACCTTGGGACAGATGTTCGCCCTCCCGGTGATAGAGCAAGTTACCGGATTTTAGGATCGTCGAGTCCTCCCCGTGTCTTCGGACTTCAGACAACCCTATAATACTCCAGTTTAACTTGCCTATCTCTTCTTCCAGCTCATATATCTTCTCATCGTTCCTCAGAGTCCTGGTGTTATATGTTGCCAGGTGCAGCAGTCGTCGTTTATGGTAGCCCGATCTCTGCCGGAGATTCTTAGCACCCCCTGCCCCGGCGTAACCGTGACCGCTACCGTAGCCAGGAATAGCGGGGCTGCCGGGGACTGGGGGCCGGGGTTTTGTTGCAGCTGCCATTAGGGGGTTGTTGCCATAGTCACCGCGCTTGGCTGTGCGTGTTGGTGACCGCAGTATGGTGGTAAATTCACAGAGAGACGCTGCTGCCCATCTCCTGGTTTTTGTCCCTTAGTCGACTCTTACGACATCCACGGGAAGAGAGGGAGTGGTGCTATTCGCAGCCGGCACCACACGGCAGAAATAAATAGCATAAATAAAAATAATACTTGGCAAATTGTTGAAAAACCAAAAGATAAAAAGGTTATAGATGTTAAGTGGGTTTTCAGAAAGAAAAGCAATAATATTTACAAAACTAGATTAGTTGTCAGAGGATTTCAGCAAAATGATTACATTGATAATGCTTACTCACCGGTAGGAAAAATGCAAACTTTGAAAATTTTATTGTCATACAGTTGTAAGAATAATTTATTTATTGAACAGATGGATGTAGAAACAGCTTTTTTAAATGCTTGTGTAAAATCAGAAGTTTATGTAAATCAACCGAAAGGTTATGAAATTGGCGACAATAAAGTTTACAAATTGAAAAAAGCACTCTATGGTCTTAAAGAAAGCCCTAAAGTATGGTACGAATGTTTTGATACATTTATTAAAACGTTAAATTTTGTTAGAAGTAACTATGATAACTGTTTATATGTTAATAGAGCAAGCAAAGATCCAATATATATATTAATATATGTTGATGATTTTTTAATTTGTTGTAAAAATAAAACTAAAATAGACGAGGTAAAAACTAAGTTATATGATACTCCAATGGAAACAAACTTAAAACTAGAACAAGCTAGAGAAATAGATGAAACTATTAAGTACAGAAATATAATAGGTGAATTGTTATATATTAGTACAGGCACAAGGCCAGATGTAGCGTACAGTGTTAATTATTTGAGTAGATACCAAAGTTGCTATAACGAAACACACTATAAATATGCAATGAGAATATTAAAATACCTTTATAATACTAAGGATCTAAGTTTAACTTATAATGATAATGTGGATACTGAAATATTAGATTGTATGGTAGATTCTGATTTTGCTGGAGATAATGTTGATAGAAAATCTACAACTGGTTTTATTATTAGATTGTATGGAAACTTAATTTATTGGAAATCACGTAAACAAAATACAGTAACTAAATGTTCAACTTTTGCAGAATATACTGCTATGTCAGAAGCAGTAACAGAAGTACTTTTTATTAGAAACTTACTAAGTGAATCATTTGATGTAAAATTTCGTGATCCAATAAAACTGTATGTAGATAACTCAGGTGCAGTTGCAATAGCTAAATACGGCAACTTTACAAAGAATTCGAAGCACATCGAAGTGCAGTATCATTATGTAAATGAGAACTATGAAAAGAAAATAATTGATATTGTAAAAATTAATACTAACTTTAATTTGGCAGACATATTCACTAAAAGTTTAAATAAGGCAAGTTTTTTGAAGAACAGGTTAGAGTTAAGATTGATTGAGATATGTTATTAGTATGTAATAGTAATGTTACGAGATTATAAATTTAAGGAGGCGTGTTGTAAATAAGTAAATATTATAATCTTTATATCCAAAAAGTATTGTTATAGGTTACTAAACTCTTTGGTAATGTTTTCTGAGTTATTACTTCTTGTCAAATATTTAAAGAAATAAAGATGTGTCTGAGCTAAGAAAATAAGATTTTATTATTTAAAGTATTAACGATCCTATATTTTAACAAAAACAATTTTAACTACATAACATAGAAAATCCTACAAAGGATTTAAGTTTAGGCATTTCAAACATTAAATTACGCCTCACAACACCATTCGTGAGTCTCGAAAACGAATAAAAAACCGTCCGAGTAAAATAGGATATCCTAGTTGTATTTCCTACGATTGTGATAATGCCCACATGCCCACGCCCAGCCGTGACGCGATATCCGAGTTCCAGCTAGCAGTCGCCCACTCGGCTCGATACACGAACAAAAAACAGACCAGCTAAAGCCAGATGCACACAAAACTCGCTAGGGTTGCGCATTCAACAGTCTCTATTTTTTTTTTAGTATGGACGTAGCAAACGAAGATGTAGTACTCGTCATCGTAAGTCCCTGCTGCCTATAATAAATTATAATCAAACTCTACTCTACTCAACTAAGGGTTCCACTCAATATTGAGCAGGGATTCGCGCTCAGATCCCTGTGAAGTAAGTTCGAACGTCTCTTACACGTAACCTCTCCCTTACGAGAAGTAGTAATAATTCTCTTGTTATAAGGGACTAATAGGTGCGGGCTGATGCATTTGGAGTCAAAAAATAAAGGTTTCTACCACCTTGAGTATAATGGAAGCAGCGAAGGATCTCTATCATCTATCTATCGATATTTGATGGTCAACTACTGACAAAAGCCTCCCAATTAGGCCACTCAGACCGGCCAGCATATGCAGCCTATTTGACCTTAAATTTTCACTGCCCATAAATATCCGAAATAAACCACTAATAGCACAAATAAAACTAAGAAGTAACTGCCCCTACGAGCTAAGTTCGAACGCCACAATAATAATTCTTACCCATCAGATTAGAACACTAAAACACAACAGTGTAAAATCTGCAGCTAGAAACAAAAGGCACGTAGACTTTACACAAAGCAGTGCCGCCGCAATCCAATCATAAAGATCTACACTTTCTTTAATCTTGTACTTTTTTATTCAACAAAAAACGGTGTTATTTTAACAAAAAGGAAAAAATCTTGCCTCCTTTTATGGTCTTAACAACCTGTCTTTACTTAACATTTTATCTGATCACACTATAATTAAAATCCTTGTAAAATTGTCAAAGACATAAAGCTTTATGGCGTCTGGAGGAAAAAACCTTTTACATTTTTCGATACTAATTGGCACCCTCGTAGGGTTGTATATAGAGAACATCCCTAGCCGAAAGCTGTGCTACACGCGCCCCTGACAGCCGACACAGCCGATTGTGTACGGAAATGTTGCCGACAGCTGGACTCTGTATTCGCTGATAACGATCTTTTGCGCTACGATATTAAGTTACTTGTCCACTTGCTGATCGTAAAAAATATATAATTGTAAGATTGTACGTGTATTGCTTCCTGTCTTTGTCTCCATTAGGGCAATGGCAGCACACATGGATATAAGATATGGCTAGTTATTATTTATGATTCAACTGTATTAGTGCAATATATTACAATTTGTGTTATAAAATATATAACCATTTTATAACACAAATTATAATATATAACTTCGACGATGGACTCTCGAAAGGATACTTATTAATAGAAAACCTATTCGGCTTAGTCTTGAAGATATAGAAATGATATTCTTGCGGAAACGAAAGAAAAAATAATGTCATATAACCAAATTGATCTCAAACTGAGAAAATATTTATGGAATAGTATAAGTACTCTCCAAATGAACTGTACCTGCTTCAGGGCCATAGCGGAATCCTATTGTGTCAAGAGGCTTTTTACTTAGATGACATGATTGAGTTGAGATGCAACTCCTGTTATATTTGAAGTTTGTTACGTGCATGTGGGTGGCAATGATCACTTACTTTGGGCGGACCGTTAGTCCAATCGCAGGCACTAGTTACACACATGTAATACAAGTACTTCTCTTCGTTTGTCATTCCATTTCGTACTCGCTGTTACCTCATCCTCCGCCATTACCTCACCTATTTTAATTTTTTGATTTTGCATCATAGATTAGTACTTATTAATGTTTCGCATGTTGCACTTCATTTTTACTTTTTGTTATATCTGGTAGTGCCTGACTCTGTCGGACGTTTTGATAATAAGCAGTTTATGGTATAACACAAGTAATCAAAAACTTAAAAGTTGATAAGACATACAAATATCAGCTTGAAATGTTTTGAAACAACGTAAAACAAAGCATTCTGCCTCATGTCGGTATGTTTCCAAATATTTATACATTTTACTTCTCCGCTGTCTGTCATCTTAATACGTGAATTGGGTTGTTTCTGCAACATCTCATGTATCTTTATCTAGATTTAGGGTAAAAATTAAAAGGATCTTCTTATAATCTCTTTCTAGACTAAGGAAACTATGCATATATTGAAATTTATTTGGTACTATTCTATAAATCATTTTATATTCACGATAATTCACTAACTCGAAGCTTTTGCATGATAACTAGAATAAGATGTCTTTTCTTATTGTGGATATCGTCGGATGCGAATGGAATTTGGAGCTTTAGTTAATTTCGCATATGGGAATCGATTTTAGGGCAACACACAATTCAATTAATATTAATGGAAAATATAGATCTGCCACTACTATAATTAGCCAGCCAAACAATAAGTAATAACATTTTTAAAGGTTTTGGTGTATGAAGAAGTAATGACAGACAGACACCTACGTAAACATTACCTACGAGTATAAAATACCATGTAACGCAAATTCAAGGTTGTAATAGATTATAAATTATATGTAAATTAATTTTAAAAAAAATAGTAATTAGGTACTGTCAATGAGTCAGATACCTACCTAAACAGAACTACTTACCTAAACAGAACTTTAAGGTAAAGGCGGTAGTGGATGTATGATCAATTCCTATCTGTCAGGAAGACAATCATTCATTATTTCCTATTTAATCAATCATCCTTTAAACATCTACGAATGAACGGTGACGTATCTCACGATACGTTTTGAGCAAATATTACAAAAGATTGTATTATTGTTGTAGACACATATATAAAAAACTTTATGAAAATCATTATCATATGTATATCTTTTTGTCTTAGATGAATGGTCACACGTTGCTTACAGAAGTCCATGGGTGATGATGACTTATATTACATACTCAGCTTCTATTGTAAACCCGTACATTCACGTTTGGGCACATTATAGAAGATTCCCTTTTAACAAGGTTTTCCCAAGCTAATAGCAAATAATAATGAATTTCTGATACTTATAGAGCTCAAATAATTACCGGTCTTTACCTCAGAGTAGAACCTTACGCCCAAACGTCCGGAGTGAAAATTTCATACTAAAGTAAGAAATTTTTGAATGCCGTAATACAATTTGTGTTGCAACTTATTTGGTACAAAGTACAAACGTGAATATTGTAACAATAGAGCCTAATTGAATATTATAAGTAATATAAGCACGCAATATTAACGAATACAGTTTAAAAAGATTTAATACCATAATTAAGGCTAATTAGATACACATGCCTGGAAAACTAATTTAGTAGATCTAAGTTCATTAATTCTAATCAGTTTTTAGGCACGTTATTAGTTCCTCGAAATTAGAGTCGGCCTTCGTCGGAGTTAGATAAAAGTGGAAGTAGAACAGAGGTAGGTCCTACCCGTGATTATTTGAAGTCTAGAGCGTCGAAACTACTCGTTTTTTTTATAATATAGGAGTAGCAGACGAGCATGCAATCCACCTGATGTTAAGTGGCTACTGTCGCCTATGGAGATCTGTAATCAACCCCAGATAGGATTTGATATTACTACCTGAGAACGGCCATAGATGCGCCGCTACCCCTGAGGACTAAGCTGGAAGGCCTTGGAAAAGTCTGTTTTCCTTATCACACCCTTCAAAACGGAACACAGCAGCGCCTAACACTACTGTTATTAGGTAGAAATAGGTATGGCGGTGGTGCCGCCGGAGTCGAACCACAAAGGGTTCTACCACCTTCAGCCACTATGCCATGCGGCAAATATTAATGCCAATTAAAAATATGATTTACAAAATCGTTATTATTATATGTGCGATATAGTGAAACCGTGGCCTATACCATGTTACAAATGAATAGGCACTAGCGTTAAATTAACATTAATTTTGAAATCTAAAGCGACGTTTTATTTATTCACGCGATTAATATTGCGTTCATTGAATTAATTCGAAGCGTCGGATTAGATAGGAAAATTAATCTGTCCATTTGTTCGTGTTGTGGAAAATACTGATTGATTTCGACGAGACTGTAGTAACACGAGACTACAAAATTTACTATAATATGTGTTTTATTTTAAAAAAGACGTGTCTAAGGCAAAATGACGCCGATTCCGAGCTTTTGAAATTCTGTAAAAAGTAATACTATATGTTGTCAGTTACTAACCTGCACTGGAGTAGCGTAGTGCAGTTATACCCCGGGTTTCTCTAGATTATATACGAGGCGACCATCATAGTCCTGAGTAATCTCCCGCCTGAGATCGGCTTCAGGTAGAACTAGAGATGGGCAGAGGGTTTAAACCCAATGGGTGGATACGGGTTTAAACCGGGTATTTTGGGTGAAATAGGGTTTAAACCCAAATAAACACCCAAACAGCGGGTGTAAACTATTGTCATTCATATTTTTATTTTCTTCGTGTAATATCATTTTTAAAATAATATTGTAAACAATTCACTAAATATGCACTCTAAAAGCACATATTTCATTTAACTACGCTGTTATAGTCCATTCGGATGTGTTACATTTGGGTTGCAATTTTCGAAGACCCAATTTTATTTTATAGATGTCAATGATTAGTGTAAAGGGCTTAGTGTACAGTTAAATCCTAATTTGTGGAGTCCCAACTGTTGTCCCTCGGCCGCCATCTTAAAAGAAGGGGCACAAAGCGTTTTTACGCTCTACCAGGCAAACTATTTGTCGCACAGAAATTTAGTAAGAACAATTATGGTTTCAAAATGATTTATCTATAATTTTAGTTCTATAACTTTTTGTCGTTAAACCAAAAATAACAAAGATAATAACAATAATAGATTAAACTTTGGGAAGACTTTTTTTTAACTTTTTTTTTACTTAATTTACAGAAAATGACATTGAAACATTTTGATAGAGGAGTTTTTATAGTCCGGTCAATTTAGACATAAAAATAGTAATCAAATAACATAAAGCTAAATTTCCGTAGAGACCTTGGGGTTACCATCACAAGTAAAGTTCCAAAAGTCCTCATCGATGTGTGTGTCGGCACTTATTCGGGGTCAAACGTCTAAATTTTCGGGTTTCTGGATTTTTCTTGAAAACGGTAAATTTTATCGAAAAGTACCTTGGACCAAAGTTGTAGCACTTAAAATTTTCTATAAAATAATGTTTATATTTTTTTTTTCTTAAAGCTATATAATTATTAAGATGTTACGCAAGAATTACATTTTACATTATATGCCCATATTCCCACACCACCTGTGCAATAGTATACGAGAGGTATATTTATTTGTTTTAGTTGTGCGCTATTTGTTTCATCAAACAAATAATAATGTAAAAAAAAATGTAAAAACATTAGAAATACAGTAAAAACCTATAGTATATCTATTAAATAAACATTTGAACTATTTTAAAAGCTTTGTGTAGATTTTATTAACTCATTTTATAAACACCCAAATAAATACCCAGTGGGAGGAAATAAACGGGTATTTATTGGGTTTAAACCCTGCACAGGGTTTAAACCGGGTTGTTTGCCCATCTCTAGGTAGAACCCATGATCTAAATGGATGTAACAGATGTTCACAAGCGGTAGTGATCACTTACCATCAGGTGGACTAAACTCGTATGCTACTACAATATTATGAACCTAATAGTCAGTGGTGACTAGCACTGTGGTAATATCTATAATCAACACCAAATAGAATATAAGTTTTATTTAAAATCAGTAATAGACGTGTTGCTGCCCCTGACAACTAAGGCACGGTTCATATATCTATACCTCAGTTACCTCCCGTGTTTTCTTACCATCCGTAGGCCACGTAGTCCACGTACTGATGTTAAGAAAAATCACGTTGAAATATCCTGCAGATCGTAACACACACTTACCATTACCACACTCTTCAAACCCAAACACAGTATTACTTAACACTTATATATTAATACTTAGAGCCGTGGGCTTATACTAGTTAATATTATTTTAATCACCGATATAATTAGTAGGAAATAGTAATAAATACATCGTTATAATAAATAACGGGCGGCCGCGGGCTCGCATGTCCACTAAATGTAGGTTCTGGTTTAGACCTAATTGCCAATTAGCGGCCCAAAACTTCACTGATTTACGTTTTGGGTAAATTTGGGCTTTGTAAGTAATATTTAAACATTACTTAATAGACATAAATATAATAGATAACAGTGTTAGCCGAGTGGTTTCAACCTCTATTCTGAGGAATTGGGTTCAAATCTCATGTACCTACCTATCGCCGATTCTCAGAAGTTGTGTGTTTTACAAATTATTGTCCAACTGTCCATGTGTATGACTTTAAGGGTGAAGTAAAACATTGTGAGGAAACCTACATGTCTAAGAATTCTATGAAAAAGATGTCAATAGTTTGTGAAGCTTACCAATCCGCAACGTTAATTACAGTATATATTTTTGAACATTAAACATTTACCACAAGGATACCTTAATGTTCATGTTACTTTAAATATGTAAAAACCTGATTTCACCAGAATTCTATGACGGCTTCTTAAAGAAGTTTAGCTTCAGATTTAGTTGGTATTATATCAATATCATTCTTATAAACCTTACGTATGCGACTAAATGACTCAGTATAGTACAAAACCATCTTTATCAAATGTCATTAGATTTAAAATCACAGATTGCAACCGGATCAATACTATTAGTCAGCATGATTTATTAATAACCAACTAATCGATTGGCCTTAACTAGAAATCTAGTTTCTAATTAGTTCGATTGTGAGAGCGTGGCGACGTCCGTCCATAAATCTATCAAATTTGTAGGAAACTAAAGCGGTAGTGCTCAGTGGTCCTGACGTCACTCGCCGGAGGTCCGGGTTCCAAAGGAAACACAGTTGATTCTTGGAAGGTTATACACGTAAGAAATTAATAATCACTTTCTCTAAAGGTTCTAAGCATGTGATTAGTTGTAAGTGGAACTTCGTAAGAGCTGCATTATTTATTTGTAGCAATAACCACTTAACATCTTGGTAAAGCATAAGTAACGTTTTTAGAACTTTGCTTACTTACTTTGTGCCCTGCGGCATCAACGCTTTAGCCATTTTTTCTCAAACCCAGCAGTTTCAAGTACTTTTCAGTTGTGTTTGGAAAGTTACACGACACATGTCAGATTAGTCCGCAAGGGTAACAACACATTTTTAACTGTTTTAATCTTAATTAAAAGTCTTAACTTGAAAGTGATTTTTCATCGATTACAGATGTCCATGGACAGTAGAAACATAATATTTTTAAAACTGAATTGGTTGAAAACTTCTTTAAATTGAAATATTATTTATTTGTTAATTGTTTTTGTAGAAGTTACAAAAATATTACGAAAATTGGTGCGAATATTTATATATAAATTCAAATTCAAATTTCATTTATACAAAATTGATTCATATATAATATTTTTTGAAAGTCAACAAACTACCACCGCTTCGGAAGGTATTTCGCTATGGAGAAGAAGCGGCGCAAGAAACTCCAGAGAAAGAAACAAAAAACGAATTCCAATGAACATACATATATTGGAGCAGACGAAACTTTTTCTACATATAGTACCTATTACAAAATATTTTAAGAAAATGAATCCATTATGAAACATAGCCTAACGTATACTTAATAGTAACTACACCGAGATATTTCCAGAACAAAATATATGCCAAGTAATAATTTATATTGCAACACTTCGATAAAATACTGTATATGAAAAACATAAATAACTATCACGTTATTTGTATGTTTCAGTTTTCAATCAATTCTGAGTACACAAGTTCGTTTCGCAGATTAAATTGGTTTCAACAAAATTCCCGGCATAAAGCTTTCTAAAACTACGAGGTAATAGAACTCTATATTATGCCTAGGTATATATTACTACCTGTATTTTATATAACTAATATAATAGAAGCAACGCAGCATACATTTTACCAGATGGTAGGTATTGCCACCCATGAATGTCTGTGATCAATTTCAGATAAGAGTTCTACCTGTGGTCGGCCAAAGATGTTCCGCTATCCTTGAGCACTTAACACTGCTGTTATGTGGCAGAAATGGGTGTGACGGTGGTGCCACCGGAGTTGAACCACAAAGGGTTGTTGTACCACCTTAAAAATATGTAGGTATGTGTCGCTTACCACATCCTTCAAAACGAAACACAACAACGCTTAACAGTGTTGTTGTTAGGCAGAAACGTAGCGATAGTGCCTCCAGACTCAAAACATAATGGGTTCTACCTTTAAAACCTCTGTTTTAGAAGTGTAAAGAAATGACTCGTTCCAACTTAGTCCTCAGGATAGCAGCGTATTTGTGGTTGAACTCAGGTCTGTCCTATTTTCAACTATTGAGTTGTTTAATAATAATCACTTTATATATGTGTTTTTGTTACATAATCTATTTTATTTGGTTTCAGTTACACAAAACATTTCCTGTAACGTAAGGCGGATCACAAGGACTTGTAAAGGGCATTTACAAGGGTCATACAAGTACACAATCACGAAGACTCAGGGCGGAACTCACCACTTAGATGCCTGACCGGAATCGAACCTGAAACCTTATTATTTCAGTTCACTACGTGGTCTAGGTATAGTATGTCACCCTAAACCAAACAGCAGTTTCAAGTGTACAATTAACTTTTTGTCGTCGAGAAATGTAGTCAGTAGTTAGTTGATGTCAGTTAATTGGTAATTCGAGCGAGGAGTCACGCTCCGAGCCATTGTCGTGCACAGATAAACCGCCTTTATGTCATCGAGATAAAGGCTATATTGTTATGATGAAAGAGTAATGGTTGAAGCAATGATGCCCGTCACGACCAAGTGACAGCAGCTCGCGGCACTAGGGCTGTCAACATTTATAAAAATAAAGTATTTTTCGAAATTTGTATTAAAAATATAAGTAAGTAGATACAATTAAAATATAATGTATAAAAATATATTTATTTCGTATTTACTTTGATAAAAGCTATATTTTTTGCACTCTTTTTGACATTTTTGACAATTTCAAATTAGAAAGATTTGAACGCAGTATAAATGTGCTATAGTATCGAGTTTGACGCCAATGTGCATTCAAAAACTTTTAAGGCGACTGAATAAGTTGTTAGATTTTGGTATCTAAAATACAGTATTTTTGCTTACTACTCGTATATAGTACATTTTAAGGATAATGCGTGGACGTGCAGAAATAGTAAAATTAACATTATAGAATAGTTATATTGACAACCCTACGCGGTACCGACGGCAACAAAGTAACACCGCCAGGAAATGCTATGATTCAATGAGGCGCGTAGGTACTAGTGACAGAAAAATGTGTGCAATGTTAGATAACTGTAATACTTAGTAGGTTGTCGAATTATTTGTGTAGGATTAATTTGCATAAGCTAGAGCGACGCATGATTTTTTTTATCATAAAAATAAACAGGTTTGCAAAATAAAGATGTTCGTTTCAAAGAATACCACATTACGTCTCCGCATATCTTATGTGTAAAGCACAATTATGTTCTGGTTTGAAGGTTTGGTAAGGCAGAGATACAAGGTTATACGAGGAAGTTCAATTCTAACATAAGGGGTACAGATGTGTGACTGACTTCAATTAGACTTTCATTTTTGGGGTTAATTACAGATATTGACTGTCGTCAAATGTCCAATAAGATGTTCTAACAATGTTCACAAAGTGGTGCAATACGTTTACGACTAAATTCACAACTAGAACTATATTACAATGAAGAAATTACCTTCGTTTCTGATACGTCGAACTTAGTCTTAATATAGAAACCACAAACGAATCAATTACATACAAACGTTAATGTAATATTATATTATTGCTTCATAACTGTATTCAATCTCCGAGTATGGAGTGTGGACGCAATAACGCAACATGCCGTCCGTACTGCCACGGTTCATCAGCTGTATGATTACAACGTTAGTGTGGACGTGCTCTAACAATGATATGGTCGTGACTAGGGCTGGCAGCTGCTTTTTGTAGAAACTTAATGGTGCTAAGTACTGCCTGTCTCTTAGAATGATTGCTGTTTGTGTGAAAGCTCCCACGCGCGTGTGTAGAGCGCGGTTTAACCATACTCTTAATATTTTAGGGATTTTAGTAGGTTATGTCGGTCTGGGCTTTTAGTGAAAGTTTAAATTAAATCTAGTTAGTAATTTTCAAGAAAACCGTATAGGGAACCAGACGATTTGATATAGCACTATAACTCAAATCTTTCCAACAAAATGTACCTAATTTCACTTGCGAACTTGCATATAACAGTAGAAGAAAATACGAATGTTCCTGCTCTATCCACTTGTACATAATGAAGAACAGAAGCCCCTGTCTCATAAGGACATGAGGACTAAACTGGAACACCTCATGTTAGTGCAAATACTAGAACACCCTTCAAATCCGAACACAGCAGTGTTAAACTCTGCTGTTATTACGCAGAACGAGTGGTAATGTTGTCGCCGCAACCAAACTATGTAGATCCTTACATCCTCGATGTAAAGGCTTTAATCATAGGAGTATAATACAAACCAAGACAATAATTATAGTTTTTGTGTATGTAATTATTAATTTATTTTACAATCAAGGTCTCAAAGTGGTACCGCCCATTAATTACTTACAGAACCCAATTAGTGCAGCCGTGTCGAGCATCCCGCGGCATCGATAGATCCTGATAACATCGACTGCGGTCCAGCATTCAATTCCATCCTGAGATTGATCTGTTTGTGCTCGGATCAGCTAATTACCTATTGTAATACAGTATATAAAAACATTACTTAGTAATAAGCGTTGTACTTTATATAATAGTAATAGGAATATGTTATTTATAGCTGAGATAACATACAATTTGCTGCGTAAGTACCTATTGTTAAAATTTGTACAGCCATTTCCAAATCAAATAGTTTATTTGATTTGAATATAATATGTAGGTCATGTGGTGCATACGATTTCCACTGTACCAAACATCATCCCGAAAAGTATGCTAGTCACAGTTAATACCTATAAATATTTTTATTTTTTCTATAAAATTGCTGTTTTACATTATTTGTACGTTAAAACCTTTTTATGCAAATTTAATTATTTTGAGTGAAAATTTAAATATTATTTACGTTTTTTGAACGGTGGTAAGATTATAATGGCTCCATCAATATGGTACTATTGCCACACTCGTTTCTAGAGTGAAGCAATTCTGCGTTTTGGCGGAAGGGTGTGAATACCGGCTAACTTACATATGAGTCCTCAAAAGTGGCAATATATATGTGACGGGTTTCGGTCTGAGCCTGTTCTATATGGAGTTTTAATGTCCAGCGGCAGTGACCAATTGACCATGTACCATCAGATGAGCTGTAAGCTTGTTTTCTACTCCAATATTATGAAAAATGTCATTTTAAACAAACTTCCCACCGTACAAATCTTACCCCAACCTGACTTCACATAATTACCCCAACACTAACGCTTAGTTAAAAACCTGTTTACAAACTAAATAAATAAATATTCCGAACGTCCTTTCCACATGGCGTAGGCAGGCTATTAGTTAAATTTTGAAAGACAAACAGCGTCTAGTATGTAAATACTGATCGTTAATGTTAATAGACCCGTTTGCATGTGTTTCGTGCGTCCTGCGATGCTCTTTATGTCCTCTAAATATACAACGATCCACTGATTGCATACGGAGATCTTTAATTAATTATTATTCAGCGGAATAACAAAAAGTAAACGTCTACCCGCCCGATAGTCGGAAGAATAATTTGGTTTTAGTAAGAATTTTTATTACTTTTCAATTATGGTGATCCGATGATTATAAAATTTGGAATGTTTTAATAAATACATAAATACGAATATAATATACATAATATACAAATAGTATATATATATATATAACTCATTTATATTTAACGGACTCAAAGCCTCCCGCTAGCGGTGAGTCGTGGATGCCATAGACACACACAAAGACAGGTAGATAAACATTAAACATACAACCAGAACAAAATTTGCTTATCTAGGTTTGAACCCGGCACCCTTTACATGTCATATCGGCATAGAACCTCCTACGCAAAGCGGGTTGTCTGTACAAACTTTGTCATTTTATTTTTGTCACCTATTTTATTTGAAGTAGTACGCCCGTATGAAGTCATCATAATGTTAAGTGGTAATTATCACATGAATGCTTGTCATCAATTCAAAATAGTTTTATCCTATTGTCCAACCTGAAGTTGATAATTGTCATGTCATGTGGGTGCTACGAACACAAAGATAATTGCGCCGAAAACTCCATGTACAAGTCCATTCAGATTTATTTAAATAGGTATGTGCCTTATTGGCATTATATTATATATTATTAAATCCGAAACCCTTTGACTTATGATTACTGTGCCCCTAATAGCAAGATGAGAAGATTTGTTCTCATGTTTAGCTCTCATTGAACATTTTACAAAGATAATTTTTCGTGTTTAGGTACATGTAAAAACATGCTTATAGAACTACCAAATTAACTACAAATTTGTTAGGCAGTGTTAGAGTTGGCATTGATAAATTTGAGGTCGTTTATAGAAAAAGCGTATTAAAAACATGATTACTAGTAATAATATTTAACGATTTACGACACAGAAGGATGGAATTATAATTAGACGTAAGGTCAGAGGTACTTTTTGCCTCGAGTGTACATAAAGCGTGAATAATTTCCTTTCTTAAACAAAATCAAGTTTCATTCAAATGTTTTCTATATGATTAGCTGTAGCGTCCGTGCCACATAAATTCGCTTCGCTCGTCAACGTCGCCATATAAATGGAGTTTAAATTGTATGCCGAGAATGGCCTAAACAGACGTCTTCTATGTCGACCGACCTCACGTACAGGCGGTGACGAAAGTTTTTTAAATTGTGCGTTTTAAGCGACTTTTGACATGTGCTAATTATTTTTGGTGTAACGTTGTATAAATGTCAGGAGGAGTTCGAAATAGAAAATCATTCGAAAAACAAAAACCTGATTGCTTAAAAATGTAGCCTTTGTCACTCCCGAAGTTTAAACGAATCTAATGTCGTTTGGTGTTGGTTTCGTGCGTGTTTTAAGAATGACACATACAGTCGAATAAAGAAAACGTAATCAATTCTGTTTTTGCTTATAATAATTTTACGGAATGTAAATTATGCACGGAACAGAAGGTTAATTTTATTATTCACTGCGAAAAAGTAGTTTAATTCTTAAATATTTCATTAATTTAAATTTTCTTATTGGTATTGCATACTGCGATAAGAAACACTTGAATATGCAACTTTATTACATATGTAAGAACTAACGTAATACAGAATGTAAGTGTGGTTCTACGAAATTCATTACAGCGTCTCTAACTAACTATCGGTTGTAGTTTTTGCAGTACAATACTGTAGCATTACCATGAGTTGGCATAGAAACGCCACTATAGAAATGGTAAATAGAAAACTATTGTCATTTTGCTAGTGAATAACATAACTACTATCGTTACGGTATTTCTTGACAACGTCTGTCAAATTAATGACTCATGGGACCGAATTTGTATGGCAATAGATCATAATGACATTCGCTAGCGATTTGATTTCGATAGGTTTTTTACGTATCGAGTTACGTCACTACGGATTTTAGTTCTACGAGTAACCACCAGAGGCGCTGTACAATTTTTCATACATTTATTTTACGCAGTCGCTAGCGAGTAATACTTTTGTAAACTCATGGTAGTCCTACTGTAATAAGTTCCCTGTGGCGAATTCACAGACTAATCGACAAGGCACTTGGCACTTCTTGTGGACCCTACATAGGATCTCCAATTATAATTACTCCAATTATACGCTAACATTACGCATAAGTTGAACTGATTGCCCTTCTTCATTTAAAAATAAACTCCATTAACTACCAACATAAAATAGTTTTACACAATTCCACAGCATTACTTATGAAAACCGTTTTTAATCACAAAGCACTTTTTACAAAATCTTTTTAATATATCTAGTAAAAATATCAAAACACTTTTGTACCTAACAGTACGCCGTCAGCTCCCATTGAACTAGTAATTCATGTTTTCTTAATGCGAAAAACATCTGTGGGACGTCCCGTGTCCTTATCGACGGATAACTAACTCTACTGCTGCGAAGTAGAGTTCAGTCTCGGATAGTGTCAAAAAATGATGGAAGATTACGTCGGTGGGTTGGATGCAAGCATTCTCCATACATTTGATACTGTACGAAGGCTGTTGTACACACATATCAAATTAACAAATACGATCAGTTTTCTGTTGGCTTATTTGTCCTGTGTATTGTGAAGCTTGCAAGAGATTTTAAAGTCATGATCAATTTAATTCGAATGGAATGTGTAATATGTTTTCTTGTCGGCATTCAGCGAATTCTACTGATGTATTCAATAAAAATGTCTATCTAAGTATTGGGTTTAAAAACAAATTTTGTGTTTTTCTTTTTCTAATGGAATTAACAGTCATGCTACTTCTAGTACCGACGAACTACTACTAAGTATTGGCTACATTAATGTTGCATCGCACTTTTGATGCATAAAGTGTCCATAGCGACCGGTGCTCTAGCATGGGCTGGAAGTAGCATTTTATCGCTGCATCTACTCGTAGCTTCCGAAAAGCACCTAAATCGTCATTCGCCAATGCCGATCACCGACACTGAAAAACAAAAAGTCTGTTTGGGGCCTAAGTGAAGACAAGACAAGTGAATCTCAGGCATCAATCGTATCGTTACTGCAACCGTCTCCATCGACATACGAATGATTTCCGAAACAGATCTGAACACGTTATAATGATTTACTTAAAAAATAAACACGTGTAAGTAATCTAGATGTCCCTTCGTGAAATTATTTATTAGCATACATTGTAAGAAGATTAAAGTCACTGTGGTAATTGTGGCTTCATGATTGTCATTTGTCAACGTCACGTTGCTCACATATTGATCTACTGAGCGTTTATCTTGCTCTCAACGGTTTAATGGTCGTCTTCGCTAGGCTTTAGGTTAGTTCTAAACTTTAGCGAGGGCGAACTTCCCACAGTCTATTAAGCCGCCTAGATCCAAACTACTTATATGAGTAAACTCAGGGTTGAACTTGCTACAAGCAGAACACAACTTCTGCTCTAATTACTAGATCCTCTTACAAGATGTCCGTTAATGGCCTATTAAGTTAGGAGACTGTTTAAAAATGTTGTTAGCAGATTGACTTAGGGGCTGAAAATCACCTTTTATTTGTAATGTGTCTTGCTAAGTACATCTTCCATAACAGCAATAAGAACTCTTGTTGTAAAGAAAAAACAGATGTGGTGAGTTCGAACTTCGGACTACGTAGAATCCTACCAATTTCAACCTAATGTGCCCTGAATATTTGCTACCCTGGTACCGTGGTATTCAACTTTCCTATCTTGGAATTAAGCAAATAGTATATTTTTCAAAGTTAGGTGCTTGCTTTTACTGAAGAAAAACATTGCAGGAAACACCACATACTTGAAAATACTTAAAGCCCTTGTGACAGCCCTTCTGTAAATACATCGTGTTCACTAATGGAGCAGTAATTGGTTGATAATAATAATGCCAGCGTTACAGTGTTTGTCAACTTGACATATTTTTACATCAGCAGTACAAAGTTGTGATAGCCTAGTGATTGAAATTCAGCCACTTAATCGCGCGGTGGACTGTAGCTTAAACCCCTCCAAGTCTAAGAAAACACTCGGGGACAGCAATAGGACAGTAATGTTGACTTCGACGACATTACAAAGCTTCTAGCTTTCATTATTCCAGACCTCGCAAACTTTGAATAACGCTCAAATTTCACACAGACCGACCCTGGGTCCTTTCAGTACCCACAAGAGTACTCGAAGCCCGATAGTGGCGCGTTACTATGTAATGTAATAACAGTTCCGAAAGCGGCGATTGGCAATTACGCTAATTGAATACTGTGCTGTAATCGTTTCGAATGCAATTAAAATCAACGTGTGTGAAATTTTTAATCCGATCGCGAGTAAGAGGCGAGTCTGGGAAGCTGTGTCGCTGAAACGTTAAGGTTACGTTTGGAGGTGTGGACTTGAAGTGATCATGTATTGAAATACTTCTTAATTTCAGAAGGTGGTAGAACCCTTTGTGGTTCTACTCCGGCTGCACGACCCACACACACCACACTTATTTCTGCCTAATAACAGCAGTGTTCGGCGTTGCTGTGTTCCGTTTAGAAGGGTGTGGTAAGGAAGACATACTTTTCCTTTGGTTCTGGTTGTGGAAAAACAAAAATATACGCAGTGTTTATACTTCGTTTTAAGGGGTAGCAATACAGTTCTTATCGGACGTAAAAAACTACAAAACAATCCACTCCAATGCTATTTGGATTTGATTACTTGTCATCCGCGAAATCGGTGAAATAAAAAAAAACTTATTTGAACACTTGTCACATGTTTATTTAAGTTTTGCGCCGATGAAAAGATTTCTGTAAACACAAATCATTGTTCAGTAACATTTAACGTAGTAGTTAAATGTGAACAGTTTGAGACTTTATTATATTAGATCCACCCATAAAAAATGTTTCTTAGATTCGACCTGCTATTCTATGTTTATAAATAAGCCCATTTAATTAGAAACAACAGAACTATCTGTATCAATCAATTTCCCGAGAAATACAGTTAACTTACCAGAATAGATGAAACTTGTTCAATTTCACCGAAATTTACCCGTAAGCACAGGGCGGGGTTATTGATGAGCGTGACGAAACCCATCATTTCCTGGTACCGTGGGCTGTGGGCGGCCCGGGCGGGACCGGCTAATGAACAGCCTGGCTAATGATGGCTTGGTCTTGCCCCGAGTGACGGCAAACAAGAGTACATGTTTTAGTCCGCTTCCATGGACATTAGTCATATAATTTAGGTGCTCATAAAAAGTATTGACCTACTTCACTGAGTCAACTAAAGACATTCAACTATGTTAAAGTGATACACCGGTCGTAGGTAGAATTTCCAATTGTTAATAAGTCGCTCTTAAATATATTTCTAAAGTAAATGTATGCGATATGATAATAGTGGCGATGATCTATAAAAATCTTGACATGTTAAATGAGTTGTACCTATCCAAAAATCTTTGGTAGACACCAGAAAATATGTTACGACTCACCTGTTACACCCTTGATTACACCACTAAATAAATTATACTTCAACTAACGGTGGTAACATTCCAAAGCCTTCTGCGTCACATAACATGAAAATTTGGAACTTGAAAAAAAAAACAAAACGACATTGCACATACCCTTATTTGCCGATAAAAATCAGATTACCGCGATAGATGGCGTTGTCATGTCAAAATCTGAACAATGATGTAAGTGCGACACAAAAACGACTAGTGGCACGATTAGTCGATCGATCATTATGTTGCCTTCACATGGTTTTTGCGGCGCGGCATCTGAATGGGGCCTGCCAGTGGAATCACAATCGACTTGGGAATTTTGAGAGCTCACTCTTATGGTATAATTGGCGTGTTATGTTATGATTCGTACGTATATGGCTTTGCTTCCCATATGGTGGTTATGAGAGAATGTCAATCTAGCACAAAAAACACATTCTAACAAAAGTCACTAATGACTACTCTACAAATATTTATTGTACTCTACAAATATTTGTTTTTTGTTCAAAATGTTTCTTACAACTTACAATGCAAGAAAAGAAAAGTACTGATTAGAATTTTAATGACGAGACGGATAATCTCGAATAATAATCAGTCATCGTGGATCGCTCCTAATGAGCGGACGTGTGCAAGGCTATTATTGTGCTCAACACTATTAGACAAGGACATTGCTATACGTAAATAAGAGACAGTACATTTTTCTCAGTTGTGACGTTAAGTAATCGGTGCAAGTGAAACACTCAAGGACGGCGATTATTGGTGGATCGCGACGGTCAAAAGAGCAGTGGGGAAGCATCATCTGCACCGCCCGCGCGTCGCATCCCGCTTTCGCCTATCTACTGGGTGAATCAGCTGAGCTATATCGATTCAAATAGGCCTACCGGTATTTTTTACTGCGCAATATATATCATGCAACGTTTACCCGGCGATTCCTCTCAAACTAGGATAGACCCCAAACTTCAGCCTGCACCTGAAAAAACCTGGGTTAGCTCACGGAACAAAAAGAACGAAAAGAAACGCGAAATGATGAAAGACTCGGATAGTGACACCTCGCAAACTACGAGCCGTTATAAAACCCCTCAAGGCTCGCCTCTTAACAGCATACATGAAACGTTAAACGTATTTCGTGACGAGTTAAAATCTATTCACAGTTTATTAAGCGCAATGAAGGAGGAACAGGAAAATAATTACGTTAACATAAAATCTGATATAGGTGAAATCAAAAGTGACATTTTGGAAGTGAAAATAAAAAATTTGGAATTCGAAAAAATTATCGAGGACATTAGCACAAAATTTATGGATTTGAATCAGAATCAACAAGACTTATCGGATAGTATTAGGAAACAAGAAAATAAATTAAAGGATCTGATACACAAGAACTTGCAGTTGGAAAATCAGCTTAAGGACTCAACCGTCGACATACACTATTTGCAACACCAGTCTGCCATAAAGGAACAACGCGACCGGTTGAACAATCTGGAAATTATTGGTATACCTATAAGTAAGAGTGAAAACCTATATACAATTCTCGAATCCATGACTATAAAACTTGGTGTGAACCTAGCCCCAGAAGACATTGACCACATTCACAGAGTCCGTAAATTTCCGACGTCCACCACACAGAATAACGCTAGCCTTCCACCTAATATTGTTTTACACCTCACCAGCCGTAGGCGTAAAAATGAATTTCTCGCCGCTTACAAAAAACGAGGTATAATTAACACCACGGACTTAGGACTCAACGGACCGTCTAAGCCTGTCTTTATCAACGAACACCTAACACCACGCAACAAATTACTTTTGAAGAACGTTAGAGATGCAAGTAAGAAAATGGGTTATAAGTTCGTTTGGGTAAAAGACTGCAAAATTTTTCTTCGTAAAAGTGAAACAAGCAAAATAATTCATATTTCTAATGAGAGTGATATACCCAAGATAAAGTGACTATCCTGTAATTCATATGCAGCTTATCTGTGTAATGGTTATAACACTTATATATCTAGTGTAGTTAAGTTTCACTGTGAGGCGCAAAAAATATGCAAGTCACTTCGTATTATCCACGGTCTAACTTGTTACTGCACTAAGTTATTTCTTATACGATTAAAAATTATATGTTTGTATGAAGTAACATTAATTAAAATCCTTTGTTTGAGATACTTTCGTTATAGAAGTATAGTGTACTTAATATTAAGTTTAGAATCAAGTTTTGTTTTTATAGCAGCCAAACAACATTTTAATTATACTATTGATTATTATTACTTAAGTTCTAATAATGGATTACAGCTCATAAATTGTAGGCGAATACATGACTTCTACTTCAAAAAATGGCCAACTTAAAGTTTAAGATTGCGTATCAAAACGTCAGGGGTTTGCGCACTAAATCTAATGAATTTTTTGCACGAACAATTCTATGTTCATACGATATTGTTTGTTTAACAGAGACATGGCTTAACGATTCCTTTTATAGTAACGAATTTTTCAGTAATGACTTTGTTATTTATCGCAAAGACAGGGACGAAGTGGCAACGGGTCGGTCGCGGGGGGGCGGCGTTGCGGTGGCGGTGCGCCGTGAACTGTGTTCGACATCCACTGCTGGCGCACCTTCTGGGTTTATCGGCTCTGAGGAGCTGTGGGTTAGCATTCCATGTACATCAAATAATGAGATGCGCGCGCCGGCGCATTTACGACAGCGGTGCGACGTTGCTGCCACCGTATTCAAACATCGAAACGAAACTAACTATTTGCATTTAATTTGTACATATATTCCGCACGGACCTCATCACGCTAAAAGATTAACGTCCTTCTTTGACAATGTTTACAACTTTATGGCGTCCCATCCGAATGATATGTTTATGATAGTGGGCGATTTTAATGTTACTAATGGTATTTGGAATTATAACGTAGATTCAAATAGTATGTCCATTGTTAGCAACGATGACGAGCTTGCCTGTTTAACCGCAGATTTCATGAATTTAGCGCAATTAAAACAATACAACTCCATTCAAAATCTAAATTTAAGACTGTTAGACTTAGTGTTTTGTACTTCCCGTGTTCAAGTATCACGTAGCTTTAACCCATTGACACCTGAAGATTCACATCACCCTGCTATTGATATAGATTTGACTATAGAATATATAGAACCATTTTTAAGTAAACCTCATTCACGTAAACCTTTGTTTCACCGCGCAGACTACGAAGCTATAAATTCAGAGTTGTTAAAAATTAATTGGCTTGAAGAATTTCAGTCTCGTTGTGATTTAGAGTCAGTTGTAGAATATTTTTATTCGATCTTAAATAAGTTAATACACAAATATATACCTTTTGGAAGCACCACTCTCGCTACAAACCATTCCCCGTGGTTTACACGCCCACTTATAAAATTATTAAACGAGAAACGTAAATACCATCGTAAATGGAAACGTTATAAGGATCCCATGGACTATATAACATTTTCTCTTTTGAGAACTAGGGCACAAAAACTTAAAAAAAAATGTTACGAAACATATAAAATTATAACAGAAGACAAAATTAAAAGCAACCCAAAGTATTTCTGGACATACGTGAAATCTAAAACAGGGCACAATGTTATACCTCAAAACTTAACTTACAACAACATAACGTCTAACGATAGTACAGAAATCTGTAATCTTTTTAATAATTACTTTAACTCCGTTTTTATACAACCTTCACTTGAGGATCGTAATAGTAGCTTCGAATTCAACGCACATACAAGTGATTCAGCCTCGTCATTGAATATAAGTACAATTTGTATAGACAAGAAAATCGTTAAAAATGAACTGAAGCGTGTTAATGTCAATAAGGGTGCAGGATATGATGGTATTCACCCATTATTTTTATCTAAATGTGCACATGCATTGTCAGTCCCAGTGACATACATATTCGAAAGTTCACTTAAAACTGGTACCTTCCCAGAACTTTGGAAAAAAGCGCTCATTACTCCAATACCTAAAAACGATAATACTAATGACGTCAGTCAATACAGACCCATTTCGAAATTATGCGTCCTTGGCAAGCTTCTTGAAAAAATTGTAACTAATCAATTATCCTATCATATTCGTAGTCATATAACACCCAACCAGCATGGTTTCTTTCGCGGCAGATCTGTTGATACTAACTTAGTTACATTCACGAACTTTTTATTAAAAGCAATGGACAATAAGCTACAAGTAGACGTCATTTATTCCGATTTCTCCAAGGCCTTCGACAAGATTAGTCATTTTGTTCTGTTAAACAAACTTTGGAGTGCCGGCATTCATGGGGATTTGTTCCGTTGGATAAAATCATATATAAGTAATAGATCTCAGGCTGTTTCTATCAGGGGTTTTATGTCAGATTTTAAAACTGTGCCCTCTGGCGTGCCACAGGGCTCTCATTTGGGACCATTACTCTTTAATCTATATATAAACGACATTCAAAACTTCATCAGTAGTAAATTACTTTTATATGCTGATGATGCTAAAATTTTTAGAGTAATCACGAATGAAGGTGACTGTGCGTCTCTTCAACACGATCTAAATTCTTTAGCCGACTATTGTTCTAAAAATCAATTATTCTTAAATCCTGAAAAGTGTTCGATTATATCTTACTCCCGTAAACACAATAATATCAATTATGCCTACAATTTAAATAATAAAATACTCTCTAGATCAAGTTCAATTCGGGATTTAGGCATTATTTTGGACTCTAAATTAACTTTCAAGAACCACTACGATAATATGATTCAACGAGCGAATCGTCAACTGGGCTTTTTACTTAGAACTTGCAAACCTTTTAAAAGCACACTTACCTATAAAACTTTATATTTTTCGCTGGTACGATCTATATTGGACTTCGGCTCTGTGATCTGGAGTCCTTACCATGCATGTCACATCAATAGGATTGAAAGAATTCAAAAAACATTTTTAAGAATTCTAGAGTACAGAGTCGGGTCCGATAATGTATCGTATGGTGGTTCATTAAAAAAACACGAAATTTTAACCCTGAATCTTCGACGGCAACAGCGAGACTATATGTTTTTGTATAAAATTTTAAATAACTTTATCGATTCCCCTGACCTTTTGGAAATGATCAGCTTAAAAGTACCGTCAAAAAGTATTCGCCGACCTAATAATTTATTTGCTGTTCCTATATCGAGTACTCAATTCACCTCTAACTCATTTTTCAATCGTTGCTTGGCTGCCTACAATGAACATATTGGTCATATTGATCCTTTTTGTCAATCTATCTCTAAATTTAAAGTAAAAGTTAATCAATCCTTATTTGAAAAAATGTATAATACCTTGTAATATGTAACTACTAAACATAATAAAATGTACCTTGAGACACAATTCAGTATTTAAAAACTTGTAAATTTAAAGTAAAATCTAATCAATCCTTATTTGAAAAATGTATAATACCTTATAATATGTAACTACTAAAACACACTAAAATGTTCCTTGAGATACAATTCAATATTTAAAAACTAGTAAATTTAAAGTAAAAGTTAATTAATCCTTATTTAAAAAATGTATTATACCTTGTAATATGTAACTACTAAAACACACTAAAATGTACCTTGAGATACAATTCAATATCTTAAAAACTTGTCTAATGTATTTTTAATACACAAATTGTTGGCACTCAAAGTCTAGAATAACATATATTAAGTTAGTTTAAGATGTTGTAATGTAATACATGACTGTCTGTGTCCAAAATACAATAAAATAAAAAAAAATAAAATAAAAATACTGGAATTCACGTATAATAAAAAATGTAACAAGTCATTCGCGGCACAATCTAATTACAAAAAAATACCACAAAGGCTTAGTACATTATAATAGTATGATGTAGTCCGAAGAACTCTGTGTGGGCTACAAAGAGTTCTACGGCTTTGCGGCGACATTAACAGTATCTAATCGTACGTAGCCTAATATTAAAAAGAGAAATATCTAAAATAGCGTGTGTCACGAACTTTAAAACAAGAATGCATTGAACAGAGAATGTTTCCACGAGTTGGCAAAGACGAGAACGTGTAATATTACTACGTATCCGTCCATCAGCGGGCACTCCGCGAGAAGCTTTTCTATGTTTATTTTTTTAGGTTTCTGTCATCGTTCAGCAGTTCAAGTGTATTGAGTTGCCGTGTGATTCATTTCTCACACATCATCTGCACGCGGCTCTGCTTACATTTACTCCCATATACAAGTCTTAAATATTTCGAAATTAAAACTGCTTAGATGAAGTCTTGTCAAAATCCCGTTCGTGATTACGTTCGCCCAGCTGAAAAAACATTATAATATTATTAATATTTTTATATTACGCAAATAATATAACTAATAGGGCAATTTAGACGAGGCCAACGACATCATATGTTAAAATCCGTCCAGGTCTGGATTGCTGGTAGTGCGAAAAAATAAACATACATACATCACAGAGACATATTTCAGTTTCACTTCTTTGATTAATTTTGTTGCTGATGGTGGAACAATATTAATAGAAAGCTATTCAAAGTAACCGAGCATATAATTTATGCTCGGTTACTTTGAATAATTAATTACACGAACTATTCTATAAGCCATTCTATAGACACCTTGACAATACATTTCTAACCCGTACTAATCTTCTAAGTATTGAAGCCTCTGATCTCGCCGCATTCAGCAAGATCACAAGTAATCGAACACGATTTGAATGGAGATGTTCAAAGCTGATTATATCATTGTATCTGCTTCCGTTGAATCGACAATGAGTCGCAGTCATCGATTGCGGACAATGAGTGGCAAACAATCGCGGCAACAATCGCTGTCACACGACACCCGCTGCATTGTTCGCTGCCGAGGACTTCATGAGAATCGGCCACGGAGATGTCAGCAGCATATACAACACGAGATGTTTTGAAAGTTCATGCTATGATGTAGATCAAATTAATACATAAAAAGTGAAGATACATCTCACCAAAAGGTGCTTGTAAAAGTTGGGAGAGCCGTCCATTAATTGTGTACCATGGCACCGCCACATCTATTATAGTCTTACAACATCAGTGTTTGTGACCCACCTTAGATAGTTACATACGATTTTAAATCGAGTAAAGATTCAGGACTCCTGACTATGGGATAGATTTCAGACTCGTCGGCAACATTGATTTACAAAAATACAATAAATTATATCTTTTCTTCTTTTAATTCTTTGAAATTGATTGCTTTATTTTAGTCAAAAAGAAAGAACTCTATCTGCATGAAAATTTAATAGCATGCATGAAAGTTCACTAATAGACCTGGCCCTTCATTTTTAAAAAGACCAATACCCAACAGTGGATTTTTGCAGAAATGTTAACCATTACTTAAGGTTACCATAATATTTAAAATGTCTTAACAAACTGCGCATCGGACTTACAATCTGATGGTTTATTATACGGATTGGAAATAGATGACTGCTTAGCCTTTCATGACGTTCTCGTGTGGAGATCGACTGCATTATTGAACAGCTGTTTACATGCGCGGCGTTAACTGCTCGATACACTACTCATCTGGGTATCGATGCAACCTTTATATCACAGCGCTAGGTACCTTTCCTTCTGGGGTTTTTATGATATAGGAGTAGCAGACCATCATGCAGTCCACCTGATGGTAAGGGGCTACTGCCACCCGTGGATGTCTGTAATCTACCCCAGATAGGATTAGATATTCCTACGTGAGGTCGGCTACAGACGCGCCGCTATCCCTGAGGACTAAGCTGGAACTCCTCGGAAAAGTATGTTTTCCTTACCACACCCTTCAAACCAGAACACAGGAGTGCTTAATTCTACTGTTATGTGGTAGAAATAGGTGTGGCGGTGGTGCTGCAGTAGACCAACTCGTGTAGAATGTTTGGATGTTTTAAAATTTAAAAATCCTAACGAGGTTCAACGACTGCCACTTATTATAATCAACACAAACAGCTTATCATATTCGGGGTACGAAAACGTGCATGAAAACCAACATTTATTGTGTAGCGCCGGTTTAAAAAAAGGTCAAATGTATGTTTTAGGTATGCCTAAACTTACAAGGTGTTCCATGCACTAAGGAACATAACATACGAACGACATTACAGTCCGTCGACTGTCGCTGACGACCGTCATCGACATGATCTGTCGCTTGTGTATTAGCTCTTTTAGTCCTCAAACATAGAAACGTATTTATAACCTACCTCAAAATGTATTCAATCCCATTTTGAGCTTAATTATGCATGCCCATGGGCTGTGGTGTCCACTGCCATCAATGGGTACATACTCATTTGCGATTCATTTTCACAAAAAATATCCCACAGAGAGACCATTGATTACGTTCATTCGATATCAAACAGCCTCTCAAAGCAAGCCCCATATTAGCGTAATACATACTAATTCCATCTTAATTAGCAGTAATCAAAGACATTCAATAGTTATGCTAACATCCGTGCTTGCTCGAGTATGGTAATTTGTTCTAATCAAACCAACCGCGTTGTAACGCGAATGTACTCGTATGTAGAGATTCTATTGGGGATTTCAGTTGTACATAATATTGATGTATAGATTTGAACTGCTTTGAACAGATTGTTTAATAAACAAATTAGTATTTATGTGATAGTCAGGTAGCAAAGGAATCATCAACAACCTATTACTGTCCCAAGCGGGGCACGGGTCTACTCTCATACTGAAAAGGATTAGGCCATAGTCCACCGCGCTGGCCAAGTGTGTATTGGTAAACTTCACATACCTTTGAGATTTTTTTTTATAAATCTCTCAGGTATGCAAGTTTCCTCACGATGTTTTCCTTCACCGTTTAGGAAGTGATAATTAATTCCTAATACACACATAACTTTGAAAAATCAGAGGTTGCATGCCTGGGATTTGAACCTCGGACCCCTCGATTCGTTGTCACACAGTACAGCGCTGTTATTGTTATGTTTATATTACCGGAGGGTATTGTTTTTCGAGCGTATGTACCTATTATGGACGTACGTATGTAGATTAAAGATATGTATATCTCATTTTTTGGTAAGAATTTGTGGACATATTCTTAAATTACTTCCCTATTTAGTTAATTATTCTTAAGCAGTCGGGTTTTTGTTTTCATAATAATAAGTAGTTGTTGTTATATGAAACAGAAGTACGTGCAGCGGTGGTCCGAATTAAACCAAATATTTGGTTACCAATTTTTACGTTTTCATTACCTAGTTCAATTTATTAAAATTTAATTCAAATTTATTTCTTAACTATATCTGAAGTTCTAGGAAATCGGTCGCCGACTCACGTTAACACAATCAATAACTTTATCAAGAAACGCCAATTAAACTTCAGTTTTATTACAAGGGTTTTAACTCCACTAAGTAACTTTAAGAAGTCAGTCGCTACTTTGAATGTTCTTCTCTGTAAAAACAACGTAATGAATTCTCCGAACCATAGCAATTTTATTTATGTTTTATTTGTATGTATCCTGTATTTAAAGTATTATCTTGATTAGTTATTTAATTAGGCACCATGACAGCTAATGCCTACTAGCTTGATTTTTTTGAAAAATAATTTGAAAGTTCAAACACTTGTACATGGTGGGAAGTAGGTACGGAAGACCAATCCATGTGGGATTCAAACCGGCTAAAGATCTGAGACAAGTTTTAATGACTTGTATCAAACTACAATCGGGACTGACATTATAAATTGCTCTCAGAAATACTGAAGCGCATATATACATCTGCCAACCATGTCTAACATTACTTTACGATCCAAAGCGCTAGAGCGATATACGTCCGCAGATATAATAACGTAACAAAAAATATACGCGTAATTGCCTCTCTTCTTTGGGTAGTCGGTTAAAATGGTTACAAAGGTATCTACGCCCTTAGTTACAATTAGTTAAGATTACAAAGTACCCATCACTTTCCATACCTCTAAAAGCCTATCCCAAACAGAATCAGCACAAAGCAGCAAGTTCGCTTCACCCGTCATTTCCTGTGGCCGCGCAGTTTTTGTCCCGTCCTACACAAACACGGCCACCTGTGCGATGTTTACTGACGCTTCGACGAAACTCCGTTTGCGGGTGGGCTGCGGGCCTAGGGAACTTTGTTATAGGGTGAGACGAAACGTTCCAACTTAGTCAACTAGGATTACAGTACGTAGGCGCCGATGACCAAATACCATTCGGAAGATCAGACAATCTCGTTTGTTACGTCATTTTAAAACCACGTTAAAATCGCACAAGGAAAATCCTTAATCCTTATTCCAGACGATCCTCATGGGGTGAACGGGATAAAATTATTTAAATTCTTTCTTTTTCTTGATAGTTGTTCAGAGTGGGTAAAATCGAGTTCAAAGTTTCCTTTATATACATACAGGTCAAGCTAATAAAAGCGTGGTAAAAAACTGATTTAATCTGCCTATCATGTCTATGTATCATTTAAAAAAGAACCGTACCAAGAGTTTGTATATTAAAGTCTGTAATATTCCGAATATAAAGTAACTTTTAGCCTACAGTTGTGTAGCAAGAGTTGGAAGAAGATGTACATATCGATCCTTTGATCTACAAGTGTATGTAAAATAGAAATTAAATTTTAAATATTTATAATTAGGATCTAATAGAATTATATAATAATAAGCTTATTGATATTTGTAGTTATTTACATAATTACCTTATAAAATAAGCTTACTAATTATCTTGTTCAATATGTAACACGGCACCGTCAAACGATCCCGAATTCTGAACACATCGTTTATTTTTTAAATACCGTAGTCCGTCCGTTCCAACTCAAAACGTAATCCAATACGCTGGGACCACAGGTTTCCATCAGAGAGCAGGACGGACGGACGTGGATTAATCTCATTGGAAGTTTTTGGGGTTGTCAAAAAGGAAATCCTATTAGCGAGCAAATCCCATCGCACTGGCAGCCTGCTCTTGAATTATCGACAAGCTGAATTCCAAATGCGTTGGGAATTGGAGGGCGAGCTGGAAATATGCTTGATAAGAACCTTGCGTCAGCGGATTGGCGAGTTAATATGATTTCGGGACATGTAGCGTTCTTGGCACGTGACCAGTTTATCTATTAGGCAGCAGACTTAGTGCCGTTTACTTAGTAACAAAATAGATGTGAATTGATTTTTGTTAGTAAATATTATAATAAAATAATAATTTCAATAAATGCGGTTGCTTATCACTGAAATCGGTTGATAGGTATGTTAATAAGATACTCGTATGTTTGTCGCAGAGCAGGCAACAAGCAAGGTTCGATCCCCGGTGAAGCAAATTTTGAATGATTGAATTAGTGTTTATGTTGTCAATATGTTGTGCTTACAATGCACTGGGTATTCTATTAGAGCTATAATTGTAGGAAATGTTCTTGACACTTAACAGGCGTAACCCGAATAGGTATGTAACATAGACTTAGAATTTGTTTGCTACTACTCGTATATCTATTGTATGTAACCGCGGACAAAACCCAAACGTTGATTTAATTCCTATGGGTTACGACGCTGGCCATAAAACTACGTCCACTCCGGTTAACCTCACGAATTTGGATCCACACCTTGTCAGTTGATGACGCGCATCGCTTAGACAACTCATTTAGAATTCCTCCAACAACGCGCCGCTCAGAACACAGAGCGTGCCAATCAGTCAACGGCTAATTACCGTATGAATCCACAAACGATCGCTTTGTTTGCTAAATGAATGCTCATTGTGCACTGGACAACGGCCCCACTTCCTGTGAGCACAAAGTACTTTGTAAATACCAACTGTATTTTCTATCTATTGTACTATTATTAGGTATATATATACTCGTATATGTCGTGAGGCAATATATACATCTACATCTAAAAGTGGTGTGTGAACTCTACTAATAATACGCATGTAACCAACGCGATGGATTCTAGCCTAAACCCTTTTCATTTTGAGAGCAAACCCGTGTTCAACACTAGGAAATAAAGGACTGATGATACCCAGTAGGAATAATGATAGCCAAATTGCTTAAAATTCGGGATCTCACATTGGGGGTTTGAAAATCAAATCACTGCCTTATCAAAGTTCGTGGTACAAATTAATAATATTATGACTGGCGTTAATAGTGAAGAAAACATTGAAAGGAAACCTACATGTCCAAAAGTATTATATATCGCAATAAGAGATACAATCGTATTGAAATCCCTATATTCTTTATTAACTTTTATTTACTTCACCCAGAGTCATAACTACAGGTGCTAAAGCTTAGCGCACATGCAGACCGCACCGAATTGCATTTATTTATTTATTTATTTATTTATTTACATGCCAACAGCAACACACACAATACATTATATAGTACTTAGAAGTACACTATAGTAGTATTAATAATATAAGGTTCGTATGAGTGCCAATTATAGGCATGAACAACGTTTATATATTAGTCTGTATTTTTAATTTGTATGGAACAAATCGAACCATACGCAACCATTATAATGCTGACTGAGCATGGTAATAATGAAACAACCGCAACTGTTGCCCACTAGTTTCAATCTGTGCCATTTAACTATGATATAAGTTCTACTGATATAAGTAGTGGGACAGTAAAGGGTTGCTGATGATGATGATAAGTGCTACTTATGTGCTAAAATTTTATTTTTTAAAATAGATAATGTATCAAAGAAAATGTCGAATTCCTTATCTATATTGCATAGTCGGTTGTATTCGGCGCAAATTCGAGGAAGAGGGGAGTGTTTGAGGATGTTAGTTCTACACGCAGGAATGTGGAAAAGTTTACTAATGTGATGGCGTGGGTACCGAGAAGGAACGTTCAGTTTAACGTCGTTCAGTAGACTGTTGGAAACTATGACTCCACTCAAAAGTTTTTTGAGAAATAATATGTCTGCAAGTGCGCGACGTTTGTGTAGTGATGTCATTTTAAAGTGTTCTAGACGAATATCATAAGTTGCTCTGTGTGAAATATCAGCTGCATGGAACGCCAGGTGTCTTGTGAAAGATCGTTGGATGCTTTCTAAGCGCTGTGAATGTATACAGTATTGGGGATTCCAGACTACAGACGAATACTCAAGTTGACTCCTTACCAGAGCATTGTAAAGAATTATTTTTGTTTTTGGAGAAAAAAACCCTTTGGTGTTTCTTTTAATAAAACCCAGCATTCTGCCTGATTTTTTAATAACAGTATCAATATGAGATGTAAATTTGAGATGTGTATCTAGTGTTATGCCAAGATCTCGGATTTCAGTCACCTCAGACAAATTTTCACTACTTAGGATATATGAAGACTTAATAGGTTTGTGTTTTCTAGTATATTTTATATGGAAACATTTTTTTAAATTCATATTCATACCATTCTCTTCACACCACTTATTAATTCTGTCAAGATCATCTTGCACAAGCTGGGCATCTTTTACGGTTTCCACTTGTCGGTAGATCTTTAAATCATCAGCAAAAATAGAGAATTTGCAATTTTTGATGGCTAATGTAATGTCATTTATAAAGACAGAGAACAAGATGGGGCCCAAGTGAGATCCCTGTGGAACTCCAGAGTCAGCGCAATACTCGCGTGATTTATATCCGTTAATTGCCACTACGAGAAGTCTTTTTGAAAGATATGAGTTGAACCAGTCCAACAGGGAATTTTGTACGCCAAATTTGCCTAACTTGTTTATTAAGAGATGATGATTCACTTTATCGAAAGCACTGGAAAAGTCTGTATAGATGGCGTCAACTTGTTGGCCTTTGTCAATTTGCTTCGTTAGATAGGTGACGAGACACACTAGATTGGTTTGAGTAGAGCGTCCACTTCTAAAACCATGCTGGTGTTCGGATAAAGCCCGATCTACGTGTCGCGTGACGATCGGACAAACTAGCGACTCAAATAGTTTTGAAAGACATGACAAAATTGAAATTGGTCGATAATTCTTTGTGTCGTGGATATCACCACGTTTAAAAATTGGAACAATTTTTGCTCTTTTCCATTCGTCAGGAAATACGCCGTCCTTTAGGGATCTATTAAAAATTATAGAGAGTGGTAGGGCGAGAGCAGACCCACATCGCTTTATTAATACTGGAGGAATTTCATCAGGACCGGCTCCTTTGTAAATACTGAGCTTTTTGATGGCCCGTCGAACATCATTTTCGCTTATTACAATGCAGCATAAGTCGTTCGTAAGTTCCGTATAGCTTGATTTCATTAAATCTGATGACGTCTTGCCAAATACCGAAGAAAAGTTACAGGCAAAAAGTTCAGCGATGTCAGGAGCTGATTTTGCCACGCGATCGTCTAAATGCATTTCTGATGGAATTGTTGAGTCACCGTTTCGTCTATCCTTCATAAAACGCCAAAATATTTTAGGATTTTTTGCGATGTTAGATTCTATCATTGTCTTGTAACTTTTTAGACACATATTTTGTAATTTGTGACTACGTTCACGAAGAATTTCATATTCAAAATTATCGCGTGGGTTTTTATATTTACGATACTTTTTTCTCAATCTATTCTTTTCGGCAAGCAATCTAATAAGTGACCTGGTAAACCACGGTGGGAATTTTGTATTTCTAGGCTTGGATATTGGAGTATGCAACTCTATTACTTTAATAAGATGTTTGTACAAAATAGTGGTCATTTCGTTAACATTTGGAGATCTATCGAATTCAAGATTCCAGTTCACGTTGTTTAATTCTTGTATAATTTTAGTGTAGTCAGCTCTGAAATAATTATACCTAGGATATATACAGGGTTTTATGAATGTAGGTTTATGATCAAGTAAGGAGATAAGGAGAGGAGGATGATGTGGGTCAAGTCTGCTTAATGTATTAGGCGATTGAGTAACATGCACTGTATTAAAATCAGAGAGTACAAGATCTAATAATTTGCCATTTGTATTTAATACACCATTCATTTGTTTTAAGTTATTAATAGATAAGAAATCGACAAAAGTATGTCCCAATTTACAGTTATAGTTACTCGGGACATAAGAGTCATCATCTAAGCGCCGCGACCAACTAATAAAACTTAAATTAAAGTCACCGATGATTATTGTTTGATCTGATTTTTCAATAACTTCATTTGCGCTGGTTAAGAACTGTTTGAGAGAATCCAAATTGACAGGTGGGGTTAGGTACACAACACATATTGATATAATTTGTACAGTATTGTTATTTCTTAATTCTATTGTCACCCACAGATCTTCTTCTTCCGATTCGTATTTAAGAAGGCGGCATGACTGAATTTTTTTCGAAACAGCAATCATAACCCCCCCTCCGTCTTTTTTGGATTCCCTGTGACATTTTCTATCTTTACGTAAAACGACATAGCGCTTATCAATAAATTCACTATTTTCTATACAAGAGTTTAGCCATGTTTCTGTTAGTGCTATAATATCATATTCGTTAAGCAAGATATTTTTTAAAACATATTCAGTTTTAGTCCTCATTCCACGGACGTTTTGATAAAATGTAGTTATAGCCATAATGAAATACTAAAACACCAAAAACTTAAAAGAGAAAATAATAATAATAAAAATATACTGCAAATAACAATTAAAACTAAGTTAAAAATTTTAGGCTCTCTATGTCTTTTACAAAAATAGCGGAGCTTTGTTCGTTTTTTCTTAGAAATATTCTTCCATCCCTCACCCACACGAATTTGTAGCCTATGTCTTTAGCTTTCATTCGCGTAGCGGCATTGCATTGAAAAAATATAACCGTATCGTTGTTGGATTTCGTGTATTCCTTTTTAACTTTTCACTTCCGATATGTGGATTACGAATTTCGGTGATATCGGCTCAGCCATGAAAAACCGAGCGAGAGTGTGTCTGAGTTCACAGCGAAGGGTTCTGTAGTGGAAATGGAATATTAATTCCGACTGCAGAAGTGTTTTTTGCAGTTTTAACTAAGTTTCATAGAATTTCTGTAACTTACAAGTGCATATTCTGTATATGTATACCATACAGCATTTAAATTTTACGGAGGTAGTTATAAAGTTCCAAAAATGAGTCATTTTACGAGTTTCAATTTGCAGAAAATATATTTTCGGGTTAAAACACGAATTCTTTGCTAATTGATAACTCAACACGACGCGTTTACAGCGTGTTTATAGTTCATTTTATTCCTACACAACATTACAGTTTTACAAATCACGTTTAAGACATTTACTGGCTATTAAATCAAAGGAGTTTGCTCGTACATTTGTAGTCGAAACGACTCGCGGATGAAACGTTAACTGTCTAGGAATTTATTTGGTACTACACGAATGACGTTCATTTGTGTAGTCAAAACTACTGATTGCCTAAGGGTTTGAAATTCGGAGGAGAATTCTCGCTCATAAGTCCGGGATTCGAATCGAATTTAGTGCCTCCGAAGTCTAACCTTAAAAATTACTTGCTTCGTTTAGTTAATGATACATTAATTATAGGTAGATACATCGAAGGGCTATAAAATGGAAGATCTGAATAATCTTGATACAAAAACTTTATCCCATTTTACACCGACAACAATTTATTACCAATTGGTCATATGTATCAGATTATAATTTTACTTCTCGTTCACGATCTATTTGTACCATTTAGATACTTATATGTAATGCATATACAGATTATACATATAACATATGTAATATTAATGTTTGTAGCACGAAAATTAAAATTATGATACAAACTATACTAAAGTACCTCCATGTACCCGAGGATTACTGTGATACATTTTCAAAATATGACAACTACAAAGGAGTGTGACAGGAAGCGCCGACTGTCCAGGATGACGTCAGCAAACAAAGGGTCGGCTACATCAGACAATTAGCGGTGGCCAATGCCAACCGTGTGCGGCTACTCTGTTAGAATAGATGCTCCCTTTGATTCTGATTAATTTCTGCATCTTAAACGACAATCAAACGTCTTAAGTAAATTGCCTAACGTATTTCCATCTTCAATCCACATAGGAGCTGAATTGTAAAGCTCTATGTCAACAATACTCGTAGAGTAAGTCAAGTAATTAGGATAGAGTATGCGTATTTATTGCTAAAATTTGCCTACCGCCAATACAGATTAATTAAAATTGCAGGATACATTGGGTCTTTCCGTCGGTCGGCCACAAAAGCGACGCTACACTTCAGAACTAAGCTGGAATATCTTACATAAGCCTGCCTTACCTTCCCTTCAAACCGCCGCAGTGACATGCAGACGGATTGTGCCTGCTTCAATCTATCCACGATTTGGTTAAAAACAAAAATAATTTGTTTTTGTATGCGTTCTGTTCGCACACATACAGAAAGAGAAGTAAAAAGAGATGCCACCATTTCACAGTACAATGTTTACTGAACCTAAAATTACACACACGTTATGTTCACGTCGAATTCGGCAACCTTTGAAAGGTACCTAACCCTCACTCAGACAGAAAAATAAAAAGCAAGTAAAATACAACACAGTTCAATGCGCTACATAGTCAGCACTTAACTTTGTCTGTGAGCGACACCACGCGACGGAACGAGTATGCCACATCGAACTTCCATTAACGCTTTCCACAACTGTGGTGAACTCGTCTTAAACTATCGCTTTGTTTCATACACATTGCTTTGTTACTATCACTTTGTATTATTCTACAGTTACAAGAACGAGCAATGTATACTAAATTAATGTTATTGTCTCGTCTACTGACCCAGTAGCTGCATTTGATTGACACTCGATTCGAAAACTAAAGCGATTACATCGCGGGTTCTGCGTGACTAGTCAGATAGCGTAGCGAAGTGGAACGGTAATGTAATGTGCGTACGTGCTGAGGCAGCATCCGGTGGCGGTGCAGGAAGGGCCCCAATCGATAGTAGTTCCCGCTTGCTTCCCAACTAGCTTCGAACTGGCTGTTGGGTTGACACTTGACACAAATAAAGGTGTTTAATTTTATTATATAACAAAAAATATTATTAAAATTTCTATCTTACACGATGACATTTCGACGTAGTTGCAAGGATCATAGTCACGGCAAATATATGGAGGAGAAAATATTGACAAGTAATGATAAAGGTGGTAGAAGTAAGTATCTTAAATTCTCCTGCGTCTAGCAACAGTTTAGTGCGTAATCAGTCTTCTGCTGTAAGTAAGTAAATGGTATCATGGCGAAACAAGTTCACGTTTTTACTCCTGCGTTTCAAGTACCTTAGTCCTTAAGCGTAGCAACGCAGGTTTAATATTAATAAACTTTGTGTATTATTTCCGTTTTCACTTCTTCTTAACATAGCGTCCTTGGTGGCTACTTCCAGAACGTAAAAAAAAAACATTAAACATAAATTAATTTATCGACCTTATTTACAATTAGATTTTTATTTATATCACAACATTTAACACTGGCTGTCTCTTTTGCCAAAGCTCTTTGCAAAATTTGTGTTCAAATACTCAAATAATTGAATAGATCAACAAACAAAGCAAAAAAAAAAATTGGAATTCTGCGTCATTAGCACACTTGACAGCCCTGTGCAAAACGTTCTTGACTTTATAATTTCGATAAGTGTTTGTGGTTTAGCGTCCCGCACACGCTTGCATGTAATTTCAAACATACTCCGTTGAACCTTACATATAGGGTTATATGTAAACGAATATTATATATGGTACTTTATTACTGGTTACTACAATCAATTGGTACCCACTATTATAATCTGGACACTCGTATACGGTTTTTCATGTTTTATGTAAAAAATATGGGTTTCCTTAATGCCCTCAAAATCGGTTAAGCTATTATTAAGCTACTTTATACTGAAACGTAACAAAAACATACATACATTACAAAAATAATATTAGGTAAATTATAACACGAGACAACAGTTCAAGTTGCGAGTTCTATTCTGGTTTTAAGGATATACTCGTAGAAAAACGAAAGAACCTGGAACCATGCTCGAATCCATACAATGTGGCCACTCCGCCACAGGGGCGTATTATTTTCAGCCTCATAATGACAGTGTTAAGCTTTGCTGTGTTTAAGTTTGAATGGTGTGCTAAGCGAGATATACTTGTATTTATCTGTGGTATTCCAAATTAATCCTCAGGGGTACCAACGCATCTACAGCCGACCTCAGGTATTCCTATTTGGATGCCCATGGGCGGTTATAGAAACTTACCATCAGGTGGACTAAATGATCATTTAGTAATATGTCGATAATAATATAAAAATCTTGTAACACTAATACTTGCCAATAAACGACATGTATCGAAACACGATAGCGTGAGTAATTCGACCATAAATTTTGATTAACGGCCGCCGTTGGCACAATTTCATAAGAAATAAATATAATGTCTACTAGTGAGCGTTGCCACGATTAATCGTGTAATGTTCACGGCAGTTTATTAGCTGGTGAGATTCCGTGAATCCGGTATAAGGGCGCTTCCAGCTGACAAAGGATGTGAAAAAATAATCGATTTTCATAATAATAATCGATTTTTAAATGATATTTTTGTGTGTTAGCCGCTTTTTTATAATGTAAAATTTTCAAATAGTAAAGATCAATCTTTAATAAACTTAATTTATCATTTTTTTTAATCGATTATATTAGATGAGCGGTTGGCAACCCACGACGTACTATTTAAAAACAAATTTAATGACGACATTTTTTTTATTCGCTGGGCAATTTGAGTTCAGTTTAATAACTCTATTTATTTTGACGAAAGAGTAATCGATTCTTTTAATTAATCGATTTTTCAGTCGTTCTCCCATCCCTCCTCTGACTCAACAAGGAAAGCGCCATTGTGCTATTCGCGAAGCAATTTTGGACATAATGGAAGCATGTGTAGCATTGTGGGCGAACGAGGTCAGGGAAGCGCTTGCTCTTTCATAGTGACTTGCGAAGCAATCAACGCGTTATCTAGTTTTTATTTTCTCTTCAAAACTTAACTGAGCTGTCTTGTAGCCTTGGTAACAACTGCTGTTCGTATCTACTATATGTTGTCATGGGAAAATATCTTCAATTTCTTGGTTTGCGAATTGATTATTAAATCATAAGTTTTTATTGGTGCCCATGGTAGGTAATTAATTGCCAACAGAACAAACAAGGAATACGCCTCAGTGGACTCACGAAGTATTTTGCCACAACTATACTATATATTCTGCCCTACCAAAATGAGAAGGATTAATGACACAACTATGACAAAGTGTGAGTGAGTAAGCTTCACACATAATAAGAATATTAGGAATTTCCCCGTTTATACTTTTCTGGATAATATTACGCCGAAATAAATTATGATTTAATTTCGATGAAACATAACTATAGTATATTTGATTAAATGCCTGATTGGTTTACTGGTCAATATATTTGTTTTAATATTTGTAAAATGTTATCACAATACAGATAATAGGTCTAATAACTCTATTTCATAAATCTATGTACAAAATAAATGATATGTTTCGATTTAGTTAAGTGTATTTGAACGCCGATGTATGTATATTTTGACCGATGAGCCGACAACTGATGTGTGTGCATCGACCCTAATTCCGGTGGAAGTGGTTCAAAACAATTTTGATTAGCAACACGTAGATAATATCCAAAAGTGGGGCGCTATGATTGCGATAAATCAAGAAACCATTTCACTCCAATATCAAGCGGTCCACATATTAGGAGCAAAAGTTATCGAGGGGTCGACAAAAATAGCGAACGGTGTCAGCGTTCAGCAAACAATGTGTCGAACGTGTCAGCTAACAGTTTTCGTCTACTTTGTGAGTAACGAAGAATGCATGTCTTCCACACCTCGTTTATAATGTTTCGGTGAAATGCATCCGGAGACGCCCGAAGGCCGTTAAGAAATTGACGACCCCATTCGCTCATACCATTACTTTTTACTGTTCTTCAGTTTCGTTCGTTGCTTGATAACAGTGTGCACTCACTATCTCATTTTGGAGAGCGTACACGTTAAAATCCAGTTCTTAATGCTCACGAGCGACGAGATTGTGTAATTTTCTTCTGAAATTGCAGGGAATAGCCATCGTACCGGCTATTCGGCATCAGGAACCCGTTTCTCCATAAACTAAGAATACCTTAAACAAGCACGCATACCTACACAATCACACCGCACTTAAATTGCATCGAAGCACATAACTCGCCTAGAAATGCATTCGTCGACAATAAAGACATTTCATTGGGCACCGGACCGCCTTTATTACCTTATCGGTCTCGGCTCGCATGATGTCACTTGGCTGCAATTTCGCTCCATTTCCATATTTTCCATATTTCTTCGTCAGCTGCGGTCCGTTAAAACCCCATTTGGTAAAGCCGTAGAGAGGCTCATTATGTCCCCGCACGCACGCCGTAATGTAGTTTTTGTTCGACAGTTTTTGCCCCGACAGCGCCATGCGCATCTGGAAATGAGTTGCGTACCTAATAGTTCGGAATACCGAGGGGCTACGTGCTTCGCTTATGCCCGCCACTATAATTTATTTGAAGCACTGTACCATCCTCTCTTTCCGACTAACACACTTCGTTCACGAGAGAAAGAGACGGACGGACCGAGGCGTGGTGTTATCGTGCGAGAATGCTGTCGGAACTGGGATCCAAATAAAGTAAGATAAGTCGCTTACACTGTTGGCGTAGAAGCGCCACGTTCGAGAAAAAATGGTCAGATATTGTCCGTATTCATTATAAGTTGTAAAGAGGGTACGACAGACGCCGCAAAAAGTTCTCCCGTTCGCCTCCAAATGTAGCAATTTAGCTCCACATTATTTCTTTTGCAATTATTTTCACTGCAGCGCTCCTTTCATACGAGATTTATTACAGTGAGTTGGAGAAACTACCACTAAAATATTATTTTCTTTGATATAAAATATAACGTTGAACTGGAATCACTGAAGCTATAATAACTGTGAAATTTATAAAATCTGACAAAAAATAACAAAACTGACGTTGTGAATAGTTTTGGTCCAATGCGACTAATATGGACTTATAAAATTAATGGTTTGTAATAATATTTTAACAAAAAATACTATATATATGTATCTTAGAATTTATCTTTCGCCTAAATTTCCAACGGTACGCTTGAGGTAATCATCAAAGCCACAGCTTTTATCATCGATAACATAAACTTCATTAACTTCGAATGGGATGAAGGATTCGATCATAAGTACATTTCCAGCAGTCCCCGGGCAGCTTCGCCGAGTTAATTATGTTCCATTTTCCGACCGCCGCGGTACGTCCGCGGAGACCGACCGAGCGCCGAGCAATTTCCACTTACATACGGCACTGCGCTTAGCTATTTCAAACAGAGTTGATCGCCCAGTTCAAGGAATCTACACGGATCCCTACACACCCATCTCGTGTAACCGGTCAACTGTGTCACGGGGCAGTAGAGGCGAATATCGCTGAAGCGGTCGCCGCGCCGAGTGCCGCCGCGCCCAATGGTAGACCCTTAAGTGGGAATGATAAGAGCAATTTGTCTTGTGCTATTAGGGGCGCCGATACCGAAGGCCGTAACGTAAAACATAAAGAGCTAGCCGGCCATTACGCCGGTCACACGAGCCACGTTGCGCGGCGATTTCATGAAAACCGCGCCAATTACCGTCTTACTTCGCGCTAATTATGCATTCTACGCTCGCACAGCAGAATGTGAGGTTTAATACCATTAACGTGCGAGTTATGAGTTTCGTGAATATTTATCAATGCGGTATATCATATTGAATGGTTAATACAAGTGAGTCGGTTGTTCGTGCGCGGGCGATATGCATTGTAGCTTCAGGGTAATGTTTCGTGTGAAACGCTGACGCGTTCCGGTCGATGGAAGCGACACTGCCATAGCAGTCTCCGAATGTGTGGTTACATTGAAATTAGCATAATTAGATGGTTCTGCGATAGTCATTGATATGTATCTGCAAATTGATATGGCCAATAGGTTTGATGGCCGTACGTTTTGAATTAAGTGCGATTTAGTATTCAGCGTCGCGAGGAGGTGTTCGGGGCCGCGACAACTTGACGAAGGCTGTTAAAAGAAGATATAAGTTGAACTTTTTGCGTATATGGTGTGATTTTAAATTTTCCATCCTTTTTAATGAAAGTGTCATTACAAAATTGTATACGGCCACTGTATCGACCCTTTCACATAGGTACCTACCCAAATGTATCATACCAAAAAGCTTTCTTTTAATTGAGTTGTTCTTTTTTTGTACATATTTACATATTTTTATTATTTCATGATTTTCATCACCAAATATAAGTACACTTCATTCATGGATTATCCGTTTTGCTAAGCATACATAACTTACCTCTATACTACTCTGTTCATTAGTATTATGATTTACTCTGCTAACTTCCTACTCCTATTCAATCAATCTCCTTTTTCATTGCTCTACACAATTTCCGTGGCACAGGAAAAGATGCGTTATCCTAGTTACTGAAGGCGAGGGATCTGATGCGCATCCGCTATTGACAAAAACCGCGGGCCGCTTCCTGCCCCAGTCCTGACGTCGACGCTCACCGCCATATAAATCGTTCTTACTATTCAGCTAGCTATTCAGACATACTAGCCTTCCGCTGCGACATTGTGTGCGTATTTTTATCCGACTATGAAGGATAATGTTTTTAGAGCTGCTAGTCCGCTCTGAAGTTGTTGCGAACAGGTGTAGTCATACAATTTGCTATGGCGACGCAATTCATTTCTATATTCAGATCGGACTAGCAGTTTTACGCGGGTCATACCAATGTACTTATGTCTCTTTCTTTGAAAATCCATTCAGTCAAACGGCTTGATGGATTTTAACTACTTAATAATTTGAAATACCGATTTTTAATAAAAAATCATTAATTAACAATAGTAAAACGAAATATGCAAAAAATACATGAGTTACATGATGGAGGTAGGATTTCCGAAATATGGCATTAGTAAACTTAACTGTAAATAAGAGATATCGTTGAAATCATCTAAATAAACTTTTATTTATATTTTTAGCAGTTGAGTTTTTTTGTTTTCATAACAATTCTCTAGTTGTTAGTAATCAGTAATAATATCCGAAAGTGTTAAATTGTTGACGGACAGTCTATAAATCGGATATAATGTGTAGTATTACAGAAACGATCATTTCCTGTCCGCCGCGTTCGGAATGTAATTCGATTAAGTCGCCAGAATCCAATTACTGATTGACACGAGATACTGTGAGAATCATAAATAGCTGGCTATCATGAATGGAGCAGCGAGGTCAGAACGTTCTATATGTATATATGTATGTAGCTTCATACTTGTGTTATCGTCGTTAATAAGAAGCTTGGATATTAACGATATCACATTTTTATAACGTTACATTAAAGTAATAAGTGACTCATTTGATACTACAGTTTAAAAACAGATGCGGGTAGGTGAAGTGGGGACGACACCTTGGCGGCGCTCGAATTAACAGAGAGCGACATTCTGGTCGGAGACTTCAGCAAGAGCAGTCGAATAACGGAGATACTTGTGTAGTTATAATACTTCTAATCACTAGTGTGAACTTACTTACGTATAATTGTTATATCGTTACTCTGTACCGTTTATGTGACTATATTATTACATGACTTCAAGACCTACAAGATGAGTTTGATTTCATCAGAAGTGTACAAGAACCAGCTCACAATCATGGACGGCGATTCGTAAGTACGAACATACTTGACACAGGAATAAAAACCGTGAGTTAAAACATTATTATGTCATATGTGAATTCATCTTGGTAGAATAAGTAAAAATGAGGGTAGATAAATGTCGTTGATGTAAGGGAAAACTCATTTGAATTAAGAAAATGGATAGATTGAGACTAGTAATTCAATGAAATGTTAATACCCTCTGAAAATGATATACTTAAATTTTGTGAACAAACTTTACTCTTATCAAATTACTTGTTAACATTGTAAACTGAGGTGTTTACTTCAAAATAAGTGCATTTTCTGTGAAGAAGTGTCTAAAAGTAATTTTGCAAGGCAGTTCTTGTGGTAAATCTGTCCATTTGGTTAAATTCTGTGGTGTAAAAAGTAAATCCTAATTGTTCTAAAGTTACACCTACTTTGAAATATATAGAAATACACGTACTTATGAAAATATTTTAAGGATCTTTAATCTTAAATGTCAGGCTTTATAGATATGGGAACCTAATGGTTGTTAATATAGGCTAATGTACGCCAGAAATTGCATACAGGTTAGATTTGAATTTATTTTTGATAACTTTTAATGTTTCAAACGGGGTTTACGTATATGCGTTTGTTTTTATTGTATGGAAGGGACTATGCGGTAGCAACAAACGCAGTTACAGAGTACAGTATACCTACTTGATATAAGTGACACGTTTATTAAGTTGCAAAATTTTGATTATTCATAATTGTACAGAAATGTATAATATCTACGTGGTACATATTTAACTGCCTGCAAAAAAGTATCACGACCACGGTATTGAGTGGCTGAGTGTACCCAGGAGGGAAATGGTAAATGAGTTTAAGGTTTATTGTTTTTTTTTTTTTTGGATATTAATTGACTATATCGACTGCAGCAATTAACAAAGTCGTAAGTGAAAAAGTCTCGTTTTTCAGTACGGCCGAATGAAGTTTTTAAGAAGAATAAAATCGACATAAGACCTTGGATTTGTACTATATTTGGTATGATGATATAGTTTATAGTACTCTAAAAGATAATTCAGTGAAAAAGTGTAAATATAAACAGGAAAGTTGAAAAAAGGCATATGCCACATTATTCACCGTCTGAACACCTTAATAAAATGTCGGAAATGGGACATCCTACAATATTCATTGGAGTTGTATCGATCGATTTTGTGGGATGTGGTATATCCTACAATATTTATCGGAATTTTTATTATTAATTATGTTGGAAGTGGTAAATCCTACACTGTTAACCGCACACCAACTACTCACTTTCATGTAGATACTACATGCATCACCAAACGATGCCTAATTTAACATTATACTATATTCAGGTTTTAACTTTTCAAACTTTTCTAATGACTCATATTATTTGACACACCTACATCTGGTAATTACCACATGAGACCTTAGTCCTGATCACTTATAAACCATATTGATTGCCAACTGGCAGACATTGTCAGCTTAGTCCGAGTGTACCTACTTGTCACCATTTTCTCTCAGGGTATTGGATAATAAGTGAATAAAAACGATAAGCGACATAGGATGTGGTCTATAAATGAAAACACATTACATTTTTTAATCAATTGGTTTGTTTACTTGACATGAGTACCTACTTCTAAGTCTAAATCAGGTACTAAATTATAGAATAGGAACTATCAAAACGCACATTACGACAGATGGGAAGTTGTCGAATGTTATAAATGTTTCATAAACAAAGGCACTTTGGTGAGCGTTCTTAATAACTAATTATAAAAAACAAACTCACAACTAATTAATGTTTAACATAAATAACTTTTCTTCTAGCAATGATCAACACTTAACATAAACAGTAAACTTCCTAAAACTCTATAAAACAAAAATAAATAATCAACGAAAAAACTGAAAGTACTGTAGTTATTTAGGTAATTATCAAATAGATATCTTAGTTTACTTAGCTAAAACAGTCCATTCTCTCTGCAATAAACATAACAGAAAATATTTTCCTAATTTTCAACTGTTAACTTAAACAGAAAACTTCTTAAAAGTCTATAAAACAAAAATAATCACCGAAGGAAACTAGAATTACCACATTTACTTTGGTAATAATTACATAAATAGGTTAGTTATTTACGACAGACATTATTTTAAATCCTAACTATCTACTATGTTGGTAGAATCACAGCCCAATAATTATTATGGCACAATATTATACTTATATTATTAAAATTAAAAAATGCAAATACCAACTAAATTAACTTGAGTCATCATCTTGAGTATTTACCAAATTGTCAGCATCAGTGTTAGGTAAATTAATATAAAATGTATGAAAGCGATCAGGTATAATTCCCTTTCTGCAGAGATCTGTCAAGTCCTTGTATTTGTCTTTGCTGATAGGTAAATGTCCGTCATAGGCCCGTTTCAAATTAAACTCATTTGCTAAACGTTGTTTGTTTCGCTTTCCCGCCCTTATTACGACGATTGTCTTTGGCTCGTCATCAAAATCGTACTTGTACTCTATACGATCGAAATGTTCAGCATTAATTTTGACCTCTCTTATATTGGTCCACATGACCTTTTGATTCGCCGTATTTTTAGTCCAGTTTTTTATTAGCAAGTAGCGTTTTAAAATCGAAGACCTCCTCTTGTTTTATCTCCTTTACAACGTAAGGGGCACCATCGGATTTAGCCCATCGAGCTAAGCAATACCATTCTTCAGGAATCCAAATTGACTTATGGCGGGAAGCTCGTTCTATTGTTGAGTGGACACTGTCGCCTTCATTTTGCGTGTGGCCCTTTTCGAGGAAACGATGAGTGACAGTCACTCCGAATTTTTTAGCCACAAACAAGTAAAGCGAAAAAACAATTCTGTTGCGGTTCTGTCCCGCGCAGTTGTCAGACCAAAATCTGAATTCTTTAACACCTCTTTCAACATGATGTTCAATAAAATCTAAAAGACAGCTGGACACTTCAACAGATCCTCGCTTAGCAATACCATCGTGCCACATGTAGCAAGTGCCTACCTTGCTACTCAGATCATAGACGGTGAAATTCAAGGTAGCCAGTCTCCTTTTATAGTATAGCACGCTCACTTCACCATAAGGAGTCACTAAAACTTTTTGAAAATCAAATGTAGCTGCAATGACGTTTCTGTTGTTTTGCGCTTCGTGTTTGTCTGCTTTCTTCAAATCTCGTGCTTTATTCTTACGAACTTGATGTTTAGAAAATACGTGTTTTTCTTCATCAGTAGGTGTAGATTTATTTTGAAACACGTGACATACGTCGCATCTATCTTTTTTTGGTCTATGTAATGCCAGATTGAAATTCAAATTAAGGATCTCTCGGTATTGTCTTTCTGTTCTTGCTCGTGATGAATATTTGCTGGAATCAAACCATTCTGAATACAGCTTGTACATCCGGGAGATACTTTCTATTCCTTCTAAGTATAGTTTATTTGAATTTTTTCGAACATAGTGGGCCTCGACAACTGGAAAACATCTGACATGATCACAGACACTCTTAACCATGTCCTCGTTGTAAACACGTTTCACATGTTCATATCGTCCTCGTTTATCTTCTTCTACGACAGACTGTCCGTCATATTTTTTCCATGCTGTGCTCACTACACGCTCACTTAGTGATATTGTATTAAGAAACATGGTCTTGCAAACCACAATTGCATTTTTATCAGCATCCGGAAGAAAGTATTGAAATGTGTTTTGTCTGTCATGCTTTGTCAAATTAGTAGTTTGACGGCGTTTTGGAATTTTTTTGGTGTATTTTATGACAAACTCCCAGTGGCGTTTCTTCTCACCTAAACGCCAAAAATATTTAAAGATTCGGAAACGTTGTTCATGAGATAGTTTTTGGATACATTTCAATCTGCATTTAGGCGTACATGGTTCTTTCAACTTTTTATCTTCAATTACTTTACCATTTTTATTTAAAAACTGTTCTCCGGTGTTTTTCTTTAATTTTCTTTGAACTGTGACCCAATTATTTTTATGAACTAGACGTTTCTTTCCTTTATCAATTTTAAAAGTTTTCGTTCTGAAACTGGCTGTAGATGATGGTGTGGGTACGTTAGTAGAAACCTCTGAATAACCCGATGGTGTCTCTATGTTCTCATAATCATCCTGAGGCTTTATGCAATCGACACAACTAGGACAAAACGGATTTTCACAGTTTTGGCAGTGTGGTGGAGTAGGTGATGGCACAGGTGTTGTGTCGAACAAAAATTCTTCAGGGCTATTATCGTGAATGCCACGCTTACCATCCCTCCTATTATTAGGATCGAATTGTGTGTTGCCTGACGTCTCTGCTGAAGACGTAATGGAAATTGGATCCGGATCTGGGGTTTCATTTGACGTAGAAATCAATATTTCCGGAGCGGGAATGCTTGGAAGATCTGGGGTTTCAGTTGACATCGAAGTCAACAATCTCAAATCGGCTGATGCTGATATTTCTTGATCCATGGCATGAGGAATGTTTTCTGTCAGGTTCATAGTGCTATCGTTAAACACATCTCCTAGTAGGTCTTCCAATTGTATAAGATCCTCTTGAAATTCTTCTGGAAGGGGGGATTCTTCTCCTACAAATAACAAATAATAAATAAAGCTGCAGGCAACAACTGGTAAGTCATAAGAAAAGAAAAAAAATAGAAAAAAGCGTTATAAAACACTATAGATACGACATATCCGACTCTAATATTATTAGGAATTTTCTATTAATAAAGTCGGTTTTACCACATTCAACTTAAAAAATAAATGATTTACAACAAACAATGTCGGTAGTACATTTCCGATATTAACTAATACAAGCAACAGAGTCGATAGTACCATATCCGACAAAAATCTGACGATATAAGACAGCTAAGAAAGTCGGTAGTACCACATACGACAAACGCCAAAAATAATCCAACAAGTAATATTGTAGGATATGGTACTTCCGATCCAAAAACATAAAAGAAAATCCGTTAACACTGTAGGGTCTGGCACATACGACAATATTAAGCGCTAAATACATATTTTGAAAATTACGAGAGAAAAGTGTGATTATAAATAATAAAAATACTAATATAACTCATTTTACGTTGTGTATATTTTTAAAATATGGAGTTAATATATTGTATACTTACTTTTTCTTTTCTGGACGGACGAAGTTTGAACACTGTTATCGTTTAAATTTGTTTTAAATGGAATTTCTTCCGCCGGAACATGTTTCTCGATCAATTCTAACATTCGCTTAGACCTTGACATCATTATAATAAACTTAATTGCATTGGTTCCATTAAAATAGTCAAGTTAGTCGGGCAAGCAAGGAGCGTGCGCTTTCCCCGCTAACTAGGTGGGAACTGGCAGATCCACGCGGCGCAGGCGTCCCCTCAACCCCCGCGCTCTCCGGGAACAGTGTCGCAACATATCTACCGACATTGTTAATCGAGCGCCATGAAAACATCCGACTTCTTTCCAAATGAAAAACATAGAAAATGATATTTTTGAAACTTGATACTTTGTGAGGTCAAAGATATGGATATTCTAAGACTTCTAATGCAATAAAACAAAATTTGCCAAAATGTAGTACCGACTATGTTAATTGCTGCAGTCGATATTTAAAAATAAACTTGCATTCACATCTACATTGTTCACATTTTCATTTTATAAATCAATGAAAGTTTCCTTTTGATTTCATATACTTGATACGTAATTGTTATGAAAGAAGCATACGTACGTTGCCAAATTTAGATTTCCATCAATTCTAGGCGAATTCACGCAGTACTGTGTACTACTGTGTTTTGACTCCCATAAAGTATAAATGCACATTAGTTAATGATCTATAAGAAAACTGAGAAACTTATGCGCAGCGGTCTTTGGAATATTATATATAAAAATATCTCTCTTATCTCCCATTCTACTTCAGACTGACTCACTTATACATAATATTAAATGTCTGTTTTAAATTTAGTATGCAACGTTTCGTTTTGTATTAATATTTCTTTACATCTCGTAATTTTAAATCTTTAAATTTCAATTTGAATTTGACACATTACACGTCCTTTTGGTTTGAAAATTGGGCACTATCAAATACTGGTAAATGAAGTTTGTACCTTAAACGTTGAGACGCTTAGACTATCGATATTATTAATTATGTGAGCCATTTACGAAATGATAAACGGGATCCACTTTGTATGGGATTGAGAATAAATTATTTTAAGTAAAATAATAATAATAATAATAATAAATTGATGCTTTTATAACTTGAGCTTAGTTCTATTTACAAGTTACAGCAATTAAGTTATTATACGTATTAAGTGAGAAACGGTCACTGAAGCCTACATAAATTTAGATAGTCTCTTGTATACCATATTTAAAATGAGTCTTGCCTGCGACTTTGTTCATGTGGAGTCAGAATATAATTTGAATTGCATTTTTAAAACGAGTCTTGCCTGCGACTTTGTTCATGTGGATTCAAAATATAATTTGAATTGCATTTTTAAAACGAGTCTTGCCTGCGACTTTGTTCATGTGGATTCAAAATATAATTTGAATTATACAATGCCCTCTGTCAAGATCACGGAGTACGTTAGTAATTTGGAATTGTCCATTACCTGGTCATGTAATGTTTTTTTAAAAAAAATGTATACTTTTGACATCGACTTCGTAGTTTTGGTTTTAATGCATTTTCAAATATACAAACCGACAGACAATTTTTCTTTTTCAAATATATTCGATGTAAACACGTGAAGATTTCATTCTTATTATATGTATATCATAGCCAAATGAATAATAATGTAATCAAATAAAAGCATAGGTACATTTCGATGGGATTTTCTTATACAATAATTTACTTTTCATATAAATTTCATACGGTTCACAATTGCGTCATGTCTAGGTTTTCTCTATAGAAACATCGAGCATCTCCTTGAGAGTGTTGGTTGTAAATGATACATATTATATTAATATAATCTATATAGATATTACGCACTAATATAATTTTTATTACAAACTATATAAAAGTCAGGTGAAGCCGAGGCGTTTGAAATATATATAATGAATATGAATTGTTCGGTAATAAGGTGTATCATAAGATAGTTTGACTAACTGTTTGTTTGGCTGGCTGGTATAAAATCATGATCAACTTTAATAGACCTTTTTCAGGTCATAGAAATTTTAGGTTGTGATTGATAAGGAGCCACATGTTATGTAAAACAGTTATAGTTTTAAATCTGACGATCGTGATGAGACAAAATTAGAATCGGACAAGATTATTAAAATCATGTCATGTCATAGGTATTTCAAAATTTTTAAATAAATCTGACCGTTCAAAGTAGGTAAAAATCGAATTCAAATATTCCGTTACATACATACAGGTCAAGTTAATAAAAGCGTGGCAAAAATAAAAGCGTGTTTAAAAAAAATCTTTTATCAGCTGTAGACACAAATAAGTATAGTTAAATAATGGCCGGTTTCTGAAGTCATTTTTCTTGGTAGGTAGTTTACGAGTGTGTATTCAATAACACTATCCGTTTGATAACTACCTACGGAAAAAAAAAATCCGTTTCCGAGGAACTCAATGTAAGACAAGGTCTGTTTAAACTCCGTTTAGATTAACGGACCATTTTAATGTGTTTATTCTTTCCATAACATTATTTGATTTTTTTTTAAAAACGACGTTTGCGTAAAGTCTAGCAAATCTTCCTTAGTATAATGCATAACTTTTACAGTAAAATAGCCCAAACTATAACTTCCTTATGGGAATCTTAATTTAAAACTTTTGGTGAAATAAAAAAAAAAAAAAAAAGTTAAGTAGTTAAGCCATACACAATTGACAAGTATGTCGCTGACGTGAACGCATGGGTCCTTTGCTTTGTTAATTAAATTTTGAAATTCATGTAATAGTATGTATTATTATAACTGAATATAAATTCAATTTAATGTAATGAAATTTCTTTCTGACTTTCAAAAGTGGGTTATGTGGCCCTACTTTGAAAGAAATAATTTGAATTTGTGATAAATAACGTAAAAAAATTGGGTTCATACAACTTATACGTGTTATATTGTGTGAAATTCATGGTTAGTTTACCATTATTTAGTCTTTAACTTTGATATCATTCATTTCAAATATTCACGATATATTATTATTTTGATACTGCTTCATCAGTTGATAAAAGACGTACATTGGAAAGGCAACTATTTGTATAAAATAACATTGTAATAATTAAAAGAAGTACTAAGTAGTAATAAAATAATTTTATAATAGTATTTTGAGTCGCACAGATTCATTTAGTGGCCAACTATAGATCTATCTATCTATCAGTATAACAGTTATTGAACAGGTTGTTGAGCATTCCGAAATGGACTAATAAGATAAACGTCGTTATTCTGATGCGTAACTTTATCGAATCAATAGTTGTTGGAGATTTAACTATTGGACTTAGAATCCAGACATAAGTAAAGTGGGCAGCTAGATGTTGTCATTACTGTAGGTGTAGGAAACTTTTTTTAGTTTGATTTTTATTTATCTGTAGTTAAGATGGATTAGTGCAGATGCCTCGAGCAGTGTAATGTTCGCGGGTGTCTCTTGGTGATGCATATGGTTGGGTGTATGTATGTATGTATGTTGGGTGGATGTATTACATTGAGTGAATATTGCATTTTTAGAGTAAATTTGAGTTGAGCACTGGCCGAATGTTATCGTAAACAAGGTATAAAAACTGCGGTGATACATGACTAGAGTGATCCTATATGAACATCACCTAGTTTAAACCGTGTGTTTTATTATTTAACAATGGTCTAATGCATTCGCTTCAATACCTGTCGCGCATATGACATTTATGTAAAGAGTCCTTATGAACTATGCCTGCAACAGAAATCCGTGGTGAACACTGTTGGGGCAGATTTATAACCTAGGTAATACACAACTAGTGTGATTCTATATGAACATCACCTAGTTTAAGCCTTGGTTCGGATCAACAGTTCGGGCTTTTTACATGCGAGTCGGTATTGCAAGAAAATGCGTAGAGTTTAAGCCATGTTTTTGATAAACAGTTCGGGCCTCTTACGTGCGAGTCGGTATTACAAGAAAATGTGTAACTCTTCTGGACTTAGGCATTAAACAACTGGTTTTCTTTTGCAGCTCTTGCATCAGACCATACACGATCGAGGACGAACGTGTGAGCAGGACGGCCGAATGTTATCGTCGTTAATAAGAAGCTTGGATATTAACGATATCACATTTTTATAACGTTACATTAAAGTAATAAGTGACTCATTTGATACTACAGTTTAAAAACAGATGCGGGTAGGTGAAGTGGGGACGACACCTTGGCGGCGCTCGAATTAACAGAGAGCGACATTCTGGTCGGAGACTTCAGCAAGAGCAGTCGAATAACGGAGATACTTGTGTAGTTATAATACTTCTAATCACTAGTGTGAACTTACTTACGTATAATTGTTATATCGTTACTCTGTACCGTTTATGTGACTATATTATTACATGACTTCAAGACCTACAAGATGAGTTTGATTTCACTTGAGCGATGGTATTTCGAATGGTTTCACGACGTCATTTTTCTCGGATGTGTTTAGGGTTGCGTACCCATTTTTTACCCATTTTTAATGTATAACGGTGGCCGCTAGAAAAAACAAATACAAAAAAAAGTTGAATATAAAAAGGAATATATTTTTCGAACGAATCGTAATAGGTAGACAGTTCAAATTTTCACAATGTAGGTATGTACTCCAATAGCTGCTATAATAACAAAAACAAGAAATTTAAAAAAAAAAAAATTTTTGGTGGTAGGTACAGAACCCCTCGGGTGTGAGTTCGATTATTGTTAATTAATGTTTTTAATTGTTGGCATTGAGTCGACTGTGGCAGTTGATATCAAACTTAGCACTACAGATCTACTTATCTTATGCGATTTTTTCTTTGTTTTTAATATAAATTTTAAAAGGGTTCTGCCATCTTCCATCATATTTATATTTTTTTGTAATATATTTTTACAAAATGTAGTAAAACTGAGAAATTCAAAAGTTTAAAAATATTCCTTAGGTAGGTGTAGTGTGTAAAAAGCAGTGATAGCCTAGTGGTTAAGAAACTCAGCCTCTCGATCGGAGGGTCCCAGGCACCTCTGTTATTTCAAAGTTATGTGCGTATTAGAAATAAATTATCACTTGCTAAACGGTGAAGGAAACCATCGTGAGGAAACCTGCATACCTGAGAGATTTATTAAAAAAATCTCAAAGGTATGTGAAGTCTACCAATACGCACTTGGAGCGGTGGACTATGGCCTCATCCTTCTCATTATGAGAGGAGACCCGTGCCCAGCAGTGGGACAGTAAGGGGTTGTTGTTGTTGCAATTGTAGGTATAGTGTGTAATGCACCTATGATCAAATTTCAGCTTCGTAGCACCTTCCAATAGCAGAACACAAAATTACATCAAAACACGAATTTATGAAGTTAAAAAATAGTAATTGATAACAGCAGCACTCCAAGTAATCATAGAAAATAATCTTCTATTAAATCTTGGAGGAACATACAAAAGTTAAACCTTGCCCTGGGCGTTCCCGAACTTATGCTGATCTTGCATAAGAAAGCAATATATCCAAGATATACAGAGCCAACACAGCAGCAATAAATCGATGAATTCGAGGCTATAAACTCCCAGCATATTATGATTCACTCTGCCCTCTGTAATGTTGTAGATGTCCTTGTTGTCGTGTTATCTATTCTCATACATTGTGGGCAGGTCATTTGAGTGGGAGGTCACCAAAATACTTTACTACTATCTACTGGGTAAGAAGAACATTAGTTATGGTCTAGTTAATTGGGAATGTACTAAACAGCATGTTTGTCCTTAGTTTTAATTTTGTAATTTTATTATATCTAAAACATTGTTAAATAAATTACATATTTTTATCTTGACCGTATAAAATTATACACATTTATTGTACATATAATAATTTAAACAATATAAGGATTAGGTTCATTGTTTCATTTTATATTGTACCTATAATTCAGTATTGTATTTTTTGTCTTTCATGAAACTATCAAAGTGTGAGATTTTATTGAGTACAAAACAAACAGGTCCGTGTGTGGACATCTATATCGAAAATTACCATTTCACATAATATCTTATATCGACCATTATGAAAACGATTTTGTGACATTACTTATTAAAATGTATGAAACTTTCTTCATCAATTTTTGATAACGATAGTTGATTGCCAACATTGTGCAAGTCTCCGTCCACATCTTTGACATATCACAAGTCGTTGGGTCGCCTCGTGTAGTCATTACCAGATTTCACCGAGAAACAATCTGTTTAGCATAATGTTAATGCCCACTTCATTTATTTAATTTTCTTATTGACACCGACAACACGTTTTATGTGGGTCATCTTCGACATTTCTGAATGATGTCAGGTTTTTGTGTGCCTAGGCGCTGGTGCGATCATTATCGATTAAGCGATACGCGATAAATTGAAGCAAAAATTTGGAGGAATGTTACATTATTTTTCCCGGATATACTCGATAATATTATGATCTTTATAATATTATAATACAAGGTAAGTAAATAAATATTGGAATTCCTACAGTAATATTTTGGTTGTGTGCTAAGTGTAAAAGTTTATATAGGTGTACTCGTCTTTACTGCAGCAAATTTGTCTACTACAAACTGCCGCAGCAGTGGGACATTTGTCATAGATATCCCCAAGGATAATAATAGTCCCCAAGGATTGTCAGGCATTGATAGACATACTGCAAGTAAATATATACAAAATATGTCTAGTGTGAAGCCGTTCCTGCGTTTTGGTGGAAGTGTGTGGATGCCGGATGACTTACATATGAGATAATCATCTTAGTTCTTAGGAGTGGCAACTCATCTGTGATCGACGTCCTGTTCGATTTGGAATTAGTTACGTCTATGGGTGGCATTTAAAAAGCATGTCATAATTTTTACCCATATACGATAACTTTTTTACTCTTTTATTTGCTCGCTCGCTAATCGCCCATGATGGTACAACACCCTTAATGAAATGCATTATAAATGACTTTCAAACTGGAGATAAGATTAATTTAGCAAAATTTGCTAAGTGGCTTGCGTCAATCACGTACTGTGCGTATACCAGTTATGCTCCGATAAGTTACATTACGTCAGATTTTAATCGAAGTCTATCAGAAAAATCAATGTAGAACCTGCGTAGAAATTAAATGATAAAATTTTTGAGTAACAAAATTTGCGATTTCCTGATTTCAACACGAATGAACAAATTCCGAGGGAATTCTTAAATGATTTTGGATGTAGGCATACCTACTGAGATTTCTAATAACCTGTCATTTTCTAAACTCATTATAATATGCCAAAATATAAAGAGGTTTTACCCGACTTCCAGAAAGGAGGCTAATGTTCTTGGAGTATATGTGTAAATGTATATTTCTTTAGCACTCTAAACTTGATGGATTTTAACATGTAAAATGAAATAGCTAGATTTGTCATCATCTCAGAAGTGTTATAACTGTTATAAGCTATGATTAAGAAATCTAGAGCCCACTGCAAGAAATTTATATGCATATTACTTACTTATATTTATATACAAAACCGAGTATGTCATTTATCTTTTTATTTATTATCACGCAGTCTTTTTTGCGATTTTTTTTTTTGTTGTATTATAAATAAAATGTTTTTATTTTGTATATATCTGTATACCTCGGTAATTCACATGGATTGAGTTTTACTTCTTCACATCTACATGGATTGAACAAACAACTATCTATAGCATTGTAGGTAGGTACCTAATTTAGTAATAGAGCTAGAAATAGTATCGAAATCACACTATTTTACCGTTATCGCTATATTGAAATATAAATAGGTACACATGTTTGTTAAAGCGAGGGACATTCAGCATATGCCCTCATCTCCTAGTTAGATAAACCTTCATCAATCAGGAACTATCGCTGATAACACGTTGGTTCCTTCCGGTGAAAAAAATCTTATCTATACACACAACATTTTTTATAAAACTGAAGTAGCAAACTTAATGTAAAGTAGTGGTATTTTTTTAATTTATTGAACGAAGCTCGCAGTCCACGTGATGGCAAGTGGTCACTGCCACCCTTGGTACACATGTTTAAACTGGGGTTTTACTCGATGCCGATTACAGATGCGTTGATCACTCCTGATATCTAAGATCGCTTAATGTAAATCAGCCGGCATTCACACCCTTTAGCCGAAACGCGAGGAATACTTCACGCTATAAGTGGATTTAGTCCAACATAGGCGATGACTTATTGGTTAGACTATAAATTGCAAGGTTTCGTGTCATTGTTATTTTGTTCGCTACATTAAATTCCATAATTAGCGATTATTCGCTTGTTTGTTTGACGTTAATTAGTGACGGAAGGAAGGCCTAATTGCAAATGTAACAAATTGCATTACTAATCTGACCGCAGTGGAGCAGGAAGCCGCGGCGACACGATAATAATAATAACTTTGTTTATTTTCCCTCTCACTATCTATTAAAGCTGTGATAGCGTTGTGGTATGAAATTCAGTCTTTAAAAATAGGATCGGAGGTTCGAATCTCCGGCGTATTTTCACGTTGACTTCGGCACCTGGGCTATGAACGAACATAAATAATAGGAACCAGTAAAGAAAGATATTCTTTTTGTAGCAAAGTAGCATACAGTTCATCTGATAGGAAGTGGAACTGCTGCTCATGGACATTAATAACCAACCCAGACGGATTCGGCAATAGACGTATCGTTACCCACGGACTTAGTTGCCTTAATGCCTCGTGTATTTTTACACTTATCCCACCCAGAAACTTACATTACCTACTTACTTACAATCCTTTCCCGGTAGAAAGAGACCCGTACAGTCAAACACAAGTTAGGCTGCAAGACACCTGTTAATAATCAAAATAAATACTTAAATTATTCTTAAAATCATCTACATGCAAGGTGCTCCAACCTTGTAGAATGTTAATTGTAATACTGTAGTACTGGAGTAAATCTAATCTGTATTCGTGTCGTTTTTAAGTAGAAAACTCCTAATGAATAGGTTTTGTTGCAGTAAGAAATGGCGAATGTGCACGCAGCCCGCATGTGTCTTCCACTCTTGATTATATTATGTACCAGCTATACTCTGCGATTTTGCAATAGATTACATAGCCACGATATACTGTACACACCCAAAAAATGTTAAATCTGAAATTTTCTACGATTAGTATTAGAAGGAAATTGCTAAGTTTATGTCAGATTTGAAACAGCGATGTTAAGTTGTTTCGATGGGTGTGGACACTCAAATGAGATGTACTTCCTAATTAGTAACAATGCATCTTCAATGAAATAATTCTTCTGTAACTTTCAAGTAGGTCTCCAATGTATTTAGAGTTGATTACAAATGTTCATGAATGACAAACATTATTTACCATTAGGCGGATTGTATGCTCGTTTCGTTTTTAAAAAAGGGACTATCATAGGTACCCTTCACAGAGGTGCTCTGCTCGGTAAGGTCAAAATATACAAAAATAACGAGTGGTTATTTACCCATTTTAAAAAAATCGTCTTCAGAATAAAGACTTTAATAACCTGTTATTAGCTATTTACTATTCACCATCAACACACAGATTACCACTTAACATCCTATAAAGAATTATAAATAGCCTCTCTTAGGCCAATTCATTAATTAAAAACTAAAAACGGTTTTGACCTAACCATTAAATTTTGAAGCATTTACCATTAATCAGGGTTTAGAAATAGCATAAAAATAATTTGCAATATACACTCGTTTGTTACGAATACTAAAATGATTATTAATTAATTTATTTAAATAAATGTAGTCCTAATTAACTGCATCTTACTCGTTTCATTTGATACATCTCATTTGCTTAATATTAAAATGTTAATTTAATAGCTCTCGTGGATAATCAGTTTCATCTACCTACAGCTGAAGAGAATAAGTTGTAAAAACGTTCTCCTAATTGATATGTAGGTTAATATGATATCATAGATTTTAACCTCAACTGGTTATTTCATAATAATATTTGATTTTATTTGAGTAAGAGGGTGATAGAATCCTCTGTGTAACACACACTTTTCCGCAAAGTTCCAACTTAGTCCTCCAGGGTAGCAACGCGTCGTCTGACCTCAGGTAGGAATCTAATCTTATCTGGAGTTGAATTACAGATGTCCATGGGCGGCGGCATCCACGTACTATCAAGTGGACTGCAAGCTCATTGGCTACTTCTATGACTTATAACATAACGTTATTTGTAGATATCATGTAACAAGTAACCTTACAATCACTCTTTAATTACAAAACAATCAGCTGAGATAATCTATCGAGTACACTCGCAACATGAAAGCAATTTTACTAGTTAATTTAATTAGTACAATCGCGCACATAAATTTTTATTTAGCATAACAAGAATTTACAGTAAGTAATTAAATCTCGTTACTCTCGTAATAAAATATGTACATTCTCTTTGTTAATTTATTAAAAATTCAATTATTTTTACGATTATTTGTACTGCGTCGAACGTTCACTTCGCAACAAGATACATACTTGTTATTAAATGGATTATATACAACACACTATACCACATATGGGCAACCGCCGGTCGATCGGTCAGATACGGCCCGAATTAGGATCAGGTCCGTGGCAAATTTTAGGCGGCTGCAAAATTTCGTATATGGAAGAAAACAAGACCTTTTTTTTCGTCGAAGTATCCATAGTGCAAAAATCAACTCGGGTCTAGGGCGGCATACGTTTCAGACGGGCAAAGTCGAGTTCTTTCCACGACCTATTATCTTTTATTATCTATGGCACACAACTTCCTTAACTTATTTTAATTTGGTCGCAACTTCTAAAAGGTTGGCCTTACCTGGACTATGCGATATACAAACGCCCATAGCACAGTAGCGCCTGAATCCAATATGATAAGGATGAGTGATCGCTAGTGATCAGTTATCGTGAGCGATTCCTTCTTCCGAGCACTTTGAGAAATTGTTATCGGTTATTCATGTTATCAGACATGTGCATAAGAGGCGATAGCCAAATCTACTAAATTTGCACCGTTCTAGAGGGTTCGAAACCTAAACATTGCAACTACAAGACCTGTATAAGCAGTGAAAGAGCCTTCTGGAATAATAGGTAGATTCGAAAATTCATAGATGGCTCAACCTGGAATGTACCTCACATTGCCGTACCCATTTTCATAGCTTGAAACAGCTCGTGCATTTCGGTGGAACACGCCACCTACCTATATATGAGGCCAATACCTTAATACTTTGGAGCAGCAACGCATCTGTGGATCCGACTCCAGTTAAAGCCTCGGTTCAAAATGGAGTTGGTTACAGATGTGAAAGCAACCCATGCCAATAAATGTATTGATAGTGTCGCCGTCTCTTCACTGGACACTTGGTGCATGCTAGTGTCTTATAATTAAATCAATAAGTACAGTCTTGGCTTCAATATTGGATCACCAATACAATATTATTAGAACATAATTATAGCAGTTACGCTTAATATAAGCAATAGGTAACTTCAGATTTACGTAAGCAAAGTGACTAATAATTTCTAGAAAAACATCTACATACATATTATGTGTAATAATTGTGTATTCACCCAGCTCCGCCTACTGGATGTTTACATATACTTTTTAATTTGAACGGAAAACCTAGAACCCGAGAAACTATCGGATAAAGTAACCTTAAGTATGTATATTAACCTATGTATATTAGGTAAAGTTTTGTAGTCTTGTTGTGGTCTTTGCACAAAAATCCTTTTGTCGTTAGATCGAAATTACAGGCAGACAGTTTAATCTATTTAAGTATTTATATCACAATTCAATACCTGTTTTGAATATGAATTAATTTAATGTGGGTTTTCTTAGATTCCATTTTAATTTACGCTTGGGGCATTCTGAGCTTAAGGAAATAAAGTTTTTTGCGTAGGCGTACGAGTATTAAAAAGTATTTTCCAACAATCAGTTTTCGTGAATCATTTGGTCTTTAATAATAATTTGCGTGAAGTTAATTTCGCAAACCAGTTACCTACCTACTTATTTTGGTACTCCAAAATTAAAATATGTACATTTATCAGTCCAAAGCTTTCGACTCAAAGCTTAAGTACTTTGTAGTGGTTAGACACAAAGACAAGTTCACAAAAATTCTGATAAACAATTTTTAAAAAATTACGACTTGTGTAGCGTAGCCATCTTCATACGGGTCTGACACGCAGAGCGCTCCAGGGTCGACCCCCGGTCAGACATATACCTAAATGATGGATTGACGGAATTGTGTAATCGACGTTGTGTATATCCATGGCACCCATGACACAAGCAATTCTAATATGGGACTATGCATGGAGAACTCGTTATTATTTTATTTATTTTAGATTGAACCCAACACCCCTTTTAGTTAATCAGTAAGTTCATTGCGGTATATTCGGTAAAGTTTACCTTACAAGATCAGTCAGTAAATTTCATCAGAATAGTGATGTAGAGGCGAGAAGTTTTGCAAAGCAATATATTATCTTAATGACCTACAAATTTATTACTATCAGTCACTAACACTACCTATCAATTATACAAGCATTAGACTGGATCATAATTTACATAAGTATGGCTATAAAATGTAATCTAGGATTAACCTTATCCGTAAAGGAACTAACCCCTTACGATGATTTTTAGAACATTTCTTAGTCTTTCTTTGTATGGATTAGATTGTTTTTCCGATTACTTACTACCTATATGTAATAAACAGGAAGTTCAGAGTACGCAGTCCGCTGCGTGTCAGAGGTTGTCAAATCTGTTGGTACATAAAGCAAAGTAAATGTAAAACACATTAAAGATGATTAATGTATTATGTACGAATCCACCCGGTTTTGTCCTTCTTTGTTCAGTGTTCAGTGTTAAGCGCTGTTGTGTTCTGGTCTGAATAGTGGTAGGAGAAATCCGAGGCATTCCAACTTACTACAACTCAGGAAGGAATCTTATCTTATCAGTGGTTGATTACAGATGTCCATTTGAGGCATTACCTTATTACCTTAGCAAGTGGACTGCATGTCCATTCGTACTTCGATAATATAAAAATATATATTCTCGTAGGTAGATCTACAGATGTCCTTGGGCTGCAATACGACACATCAACAGAACTGTATGACATTTCCTACTTCTATAATTAAAAATATACTTGTAGATACGTAGACACATGAGCAGCGGTATGATTTGATCGGAAACCCGCACGCTGTCCTTATTCCCCGCGACCACGAGCACCGGCGGCTTCTATTTCTTCAAAACCGAAGCCTGCAGCCACAAGCCTTAGTGTTTCATGTTATATTTAGACAGTTACTTAATGTGCGTGGGCTACACATACATAGACAAATTCCTACATAATAGGTATAGGTGCATACGTCGTCGGCTGATTTGGGGCATAGTCCACCTTGTTGGCCAAACCCCCCCGGTGGCCGTCCTAAGCGCTTGGTGAAGAACTCCGGGATCTCCGATGGAACTCAACCGGAGTCCTCCGAGCGCGATGCCCCGGTCGGGCTCTGCCTTAGGAGGAGCGGTTTACGCTCCTCCCGGACACCTGGTGTTTACGACGGCATGCGACCACACGTGCCGCCGTCCTTCCCGGGGTTTCTTGCTGGACAGTTTTAGCTCCCATTCCTACCGCCGGCAACTTCGGAAGCCCCCTTTTAGTCGCCTCTTACGACAGGCAGGGGATACCGTTGCCTTTTACTAGTCCCGGAACTACAGGCATATAATCGCTAATACCTAGTGATTAGAAACCAGCGCATATATTAGTGAGATATGGTGATACAAACTACGGTACCCTAAAGCAGTATTGTGCATACCCACTCCTATCAGCGATCTAGATGTAACGTTACAAGTAAAGTATCTTTTATCTTCTTTATTTATATGACGTGATATAAAAGTAGTTCATGTCATCGCAAACGTGATAAGTAACGTGATACACTTTAGCATATTTGGGTTTTGGCTTTTATTGTCTTGTTTAGAAAAGATCGACATTATTTATTTTATGTTGTAATGTACATTTATATGCTACGTGAACGTTGCAAACTATATTTATATATCAAAAGATTTTTTTTAAATTTGATAATTGATATTTTTAACTAACTACTTCCCAATCTAATACCACTAATCAATACTAGAACCAAAACCTGAATAAAATAAATGATATTTTGTATAACATTTCCGACATAGAAACCGTAATTAACTTTCGATAATTACAAATCTAGTTTGAAAACCAAAGACACCTTATAACTAATCAGAAATAAATGACAATAGCTTATCGATAAATATCTGTCAGAGATGTCAATCAACTTAAATAATTTCCGCTTGGGTCCAGTGAGTGTTACCGCCGTGGGCCAAATCCTTCGCGTCAGTTAATCTTACTACATAAGAGTACTTTTTATAAACTGCAATTTGGTTCTGTCTAGATAAGGTCTTTTCTAGAGTGTTCGTTGTCTTTTTTGACGACTCCGATGTTTTATTTTTAAATATTGTAATTTTAACTTATTTTCCTGTCTTTATGTACCTATTAAAATGTGCAAAATGAATGCTCAACTTGATGCCTTTCTTGTTTTTGTTAATTTTATGGTTATGTAAGACTGCATATACCAAAGTAATTATTTTTACTGAAATTACTGAAGCCCAACAGTGGGACAACAATAAATAGTGTCTATTATGAGTACCTACTGGATAAAAAAAGACTTGAATTTATTTCCCTCTTAACTACTTAGCAAATCGTAAGTAACACAATTTGAAGGGAACAAAAACGCAGTTTAATTAAAAAAGAATGCGACGAAATACTTCCGTCCTTAATTGTGTCTGTAAGCAGTCGGAAAAAAGTGAATTCCCATTAAAAAGCTAATTAAAACCAACACTGAATGAGTTATTTAAACAGACCTCAGGAACGAATAATGAATGCCCGGGAATGTTATCTCCATCGATACATGCAAAATAGTCAATAATGAGGTAAACTTGAGGTAAACTGTCGAATACTGTGAATAGAAGGTAATAAGTGGAAGAACCTTTTGAGGTTCGAAAACACTTCTAGCATCCCGTTTTTCTGTTATATAAGCAGAGTTCAGCGCTACTGTTTTGCGGTTTGGCAAGGTTTTGGGAAAAGTGTGGCAAGGGAGACATATCAGACTCGTTACAACTTACTCACGGAATGAATCTGTGATCGATGTTTTTTAAAATATATGAGTAGCAGACGAGCATGCAACACGCGTGTATCCATCTGGTGGCAAGTGGCTACTGCCGCCCATGGACATATGTGATTTACCTCAGATAAGATTAAATTCCTACCCGAGCCGCCATTTAACCCCTGAGGACGAAGCTAGAATGCCTCGGAAAAGTATGTCTCCCTTAACTATGTTATGAATTAAATAAAGCTCCTATTGTAATTAGTGTGCTAGGACAATAAGAAAAAAATTGCCACACAAATCAACCAACACATTCACATTGACTATATGTAGAGATCATATTACTTTATAAAAAGTCCAACACAAGCAGTTTCCAGTATAATCGTGCCGTAACTGTATTGAGGATAGCCAGATGGCGGATTGCACAAAAATCCTTTGAGCACCAGATGGGATTAGACGAGCTTAATCTAGTTTACTGAAGACCTATATGGTATGTATGGTACTTAACTCCGTATAAATCTATATACTTACTGCATTAAACTACTGATTACTGCTGTAATATATATCTAATGCTATCTGACAGATTACTTAATGTCCATTATTAATAATCAATCTATCCAATCTTATCCCTACCAAAGATCGACTTTTGATAATTTATGTGCATATACTAGATATTGCTAATTTTCTATCTTTAATAGGTAATGTATGGATAGATTAATTATTGATTACGGGTGTCAAAAACATTATTTTTGCACAAAAATACGACGTGGACACGAAGTTATAAAAAACTTTTGGAATTTCATCCCTTACAAAGTTCAAGGTGACTCAATACGGGATGAAACTTTGTAAATAGGTTAAAATAATGTTGAAATGTCGTTCACGTTTTCAATTTTAATTGCAAAATTACAAAATGCGTGACCAATTAATTTCAAGTAAGTTCAATAAGTTATTTTTATTGATCATACTTAAAATAACCAAACCATAACTGGAGTATGCTTTCATAATTTAGTAAACATGAGGGCGGCCTCGTGGTCAAGTATTAATATTATTGTCGTCTACAGATACCTTATTGATTATTGATTTTTAGGTGCTATTAAAACGCAAAGCATTTTTCATAGTAATTAAGACATCACAGACTTTCCGCTACGTGTGGGAGGATGAAAGAAATTCAAATTGGACTTAATTAGACTCCATCGGCACGTATACCTACTTATATTATAGAAGAAACGAAGCATTTTGTGTCTATGTATGTATGTGTAACTATGACAAGACGGGTCGTTCCAGCTAATTAGGGTGCCTCTGTACTCAACCTTAACTGAGACATATCTAGATTCAGATTTACATGTATCTGTACGCAGCAAATTAATACCAAAACGAAAAAAATCCCTAGGTATATATAAATTTAATTTAAAACTCAATAAAGAACTTCATATCTCAATCGTGAGCAGTTATCGGCATGCGTAATCGTCACGTTTACGTTGCGGGCGCAGTTTATAAACAATTGCGTCTAACCTCGCACTCTTATCGACATTCCACACGTCTCGTTAAGACCTAGTTGAATAAGAATAAAAATCATTTAGTACCTCGACTCCACCCTGCATGCACGGGAAATCTATTGCATAGAAACTTTTAGAACTTAACTAAACACAAAAATCTGCTGCTGTCCAAGATTAGCTATAGACATATAGACAGAAGGTAAAACTTAACATTACTGGTATCTTGCGTAGGTATATCGTTTAAATAGGTAGGTTTAATATAATACTAGACAGGCTAAAGATAACAATGTCAGTAATTCGAAAGACAGGCTATGTAAATCATCTAGGTATTTGAAATACAGAAAGTGAGCACCTACATAATAGATTGCTGGCACTCGCACTACAAAGAAGAAATCTGTATGTAGTAATATATACATAGTTTAAGATATCAGAAAAATGGGAAGGAAGGAGCATACTTTTGTCCGCCTGCAACGTGTTCTTTAGACATCTGCTGTTTATAATTAAATTATAATTATTTTATACTTAAAGGTATTTATTATAATATATTCGCATATAATTATGACCAGTTACCAGATTACACAATTTTCAAATTATTATAACATTTGCATAATATTATATGGATGTAAGTTTTTTACATTCTCATATTATTATAATTGTAACATCTTAATTAAAATAATTATGCACTAAATCACATTACCATTTTATAAAATCATACAAGGTCACCGTTGCTTATAACTTACTACAATAAAGGTTGTATTTCGAAATGGTAACATTTATTTTAACCTCTCCCTCTATAACTAATGTGTAAGTAAGATATAAAAACCCCCATATTGAATTTTAATATTAATTGATAAAGTTTATACCATAAAATATGTGCCTACCTATTTTACTTTATTAAATTTAAATTTGTGATGACTCAGGTATTACAAATATGTCGAAATCTGAAAAAAGGAAGCAGACATACAGACAACGCACTTTTTTCTGTCGCAATAACATTCCCGGTTTGCACCAGTGATTATAAATTAGTTATCACTTGCTAAACGCTGAAGGAAATATCGTAAGTAAAAAGCCTGGGAATTGTAAAACAAAGTTATCAAAAGTATGTGAAACCCTAGTTCGCACTCGGACAGCGCGGTAGCCTATGACCTAAATTCTTCTCATTTCGAGAGGAGATCTATGTCCAATAGTGGGACAGAATTGGTTGAGGATTAAGAATTGAAGATGACATGGGGCTCTTCAAGAGGGGTGTAAAGAGCTCTCCTTCAAAGCCGGCGATGCATTGACGACTCCTCTAGTGTTGCAAATGTCCATAGGCGACGGTGACTGCTTTCCATCAGGTAGCCCGTCTGCCTTATCGTTAGGTTAAATATAAAACAAAAAAATAGAGTCCTACCTAAGATTAACAACAAGTGCGAGTCTAACACGTTTCCTCGTTTATTACCATGAAATAAAGCAGCGCTTAACCACTCTACTCCACTCCACTGTAGCTTAACACTGCAGTTACAAGGGAGCAATATAAGTTGAAGCACGAAGAGTAGGTACCTGCTTATAATACATCTGTGAAGTTTTCGTATACAGATACGGTAGAAACCTTGAAGACGTTTTAAGAATATAATCAAATCAAATCAAATCAAATTCGTTTATTATGGAATGTAGGTAAGCTAGGTACATGTACAGTCATAAAATGATATTCCTCTACATTCCCGCCGCAAGCGGGCATATAATAATATAAGAAATACAAAAATAATAAAAATATTACAGCGTGAATGATAAAAATTATGTTCATAACTAGTATAATGAATCACTATCATGTCGTTAGCGTCATTAACGACACAGGTATTTTCATTAAGGTTATCATTTATTTCCTTTTAACAGTCCGATGATATCAATAAAATGTTTATGTTGTTACTTACAAGAATTCTGTAAACGGCTTCGATAGCAATTTACGATTATTACGAGCAGTTTACAATAGCAATACCATTAATTCTACTCGCTAGTGACGCGCCCAGAATTGCGTGGAACTCATTCGCAATAACGTGCTTCGTACGGAAATGTGTTAAGTATATCGAAGGCGAGGTATTGTCATACTTATTAAAATACCAGCTACTATCCTCATTCCAGCTACGCCTTGTTAAAAGGTGAATTCTTAAAAAATATTTCTTAATACTGATCTACTCTACATAAAAAGCCCTGTTTGAAATTTGTGGTAGAAACTAACTATTTGAATTTAATGAATCGATAAATGTATAAAAAAGATATACTTTTTATACATTTATCTAAATAGTCGAGAAGATTTAGGTCAGAAATATTTCCATTACACCTCTCAGCGTCATATTCAATTGATCAATCAATTTTGTGGTTTTTATATTTGTTTTTTATGTTGGTATTAATAGTGCTGTGTCTTACATACATACAGTATTTAATTAAGAATAGTTGCGTAAGTTGTTTACCTACTCGTGTAGAATCTACCTAGAATTCTATAACCGTAAATAACAAATCAATTAATAGAAGAAATTTCCCCAATAGCAATACCACAATAATTCACAGCGACATCAATAACAATAGTAATTCTCGTCAGCGATTAGTGACGCGCCCAGAATCGCGTGGATGTCGATACGCAATAACTCACGCTTCGCTCGGACGTGTGAAACTGCGTTGAAAGCGGCGAGCGACGCTAAAGGCACGAACTATCGTATTTAATGTTCATATACTGGAAATTAAATATTTTACTGAGTTATAAAGTGTGAATATTAAGTAATGCATGTATAAATTATGTCGGATATACCTAAAGCTAGAAAAAAATATTGTTTTATCGGCCAATAGAACTATTAACCGTATCGAATGTAAAAATTATTTTATATTCGCGTGCGCAAAACCCCCATTTCCGACCCCGTAATATAAAATTTTATACAACACGCGGACGAAAAATGTTTTTCTGACTCGTGTGATTGCAGTCCTCGCCTGCGGCTCGGCCTGCAAACTCACACTTGTCAGAAAAAAAATTTTCGTCCTCGTATTGTAATGTACTATTGTACCTGTATAAAGACTTATTTCCACAATATACATGTACCTACCTATGAAAGGTATAGGTAGGTACAAATTTACTTATTCGTATATGCTACACCAATTTCGACATTACCTATATGTACGAGTTAGACATGCGCAAATACGAGTAATTGCAAAAAACTCAAATAAAGCGCAGAGGAGACTTAGCTTTGTCGTGTCGATAATAACGGTAATGTACTAATTGGTGTCTAGATTTCATATATTTTGTTATTATAGCACTTATCCTTAGATATTTCCATTATATAGGAGGCATGCACTCCTATATAAACTCATTTTAATAAAGTCACTAATTTCCAGAAATAATATATGATTTTATACGCAGATTAAACATATAAAATTTGCAACTAAATTCTTTGTTTGTTTAAAGCTAAGTACCTAAATAATAATTGCGTATCAAATTGCTATGCGTAACAATAATTTCTTAAGCCGAGCATGTTTAAATAACAAAACCGTATTTGCAATAATGTAAATACATAATAGTTATTGAACCACGGTTCATAAATAAGCGATTAGTAAAGAAAACGATTAAAAACAATATTGTATGCCCGAATCTCATTACACGGAGCGAGTTCTCATTACTTCACCGCAAACAAAACAATGGCTACTTCTTAGATTAAATCTAAATCTTATTAACGATTTACAATGCCAGTCGATCAAATATGAAAAGATAAATCGCTACTAATAAGTTATAATAAAACGTTGCTCAGTTGTCGGCACGTATAAAGCTGAAAATAACACCGAGTATGTTAATATAATATCGATATTGATAAATTCATATAACATTATATAAGTAGGATCTATCCATGTCTAGATCCTACTTATGTAATGTCAATAATACTGATAGTAAATAGATTAAAATCGATAGTGTAGTTATTTAGGACATGTTCAGGACTGATGCTTTATACTCCTATACAATATACATACATTGAATTTTCTACAATACTCGTAGTAGTCGATTTTGCATGGTAACAGCGGCAATTATTACTACATCATGCCGTGTGAGTTGCAGGACATGTTAAAAAATAGATATAGGTTTATACGCTGGGAAAACATTACCCTCCATAGTCGGATATAAATATCATCCAAGCACGATACAGTCAGTGTGTATGAAGTCACGGTCAAAAGCTAGCATCGTAATTGACGCACACAAATAACCAAGCCTTAAAAACGAGCAGCGTGACTCAACGGAGCTATGATTGCGAGCTTGAGTCCGGTGTAGTCATCATAATCAGAAGGAATGGAAGCTCATCAAGATTTATTTTTATTTTTGTCTATGTAATTTTTATCTTAGTCGATATTTTTCAAGAAAATGGTGTGATAGGTATATTATATGGTTGTTATAAGATATGAAATAGCTGATTACTTTCGAGTAGGTGTTACAATCCAACTTATGCCCTATAATCTATCTTAACAAATTTTTGGCTGTCACACTTAAAGTTCGGTTTAACAATTTAGGTAGGCAAGAATTGACAAATGTCATTATATGGCTGACAAAAAATAGTTACACTTGATTATTACCAAAGGGCGCTAGGAAGTAACAACGTATCTGAATCGCACTTTACGAAGAACTCGACTCCTGAATGGAACTTTTGAAAATCATCCTTTTGGCGACAGAGATAACTCACTATCAGCATCAATTACTTACTTTAATTAATTACTACTAGGTATTAGCTAGTTCAATTTGTTAAAAAAATATCCACGTACCAAACGAATCTATGATTAATTCAGTAGAATCCTGTTTTATTAGGCGTTGATTACAGATTTTACGGGCGGCAGCGGCAGTGCCACTTATCAGTTGAACATGCTTTGTTACTCTTATTAAGCACATAAAAAGTATTTCCAAACCTTTCACACCGCTCAAACGGCCTAAAATTACATCGTAAAAACGTTTGATTAACGTAATGAGACTCAAAACGAAATCGCAGCGTGGCCGAAGTTCTCAATAGCTCATTTGTACAAACCGCTCATTCTTGAGTACAATAGACAGCTGAGCGGAACGCCTCGAGAGCGGTCTTCAATTACCGCCCGCGGCTATGGTTGCCAGTTGAGTGGAGTAGTCGGAATGGTTCTTTTTTACAATCTAGTGCTTTTATAAATAAAATGTAATACTAAAAGAAAAAGTAATAGGTATAACTAATTGTAGTTATTTTCAAATAACCGCTATATTTTACGGCTATTTTGTCATATTCGTATTATTCTATTAATTAATGTGCCATTTAACTTATATGGTTATTTTAATGTTTTCATTTTGCCTATGTTTTAGTCTTAGTTAAAATTTTGGACAACGTAAATATTACGTAGTTTTAGTTAAAAACCTTTGTTTAAAAAATGTTAAAAGGGAATTCAAATATGATAGAATTGTAATTATTACCTAAAAATTAACACAAATGATTGTAATCGAATATCATAATATTATTTTAAATAAGCAATATTGTTGTTTCTAAATATAATATAATTCTCTTTTTAATTAATAGTCATATACGTTACTCATGAAACGTGATAATAAATTATAATCATAATCACGTTTTTGATGATTGGTGATGTAATTTTTCTGTGAATTCATATCGAGATTTGATGATAACGCTTACTAGGCAATAATAGTAATAGTTATTAAAACGTAATTATTAAATTAAAATAGTTCAATACCAACTTATAATTTATTACAATTATTTATACTGATTACAAGTTCAATTACATAGAATAAATAAGTTTTAGATAGTAAACAACTTAATGACATTAATAAGATCTGTACACAACATAATCATATTATATTCGTAGTCTCGTAATATGTGATACGTGTAATTAGCGAGTGTTCACAAACACTTGTAATTACCCTGACAATCATCTGTATAGACATTAATTAGGTACTAAAATTATTTACAGTAATAATTCACCGCGAATAATAGCGCTTCAAAGCACTTAATTATTAGATAAGGATTCAATCCAGATTACAGAAAGCTTTAATTGCAATATTTTATCTGAAAGTTCAATCTTAAAATCGGTATAGTTTATATCGTAACATCGGTGTATCAGTAGCAGCCCTAGTACGTTATCTGCGCGGCTGTGAGCGCGCTGTCCGTGCACGCCGCGCCCCCGCACACACACACGCGCGCCAATCAGCTGATCGCAGTAGGTCGCGACTGCCAAACACTCCGGCCGCCATCTTCGTTCTTTCACGCTATTGTTACTTTGGAGACAATCCTTTTTAATGGAATTAAAAGCTTTTGCACCTTTTGTTTTATTTTGTTAATCGTTGAATATATTTTATAGACAGTGGTCTCAATTAATCTTAAAATAAGAACGGACAATTTACTATAAGTAATGAGTCAATATGAAATGATATACAGCAAGAATTGTATTCATCGCTGATGTATTTTATACATCAGCTAATTCAGGCTAATCGCATAAAAAGTGTTTATTAAAAGTGCCTATGTTAGTTTGCTTATAGTGTGGAGTTTGCGACAGCGTCTTACATGTTATCAGAGCACGGTGTGCGTCCGTGATCGATATATTTAGGTCAATTAGCTTGACGGACCGTTTACCGTCGCTATGAATAGGCCGTAGCGTTCAATCAAAGTTTCCATTATCAAATGCCTATAAATCGTGTTCGCTGTTTCATCATAAACCTTTAGAATTCTTTACTTTTTCCATAGGTTAAGGCCACTGGCAGTATCAATTGGTGGATATAAAACTTTGAATAATTTGTGGGAAAACATATATCTAGGTATGTCTACCCATCATAACGATCTCCTTGCTGTTAATTGTTCATTCATTTGTTGTATGACGTCAAAATTAGAGTTGCTTGTTTATAATTTGAATCCGGATCACCTCCGCCCATACTGATAAATATAGGACTATCATTGAATCATATCAGTCGGCTAAATTACCTACCACTCAGTATAATGAGCCTAGTATAAAAATACTCTACGGATTTAAATCTCATTCATCAGTGTCCCAAATCGATGTTAATGCTAATGTTGATACAGAGATAGCAGCAGAAAACACCTACTGTGAGCCGGTTATTTATTCATCGGCAATCCGTAGATAGCCCGCTGTTTAAACCATCGGTTTAACTTACGCCAACCGCTTCAGATAACACCGGAGGTATTCAGTAAATAACACCGTGTACGCTCGCCGTTGAGTTATTTACTGTGCGTATTTATTTATAACGTATCTGAAATCACGCAGAACGCTCCTTTGCAAACGAAACATGAAAGAGTTCCGCTCCCCTCTTGCATCCCTGTTACACTAGTGACTTTCAAAAAGACTAGAAAAGGATAGAGGGACCGGGACCGACGCCTGTCAAGTTCGGCACTTAAAATGGCCGATGCTTGCTTAGTTTCGTGATCGCCTAGGGAGGGGGCGATGTCGATAATATTATGTTTTATGACGGCGGGCGGCGGGCGCGGGCGTACATAAATTGGGTTTTCGTTTTACGAGAGATAATACTGACAATAAATTATACTTGCGTTTCGGGAATCGAACTCGAACGAACTCCACTTTATTCGATTCCAACAACGAGCGTTTAGCCGTAACTGCTGGTGGAGTCACGCCGCGTTCCGAGGAAGCCGGTAATTACGGAATTGCTACTTTGATCGTAAAGCGACGTTATCAGACCGTGACGAAGGAGGCCATTACATTTTTGCGACCATTATTCATATTGCCTCTCGCGAGTGCGTCTCGACTTATCTCGAGCTCATTATTCTTCGCAAATACTAGTGATTACCGTTACATACATGACTTTAGTGCGGCCATTTATATTACTGAGACTTTAATACCGTGAGACGGCCCGAGTTGCCTCAATAACTGAGCCGGTACGGTCATTAAATTCTTTAGGATATTACGCTGCACACTAATTAATTGTGACTAAGTTACTTAGACATAATCCTGCCTCCTTTTCATGTATTAAGTTACTTATATTAAATTTCCATATTTCTCGTTTATGTGCGGTGATAAGTCGTGACAGATTTTAATTGCAACGATAGCATTGCGTTATATAATACGATCGTTACATGCGATTATCTGATTTAGTTTCGGAAGTCACTAGTGTTCATTTGTACTCGCAGAATTCTCGGCTCGAGATGGGCGCGCACCACGAATCTGGGTAGAGGCAATATCAAAGCCATAAAAAGTAACAATAAACTTTTTATGATAGCAACGAAGATAAAATAAATACGGCTTTAATTCGGCCCCTCGCCGTGGTGGGGAATTATTTCGTTTTTCTCTTATGACGAGGCATAAAGCCTGGAGAAAATAATGCAGCAGTAAAACGTGCCGGAGAAGGTTGAGTGCGCGGCGGGAGGGACGAAGCGGCAATCATCCATTAGTCTCGATGTTTATTTCGTGTTTATTACGTGGATGCTAATTTACCGCCGTCGCTGGCTGTGATGTCGGTTGTCGGATAATGGAGTGCACTGTCGAGCGTGCGTGCTGAGCTAATGGTCGATTTGCCGCTCGCCCCGTGACCGCGGTTCCCACTGAGGCGATGCGTGCAACTCAAATCCATTCGGCGTCTTAATTAGCTTCGCTACGGATAATTGCCTAGACGCTTCTCTGCATGTAACGAATCATAATAATCTACGTTTTATTGTAATGACTCCGTTTGAAGTCTTATTTCCCCGAACAGCGATTCACGACGAACAATCTCTTTCCCAACACTCATTGTGGATTATTCACGACTCATTGTGTATAAGTGCCTTTCAAATAGAAAATGAAACATGGCTTGAATGAGTTGTTAGCCTTTTGTTCGATAGATGTTTTGGAGGCGCTGTAACATAGTGGAACAATAGATGTGATTTGTATGGACAGATAAGTTGCTTCAAATTTTAATCTTCTTACAAGAACCGAAACTGCAATTACTGTTTTCATTGGGGCTTTATTGTGATTAGCGGACGAATACCTTATTATTGCTAACAAAGAAAGTCGCACAAAACCACGATACCATGATCCGATTATTGATAAGGAATAGTGAATTGAACATAGCTTGGATAATAGGACGGACTATGGATAATAGAAATACTTGAGTCGTATGATCTTCTGATATAAGACAAAGAACATAAACTTATCAACAGTCCTGCTGACAAGCGGATGAATTTATCGCAATATTCTATCATATTCATCTACAGTATCATGTCACTTCACTGTATATGAGACACGATAGTATTTTCTGTAAAACCATTTTTTGTCACTGAATTCAAAATAATATAGTTTCGCAATGTTCTTCCAATTGCGAAATAGATACCAAGTAACAAACGATCGTATCACATCGATATCGTCTTAAGCAAGAGTTATTTGAGCCCACACAAAGCCATCCGATACTTTACTCCGCTATTTAAGTTTCAGATACCCGAGCCCTCCAGATTAACGACGGTCCAGGCTTACCATTACTTCAGCTCAAGTTATTTCTCAAGATTAGATCCTGTTTTTGGTAACATTGTGTTCGTAAAAATATCATGTGTTGAGTATAAAGACGCTCCAATTATATTCAAGTAGTTATTTATAATTTATTGAAAGATTTTTTTAATCGGTTAGGGATGTAATGAGTATTAAAAGTTCTGTATCACCTATATCTACATAATAATAAACACATAATGTGTCATATTTTCAAGATATCTGTAGTAAATTATGTTTGTCTGTATAATATGTAAAAAATGTGTATAGAAATATCATAGTAGTACAAATAAAAGAGGTTTAAAGGTTAACTGATTCATAAAGATTTAATGATCAGATTTATTTTGATAAATATCATATCAATTCTAATATACAAGCTCTTACATTTTAGCTCTAAAATTTACATAATTAACTCTAAAGAAACTATAATACATTCAAGGAAATAATTCTTTAAGGCTTTTAAGACGACTGTTATTGGCAGTAGTTTTATTTAGTTACTGTAATTCAAAACTAATATAATGTTATAGTTATTATCGGAATGCCTTAAAACACTCATCGCTCGATTACTAATGAAATTATCAAAGTCGAAACTCTCAATTAAGTATTAGTTAACGTATTTGAAATCATATAAAAATTCTGTCTTATTTCCAAGCAACTTTGAACTTTGTCACTTTTTGGTAAGTAAACAATAATGATTATATTACAAGGTATATAGCAATATCACGTCAACTAATACTGCTTATGTAAACAACTAATGGACTAGATTTTTACTAAAAGCATAGATATCAGTCAGTTAGCTGTCCTCTTTATTCGATTGTTTAAAACAATTCTGAGTTATTTACATTACGTCCAATTACCGTCAAATTATATTTTCAATGAATTAAAAGTTATTGTCCGCTATGTGCCGCTGAAACCAACATCTATATTCAAATACGGAATATAAATTTATAAGTATACGAAATTACTTCATTGTAATTCATATTATCAAGGGAATTCGCTTAAAGACTTTCGAGTTATGAGTTATTTATTATCTTTAGCACTGTACAGGTTATTTATTATTTATCGACCAGTATGTTCGTCTTAAGGCTCAAGGTAAATACAGCGAATTAAATACTCAATTTGAATTTTGAACGGAGAGAACTTTCATGTTACAGGAACTGCATAATATCAACATCGGTAATAACAGAGGAACGAGATAGGTATTGTATTGACTACCTCAATAGCAACACGGAAATCATTCAATAACAGTTTTGAGTGCAAAACACGTTTTATGCTTACAATGCAATCGTGTTGAGGAATTTATTCCTTGAATTGTGTATTTTACTAATGGCAATGTTATTGATAACTGGCCATTTACATGCTTTAACGATTACTACAATATCCGGTGGGCCAAGAGCCTTGAATGATGATAGGTCGAGTGTTCATCTTTGTAGCGAGCATGAATTTACCAGCGGACTGTCAAATCATTATTCATAATCTATCTGACTGATGGTAAACCATTAATTTTTATAACAAGCCTTCGTTACAGGTAATTGCTTTATAAGAAGCATGCGTTATTTGCATTTTACATTTAGATCTGGACATACTTATATCGATAGTGTATAGGAACATCACTAGTTTTGCCTTATTTACACTTTTTACAACTTATATTGATTACTTATTGGCTTGAAGGAACTGTACTAAGTGACACCAGGACTTATTCGTATCAATTTTCTTAATCACTCAAATGTTTGATAGTAACTGTCGCATTGCAAACAAACACTCGCAACACCTACTTCAAACATCTGTCGACAGTGGACACTCGATAAAAGTGTATTGCCCTAGGCACACTGGCAAAGTGAACATATCAGTGATCGCTAGCCTGCAGGCGTCTCGGTGAGCCATACTTACTGGTGGTACGTGTGGGGTGGATGGGTACACAATCCGACAATCCAAAGGCATCCAAGGAGCACTAGAGCATCACGAGCACTGGGTCTGACACACTCGCAAGTCTCGCGTCGCACACACGCACAGGTCGCCGGCGCCGGCACGCACGCGAGGGTAAATAAAACGATGCTTTAGGGATTTTTGTAAAAAGATAGTTATATTTTTGGCATTGGACTATGACACAATATAATACTATGATATGCTAAGTAAGCGTTTTATAAAGACTTTTACATGCCGAATATTTGTTAATCAGACTATTCATGAGAGGACTTTTTATATATAATTTTAACAAACATAACTGCTTACAAAATGAGAGTAGAGTACGTCTCTAGATACCACTCGGGACTGTCTAGAACACGTCGCCTAATCGAAAACATAACTATTTCTAGTTTTATTCGTAATATTTTTCTCACTTTCATTTTTTACTCTATAGGTACATATTCATTATAATACAATTTTTGAACATATAATTATCGATATGATATCTTATACAGAAATACGCAACGAATCAGCAACGGTACAATAATTTATCATGAAGCATCGATTACTGCGTCTGCGAATAAATACTTTCGTTGGTGGGCTTCGGCGTTCCGCGCGGGACGCTCGGCGCGTCTCATCGTCCGGCACAACAACACATAAAACAACGTTTAAACGATATCAACGTACATAGGTACTATTTGGTATTCGGGTCCTTCGCGCGCGCGGTGGCGCTACGCGGCACTTATCACACTAACTAATTACAACGAAACATCACAGAGACGGCCCCGGCTACATGTAGATCGGCAGCTGCTGCAGCGCGCGCTTGTCGAAGCGCTCGTAGTGCGCGGCGGGCGGCAGCGCGCGCGCGATATCACAGTCCAGGGCCTCCGCCGGCAGGTACGGGTGCGGCTTGAGCCGCGCGCGCGCCGCCAGCTTGCCGCCCTCCGCCACGTACTCGAACCGGTAGCGGCGCTCCTCCGGCAGCGCCGGGGCGCGCGCGCGCTGCGCCTGGGCGGGCTGCGGCGGCGGCGCGGCCGGCGCAGGCGCCGCGCGGCAGCAGCGCCTCACCGTGCGCGCCCGCGCTCGGCCATCCGGCGCCACCGCCGCTGCCGTGGCTGCTGCCGCCGCCGCACCTGCCGCGCCAACGTCTCCTCGCGGCAGGTTGTTCACGAACGGCACCCGCCGGAGGCTCTCGAGCCTCCGGAAGTGGGAAGGGTGGATCATGAGCAGCGGCTCGATCTTGACGCCCTGCGGCGGCTTGGCACAGTCGGGAAGCTCGTATTCGATACTGCAGTCTACGTGTAAAGGCACCGAGTAATCCTTGGGGGCGAGCGAGGCGGGCCGCGCGTCCCGCCGGTAGCGGTCGGCGGCGTAGTCGGCCTCGCCGCGGGCGTAGCCCGTCATCGTGGCGGGCGCGGCCTCACGGCATGTGCGCCGCGGGGCGCGCGCCGATCAGCTGATTTTGCGAGCTAAGGCGCGCGGACGTGCGCGCGTGTCGGCGTCAGGCGCGAGACTGCGGCCGCGAGCGCGCGCGCCTGCGCCGTGGCCCTCCCCGCGCCCCTACCGCGCGCTCATCCCGGCCCCGCCTCCCGCGGCCCGGCGGCGCCGGGGGTCCCGGTCCCGGAGACGCGCCGCGGCGCAGCGAGCGGGATCCGGCAGGATGCGTCGGGAGCGGTGCGGGCGGAGTGCACCGCGCGCGGCGTGCGGCTTGCGGCTGCGGTGTGCGGCTGCGGCTTGCGGCGCGGTGCGAGAGGTGCGGCGGCGCCGGGCGCTCTGCTCCGTGTCTGCGTGCAGTGCCGTGCGCGGCTGCGGCCGGCGCGAGCTCCGGCGGGTCGATAAAAATGGCGGCGAGAGTCGGCCGGCGGGCCTGCGCGGGGGTGCTGTGACGCGAATGTCAAACAGCTGACTCCGTACGCGTGGGAGGAGGCGCGCGGCGTCTCGGGGTCGCGGAGGAGCGGGCCGGTTCCGGCGGCGTTACGTTTGGAGATGTAATCCCGTGCATTCGTGAGCGGCGTCGTAACTGGCGCACATCGCGCATTGTGCGCCTCTGGAATGGTGCTGGGAATTTGATGCGTTTCGTCGACCGCTTGTTATTGAAACGCCGCAGTGGGTCCGAGCTCCGAGCGCGCACAATGGAAGTCGCACTGTTGAATTTCGAACCGTAACAATGATGTGTTTTTAAAGTTTGTTGCACTACGCGACGCAACAATGAGAACAGTATTATACTTGGTAATTGCAGGAGTAAAGGTGACTACCTACCTATCCATTAGACGCTACGCAATTCTATTGTTTTATCTGCGGGTAATGACATGAGGGACCTTTTAAGTGACACTTGTTTTAATTTACAGTCAAACCGACGTTTACATTACAAAAAAGGTGCTCATTATCAACAAATCTCAATAATATTTTGGAAGTTTACTTTATCAATATTCACAAACACATAACTCACGTCATACTGGGTAGGTAAATTTAAATTACCCACGTAATATAATATTTACACAAGCAAATGTACGGAATATGGGTTGCCTTGGTAAACAATTAGATATCCCGCTGTTGATAGTAAGGACCTATCTTACCCACAAATGTTTTGTTTTTCGCTCGACTGTGTTGTGAATAATTATGTTTTGTATCTGCAATACGACACAATGTTATGAAAATCGTGATAGCTATGGTATCTGGTGCCGTCAGATTGCGTGACTACATCCTTATAAATATCGGTCGGTAGGTAACATTATTTTACCAACTCATTTTTGTCTGCAGCAGCAAACTAGTATACATTAGTTAGGTACACTTAATGGGACGGGCAGCTAGCAATAAACATTCCTAATCAACCCTTAATACTAAATAATAGAAGCATACATGAGATTAGCCACAGATGAATTGCTGGCCCTGGGATATTGACAGCACTTTGTGTTTAGTACATCTAACTATTCCTTACCATACCCGTCAAACCAAAAAACAGCAGCTCTTAATACAGGTGTTCAAAGGCAGAAACACGTGTGCCGGTGGGCCTCAGGAATCGAACCTCGATGAGTATTACTATCTTCTCACTTTAGATAACTAATCAAAGGGCAGATTCTCAGCAAAGTTACTGCTATCACCAAATTACAACTAAACGCAGAGACTTCAAAACACCTACTTTTTTTAGAAGAACTATCCAATACCTACTGGTATGCTAACTACCAATGAGTATTTTTTATAATACACGAGTAGCAGACGAGCATGCAATCCACTTGATGATTAGGCTACTGCCGCCCATAGACATCTGAGACCACACTCTTTAGACGATAACACAGCGCTTAACGCTGCTGTTATGAGGCAGTAAAAGGTATAGCGCTGGTGCCACCGGGGCCGAACCACAAAGCGTACTACCACCTTCGCAGTCGATGAATTGATGCATCGAGCTGCATTTTACTAAATATAGTTAAAATAAAACGACTAAATATATTGTATTGTAGTTTAATTTGTTATATCCATTACCAATTATAATGAACTGTAGAGGAAAACAGTATTAAGAACAATATTCATCATTTACTTAGTCGAATAATTGCTCCGATCATTTGATCATTTGATCATTAAAAACGACCTAATTACATTCTTACTGCTTCAGGAGGTTGAAATAAATTATCTCTGTCCGCAATTATATTATCTTCGTATAGTTTTAAATATGTAATCAGGTACTTAACAAAATATGTTACAGGGGCCACTCCGGCCCATGCATCAACGTCCTAAACTACTATAGAACTATAGTTGATATTGATTGAAAGTCTACTAAAATATGTTATTAGCTCATTACTGTCCGTCCTAAATTCTAGATATCAAAATTCTAGACACGGGTAATCTCAAAGTGAGAATTAAAGCCATAGTCCACAGCGTTGGCCAAGTGCGTGTTGGTAGACTTTACACCTCTTTCAGATTTAAAAAAAAACATAGACGTGTAGGTTTTATTACGATGTTTTCCTTCACCGTTGAAGTAAGTGATAATTAGTTTCTAATACGCACGTCACTTGGATAATCAGTGGTGTGCGTCTGGGATTCGAACCCCGGGCCTTCCGAATGAGAGGCGGAGTTTAAACCACTAGGCTATCACTGAAATGCTGCTCCTTAAAACAAAGTTGCAGTGCTTACTGACGTTATCGCGCAATTAAAACACAGCAACATGCAGCTGTTTCAATCTTAAACCTTAACCTATACAAATATATAAAATTTTAATGTCATTCCGTTTTAAGGTAGAAATAAGATAATGTATTAAATGAAATAAGATAAGCTATTTAAACGAGTACTAGAATATAAGGTACTAAGGAATATATTTAGGAGTGTTGCGTAACAAGAAACCCAGGGGTACATACATTTTTCAAGCGTGTACGTATCGTGTGAACAAAATCTCCGATACATTTCACATGGAGCCGCCAAGTTATACGACACGAGATATAAATGTCAACTGATATCAGCTATCTGATAGCACCGCTTGTTCTGCGCTGGTATCGATTGCAGCCAGTGGCCGGTCACCTCGACACCACTGTACTTGGATTAGAATCTTATACCTATCTATCCTTATTCTACCATGTCATTATCAACCCATTACTGTCCCACTACTGGGCACGGGTCTACTCTCAGAATGAGAAGAATTAGGCAAGTGCGAATTGGTAGACTTCACATACCTTTGAATTTTTTTTTTAAGAATTCCTCGGTATGTTTTCCTTCACCGTTTAAGCAAGTGATAATTAACTTGTAATACGCACATAACTTTGAAAAATTATGGGTACTCGAGGCGTGCTTGGGTTTTGAACCTCGGACCCCATGATCAAGCGGCCGCGATTCTTAACCACTAGGCCATCACTGCCGTGTGACGAGATGCCAAACTAATGTTTTTATCTGTCCTTTTCACAGGAACCCAAAAGATAAAAGAATACAATGCCATATCCCTAATACCCCTATTGACCCTAAGCTTCATTGACGACAATAAAAAAGTATAAACATCATTTTACGATTATAATAAAAAAAATTTTAACAAAAAATACAACCGACTTCTATGTCACTACAAAGTAAAAAATAATTCAAATAAATGTTGGTTTAGTACATATTTCTGAAGTCGGCGCTCATATTAGATACGCTGTTGACATCGTTATCCAACGAAATATATTGATACGCTCATATTAGATACGCTGTTGACATCGTTATCCAACGAAATATATTGAGCGCCGACTTCAGAAATATGTACTAAACCAACATTTATTTGAATTATTTTTTACTTTGTAGTGACATAGAAGTCGGTTGTATTTTTTGTTAAAAATTTTTTTTCACCCTTTTTAGTGATGACATAATAACATTTATATTAATACAATATAAAATTGTATAAACGAGATCACGAATTAAGGTAAGGTCTGAATTTACATTGATTGGAACCGCCCGCTCGCAGGGCGCTGCCGCGCCCTGCTCGCTTAGTTTTATATTGTCTTATATGTTCCAACCTAACCTAACTAAATAGTCAATGATGAACTGGCTTTGCAATTTCATTAGAACCTACAGCAAATATCTTCAAACACAACTCAATTATTCCCATTGGTTGAGGAGTTACATATTTTGTCTCCGAGCCACATTATCAGATCCTCAAATAGTCAATGATAAACTGGCCTCGCAATTTCATTAGAACCTACACCAAATATCTTCAAACACAAGTCAATTATTCCCATCGGTTGAGGAGTTACATATTTTGACTCCGAGCCACATTATCAGACCCTTAAATAGTCAAAGATAAACTGGTTTTTCAATTTCATTAGAACCTACACCATATTAAATAGTCAAAGATAAACTGGTTTTTCAATTTCATTAGAACCTACACCAAATATCTTCAAACAAAACTCAATTATACCCATCAGTTGAGGAGTTACATATTTTGCCTCCAGAACCCACTCTGATCCTCATCATATTTAAATGGGACCAACTTGTAGCAATTGTCCACACACGAAATTAAAGGCATTAAAATAGGTTCATAAACGGCGAAGTTATGGCTGTTATATTTACATGGGTGGAGGAGTTCCCCTCTTTTTCTCCAGAACCAATCGATGGATCCTAACCATATTTAAATGGGACCAACTCGCAGCTCGTCTCTACACAATAAAAAAAGAATTATTAAAATCGGTCCACTAACGGCGGAGTAATTGCTGTACATACATAAAAAAAAAAAAAAAAAAAAAAAAAGATACCGGCCGAATTGATAACCTCCTCCTTTTTGAAGTCGGTTAAAAACCAGCTTATTTTCTTATCTTTATTACAATATGTGAGTAACAACTAAACTAAATATATATTCTGTATAACTAGTAGAATTTAATAATAATATTTAAGTACCTGGGTCACTGACCTACTCATAAGCATCTCTGAATGTCTAAAGGCCGTTATTAAAAATTAACGATTTATCCAACTTTTGCCAAACTTCGATCAAGAAAACAAAGAAGAAAGTTGGTATTGTTGATCGAAGCAACCAAAGATGAACATTTTCATCATACGTCCAATTATGATCTTTGGTCTGCAAACTCTTGAATAGATTCATTTACGTACATAAAAGTCGTAACTACTGACGAATATATTAATTTGTATGAGATCACAATTCCCATTTACAAAAACATGATTTTTTGAAAAACTTGTACACAATACTAAGTATTTTCAATTTAGTAAATGGATGTGAAAATTACGAAATCAAATAATAAAAAGACGCAGACGAAACAGGTTGAAACTAGGTAGTTTTGGTAAATAATTAGCTAGAACAAAGCAAGTGTACTCCGGCTAATTAGAAAGCTTAATAAGACAGGTAATCCAGCTATCTCGCTCGCTAATCACAGTATCTCATAATTATGAGTGTACGTTGCAAATTGTTAAACATGTTCTATTTTTGTAATCTACACCATTATTTGAAGTAGGTAGCTATAACATTATAATTAAGTATATTTTACTTTACATAATTATGCGTAATTTAAATAATAAAGTCAACATTATTTTTTTAAATGGCTACCCATACTGTGTTTGGGTTATGTGACGTTTATTACTAAAATGATGTTAATTAATAATCAAAGATTAACTCAAAATACTAAAGATAGAACCACTACATTGTAGTAGTAATAATTATTATGAATGTTATTGGTCTGTAGTAAAACTGCTACACTAGTCGTAAAGTAAGGCAGTAGGATACTTCGCTTTCAACAAACGCTACAGGCAACGCCATCTATTGGCAGATTTATAAACTACAAATAAAATTTGTGAGATTAACGTATCGTGAAAATGAATTAACTGAGTGTTGAGCCTTATGTAGTTTATTATTATTATAAATGGAAAATATTTTGAATGATGTTCGGAAGTCTCTGTAATTGAAGTAAAATTAAAAATCATAAGATCTGTCGATGACCTTAAAATCTTTCAATGACATTACATTTCAGTACAGAGATTTGGGTTCAAATTCTATCTTCAACAATTTTTAGAAATTAGTGTGTATCTACTGAACATAATTTTTTACTTAATTTAATGGGAAAGAAAAGTAAACATCCTAAGGAAGCCTCTTATTTTTTGACGAGGGGGAAACCTTCAAAAGGTACCCAGTGTCGTGGGAGCGACACGAGGTTATTTGGGATTTTTACTGCACTTTTTAACGCAACCGGAGTCCTCTGAACGTGTTGCCCCATCAGGCTCTGCCCAGGTGAGCCCAGGCGCTCTCCACACCGTCTGATGTTTACGACGGTAAGCGACCACACATACCGCCGTCCTTCCCGCGGTCGCTTGCTGGACGGTTCGAGCTCCCACTCCTGCCGCCCGCAACCCCGGAAGCCCCTTTTTAGTCGCCTCCTACGACAGGCAGGGGATACCGTAGCCCTATTCTGATCCCGGTACTACAGGGACAATCCTAAGGAAGCCTATATGGCTAAAGTTTTGCTACATTATGATCTTTAGTACCTAATGACAATTTTACTTATGTATTCTATTAAGAATTACTTACTTCCATGAGCTAGTAACTATTTACCTTATCACCAACCTATGGACTCGCAACTTTTGCAACTTGCAACTTCTTGAACCCAGAAACCTCTTTATAACAGTTCACATAATTTCTAACTAATTACTGTACCCAAAGCTTCTTACAGTAATTGGGTACTTAGGGCAACAATGCGCACGATAGCAGACCGCACAAGGGGTAGTCTGTGGGTAGCCCTTTGTGCTTGTGTGGGTTCCGTAAACAAGAAACATCCGGCCCTGTCGCTTTGCCGTTTCTGATATCTAATCAAGTACTTGCACTACCCGTAATTAAAAGGCGATTAAATTATTGTCGGAAATGAGTTTTATCTTATTAAGATGAAACTCGTCATTTGCAGACAGTTCAGGTAAATTTGGTCTAAACCTAATTGTAATAAAATAAAAGTAACATTTATTGAAAAGTAAAATATGTTCCTTAATTTTCTAAAATACATATAGAACAGCACAGTGATAACTTACCAAAAGATTTTCAGAATCCCAAAATTAATAAATAAAGTTAAATTTATATATATGTTACATAATAATAATTTGCCTAGTCAAGTTCACTGGTCGGAAAAACTTCATAATTTCGTCCTTAGCAACTTCAAGATCATTAAATCCGATTCAGTTTGTATCTCGCGCGCCGTCCATTCAGTGAAGGATTCCTTGGGCGGAATAAAATGGGGCAAAAACAAAACAGATACGATTCAGAGATGAGAGTCAGGCACGGACGCTGAGACGCCGACGTAATCCGACACGCGAGCCCGGCTTCAGAAACATACACCTAGGGCTGCCAATCCCTAGTTTAGTTGAATTATTATTTAATAATACATGTAAATATAATACATAATTATGTGTAATTGGATTTACAAACTGTAGTACATAGTACAGTGCATAATATACATAATAGATATAGTATTACTAGCTGACACGGCAAACGTTGTGTTACCATATAAATAAAAAAATGTTAAGGTTGAACAACCCTTATCACTAAGGGGTATGAAAAATAGATAGCAGCCGATTCTCAGACCTACTGAATATGCATATAAAATTTGGTGAAATTTGGTAAATTAAATAATTCGTAGGAGTAGGTACGGTAACTAATATTGTGACACGATAATTTTATATATAAGACGTACCGTCGCTGACATATATCTTTTTTGAGCTTTTTTTTCTTGTTCGAAAGATAAGGTAAACAAATAATAGGTAAACTAGTAGTTAGTAGCCATTCTATTCTACCCCTTATACTAAAACTCTAACTTTTAATTAAGTAATTTAACATTATGTACAGAAATTATAACAATTTGTACAAAATTATGACTGAGGTATAAATTGGTGACACAAAGGTCGCGACTAGATATTGATTAGACTGACATTGATCCAAAAATATTTAATGCATTCAATAAATTATGTCTAAAAGGGGAGAATTACTCCGCCTTTAATATAATAAATATTTTATCTTAAAAATACCACGCGCTTTTTAAGTGCTTTAAGCTCTCCGATATCGTATAAATATCCCTTAATACCCTTATCACCACAACATACATTTATCTCGGCATCCAATCTGCACAGCCCTAACGCCACACTCATGTCACGCACACAAACACAGCTGTACCCTGTAATGTCATGCAAATAGCCAACTGGTTCTCCAGGTTACGTGCTAGGACCATTTATAGAGATGTGGAGTTTCAGCGTTGAAGCTGTATTATGCTGAATCCGACTTTAGTTCTTTTATATTTTTTATAACAAAAAACATTGCCTTTATAAGTAACATTTAGTGGTAGAATACTTCGAGTTTCGACGGTGGCAACGATTTTTGCCTTAAGTACACAGAACATCGGTCGAGTCTGAGTTAGTAACTTGTCAAAATACTAACACGAGTCGTTCTAACTTAGTCTTCATGTACTACTGTACATGGGCCCATTGGGCTACTGCCCAATCATGATCAAATACAAGATAAAGGTTTTCTTTTTTTTTGATCGGTTATAATGTCGATGGGCAGCAGTAACCATTTAAAACCAGGTGAACATGCCCATTTTCTACTTCTATTAGAAAAAACGTAACCTATCTCATGCAGGCTGCCTTAATCGTTTGTTTGCGTTTTATTAAATTTCCTGCTCCACCCGTAACTGAGTTATATTCATGAGTTTCTTTGCTTCGTGGGGTATATTAAGCATTAATTTACATTAAACGGCCGTTCCCAGTTATGATTTTTTATGTGATAGAAGTTGCAGACGAGCAAGTGATATTAAGTGGTCACTGCCACCCGTGGATATGTCTAACCAACAGCATCGTCTTGAAACTATTAAGGTCCTAATACAGGACATAGGTCTTCTCTCGAGGTGAGGGGTTGGGCCATAGTTCATCGCGTTTGAGAAGTGTAGATTGGTAGACTTGAAATGCCTTAAGAATAACTTGACGTGTAGTGTCGTGTAGGCTTTCTCAAGATTTTTCCTTCGCCGTTAAAACAAGTGACAATGAATATAACACGTACATAATTAAAAAAAACACCAGCGATGCGTGCCTGGGTTTCCAACATTGGACGCCTAGAAGAGAAGCCAAGTTTCAACAACTAGATAATCATCCGCATAGTCCGCATAACAATTAGGAAATCTGAAGTCCATAACAGATGTCTGCTGCTTCTAAGGATTTAAATAAAACGTCTCGAAATAGCAAATTTCCCTTAACACTCACTTAAAACTTAACACTGTTGTTATAAGTACCTACCTAACAGGAAACTTTTTTCCTCCCTCGGTCTAAAATAGCGAGGTAGAGTATTCCCAAGGCTTTGTAGTAATCAGGAGACACTCCGAACATGGATTGCAGCCAACAAGTTATTTTGGATTAATTCAGTTTGGTAAGTATACTCCGTATATCTAGCAAACTCCACGAACACTTACAAGTATCTGTACAGATAAAAAATAAATATTTTTGTGTATTTATTTACCCAGATGCGAAGGGTAATATTTTTCAAGAGTATGTGAGTCCCATTTTTGACACGCTGTAGGGCGTGTAGGCTCTAATGGCTTCATGGATTTTAACTTATGTGGTGTCAATGGAATTGTCTAAATTGGGATGACTATTTTTTTTAAGCAGTCTGTTTTTTTTTTATACAAATTACCTAAATTAAAGGCTGACTCTGACTGACCGTTTGTAACTGTAAATCAACTTAAAAATACATTTTGAATCCTCTTTGAAAATTGTCGTATTTAATTGATTATGGATAAAATGTGATTGTTAGTCACTAATGACAGATCTTACATGCAAAGGTATAATCCTTACTACTACACATACTACTACGTGAAATACATTAAGACATGTTTTTACTTTCAATACATTACTTAAGGATTATTTCGTAATTAAAAAAAGGACACATAATCCGCACGAAATCTTAAACGGAATCTAGTCACGTATCGAATACATTAGGGATGTTATGGATATGATATTTGGGATCTGGATACGGATTAATAGAAATATTATATCGGTTTTAGATACGGTTACGGATATGGAATCATTTCGAATTGTCCCGAAGTTTCCGATAGTTTCGCTTATGGATATTAGATTTTAAGTAATTGTAAAAGTAAAGAAATTACAAGTAAACTCTTAATAAAAGTGTCCCATTTTGACTCCACGCTTGTCTGAATTTATTCGAAACTTATATCAGATTCCGTTACGATTTCGTATATACGTATTTTTATTTTGGATAACCGATAGTTTCGGTTACGGTTATGGATCTTCATAACATCCCTGGTACACATATAACATCATACAAATAGTAAAGTTGCTTACAAATTAATATTCCTTTCAGTATGAGTACCGTCAGCAAAAAGGATAGCAGAAATAATTTGTTTTGTTGTTTGTGTTTCTCCGAAGCATAAAATTATATGAATAGATGGAATCAGAAAATTCTTTGTATGATTCTCGGAAAACCTTTATCAGCAGTAAATAAAACACGTATTACATGTTAGTCCTACGAAAATGTTATCCAGAAAGTAATCCTGCAACATAAACATACTATGATCATAACATTACGTATACAATCCACCCAATAAGTAAGTAGGTAAGTGGCTATTGCCATCCTTGGACACCTGTAATCAACCCAAGATAATCTCAAACTCAAACTCAAGTTGGAACCTTTCCGGTAAGTATGTATCCCTTACCATAAACTTCAAAGCGGAACTTAGCAGCGCTAAACATTGCTTTTATTGGGTGCATATAGTCAAACCATATAGTCAAACCACAAAGGGTCCTATCTTCAAACAACCTTCTCAAGTACTCAAAAGTGCGTAAAACTTACATACCCAAAATCAAATTCTTAAATATCTTCCTTTAAAGAGCTGTAATAGGTTGATGATGATGAAGGAATATCTAACCTCATGAATAAAATTTATTACTTTACTTAAACTGTAGCATCTCAGCGCTACAGAATGTTAAATCGTTAATTGAATCGTGGGCAGTGATCGATTGCTGCGCCGGGAACGATAAAACCCTAATGAAAGCATAATCCGGCTCGTTGGCGAGCTTACCCGATCTTATTTTTTAATTATACTGACGTTCGCTTCGGGGAAAAGAAGATTGATTTTGGTTAAGCGCTGAATAACTTTTCATTGAAGAAGTGATGGTGCAGAATATGCTTTATGATGAATCTCTTTGAATCAATGTTTTTCAACGATCACGTTAATATTTATAACCGACCGCAGATAGAATTGGTCTTCTACCTTTAGTGGATCACACATACGATACGATTCTATCCCAGTAGACTGTGTTAAAATGTCTGCAACTCCTTACATTACAACACATTTTCAGATTCGTAAGAGGGTAATAAACTCTAGTCTAGTTTGAAAAGCGCAATGACGCTAAAATATTGAAGTGAAATTTCAGGTATGACCTTAGGAGAATCAATGCGTCTGTGACCAACCTCAGGTACGACTCACATCCTATTTGAGATTGTTATACACATACACAGCGACAGTGTGTACTGTACACTCGTTTCCTACTTTAATTCTATAAAAACACGCCATGACATTACAAAAAGTTCTTTTAATAAGGGATAATCACATTTCTTTTACTTCGTATTGTTTGACGATTGAAAATACTCGGGTTTATACCTGAGTCTCTCTTTTACTAAGACCTGTCAGATAATCTCCGCTCTCATGACGAAACGACAACATACTTAGTGATCAGGAGAAATAACTGGCAAAGTACGAGTCGAACACGCACAGAGAGGGTTCTGTACAACATTTTTTAGTATTGATGAATCAAAATCTGTAGTACGAAAAATGCCGCAAAATATCGGTTTCTTGTATGAGGGCCCTCTTTTACTTTTTATTTTGATATTTGTAATTGTCATAGCAATACCTATCTACTGTTTAAAAAATCAAGTATTTATCATTGCGGTCAAGAGAACCCTATGACAGACTGACAAACGAACAGACAACGGAGGCTTAGTACGGTTCCGTACTCTTTAGGCACGGATCCCTAAAAAGCATAATCCAGCTAAGCCCCTCCCTGAGTCCAGGGACGATCCCATTTTTAATTATATTCTCGTCCACCGCTCCGGCGCTAAGTAAGATTGATTCTGATTAAATATCTTGAATAATTCTATCGAACGCTCGCAGTCTCTTGCTTTGAAAGCAAAAACGTATTTTATGGTTGGTTATTAGTAACTTTGTTGATTGTAAGCTTTAAGTCTATATATTTGTCTCAAGAACGCTTATGTCATACTTAGATATAAAATAGAAAGACTAAAACTCAAAGAAGACAAAGTAAGTAACAAAAATACTAGCGGATATTTTTGGTTAAAATATATTCGATATCAGTTTTAACATCTGTACTTAATATTTCTAAGATGCCCCACAGATCATAAAATATATAGAATCATAAAATATAACAGAAATATCTTTATTTATTTATATTTCACCTTAGCAAATGACATTTATCATAATAGTAAATCACGAAAATACACTTGAATCGTATTTTTTCTATTTGTGTCTAGTCTATATACGGATAAAAAGAGTGGGAGGCAAACATTTTATTCTTAGTAGTCACTGTAACTAACCTTAAAAGTTTGACGTCATTCAACTTACCAACTCCAATTTCAACATCTGTGAAAAAACATACAACAACTAAAGTGATTTCTCAAGTGTAAACGCAGTGATTCCCTAAGTGTAAAATGTAAGTCTAAGTGTATAATGTAAGTGTGCTAAGTGTGTATTGGAGGCTCGGAAGTCACACGTGTCCCGTGAAGCTAGGCACAATACGGTTCCCAGCATTCTATCAATCGATAATTAGGTAATAACATCTTTGTTCCGCTCTATCAATACTTACAATGAAGTGTCTACTTTTCTTAAGTTTCCATTGTCGGTACGTATGTAATTGCTCGAAGCACCTACTTTGTGTGTCTATGTAATGTTGAAAATAATATGGATAAAATAAGTTTTTTTTAATAATTTGAGCCTAACGATGAAGCATACGTGCTACGTGATGGAAAGTAGTCAACGTCGCCTATGAACATTTGCAACACCAGAGGAGTATTTGAATGTAAATAAATATATTATTGTGTAACAAGGTAATACCGACAAGAATTTTAATAATTTTCACTTGAATTAGAATTTGTAAATATAAAAGCTTAATTTACAAGTACTTTCAGGTAAAAAAAAATCCCTATCCAATAAAATATTACCTACGATGTTACTTCAATATATATTTACTTCTTAGATTACGTTAGTAACTAATTTTCCGGTAAACTGACTCCCAGTTCTTGATTAAAATTGCATCTGCTTGTAACATGTCAAAAAAACAGACAACCCCTGCGGAGCGGGCTTAGAATTTCATTACGTCGGGATTCTCACAAAGAGATCTTAACAAATATCATCAGAAGATATTTTTCTCTCTACAACTCCTCAGAGATTCATCTGAAGGGTTAGAACGAGTTTGATATTATTTCAGAAGGGTGGAAGGGGTACAAGACCGCGGGACAGCGGGCGAACACAATAACATTTGTGTTACAAAAACCGAAACGAATAACTTTGATTTGAGAGCTCCTTTCAGAAGATGCAGATTTATTCTTGACGGACGAACGTCTGTTTTATGAAAAAATTTACACGTAGCTCGTTTCGGGCTGGTCTGCGGAACTCGCCATGGGAATGTCTTTAAAAACTTGTCAAAACGCGCTACCCTAGTCAACATACAAAAGATTGATTGCAATCGTTCCAAAAATTGCTCGGCCGCCTTTGTACTGAATAATGAAAAATGTTTTTGTATCACTGCGGCTCCATACTCCTTTTGTGCGCTTTATCAAAAGCTGTCTTTAGAATATCATCAGACAAATTAAAGTTACAGCTATGAGCGTTAAAGGGGCTTCACAAAAATGCGTCTCTATGTAATGGTGGTCTCATTTGTTGGACATATAAACGTAAAAAAATATCATTTGTATTTCGTCTCTCAAAATATTAATATGCTTTAGTTATTGTAAGTTTAACGAACGCACAACAATAAATAGTAGGTGAATAAACATATGCTTATTGCTCGATGACTAAGAAAGAATAACTATTCTTAATAACTATAACTATTCCTCTATCTCGCTAGAATCTATTTTCCGGAAACATATTTTGTAGTACATTTTCATGGAACTTTCAGGATAGAATATTTTTAAGCAAGCCAAAGTAAGTTAAAGTAACTCATCAAACGGCATCTTTGCGATAAAACTCAGATCTATGGGGGTTAAAGATACCGTAGCTCATGGTAAGCTCGTAGATCGGTCACGGATTCGATTCCATCGATGCCTGAGGGGTGCCGTTAAAACATGTTGCCAATCGATGTAGCGAATCGGCGGTACAGATGAATGAACACGGCGGAATCATTATTATTATGACTTATATCTTCTAGGGGTATGGAGTATTAATTCAACCCTGCACAGATGGTTTTACCCACATAACTGTAAAAGTTACAAGCACAAATATCTGTACCCTTAGTATGAGTTTTTACGTTTTTACAAAAATGAATAAATTCTGATACAGTCCGCTAGGGGTGCTGATTGGAAATGTATGAGCAAATATGAAAACAAATACAAAAACAGTCATTTTTATATTATTTATATAGTGTTTAAATGTTACCTACATCTATAATATGAAAATTTTATAAGAATATTTGTATTTGTATACATAATAATTGTTTATTTTTTTCCACATTTTTTTACACTTAAGTGTCGTTTGTTGTCTCGCGTAGAGCTCATATTCCGCAATTTTTTTTAATATTTCATTTGTATTATACTTCCAACAATTTGGTTACGCACAGTGAAGTCAAAGTCAAAGTCAGAAATATTTTATTCAAAATAGATACTTTACAGAACTCTTTTTGAACATCAATATATCTACTACCACACATACTAGGTACATATCCTTTATGAATGTGTCTCCAGCAGGGGTCCAATGAGATACAAAGCCGGACTCTACCCACCCTATATGCATAACGATCTAATACCTACATGTGGTGTTTAATTCGTGTGCCTTACCCAGTTTGCCGTTCCCAAGCGCCTTAATGAGGCCTTATTTAAGGCGACTCACGTGCCGCCCCTATTAATCTATAGACGCTTTGATAGAGGGGTCTTGATGAATATGACTACGCTAAATACTCTACATAATATTCTCTACAAAATGTAGAGCACAGCGAATATTTAATACTCTATTCAATACAAAATTCACCTCGCTATTCGATGAATAAATTGTCCCTTTACAGTAATGTCTCTCTAGACCGTACCTTATTTATGGAGGTACCTCAGATGAAATATAGGAATGAATAAAAACATCTCAAACGGAAACATTTTAGATGTATAAACTTTTTATGTGTCCTGCACGTTGTATTTTTATAACTTTTCTTATAAATATGTACAGAAGCAAGGTTTTTTTTGTTTATTACAAATAGGCAGTATAGCAGCCCACATAACCTGTGACTAATTAGGGAAAGAAAAATTGTATATGTTTCTTATAACAATAATTATAATGCACTATATTGTTGGGTTCTATTTCAAAGGGTTTAATTTTATTTCTTATATATACCTAAATTCTCAAACTCTAAACTTTAAAGAGAAATGAATGTCGAAACTAATATAAACGTAGAAAAAGAGAGAACCGAGAGAATAATTTTCAGTTCATTCGGACGTTAGGTTTCCAACTAAAACCCAGCTGCACGTCCTTTGTAGATCCCAGACAGGTTTAATCCCGGCGTCAGTATAAGTAGGGAATTTACAAGGGCTAACAAAAAGTAAATCTTTTTTAGCCAGTTTCATTAATTTTGTAAATGCCATTATCAAACCTTTTGTAACGCTCTATAACGGGCCCTAAAATCACCCTAACGTAACAATAGTGTCTGCACCTTAACTGGGATAATAGTTGCTCACAATAAACTTGCTGAATATGTAAATTTACAAAGCAATCTCTTACAAAAAGGAATTTTTAACGTTCTTTAATAGATATCTCTTTTATTTTCATATTCTTTTCATACTTTTATTTTGACCTTTTAAAGTAACATTTTTTATAGCGATTCTTACAACTATAGATAGCTTAGTAATGTTACGTTACGTTTAATAATAATATTCTATTGATGTCTACTTATACGTGGTTCATGTACTTAGTTTACAATATTATCTTTTAATACAAGAAAGAATAAGTTCATTAAGCGTAAGCTAATAACTTCTTATTACAGAGAGTAGACTCAATATTTTTCAGATGTCATCTTAAGAGCATCATCTCTAACATAACCGAAGATAAAATAAACACGCCTCCACCCCAATATCTCGCAGAAACTAATTTATACGTGGCTACAGATTCACTGCGCCCGTCGACAGCATAACTTCAGACAGTTTATTGATACTTGCCTTTACCTAGGGTTGTGGAACTGTAAAATACACGAGTCTATGTAAGCTAAGTAAATAAATTCGGCCAAAATAGTGATGTTGCCAAGTTGAGTACTCTTACACAAGGAGATACGATGGGTTTTTTACAAAGTTAAAATCAGAGTAGATGTTGAATTGTGAGGTTGCTAATATTCACTAAACTTTTGATTAGTTACAAACTTCAGCCATGTGCAATTTAGAAGTTTTATGAAACAACTTATAACAGTGTTTATAACAGGAATTGTAAGGTAACCCAGACATTGTATTATATATTTAAGTGATAAGTATGTTGGTTTTGAATATATTTTAAGAAATAGGTTGAATTTTCAAGGATGAAACCTTTTATCTTTCTTTGCGCTAGGGGTACTGTAACATTGTTTATAGGGGTACTTTTTGGGGTACAAACTTATGTACAGTCCACCAATACGTTAATCAGCCAACACTTTACATTACGCAGCTGGTCGGCATATCATAATTTGCCACTAAAATAAAAATATGTAATTAAACTCCACTGCCATCCCTACGTCAGCAGGGAATGCCGAGGGCTGACCCTTTTCATTTCCTATCCTACTTATTTTTATTTATATTGGGGGTTGATTCTTCAGCTTGTTTGTGACTCCATAGCGCGACAACGTCCTTTGTTATCCTTTAGGAACGCTTGAAAAAAACGCAATTGTGAAATGACAAAAGATTTCGGCCGAAGCACTGTCGCGCGGACGATTACCAATTTTTGCCATACTTAACGTTTTTTTTATGACTAAGTAGCAAACGAGCGTGCAGACCACCTGATGGGAAGTAGTCACTGCTGCTTATGTACATCGGTAATTAATAGGATTGGACTCCTGAATTTGACCACTGAATTTAGTCAAATTTTTGCGTTTTGCTACCCTGAGGCCAAATTAGCAATATTTTGTGTATGCCTTTGCACTTTGCTTTAAACGATAATAAAGCAGCGTTTGGCACTACTTTAAAAAAATGGTATCGTGGTGATGCCTTCAAGGTCGTCGAAAAAGACTTGGACCGTAAAGAGCGCTACCACTCTTAAAATCGTCATTTTAATTCAGCGATCCCATTGTATCCGATCTCATTAAAAAACTAATCTCAATATCGCTGAATTGTCCGCTTTTCAACAATTTTGGTTGACTCGCATTATTAGCTCCATTTTTTGTCGCTGTCTGCACTTACTTGTTTCTGTGAGAACAATTGCTGTTAAACAATTGGAATTAGTACACGCTTACGTTGTCAGTTAGTCTTGACCCAGATAACATCATTTTAATACCCATTCTTTAGGTTCACACTATTATTAATGACTGTTCATCATTATGCGTATTATACCTTCTTACTGTTCGACTTCTGATAACTTAAGAAACACTGATCCGATTTACATGACTCGTCTTAGGTACAGAAATAAGTTATCTTATTCTATCTTATCTTATCTCATCTCATCTTACTTCTTATTTTACTTCTTAAAAAGATGCATATCCCTTAAACCTGTAAGTTTCATGACTTACAGCAAAGAACCATAAGTCATAAGCCATAAGAGTCATAAGTCAAACACACTCAATTCACGAACACATTACGAACGCAACTTGATGCAGTTCTCATGAACATAAAATCTGTGAGAGTTTTATTGTAATTAAATACCCCCTCGCTAATGATTGCCCCATGTTGGAGTAAACTGTCGAATAAAAACCTCAATAATTCCATGTAATGTTGTCAATAATTCCAACAAACAAGGTGTAGTTGCTAGTACGATACAAAAACTTTTCAAATTATTCGTGTAGTTAACATTTTAATGCGATTTGCCACTAATGGCCAGTAACTTAGCCACATTACGAAACAAATTGCATACTTGTGCACATTAAGCTTTTTGCCACATTTCTTGAGATAACTTCATTTGACTAATGGTTTCCTGAATGACGTCAGGGGCATTAAGATTTTTTTTTGTCAAGACGAAAATGGCAGACCACCTGATGGTGGATTTAAATTAATAAGTAATGGTTTCTCTTCCCCTTTCCTTCTTGATTCCTTGAGCATTAAAAAAAACATAAACGCAACTATAATATGTATATAACTCGTTATATACTGATGGTTTCACATTAGGATTTTTCTATATCGTAGATGACATATGGATACATACAAAAATGAATAAACATCCCACCCAGAATAGAAAATTATTATTTAGTTATGTGTCTGGCCAGGGATCGACTCCGGAACCCAATGCACGCTAGACCGGTATGAAGATTACTCTCACTAAGACTCGAAATAAAAATCTATATTCATAACCTATATCTGCTTTGCCGAGATTCGAACCAGGAAATCTTTCGACTGCTCTATACAGGTTTTGTCACGGTTACCTACTTGTTTGATTTTTTTTGAAGTCAATTTGGAAATACTAAGTTTCACTGCATTATTTGTTGTTCTTCGAAGCAACTTTATAGTTTAAGCAGTTTATCTCGCGGCCTGCCAAGAAGGTGGCTCATATTGGAAATTGTGCCAAGTTTTCAATAACGGTTCCAACTGGGTTAGTTATGTGTACACGTTTAGATTATATTGACTTTTACGGATAGATTGTGTCGCCAATATAAAACGAAGTAAAATAACATTAAAAATAAGGATCAAATAATAATTGTATAAAAATATTTTACTGAAAAATAATGAATGCCTAATTAAATTAACTGAAAAGAAGAAAACAGTAATTACCTGAATTATTAAGTATATTTGAATAGAAATTAAATACTATTAGGAGCTACACACAGTAGCAAACATAGTTTCGACTTCGACACACTTTTCTGAATTTTTTATTTTTCCTGTCTGATGGTGAGGAGTTTTTACTAGTTATAAACAATTTGAACCACCCCCAATAAGGATTGCAGTATAACTTAAAACAACTGTGTGCTAGTAATGTTTCCGAAGTTCAACCACAAAGAGTTTCTTCAAACTTACATATGGAGAGATACATAGGTATATAAATATTGAAATAATAATATACACAAGCTCTAATATCCAGGATAAAGGGCTTTAACCCAGATAAAATATTAATTAATTTTTCCAACATTGTTCGGTTATTAATCAATAAGAAATCCCCTTTTATCAAAACAAAACCGTGACGATATCAAATTCAATCATTTAGCATAAGCGTAGCTGTCGGCGAGGGGTCACGGAGCCCCGATCCAGCAATATAATCCCTACAAAAAGTAAAGGGCGGGCGATGGCCCGGGGCACCCGCGTCTAATTTGGATAATACGATGAAATCACAGCTTGATATCATCCATAATGGAAGTATCTAGTTATTGGAGTATTTCTTGTAAAGCTTTATTCTCAGTAATGATAATACAAGTTCGAGTATAATGGCACGATCGCTTTGGAATATATATTTAGGTACATACTACTGAACAGTTACAGGTTTAAAATTGACCTTAAACAATTTTTAAATATTTCCCTAGGGCCTCGTTCGGATCTTAATAGGGGATAAAACATTGATACATAAGTACATACCTATGTCCTTTTCAAAATACATCCAGTAATTCGCATTAACCCAGTACAATGGAATATGACCTAACCCCTTACACTATGAGAGGAGAGTCTTGCCCAGTGCGATAATAATGCCACGGCGCGCCACGGACATAATTATGTTACAAAAATAATTACAGACATAGGCAAAAATCAAACCTACGAAACTGTAGCGTCTCTCACGAAGCCCATATTCAAATCCTAACTTCGATCTATTTTTACTCAACACAAAGCAACATCGTACCAAAAGTTGTTCAGTGGGGCCTATAGCGCTGAATGAATAAGCATTGTCGGGCTGCCTACAGAGCTACGTCAAGATGAATGGCGAACGCAACACAATACCGCGTATAAATCATGCTCGAGACCACAGGATACTTCAATAAGAAATGTATGGTAATTGTTCGTTAAAAGAATGGATATTTCTTTATCATCTATGGGCGATTGACTTCTTTATGGACAATGATTATATGTTTGCAAAGACAGTTGACATTTAAAGATGAAGTCTTTGTGGTATTTATGTCTGCAATTTCTATATTGAATGGTTAATTAATCATTAAATGGTTGCGTCACATTTGTAACCACACATATGAATATTATCCTTGAAATTTGGAATGAGTATTATCCTTAAAATGTTAGCGCTAAGGTAGCTAATACAGAAGCGATAACTAAAACTGATGACCACTGCCGACCAGCGGTGGCGGCAGGCTACGACAGCTACAGCCCATGACCGCCGCCAGCTGACGCAGGCCCACAGGCGGCTGTATGTCAATGGCGTTCGGTGACGTGGGCTGTGGCTCTTGTATTAGATAACAGTCGCAAATGTGTTATCCCTCTTCGTCACAAATAACACGAATAACTTAATATACTGACATAATCCTTAGAGTTATTAAAAAATTCGCGACAATATGTGAGACATTCACATAATATACCAATAAGTACTTGGCCAGCGCGGTGTACCTACTATGCCCTGAACCCCTCTTACTCGGGAAGTGGAGACTCGGGCTCACCATAGTGGGACATTAAGGATTGACGACGTCCTTATAGAACAAAGAAAAAGCTAAAAAGGTTTTTAAAGGACATCCTTCGTTCAAAGAGAAAGTTCAAGATCGTTCTATAAATAACCTATTTAGATTAAAAGATTAATCTTTTAAAATAAGAAAAGTTAATAACCTCAGTAAAAGTATTTTTAAAATTATAATATTAACGGTCACCCGAATGGTCAATTGAACATACCGATGATCTCGGGTTCGATTTCCAACCTGGTGGAAGTCAAACTTAGACATCCATTTACCTAAATACCTAAGTACCAATACCTAAAGTACAAGCAATTAAATAAATAACTGAAACGTAAGTAAAAATGGTCCTTCAAGCCAGATTTCAATTATAAATGCCGTGGAAAAGTTCTGTTAAGAAAAGTTACACAAGTCATACACAATGAGTCTCACAAGTACTCGATAAGATTTACCCCCGACTGGCCTGCATGAAAGGCATTGTGGTCTGCGGGGGTTGCTGGGGGATAATGTGACTGTACAATGCTGAGACGGTATTTATTCTTCAGATCCGAAGTTTTGTACGAAACCCCGGCTTGATGTGTATTGTTTTGATAAGAATTGTTTTTTGAGAAACCTGCTGGTGGTCTGATAGTACTGAAAGGGAAATGTGGAATGAGAAATTTGCTTCTCATATTGATGAACAAAAAATCCTTAGATGCGATCATGATGTAATCGAAATTTAAAAAAATATATCAGGAATCTCTAAAGTAAGAGAAGGGAATTTCAATCAGCTATAGGATCACACTAAAATTACCTATATAGACCTAGGACCAAAATAATAAGATATGCACATCTGCCTGACCGTGTAATGAACCGTTAAATTAAAAAGTATATTCACCTCAGTCGCGCCTAGCAACTGAATGTTCATTTTGACATAAATTACACACAATTTATTTGTGGAATTTTTCTCACTATTTGCAAATAAAAAAACTCAGCTCGCAAAAAAGATATAAGTGCTATTGAAACACGAAATAAAATTTATAAGTACATCGGAGTAACTGTTAAAATACCCGTAATAGTAAATGTACTCACCCTATTGTAAATACACCTTTCGGGCTACAAAGCAATAATTCTGTAGGGTTGCCACCTACAAAGAAATTTAAAACATGTAAGTCTGAACTCGAGAATACTGTAAATACTTTCTTTGACTTGAAACATAAAATTATTTGCGGAAAATAAAGGAATGTAAAAACGAATGTTTTTTTTTTTCATAAGACGCAATTATTATTTCCTAGTCAAAAAGGTTTGTAACTTATAATGGGAAAATTCATGAAAGTACCATATTTTTCCCACAACTCAAAAACAAATCTAGGGCTAAGGCACTTAATCGTTTCTGTATCAGCAATGTGTCTAACCACACGTATTTGTAAGTTTTTATGTTATCACTTTTTTTAAATATTTACAGTTGTAGCAATAACTATTACGCCACAAAGCAAAAATTCTCAAAATCTTAACATGAGCATTTAATAGACTTATATAGGTACACTTCACACTGAACGTATTATTTACCTATAAAATATGACTTAAAAACAACGTACAAAACATTCCCATATAGATTCCCAAGAAATTTCAATTCGATGGTAACCCTAACTCCGTAGCGCATTTAGGGTTGACAATATAAAGGGTAAAGGGAGGCATCAATTTATGGATGCAGCGACCGTAATCCCCTCAATGGCAGCACAAGGTGTCACAAAAAAATTAGCTTTCGCGTAAAATATACAAGCCCCATATTTTTTATAAAACGAATTACAGAAGCAATAAAAGAGACATTTTTTTCACAGATTTTTTGCTTTCCTTTTTACTGAGAACTTTTAACATCGAAATTGAAATAATGTCAGTGTACGAAGTAAACCTGAATACATTTTTCTTTGTGCTATAAATATATCTTTATTTTTTTTTGTTATTTCTAAAACTGATTTATTTGGCGTGGAAATGAGTTCAATTTTACCCACTTATTCTAATCTCATGCTTTGTACGGTTCACACCAATAAAGGCTATCCAATGCCTTGCGCTGTATTGAAGCACGACTTAAACTTGTGTCAGTGACTTTGAAACAGAGATTTCAAGAATACCGAGTTATTTTGCACCAATTAGTTACACGCGATTGTACCAAATTGGGTATAGCCTACATAAGTCCATTATTAATAATAATCAATCTGTTCAATGATTTGCTTACCAAATATCAAAATTTAAATTGTCATACTTATTTCAATCTTTGGTAGCTAAAACTAGCTCGAATAATGACACAAGGTACTAAAGCTTGCTTATCAAGTACGAATTGTATTGTATTGTAATTTTATACTACGTAAATCATATGTAACTCCAATTGATAATTGCTTCTAAGCGTCAGTCATTAATCATTGCTCAAAAAATAATAACATACTTTTTTAATTTGAATATAAAGTTGTGATATTCTAGTAACTACTTGTAATTTACTATGAAAGTTTGGTCAAGGTTAGCGAAGCCGTATAGCCCTTGCTGGAAAGCCTATAAAAATAGTAATAATATAATAATAATAATAATATTTTTTTTTATTTCAGATAACAGAGATCCATTTTGTTAGTTACAATTAAACTTAAAACTATGTTAGTACAACTATATCTATACCTATAATTAATAAATCATGTACTTGCGGGGCACCCCGCGCAGACAACGACACCGAGCCATGGGTAGTTCCGTCTTGGTTTCAATCATCGTCCGCGCAAAATGCCTCCAAACAGGTGCATGCACATCCTCACAAACGGTTTTTAGCATGATGTTGTGACTATCCCTTATTCTCCTCATCAGCGATGCGACTTTTTTCCTTATGACGGCATGAAAGCTATCAGTTTGAGTCTGAGCAAACATCTCGGAGGCTCTACAAAAGCGAGGAAGTCCCAACATCATCCTAAAGACATTATTATACTGAATACGCAGAGCGCTTAGTGATTTTTTGGCATAAGCTATCCACAGTCCTCCCGTGTACAATCAAATATGCTAATGATCTTCCTTCTGAATGAATTAACTTCCTCCTGAGGTATTCCCGGAACGCCACGCCATTGGATCTTCGAAATAGGTACACAAAGAGCTCTTTTCCAAAGCTGGAATGCCTCAGTGATTCTCCTTGTGTTGCGAATGATCATAGGCAACGGTGCCTACTTTCCATCAGGTAGCCTGCCCTATCGTTAGGCTAAAGGAAAAAATCTTATTACTCAGTTTTGTATTTACAAAGAAATACTCAAATGTAACTGATATTTCTAAACTTTTATATAAAATTGAATCAAGCATTTCTGTATTTACAGATATTACTCAAATGAACACTAACAAGTTGTCCAACTGTTACAGAGTAATGAGGTTTGTTCATTACTGTTGTAATTAACTAAGTAATTTATTTCGGAGAGAACGGCCATATATTCGCACTTACTGGCTAACTAACTTATTTCAATTATAAATGTATTTTACGTGGAACGGCAGAAAGATTGCTCTAACTGATAGAAATTTCTAATTAGGAGATATTCGTGTAATTGTTATATTACCGTTAGAAACGGGAGTGCGATTATATTAATCTTAGGATTTAATTATATTGCTGTTGCTTTGTCAGGTAACTTGGTAGCTGGTTCAATTGTATATAATATTGCTTACAGTATGTACTAACAATTAAAGTATTTTTTTTTCTGTTTAATAAAATCAGTGTTAAAAGCTGCTAAGTTCTGAGTAGAAACAGAAGAATATTTTATTTTTTAATAAATATTAACTAATTTCTTTATAATTTTTTGGTCTATATTACATTTATTTTAAGTAGAAAGCAGGTACAATCCACTAAATGGTAAATGCCACCCTTAAGCATATGTCAACTTAAATTGGACAGGATCTCCTAAGTCGACACACAGGTCCTAAGTCTAAGAATTACGTCGAATCGACTTATATCAGTAGGTAGCCTTTAAACCTAAATAGGGCAAAGTTTGTTTCTATTTTCTATACATATGAAGTAGTTACGTTCAAATAACATCATATCTTGGCACTTTCCCGTCCAATAACAAAATGGTTGCCAATATGCACACTACCTGCGCTAGTTTATAGCCCATTTCAGGAGCTGTTAAAAACACATTTTCATACGTTCAGCCTCCAAATGTAGCTCCAAGTTTGTACAATTTCAACGATAATAACATATTTCACGGTGCGACGTGTATTGAGTTTTACCAGCCTGTGTGTACTTAACTTTAGTTTGTACGTAACTATGTATTCAGGTTACATGTTATGATTTTGCAGGACTAATATTCAGTGATGGAATACACCATAAAGTAACTTATGCATATGGAGAGAAAAAATAAAGGAAAAATATTGAAAATTGATTAATCTTTTTTGTTTATTAAATAATTCTGATGTCTCTAAACGTACGTCTTTAAACAAAAACACACACTTGGCACTCTGTCGTAAGGCACATGTCCTAGTAGGTGTAAATATTATGAAACATAATCACGATTTATATTTATCTGGGTAAATAACTAAAAAAATTAGAAACTTCACGAAGTATAAAAAGCGCGTTATCGGGCCAAGTAAAGATGGTATCTGGAAAATCTTGATTTATGAGACTGCAGCTCATGCAGAACTCTCGGCCTGCATAATGCCGGCGCAGTATTGTGCAGCGCACAATGCGTATGGAGCGGTCGGGGGCCACGGAACTAAAGAATCTTCCCCGGTACCTTTACACTTTCTATTATTATATTCTTTTCAAGCTTCCATGAAATAGATTTGTATAGGTTTTGGAATGACTTGAATTAGTAAAATGTTTAAAGAAAGCCTTTCAAGTTTGAAAAGCTTTTCAAAGTGCGGCAGGTGAAGTTTTTAGACTGCTTACAATATAAATAGATTGCTGGCTGGAAAATATTCTTTAGCGAATAGAAATTTAGTTGTTTCATGAATGTTATGCGTAATTACTGTTGAAGCGTAGAATTATTATGCAAATGTTTTGAACTTCCAATTGATTTGAAATCATAAAAAATATTTTATAGCATAATAGATAGACTCTACATACGTATGGCACAGAACACTATTCAGTTCAATGTAAAGACTTATTTTTGGTTTTGAATTAATTCATTATATAATGCCTGCCAACTATTGCCAATGGAATCAAATGACCACATGATATATTAGTAGTTGCAATCATTATCACAAAATTATAATAATGAGAAGCCTTTCATGTGTGCCAAATATAATTTACCCACAAATAGGTAGCTATTTATAATATATTTGTGGTTACAATAACATGTTATTACCACAATTCGGTGTAATTAATTTACAATTGTTACCGACTAGTTTTCCTCGAACATTATATTTAGGCTGAGTCTATTAATACAGGTACTGTACGAACAATTTATAATTATTAATACGGTTACCGTACGAATAATTTATAATTATTAATACGGGTACTGGACAAACAATTTATTATTATCCGATTCGAACCGGAAGATTTTGAGAAATCTCAAAAAAAAAAATAACCTAACCTAACCTAACCAATTGAATACGTTTAATTATATATATACGTTTAATTGAATGTACGAATAAATATATTTAAAAAATAATGAATTTGTCACATTGTTTAAAGAAAAAAAAATGAATAAATGTACGAATAAATATATTTAAAAAAAAATTGAATAAATGTATGAATAAATATAATTTATTAGTCCAGTACCTGTACAAATAATCACATTGTTATATTTAAGTCTGAAACATTTTGATCTCGCGCACTAAGTATATATGTCAAACCATTTTCGTCGAAGTATCTATCATAGATAGACGTAAAATAGAGTGTATTTTTGTAGAGATACCAAAAAACTGTTTGATAACGATCGGATGTGGCGACGCTCAGTCGTTTCGCGACCAAACTTTCCCTGTTGTTGTTTTATTATTCCTCCATTTTCGCTTTCGCTATTTTTCCTCCATTTTCGCTATCTAATATCATAGTTGATATACATTAGCTATATATAATTGTATTATGTAGAAATATATTAACGAAATTAGACGGATTGAAAGTTCGTTTGCTTCTTGTATATTATAAATAATACTAGCTGACCCGGCAAACGTTGTGTTGCCATATAAATAAAAAAAATGTAAAGGGTGAACAACCCTTATCTTTTAGGGGTATGAAAAATAGATAGTAGCCGATTCTCAGATCTACTGAATATGAATATAAAATTTGGTGAAAATCGGTAAAGCCATTTCAGAGAAGTACGGTAACTAACATTGTGACACGAGAATTTTATATATAAGATAAAGCTCCAAGTTTAACTAGATTTACTGGTTTAAACTAACATGTTTTTAGGGATTATTGGAATAATCTGGATTTACTTATACCAAAGCTGTTTTCAAAAATACCAGTTTAGAATATATGCATGTAGGTATTTGTGTTTAGTTGTTCTGCTATTATTGGTCCATTTCTTGTAGTTAATATTATAATAACGTATTGTTCGTCTCGAAAGTCAGGTACAAGTTACAATGTTAGGTCATTAATATAAAATTACAAAGACGTTATTTTCTATTACTTATCAAAGTAGACGACGTCGCGGTCTCAAGGCTAGTCTGCGAACATTTCGAACAATAGCCATTACGATGTTTGCTGGTCGTTTCGCAGATCACCAGCAATAATATCGGAATAACAAAATAAAACGTTTTATGCACAGGGAGTGAGTCGTTACGTCTCTTTAATTGTATCTCGTAAAATCGATCGTAAAGTGGCATTCACTTTACTATACCTCCCAAACGACGTTTAATACCTTTATACCCTACATATAAGGTTGAAGATACCTCATAATACTTTTGTTTCAGCTACGTATAACGACAGACAACTTACTGTTTTACGCATCTATTAAATTTGCTTCAAGACTAATAACTCATGCAAAGTAACGCACTGAAACAAGTTTAGCACGACATGTAAATAAGCGCCCACATTACACTAATGTCTCGAGAAGTTTAATGCCAACGTATTTTATGGATTTGAAGTCTGGAAGCCCGCGATCTTACCCAGTTAAAATATTACATTAACAGCGTGTATTATTCTTAAATTGTACCATATAAATCACTTTAGTTATTTCGATTGTTGTTATGTTGAGCGTCCCCTAAAATAATTTCATCCGTGAAAATCCATTTAGTACTTACTGAGACCCACACCGACAGATAAAACACTGTCAAACAAAAAATCGACACTTTCATTTTGGAATAAAAAGAGCAAAATGAATAATAAAAGTGCAGCTTATAGGTAAATACTTATTTGAATAAATTTTAAATCTCTTTGTTTGATATTAAATTATACAGTTTCTTTTTTTCTACATGCACATAATAACTCATTATAAAAACCGAAACATAATTGCCGATATTTTCCACAATAGGTACAAATGGCAAAATGGCAAAATCACACAGATAGGTGTTCATTGTCTCGCGAAATCGTATTTATGGGTCCACTTCCTTGCGTTTGGTGTAAAGCCGCCATAGACGTTGCTAATGACGTATTGTGACCCGAATTGGGGCAAAAAATAAGCAATTTACTTCCACGGCGGCGGCTCCGAGCCGGCCCTGCCCTTTGTTGCTTAAGCGAGCTTTAGGGCGCCATTAATTCTTAGGGTTCTCCGCTCGAAGGGCTGTAAACCTTTGTAGTTTAACACTGCTCTGTGCACTAAGTATAGTGTAAATTGTTTATTGCACTTTATTTTTTCAATTTGAATTTGGTTGTATACCTACTTACTTAACTTTCGATAAATTTGTATCTGCTAATTAGACCTTATAAGTTACTTTTCATAAAAAAAGTTTTAATATAGTGTAAAACAATATTGGAATAAGTACCTTATTTAATCAATCTAGGTATTTGTAATATTAATTAGAGTATAATAATTATACAATTATTATACGAATATCAAAAATATTCGTTAAACGAGCAAATAACTTGTGGAAGCAGTTAAGTAACGATCGTTAATTTTATTTAAACCATTATTAACGTGTATTCTTCACCCAAATAGTTTAAAATTTCAAAAGTAGAATGCTCAGCCAACTAAGATTAAAAAACCATACTTACGGAACCCTGTCCTCTTTTGTGAGTAAACATTTCTTTTCAGGGATAAGTGATTGAGCGGCGATTGTCGACTGGAAGTTTTTGCGAAATGGAAAATAATAACATAATAAATAACTGCGCACTATCATATTTCATGGCTTTGAAGAGAGATGTGTTATGATAGTTGGCTTGCCGTCCTGCTCACTCTGCAGAACTGGGTCGCTTTGAAAGATTTATGCGGCGAAGCGTTTGATGCTTTATACTGGGGATTTATTTGTGCGATAGGAAGAATTTAAGGCTATTTATCAAACTTTGTACGTTTATGGTATGTGTATAGCGAATGTGACGTTTTATTAATGAATGAAATGGGAACATCTGATACTGCGTCAACACGCTTGCCAAATTATTACAAATTGAATGTGTGGATAGAGTGTTTGACTTGGTTTGTGCAGGTTTGCCAATGCTTAAAGCATAACTTTTTGACCCACATGGAAACAACTAAGTACACGTTCAGATCCAGACACAAAAGAATAATCAGACGCAATTTAAATATTTGTGTTCTTGAAAATCGAACCTGAAACTAGACAGAGGTCTGACAGACCAGTATAATCATTGCGTCACAAAGTCCATCAACTTTTAATATAAAACCTTGTAAAACGATATCATTCCTGTCTGATTTCTATCAAAGATCTTTCAAAGGTATTTATTATTTAAGAAACGATGTTAAGTATCTCCTATCACCCATTCCACATAGATGCGACTAAACACAATCACAAATAACGTTGCTCCCCGAGGTCTGAGTAGGAACGGATGTAAGTAGTCCTTAGGGACGACAACACATCTGCGACCGACACACGAGACTCCTGCCTTAATTTAGACTGATTACGTGTCATGTGACCGCTTAACATAGGGGATAAAAGCTTAGGTACTTTCTTTACGCAAAAGTAAATATGCTATATAATACACATTAATATATTAATAAATATATTTCAAAAAACTAAAAAACACGCTTTTATGATACGATTTTCATGAACCTTTTTGTGGGCTTATGATGTCACCTGGATAGTTTTAATCTGACTTTGAAGCGGCTTTTGTAGAAATTCAATTGTTTATTTTTATCACATAATACATTTATATTTTAAATTTTTAACTTTCTAGCAACCTTCAATATTACTAATAATCTGCTAGTAATAATACGTAATACATAATATACGCATTATATTCACTTCCTTTTGAGGAAGTAGTTTAATGAGTTCTTGAAGAATTCAATTTACACAAGTGTTATCTTTTTGCTAACTTGGCGCGTTGAGCTTCTCTTAATGTCAATACTTACATAACGAGTCAGCTCCGTAAAGTCTTTGATGTGCACGGAAATATTATTGAAATGGATAAAAAAATTGAATATTTTCGATATTAACTTCGGGTACTTCTTGGCCCTGTCCTGCTTTTGATCACGTGGATAATCGTTTTAATTGCAAAAAGACTAGAAATTGTATTCTTTAATTTTACTTTGTGTTATTTAATTTTAACCCGACTGCGGAGGGTAATATTTTGCGCTGATATGTCTGGATATATGTACGTTTGTTTCATTCTTTGGCACGCCCAATAGTCCTAACGGACCGAACTTGTCCGATTTAGAGATAAAAAGTTTCGTTGGATTCTTCCAAAGGAGAAAGACAAATGTGGTCTTAGCTGCGTATTGGATAAGACGACATACCAAAATTAACAATTTAAAAATTCAATATTTGGGAGGTAAAAAATGGATAGTTTAAGCATTCATGAGTAACAGGTGTAAATAATTAAGGACTAACTCAAAGTAAAAGATCCTGGTACATAAAATGCATCACTACCTACATACTCAATATGATACAAGAAGCAAGAATAACATTTCCGTCTTAAGGCACTCCCACCGGGTTGTGCTTAAAACGTACTTACATAATATGAAAGATTTATGAGTGCCGTACTGGGAATAGATGGGTGCGATGGAAAAATACGAGATCTTGGCCTCCTTGCATGTCGACATGGCTTATGTAGACACGATGTTCAAATAAGCATGTTTAGGTGCAACGCACTCTTCTTCGATGTTTTAATATAACGATAAACTAATAAACCCAAACCTAAAAGAGGTATCAAATATTTCATGTCGACTTTAAGGGTAGAACTCGAATGGTATGCTCGAGTGGTGTTTTATGTCCCACTGTAGGTAACTGGTTTCTTCTAACAGTTGACCACTCCGGCAGCTCGATGTTTTACTACAGATTGGTGGAGGATTATTAGGATTAGTGATCAAACCGTGTCATATATTTTTAAATTGAACATACGTATAACGGCTGCAATCCAATGATAAAGCGGTTTAGTCCTACGAAGTACGGAGTCTAAATAGCGTACTTTACTTATTAGCAGTCACCCATTAAACCCACTATCGACGCTCAACTTTGCTTAACTACATAGATCACCACCACCTACATAACCCGTGGTAACGCACACCTCCCTATAAAATTGTACCTTGATATTTTCTCTTGATAACACCTGCATCACATTGTTACAGTATATTTATGTGAACATTAAACTGGGTCGTGGCTACTTATTTTATTTCATGGTGATCTGAAATATAATTGAGAATTACAATGTAGTATCCTTCTTCCCACTCGTCGGCATCGCGATTGTTTAGCCTTTAAAAACAAAAAAAGTTTAAAGACCACTGACACTGCGTATGACAGTGACAGCTCCGGATTCCTCACTTCTTTTTCGCGCTTCCAAGGCATCGTGATACTATTTTTTCAAAGTTTTGTTAAACGTGTATAGTGAAGCAAAGCTAGTGAAAAAATGAAGAAAATGGAAACTAGGAATGAAGAATCACGTCTGCGTAGTTGTAGTCGCAGTAGCAGGAATTTACGAAGCAATTCTTCGGGTTGGATCACCGGTTCAGAGGTTATGTACAAATAACTTACCAGGTATGTAAGAAAATAATGTATTCATTTATTACAGTTATGTGTGCACAACTATAAAAATGCCTAAATAACTAACATATGCTTAGAGAGGAACTATATTGTTTGAAAAACTTTCTCGTATCTACAACTTCAAAACTATTCACGCACGCCAATCTCGCTCTTGCACGTTACAGACACCAAACGGTGCTCATATTCGCCATTAACCGCAAGATGCTTGCATTTTTATGCATATAATTTAGCAATTAATGGTCCAGATATAAAATGCACCCGAGCCACGAGTACCACCTACTCGAGTACGAGATACTCGTGGCGTCGCTTTGTCGACACTAAATGGTTCCCATGTTCACCATTAAGCACGAGATGCTGGCCCTAACATGTATATGTGACAAATGTTCGAATATTCAAAGAGTCACAACCGTCGAGTACGAGATACTCCTAGTTTTACTTTATTGACACTAAACGGTTCACTCATTCGCCATTGAGTACGAGATACTCGCGCTAACATTTCTATGTGGCAAGTGGTCGAATATACAAAGCATCAGAACCGTCGAGTACGAGATACTCCAAGTGTTACTTTGTTGACACTAAACGTTTCACTCATTCGCCATTGAGTACGAGATACTCGCGCTAACATTTCTATGTGGCAAGTGGTCGAATATACAAAGCATCAGAACCGTCGAGTATGAGATACTCCAAGTGTTACTTTGTTGACACTAAACGTTTCACTCATTCACCATTGAGTACGAGATACCTGCGCTAACATTTATATGTGGCAAATGGCTTGAATGCTTCCATCACTAGCTATTGCACTAATAATACACAGTATAAAGCATGAATGATTTATAAGCACCAAGCTAGAGCTGCTACAACACAAGGTTATGCCAACCCTGTTATACCAACTCTGACAAAATAATTTTCAGAACCAGCTATAATTTCAGGAATCATTCATGGAGTTATTGCAAATAGCAAAACATATTTGTAACTATATGACAAAACAGTGTCCTAACAGAAATGGAAAATATTATGTCAACATACTGGGACAACGAGTGAATACAATAATATCATCAGAGTTCTCTAAAATTGGGAGGTATGTGTGAAGCAACTGGATGAATGACATATTCCAATGAGAACTGAGGAAATCAACCTGGTACATTTTGATGCTCTTCTCAGAATAACACTTTAACTAGTGCTACCTATAAAGGTCATAATAGGTCATTTATGCTCCACCACAATACACACGATAAAAATATATGTAATACATGGTGGAGAACAGAAAATAGGAATCATCACATTGCTGGTGCGCTAACCCAAAATAAATATAACCCCGTGCATATAAGAATCTTATTAGGATTCACTGCACAGCATGATGCTCATGAGCTCATGTAACGGAATCATACTGAAGACATTGAAACTCACTTAGCTGCATTACAAATGATAGAAGACTAGCTATCTTATCAGAAAACAATGTCTAAAATAGACATTTGTGACATAAATGTTTTATGCAGCACCCCGTTGCCAATTTGAAATTGTTTGAGATTGGTTGTTCCACACAAATCAATTGTGTTATATGATATTAAAATTTAATATATGGCGTCAAGATAAAAATCTTACAACATTGATGACAAAATTATTTTTGTATACTAGTTAATCCAATGCTCGATCTCAAATGGTAATAGATGTGCTCTTCACATTATCACATACACACTGCTGTACATACATGACAACTGTTTCATGTTAACCTGATATAGAACAGAAGGCATGTTCTCTCAAAAGAACCACCTCAGGAGGACAATGATTAAGCAAACAAGACTCCGGCTTATTGATACTTACACATATCTGTCCAATATATTTTTAGTCACATGAAGAAAGAATACTATAAGTATCCCATATATTGGATCCAGCGTCTGAAGTCCTAGCTTTGATAGTAGCATTGTGTTAATACCTCAACACAATTGAGCAGAGTTCATTGATTTGTTATGGATACTCTATAGTTCCTACTCAATTTCAGCTGTTTTATAAGCAAATAACAGGTACCTATACATGGCTCAAAGTAAACAATATTACATGGGTTATATTGTAGTACATCTTACTCACATATATACAAATTATGTATAATAAAAGTTAATCAGTTACCAGCTATATAAAGCTGTTTGATTTGATATCTTTTGGGCTAGGTATATATGAATATCCTAACATCCAGATTAGGTGTATTTCAAGATATTGCGGATTTCAGGAAATACTCGTATTATTAAGGTATAACTCTAAGGAGATTTGTATCAAGGAGTACAATCAGAACTATAATGCACCACTTAACTACTGGTACAGAGTACCTACTTAAAGTCATTGAGCTTACATAATATATATAACTCTATTATATATAGATGTAACTTGAATTGAAGTTTTTAAATTATCTATTTAATACACTGGTTTACAGTGATAAAGTCAATCCAGAAGTCTGGAGTTGTCTCTGGACACAAATACCTTTATGATTTATTCTAAGGCCAGATACTATAACAATACCTGCAATACTATAACAATACAGATGTGCTAAATAATAAATGTCCATACTTGTAAATAATTCAAAAACCTTGTTTAGTATTACTTATTTATGTGGCATATGTGACATAAATGCAAATATGTGAATGTCAAGAGTGAACTTTATGTACAAATGTGAGAATTTATACAAAATTAACATTTTGGATTTCGTTACACTTATCTTTCAGTGACTCAATAGGAATAAATACAGTAATAATTAAAGGTTTGGAAGTTCAGTCCACCAACATACGGTTAATTATTAAATATCTGCACATATTTTTCACTTTTACTGTACATAACTGCTTAAAATATGAGGTTGATCATCATGAAAAAATTGACTAAAGATTGGTAGTACCTATGTAATGTTCTACAACAGAAGCCTGGTACTCCCAACATTACAAAAAGCAATCAAATAATAATATATTATTTATATGGTTGCTTAAACATTTCCTTTAGCAACTCCGGGTTTATATAGAAACATGCATCATACATTTATACACCAGTCATCAGGTCAACAAATAACACAGCAGTCCATTAATCTTGGAATAAAGACAAGCATAATATGAGAATTGCTATTGCACTTAAGTCTTCATAATGTCTATGTTAGTTACACTAAAACTGAAATTGTTATCATTCATAATGAAATTTAATAATGTCCACCATGGTAATATGTGACACATTAATGATATAAAAGTAATAACAATATTATTATATCATGTGAATGGCCAGCCATTAATATGATATCTTCTTTGGGTCTTTTATGCCTAGTGTGTATACCTAGATGCTCTTATAAAACATAAAACAAAGAAAGTAAGCTGCATGTCCAATCAATTTTCAAATGTAAATCTAGCATCCCTAGAATTAATAGGAATTCCTTAGGGGTATGTGTGATGAACGTTACTATATAGGACACACATGGCAGACATCTGGCCTGGAACAAAGAAAACTATATTATATATACAAATTATTATTATAATTATTATATATAGAAGATTTATCTACTTTCCTTTTCTTAAAGAATTAAGATGGAGAAAAATGTGGGTAATAACTTTATAATTTATCACTGTCAGAGCTGTAACTAGAACCAGTTGTGTTAGTAATTATTACAGGCTAAGTAAGCCAGAACCCCATGGAAGTTATAAAATATTGACTTATTAAAACTGAATTAATCCTGGGAATGCTCAGCATAAATACTTTTGAGTCAAGATAAGCTTTTCTGGTCTAGTCATGAATGGGGTTTGAAATAATCATATACATAAATACTGCTATGAAAACTGATATCAACTTTTACATACACACAACTGATAGTTACACACATTTTTAGGAAAAGATGTTAGATGGAAAGTCAGATTGGATTTCAAAAGGAAACACATCATAAGCTTTCCAACCAACCATATAGATATGTAACTTTACAGAGGGCATGCATAAGCATGGTACAGCAAAAAGTATAAGTAACTTTTGCAAATCTGATATATACCTACAAAAACAGGAAGTCATATAAAACTAAAATGTTTCATTGATCTAAGAATGATCATGTCCCTCCTGAACATGCACACTAATATAAAGAAACAAAGTAGGTATAACACCCAATATTATACCGGGTATACCTACAACATAAAATATAAATTTATCTCACATGGGGCATATATCATCCCAAGATCAAATCAAATACCCAATCATAATTTGTCAATAAATAATGGTATTAATTCCTTAATATTAAACATGGGATGGCTTCCTATTTTAATAATATTGGAATACATACAATGTACCTACTGGTACATTTAAGTATAGTATTATATAAAAGTACATTATTATTTAATGCACATAACATATGAAACATATTTATACATATATTGCTATATAGCAAAGGAAATAGTATTATTTGTGTCAATAAAATTGACCAAGTAATTCATTCTACACATAATTATGACATACTATGGAGGGTAGAAAACATATTTTCGACCTTGTATGTATTTATTTTTTGCAAGGTGCAAAAGCTTGAATTGAATAATTATTAATACTGACTAAATTACAATATTACTATTATTATTATTATTATTGGCCAATTTTAGTAATAATATATTTAGAGAAAAATATTGCATTATTATTGCACTGAATATTATTTCATCTAATTCAGAGGGAATCTCACTTAGTACTATGTGTTTCAGAACATTTCATCCATATTATACAGTAAGATTAAATATTCAGTTAGCAATCCTAATAATTATGTATATTTTATAATTATACCTAATTAAGAGAAAAAATTCTTATTAATATGATATTTTCATATTGTATTTTATATATATATTATTATTGAGAATAAATCTCACTAAGCACTATGGGTTTCACAACATCTCATCCATATGATGCAGAACAAATAAATATTCAGCAATGTAATTAAATCCATATAATAATATATATGTATGGTAATAAATCTCTAATTTAATTACATGTCCCATTGTTGCAGTTGTCTCTAAACATCTACATTGTAATTCTCAATTATATTTCAGATCACCATGAAATAAAATTGAAAATTAGACGAGCTTACCTGTAAGCGAAGTCTGATTATAATTTTATGAATGGTGATCTGAAATATAATTACCCACCCTCCCAAAATCAAAACCCATACTGCAACAATAAGAACAAAAGAGTCTCCTAGATATAGACAGCATGCATATTATCAAGGAGACTAAGTTGGAAATGATAGACTCTAAATTAAGTGAGGAATCCGGAGCTGTCACTGTCATACGCAGTGTCAGTGGTCTTTAAACTTTTTTTTGTTTTTAACACGTTGGCTGCGTAAAAAAAAACAGTAACTTTCAGCTGGTGCGACGGCAGTCCAAAAATGCATCCACTTGACTTTCTTATTGTGCGTGGCAGGCCTTTTCGACCCGACACCTCTGGGTGGTATTGAAACCCTATTATCTTAGTCAAGGCGCATTTTACATTACAAATTTTTATACTTTTTAAATCCTCATGAATCACTTGTCTATACATTAGTCCCGCCCCTGGCTCCTCCAAATAGAAAATGAGAAATTAGCAATCGAAAATGTCTGGTCGATAAGGCCCGATACCGCACTAGAGTGTAATTTTTGTAGTGATGGGATAGTAAAAGAAAAGAAAATATCGAGTCATTAATTTTATTAAATTTATTATATATAATATGTATAATATATAAATATATATTAAAATTTCACTGTCTTAGTTATACCCAGCTTGTTAATACAATGCAGGCTGAATCTCTGATCGTCTGAAAAGTAAGATGATGCAAACTCTTTTAATAATTACTGATAGATAAATCAAATTAAATAACACTACTGAATTTAAACTTACGTGTGTTTGTATAGTTGGAGACAGATTTCATCACATGAAGTTTTGTCCCAATGGGGCTGACGTAAATATGATTTCTAGAACCAGGAGACTCATTTTTTTTTCTTTTCGACAAAATTTCTTCGTTACTTTCACTGTCATCGCTAAAAAAACTTCGATGTTTATTGTAATTCTGCTGGTGGATGGCTTAACTTCTTGTTTTTGAAATATTTTTCTGTATTTATTTCGTTTAGGGATTTCGAAATATGAACCACCGTATTCTTCTTCGTTATCACTATCATTTTCTAGAACTATTTTGTTTTTACGATGCGCCATTGTAACGAAACTTGCAGGAAACCGAGTAGCGCGAGCGCGTCCTCCTCCCGAAGCTAGTACAACACTACTGGCGGCTCAACGCGTACGCATCTGCACAGTGCGGCATCAGGTCGCGAGCGGTCATCCACCAAAACAGGCCTGCCCCCGCACTGAGATAACTTTTTTTATGTTCTATGCGGCGGAGGTCGAAAAAGGCCTGCCGCTTTATTAGATTGCTATATTTCTACATTGTTGGTCACAAATCGAAAACTATATTTTTCTTTGTCATATTCGTAAAAATACCCAAGAAACAGTTTTCGCACTAGCGAGAAAGACCTATTTTTCCTGTGCGCATATTGGTTTGGCACCGCGTCGGGCCGATTGTGGGTGAACCGCAGTGAACGTGTTAAAGGCTAAACAATCGCGATGCCGACGAGTGGGAAGAAGGATACTACATTGTAATTCTCAATTATATTTCAGATCACCATTCATAAAATTATAATCAGACTTCGCTTACAGGTAAGCTCGTCTAATTTTCAATTAAAGCTTGCTTACTATTGTGCTACTTTGTTATAAACCCCCTTATCTAGTTATTAGTCACGCCGCGATATCTTCTTGTCACGGGACAGTCATTCTGACTACAAAACCGCACTACCAACTACGTCTTTATATATAAAGATAATATAACGACAATGTAGAATAATTAAGATTTTACTACCTTGTTGCATTTTATAATGGCACTCTATAATCATATTTCTTAAATCTTATTTTTTTTGGTTATTTAACGTGCCTTGGTTAAACCTGACTGATATTAAATTATTTCATCGTAACCCTTAAAAGATTTTAATAACATTTTTAAAGTTTATCAATAATAAATTCTGATGAATTGCCTACATCTTCATTATCTGTATGGAGTCCCTTTATAATGATAAAAGCTTAGTTTATCCTGCGTGCTACCCAAATGCATTCGACTTCAGAGAAAAACCTCACGCGCCATTTCCTACATAATACGAGTAGGTTTCCTCGCAATATTTCTTTCATCGTAAATGTAAAAAAATGGTTTCTAAAACGAAAATCTAAAGTATGTTTTATATGTGCTTCTAGCCAAAACGTTCTATTCATCTAGATAATAGGTTTTTGGAGTAAATTCTTTTACTATTATAGAATAGTCGCATCGATAACTCGAAATGGACTTCCATCATAGAATGATGACGTACGATCGAACAAATGTCACGTGACACGCACAAAAATTGGGTGGATGCCGAATGTTCAAAAATTTCCAATCAAAATGACGCCGTCATACAAATACTCGAATAAATGCAATTGTTGACGAAACGTGAACATTAGCATTGTACGTTAAAAACGCTTGCTAATTAAAAAGGCTTGCTCTACTAAGTGGTTTTAGTTTCCTTTGTTTATTAGTGTAATTTTATCCTAATGCTTAAAATAAAGGACCATGAAACTCGAAAATTACTAGTCCCCATCCATTCTGTAGGAAACACATCGGATAGCATGTAATTTTATTTGTACTTAAAGTTAACATTAATTGTAACATAATATAATAATAACATTCATTCCTACATTAACCTTATTTATATAAAGGTATAAAGGGGTAGAGTATCAAAAAACATTTCTTAGTACTGCATCATAAAATGAACACGTTATCCAAAGTTCATGATTTTGGTTTCAGTAGTACTCTCTGAGATATTAAATCTTTCTTCGAGTTACTATAGTATTTTGCTTTTAAATAAATAAATAGATATCAAAAGTGAATAGATATGTAATTAGAGTGCAGATAAAGCGAACAAGGGGCGGTGATGAGATCACATTTCAAAGGAAAATGGATTGCCCCAATTGCTAATGGATATAATTTCTGCCCGCGACTCGACGTCGCCGTAGCTTCATGCTTCTGAAATCTTGGAGTATTCATATTATTTAGATACTTACGCCCGTAATAATTAATCTATATAATGTTTTGAATATATTGATGAGGGATTAGGAGTGACAACAATATGGATTTTTGTTATCGAACGATATGGATTTTTGTAAAGTACGAGTATTCGCCTAGTTTAAGAAATAATAAAACTAATTTATTATATATTTGTGTACCTACAGTATTACGTATATCAGAGTCAGAAACGGTGCGATAGTCATTTAAACCTTTATATTGGCGACTCTTCAGGTGTTACAAATGTCAATACGCGGCAATAAGCATTTACGATACTGCCTACCTGTTCGGAATAACCTTTGTAATATAATAGGGGTATATTCACCCTCGGCGGGTGGTAGTACAGTTGGATTCGTGCGATACTGCCTTTAATATACTTTTGGAGTTATTCTTCGTATGTAAGTACTAGTTATAACCGCGCGGTTTCACCTACCTTTACAACTCCGATTACCGTTTTCGTTAACCTCCCACGTGTGCGTCAGCCCATACTACAGAAAGATTAAGCTATTCGGTTCTAAATTATCAATTTTTGAAATAGAGCGGAAACATTGTTGTACCTATCGAATCTAATATTTTTTTAAATATCACTTGTATTTCCCACACATTAACGCGTATAAACAAAATGTACGTTCAGCTTGGTAATATTTATTTAGATATGATATCTCACAAATATGACTAACACAGAGGATCTCAGGTTCCATTTCCAAATAAATATAGATTTAGGTCTAGGCGGTTGTTAGTACACATATTCATGTGCTCATCCGTTACGCAGATTCCTAGGCTATGTGAAAAGCATTAAAAACTTGAAGTATGTGAAGAAATCCTTTAAGAACAACCCACCGGCTCTAAACCTGTTTATCTTTGACGAGTAAAAAACGTAATGTCTACATGCTCGACAGTAAGGGGACATACTTACATACCCATTACCAAATAAGCACCTAGATAACATTATAAAGAAATATATTGTAGAGTGAGCATTATTCTTTGAAATGGTGGACAGAACTAATGGCTTACATTGGGGCGAGAGCTCAATCATAAGCGAGAGCGAAGTGTTATCAATTCATATTATTATCAGGAGAAAGAGTATGTCGCGATCCTAATGATAGCATTTACAAAATTCCGATTGGTTTAAGCTAATTCATCGGTAAGTTTTAAGATCGTTTCAGTCAAAAGTTGTATAAAACTTTAGGGATTAATTTAGATCGATTTTTAATTATCAATATACATGGTATTGGATCAGCGATTTAGGATTCATATTGTATCAGTACAATAAATAGAGGATAAACGACACTTTTTACACACGAATGTGAAATGATTCAACTCAAAGTCCTCTTCATGTCAGAATGGCATAGTATCGCACCGCTTTAAAGAATCCCCGCTGCCGCTCACCACAAACACTCGACCCACAAAAGATATTTGCCTTCAACGTAACGACGTACATCTTTCTCCTTTTTATATAGACAAAGCACTCTTGGGGCAGACATTATATTGAAACGTTACGAGTAGTTGTACAAACAAAGTTTTTTCGGCCTTACACTCCAACAGACAAATAATGGCACAGCTTAAAATATGTGAAGTTTGTTCAATAGTTCAGTTTAGAAATATGTACGTATGTATATACAAAGTAAGTGGTTCATTATGTTACTGTATACGACTATATTCTCGTATTCTGTACAATTGTAGGAATTTGGAGTACTAGCAAATACTTATAGCTAGTACTTATATGTCTAATATAGCTTAGCAATTTAAATCAAATTTTATTCTATTCTAAACTGATGAACCTAGATTTTTCTACTCCGATTTTAATAATATACCTAAATATTCGCGGTAGGGACGCGCTCTTTTTATTTGAAAGTTGTATCAAAACCATTGCCAACATTTGTGAAATAACAGACAGAAAGACGAAATTTGTACCCGTCCGAAAAACCGACCGCATCAAACATTGTTATAATACCAATTTCTCCTCCCGTCCAAACCCGGCCGTGGGGGATGAAAATCAATTAAGCATGACATGGTAGTGCTCGGGTTTCGTCAGGCGTCAGTCGTCAGGCCCGGCTAATCCGGGAGCCGCCGTCAGCTGTGCCTGACGGCGTAATAGAAAAATCGAACCGGTACCGTTCCTATTAATATTTGCCCCTCTGCTCACGTTTCTTTTGTATTTGATGTTATGTATGAAATATTGTAGAACTGTAATTTGTATTATGTGTGTATGATAGGAAATGGAATAATATGTGTGTGAATGATGCATCGACACTAAACAACTGTCAATTATTACAAACATGATTGAAGGGTTGTATATAGTGTTTGTAACGTACCAAAGTAAATAAGAATACTGCAAAATATGGTAAAGGTTTCATGGTTCAGTTTATACGAAGAGAAATTCAGATTTCAACCTACTTATACATAAGAATAATTAACTATGCGGTCATTTAATTTCCATATAATGATTGTCAATGTTTTGTATTATTGTATTAATGGTCATAGGGTAGTAGCCGTTTGAGGCGTTGTAAAAAGTCTTCAAGAATATCAAAGCGTCTGTGAACCTGAAATTGATAGGAGAAACTTAAACCTTATACCTATAAAATGCACATGAAATACTTAAAAAGGTAAATTTTCATCTATGACTGTAGTACGTACTATATACAATTGTGACATGTGTGTATATTAACAACACATGCAATCTTAATAGTTATTGAATCGAGAAATCTTTGTGATTTTTTATCGATAATGGGATATTTCATATGACACCCGGTTCACATGTTACCCGAGCGCGCGGAGCAGAACGGATCTAATCTTTTAAAAGTATTATTGTGACGCGATAACTAATCCTTTATTGCGAGAGTAATTGTATGCTCCATAGCTAATGCCGTATATCGAAGCTGGCGCATTTGTTATAGATTCGCACCCTTTGTTAATCGAAGGTATAATAAATTTCTGATACCTTATTGTTACACTGGTGACATATCATTATACTTTAAAACATTTTTTAGTTTTTTTTTTTTGTATTTGTAGACTTTAGTCATACTTTCACACAAATGTAGTTTCGAAATTATTTAATCTATAGTTATATTATTATATAATATCTAAGTAATATCTTACAAAGCAGATTGAAAAATAAAACAAAATTGATAGAAAAATACTTTAAAATAAATGAAATATAACATAAACGTGGTACCAACATTATAAATGTTGAAGAACTCTACAATATTTTCCATAACGTCCACAATATTGTGTAAAATTTAACAGCACTAATAACGTAAGATATTATTTATTGGGTGGTTACAAAAGTTATGCCCACTTTCAAATTTATGATCCAAAACTGAAAGGCTTAGCAATATTACTTTCAAGTTTCTTTCAAGGTATATCCGAGCAATAATCTCTTTAACAGCGTCTTAAAGCGAGTATAAAGCCGTGGGTCTTAAGGGTTTTATTTGAGCACAAGTTTCTCACCCTTCTCTGTTTATTTTGGAAAGGTTATAAAAGAATTAATGTCACGTATTTAAGGTTCGCCGTTGAGGGATTTGTAAGAGCGTTATATACCCAATTCGTAAAGTTAGGTATATAAGAACACGTTTTGTTATGGAAATCATGCTAAAACGTGCTAACATTCAGTAACAAGTAGCCAGTAGGTACAACTACATTCAGTTTATCCAGATCTCTGTGTTATTTTAAAAAAATAGAAGTAAATTTTATCCTATAGACAATTTTGTAAGTATGTTTTAATTAAAAAAATATATTTTATACCATTTCTTAAATATTGCTCACTCTACCATATTGTTATCAACATTTTCTATTTGTTATTGTTACGCTTTTGTATTCGGAGACGTTATGAATTTGTTTAGTCACAATATAAGACCTAGATAAGTATTATAGGTAAACTAAATTGACTAAACTAAAAAACCGTTTATTCTAAAAGTTTTGCCATCAGACTCGCTCACAAGAGATTTGTACAGTTCAGTACTAAAATAAATAAAAAAACTTGACAAAACAGATAATTCTCAGTAAAAACAGCAAAGCGTAAAAGTAACGTGAACAATGGAAATATATTGAAAGAGTATATACTTACTCATACGTCAAATATTCTCTGAAGCCTGAAGTACATGATTAATTTTATTATTAATTTGCCATCATACTTTTATAAAACATACCTGACATGTTTAGTTTACATAGCTCTAATTCCTTTTAAACTCCGACTCAATGTTGTATGTTTAAAATCGCTTTTAAGGACTCCTAGGTTTAACAACAGCAGTCTTTCGCACACCCTTAAGCGTGTGTGAAGTTTATCAATTCGGACTTGGCCTGCATTGTAGGCTATGCTTTAAACCCTCACTCCAACAGAAGTCTCCAGCCCAGCACTGCACCAGTGCCTTGGCGATATATCAGGTTGTGAGTTAATTAAGGGTAAGTCGATGATTTTAAGAATAAACTAAATTCATGAATCATCTACATTATGAAGTTTAAATTCTGAACCAATTTTATGGCAGTGACAAAAATTTATTGACTACTCAACAATGAAAAATTACATAAACCTGTAAACGAAGCTTTAAAGTTTTATAGCACCTATTCAAGTAAATATAGAAAAAACTATAATCAAAAGAGCCGCATTTTGAAAAAAAGGTGGTATTTTCACAGAATAATAAGTACTATAGTAGTATTTTGCAAAAAAAAGCGGTCTGGTACCAATCCCGTACTAGTTGTAAACCTAAACAAATGGAAGTTTTAAAGCGATTAGAAAAGTCGTAAAAATGTACAAGTTAAGAGAAAGGTAACAATTTTATTGGACGTCGTAATTTTATTGCAGTCTCTATTGAGCCTTTTAATAACCCATTTTACTTGATGACTTCAGGTCTACTCCATTATTTTTATCACAGTACGCTAAACACATAAATCATATTTAAAAGTTAATTAAGGAACTACACAAAAACTTCAAAATACTTATAAAGATAAGAGCTAATTCACTCCTATTCATTTGTTAAGATTATTCATAGATTTAACGACAATCATTAAAATACAATAACCGTTATATGATTAAATTTCAAATTCAAATGATATTACTTAAAAATTAAAACTCTTTTTTAAACGTAAACTAACAACCAATACACCTGAAGGTGTTTGAACGTTATAGACATTTTTCTTTTAAAGCACCGCTGAATTGTAACATCTTATTTTTATTGGCTATAATTTTTTGGCTAAAGGTCTTATAATTTTTTGGCTAAAGTAGTCGTTGAGGGTTTTTGTAGTTCAAATTTTTGAATGGCTTAAAGGTTTAAAAGTGCTCTAGATCGTCTAGATGATGTTGCAACAACTGGTTGTATTTACATTTTTTTCAGTTGTTTATTTTTAGTTCATTACTAAACATTCCAAATAATGTTAAATATTTATTTTATTTTCATGTCTTTTTTAAAACAGAACACTACAATTGTCGACAATATCGGCGTGTTTTGAAGAAAAAGAGCTTTTCTTTTAAAGTATATTTTAAAGTACCTTATTATATCAGAAGATTTTGAAAATAACACAAAGAAAGGTTGTTCCACATCTTATTCATGTAAAAAACGCGCATATCAAACCGTGGAAGACCACTACAAATGTACATGTTTTATCATCGGGTTAAAATCAATCAAATTATTTTTTTGACTAAAAATAGATTATATACCGAACTTTTTTTGAATGTCAATACATCTACGGTTGATTCGTGCATCGTAGTACTACGAAGGAATATAGTCTCTGTGATTAATATCTTTCCGATAAGTTTATACAATTTTGCTTATGATCATATCAGGGGACATACATCAGTATAGGAAAATTATAAAATTCCTGCTCCTCTTGTAAACAATTAACAATAAAAGTTTGTATAACACCTCACAATGGTCCACGTATCCAATTGAAGCGAAAACAACCTCATTCTACGGTAAATTCGATAAAAGATGACGCGGGTAACATATCAATGCCTCACAGCACTATATTTGGGTAATTAGAAACAGTTCATGACGAATTGGTCAAAGTTCACTGGAATCCGGAGATATTAAAATCCAAATACTTTTATAACTGGCGTTCTACGAATATGTTTAGTCACAAAAAACCCGATGACTAACTGAAATTGTTATACGAATACATTTTGTTAACTTTCAAACCACTTAAACTATATCCACTTAACGGTTAAGTCTTAACCTATTCTAAATTACAAGTAAATTGCCTTATATGGGCACACCATCCGTGATAGTGGAGATAATTATTATTTTCATAATCTTGCGCAAGGTTTACAATTTCCACGGCCTGGTGACCTTTTAACGGCTATATTAGAATAAAACTCATTTAGGAGGCAATTTCAAGTTATAATGGCTACTGGATTACTATTTCTGGTAATATGTTTATTATTCTGTTGGGTTGACTGCGATAAGCTTTGCGTTCATCGGCATGACCGCTCTGCCTAAAATGTTGTTAGAATTTCCCGCGGGTAACCGTTCAAATAATTACAATTAAAAGAGGGTCCGGCGGTTTCAACAGACTTTAAAAGTAAATACTTAAAAATAAAAATCTTATTTTTCTTTTTATCTTAAAAAAATGCCTACATTTCTCCTTATAACAACAGTTAGATAACTACCAGTAAATTCCCGTTAAAATTGTTCTAGCCGTTTTGAAGACTAGCCAGAACAATAAGACAAACAGACAGACATATTTCCGTTATACTTAAGTACACACTTTTGAAACATTGAATATAAAGAAAAAGATAGGTGTAGTTTAGTACTAGAATACTCTCTAGAAAGTCAAATCAGTATCAAACCCAACAATGCACCTGCTGAGAATCAAACCTAGAACACTCCAATACTATCAATAAGCAAGCATCACACCTGCGGTAGCCAGCCGTCAGTTTTTCCACAAGATTATCGAATGTCATTGTGAATTTCAATACCGTATTGTGAAAGCCTGGTTTTCTAACAAAGCCTGTGACAGCAACTGACAGCTCACCTGCTCTCGTATTCGCAAAAATATCACCTGTTTTTGCAAATACAATGCGAGATGAGATTTGCACGAAAAGCTAAAGGTATGACTTAGTAGTCTCCATACACTCGGATTTAATTAAGTTTGTATTGCTTTATACTTTATGAAAAAGCAATATGTTTGCACGAAGAAACATGATACTACCTATTCAATTAATAAAGGTAGATGTTGCCGGTGTTTGTATCGTTACGTAGTTGCTATTGCAGTCCCACTGCTGGGCACGGATTTCTACTCAGAGTAAGAAAGGTTTAGACCATTATTCACCACGTTAGCTAAATGCAGATTCAGAGTTTTTTAAACTTGAGAATTTTTAAAAACCCTTCAAGCCTGTAGGTTTCCGTACGATATTACCTTAACCGTTATGGGAATTATTAATTAATTTCAAATACGCCCATTAAATTTCTAATACGTGTATTAAATTCGAACTATGGGACCCTCGATTGAGAGGTCTACTTTGTCGTGATTACAGACTATTACCGCTTTTAAAAGGAATAAGGGAGAAATACTTCACAGTAATGTTATTTTGTAGGTCCTTTTATTGACGAAATAAATAAACGAAATTCCATTATAACACAATCAACTAGTGCATAGATAAGTCCAAATACGATATTATGAGTGGTATCATATGCTCTGCGTTCAAAATTGCTGTTACAAATGTATAAATAGCGTTTAAAAACGTTTCTACTCAAACCATGTAACAAATAACAGGTCAGCTGCCATGGTGATTAAGCTTAATAGGTAAATAATAGTTAAAACATCAGGCTACATGTAACCAAAACTAGATAACCGTACGTTACAATACAATTTTCTGTATTTAAAATAAATTTAAAATACGATTATAAGTGTATGTGGGTTAATTAGACACAATTCGGTTCGGTTTGTAGGAACTGGTAATTTACAGCGCATTTTTACCTCTATTCCTTTAGTCATACGGACTCTACCTGCAGAACTCCTGTAGAACTCTACCTGCTTCAAATTTGAACCCAGCTCGAACGCCCACGGATCATTTGGACAAGTGTTTTGAAATGTTCTATGTAAATGTTGCTACAAAAACGTGCCTTGTAAGACATGACTCTACAAAATGTAGAGTATGTGCGTATGTGTTAGACGTGGAACACACTCTCTTTTGTGTTCTCGAGTGAGTTTAAATAGTTAGTCGCTCATCGGGAAAATAAATATTTGTCATCCAAATCAGCATTTATTTGTACAATTAATTTTGTTCGTTCATTACACTATGTTTTATGGTTAAGGAACATATTTACGTTCTGCTATAACGTATACACAAGCAACAAGCATATCATATGATTTGCTGCACACATAGATAGCAAGCATGAATTTCGGATTTTTTAAATCTTGTACATCTATATATAATATGGACGGTTAGTAATCACTTCCGGCCACATCTGTAATTAACCTGAAATATCATTGGAATACTCCCTGAGGTGAGCCACATATACATTTCTAAGCCCGAGAAGTTCGAAGCCCGTAGGTCTCGCGTAAGTTTATCTCCCTTGCCACACCCCACCAAACATATTGATTATGACCGGTTAGTTTTCTTTATAACATAGGAGTAGCAGACAAGCACGCAGTCCACCTGATGGTAAGTGGCTACTGCCGCCCATGGTCATTTGTAATCCACCCCAGATATGAATAGATATTCCTACCTGAGGTCGGTCACAGATACGCCGCTCTCCTGAGGACTAAGCTGGAACGCCTCGGAAAAGTATGTGTACCTTACTACAAACCAGAACACAGCAGCGGTTAACACTGTTGTTATGAAGCAGATATGCCGCCGGAGTAGAACCACAAAAGGTTCTACCACCTTCAAAGTTGGTTTAATAGTGTTAACACTGGTATAAGGCAGTAGCAGATAGATACCTTTGGAATGGAAGAGCAACGATTTCCACCTTCATAAGCGTATTGAAGGACACCCAAGGTACTACGCCTACAGCTCGCTTATTAAAAAAAGAAAGTAGAATACAAAGGCCGTCATCTGGTGTAACTGGCGCCGTAATCGCCGAGCTGGATGCGATAACGACTCATTTATTTTGGACACAAAGGCAGCAATTACACCAGCAACAGAAGGGTGTTCCGACTTCGTTAATGTATATAGAACAAGTATGCGCAGAGAGGCAAGAGGTGCTTTCGTAGGACTTAATAGGACTTGTCAGGAATTATTATTTTTTATAATATTTAGTTTCCATATAACCCCATCAATGGGTCTACAAATATATTTCTTTTGGATTGGACTTAATTTGGGCTTATTACAACGTAAATTAGTACTGATGTAAAACTTTAGACAAATTACAAACAATATTCTCTTAGCTTCTATAGTTCCTTAAATTAAATTAAATAATTTGTTTTCTCCCATATACAAAAGTAGATTATAGATTTAACGTAATATCTCTATCAACTATCAATTTATGTAGTATCTGAAACACTGAAAACACTCCTAATCTATTATCTAACAGTTCAAATCTATTTCTGAATTCGCCAGTTTTCATATAATTTGGTATCACCTGATTACGCATCTGTAATAACATACATAGTTGAACTACTGAATATTATTAATTCTTTGTCTGTAATGAGGGTCATTACAGTAATAATATGCCTTATCTCCCTAATTAAAGCTAAACTACGCTCACATGCCGCTGCCATAATAACTAGATCTACTGACACTGCGCCATTGTTTTATTTAACGACATCATACCGTAGACCACAGTCACAATGGTGGGCTTCCCGCGGACAGCAATATGATTTACCTTCTTCTTAAATACAACAGTATCAAATCATTTGTATGTAAATATTTAAGTATTTTCATGTTTTACAACAGTACTGATGTTCTTTGGTGTGAAGGTATGGTAAGGCAGAGAGTTTAACATGAGGCGTTCCAACTTAGTCCTCAGGGATGGCACATGTCTGTGATGTAACTCAAATAAGACTCCAATCTTATCGGGGATTGATTATAGATACCCAGGGGTTAACACAACCACTTACCATCAAGTACTGCACACTTGTTTGCTATTTTACCTTCAGAAAACTATTCGTTCGTTGCTTTTTCAAATTAAAATTTTAAATAATTTAAAGAGAGAAAGAGAGGACGATTGGAAGAAAGAGATGAAAAATAAATTCATGTTATTAGTACAGTATGCAATAAAGGAACAAAGATTTTCAAATTTACACAGGCCCGAGGCAGAAACGTTTAATGAGTTCAAGTTCTCCCATGTCAAATATTTCTTTTAATGACCGATTTGAACCCCAATCCCGGTATTTGGGGACTATAATCTTCGCCACCCTTGTATCTTCACCCTAGCATTAAAAAAAATAATTGAACCCTGCAATTACGCAGGGGGCAGTTCCCACCGAGGGCGTCAAGTACCCCATGGAAATAGCTTTCGGAACTTAAGTGTTATGATTTAATAAGGTTGAGCTTTTTAGGGTTAACTTAGTTCTGTCTGCGGCTTCTCATACTATTGCATAGGCTTTTTATTTATTTTTCTTAAAAAGGATAAGTTTCTAATAGGCAGTTTTGGAAAATGTTAAATAAAATCTTTGCTCTAAGTTTAGGTTTTGCCGCTGGGCAAGTTTCTCTTCCAACAACTGAAACTCCCATAAATAATTTCAACAAACAACGATTATCTTTAAATCGAAACCAGTGCGTTACAAACATTGCAAAACAAAAACCTATTACCACGTTTCAAATGCAAAGTCTGCAATACAAAAACCTTCCAGATGTATAAATCTTAAACAACACAAAAAATAGCCTTTAAGCAAAGACTTCTCATTCTTTATACAGAACTCGAGCAAAATAAATGCGTTAATATTAATTTTCCGAGTTAATTGGAGGCAGCGCGGCCGGCACCGCATCTCTTATTAAAATTTCTCTGTCACGTGCACTGCCGCAAACGGTTTCATATATTCTAAACATTTTTTCCCCGAGCAGACGCCCTGCGGGGTTGTCAACCTCGGGCTCTAAAACTTTGGACCCCTATAACAATTTTACGAGTATTGGTCTGTTGCGTAGAGGGTTTTAGGTTCAATCATCTGGTAAATTATTTGTATGTCTTCTGGGTCTGGGATTCTATTTTTTCTGTATGTCTAGTTTACAACAAATTCTAGTTAGTTAAGGTTAGGTTAACTGGAGCGTTATTAGTATTTAGACACAGTTTTTATTATTCAATTAATGCAGAATGTCCAAATTTTTCTCCTACGTCACTAGTCTCATCAAAATCATCTAAACGTTCTTATAATAGCAACATACCTCAATTTAAGTACTAAATTGGTCTACGAATTACAACAGCTGCGCATTATGTCAAGAAATCCTTCCTTATTCACTTAAAATTACTTAATAATAACGTTGAAAATATTCAAATAAAGTTTTAGAATTCATCCACACGTGCAACTGTGAAACAAAGTATATTTTATTCTACACTTTTTAAATAGATAAACGTACAATTTTATTACACAACACTCAAGCTGTATAAAGGTGGCAGCCCTAGCGCCGACGGAGCACAATACGCATCGTAACAACCGATATAAAATTGAAATGCCTGAAACGTGCTTCAAAATATAATTGAGTCTTTGTGTTCTACGCTACCTTATAAAGGGAACTAGACATTGCACCACTTTCCAACAAAATCCAACCCTATTCCAAAGATATAAGGCTTAGATTAACTTTGAAGAAGTTGTCATACATATGCATGGCTGTTCTTATTCCGACTCCTGCCTATTTATTTAATGTAAAGGTTTCGTGCATGGAAATAAGTTGTGGTAGACTCCTAAATGATTCAGCTTTTTAATTTGGAAAGGTATAAATAGAGTGCAAAGCAATATACTTGTTAACATATGTGGCAATATTTCTTTCCATATGATTTGTTTTAATGATATCTATTCGAATTGTAACATTTATAGCTGTATCCGTGGTTTCACCTGCATTAAAAAATAAAACATCTACTTATTTTTGTGCAACTCTGTATGTCACAAATATCAAAACGTATAGTCTACCTTCAACAGTTTTACTGTTATATTTTTTTTCAGAGGACTAATAGTAGATGACATTCGCATAGCGCATTCAATACAGCAAATGTATCTTTAGTTAAAATATAAAACCTGAACAGAGCTAAGCAATAGGTACTCGTATATCCCTGAGAGGCCACTTCTGATGTACTCGTATAAGGCACAAACGAGACTCCACATAGACTACTGCTTACATTTCTGGGCAAGGCCTTCTTTACTTCTTGTAGTTGATTACAAAATATTTTGGACATTATGAAATGCACGCCCGCTTAGTAACTCAGTTTAAAAGAATCTTAATGGGTGCGCTAAAGTTTTATAAAACTCCAACTTCGTTGGGGAAAGCAGAACCTACTGAGTTTTCCTTAAAATACCAGGTAGGTGCAAACTTTGCGAGGAAAAACACCATTTTGCAAAGTAACGTTGTAAAACATTATTTATCGTCAGTGCACAATTTATCTAAGTCCCCCCTTGAAGCGCAACGTGACTAATTATAAGAGGTTAATTAATAGAGCTACGGATGCCGGCTTTTTAGTGAGATTGCGATCGATAGAACCATTAGAGAACAGATGGGACACTCTCATTCAACTAGAAAGTACTCATTTTTTATTTAATAGAAGTAACAAATGATATTGCCCACCTGCTGTGTAGTTACGAACGTCTACTTGAAATTGATCATTTGTCCTCCCCCTACTCCTGAAAACTGTAGTGGAACGCTTTAAAAGTGGACATCACTCCTCCTTTATCATCTTTAAACCAGAACACAGGTATAGAACACATCCAGAACTGAACTGAGTTCTAGATCTTCCTTTTTTTAGAAAAAAAAAACAAACTACTATAAGGACAGAATAAGACACATATAGTTACTTATTTTTACGAGAGCTATTAATAATTGAGTTGCTACTGCAACGAAATAGGTCACCATTTTCAAACATTCTGTTTCTTTGATTAAATATGTTGAATTGAAACCCATCAACACCTTAAGAGCTGAACGAACCCAAGCACTTTCAAAAATCTATTTAAAAATAAAAGCCAGCCTAGCATTAAGCTAACATCTACCAAACAGACCTATGCAGCAATGAGGCAGCTTTAAGCCGGTAATTATTTACAAACACATCGAGTATCTGCTCCTGACAGCAGATTAATGTTCGGTCCCCAGGGGCGGGCCACACCCACTGCTCCATCTATTTACTACCATCTCTAATTATACCTCGCTATCAAAATTTAAGCTTCAAAGAGATTACGTTTCCAATTTTCAAAGTGTTTAGCTAAAATTAGAATCGAACGAAATGTAATTAACTTGTACTTAATATGTTTTTTAATATTAGGCAGTTGCTAAAAGGTAATGATATCTATCTATTATTTAGACTAAAGGAAAAGTAAGTAAACATGCAGCTATGTAGAGACCTGCTAGTTAAGTGACATTTTCTTTAAAATATAAAATTACATAACAAACAGCTCCTAGATGATATCGATCATACGAGTAGATACTCGTAGGTGCTTTATGTAGTACACTTTGAAGAACTTGCCTTACCGCCAACCTTCAAACTTCTTCCCGTGTTTGTTACAAATTTTCACGGGTATATTCATAGATGTAAGAGGTACCTAAAATATCATTGGGTATAGTGTATTTTCATCCGACTGCAGACGGTAATATTTTTCACAATTATGTAGGTGCCTCATTCCTTGACACGCCCTAGACGCTAAACTGCTCGACGGATTTTAACATATGATCTTGGAATCATCTAAATTTTGGAAGTTACATTAGAACTGATATTTTTGAGCAATCGAGTGTTTTGCTTTATAATTCCTAGTTAATAAAATATTAATCAGGTGGCCAGCACGAGTGTTACTTATCTTATATAAAGTGGCAATTAATTGACCCCTTTGGAGCCAGAAGCGAGTACTTGTATTTGGAGTTCATCCAAGCAGCTTGCAGAAAATGACAGTATTTTTTCATCGAAGTTAAACGCTGCCGCTTGGCACCGTCCCTGGCGTGCCTCTGACGGCCTAATGAAAGACCCCAGGATGCGGACCCACTCCTAACGCTTTGATGTATCCGATATCTAGCTATTTCCTTTGTATGGAAGCTTGATAAATAGCTTGATATATATATATATATATATATATATATATATATATATATATATATATATATATATATTATAATATTTATATACAGTTGTTATTATTCAATTTATGCAGAATGTCTAAATTTCAATACTCGTACAAATACAAACGAATTTATTACAATGTGACTGAGAAAGTTAAAGCGTATTATTAAGTTTATTTTTGACGTAATTAGTTCATATTTATAGTCAGAATTGACAGATTGTTCCTATAAATAAACCGTATTGGTTTATTGTAGGAATAGTTAAATTATATATTAGGTTTACCTATCTACCACCATACCGTATATTTTTCTGTATTTAAATTTATTATTTACATTACGTACATTACATACTATTACGTAAATTACGTACTTCTACATCACATATCCTTGCATAAACTTCGTAGCTTTCAAAATGCTACGCAGTTCCTAGTATTGAATCGTCCATTTACCTGATAATTCAATGTATATAAATCAATATTAATTCTAACCCACCACTTGCGGTCCCACCTTAGTGCTAGCCTCCGAAAATTTCACGTTTGAATAAGCCACATTGAATAACAACTTTAGGAGCCTCTGCCATTCAATATTTTACGTATCCCTAAACGTCAAAACAAAACTTATTTTTATAGAAATTATTAATATAAAAAACATTTCTTTTTTGTTGTAAATTAAGTAATAGCACTTAAAAGTTTTGTAATTTTAAAATATTAAAGGTAAAGTGTAGCTTTAGTCAACCTCAATGTATCCACTACAAAGTAATGCTGATTATTAAACGCCAGGCGCTCACGACGTGAGTCGTGCAACTCGAACCAACTTTAATTGGACCAAGTTTCAGTTAAAGTATTTATTCGGGGCCCCCAGACACCAATTATTCGTCGAGTGCCACCGCGTTTGAGGGTTTCGGTAAATATTTGACGTAAGGGTTATCTACCTACAGGGTACTTCGCTTGACTCAATTAAGAATGAATTTTGTATTTAGAAAGTTGTATAGTTAAATAATATTACATTACCAATATAAAACTCTGCTCCATAACACTAAAACACTGAAAAGATTTAAATACGAAGCGGCTACGTTTGTTTTGCGCCAAAGGTATTTTGAATATTGTCATTATGGAAACATTCTTATATGCTTCTAGCGACATCTGTGACCCGCAAGCTGAACTACGTAGTAAGTAGACTGCATCTCCTAACACGTTGCATGGGTTATACAGCAGATGTCACTACTACATACAAAAAATGGGTAATTGCTTTTTGCTTGGCTTTTCTTATACGAATAACAAATATTTTCATTGTTCAGACGCGATAATTGATCGGTTAACATTTTTTATTTCTTTTTATGAAATAGTTATTAAGTTATAAAGTTTAAATAATATTGTTTTTCATTCAAATTATCACGGCTACGCAATATATTTTCTTAATGATCATAAATTAAACCTGTAATAAAATTACAGATGTGATAAAAACTTGTACTTAGTACTTAAAAGGCAAAATAGAAACGAAAAAGCAAGAAGTTCGAACGTTTAATACGTCGTAAGAAGTTATTACCTACTTGCAGAAATAAATAAAAGGAACATATATATTTTAAGAAGATTCTTAAATTATAGATAGGTTATATATACATAAAATTTTATTGAAGGTGGTAGAACCCTTTGTGGTTCGACTCCGGCGGCACCACCGCCTCACCTATTTCTACCTAATAACAGCAGTGTTAGGCGCTGCTGTGTTCTGGTTTGAGGGGTGTGGTAAGGGAGACAGACTTTTCCGAGGCGTTCCAGCTTAGTCCTCAGGGGTAGCGGCGCATCTGTACGCACACGACCTCAGACAGGAATATCTAATCCTATCTGGGTTGATTACAGATGTCCATGGGCGGCAGTAGCCACTTACCATCAGGTGGACTGCATGCTCGTCTGCTACTCTTATATTATAAAAAAAAAAAAAAAAAAAAAATACATAATTATTTCGTTTTCTTAATTCATACACAAATTTATTTTTAAAAATTTTATTACCTACTTATTTACTCTTTACATGGGGTATTCAATGGAATCAAAAGAAATAGGTACCTAAATAGGTATATCTACAAATACTAGTTGCGATCATCTAATTCAACATAGGCACCAAATTATTAATGTAATGTATAAACACTAAAATAAATTACTATCAACTGGCCAGCCACGTCTTTGGATCAAACGGATTAAATACACGTAATTGAGGCTCTGTGACTTTGTCCGACTTGTGGAGGAACATGCCCCTTGTTGTATCGCTGCATTCATACCCTACCATCGTCTCATTCCCACTGCACGTTCCAGTGTTCAGCTCCTCCCAGCTGCGGCACTTCCTCGCCATCAGCGACCGTTCGTTCATGATGGACGCGGAGAACAGCTTCCAGGCTTGAGCGTGGTCACATTCTAAAGAGATCGGGCGATCTTTGCACTCCGGTTGAGATACCGACACGCCATTTATGTACACATCTGTATGACCTATTGGGTCTTCCAATCCCAAAGCACCAGCACTCGTGTGCACCACTTGGACGAATGCTGCGTCATGTTTCCCTAACCTATACTGTGACGGCTTAGAGAAACATGGTCTCGCTGGATCGAGAGCGATTATCCTCTCCAATTTCTTCTTGAACTTATTCTGCACCAATTTCCCAGTGATGCCGGAGACGTGGGCACCTAAACTAAATCCTATTAGATGAATGGAAGATAAAGGATATCCCTTATTGTGTATTGTTTTGATGAATCTGTATAATCGATGTGCAAGGCTGTTCACATGAGACGCGGAACCGACATATCCTCGACAGAAAGCTAATCGTGTGTCCAATACAAGTATTAGAGGACTTTTGAGAAGAAGAGCGTCCACTAAAGTTTTAGATGACTCGTCCGTCGGTGTGTTCCACCAGCCAGGAACGTAAATGATGAGGGGATGAGGAATATTGTTCCAAATGATGTCGGGAGCTTGAGCTAAGCTGTAAGTCCTTCGGCCATCCCTAGTGTACTCCATTACGTCTAAGTCCGGGGAGATATCTCTTGAGTATAGAATGTTTAGTGGCAGCGTCTCACCTGAAGAGATAAAAGGAAACAAAGGTTAGTAATGCATTTGTCAACAGATAGGTAACGACTTAACGAGTATATTTATCAGTACTAGAAGTATTTAAAGTATAACTTCAGCGGTACCAACAATACACCTATTTCTGCATTAATATCTCTTACTTAGCCCTCCGGATAGCCTCAGTCATAATCGTCTCATTACGATAATTTAAATAGTAAATCTAGATAAACGTCATTTCCTCACGATATTACCTATTATGAGTAAAATAGTGATATAAACATTATCACGAAGAATAAATTCAACCCGTGCAGGTCATCACGTTCTGCTAACAAATCATGTCCACGATGACGTAGGAATTTATATTTTGTACGAAAATATCGTGATAATACGTGATTTTTTTATTTAGGATTACGATGTAGTTCTTGGACTCATAAGTTTATTAAATTAAAATGAATCACACTTATTTAACGCTTTTTAATACCGCATTATATGGTTTTCATTTTAATAAAACTTAAAAAATATTTCGATACAATGTTGATTTTACGCTTGATTGCACTATAGGTATCCTACCTACGAGTTATAGTTTTAATTTATGTGTTGATTTAGTCTGTATGCAATATTATATTTTATTACTTAATGTATAAATAATATTATAAGGAATAATAAAATTTTAAATACCAATTTTATGACTATGATTTTATGGATAAGTGGAATTTGCACGCGATTAGGTTTAATTAACTATTGTTGTCATATCAAATTCACTCTCAATCTCCATTTCAATCCTTGACGAAATGAATTTACAAAAAAGGCTTATTAACGTTAAAAATTACGAGAATTGCTTTTAGATCCAACGATTTCCGCTGTATATAAAATGGCCGCGCGCCACCTATTCTAAAATTACTATACTATTATAACAACTTACAAAGTTTCATCAATAATTAAAAACAATTTTATATTTATAGTCTCTATACATATTAATGTTTATACTTCTCATAAAAGTTTTATAATGACATGAACAACATATTATAATCTTAATTTGCAAAAAACGTGATAGAATGATATTACCATAAAACAAAATAATTTCCGCATTGCGGTCTGGCCCTACTGAACGAAGTTCTTCATAATAACATAACGGTTAATAAATAGTACTTAACTGATAAAATATTAACATAACTTTATACGTATATTTCCTATTACGTTTCTTTGTGCGATGATACTCGTTTGACAACAAGAAGGTACCGGGTTCGAACCCTGGCTAGTCAAACAGATGAGTTTAGATTAGAGTTTGCGTATTAATATAATCATCTTTATGTTTGTCCATGTCGCTATAGTACAGGGCGTCCTAATATAAAGAGTGCAATTTGGTGTGGCAACAGCGTAAAATAGATATTCATCCATAACTTATTCAATTTCTCAGGAAGACAGCACAGCAATAACCCGAATTTATCCCCTAGGATCCCTTAGTATTTCAACATCCACGGAAATAAAAGTAATGCATTTAGATCCGACAGTAACTTAACTAGACCATCATTTTTATGGTCAGATCACTCATCAATCGTTATAATTGCAGACATTACGCTGACCTGCGAAATCATGTCGGCCATCCTTTGCGGAAATGGCCATTACGCCATGGGATGCGTTTAGCAGTTCAAATCACCAGTTATAATGCTTTGTATGAACTAGTTGCCCCATAATTGATGGATTCGCAAGGTTTTATTTTTAATAATTTTTTATCTATATTTATGAATTTGGATAGGAGTATAGGTATTTATATGCAGCTGACAACAATCTGTTGTCCTATATTTCTATACCGAATATATGTACGAGTATATCTTTTTATTGTTGGACATTTGGCTTACGTATAGAATATGTTTTTTATAAACTTAAAATATGGTATGAATAAGTATCTTTTGAGTCTGATGATGAGTGCCGTCCAAGATCTTTAATTAACCCCAAATCTAGTCCTAGCATTTGCAGTAGGCAACAGTTACGTTGCTACCATTAATTACTAAATGTCTCTCCATTACCAAACCAAAACATAGTAACGTTTAACACCGCTGTTCTTTCCACCCATCCTTCAATCGACTTTTTCAGGTCCACTGCTAGGCATAGGTCTTCCTTAATAGGCGTCACTCAGACTTCAACGATTTCCCGCTTTATGCAAATGCTTTATACAATTCAGTTAAGACAGAAATAAATTCGACAGTGATATCTTCAGAGGCTAAACACGAAGGGTTCACCTTCAAGAGTTCATATATGTAACTACACAATTGGTCAATACGTACAAGTATTAGCAGCGGCGGTGAGCAGCGCCCGCAGCCCCTGGGCCAGGATGGGCGGCAGCGGCGCCGCGAGCAGCGCGCCCGCCGCCAGCGCCGCCCCCATCGCCGCCCACCGCAACAATGTGTCCACAAACACCGTTCAACCCTCAAACACTACTGTTATAACTTGCTGATCATTGGTTCAACTTCAATTTCATCTGTCATCGCTTTATCATTATTTAAAGATTTAACGGGTCACTTTAGAGTTCAATCATCATCCCAAAAGAAAATGTAAGAATTTCTACAAGAGACCCAAGTATCAATTTCATTAGTTCATTTTCACGTAATAATTGGCAAATTTCATGAAAATGTGTCAACCATAAATCAAGATTGTTCATCCAACAACGCGTCACAGAATTCAAAAACAATGATTATCAGCCCATCAAACGGAAGAAAGACAATAGTTATAAAATCACGTCACTTAATGTACCGTGTATATTGTTTGGAGAGGTGATTACGACTGAGGCACGCGCGCGGCGACGCTGCAATATAGAGAGGTGTGGTGTGACCGTGATCTTGCAGTGTGTGGGTCATCTGTCTCAGCCTGGGCAACGTCATCTCAACAAACCGTCGCTGATACCGACGACCTAAGGGTGGATTTGAATTGTTTCTACCTGCTAATTCTGCATTTAATTTGTTAGGGTTCCTTCCCTAAAGGGTAAAAATGGGACCCTATTACTAAGCCTCCGCTGTAGGTGCGTCTGTCATAGAACTCTTAATCTTTAACTGTAATAGATAGACACGTGTTTTTTTACAGAGTATACAATTATTAAGTCATATTTTTCAATAAAAATCGATAAAACAATTCTTACGTTTTGATGAAAGGCGTTAATGTGGCCTAACTTACTTAAGAAGTGCTCAACTAATTCTTTACGAATGGCAACATATTATCTGCGATTGGCTTCGACTACAACCAATGCTCTACATAGAGTTTGGTGAAAGATGTCTATGAGCTGCAAGGGTTACTTACCATCATTGAAGTGATAGACAAAGCATTTGATACTACAGTCTTAGAAAATAAATAATAGTTAAAAAAAAACTAAAAAATACGCTTTTATAAAAAAATCGACCAAAAAATGAAAAATAAATAATAGTTTAAAAAACTAAAAAAATACACTTTTTATAGAAAATCCAACTAAAAAATAGAAAATAACTTTTTTAAAATTTGAATTAAGAATAGTGTAAATAAGATAAAAATATTTTTTATTGTAAAAAAAGCGTGGGGTGCATGGTGTCAATAGTTATAAATATTTTATTGATAGATATTGAGTAGAAGGATTATTATTTTGATAATATCTTAAAAAGCACCCCACGCTTTTTTTACAATAAAAAATATTTTTATCTTATTTACACTATTCTTAATTCAAATTTTAAAAAAGTTTTTTTCTATTTTTTAGTTGGATTTTCTATAAAAAGTGTATTTTTTTAGTTTTTCAAACTATTATTTATTTTTCATTTTTTGGTCGATTTTTTTATAAAAGCGTATTTTTTAGTTTTTTTTAACTATTATTTATTTTTCATTTTTTAGTGATTATTTTAGCGATTATTTTAACGATTATTACGTAGCGTATTATCAAGTTTATCTTTCGAATCAGTATCAGCACCTTTGCTTAGCAGTGCAAAAATGAATATTGGGTCATTGTTTAAGACAGCTGTATGAAGTGGTGTTTTACATTGGTGTTTATTTTTATTGTTAACGTGAAAATCCCAGAGGAGTTGTTGAATGACATCCGAATTGCCAATACTAACTGCTTTCTTTCATAATTTATACCATATCCCAGGTCCTCTATCTTGGATAAAAGTAACCACGGAAAAAGGATGATAGAGCATCTTTTAAAAACAGGCGCTGATGGCAATACTCAAGAGAAAAACGGTCAACTGCTTTACATCTAGCCATTTCAAAAGGACGTCGTCCAATCATCGATTTAATATTACAGCATGATGATGTTAATATCAAAAATAATTCTAGAATTTCTTCTCTTTGTGTTGCTGCTGCCTGCAGAGATTTTAAAACTGTTAGTAGTTTAATTAATTTTACAGCTCGAGTTAATAATATAAGTTGTGACTATGACGATGAGCTGAAATCATATATGCCTTTACATTTGGCAGCAAGAAATGGGAACAATGAAATAGTGGAAATCTTGTAAAAAGGAAGGGGCAGATGTTGAAGTGCTGAATGAATAAGGATGATGAGACACCGCTTCATGATGCTATTAACAACGGACGCGTCGAAGTTGAGGTCAGGTCAGGTCAGGTCAGGTCAAGTCAGGTCAGGTCAGGTCAGGTCAGGTCAGGTCAGGCCAGGTCAGGTCAGGTCAAAGTCAGGTCAGGTCAGGTCAGGTCAGGTCAGGTCAAGGTCAGGTCAGGTCAGGTCAGGTCAGGACAGGTCAGGTTAGGTTAGGTTAGGTGATCGGCGCGCCTGGTAGATTCCTTTATTGGTCTTAACGCAGACCTTCCGGGTCTCAGGAAGACAAAAATCGCTGATCCTGATTATCCTAGTAAGGATAACGGGTCAGAATGTTTAAAATATTGAATTGTCATCGGTCCTTAATAAGTATGCCAAATTTCAAGTTAATCCGACGTTTTGAAGGGGGTTAAAATCATGTTCAAAGATTCCGTTACATACTAACATACATACGTCTGAAGCTAATAAAAGCGTATTAAAAAGGTGAGAGTATACGTAGTTACATTTATTGTGTGTAGATACATCAAGGCTATTTTCCCCTCGGTAGCACATAAAAATACTACAGGCAATGTTTACTACTCTTACTTAGCAAGTATTTATACTAGTACTGTATAATTTCAAATTCAAATTATTGTTATTTATATGCCATTCATGTGATACAATTTTGGTGTTACATTAATAAACATTAGGTCCTTAGTCAGCTAAATTGAATAGCGTGCACCATTGTTACGTAAATAACGATATATATAGCTCATAAATACTATATTTATTTTTGCAACAACAACGTTAAATAGAATTCATATTATTATTAGTTATTTTTAACTTTGTAACTATAACGCAATTTTAAGCTCCTATTGTGTCTTATAAAATCAGTGTTAAGTGCTGCCATGTTTTGGTTAGAAGGATGTGGTGTGTTGGTGACGCAATGATACTTTGACGTTAAAACGGACCATAGGAGTAACAATACATTTGTAACCGATATCCGGTATATTTTTCAATTTTTCGAGTTGAATACAGATATCACCACCACGCAACTTATTTATTTATTTAATTGGCATGCCAACAGCATAACATATAGAAATTTTACAAATAACTTCTTGTGATAAGGTAAAATACACTGGTATGCATGTCAATTGTAGGCATCTACATTTACAGAAATAGAGACATATTATATTTATACAAAGAATGTTAATTACAAAGAAAAAAATCTAAACAATACGTTAATTTTCTTAGGAAGCAAATCTATAGAGGAAGGTAGACAATTTGTTATTAAGATTTATTATGGAAAATGTCTATATTGGCTGATGCACCCACTTGGTTATATTCAGCACAGACCCCAGAGAGGCTCGAATGTTTGAAGAGGTGAGTTCTAGGTGATACATGTAAGTTTTTGGTAATAGGATGTCGTGGGTAATTGTATGGAATGACTTAATTGTTGCAATAAGTGGCTACAATCAATTTTGCCGGAAATTAGTTTATTGAGTACCATGCTATCGAGTAACATGCGATGGTTTTTTAATGACATAATTTTTAAATATTTTACACGGAGATCATATGTAATACGGTGGAAAATACCTGAAGTATAACTTGCCATCGACCTAATATAGTGAAAGCTAATCATACTGATACCTCCTGCTCACATGATTTTTCAAAACTAAAAGAAGCTACTCTGTAATATAATTCGTGCGAACACCCTACCATATGTAAATTATAAGGTCCACCTGGACCCACGATTTGATATAAGTACGTAAAATATTAATAAAACGTATTCAAGTGTTTATGCTGTATGAATATAACAAACATAATCAATAACTCTACATTGTTTATTACTCATTGACCTCACGGCGAGGCATTGTACCTAATACAACTTCACCTTCACCTTTAAAATCGTCGAAATGTTTATTTTAAATTTAAAGTCATTAGAGCAAATCAAATATTTGTTTGTATGGCCGAGGATGGAACTCAGGGCCCGTACTTGTTGTACCGATCACTGTGCCATTCGGTCGAAAACTAATAAAGCTATAGGCGAGAATGCAGTCCATCTGAAGGTAAGTGGCTACTGCCACCCAAGGACATCTATAATCGACCCCAGATTAGATTCCTACCTATTCCTATCTGTATACAGCGCTGCCCCGGAGGACTAAGCTGGAATGCCTCGCAAAAGTAAGTTTCCTTACTACATCCTTCAAACTATAACACAACAGCGCGTAACACTCCTGTTATTAGGTAATAGGTAATACGAAATAGGTGTGTTCTCACCATTAAAGCGATGTACATTTTAAAGTACATATTGGTTAATTAAATTAGGACGGACACACAAGCATCAAGACCCGGAAAAATAAATTTGTCATCATTTACGATAACTGGCGGGGATCTGGCTGCAAATTTGCAATTAAAAAAAATGTATTGCTTATAAAGAATTATTTCAATAATGTTAAAAAGAAGTTAAAAGAAAATTTTGATAGGTATTATAAAAGTAACGTTATAACTTGTGATGTATATGGACGTGTCTCCGTTAGGCTGCCACAAAAAAACATTTCTTTCCAATTGTTTTGGCACGTCGCGCATACATATGACAATTTAATCTCATATTGTGCCCACATTCTTCAGATAGATTGCTAGGGTTGGCGATTTTAATTTAGATTGATTTACCTATAGTTATTTTTTTGTAACTCCACCACGCTGGCTAATTGCGGATAGATAGACTTCACACATTCTTTAGATTGTTTTTCTCAAGTAACTTTGAAACGGGGGCTTTCCACGGACCACGACATTAAAGCGTTGTTTTTAATCGACGGACAAAGGAGGTTCTGTATTCGACCGCTATGCGATGTTCGTCAAAACTACTAATCCAATTTGGATGGGGTTTTAATTATCCTTTATCATGAAAACGTGGAAGACTGTGATTATTTATTTCTAGCCTGGAATTTAATTCCTGGAATCCCAAAGGCGCATAAACCTAATCCCCTTAAAATCCAGAGAGCAGGAAACTCTTTTTATACATATAGACATAGCATGGACCTCTAAATACTTACTTATGGAGGAACACCCAAAATTTAAATCAAAGTGAAAAAAATTAAATGAAACATAAATTTCACTAGCAAAATATTATTTTCGGCTAGCACTAGCAAAATATATTCGGTTTGCACGGACGTTCTTGCCACGGTCGTGTAAGATGTGGAATGAGCTTCCTCTCTAGGTATTCCCGGAGATCTATGACTTGTGGCTCTTCAAAAAAGGTGCAAAAATAGCTCTCCTTCAAAACCGGCAATGCATTGGCGACTCTTCTGGTGTTGCAAATGTCCATAGGCGACGTTAACTACTTTCCATCAGGTAGCACGTCTGCTTTATCGTCAGGTTCAAATACCTATAAAAAATAGTAAAAATTTAAGCTTAAAGCATAGGGATAAGACGAACGGACTACCACTGATGAAATGTAATTACCGTTCTGTCTAAAGGCATGCAACACCAGGGAGTCACCAATGCATCGCCGGCTTTGGCAGAGAACTATCTTTGCACATTTTTGGAGAGCCCCATGCCATAGCGCCCCGGGAATACCTGAGAGGCGCTTCTTTCCACATCTTTTGATGTGAAACATCTATAGCCGCACGTAAAAAAGATTTCTGGCGTGGCGACGATTACCTTTAACTACATAGACAAATGTTCTATAAGGGACAGAGCTATTAGAACAATGTGATAAAAAAAGACAACTAGTGTTTGACCTTGCGTTTCAAGTGTACGCAAACGTAAATATTGACCATGGAATATAGTGACCAATGATTACTTCAGTCAAAACGGGACATCGATTTTTTTATGTCAAATACTTTTTACTTGAAAAAATATAGTTAGAAATAATAAAAAACACGCTTTTATGATAAAATTAACTAAAAACAAGAAAATAATTTTCAATCTAGGAATCATTTAAGGAAAAGTAATTTTTTTTTTATTTATTTTTTTTTTTTTTTATAATATAAGAATAGCAGACGAGCATGCAGTCCACCTGATGTGGCTACTGCCGCCCATGGACATCTGTAATCAACCCCAGATAGGATTGGATATTCCTACCTGAGGTCGGTCACAGATGCGCCGCTACCCCTGAGGACTAAGCTGGAACGCCTCGGAAAAGTCTGTCTCCCTTACCACACCCTTCAAACCGGAACACAGCAGCGCCTAACACTGCTGTTATTAGGTAGAAATAGGTGTGGCGGTGGTGCCGCCGGAGTTGAACCACAAAGGGTTCTACCACCTTTGAATAGTATAATTTTGCAAAAAATGTGGGGCGCTTTATGAAAACTGATAAATGGAGCACCCCATGTTTTTTTCACAATTATAATATTTACTGTTACTTAATTGACAATGGCAACGGTTCATTTCGGAGACAACGGCACGAAGCATCGAAAAAAGGGACTGTCCCGTTAAAAACGGGACGTATGGACGTATATTTCTCATTGATACTCATGCTTGTCAAAGACAATGAAATAATGGAACAGAAGGTAAAAAATGTCCAGAACTGTCGATAATAGTTTTAGTACATCGTTTACGTAGAAATGTTATAGTACAGTTTAACTAAATAAATTATTATTATATAAATATATAATTTGATGAAAGAATGTATCTATACAGATGTATCGACTGGTTTAAAATATACGATTTAAAAATTGTTTATATTTATTATCGTATATTAGTAAAGATTACTCACTCCTAACAAGAAAATGTACCCAGTTTTGAGAATTGAAATAGTTGCGTAAAAAAGTTTTGCCACGTCTCCGTGCTAAAATGTCCGTAAAATATTTGAAATAATTATTTATCTATTATGTAAATTACGCAGTATTAGTTATTTATTTGTAAATTTTCTCTAAAAATGTTTTTATTTGTCAAGAATTCAAAAAAAACTTACTAATAAGCCGTTTGTGGCTTCATTCAATTTCAAGGCGGCGAAGTATCTTTACTAATTTATGTTTATTATTTTCAGTTTTATTTTACACACGACCATTAATTGCAAAGTTGTGTACATTTTATAAATGTACTAGCTGACCCAGCAAACATTGTGTTGCCATATAAATAAAAAAAATGTTAAGGGTGAACAACCCTTATCACTTAAGAGATATGAAAAATAGATAGATAGTAGCCAATTCTCAGACTTTCTGAATATGCATATAAATTTTGATGAAAATCAGTAAGAGCGTTTCGCAGGAGTACAGTAACTAACATCGTGACATGCGAATTTTATATAATCTTACCGTGGTCTTTTTGAGGATTAATTTCTGGCTATACAAAGATTGTTTATTAAATTATGTTTAGGTTAATTTATTCAATTAAAGAAATTTTAAAATACCGTATACTATCCTATATAAATTTTATGGTAATATTTTTTATTATTTACCACAGATATCGAAGAAAATTTAGAGATTAGGATACAGAATTTCCCATATATCGATTTTATTTTATTAAAATAAACTATAAAAAGTTATATTTTGACTAAATAAACATTAACACACTAATATAAAAATTAAGCAGTGGGATCTTAAACTATAACATACACGTATGAACATCGTGAGCTTCAATAAAATGTCACTTCTGTTCTGTTGATCTATGGTCATAGATCAATGAAAATTTTTTCATTGAGCTATGACAGTTCAATTCAATCAATGAAAGTTTTTGTCAATGAAAGTGATAAAGACGCAAAATGCATGGTCATGCATTTTGCGTCTTTATCACTTTCATTGACAAAAACATACTTTGTCTCTTTCTGGTTACTCATGTAATCATGGCGGATCGAACACGAAAAATAAACAAAATTTAATAATTTCTCTTCATTTACGTGTGATAGGTGATTCCATGAATCTTGTTTCTTTTTCGAGCATAATTTTTGCATTTATGCATTGCACAAGAAGGCATTTTGAGGCTTAAAATTCAAAATAATGACGTTTAACGTGTTCAGTGACATTCGTGTGTATTACTACGCCGCGCGAGAGCGACTGGAGTCGTTTTAACTCGTTTTACACCACTTGACGTATTTTGTATGTTTTAAGTATTGCCCGCTTATTTTTCTGATAATAAAATGTCTGACCGTGATAATTTAGAGAGTGAAAGTGATCAGCCTTCTGCAAAGAAAGCAAAATCACACTATGACACACCATCAAGTCATCAGTAAGTTAATTATTTTTTTATAATTAAAGTATGCATTTATCTGTGCATTAAGCACGCGTATATTTGGTGTGTTTTGAGCGCCAGCAAATGTAAAATCTACTATCTTGGTAGATTAAAATTCACATAAAAATCATTGCATACAATGTTTTTAAATTATTAATTAATTTTAATGTCATTCTTCTCAGAGAATAAATTTATTAAGACTGACAGAATTGTATTTCAAAATCAGCTGATGGCGTGCAGCGCACGAAAGTTTTTTCTTATTTGTTATAAATATGAACATTAAAAAATTAATATGTTTTTTTCTGCATATTACCTACTTTTACAAAATAATGTCGATGTTTCACATCTGCCAGGCGTCCCGTGACGGCTCACATTTTTTTTTATTTAAGATTATTTTTTTATTTTGGCCGTTAGCCAACCCTACCAGTACCGGTCGATGTATCACCGTTATTGCTACGTGCCTATCGGTCGGCAAGTCCGCAAATGTCCCCAATAGCCCAATATCGCCGCTAATACGCCCATTAGATTGATTTCGAGATACGATACGGTTTTTATAGCCACGGGGAATGAATTGGAACTAACACGAAAGATTTGAATGATCTTTGATGACTAATACGAAAATTATCATTTGCCTAATACTTTACCTGTATCTACAATTAAGTCTACGTGGTTTCAATCATATTATAAAGTTTCTTGAATAGAGGAAGAATGGACTAAAATGCCTGATTTCATATGGTGATTTTCTTTCTGGTTTTACTAAATTGCGGTACCTACGAGATACGGTACGGATTTGTTTTTAAGTAAAAATAGTTATTAGATTAGAACGACTTTTATCCATGGGAACTTTATTTGTTCGATAAGGTTTCTTTTTGACCTTTCTTCGATTGTCATTTTTTAGACCAACCAGGAAAAGAGCCATGGGGACAGAAGTGGATAGGGTTATGTAGCAGATCACCTCCTCTCCTCTTGTCCTTCCTCCTTCATACTCCTCTTGTCATTGATTCTTATAAACTGAACACTTATCTAGCCTAAATGGTGAATGAATACAAATGCCAAATTCAATTTATAATGTGGTTGAACTGGGAAGTGAACCTGACCCCAATATTGTGTAATCACACGTCATCTTCGCGAATCTCGACCTTCTGTTAGTTTGCAAGGTGAGCGCCAGATGAAGTGTCTGACATTAGATTATTTAATATTATCTATACGAGTATTGTTGTTAAATACTTGATGCATCGTATTTTCTATTTCTATATTTCTCACATTGAATCATAATTTGAAACACTGCGGAATCCAAACAATCAGTTAGTGTTACTTGGTTTTAAGTCAGATCTTCAGTATCGTCATTAATGTAAACTAAATCATGTTAATACTTTCTCATGAATTGCCATCTTCAACTATGATCATCGTCATCATTATCATCGATTGTAGTGCTTACAAATTTATGTTTCGACCGCACCACACCACAGATTAAAAATCACGCCGCTACAATTACATGTGTTAACAAAATAGACGAGGTTAGACGGAAGGCTAGTGTTACAAGTATTATACCACATGAGATGCCGGTGTTACCTAATAACGTAGATTTGTAACTTGTCAAGGTTTATTGTTGTTCAGACTGCTTTAATGATGACTGATGATAATTTAATGCAGTTTTATATTAGGAGTATATTTTAAACTGTAATTTTGTTAAATAGATTGTACCTACTTATGTTTAACAGCGGTTCAAAGAGAATAATATACATGGATATATCCTCATGCATTGTTTAAGGCTATAAGTTATTTCAAATTAAAAAAGAGCTATATTTCAATGCCAAAACCCAGTCAAAATTGCAAACTTTGTTTAGAACGACGAAATTATGATATCGATTTACGTTAAAAAGCTACATAAAAACATAACGTTTATTTTTTATGTTGTTCATGAGCTGAAACCCTACTACTTAATTATCTAATTTTGAAAGACATCACAGACATAGCTGCCGAAACGAAGGTTAAACAAACATATAAAAAATAATCAATAATACTTTAATGACCTATCAGAATGAATACTCTAACTTTACATAAGTTTAATAGTTTTAGTTTGAAAGTAGGTACTGTTAATTTGAACACTAACAACAGTTTATACGATTGAAAATTGATTGAAACAAGAGTTTACGAAAATAGAAACAATAACATTATGTTAGACTACTAAAGCCTAAAATAACATTACAATGTTTCTACAATAACGCTCGAAATCCTTGTAAAATGAAGATTTATCTAAGTAAAGGTCACTCAACGGCCACGGCTCGTCTTAATATTCATGAGGTCATTCGCGTCGTGCGTAGGTGGAACTTGCTTGTAATTAGAGCAATCATGGTAGATAGTAGAACTCTTTGATGTTCCTCTAAGTTAGCAGTGTTAGCACCGACACCTTTAATATACAACTTCGGTACAACCACGGACGAGTGCTACAACCCGTGCATACCCGTGGACCCTACAAATGGTGTCCAGAGGAACACCGTGGGGATTTAGCCGGTATGAGTTCAACATATGCTCTTCGCTGCCCCAGCAGCTGATAATATTGTGAAAAAAATGATAAGACTCTCGTATCATTTGGGATATATTATAGGTACCCATTTAACAGCAGGTGGGCCGCTAACTTTTTTAAGGGTACATTTTTTGGATTGTAACTCTAACGCCTCTTATTTGTAATCAATCTATCCAATTTTTGCTTACCAAGGGTCGAAATTTGACAGTTTCTAGGAGGCAATTTTTTTCTAGAGTCCGCATATTTGCTGTGATTTTTTTTTAGTTAATTAAAGGCCTCTTCATAATATCTGTGTAACCGGCAAGGTTGACGCCTTATAATTAAATTATTATAATTTTAATCACCGAAAATAAACAAGTATTTTTAACAATTTTTTTCATTTGGTTTTTGTATTGTTACTTTAAATATTTTTTTTTACTAATTGACGTAAATTATCGAAACAAAGTATCTTAATATCATAGTTTAACATACACATTCATAAAATTAAATAGGTATGCGTATTAGGTATCACTGAAGTCGTCAAGACTAGTTATATATAATTTAGATGAGATTTTTAGGCCGATAGCTTTATTGATGTTTAGCATATTTAATTATGGCTCGTTAAGCATTAGGATAATAATTAAAAGTACAAATTAGTAACACACACTAGATCACTAGTGTTACTTAAAATGATCTGATAATATTCAGATGAATATGATGAATACTGTAATGTATACAGGTTTTACAGATATATTATATATTTTATATACTACGTGGCGTAACTCACATTTAAAGAACATTTAAATTATTTAGTACATACTACTACTACTATGCAAATATTGCTTAAATAATTTCAGTCTATACTTGACCAGCATAAAATAATTACCAGATCGAATGTCCTATTTGATTATGCACACAACAACAATAGCGTAGGTAAATTCGTAATTGAGTCAATATAAAACTTCAGGCCATGAAATACCCAAGAAAATGAGATGCAATTGTTATAATGATAGCAGGACATGTTGCAGTATATGTGATTTTTAAATTCCAATACAAACGCGTATTATTTCTTTCGTTTAAGGGCACCACGACCACGAGTACGACACGAAAACGACGGCCATATCGACGACGTTTGTTTACGACATGACTGATTGAAAAAATAAAATGTAATAAAATAGTTTTTACTTATTGCATGTTTTTTTTTTCTAAAACTCCTGGACAATTCAGAACACGTCTGAAACTACAACAAAGCCTTCAAAGCAATTAGGATGATAGACAAACGAGGCTTGTTAAAGATAATATACCCATTAAACGAGAACATATAAGAATATCAGAATGAAGGGGTATAACAATTGTTGACAAAATGCTAACGAAACGCATTCGATGTTTGCTGTTGTTGGTGGCTGTGCCATCCGTATGGAGTGGCCCGGTAAGTTACACAACCTTCGATTGTAATAATTATATCAATATTCTTAGCACATTTAAGTTGTAACATTTTATATAAATAAAACATGCATGCATCTTATCGAATGAAAAGTAGCCAAATCCCCAAATAAAATTAGAGTCCAAACCAAGATCGGCCACGGATGCGTTGCTAACCCTTACTGCAAAGCTGAAAGCCCCTAATAAGTTTATATCCCTTACCAAAGGTTTGAAGGATATTTATTTTTATAATATAGGAGTAGCAGAAGAGCATACAGCTCACCTGCTGGTAAGTGGCTACTGCCGCCCATGGACATATGTAATCAACCCCAGAAACGCCGCCCTGAGGACTAAACGAGAACGCATCGGAAATATATGTCTTCCTTAGCACACCCTTCAAACCAGAACACAGCAGCGCTTAACACTACTGTTAAAAGTCAGAAATAGGTGTGGCGGTAGTACCGTCGGAGTCAAACCACAAAGGGTTCTACCACCTTCAAGCTGTAGTAAAAACTACACTGACCTACGTTCTATCTTAGTGTTCAAAACGATCATGTTACATACGAGGTTGATTACTCTAACAAAGTGGCTCTCCTGCAGCTTAGCCATGACATCGACCGCGGTCCCCTAGCAGCAGTGTCAGACCTGACATCAGCTGTATCGGAGCTGAACACCCGCGTCGCCAACCGCGCGTCCTGGCTGCAGCAGGGCGACAGGGACCCGCGCCTGGCGCTCCCCACCACCCAGGACCTGGAGACCATCAAGAAGGTCGCGCAGATCCTCATCACGTTAGGAGAACAGGTACTCGGATAGGGTACGTTTTTAAATTAAAGTGGTGTACATATTTTATTCTGGTATGAAATGCAAAGACCTATATTTTAATGCTGAAATCGCATATGGTTCATGTATAAGTGGGGATTTTCGGGAACAATACCCACTACACTCCTCAAATAAAAATTAGCAAAGGGAAATCCTTATCTTTTGTAAATTAGAATTCCGGTAAAAGAATACAGATGAAATACGCCTATTAAAAATAATGTATTTGATGGTTTGATGATTCTGTGGCCTCTCAAAATTATTTTACTATTTAGTTAATTAAATCATGAGATCATATCCGAATACCAACATTTTTTGACACATACCTTATCATATTACGTATGTACTACTGATAAATTAACTAAAATTAACTATACGAGGTGTATAAGTGTTTCTCCTCTACTCGAGCCTTCAAAGCAGAAAGCAACTCTTGACATTGTCATTTAAGGTAGAAACAAGTGCAGCGGTGGTTCAACTCACTTTAAGCATTCTTATTTATTTATTCATTCTTTCTATGTTTCATTATTACTTCCGCAGGTTATACCCGCCATAACTGGGGATGCGCCCCCCAGTCCTCCGCCCAGCAGCTACCCGTGCCCTCCGACAGAGATACCTAACGATCCGGTCAACGTAAAATCAATGTAAACATCGATAGTCTACTAGCATCTTTATAGTAACTATACAATAAACTTGGGACAGCAAATGCGACTTTCGTTTAGTGTAATAAAGTATTGGTGATAAATAGTACTTTCATTCATTTTTCAAGACATATGAAACCCATATAAAATACATAATTCCCTCCTCCGTCTACCTCACTCTACTATTGATTGACTTAGTATAATAATACTCTGAGAATATTGGTGACTCGAGCATGATGGAACGGTCACCATACTAGTCTAACACGCAATCGTTTCCAGGTTCAATTCCTGATAGATGTCAGTGTTTGGATTTTGACTATGAGTGTAGAAAGCAAGTATTATTATTATATTTTATCTTCCATTTTAAGTATAATGTCGGAAATATGTAAATAATCACAAATCTCACAGACCATTAACTTTACAATCACTTCTTCATACGGAAATGGCCAGGAAACAGACAAGCGGAAGGAAGATACGGAGAGTAATAAAGTAACTTAAGCAGTAATTATAACTATATTTATAATTAAGTTATAAACAACATTACAAATGGTCAATAACAGATTTCATTTCTGCGTGTCATCGTCGTCAGCAATACTTTGTAGTCCCACTGTTAGGCACGAGAAAGAGGGAGAGTTTTCAGGGGAATTGAGTTTATTTTTTCTACTACTATACTTACTTACTACTACTATAAAGGTAACCTCTGGCTAAGCTGTGTTAGGATATTAACAAACACAAAAAAATCTGTAAAGAGCTTACAATGCTTCCAATAATATACGAGTACCATGGATATCATAAAAATAAATCAAACATATTAAAATCAATTTCGTCAGTGTACAATGACTGACCGTGAACGGTCATGTGTATAATATGTGGGTCAAGGAAGGCTGTATTTGAACGAACATTTACATACATTGGTCACTACTGTTTAAAGTACTATCTGGTTAAAATATTATTTCTGTATTATAACAAAGCTTATTAAGTTTTACTATATAAATCTTACTCTTCGCATCATAGAGTTTTTTATAATGTAAGAGTGGCAAGCAAGTATGCAGTCCACCTGATGGAAGGTGTCTACTGCGACCAGATATCCATTATCTGTAATCAACCCTAGGTAAGATTACAGTCCTACCCGCGGTCGGCTACAGATGCATTGCTACCCTTGATGGCTAAGTTGAAACGCATCGAATTTTCGAGTGCGCACATTATATTACGTTACGCTTTCGATCGAGACGCTTGCGTCGAAAATAATGGTAACCCCATCGGATAGTGACGTGATATACCACTTCCATCGCGCCCACTGATGTTACGGCGATGACAAACATCCACCGACTGCCTAAGGCCGCTGTGAAGGAAAAGAAGAAGTTTATACATCTTTAATTTTTAAATAAAATTGAACAAACGACTGCTGCCACCTAATAGTTAGTAATCACTATCACCCATTAACATCTGTAACTATATACAAAAGTGATTCTACGTGAAGTCGATGATCACAATCATGGTCGTGTCATATGTGCCCTCTAAATTAGAGTAAAAAAATAAGCATTCTACTTATAATACTCAAATCCATTGATTTTAAACCCACCCCATATACTTAATATAAAAAAGACAAAAGTGACTTCAGAGTTCTTCTCAGTGACAAGAGAACTACCTAAACAAGGAGGGTCTTAATAGCACGCAGATACCCATAACATTGGACCATAACTCATTCAGAGTTTTGGTAAATAGTGAATACTCGTACTTAAACGTTTTATAGAAAATATCCTCACCGATCAGTTCAACCCAGCGCATATTAGATTCCACGATAAACAGATGCTGGTCTTCTGACGCGTAGAAAATGCGGATGACTGTCGTATTCACCAATGATGCTCCCTGTCTATAAATCAATACCAATTCGATAAATATATGAAATACATTGATGACTGCTTACATGCAAAGGCAAAAAAACGTTTATTTATTTATTAAACGTGACTCTAAAACTAAGTAGTTCATAAATTAAGACAATGAATGGACAAATGAAGTCTCAATCCAAAATAAAAGTAACTGTGATATCGCTCCATGACAATCCTTTAAAAAAACAGCTCTAACCAGCAAATGCATTAATGTTGGAGTAATTATTTTGTTTCATTCAAAATCAAATTTAGTTTCATTTGCATATTACTCACAGGAAATTATTCAAGAACAGCTTCTGTGTGAACTGGTAGTCAGCATGACTGACAGCGGCGGAGTAGGTGATGCGGCCGCAGTCCGGCAAACAGTGCTCGCAGTTCAGGGAGTCGGATGACTCTTCATTGAGGCTCGGATCGGCGTAATCACCAGGGTAAAAGTACATTAATTTTTCTAGAATTCAGATCGAAAATTGACAACATTTTTATGTTTTGAAAGCACTTCAAATGCAAATGAATTTCCCTCACACTAAGTAGCCACCGTTGTAAGTACGTACTAAGTACTTTTATTTTCGACCCGAATAGAACAGAATTCTGTAAAGAATTATGCTGTAACGGTCCTTACTAGCACGTCTGTCACAAGAGAACAGCGACTTTATAACACTATTGCATGACAGAAATAGGATGCATTGGCAATAATGCTGCTGCAGTTGAATCGCGCAGAATGCTACCGACAATTTAATATTTTTTTAACCAACCCTTTAAAAACGCTTGAAGGGTTGTTAAAGTTAAATTAAATTTATTGGCTAATAGGATAACAGTGCTACTTAAAGGGGGTTACAGATATCTAAAGACAATAAGTAAAATACAACCATATTACGCAAAGTTTACCTTTGTGTTTATTCAAACAAGCAAGTTGGTCAGGCGAGCAGATGGTGTCGCCGGTTTGCGGGAACAGCAGATGCGGTACGCAACCACACAGCGCTTGGACCGCGCTTCGCCTGCAGTTTGCTAAGCACCATTCCTGGCTGCGGTGGTCAATGTTACGACTTCGTGGCTTACGTATGCGACAACCGCGCTGAAAATAATATTGTTTTTTTTCCCACTTACGGTCTTTTTTTGTAATCCTAATCCAATTCAATGTTTTTGATCTAAAGTAATCCAAATGTAATAATTTCTATAGGCAGAATTTAACAAATTTCGACCTTTGGTAGGCAAAAAAAATATTGAATATTATTATTAACGGCCGTCAGACACAATGACACGATCTCTAATCTTTGTCGTGGTATGATATGGAGTACATTTCAAGTTTCCTTCAAAGATCTTAAGCGTCTTTTATTTAAGTAAAGAAAGAGTGTCGTTTACCCATTGTTCACTAAAGTACTTCAGCCCGGGAGCGATGTACTGCGCCCGGACGCTGAGCTTGAAGAATGCAGAAGCATTACGCTGGGTCAAGTAGATCTTGGGGGAACCACCTTCAATTAACGGATACTCACTGCCATCAAACAGTAATATCTGGAATATAAACAAAATATTATGAGCCAATAGACGATGTACAGACTAAACAGATAACAATGTGCCTTTTCATCATTAGCCCATGGAAACATACATGGAGGAAGCTTGGAACACGCATGGTAAGATGTTTCGAAAATTTCGATAGCGTGATTCAGAAAACTGTAGCGCCATCTCTTAACAAGTTGCCGAAAGTCAGCATACTAGTATCAAGACAGAAATATATTTATCATACATATAATAAGCACCTCAACCCCCTCCCCCGGTCCCCTGATGTACGCTACGTCACTGTCATTTTTTTTCACTACCAGCGACAGTCCATAATCATCCCCCACGAAGTTCAGCTTCTGCACCGGATTATATAGATCTTCGTCTCTGAAAAGATAGTTGTTGTAGAGACATTTAGTGTATTTTTCGAAAAATTGTTTCGGTATCCCATAACTCATAATTTTATGTTTAAAATTCATTTGTTTATAAAATAGACATTCTGAATTGGTCATAAGTAAGTACCTAACTTACTGTTAACACTATGTAATTGGAATACCATAAAGTTTTAATGTTTGCTCATAAATTATGTATAATTGTTAAAGTTATTCGACGATGTACGAGTACATACAGCACTGATTCTTAAAATCGATGGATTCGTAACAATTTAGGTGTTTTGATATAATTATAAGTAATGCTGTAATTAAAGAAAAATGATGATCTTACTGATATCTGGAGTTGAAGGCACAGCATAGACCGTGCGGAGTGGCGCGCAGTGCGAACAGCCGGTCACACGGCACGCGCACCGTACGCCAGCCGCAACGTTTTAGAAACGATGAGCACTTTGGTGTTAACTGTACCGAGTACAGGTATGTGAAAACTTAATACTAACTTAATAAGAAACAACGCAAAGTTTAAATCAATGTTTGAAGCAAAGAAAACATAAGTTACAATAACGTAATTAGAAAATAGAGCAGGTAGTCAACTTTTCTAAAACTCGTTAGAACTTAGAAGTCCATCGTCGGCGAAACATAGGTTGACGTCTACCTGGGAAAGTTGGTCAAAGTCACAATGCGCTTGATGACCACCTTTTTACTAATCTTTATATATATATTTCTTATGTGCGTGTGTATGTCACTGAACTCCTCCTAAACGACTGGACTGATTTTGATGAAATTTGTTGTGTGTGTTCAAGGGGACTTGAGAATGGTTTAGATTCACAATTTAGTCTGTGGGAAAAGGATTTTTAAATTAATTTTTAATTCGTAAGTAATAGAATCGGAAACTATGCATTTGATCAAGTGATGATCTTTAGCAAAGTTGTTGTCCAAGAGCCCACGAGGGTTTGGGAGTTCGTAAGACCAATTTTCGACAGATGGCACCACTGTCATTCCAATGCAGGTACAAATTTTCCGTTTTATGTATGTCACAGTATTTCTTTAAAATGCGGGCGAAGCCGCGGGCACCACTAGTTAGTTATATATTCGTGATTATAATACATGTTTTGGCAAAAAATATCCTTTTTTGATTTACTTTCATATTATTTTAGATGACCTAGATCGGTGGATGAGACTCACTTTAATGATAATATTAGTGACGTTTGTCTCATGAGCGACCCTGGCCAGGTACTGCATGAAGGCCACGTCCACGGGCGGGAGGCTCCAAGTCAGCAGCGCGCCGAAGGTCAGGAGGTTCCTCTCGATGGCTTCCAGAGTGTAAGTGCCGTTGCGGTCTAGCGAATGTCTGGAATGTTACCAAATTTATACCAATTAATTTAATATTCCACTATTATAATGATTATTGCGTGCCTAATTAATGGGTACAAAAAATGTATTCAGTGATACCTAAGAAATTCATTAATTTTATAAAGAAAAAATATTCGTAATTATTTTAATCGCTACTCATTAAACAAATAAATGTTATACGTGTCGTGATTATATCTGAATTTGAATATATTATTTAATTAAGAACGAAGATAAAAAATATTAATTTGACAATAATATTATATTATGAAAGCGCCTAGCATTTATAAATAGCAACAATTTAGTCAAGACAGTTTAGATAAATAAGTCAATCAGTCAATCACAGGGGCACCGTGGTTGTTACTGTCACCATCTATCATGAATTGCAACAAATATGATGTATGATCAACTCAATACTATTTTAATGCTACACACAGGTATTCTTCTATAGTAAGAAGCGTTTAAGCCATAACATAGTCTACAAAGGTCGATTGCAGATCGATGGATTTCACACACCATTAAGAACTTTTTAACAGAACTCTGAGGCAGGTGTTCTCAACATGTTTTCCTTCATCGTTAAACCAAGTGATATTCTTCCGAAACTCACAAATAACTTGCATATCCCTTCAACGCTGTCTTGCTGATGACGCTGTAGCTGCAGACGGCCACCGCGGGGAAGTCCACGTACTGCACGGGGTGCTGCATGGGGAGCAGGTTGATAAGGAGCGGCGGCTGGCTGCGGAACGCCCGCCAGTTGCTCTCTAATACTACGAGCCCGCTTACGGTCAGCAGCAAAACGAACATTATGTAACAGCGCCTGTAGCATGGTTAATACAAAAATATAATTGAGGAAATGTGTCTCTTCGTTGTTTCTAAAAGGCGCACTATGTTTCGAACTTATAAAGTTTATCAATATTAATAGAATTATTTTAATGGTCGACTTAAATGTAAATATGTTAAATCTTTCCCATCCAATAACCGCTCGGCCTGCATAACTTGCTAGCCAGTAGCGGTGAGAATAAACTTGGCACTTCATGTAAGCGTTTTTGTCTCACTACATCATTAAACTATTAAAATTTATTTATGAGCCGTAGCTAACGAGCTATCAGTCCTGAAGATAAGCGATCACAATCGCCCAGGCCCTATTGAACAGGTTCTATCTAAGGGCGATCATAGCTACGTTGCCATTCCTAAGGACTTGTCGATGGTGCTGCAACTTACCTTACAGGTCGAGGCATATTCTTTTCTCTCATATACTTAATACATTTTATGGAGCAGTTCTCCCAGAAATCTTTAACGGCATCTATAAAACTGCTTCTCAAGCGAGTTTCGAAACCAGTCGCTGATTTCGATCCAAATATTTTCCTCTTGGTCTGCGTATCTTTCACCTTTTTGTACCATGCTTCAGGGTCTATGGTTCTCATTGTGAAGAAATCCAGAACAATTAGAAAGGATTGCAGGCGGTAAAATTTTCGGCTATTATGTCGATGTTTAAAACATGCTACTGTAAGAAATCACAATTACTGAGGTAAAGAGAAATATCTATTTTAAAAATAAATTTGCCTTTAAGTCTGCTATCTACTTACAGGAATAAACCGCTTATCAACCCCGCCAATGCTTTTCTATGTAAATGATAACACCCATTGTAAACTAACTGTGACAGTAGAATACCTAGTCTAATCTAAACTAGGTTGCATGAAGTATAGGCTACCGTACAAATAGACAGAAGCTGATAGCTGAATATTCTATTTGTATTAGGACTGTTCATAGTTCCAAGTTTTGTCTTGTGTATGAACACAATTAAATATCAAAAGCTCCGTGTTTTTTACATGTAGTTGGCATATTTATTAATTATTCAGCGATTCCGTGCCGTGACTACCAATAAAATTAACGGGTAGGCTATATCAACTTCATTTAGGTACAACTATTTCATGAATTTATTAATCGATAGCTAGTGTAGTTAAGTCTATTGAAAAGATTATAGCAACTTTATTTTGGAAAGGGCAGGGAAATTTAAACAGCAATAAGTAAATATCGACTAATCCCTAAATTTATAGAAATTCTGCGCTTGTCCGCCTATACTTATTCAGAACACCGTACCCTTTCCCCATATACACGCCCATGCCTATCAGGTAGGTGGAATCGTCTGTTCTCATAGAAAGACTGTTTGTAGAGACGCAACCAATTAAATTTTGTCAAAGGCATTAAAAACACATTAAAAACTTTATTGCTTGTTATAGGCAATCGAATGTAGAGGAGGATACAGATAAAAGTTATAACAACACGTACAGTGGTAACTTTATTTATTTCATTTCATTATCATTTAGACAGCAATTTCTAGAATAATTAGACAAGTAGACATCAAAATATGGTACTTTAATGTATCGAAATACAGCAAAAATAGTCATACATGGGTGTATTTTCTTTTTATAAAATAGGTAGTAACTATTTTAAATTCCAAATATGTCCACAATTTGACAAGACAAGCAAACTTCATTTTGTTCTGTGCCTATTTTTTCTTAAGGCAAAAAAAACGAAAAACATTATCAAAATGGTAAATTTTGAATCCGGTATTACAATAAATAGCTTAAATTTACAAATTGATCTCTTAAAACTACAAAAGATTATCCATATACAATACGGTTGTATAATACTGATTTGGTTAAAACAGTGTTGTACTTATTAATGAGAACCTTACATACTCGTACTTTATTACATTTTTTGATCCAAAATGTAAATAAATAACTTTTGTGTGTTATGAATCTGATGGCTACTTCGTGAGGTTTTATTTTTTTTTACGTTCTCAATAATATAATTTCAATATATGCTTTAAATTATAACTATTATTTTAATTTCCAAATTTTAAGAAAATTGACAAAAAAAGTTAATTTTAATTTTTGTATACTTATGACATGGTAACTTAAAATCTAAACCACCTTTGGCGCCACTAATTGAATTACGTAACAATAAAATAAATAAAACAACAAATCATTGGTTTCCATTAATCCTAACACATATAAATTATTGTAATACATATATGCTACGATTGTTTTAAATCCATTAAATAGACACTGACTTATACCTATATATTTTTTTTTCCAAAATTCATGTAAAGTTACAGCTGTAATGATATCAACACTTAGTACTAAATCAATGACGAAACGACTTACTACTAGTAATCATTTATCATTCGATTCGATTAGAACTCAGGCCTTATAAGGTAATAAGATTTAGGCCTCATTTAGGCCTTTGAATAAGAATTAAGTGACATTTAGGTCGTATAATAACTCGGAGCTCCAGAGTGAGCGATGCTTGGTTTTTCGCTACACGGCAAAATCTGTCATGATGGAATCCGTACGCTATAATAGCCATTTTACTGCCATAGCCCAGGTCCAGTAGTAGGTACACCTCAAAACGGTGATGGATGGAACAATATCTTAAAGTACCTAAGTCATTTCGGCATTGAATTCCTATTCATAAAGACAATTTAAAATGTCATTTCACATAGCAATAACATCAATACTTAGGCCGCATTAACTGAAACTATAGTCAGGAAATTATATTATATCCATAGATCCTTCACAAAATATCGCGGCTGATTGTATGTTGTTAATTGATTCATCCAAGATCAACATAAAGTAAAGAACGACAAATATATATCGTTAAATTTTAATTGGAATCCCTGATGTTTTTGTTACACGTGAGGAAAGCAGCTCCAATTTTTGAACTGCTAATGTCATAGTATTTTTCAGTAATGTATAGTCATTGTCAGTTTAGTAGCTAGAGCCATCTTAGCGTGTTACATGTGTGTCGCTTCACCATCGCTAGTCCAGTGCTATTTCTTTATCTTCTTCTAATGCGTCAACCTTTATCCACTCACTGAATATAGAAGTCCTCATGACATCTCCATGTTAAGCAAATGATATTTAATGCTGTTTCCATCAAGATAGATCTGCTAATTAGACCAGAACCTCCCAATAATACCGTCTTCAAATACAAACAAACTGTAATTTCATATTTTTATAAGTTTTAAAGATTCTCGTTAATACGACCTAAGAAATACGAAGCGATTTACCTACACTAAATAGTGATTGTAATTAGAAGAGTAACGGTTAGCTTTAGGAATAATAGGCGTTGTGTCATTGCATAACACGGAATACTGATAGGAAAATAGACGCAAGGGTTTCTGCATATGAAAATACAAATTTTGTATAGAAAAAGATTTCTAAAATAAATTTAATATAGGATCCGAAAAGGGGGAATACGTGGCCAGTAGGCGTTACTAATTATTTACTTGATCCTTGATTTTTGTATTCTTAAAATAAAGGACGAAAGGAGTTAACCTGTAGGATACTTTGTACAGTTTACTAAGCTCTCAGACGCTTAATAATTATTTTATATCTATAATTTTGGTTATAAATTATTTAGAGTCTGACAATAGGGATAATGCAATAGGTGATGATTAAGCAATTCTTTTTAAAAGTAGTCTTGTCGTCTGATTTCAATGATGATTCAAAACGAATCTCTAATTTTATTTTAAAAAACTGGATTTAAATCTTGAGAAGAAACATTTTTTTCAAGCAAGTATAAACAGCATATCCAACAAACCTGTTAATACAGAAACCATTTTAACCATAGAACATTAATCATAGATATATTGATAAATTGAGCTAAGTGTTAAGCTCCATAGCATCAGAAGAGCTACACGACTCATATCCAATTTACTAATGATCAAATCCGGTGCATACAAAATGCCTGGTGCACAGATATTTCCGCTTCCACGCTGCGCACCTATGATTAAAGGCCGTCATTATTGTCTTCAGAGATTGACATTAACGTGATGCAATGCAAGTCCGTTTCAATACACAGTCATTATTCCAAACGGATGAATGCTGTCACACGTATCACTTAGTAAGTCCTTGTCCATAAGCCAGGGTTGTCGCGGTTACACGTGCACAGGCCCAGCGTAGGGCTGCGGTGTGTGTGTGTGTCACAGGTAGGCGACGAACAGCAGCATCGACAGCAGCAGGAGAGACACGCCGCTGACGCCCAGGCGCGTCGACTTGGAGAGGATTCCCTTCCCTAAAAGAACAATCTATCTTAGAATATATAATCTGATAAAGTTTTGCTTGGTATAGGGATCGCGCATTCGATAGTTGGATTACATTTCAAGGATTTTACATTTATAAGCGTGAACACACTTTACATGCAAAAAAATCAGTAGTTAAAATAAGTTATTTGCTAATTCATTCAGACAAATTAAAAAACGACTAACATCGTTCAGCAAGTTTCTTATAACAACAGCAATCCCTCAGGCGGCTGTACTGCACGCAGTCGCGGGCCAGGGGCCGGCAGCGGTGCGGGCCCAGGTAGCACGTGTGGGGCAGCCAGGGGAACGGCTCCGGGAAGAAGCGCCTCTCGCAGCAGCAGTGGTCGGCGAGCACCCGCGTCTCACAGTACTCCATCTCTTTGCGCGAGCAGACGCCACAGCCCTCCCGCGTCGTTGGCACTGGAATGGTGAGTCCAAAATGAGACTTAATTGCTTGGTTGAAATTCTTGTCGATTATTGTTATATTCAAGGATTGTAGAGGTTCTAGTATATGAGCGATAGCCCACGCTCGCGATCTTCGCTAGCGATAGGCAGCCATAGTCAGCGGTAGCCGCTAACTTTCACAGACTACGCCAGGCTATCGTTGACAACAATCGGCAATAGTTATCAACGCGGACTGCCGCTTATATATTAGCTTAATGTCGCTCGTATGATTTCTCCCAAGTTGTGATAAAGTTGTCTATGGAAATTTAATTAACACGTTCAGGGCATCGGTTTTATTATGAGTAGCTTACAAAATATAATTTTGGCGCAAGTTATTAAATAGTACCAGACAATATTAGGTTTACAATCGCATTTTCTAACATTCGCAGGAATTATAAAATTATGGGAGAAACATCGCAAATGCATACGCCATTTTGTTTTACACGACATCACACATGCGCGGTAATGCTAGTTTCGAGAAGTCGCAGAAATCAAATTGAATTCTGGATAAACTGACTTTGATTATGAATTAAACAGATAATGTAAAAGTTATTTCTTAACCTAATTTGAGCGCTACTTTTGCAACTAGGTACTAAAATCATTAAAAAAATCAGTAGACGTGACTACCAAGCCATTGTTTTTGCTTCCGTCTATATATTATTTCCTGCAAATTATGTTCTACGATATGGCATCCTAACGACCGATTACCCTTATTGGGTATCAAATTGGCTAAGTATGATGATAACTAATTCGTCATACGCAAATTTATAGCTTCCTTTAATTCCTAATTGAGATAATTATTTTTAGGTACCTGTAGAAACTTACGTAGCTGTTTATGTGGCTAATACTGATATTTATAAAGGAAAACGGCATATCCGTTGGATATTGTCGAATTTCTTTTGATGAGGTCTATATTATATCCGGTAAAAGTTTGAAAAACATAATTCAAACTCACAATTTAAAAACGCCCCCTGTAAACTTATAGAAATAATTGCACTTGATATCACTTAAATGATAAAACCCAACTTACGTTATATTTAATATTCTTTCCAAATATTCTCCATGAATTGCATAGAACTCGAGGAAAACCTGGTCCGAGCAAGTGTAGCAATAGCCGAACCTTCTCGTTGGCTTACGGATCTCCATGGCGACAGGAGTCCTAATTGACGCTACGTACAATCTAGTCCAGATACTGCGAGTAAACTACGAAAACCGAGCAAGCAGACTTGATCAACGTCGCCACACACCGGCTAATGTATTGTTTTATGATACCTATGAATGTCAAGTCTTCCTCTATCGGATCTAACTGCAGGGCGGCTTCAATGTCGTTAGCTACCACTTCTATACGTAAATGTCCTTGTTCATTTGTGTGTGAGATTGACATAGATTCAGCAGAAGGGTCAACATTAATGACTACTTCGCAAAGCAGATCGCCACCAAGCACTATATTGAAAATGCGCCGCATTTCTACTCTTACTACCTGGCTTCAGGTTTGAGATAATTTTAACTTAAATCGGACGAAATTAAACGTGTCGGCTCATATTGAGTTCGTAGCGATCGAACATCCTGATTCGGTTACGGCATTCAAAGCAGCGCCACGTCTCTCTCGTCGTCAGATCCATCGCATTGTATTGGTCTTGAGTTACACCTGAACAGAAGAAATGGTAGTGGCGAATGCACATCACACATCGCATTCCATCATACACATGTTCGAAACACCGTAGACAAATGACCATTTTTATTTTCTGATGACAAATGAATAGCACAATTTTTTCAAAACACGAAAATCAGATTATTTTAAAAACTAAGGACTTTCAACAAACGTCTTAAGGTGTTACATACAGAAAAATCCGATATTCACTAGATTTGGAAAATCACTCAAAGCATTTCAGTTTATCACACTAACTGTTTAAAGACGTATATTTGGAGGATACACGCAACAATTTTATTATATGGCCCTCATAAATCACTTAACGCGCAATAAATCGTGACGACAGAAGCTCTGGACACTATCTGCGAATGTCTGATGAGAGGGCGTTCCGCGTGCAGAGGGTTGCAGTAAGGACGCATGTGCAGTCGCTATCGATCATCGAGTGGTCCTGCCCGGCCGGAATCAATCGAGCTATTTATAGGATGCCTAGACACCTGGGCGCTACCGCCCCGTCTGACTCTACGCGGGGAAATGATATACCCACATTGAGTTATGTTTTTTCCTTATCTTTCTATAGGGGTGGATGTCAAGAATTATTGATTCGTGTTCTAATTTTAGTTTAATTAGCTTGTTTATGTGGCTGTAACCTCGCCAACTCAGACGACAATATTTACTCAGAATATTTTCTCAGATATTTATTTGTAATTTAAAAATACAACTTTTCTGTCTTGCTCTTTAAACATTGAAAACTATCTAGGAATAGAAAGATACCATATTATAAAACAGCTAAGATAAAATCTATACTTACTACATGAAAAGCTGACTACTCGCTATGTATTGACGGTGGTAACCCTTTGTAGTTCGTGTCCGGAAACACCGATTTGAGCGTTGTACTAGCAATATTACCTAAACGTTGCTGCTCACTAAAGGAGACATCCGACTCATCCGAGGCGTTGCAACTTAGTTATCAGAGATCGTAACACAACGCATTTGAGACCTCACGAGGAATCTAACCTTATCTAGGATTCACTACAGATTTCCATGGGGTAAATAGCTATTTAACACGATGTGAACTATATGCTTGTTTGCTACTTCTATACTATAGGAAATGTAATATCTACTTGTATACGGTGTATCGCATCCCTAATAGGACTAGACAGGATCAGACAGACATAAGTAGATTACGTTACGTAAATTTTTCCTATTTCTTGCTTTTTATGCGAATTTCTTATTATAAGTTTTATACCTAGTTGCTCACTTTTTATAATTCACTACAAAAACAACATTAAAGTGACGGTAAATCGAAGGCTACACCTAACTATTTGTGGGGCAAAAAATATGATCATTCTAGCGTGTAATTCAAAAGCGTAAATAATTTTACAGATTTCAATAGTATAATATAGAGTAGACTAGTAGAGTACACATCTTATGAAGTTAGCCTATCTGACGGTGAATAATAATTGCCGCCCAAAGATAGTTGTTATCAATCACAATAACATTGGAATTACTCTGGAAACCGCTTATTTATATGATGCTACCTCAGAGGTACGCGCACATGTCACGCAAGTGCTATTATATCCTTATAAGCAATAGCAAAAAAAAAAACCAGTAGCGCATAGATTAGTATAGATATCTCACAGCCTTGTAATTGAAGGACAAACGAAAAAATGACTGACAAACAGTCAGCCAATTTGCCATTACGTCTCCAACTATCGTGGTAATTTATGCGGAATAATGCCGACATGTGCAGTAAGGTGGTGCAAAAACAACACGAAGTCGAAGGAAAGTTGCGGAGAAATGTCGTTTCATTCGTAAATGCTCTAAAAACTACATTTTTCAAACACGATAATAGCTGACAGTGACAATTTGAATTGTCAAAACTGGTTACATTTTCTTGTTAGGAGTGAGTAATCTTTACTAATCTATGCAGGAGCGTTTAAGATTGTTGGCAATGTCTCCAAGTCGAACCATGATGGATCCTATCACTGTTATCAGTAGATGTATCCTAGAAATAGCTAACAGTACCATTGCAATTGAACCGTTAACAATTACTTGTCCTTAAACACCCAAATCCAAGTAAAAAGAAGCGCCTGAAGAGTTGTCATTTATTTATTTCACAATAAAGTAGGTTAAAAAGCAACAGGTTTTGCAGAGACACCTCCGACGTCTTTATATATATTTTTTGTAACCGAACAGAACATGACTAAAGAAAATATACAGTACAGTTGATTGATACAGTTAGCTGGCGGTTTAGAAAACTGTCATTGAAATGAGAGCAAGTGTACACATTGGGTTATACACAGTAGCGAAAAAAGACTATGCATAGGGCTACACTAATTTCAAGTTGAATTTAGCTTCGATTGGTTGAAGAGGCGCCCTCTCATTGTTGAAAACGATGTGCACAAGTAATTAATTTACATATGTTTTACAAGCGACGAATATCTGCGTGGCCACCCATTCATCCAATTCCAGTTCGCACCCGACGTCTCTTTATATATTTTACATAGCTTACGACCCACACAAACCGCGGGACTTCGCATTTTGCGTAAAAATATTATGAACATGTATGAAACCAAGGAACACCTTGTCTAATGTTCCATTATTCTTAATCTGAGAGGAACAGAGCAATTGATATTTTCTGAAGTTTGCGGCTCACAGACATCAAGTAATGCGGTTACAAACCCTAGGAAGTCCATTTGACTCGGATACGGAACCTAAAACTTTTGTACGGCAAAAATAAATATCGATTTTGTTCAACGCCATTTACTATCAAAATAAATAAAAAAAACATTTTGACAAAAAGAGGAGTTGGCTGATTTGCCAATGAAGGTATCGATATACTTATGTGATACGCCGCAGATACGCCACAAATTTCAACTTCCTTTTTAATACCATCTGAGTATCTGACGCTTTCAATTCTAAATAACCAAACACCTTTATAACTACATAATATATATAGATACATTTTACACAAACAGCAACTCCCACACAAGTAATTATCCAATTAACTGCAAGGAGTCTAACGAGAGTGATTCGCGGGGGCTGGAGTGACATCACCGTGCTTGTGACGTCATGCCTCAGCTCACACGAGGGGACGGGCTGAACCTATTTCGCAGGGTTTTATGGTTCAACACATTGTTTTATTTTTATGGACATAGTCATTGTAAAGGAGCAGACATTTCACCCTCCTAATACGAAATTTTAAATTTTCTTCTTCTATATAAAACTTATGAAAGCAAGTTTTTGTGTTCCATACCATCAGCTGATACAAATCTATTAGTCCTAGGCGCAATTAAAAAGAGGGTTTCGCACCACAGGGGTTGGCTGAGTACTAATGCGTACAATTGGTGATACAATTTTGCAAATTCCATCTCCATCACTGGACATTATGCAATTCAACTTCCCATATCTTCCCTATGCTTTTAAATTCACACCGTTACAAATAAATAATCACTTACTACAGTGAATTATTGAATCAATGATTTTGCAATATCCTCAAAAATATTTTAACAACAACATAAACTTCATTCCATAAGTGTACAGCAAAAAGTATCAGTCATTCTTTTCAGTAGCATTCATGTCCCAAGTACAAACTGTAATCAAACTAATCACGGAATGTGTCACTCATTAGACGGGCGGGTGGCGGCCACGTCCTCTCCTGCACTGTCATTTAATGACACGGCTTATGAAATTATAGCTGCAGCTCCGCTTGGCTTCCGTTGTAATAGGTTTTTTGTATAGATCTATATGACAGTCTCACTGCCCAAAGGTCATTTAGATTTAATTTATCTAGTATAGAAGTTTGAAGGCAAAGGCTCTTCGTGATTCAAATGCGGCACTACCTTCACGCCTATATCTCTCGTATTTTATAACAGCAGTGTTAGACGCTGCTGTATTCTGACATGATCGGAGCTAAAGATTTTTGTTTAAGCTTAGACTTAAAAGGTAACAATGATTGTGTGAGTTTCAAGTAAATCTCCAATCCTATTTCAGATGAATCATAGTTAGACTTAAGTGGAAACCACCTAGGTATAATCAGAAAAATCTTTCACTACATGCATTCTTATACGTAGCTGCGTAGCATTGTGGTCATTGCGGTCTAATGTAATAAGAGTACATAATTTTCAAGAGGACCGGGTGTAGAATGATTTCATGATTAATTAATTAATTAAATGTGTAATTTAATAAATGTCTAAGTCATCTGCAATACAACGAAACCGTGGAGCAATGTAGAAAAGTTTTCAACTGTCATTATTACCTATATCGCTTCAGAATCCCCTTTACGCCATCACTAGGGAACACTGGTATCTTGCGAGGGGCGAAGAATAATTAAGTAAAATTGCAGTTATCGCGCCACGAGCATCGTAAGTGATTACTCTCGTCCTCATGTTGTCGCGAAGAATTACAACGGCGCTAATGAGACCCTTCTCGGTAATTGGCTTAGTCTCATACTTAGACTAAGTCACGTAATAGACTTCTAACGTAAAATCGCTTTCGGTTGTATTCGTTAACACGATATACATTAATTCGAATCTGATTTATATCTAACACCTGTGATCATCTTCGTTTACTGTTCGAATATGAAAATAAAATGTACCTTCGAGTGAAAACATGACGATTAAACATTAAATATTGTCTAACTATTGTTTATTTATATCCTTATACATTTATTCGTTAATCGTCTTAAGCCTCTTAAGCGGTGGTTATAAATATTGGTTACATATCAGCCTTATCTAAATTCAAAATTAAAACATTAATCTCTTAATTCGTCTAAGCTGTCTTACAAGTATAATTATAAATAATAAGTAATATTTTAAGGCATTGTCATTTTTATGATAGTGGTTTTTATCGTACATGCCACTCAATATTATTTTAATGCAGATTATTATATATAATATGATAAAGACACAAAGAATGAAATCACAAGAACATATAAACAAAAACATATCTAACTTTCACTATTTACTAAGCCATCTCTTAGTGAATACCTTTCCTGAATCATGCTGTCAAGGTTTTATACACATCCTGCAGGAATATAATTTCTAAATTCGAAACAATTCAGAGTCAGTAGGTTCCCAGGGGTGATCAGTCAGCGTAACTGATTATTCCTTTTGCTAAAAGCTCATAGCATAAAATAAAATATCTGATAATATCTAAAAATTAACTGGCGTTTGTCATTGTTTCATTAATCTGCCCTTCAATTAATCCTATAATATACTCGTATTACTTCCAACACTTTTAAAAGCGTTTTACAATAACATCAAATTGCGTTTAAAGTACGCGGAAATTTGCAGATTTACATACTTACCATCTGCAAGATGGTACTTGAGGAAATATAAATAGGGCATGCTAAAGAACACGTAATAGCCGAGATATTTATAACTCAGAACACAGCTAGGCAATCAAGAATAATTAACACCAAACGTTACTAGAAGTAACACAATTGTTCCCGCTCGAGGAGAGAACGTAATCGGGAAAACGTATCAATTAAGAATACGCACCGATTAATTGATTACTGTAATCGAAGAAATGGTAGATTAGGATTCCAATAAATTGTTTTGCGTTAGAAAAATACTGATTTAACAATCAATTTAATGGTTTGACTGCCAAATGATCGACATTTGACAATTTTGAAAAAGTAACAAATTTTTGGTGAAATTTGGATAAGTAGAGTTAGAGTAGTACTCGCACTTATAATGAACGTATATATTACTAGCTGACCCGTCAAACGTTGTGTTGCCATATAAATAAAAAAATGGTAAGGGTGAACAGCCCTTATCATTAAGGGGTATGAAAAATAGATAGTAGCCGATTGTCAGACCTACTGAATATGCATATAAAATTTAGTGAAAATCCGTAAAGCCGTTTCGGAGGAGTATGGTAACTAACATTGTGACACGAGAATTTTATATTTAAGATTTACGTATTGTTTGATGTATATAGAACTTTGTAATTAGTTTAGTTGTCCCCGGGATGACATTGTATTACAGAACACCTCCAAACCCTTCGTATAGTATCTTTGCTTCTTTCATAGTGTTTCCTTGCCGAGACCTTGGCGAACAATTATCTTAATTCGTAATTTTAATCCAGCTTGCCCTAATTCCTTTAAATCCGTAATGGGGTTAATTAAGCAGTGCGGTCAATCTCAGTCACCTTTTTGTTGTTTAGAATATTTGGAGGGATACTCATTTATAAGATTTATTTCGGCAGAGTAAGTCTCAGTAATAAGGAAAATGCTTCCAACAATATCAATAATATTCCTTGAACTGAAAATAAAGTAACGCACGTTTTTACTAGTAAAAAGTATTTTCTGTCTAGATTGTGGCAGAAAAACCCTACTCTGAAACATTTTTTGAACCAAGCTGAATAGTGAATGGTATATTGTATTCAATTGAGCTGTCGAGGCACAAGTCTTCGGAGAGACCCAATAAAAACAAATACAAAAGCACATATTCATATAAATATAAAATGTAAGAAATCTCACCGTCATCCAAGTTGAGTGCCTTAGCGGCGGTCCTCGCGGCGGCCGTGGAGATGTCATGCTCCACGAAGTACTCCTCGTAGCGCACCTCCACCTCCGGCTCGTGCCAGTGCTCGGAGTCGTTCACTTTGCTGCTGTTGGCTGGGCCGGTGCCCACTGGCTTCGATGTCGCTGCATGTCGCACCTGGTAAGGTAAATGTACATCTGGTACATATTTTTTGATTGATAATACTTCATTACATTTCAATATTAAAGCAATGTAAACTATATTAAAAAGAAAAAAATGCTTCAATAATAACTTTACAAATTATGACTACTAATATACAAGACAGTCTTACTATTAGCTTAGCTATTTTTTCCAGAAATAATACATTATTAGAGATTTTTTGACATTTTAAATACGCAGGTCACTGGCACATAACGCATAGTAAGCATTCTTTTGCATAGTTTCTTATAACTAAGATTGCCTGACCAGTGATGGACTAGTGGTTGAAATTAAGCCTCTCTACCAAGGGGTCCGAGGTTTCAACGGTTTCAGTTCTTTAAAAAGAATTAAAAGTTTTTGCCAAAACGCAATTGGCCATTGCGATAGACTTATGGAGTATGGCGTAATCCTTATCATTCTGAGTGTAGATCCCAGCCCAGCAGTGGGACAGTAATGAGCTGACGACAATATAGACAAGCCAAATGGGCAAATATATACAATGAAGTGCGAGTGCAGTTATATGTCATTCAGCACAAAGCTTACTACTAGACGGAGTACGTGAGCGTCATCATGTGGACGAGCGATGACGGAAATTGATATTCAGCGCTGCATTCTGACAATGAATAATACACCATGCGATTGTAAGCTTTCGATTCGCATCCACGCCCGGACTTCATAAAACTGTCAGTCCCGAGAAGTACTATGTTGGGAATTTTAAATTTCCTTTTAAAAATCCTTAAAAGCATCAGAGGTTATAATTTATAATTGGCACTGGATGTAGATTGCACATTCTCAGTCATTCCTCAATCACCAAACTTATTAGATAACCTAATATTAAGTCACTGCAGTCTATGGACTTCTGTTATTAAACCTGAATGGTATTGAAGTAGGAGGACTATGTAAAATGCCTTAACGATCTTTACTATACTTATAAAAATGCAGCCGCTCCCACCAGCAATATAAAGCAGAAAAAGGTGTTGCTGTGAATCGCCGAAAACGAATTCCAAACTCTACCATCTTCAAATGATAGGTTCAACGCCGTTACACTGGTTAAGTGAAATTTATTAGACTTCAAACACCTAGACTTAAATTATAAAGAACTGTACGACGAAGCAACTTTTAAGTATGAAATGAACGCAGAATACACAGTTTGCCCATACTTTTTGTTATGTAACGGGTGATGACAATAATTTCTTTTGATTTCTTCATTGCCGATATTTTTACCGCTATACTTACCAGTACTTCCGGCACTTTGAAGATGACGTCGCCACTGGCCCCAAGGAGCAGCGCGAGTGTGGCGAGCAGCCGCAAGGGCAGCGCGCCTCGCCGCGGCCGCACCATACCATCGCAGGTCGGTCACCACGCGCTGAGAACACCTAGGGTGAAAAAACTAAATTTAATATTTTAAACAAGTTTTGAATATCTTAATAATATAAAAATCACATTCGCATAATGCCACTGGTTCGCGCGCGAAAACCAAAATTCTTGTTACTTAGAAATAACTCCTAGAAATTTTCCATGTATTTTTAAATCGTGTATTGAAATACATAATTGCAAAATTTCGTTTAGTAGATTCCTAATTGTATACTTCTTCGTGGAGCCGTGTTTTCATATAAATTGAAGCCAACCCAGCCCAAGGCTTTGATCTATTTTGATAGAGTATAAAAGCTGTGAAATTGAGGAACAGACTAAAGATTGCCAACAGAATTTACAACACAATCAATATGTTTATTTCTATTCACATAAACGTGTCAATAAATTGTTGGCAATCAGATTTTATGTTGTTATTGTATATTCGAGTGTTAGATATAGAGAGCACCCAATTGCGGACCACCCAATTGTTTCTCCTGGATGAAATTAAACTGTCAAGTGGCGGTGATGCTGCCACACTAAGTATTTTATTAATTTGTTATTTTTTTAAATATTATTTGTTGGTATTTTCATTCTCGACAAAAATACCACTTTAGACCTAAGACTTATTCATTAATGTGTAATATGTATCAGATATTATATGTGTTATTATAATTAGATATTGTTCATCAGTTTTAATATTTGATATATACGTTTAATGTCTAACTTAAGTAACATGAAACAGGCGGTAGCCCTGAGAGTCGGCACTCTCTCATACTTTCAAGCTACACAAAGGGTTGTACCATACGTAAGTAGCTATTAATGTACAAACAATGGGACATGGTGTCTCATAGCGGTCGTTTCACCTCCAGAGGATGGCCGCCGAATGCTAAGCGAGTATTATCGCCCATTCATGTTCTGCGAATGCAACTGGTATTCCATGCTGTAAGGGTATGTACACATACGAAATTCGCGATTGTCATTTATTTTTATCCGATTGAGGAGGGTAATGTATTTTAAGCACATGTAAATGTATGTGTGTCGCATTTTTTGGCGCGCAATACGGCCCTAACAGTTTGACGGATTGTAACAATTAAGAGGTATCGTTAGATTAATTTTAATTGTGGGAGTAATGTAGGCTTCTTAACTTAAATAATAATATTTTTTAAGCAGTCGGATTGTTTTTCATGATAATTTTATTAATTAACATACTCGTAGCTTTCTGATGGCATAGCCTGAAAAAAATAGCTCAAATAGAAATTAGAATAAGGCACTTAAATAAGTCGTTCAATTTTAGCAGAAACTTAAGGCAAGTTACTTTTATAGCGAATCGTGCTTCTTCGTGATTATCAATTAGTTCAATGTCAACTTTAATGATTGCCGGCAATATCCAGTGTTGTAATTATCACCGACGATGACTAACTGTAATTAACAACTGCTTCTGTTTTCTTTTCGTTACAGTATTATTTAATCCTATCTTTAAAAAACAATTTTCGCATTACGTACACATTATCATTTCATGTCGATACCTTTAATTACATTTCAAATATATTCTGTAAATTTAGGAATCAATTATAAAATTAAACATATTCGACCTGTCGTTGGGCCCTCATTAGGTCTATTCTACACCAGACAGTTCTATCGCAGTGTGTATACAGCCTTATCCGAACTAATCACAGTTGATATGCAGCCGGTGACATCGCGCGGTATAGATGTGTTCCAACTGTCAAGTGTCGTGTTGAAAGGTATTTAAAGAATGAGTTACGATAACTGAGTGGCCAGGTGGTTATGAATAAGTATTGGGTAATCGTAAGCCCTAGTGTATGTGCATTGCTTGCGTTAAGCATTCCAAAGTAGTGGTTTTCTGAAAATGTTCACTTAAAATCTGTTGCGTGCCACCTGATACATGAACGCTGCTCGTACTGCTGTCCATGAACATCTGTGAGATACAAATTATACCTACATAAAGTCCTATGTGACCGCCTTATTATACTAATATATCTAAGGTCCGATTTCTAACTTAAAACCTACAGGTCATAAATATATGCGCGTAAGCCACTTTTCTTACTTAATTGTAAAAGCAAACTTGCTACCTATTTGAGGTTAAACGGTCGCTGTAACCTCATGGATAGAGTCAATAGAAGCCTGGTAGGTATAGAGCAAGAGACGCCAAATAATCTATGTAAAGTCGATTATTGATAACGGTTTGTTATCTTACTGCTACATGGGATACTATATTAAGTAAAGAAACAAACAAAGCGTTTTCATAAGTTACATTTTATTTAACCTGAATGAAAATTAAATTAATTATTAATAATCGATTGAAATAAATTAGAATCACTTCCGTGACGATTTCAAATCCGGTTTAGCATAAGTAGAGTAGACGCTAAATTTTGACACGACGTAACGAATATTCTATCGTAGTTAATATTCCAATCACGCACTCTTTGAGGACCTTAAGTGGGTCAGTGGACTCTTGAACCTTTGGGAGGGCGAACGTTCAGATTTTGGATTATGGTACACTCTTATACAGCGATAAGAAGATTTTGACAGCTTGTTAGTACTTGAATTAACTCTTACGATTGTTAAGTTAATAAATTAATATATTAGGTAAAATAAAAAAGTACAATAATTCCGTGTTAAGTCCCTTTGATGTTTGCTGTGGTTCAATTTCACTATGTAGAAATTACAATATGCAGATGTTTTTTGATCGCTTTAAAATTAATGAAATTTTCTAATTAAAGAAATTTGAATAACACAAAAATAATTTATTTTTCTTAACGCCAACTATCGGCATGTCATAGAAAATCTTTAACTTTTAAGTCGTGCTTAATTTTCTATTTACTGTTTGTATAAGAATCAATTCACATCGCGTTTTATAAATAAATATAGAAGTGATGATCGACTAACAAATATTTATTACTAGATTCACCATCTAAAAGTGGATTCATGACTGCCCATCGAACTTTATGACTAGGAACCATTTTACTATTAAACTATCTGAGATTTATAACAGTGTTTATTGCTAGGCGAAGTGATTTCAGCCACTTGTTAAAATGATAGCAAAAATACAGTAACTCATCTCTAAGCCATGGCTTATAGCTGTCGGAAAATAGAACAATATTTATCTTAAGCATCTCTGTGGCATTGGATGATTAATGACTTTTATCGATAAAAAACATCTCTATCTGAAATCAAAGACAATAGGGATTGGAAGCCGATTACAGATGCGTTGCTATCCTGAGGACCATGGGATATCTTTGTAAGAAGTAGCAATGCTTTACCAATACAGAAAGAAGCTGGCGCTTAACTCTGCCATTAACACAGAAAAGATTGTTTAAACTAAATCCAACTCAAAATATTTTTTATTGCAGTAATTTCTTAAAATTTCTTATTAAGCCCAATTTAAGCAAAGCAGTGTTTAGTTACGAGTAATTGAGAAAAGAGGTTGAATCTCGGGGATTAACTTACAATGTACACTAAATTAGAATTCTTTCCATTTGTCGAATAATCCGATTGCTAGAATTAACAAATCCTACATTTACAACCTTTGAAACCTTGAGCACTTTTTCATTAGGCATGATCTATGTATTATTATTATTTCAATATCAAACAGTGAGCGCTATGGTCCAGTGGTCACAGCCGCTGACCCCACGACACGCCTTCGAAACCGTTGAAGCGTGGACGTCATTATTATAGCAAACGTAGAACGCAATGCGACTAACAAAAGTGACTTTCAAAGAGACTTCCTGTTCAATGTCCAATAATGAAGTATAATAAATATCTAAGTAGGGTTATATATGACGTTATATACTGAGAATCTAGTGGTTTTTATATTAAAAGGTATTGAATGTTCTGGACTTCTGAGAGTTGATATATAAGTACATGCTTATATATCAACTCTCAGAAGTACCTACCTACTGCTGTGTTCTGGTTGTAGGGGCGTCATAAAGGAGAGACACTTTGACAAAACGTTACAACGTTACAATTTAGTGCCAAAGAGTAACGCATGGTTGATCGTGTTCAGTCCTAAATGTTGAATAATAGTTCATGGAAAGCATAAACCACTTTTTTCAGCTAAAACCTATGGAAACATCTATATATTGTTAGTTATAATATTACTACCGAATCATTTACATGACACGACACGACATCAACTTAAACGTACCCTAAGGACATCTACATCTGCAGACATGTGTAGTCAAACGCATGCTGTAGCAGACAAAATATTATTCTCCTATACATGTCTGAGAAGTTCCTTGCCTTTAGATATAGCCTTATCCGGCAAGAAACTCAAGGAGTTCTTTCTTTTTCAATATCATTAAACAAACTTTTCCAACCAAGTTATAATGTACTTCGATAATATTTCCGTCGCAAGTTACGTTACTTAGCTTATCTATTCGTATATCTGGCAAGCTCGCAGCGTAACACGGGTCTAAGCAAACACGGAGTTATCTTGCTTGGTTAAGCTTGTTTACGTAAGTGCCAGAGTGCCACCCAACTGAGCGGTATTGCAAAGAATATTGTAATTTGTAATGAATTATGACGCTTCATGTATAAATGACACCAAAGTATTTCTTTCGTATAAATTTTTTATTTTAAAAGATTTTCTAGGAGAAGTTTTTGAATGTGATTAGCTCATGAAGGTATTTCAGTAAGCAAAACTCTTAAAAGTAGAATTATTTCAATAATTAATATTTACTATTAATTTTAATATTTACTCACAATAACTCTTAAAATATTTAAAAAAAATACAATTCAATTCAATTCAGAAAAGTAAATATAGTTCGGATAAGATTAGTAATATTTAGTTCTTTTAATCTAACAACTTCTCAAAGGAGAGGGATTCTCAATTAATCACATTCATTCACTAGAATCTCGGACTATTTGTTCACTCCCTCATTTGCCACGTTGTTTATATTCAGGTGGTCAGCACACAGCCCTCTTGAGAAACATATCACACTCCAAACATCTGAATTCAAGTCTCATCTGAAATATAGAGACAATAGGCGTTGCTAAGTACTGCAAACCATTCCAACGATTGCACGGTTTGAAACTTACAGATGTTTTAGATTCCTATCACGAAATGTTTCGTTTCCCGCCTTACGTCACTCCCGAGGGATGACAGCTCTGTCTGCGGAGTTATGACAAGTGGATAAGAGTAACACAACATTAGGACTAAACTACTTAACAATTGTCGACCATTATAATATATAAAATCAAGTTTGGCTAATTTGACCGATTTGGTTAATTTTAGTTTAGAACAATTTGTGGAAGTCCAGGAAAGGTTTAAAAGGTGAGTAAATATGAAATATATTTCATAAAAAGATTCCGAGGCGGTACAAAGATTGCCGCGGCGGCTAATAAAATATAATACATATATATACCTAAGTAATACCTACTATTGTATTGTACTTATGTTTAGTATGGTAAAAACAACAGTTTTAAAGTTTTTAAATGATGATGGTAATTGTGTCATGCAATTATTGTTTAAATGGTACAATAACATTTTATTACGAAATAAAATAATCGCGTTAAAAATTACTTTAGGTATTATTAAACAAATTACATATTTAGCATTAAAGAAGTTCGAATTTATCAATTACATTTTAGCGACAACTTGCAAGCCAAAATTAAAGCAAGAATTCCTTTAAATAATGTGAATAATAAATAATATTTGCATTTGCTGCAATATAACTCATCTGGTATGGAGCATAAGGAAGCGGAACTGAAGCGTCCTGGGTGTCAAATTTCAAAGTGAACTGCGTTGAATACCTCGTTATAAAGACATAACCAGATATTTATTGATAGACTATAAGATATCAATAGATATTAAATTATCGTGTGTACGACTGTGTGTGGCAGTCTTTAACTATGTAACGGCTACGGTAAGTACACATTTTTCAATATTTTTATTGCCGATATTTCTTTATGTGGAGAAGGTAACTGAGTGATTCAGTCTAGGTGATCGTCATTCTTTCTGTGAAGATTTCCATCTACGGTCACTTGCCGCCTGTACGCAAGGCAAGCGCAGTGACCGGGTACCGACTCCATAGTCCAAACCCTTCCATACTAATAACACGCAAAACTTATCATAAGTATATTTATTATCTGTATTCTTTCTTTTAACACTGATATCGAACATTGACCTTCAGACAAGTCATCGACCTCGGGCACCCCTGTCTTGTGGGGAGCCGGCAGGTGCAGTCTCCCCTTTATTTCGCAAATTTAGGTCACACATTTAAATAAACCAACCGATTTGTACATCATGTTCTTTCGTATGATTTCCTGTATTAGACAATACCTGCTTAATTCTCTTTTCAAAATCATTAAAGGCACCAAAATTACAACTCTTTTTATGTAATGAACGCAATAAATGCTCATGTAGACCTACTGGTAAATTATTATTATTAGTTCGAATAGCTATCTGATAACCGACCCCGAGCAGGGAAGTCGTACTATCTGCGGTCGATCACAAATACGTTGCAACCCTTCAGAACGAAATTGGATCGCCTGATATTGGTATCTCTGCCTTACTACACCTTCAATCCAGACCACAGCATCTGTTATACAAGTCAAAATTAACCGTTAACATCAGAAAAAATGAAAATGTAACCCGATGAGTTGTTTTTATTTTTTATCATATGAAAATTGCAAACGATTATGAAGAATAAGTAAGTACATAATTGCATGTAGATCATGAGTCCTGCTGAGTATAAGTATCGGAGATGTCTAGCAGTTCTGCTACTTTAAAATAAACTTCCATAATATAAAAACACCTATGTCACTTCCGGCGGCTGACACCTACAAGGTATGGAAGCGCCATTCAAAACCCCGCCGATAACGATTGTATAGTAGCCGCCTGGTTTCTATAGACGACCTATATCGCTAACGTTAGCGTGAAAAGAATATGTCTCATGCATCAAGTAGGTACGTGGTAGCTACTAATGTCGTATCAAAATTTTATACCTCATAATAATATTTATAACTCATATTCTATTTCTCACCCATTAGCACGAATTGTCTAAATTGTTAAAATGTAAAGATGGTTGTGCTTTCGTAAAAATCACTTAAAAAGTAATTGAAAACAGGTTACGGCAAGAAAAACAAGATTTAAAACATAAATATATCCCGTAGAGCCTCCTTACAAATCTATCTATCTATATTTAGACCACATCAATCCACTGCTGGACATAGGCCTCTCCCAAGGTACGCCACTGAGCCCGATCTTCAGCTCTACTCATCCAACTAGTTTCCGCCACCCGGCGCAGATCGACGCGCCACCTTGCAGGAGGGCGTCCCACAATACGTTTGCCTAGACGCGGTCTCCACCCCATACTCCCCTTACAAAGCCCTTTATAAAAGTACACATCTTATAGTATGTAGATACACAATATTATTTAACCTAGTTGGTAAAACAAGTAACACCATTAACAAAGCTTTTATTTGCATAAGAGGCATTGTAAATGATAGTACCTACCTATAAATCAAGTAAGACTATTATGTTTAAGATGATTTTATTTCAAACACGTACATCTTACTGTTGCTAGCGTTGATGCATTACTTGTCCATAAAGGTGTGCAATGTGTACATTTACTATGTGTTATCTATTTATCTTCTCTTTACTTGTTTACTACAATTATTAACTCACTACATATAACCTTTGTATAATTGTAGTGATTTGTAGTCGATTTTTACTTATTTTTCAAATCAGAGCCTAGGTACATCGATTAATAAAAAATAACTACTACTTTTTCACATCTTCCTGTAGTCATTTGATGCTAATCTACCTTTCATGGTGTTAGAACTGCTTAATGGTTCCTTTCTTGACGTCACAAATAGTCCTATCTAAAGCTAATGGAAACTAAGTTGAAGCGCCTCATTCAAATAAAGCCTTTGTTTATGATTGAGGCAAAAAATACATTCTAGCACATAATATAGTATTTTAGTTGAACACGTGCCACCGCAGTCGGACCACAAATACATAGTCTTACCGCTTTTAAAACTATTTATAATACAAGATACATAACTCTAGCTACTTCATAACCTACTTAATTATATCGTCAGTTCAAGTTATTTTTCAATTCGCTGGGTTCCACTGTAGTATCATGACAGGCTGTCACTCGGTAGCGTGGGTTCCGTACGTCTGGATAATTGTTAACGGCAACTCGGTGAAATGAAATAATTTTAATACAAAATTATTCATGCATGATTTGCATAAACCTTATAAATAAAAGCATGAAATAATCAACCACGAGGCAACCCGGTGCTTATGAAAACACAGGATCTTCTCTTTTATTCAGGTCGGCTGTGTATTTTGACTTTATTTAAGTGTAAGATGAATACAATATTTAGGAAAAGAAAGCCACCAGAGAGCGCTGCAAACGACCCCGAGGACCCATTTTGGGGCCATTGGTAAGTTCGAAACTATCTTCGCAACAATGAGAGACGAGGACCCTACTCCTATCTTGCTGCTCCAATGTAGAGTGGAGTCACTCGAAATCTCGAACGCATCCAATTATCACGTAAATCATAGGCATATGAGAGAGAAGTTATCCTAGGTCAGGTCTATTCTTGTCCCTGTAGTTCCGGGACTAGAATAGGGCTACGGTATCCCCTGCCTGTCGTAGGAGGCGACTAAATGGGGGCTTCCGGGGTTGCGGGCGGCAAGAGTGGGAGCTCGAACCGTCCAGCAAGCGACCCCGGGAAGGACGGCGGTATGTGTGGTCGCATAACGTCGTAAACACTACATGGTGTGGGAGGAGCGAAAAACTGCTCCCACAGGGTAGAGCCCGATCGGGGCATCGCGCTTGGAGGGCTCCGGTTGTGTTCCGTCGGAGATCCCGGAGTTCTCCAACAAGTGTTGAGGACGGCCACCGGGGGTGTTTTAGTGCGGTAAAAATCCCACATAACTCGGCGTCGCTCCCACGTCGTGCGGTACCTTTTGAAGGTTTCCCCCTCGAGAAAAAAAAAGGTCAGGTCTATTCTAAGCAAATGGCAGCAATTTAACCGGGATTTACTCACTTGAAGCCATATCAGTAGCAATTGTTCAATCCACATAAACGCTACATAAGTAGCTCATCACAACTTTAACGCCAGAAGCACGCAAATTGCGGAATCTTAGCGTGATCTGGATAAGTGGCGGCGAAGAGGATATCCTTTTTACCGCAAAATGAGTCCAAATGTGTTCGTCGTGTGATATGACTGATATGAGCACATCTTATTATTCTACCATCAGTTAATTACCACTGCTGGACACGTGCCTACCAGATTGACAATGGTTGTTTGTAGCACTTAAGTATCCGTTTTTAGAGCCACACGCTGCTTTTCTAAATACATAGTAGCGTTTTCTAAATTAAAGACATAATATACGTAGGGAAACTAAAATAGGTTCGATTAGAACTAAATTAATTAACTGAGTGTGTAAATATGTGCGTGTCATTGAGCGTTATGGTAAAATTCACGATTGTTCCAATTATAATCTTGAAATCATGTCGAATGTATTCACACCAAATAATAATAAAATGGCGTTTTTCACGACGTAGCGGTTCCTTCGAGACTTGCCTTTCGCTTAACGTACTCTACGTTTAGTATTTAAATGTATACCTATGCATAATTCATGTACCTACTGCAGTGGAAACGACACAATTTGGTTTGCTATAAGATTTGTTCGAGACGCCGCCTACACTTTTTCTGAATCTAGGTGTGAGAAATAAAAAAACCGATATCTATTCACCTGTCCTTATCATAACTACATTACGTTATCCGTACGTTTGTCACAGCGTACAACACCGTGAGAGAGCCTCGTCTGGTATTGCCTAACACCTTTCTGCGCATTGTGTGCTAATGAGCACTTGTACTAGCACCTGCAATCAACGGTACACATTATACCTATTAATAACATACTATGTAATTTTATCGATGCCTTCGTGGTGAGATGGCGGCGACAGCACCATCGCATCTTTTTGTCTTCTAAGAGCAGTCTTAAGCCCTTTTGCATTCTGGTTGGAAGAGTGTGGCAAGGCGGTCATTTTATGAAAATTATTACTACCTCTCCTCTACATTTGTAGATAGGTAATCGACTTCAAATATGACCTGACCATATATCTAATTGCTTATATGTAATTTCCTTTCCTGTGACCACTTAGTTAATATAAAATGAGCTACATGTCTATTTGCTACATGAAAAACCTAGCAGGAAAATCTTATTTTAGTATCAAACTGTTTTACTATATTGCATTCATTATATATTGCATACGATTACTCAGCACTAGTTTCAGTTTTCCAATTGTCTGTTTTAAAAAAAGCACTTTTGAAATAAAAACCTCTTACTCATAATGTCTACGTCATACACAGAAGTTTCGGCTATAGATTGACGTCACGACTCAATACGCTGTAAATTGTCTAATTGAAGTGTGCTAGATTGTGAAACGGTGGCAAGCGGATTATTGTGACACGCGAAGATAGCTGCTAGCGACTTGGACAACCTCGCTCTATTTACAAATGTTACGGAAATAAGGAAAATGATAAGAGTTATAAATCTCAAGAAAGATTTCAAGTCGACAGTGACCGGCGCCTTAGAAAATGGTATAAAGCTTTACTGTTATCCAATCCATACTTATTGAAAAAATACATGATGATAAAATTCGCGAAATCTTTTCTATGCGTAAAGATGAAAATTTACATATTACTTACGAAAGGCGAATGCTCGTTATGTTTGCCATATTTTGATATTTAAATAAATTAATATTTCACTAATATAGAAAGGTAATAAACGATTAACTAGATAAGCAATAATCTAAATTCATCTTTAAATGTGTAACCGGCCAGGAATCCTACCTGAAACTTTCTGCATCTCAGCCCAAAATGGCAATCATTTAGTCATGTACAACGCATCACGCAATTGATAGATTATTGCAGATAAAACTATGAATATTAATAGAATACGTTCCTTTAAAACCACTGTACGTAATTCAAACGAAAAAGTAAAATCGACTACCATTCACGACACCTTACTCACACGTATTGTTTCAACTGAATAAATTATTCTTTTATGCATTAATTAAGCTAATTTGTAATTGAAAACGTGGCGACATGTCCCCAGCCGCGATACATTACAATGTCAATGAGAAAAATGTTACAATTATCGCTAGGTAATGTAGAGGACTATAATTATAGCAGAAGTACATAATTTATTATAAAATGTAGACTTTTCCACATGGTCGAGATCGAGGGACCAAAACACTTTAAAAGATTTATAAAACTAGACTCTCGATGTTTCGTTTGAATCCATCCAGTATTGAAGCTTGAAGACTCTTTGTGGTTCAACTTTGTACTACCGCCACACTTATTCCTATCTAATAACAGCAGTGCTGCTTGTTCCGGCTTGAAGGGTGTGGTAAGGAAGGCATAGGTACTTATGCGAGGCGTTACAACTTTGTCCTCAAACTGCATACTTGTTTGCTAATTCAATATTATAAAAAAATGTGTATCTATATTTTGTGTTTAGATATGTTATTTTATTCCCGCGAATACCGATATCCGCCTATAGGCACCTACAAGGTCTACGCTTTACTCCGTCTACGCGTGAACGTGTTTTTTGGAAAAACCTGTAAAGTATAATTTTTTATTACCTAAATACTATTTTTTCTGAACTCTCGATTGCAACGCTCTTATAATTTTGAAATTAAATATTCGCGCCCTGTATACTTCTATAAGATTTATAAATCTTTTTATTATCTCTTAATTTACTTTTCCTTAAATTCGGTTATAGGCATTTATTTTCATTTTCTATAAGTACATTGAGACATTATGTATTACGTTTTCATTTATCGCTGTGAAAATAAATGGTATTGTATGATTTTTTCTTGTCAAATGTAAACTGTTCCTAACATCAAATTATGCATATTTGTAATAACTGACGTCTGTGGACGGTAATCGGGTAATCTAGGCACGAAAGGCATCGATTTTCTTTAATTTGTTGTCGTACCGCTCAAAGTCGTTTGGGTTGAACGATACTGATTTAAGTGGTTTTCTGAAAGTAACTACTTCATTTAAATAACTTCTAAGAAATTGTATGCATTGCGCTACATAATTTACCTAAAAATTTGAATTCAACTTTACATTTAAAACTAAGTTTTAAGTAATCAACCAAAGGAATGTATTTAACTACATTTATATATGTCTAAATTGCTTAACATATAAAACAAATAATTATGAAGGTACATATTTATTAATTACCTACGTATATAAAAATATTCTCGTGTAGATAGAGATACCTGAAAATCATAAACGTGACAAAAAAAATAATACTTTGTTAATCATACCCATAGGTGAACCTTCAAGTTCAATTCTACTTACCTGAGTTGTAAGTATAAGTTACTTGGCTAACATGTTGACCTTAAAGTCCGTTACGATCAACTATTGTTGATATTCGTGACTGAATGATTTACACTGTAACACGAGGAGCGGCTAAACAGTTTTGGAAATAAGTTTTGAATATAGTTATAAACATAGGTACTTAGCACCGGACTACTGGTAACTGTTTTGTCCTAACGTAGACTACTGGCTTATAATATTCTCAAAGCGTAGAGTTGACAAATCCCCATTTGGGTAGCGCGATTGGACTTCAACCCTTTTTTCCACTTTCACGGGTCTCTACCAAATTGAAGCAAGCCTCGAAAATTATGCACTCTATCTGAATGTTAAAATCGTCTGTTTCTGTGCCTATAAGTGGGTACTAGAAGTGATAATAACTGACTTGATTTTAAATTATAGAATCCATGATTAAACAAAATAATTATTTTATTATTAGTAACTAATTATGACAGAAATAATAGGTACTAATAAAAAAATTAGCTACCGCTAATACATAGTTACCTTCAATAACTACTTTGATAATTATATAATTTGTTAAATGTGAGTTATATAAGAAGCAGGAACAAAATTACTCAGATAAACACTCAAGGTAACGAAATAATTTAGTACCAATTTAAATAACAATAATATAATTATTTAAGTATCATTATTATGCGCGCGATATGAATTAAACAATTAAATTTGGCTTGTGAATTTTAAGTACAAACAATACTATCAAAAATAAACAACCATGAAATTTAATAAATATAACAAAATATTAAGTAACTGATTCGGTCCCATTAACGTTAGGTTCTATAAACTTATTTTATAGAATTTAGCTTTATCTGCTTATGTAGAGCCCTCAAATCATAAGTGCAAATCTACGTAGCTATTCAAGTATTATGAGCATTAACTTGTTTGCCAATTAAAACAAACGAAAGTTACTCCATTTAGACCTTTTTTATATTAATCCTAGGTTTCACCTCGGTAGCGCAAACGAATAATTATGCTTTTGTATGTGTCAATAATTGTTGTGTAAATTAGATATTATTATAGTGTTCTTTAATAAAGTATCTGAACGATCAGCTGTCCTCTGTGGCTACCAGAGCGTGCCCTGTAATCTGAAACACTTGATTTTCTGATTACTCATTCGACATTGTCTAATAAAAGTAGATTGAGGTCTCAACATTTACGTAATAGGGTGGTAATGGCGGGAAGGATATGTAAATAGATTCACCTAATTTATGTTCTTAATGTAGTGTGCCCCGCAAAAATTATCACACGAAAATTTATTTTCGACGGGTTCCAACCCAACCAATCACTTCATCACTAAAAATTATCAAATAGAGACGAATTGGAATAAATCGAGTCTTGTGCATTGGTACGATTTGTTAAGGATTGATGTTGAAAAGAATTGCGTGACGAAATACAAGAGATTCCTTTCAAACGTAGGTACGTAAAGTAAACAATTTTGAAAAGAAGGGACAAGCTGAAAATATAGCATTTTATGTCACTTCGTAGAGGATCATTTTACGATATATTTGCATATGGGAACAATCGACACATACACCAAATACCTTATTTTGATTCGTAATAAATTAATACTTATAAAATAATAATCTTCCAATTCAAAATTGCTACATTAGCAAAACAGTTTAATGCATTTTCCTAGTCCCTAGGGAGTTGTATTTTGTCCTCAACGCGTGAATATAATCACGTTTGTCGATGAATAATCAATTATGTAACGTATTGTATTCAAATTATTGGGCTATATGACAGGTAATTCTAGGTATTTTACTCAGTACATCGCATCTAGTCCAAATTTGTGGACAACTGGACAAGTCATATCAACAGACCTGCATGCATACCTGAGAGATTTAAAAAAAATCAAAGGTATGCGAAGTCTGTCAATACTTGGCCAGGACCTACGGCCCAATCCTTCACACTCTTAGAGGAGACCCGTGCCCAGCAGTGGGACAATAATGGGTTGATGATGTTAATAAAAAATATGTTTCCTTGTAAAATTGAAGTAGCAATAAGTGGTCACTACCACCTACCACCCGCGGACCAGTTATTATTAGTTATTAAAGATTTCTTACATTTTTTTAACAATTTTACAACGCTACATAGAGTATGCCGGGATTAAAAATTAAGGAATTACTTAAGTAAATATTTTTTGGTACCATCACGATTTGTATAGGTATGTTGAAGGCTCGCAATATGGTTTACTTATTTAAAACTTAAGGCTATCTATATTGTCGCTATCTCTATCGTACGAAAAGTTTACTACTGACTTGCGACAAATTTAACTTCCTTATCATTTATTTATAATTGGGTATTGTATTGTTAAAATTAAAATATTTGAGATAAAAAAATAGGTACAAACAAATAAATTTCTATGGTTCTACTCGTACCTTCATTGAGGTACGAGTATTATATCGCCCAACTTAACAATATGAAATATTTTAAAAATTTGCAAGAATTAACTAAAACGTTACTATTAAATATAAGTACGTCGTAATAAACATAATCGTTCTTAGCTATCTTAACACTATTATTAACTTTATTGAATAAAATTAATTACCAGAGTCCATTACCCTTCCCTTGACCAACCGATTTGCATAAATTCAAACTAAATAATCATGCAAGTTTAATTAAATAACAATTAATACAAACTTACCGCCGTTTAGGGTTTAATCCTTTAACCAGTTAACACTAAACACTGCACCAATAAATTATTTAGGTAACAATTCACATTATTATTGAAAATGCTAGGAAAAGGATTTGCGTGTTCATTCCTAACAAGAGGTTGCGAGTGACGTGAGATCGTAAACAAAGGGTGGCCGCACGCGTGCGCCGTGCGTGTCGCGCGCCGGCGGAATGCTTGCCCCCCTGTGTTTGAAGCTTTGCGACTATTGCGATTATACTTTTTGCTATAGTAGCCTCAACTTTTAGTCATCACTCTAGTCTATAGATGCTCCTCGCCTCGACGATAGGTGGGGTTAGTTAACTTAAATTATATTTAAAATCATTAAAAGCTGGAGTGTGATAAAGTAAATGTGCAAACGATATAATTGTACGACATACTGATATGCACAAGAGTAAACCCTAGGATCAAAGATAAAATATTTACCACCATGAAAATATTATGTGTTAAGTTCCTATCTAAGAATTGCTCTTAACTAGATCGTTCAATATAAAATAATAGTTATAGATTAATCCTACTAGCAGAATAGCAGCTTTGGTGTGAAGTGACGACCGGTTGTGGGCGGATCCAACAGCCCTATGTAACGTGTTTCCACAAATAAGTATTCTTTGGTACAGCGAAGTCCTGCAAACTTGATGTTGCGCCCACGCACCTTATCAATATAATATTTCAAAGCAAAGTTCGAAGCTTCAAAGCCACATTTCATGTCAGATTGCAAGCTCCTAAACAGAGCCGGATGGGAGAGTCCCCAAAATAGAGATATAAAATATCCAAATTTTGGACAGGTCACCAATTTTTGCGCTATTGTTTCCAAATATTTTTTCGAATTTTTAAATGAATCTGTACTTCCGATAACTAATGAATACATTCTTTGTGGTAATAATTTTATTTCCTGCAAGTATTTTTTTGAGATTTTACGGAAAAAAATCCTTTCGATTAATACTTCGACCCCGCCCCTTAGATGTCTTAGGATATCAAAAACCTCAAAATCCTGCTTGTGAATTTTGTGTGATAACATTGAGAGGACCTTGTTATTAGTGCAAGAAGGGATCATAATAAACCGAATTTGAATTTTACACTTTTATTAATAAAAACAAAGAGTGACAGCAATTGAATTTTACGAAGTATTAACTTTCTATTGCTCTTTCTTAAGAAATACACGTAGTATTTATAAGTAAATTTTAACAATGTCTTTAAACAGATATTTTTGTATTATTGCTCTCTCTTATAAATACACGTAGCATTTTATCGTAATATATAATTGAATTTATCTTTAACAAAAAGCAGTCTTGTGTAACATTTAACGACCATCGTATATGTATTAAAGTTCAAATACATTTACCGCACTTTAACAATAAGAACATTCAGACTTAAAACTGCCATTTACAATAAATTTTAAACAATAAAACATTTGATATTCTAGTCGTAATTATAGCACAAGAAACATGTTTATAAACAGACATAATATATATTTAACTTATATTTAAATTTACAATTAAAATTACAGTATGTTCCCCTCTGGGATGGGATAGAGATTATATGTTTATTTTACTCCATCTTTGTAGAGGCGTGGTTGGTGGTTGTTTTATAGAGAAAATGTAAGATATAAAATTATACTGGCCAAGTATAATTTAATTTTTCTAAAATGATCTAAATGCGTTTTTAAAAGAATTGTGTAACCTGTATATCTTTACTGATAAACACCACGAATAATAAAACTACCTGAATAATTTAATATGTTGAGTATAATTACTTGAAATAATAAGATTACTGCAAATAAAATCACAGTGAAACGTGAAATTATAGACCGATTAATAGATTCGGTAATTGATAAATTGAAATTTGGTCACCATTAAGCCAGGATTGATAATTTGTTTTAGTAGTTTAATCGTCAGGGACAATATTATATTGAATAGAGTACATAAAGATAACACAGTGACCTGCGTATTTAGTATTACTTAACTTAGCAATTTTGAAATTCACCTACCACAGAGCTTTAGGCACGTGCGTCCCCATGAGCTTGCCATGTTATTGAATCATGTTAACCTAGGTACTTACAAGTAACTTATCTAAATCAGTCTGACTGAAGAACATCGAATGGTGAGTTGGTTGTTTATCGCGAGGACCGCAGGCGAGCAACCCGGCTGGACTGGTGTTGCCGTACATCATATACTAATCTTATAATTTACTACTTATTATAGCACAAGAGCCGACCGTGCGAATTACTGTGACCATTTGCCTTTAAAAATACATTTACATAAATTGATAATTAGTTATAGAGGAATATTAAGTGTAATTGTCAATACTTTTAAATTGCCGAAGATATATCAATTATCATGTAACAATTTTAAACATTAATACAACAATATATTATAATATAATTATTATATTTTTTCAAATAATGTTCTAAAAAATTGGGATAAAATATATCAAATTGGCGTTATTATATTATCCCTTTATTCATTTCTAAAAATATTATTTGATTTTGAAGCAGATGGCCATAAAACAAAGAGTCGGCTTTAAGACTATTAGCACTTAAGTAACTACATAATCATTACTTTTATTTAGATTTTATTACTTAAGAAAGCCAAAGTATATTCTATTCTGTTATTCGTAAATGTTTGGTGTTATTCAGCATTTATACTTAATTATGAATTATGAATGTATGTATTGTATTATATAGATTAATATCCAATTAAATGAAATAGTGTGATCTATTCAATTATTCCGCGTCATCTAGGGATCAGTCGTACTTATTTTTTTTTACAATTTCGGAGTTTATCTATATTATATGACATATGAGGAAAGTTTAAAAGCAATTTCATCTTTTATCAATTTACTAAAAATATTCTCACTTTACTCAATCGACTTTATATCTCGTATACATATTACATACTTCTTTATATTCAACTATTAAATATATTAAAATTAGTATTCCAGTCTGGTTTAAATACAGTTTAATACTGTTTAATATTCTGCAGATATTTTTTAAAAATTATATTTTTACAACAATAATATATGACGTGAAAAGAAAAAGTATTTTTCATGTTTCCTTTAAAAATTTTCTTACAAAAATATTACATATCAATCGCTTTTATTTATTAAGTGTTTTTATTAGTAGTCACACACCACACATATAAGAAAAACCAGCGGAGTCTTAGACTAACAATAATTCTAACCTCAATGTAAGATTCAATATAGTCCGCGCCAAACTGCTAGTCTGCTCTGAAGTTGTTGCGCGCAGGTTTAGTTAGCATATACTCCGTAATGTAGGGGCACACTAACGCAGCTATGTACCCATGGGAGAGAGCGGGCAGCGGAGGGTGCCGGGAGGGTTCCGAGTTGTCTTTGTCCGGCAAATAACTGCGAATTGCTATTGCGACGCGACTCGATTCTATATTCGAAACGGACTAACAGTTCGGCGCTTACTATACATTAGAGCCAGTTCTAGACTTCCATGTGTTCGGCGTGTGTTGAGTCCATGCACTCGTATCCGTACTTGATGAGGAAGTGGAAGCGCGGGTCGGAGGCGAGCTCGGCCAGCTCCGGCGCCGTCAGCACGTCCTCCGCCGGCGGCAGCAGCAGCTCCAGGTCTCCACCTGGGTTCGTAATAAAATTGCTATTATTTTACTTCTACTCATTGCGTCAAAGAAATCCGTTCGAAAAATGCGATATGTAGGTAAGTATTGTAGTGTATGTGAGTAGTTAGGTGGAGGTTAGTTCGGGCGTATATGTCATAAGGTAAGTGGAGACTGTGAATCAGTATGTGTGCGAACGTCATTGTACGCAGTCTTGACTATTAAAATTAAGCGAAAGTTTATATTAAAAATATATAGCCATAAGACAATAATAGCCAAGCGATTTAAGCTCTGCGTCTCAATCAGGGCTCCGAGATTCAAATCTCAGGTACGCGCCTCGGATTTTTCATAATTATGTGGGTTTGGAAATTAATTACCGCTTGCTGATTTAGCATCATGATTAAAAGTACATCTGAGTTTTTTAAAAAAAAAGGTGAAAATTAAGTTTGCATTCTGCAATCAAAGTAAATGGCAAGGTATGTTCAATTTATAGTTATCGCCAAACTGCTAGTCCGCTCTGAAGTTGTTGCAAGCTGGTGTAGTCATACAATTTGCTATGGCGACGCGATTCATTTCTCCATTCAGAGCGGACTAGCAGTTTCACGCGGACTATACGTATGTGAGACATGGTACTGACCCATGAGGTGCACGAGGTCCATGAGGCGGAAGAACATCTTGTCGCGCAGCGCGGCCGCCGGCGCGTCCGAGCCGCCCCACTCGTCGCGCCGCACACACGCGCACCAGATCTGTACATACATGTCATCTCATTGTGCTTTCAACAAATATAATTATTGATTAACATTCTCCATTTATGAAGTTGTTAAAAATTACAATAACCATACAGACGCAATGCCAATCGTATCGTAAAATATTTTTTAATATATCTGCTTTTTGTAAATTTTATTTTATTTTTTCTTACCCGTAAACGAAGCTCATCTCGTCGCTCCATATCTTGTATGAAATCCGTGAGGTCCAAGGCTTTCTTGTAATCGTACTCGTTGAGAGCCTTCGACTCGGACTCAATGTACATCTGTTGGTAAAATGAAATAACAAAGATTTAATTATGTCCTGTTAACACAGGAGCTTCAATTTTTTTTATTGAAAATGTTATCAAATTCTCTATCCATTAAAATATGTTTCGCTGGTTTTTGCTGCTAGGGTTCACGTGAGACATCCGGTGCAGCGTATATCGGTCGACTGCCCTCAGTCCCGTCATTCGCACGTACACCTACTACACAGGCAAGGTACTCACGTGCACCAGCTCCTCGGGCTCCAGCACGCGCGTGTCGTCGGCGGACAGGCCGTGCCGCGCGCGCACGTCGCGGGGCAGCGCCGCGTGCTGCTCGCCCAGCGCCAGCCGCCTCTCGATCCTTTGCCACGTGTCCGACGACTCTACGTCGTTCTCATCGGAGGCCAACAGGCACAGCTTCGCCAAGGATGCCATCGTCTAAAACCGATGTACATTTTTATAGTCGAAAAGTTATTCTGGAAAGAAGAATTTCGCACAGGAATAAACCATTTACGTCAAAAAACCAGCAGAGTGCGGAAAACAGACAAATATTCATGGCGACTACCGTTATTATGTATAGGGTAAATTTTTCAAACACGCCTTCAGGGCCAAATCCGTAACTACAAGGATTAGCAAAAAATGTTGACAGGAGTTACGAGGTCGATTTTGGTAAAAACTCAAACTGTATCATAACTTTTTAAAAATATCTTTTTCCCTAGCCGGGAATCGAACGAGTTAATTTTGAAAAAAAATATACCCTCTATATTATTCCACTATTTGATACTTATGAGGATCAAATTCTAGGAATTAATTTTATGTGACAAATTAGAGGAAAAGGAAAATTTTGAAGAAAATACATTTTTTTTTTTACAGTATCCTTAAGGATTATAAATGACATATGACTATACATAAGTCATAATATGATTTTTTTTTTTTGGTTAATCATCTATAGTAAAGCTATTTGTTCATTTATCTATTTTAGACAAATATTTAAATATTACATAACGATAATAAACACTATGTAGAAGTATTGTCGATTAGCTTATGGGACTGACCGTCATGCGCGCGACGGACGCGGTCTCCTCGGCGGCCATGTCTGCCAGCAGGCGCGCGGCGGGCGCCACGTCCCCGGCGGCGAGGCGGTGCAGCGCCCGCAGCGGCGCGCGCGCGGGCGCGGCGGCCAGCCAGGCGGCCAGGCGCGGCGCCGCGCGCCCGCCCAGCGCGCGCAGCAGCAGCGCGCTCGACGCGCCGCCGCGCGACGACAGCCACGCGAACGCCTTCTCCGCCACGCCCTGCCCGCAGACGCACCGCATTGTACCACGTCGTACCGAATACAGTTCGTTATTTCTAATACTGAATATCATTTTGAAGTCAATAACGAGTAGCTCCGATACGAACCGCCGATTCAATCCTTCGTAATGCAACGTATTCAAATTCATACTTTTTTCAATCAAAAATTCATTATTTTTTAAAATCTGCTTAAATTGATTTTTATGAAAAAATTATGAATCTGTGTAACCAACGTCAGATAGGACTCCTTAAAAATTATCCTATTACAATTTTTGTCCCTTCAACAAATTAAATAAAATATAGAACCCACTCACCTCATTAGCATACTTGTCGATGTATGCATGAAGACGATCCATATCATTCTTCTTGACACACATTTCAATCAGTAGATCGAAATCTTTAAACTTCTCCGCCAACACCGCCGCTCGCTCCGTTTGGCCCTCATCAACTGTGAATTAACAAAATGAATCACATTTTTAAAAGCTGACCCCTAAACATATGTAATCATTATAATTTTAACATAGTAAGTTTTCGAACCTCTATTTCATACAAGAACACTAATCATCAGATGATTTTCACACTGTAGTCACCTTCTACTATATTCGGAAAGTGATACTAGATCAACGAGTCATAATTTTTGGTTTAATTCATTTTTTCTTACTGTAAGGTTGTATGATCTCCCTCCTCATCCGCTCATATATGTGCGCAGTGTGTGACGAGTGCTGCAGTGGCTCCGCTTCGGTGAGCATCAGGTCAGCTAACGTTGCTGCCGCTTCTAATACTTGAGCTCGCAGACTTATATCCGGGCAGTTGTGGGCACATTGCCTGAGAAAAAAAGTTGTTTTGTAAATTTATGTAGTTCATGTAAGTATTTTTACAAGTAAAGAATTTTATGTTATAAAGATTTCTGTGGCCTATTTTTGTAAACATGGCCATGTCTGGATGCAGTATCGTAAGTTAAGTTATGTGTTGATCTGTCATACTAATTGAATTATCTAAGGAACGATGATGATGACAATGAATATATTTGAATTGTTTAATGGATCGTAGTATGAATAAATTGGGTACGTGTCTCTCTGCCTTTGCATGTCTGTCGCTTTCTGCGTTGTGTGGTATGATGCCTATATCAGTACGCTGTTTGTGTGTATTTGTGTGTGTGTATGTGTGTGTGTGTGTGTGTGTGTGCGCGCGTGCGTGAATGCAGTGTGCGCGTGTGCGGCGTACGCACGTGAGGGCGCGGTGGTGCAGCGCCTGCAGCGCGGGCAGCAGCGGGCGCGCGGCGGGCGCGGGCGCGGCGCAGGCGGCCCACTGCGCCCACTGCGCGCGGCACTTGTGCATCTCGCCCACCACCGTCTGCGCAAATACGAAATCCATTAGAGTTAAGGTATTGTCAAAATCTTGTATGAAACCGATCAGTAACGGTCATTGTTTAAATAAATATAAAATATATACATTATTTTGAAGTTGTTGGAGGTATTTATTTATAATTATGACATGATAATACGCATTGTAATTGTTTTAAAATTCAATCCTATATTATACTTCCATAGTAAAATTGACATGTGCTTTATTTTTCCTTAAGTTGTACATACATATACAGAGTAAATTTTTCAAATAGGCTTTCAGGGCCAAATCCGAAACTATAAAGATTAGCGACAAATGCTGAAAGGAGTTACGAGGCCGATTTTGATTAAAACTATAACTGCATTATTAGTTTTTTAAAATATCTTTTTCCCTAGCCGGGAATCGAACGAGTTCATTTTGAAAAAAATACACCCTCTATTTTATTCCAATATCTTCGAAAACATTGTGAGAAAACCCTCACACCTTAGAGATTTATAAAATAAAATCTCATGTATGTAATGTACGTTAAGTCTACCGATACGTACTTATCCAGCGCGGTGGACTATAGCCTAATCCTTCTCGTTCTGAGAGGAAACCCGTGCCCAGCGGTGGAACAGTAATGAGTCGATGATGAAAATACTTACATTGAGCAGCGTGAGCGCCTGGAGCGCGTGCGCGGCGGCGGCGCGCGGGCCGGGCTGCGGCGGCGGCAGGCGGGCGGCGGCGCGCAGCACGCGCCACGTGCGCGACACGCGCCGCACGCACACGTCCGCCGCCGACAGCGCGCCCGCCGCCAGCGCCGCACACACCTCCGGCTCCTCCACGCCCTCCGCCTCCGACCCCAGCGCCACCTGACGGCAGTACACTCACATTTGAAATATTCGTCCCTTATAATACCATTCTCGTCAAAAAAGGTGCAAAAAGAGCTCTCCTTCAAGGCCGGCGATACTCTGGCGACTCCTCTGGTATTGCTAATGTTCATAGGCAACGTTGACTACTTTCCATCAGGTAGCACGTCTGCTTTATCGTTAGGCTTAAATACATTAAAAAACACAGAATTGAGCAGTGTTGAGCTGTTTTTAAGGGCGTGGTAAGGGAGAGAAATGAATACGGGGCGTTCTAACTTAGTTTTCCGAGGTAACGTATGGTGCATTCGTTATACAAGTCGTCTATAAATTGCTTTAATTACTTACCACCACTTAAATAGTTATAAAAAAAATAATTAAACTTTATTTTGGATAAAGAAGAGACCAGATAAACATTATATAATAAATATACGCGATACTAATCATCACTAATCGCCAACAATATCTAACCAACCTATATTGGCTTGTATGTACTAACCTGTTGAAAGGCTGCGTCGACGATAGCGGTGGCGGACTGGTGCGCCCGCTGCAGCGCGCGCGCGGCCGCCAGCTGCTCGGCCAGCGCGCCCAGCACGCTCTGCGTACTCACCACGCCCTCGCCGCACTCATCGCTCTCTGCCACACATACACATACAACATGTATTACGCGCTTTCACTAAACGATAGAACAATCAATAAAGTAACAGGCAAGTTATGACATAATATGCATTATAATTCAGAAAAATAATACAACGATTTCATAACTATTTATAGCGTGATGAACAAAAATAAAACTTATAAATTATACGCAATATACACAGGGTGAATTTTTCAAATATGCCTTCAGGGCCAAATCCGAAACTTCCCAGATTTTGATCCTTATAAGCAACACTATCAGATAGGGGAATAATATAGAGGGTGTATTTTATTTCAAAATAACTCGTTCGATTCCCGGCTAGGAAAAAAGTTATTTTAAAAAAGTAATGATGCAGTTTTAGTTTTTCTCAAAATCGGCCTCTTAACTTCTTTCAGCATTTTTAGCTAATCTTTATAGTTTCGAATTTGGCCCTGAAGGCTAATTTGAAAAATTCACCCTGTATATTTAGCAAATGAATTAATCACATTAAATTATGAATATTATATACAGTTGAGTAGAATATGCTACATGATATGTTGAACAATATTAAATATCAGTGTCATTATTTTTTTTATTTTTTATTTTTTTTATCAACATAAATCCACAGCTCCTAAAGTATTACGTACTGTGCACATGCACATGTGCACTTATAAAAGTGTGGTTATTTCTAATTTACATAGTACGTAGTGTATGTTTAGTATATGAGTGTAGACGCTCACCGGCGCTGACGAGGCCGAGGCGGCGCCAGAGGCCGTGTGCGCGCAGGAAGTCGAGGAAGAGCGAGAAGGCGCGCTGCTTGTCGCGCAGCTGCGCCGCCGGAGACAGCGCGCACGACCCGCCCAGCGCCGCGCCACCGCGCACCTTCCAACTGAGGCACAAACACACACATTCAAGTAATATGGAAAAAATGAAAGTGAATTTATACAAAATCGTAATCTAAAATCGACATAAAAGTTTGCCAGTAAAACTCCCAAGTTTACAAAAAAGACTACGAACAAAGTAATTTTTAATATGTTAATATGATATTGTAATATTTTATATCTCTGGTAGAACCCTTTGAGTTCTAACTCCGGCGTACTACCGCCACACCTATTTTTACCTAATAACAACAGTGAACTGTTTTGGTTTGGAGAGTGTGGTAGCAATTCGTTTCTGTCATATTTCTACTTTTTGTGCGTTTACATTCCGTGCGTGAAGTATTATGCATCCAAGTGCGTGTCCGCATCGGAGACGAATTCTGTGTATGGATTAGCATAGTATGTCACCGCGGGTCGCCGGCGGGCGCGTCGTCCAGCATCTCGGCGGCGACGGCGCGCACGGCGCGGTCGAGCGGCGCGTCCACGTCGCCGGGCGCGCGCGGCGGGAAGGCGGCGGCCAGCAGCGCCGCGGCCGCGCCCGAGCGCCGCACGTGGAACAGGAACGCCGTCTTCAGCTTGCCGCACAGGTCTGTCGAGATCGCGTTCACCTGGAACACAGGATAACGTCAATACACGGGACTTTAAGAATCTATAACTCCAAAGACGTATTTACATTATTTAAAATCCAGTAAATATGTCATGGGCTCATAAATGTATATTTGCATTAATTATTATTTTTTTTGCGTTTTTATGAGATTTGGACAATTGGCAAATCATGCTACATAATATGAACTTTTTAAAAATCACAGCTATTATTCAAATCTTCGAACACAGTCTTATATTATTGAGAATTGTATAAAATAGAAACTATTTTTTATACTCACTTCATGAGGATCTATCTCGTACAAAGAAAGATTCCCATCGTACATATCAGTAGGACATGGCGAACCCATTGGGCTGTCGCAAAGTGATCTGAAATTATTTCTTATAGTTAATAAAGTGAAAAATGATAAAATACACATGAAATATTTTTATACATGAAATAGTGCCTATTGAGCAATCAATTTATACATATAAAAAAAACGGTCTTTTGTATGTTATACATATAAAAGACCGTTTTAAGATGTATAAAACTTTTCAAAGTTCAATTTTAGTTACACTCGAAACACTTACGGCGGTTGTGTAGAAGGTTCATTGATTTTCAGCAATAAGACACCATGCTTCCTGCTGAAGAGCAACGGTGACCCGTCGCAAAGCTCAGCGCCCACGATGCGGTCACCCTCCGCTGATACGTCGATGTATTCTGCCTTATCTGATGTTGCTGTGGCTGGGAATATCAATAAAATTTTATCGTTTTATCTAAGTACACTACTAAAGGGACTAAGTCTCTCACGTTATAAAATATACTGATATATATTGTATATAACATACATATAATGATATAGTTACTGATTTATAATTATATTGAGATATTAAATAATACAATAACTTGATGTTGGTTGGCTATTGACTCATAAAAACAGTTTTTTATTTTAAAGTATAGTCCGCGCCAAACTGCTAGTCCGTTGCTGGAGTTTGGCGCGGACTATACCTAGGATAAAGTTACAATTTAGATTAGTTTAAATCACTTTTATTATGTCTGTAATATTTTTCGAGGTTTTATCACCAAATGTCTGACGTTTGGTCCGATGTTTGGGCTAGTGATGATAGCACATTCTTGTAACACCATTCTCTCTTTATTTTGTAACCAGTGAGTGATCTTCTAATGGATTTCCGAGACTACTGTATAGTGAGAACGGTGTGCGTTCGCACAAAAAGATTATCTTTTTTATAACTTGACAACTGACATAACGTGGGGACTTCCGGAAAACAATTATTTCTGTTTCCAGTATAATTTTTATTTTTGCAATATACTCAGTTACATTTCTCTCGGTTTTTGATTTAATAAATATAGTTTCTTGTTGTGGACAACTCGGTAAACAGTGTGTGTGTGTACGGTACCGGCGACGAGCGCGAGGTAGGCGGGCGCGTGCAGCAGCGCGCGGGCGCCGAGCGGCAGGAAGCGCGGCGCGTCCTCGTGCGCGCGCACCGCCGCCAGCGCCTGCACGCGCGGCCGCTCCGCGCTCTCCACGCACACGTGCGCTGAGGAGGGAATAATTATTTATTCCATGATCACTTAACACTTGTGAAATACGTTAAGCATTTGTAATAAATAGATAATAATAACAATAGATAATGGATAAACATATATAATTTGCGTACATAAACGTAAAACTTAATAATACGTAGTAATATGATAGTGCCTAGTTTAGACATATAAATATTATTGTGTAAAGTGCTTATTATAATTCTTACCCAATGCATATCTCATCTCGGGCGAACGTGCTACATTTACGGCTGCAACTAGAAGTAACAACCCATGTGGGCCGTGTGCGTGCATATCCAACGCCATTATCTCCAATGTATTCAGATCACCTGCAGACGGTATTTACAAGTTATCTTAAATAAAATAAAGAGAAGTAGTTCCTACAATGTATATGACAAAAGATATGGTGAATAAATTACATATATAGGCATTATTTTATTTAAACTCTATTTCCATTTCAATATTTCACTTTTAACAAATCCATATTTCATCTCTAGATTTGAAAATGAAGGTGTCCCACCTTGCGGCGCGAGGTGCGAGCGTGCGAATGCCTCAGCGAGCGGGCGGCGCAGGTGGTGCTCGTGCAGCTCGGCGCCGCGCCACAGCTGCAGCAGCGGCCCGCCCGCCAGCAGCGCCACGCACTCGCCCTCCCCCGCCTCGGCCGCCGCGCCCCCCTCCCCTGCCTCGCCCGCCTCGCCCACGCCGCTCGCGCCGCCGCCCAACACCACAACACCCACCAGTTTCTGTGCCACAAGATGAACACTGCTATAGGACACAAAGCCAAAAGGGCACTATATCTTACATATAAAATTTTCGTGTCACAATGTTAGTTACCATACTCCTCCAAAATGGCTTTACCGATTTTCACCAAATTTTATATGCATGTTCGTAGATCTGACAATCGGCCAAATATCTATTTTTCATACCCCTAAGTGATAAGGGTTGTTCACCCCTAACATTTTTTAATTATATGGCAACACAATTTTGCCAGAACAGCTAGTATCTATACATATAAATAAAATTGGAGTGTCTGGTATTAATATTGAAATAACCACTTTTTACTACTTGCATATAAATATACATATGGTACATACACCAAAATAACATTTTTTACAATTTTTGTCTATCTGTTTGTTCTGGCTAGTCTCTCAAATGGCTGGACCTATTTTGACAGAACTTTTATTGGCTGATGTAAGGAGTAACTTAGGCTACTTATATTTTAGAACTAGATGTGCCCTAAGGTTTCACAAGGCCACACAGCTAGTTAAGCAATAAAATTTGTTCTAAATTAGATATAACCTCTCTTCCTTTGGGAAGTCGGTTACAAACTGTTAACCAGATTGAGTGTCCAATTTATTCAATGAAAATACAAAATCACACATAAAAAGAAAATAAAGATGTTTTTCGTAAAATTAAGACCATCATCATAACACTAAGTAATATCATTCCTATTATCCTAATCCTATCAATCAGTATTACACAAAATAACTTACTGTATCACCATGAGCAGGCATAGACCCAAAGAACAGCAATGACACACGCCTCCCAATACCACCTAACCAGCCACTAGGTGGCCTTAGTGTCTGGCAAATCACAGTTGGTCGACCCTCTATAAAAAAAAACATCAGATTAACAATATAACCCTAACAATGTTTATATGTCTGTTTGAGAGTATGTATGTATCTATGTATGTATGAGAGTCAATTATAAGTAATATAGTTTCACTGTTTATCCAATAATAGTAAAATATTATAAAATAACTTACCTTTACAAGTATCTATTTTGACTAATGTACAAGTCGTAGTTGCGAGCAGTAATCCTCCATTAGGCCTCAAAATCAGACGCTCACACTCTTGTCCAGCCAACTCACATGTGACATCAGTGTATGCACCTTCTTGACCCACAGAGGGCCAGTAACGTATCACACCTTCTGGGGAAATGCCCACACATGCTGGCATTTGACCATCTTCATAGAACAAGACTACAAGGTCTGCTTTATGTGCAAGGTCTGTTTGTGGCAATGCTAGTTCCCGTGCAGGATGGGCCGCATCCCTGCTCCAAGCCAAGACTCGTCTGCCAGCCACTGCCCAGCACCAACCACATGACGACATGCGTACTGTTACTTCACCACTAGCTAAAATATAAAATGAAATTTTAATTAAAATCATAACATAAAATTAATTATCAATATGTCCACATCGATATATTAAAAATAACAATTATGATAATAGCACTTTCTACACATAGCATCCCACTATGTTGTGAGTACTGTGAAAACATAGACAAGTAAATAAACAATCAGACCCAGAAAAGAAATCTAAATTCTTAATTTTTCGTTATATTTACTAATATAGTTTAGATAAAGTACCACACTGGGCATCAAAAATAAAAAATAAAGATTATAAAATAGGTATCACAAAGGTGCAACCCCAATAAAATTTCCAAGTAAAAAGGTAGACAACATTTAAATTACTATGAATTAACATTACCGGACAATTACAAAGGTTGTACTGTAATTAATAACATACCAAATGTGAGTGCTTCTGTAACCATTACAGGCAAAGGTGCTCCAAAAGTTTCAATAGTCATCATGGGAGTCTTGTAGATCACATCACCACCTTGCGGCTCCGCTGATTGCGTGAATTGGCTGTAAGGAATATAACCTATAATCTGGCGGGAATTTTAGCACATCAACTGGTTTTTATTTCAAAATTACTAACTGTAGTATTTGTAATAAATAGGAGGTACAACGAAGAACAAATCTCAATAAATTTATTTTCTTTTGTAAAAAACGGTAATTCTAAGTAAGTTTTATTTGATACTAAAAAAACTACCTCAAACACGGTTGTCGGTCAAAGGTATCGGTTTAATCATAATAATATATTGTTTCTCGTAACCGCTATATTAGTGAATACATCGAAAATAATAAGCGTTTAATACTTACTTTTGATTCTTTTTAGCAGAAGACAGGCCTATAGGCCTTCTACCAGTTATAGGCGGTCTTACTCGAGGTGAAAAAGGACTCCTCGTTGCTCCAGGACTAGGATAATCCATTTTTCACAAATATCAAACAATCACAAACAGAAAATAACAGTTATTAGCAGAGGGATTAACTACACCATTCGCTTTTCTGGAAAATTAATTTCGCAAACTGGCAAATTGTTCAGTGTCGAATTCGAATTGATTGATTGATGGAAAACTTTTTGTCGTTAACGCCATTGACGTCTGAATAGCATCCAATAACTATAATTATACAGCCAAAGTATTACTTAGCCATATCTGAGTATAATAAAAATATTAAAAAACACATTATTTATTATTAAATTTAAATACATAACTGACTATGATTAAAACTTTCTTCTTACATTCCTTTATACCAGTAATTAATAAATGATAGGATAGTAATGTATGATAGGAGGTATCAGCTATCACTACTCGATTATTCATAATAATGGAAAGCGACAGTCAAACTTTATATTTACATGTTTAAATTACATCTCATAACAAATAATAATCATTTAAAATCATTGTATATGTATACTTTTATTTAATAGAATTGGGCTGATCGGGCTGATCATTTTTATAAAACCATTATATCTATACTAATATTATCGATTTTAAAAATTCTTTCACCATTCGAAAGCTACATTATCCACGAGTAACATAGGCTATATTTTAAATGAAATATATTTGATAAATAGATTTTGAGGAGGTACAAAGTTTGCAAAGTCAGCTAGTGTATAATAAAAACACAAACCATCAGAGTAAATCCTGACTGCTTAAAATTATAGCATATGGTTACTTTTCCAATTTAAACGAACGAATAGATAATAATCGATGGAATATAATAGTATATTTTTATTAATATTTATCAATCACACTTATAAAAAGATTAATACATTATTACAGTCATTAATTAATGACTGTAAAAAGAAAAGTAATGATAACGTAGATAAAGTTAGGTCGAAAAGAAGGAATCAAAGGCGTATACCAAGTATTAAAAATTAAAAAAAATGTCAAACTATAACGTAACTGAGGGCAAGCGGCAAGTTAGCAGTCAAAATAATTTTCGATTTAACGGTTCCCTTTGTGATTTTGAAAGTATTTCATGTATTTACTGCTTTATTCGTGTCGTGATTGTTTTATGCCTCATATTAGTGTTGTAGGCACAAAATGTACATCAAATCTATATTGTTAGATGGTTTTAAATCATACGGAAACCGTGTAGAAGTGAGCGGTTTTGATCCGGAGTTTAACGCTATCACAGGATTGAATGGAACCGGCAAATCTAATATATTGGACTCAATCTGCTTCGTACTTGGCATCACCAATTTATCTAATGTAAGTTATGTTTGATTATAATAGTCTTAAATTTTGTAAAACACTGTATTCTGTCTGTCTTCATTTCCCGCCAAATATTCTGTTTACTTTAATGTTTTCTGTTTCATAGTTGTAGTAATTATAGGTTCTAATTTTCTTCTCGTGTCTGATAGTAATATATATTTCCAAATGTCATTATTCTATTCTATACTAAATATATGCAAAGTACCACTTGATAAAAAATAATTTTCATAATCAAATTATATTAATGTGCTCTTTATTTGAACACTTATTTATACTAATTACTTACTTTGTCCATAACAGGGTTATACCTAAAAAGTCCAATCATATTTGACTTAATTGTAGATTTATGGAAATAGGTGATAGTGGTATTGCTTAGGGCTTATAAAGTTAAATAGAAATTCATAGGTTGTAGGTTCATTGTTAGAACCTGTCATGGTTTTACATGGAACCACAGATACAGTTTCTGCCTTTCCCCCTCAGTGTAGACTGTCGTGTTACTGTGTAATTTGCAGGGTGTTGTAAGTAGCAATGCATGACCGACCTTGCCCCTGCAGTGATCATCAAACATCTGGTAGTATGCTTCTTGCAACTTTAATTGTGTAAAAAAATGTTTTCTTCCTATAAATTTCACATACTCATAGGTGAGAGCAGGCAGTCTCCAGGAACTGATCTACAAACATGGCCAGGCTGGCATTACCAAGGCCACCGTGAGCATAACCTTCGACAACAGAGACAAGAAGCAGTGCCCCATTGGCTACGAGAACCATGATGAAATTACTGTCACTAGACAGGTAAGGAGATCTTATTTTAAAGTGAATGAATGCAGTCTCAGAGACCTGGATTGTGGCCTGGATTTGTGGTTTGTGGAGTTATTGCCATACAAACACAGTAAAGTACAGGCACATGCAGGACTAATCTATATTCATAATTTAAGTTTTACCCTGGTTAAGAATTACTTGTGAAATGCTTTAAGCAGCATGTGGGTCACATGATAAAATACTTGGAAAAAGGTTTCTATTCTCTTAGGAAATACAAAATTGTATATTATCTCTATGGCTATCTTTTCATGTACACTTTTACTTTCATTTAATTTGTTAACAGGTGGTAATGGGAGGCAAGAACAAGTACTTAATAAATGGCATCAATGTTCAGAACAAGCGGGTCAGTGACCTCTTCTGCTCTGTGCAACTCAATGTCAACAATCCCCACTTTCTAATCATGCAGGGGCGGATCACCAAAGTGCTTAATATGAAGCCTCCTGAGGTATGTGCCATATTTTCATATTGATTCTTTTCTAGTAATTCTATGTATATGAATGAAATGGAAGTTCATAATACACATAAAATCTCCTGTTTTGTGGGTACTATGACCCAAAGACGAGTACAAAACATAATTTGAATATCACTTAGGTTAAATGTGACTGGGGATTGAATCCGGGACTAATGTATATCTGAGAACCTAGTAATATATTCTGATGAATGAATAAATGAAATGAATAATACAAGATGCTATCACATATTATATTAAAACATACATCTTGTCTTTGACACCAGATCTTAGCAATGGTGGAGGAAGCGGCAGGTACAAGAATGTATGAAGCTAAGAAGCAGGCTGCACAGAAGACCATTGAGAAGAAAGATGCCAAGTTAAATGAGCTCAATGATGTAAGAATTTTGTATTCATAGTATAGTAAAAAAATATATTAATTTCAAAGTCACAGACACACATCTAAGTTTTATTTATATTATATATTATATGTAAATACTAAAATTTCGTCAGTGTTGTGTGATATTATTGTTTCAAGTTCAATGGTTAATCTTGGTAATGGTTTTAGATCATCAAAGAAGACATAGCACCAAAATTGCAGAAGCTGCAAGATGAAAGATCACAATTTCAAGAGTACCAAAAAGTTGTTAGGGAGTTGGAAAACCTCACTAGACTTTATGTAGCATGGAAGTAAGTCTCTAAGTAATCTCATTTTTAATATAACAGATTAATTACCTCACACTTATTTTATATGTTTTGTTTTTCAGATATGTGTCTGCAGAAGAGAGTGCAAAAGAAGCTGCAAAGAAGGTGACTGAAGTAGAAGATGATATAAAAAGCAAGAAGGAGACAATTAAAAATAATGAGAAGGAGGCAAAAGACCTGGAGAAGCAGGTGGCTGACTTGAATAAAAAGCTGGATGAGGTACAAATAATTTGCATTTTACCTGAAATAGTGGTAAAAATAAGGATGAATATATTTTGTCTGTAATAAAAAATGGTAGGCAGGGTATAGAATTATTTTTTTTATGTATGTAAAATACCAATTCAGTAATAAGATCATTTATATTAATTAAAATCTAGGCTTATATAAGACTAATAATCATAAATTGAAGAAAACTTTCTCTGACACTGCACTCCTTTCTTCTAACATCTGAAGGAGTACACATTGTTCTTGTGTTCTAGAGTATAAGGATATAGAATAATAACTGTAATAATAATGTATGTTAGTAGTGATTAATTAATATAGTTCAGGTAGATTGATTTACCTTTGTACTAATATGTCACTCTTAATAAATGTTATTAATTCCTGCAAACCATGTGCAATTTTTGTTGAAATATCAAGTTATAACAAAAACAAAATATTAAGTTTGTCAAATAATATATTTTAGGAGTCAGGCAGTGTCCTAAAGGAGTTAGAAACAGAGTTACAAACAGCGGAGAAGACAGAGGCGTCGACAGCGGCGGCGCATAAGGCTGCCAAGGATGCTGTGTCCTCACACGAGAAGAAAGCCAGGCTGCTTGATAGGGCCTTGGCTGATGATAATATTGCCCTGAAAGACAAGAAGGCTGTATTGGATCAGGTAAGAAGTGACCAAAATTAGAAAGACTTATACTGGCACGCATAAACTTTGTTATCCATACCCATGAACCCAAATGGACGTAAGTATACAAAAATATAAAAATTTTGTTCAAGTTCATTAGTTTCCTATTATGTTTCTTTTCATATACGATGTAGAACTAGCAAACGAACAGGCTGTCCACCTCATATTAAAAAGCTATTTCTGCCTAATAACAGCAGTGTTAGGCATGGCTGTGTTCCTATTTGGAGGGTGTGGTAAGGGAGACATGCTTTTCCGAGGCGTTCCAGCTTAGTCCTCAGAGGTAGTGGCGCATCTGTGGCAGACCTTAGGTAGGAATATCCAATCCTATCTGGGGTTCATTACAGATGTCCATGGGTGGCAGTAGTCACTTACCATCAAATGGACTGTGAGCTCGTCTGCTATTCTTCTATTATAAAAAAAAAGTTGCCAAAGTTCGGAAGAGTTATATTGGCACCGATGAACATTGTTATCCATACCCAAGAACTTAAATGGTAAGCGTAACAAAAATCCAAAAAAAATCCTCAGGTTTATTGGTTTTCTATTATGACGTGTGTGTGCGCAGGTGTCGTCAACATTCGAGAGCCTGCGCGCGGCGAGCGCGAGCGGCGAGGCGGCGCTGGCGGCGGCGCAGGCGCGCTTCCTGGCCGTCAGCTCCGGCCTCGAGGGCGCCTCCGAGTCGCTGCAGGACCAGCTCATGGGTAAGGCCCTGCCTAATACGGCGATTGAGCTGTCTACAAGTGTTTCAATTCCTTCTAATGTATGTATGGCGTATGTTTTGGAACCAAATGAGCAAAGAATGAAAGGTGGTAAAGCCTTGTAAGGTTTGACTCCGGCGGCACCGCCGCCACACCTATTTCTGCCTAATAACAGCAGTCTTAAACGCCGCTGTGTTCTAGTTTGAAGGGTGTGGTAAGGGAGACATACTTTTCCAAGGAGTTCCAGCTTAGTCTTCAGGAGTAGCGGCGCGTAACCGACGTCTGGTAGGATTATCTAATCCTATCTGAGGTTGATTATAGATGTCCATGGGCGGCAGTAGCCACTTACTATAAGGTGAACTGCATGTTCGTCTGCTACTCTTATATTATATAAAAAAAATCAACTAAACGAAAATTAAATGAAACTGAAAGTTATCAAATTACATCTATCAAAGTTGGTTAATATTTCTATTATAGTGGTAAAATAAATTACAAAACTCATTTCTTATATAAACTACGTAAGAATTTGTACATAAACAATACCAATAGATTAGTAGACACAGTATTCTAATTATTAAAATTCCTTGAAAGTTATTGCAATTTAGCAAAATGAAATTGATTTTAGTTTATTTTCCATTATGATAAAAAAGTTTGCAGTTGTGTAACATTTAATATCGCCCTTTCAGCGGCAAAGCAAGAAGCTTCGGAGGCATCAACCCGCATATCTCAGAGTATGATGGAGAAGAAACACGCGGAAGATCGATTAAAAGGCTTGGAGAAGGAGTTCAAGTCCAGTAGCGTGCAGTACCAACGCGACATGGACAGCATTGCTAAGCATCAAGCAGAAGTGGATCAGCTGAAGGTCAGCTAGGATGATTGTTAAAGGGCTCTATTTATTTTGACAATAATAATATTCAAAAGATATAGGCATAAAATGCTATTTCTTATGTAACCTGAAAGACTATTTTATAATAAAAGATTCCATTATTTATTTTCTCTGACAATCTATTCTGTGACATCTTACTCTATAAATACATATAATATCCAGAGGGATATTAGTATACCTTATTATTTTATAGTTTCCCGCTACATTGCTGCTCGCCAGCACTTACATAGACTCTTATTAACATAGATAAACTAAAAATTATTGTAATTAAAATATTAGTATATATATAGTATATTTTATTGTAGTGTAAGGGACACCTATGTAAAATTAAAAATACGCCAATACCTTTTTTTTTTATAAAAGTTTACTAGCTACTACCGCATCAGAAGGTCAGTTTTAACCAGGAATAATAGTGTTAGTAATATTTCTATATGGATTATTAACAATATTTCGTCCATTATTATCCATCCAGGCTCAGCTATCCAGCATGAACTTCAGCGAGGAGCGTAGCAGCCAGCTGAAGGACACAGCTCGGCAGCTGCAGGCGACTGCGCGGCACAAGCGCGACGCGGCAGACGGGCTGTCGGCGCGGCTGCAGCGCTGCCACTTCCAGTACACGGCGCCGCAGCCCGACTTCGATCACAGCAGGGTTGCTGGTTAGTATCATTGGAAACTTTTGTGCCATACAGTATCTTGATGAATATGTGTTAAGTGTCACGTTTCTGTAATCAGTCTTATAATGTTGTTATATTTTGATTATTTTGTTTCACATTTTCAGGTACTGTATGCAGATTGATTGATGTTTGTGATCCGAAATACTGTACTGCATTGGAAACTGCTGCGGGTGGCCGAGTAAGTTCATGAAAGAAATGTATTTAGTATACAGTGAATATTACATTTGTAATTAATTAATTTTGTCTTTTTAATATATGAAATCAGTTAACTACTGTTACATTGTTTGATATTCCACCTCATGGAAATTACAATTTGGGGAGTTGGCAATCTATGACTGGCTTTGAATAAATCCTTGTAACTTTTTTTTAATTTTTCATGACATAGTGCGCCAGAAATAGTTTGGAATCAGATCCTTTTAGTACATTGCTTCCTTACCACATAGATAATGCTATAACAATAAGTAACATTATGAGTATTCGTGCAGTTATACAACGTGGTGGTAGACACTGAGGTGACGAGCAAGCTGCTGCTGCAGCGCGGGCAGCTGCGCTCGCGCACCACCATCATCCCGCTCAACAAGATCGCCGGCCACTGCATCCCGCGCGACACCGTGCGGATCGCGCAGGAGATCGTATGTACCTGATCTGTTTATGAACTAATCAACATTTGCATTTTTACAATAATTACTAGCTGACGTTATAATGCGTAATAACTAATAAATAAAACTCATTTTTTTTAAATTCAAACTAGGTTCTTCTTTACAGAACACTTTTTGAATGTCAATGCAACTATCATCACTTCATAAGGTGTTACGTTATGGAGAAGGAGCGGCGAAAGAAATTCCATTACTTATAAAAAATGCTTACATATCTTTTAAAAAAATGTTTTATACAATGGCACCTTTTTTTTTTTTGTTTTCGAGGAGGGAAACCTTTAAAAGGTACCCGACGAAGTGGGAGCGACGCCGGGTTATGTGGGATTTTTACCGCACCAAAACCCCCCCGATGGTACATGTAGAGCTGGAGCTACTTCAGACCACACTGTTATATGAGTCAAATAATCACTCAGCCTATAGTACGCTCTTTTACATAGCATTTGTTTAACGATAAGCTTAAACTTTTTTCTTTGAGATTCAAGATGGACGGTAGTAACCGTCTATTATTAACTGACTACTGTCGTTCAAAAATATTGTATTCGATGTTGCTTAAATTACCATCGAGCTACGTATTATGCCAGGGTGGCGGTCCAGACAAGGTGCAACTGGCGTTGGACTTGATTTCGTTCGACGAGCGTCTCCGGCCGGCCCTGGCGTGGGTGTTCGGCGGCACGCTGGTGTGCGCGGACCTGGAGACGGCCAAGTGCGTGACGTTCCACCCGCGCGTGCAGCGCCGCTGCGTCACGCTCGACGGGGACGTGTTCGACCCCTCGGGCACGCTGTCCGGCGGCGCCAGGGTCAAGGTACGTGGCGGATGACGTCATAAGTGAGCGGAAGTGGAGCAATTATGGTCACCATCATCAGCGACGAAGTCGAAAATATGAAGTATCGCTCGTGTGTGGCGGCTTCCTGCTACTGGTAAAGAGATGGCGCTACATTTATTTTAAATCACGCTATTTAAGTTTTCTCAAAAACTTACTTATATATGTACATTTTCAAGCTCCCAATTGAGACCATTGAAGCACGCTCCCTTCCTCCTTTGCCAACTGTCGCTGTGTTCTTGACATTTGACAATATTTAAAATATAAATATTATAAAATATAGATAATAATTTATAATTTTATATTTACAGGGTGGTTCAGTACTAGTTCAAATAGCAGAACTGAAGGAATTGGAGAAGGAACTTAAACAGATGGAATCTCAGCTCGCGAAGTGCACCTCCGAACTTAATTCTATGCAAAACTCAGCCGATAAATATACTTCACTCCAACAAAGGTATTGTCATTTTATTTGTTAAATTACGGTAGTTTAAGAAATTTAATAATTGTTTATTAAAACTTGGGGCACTTCAGATTGCCATTTAGGATTACATTCGATAATGAAATACTGAAATTAATCAATATTGCTTGAATAAGGCTAGCAAGGTTTGAAAAAAGATTTTAATTAATGAAAATTAAAAAACTCGTATGACAGTGCACGTTGGTAGGGTTACATTAGTGCGAACAGGTTGATTGAAAAGTATAGTCCGCGTAAAACTGCTAGTCCGCTCTGAATATAGAAATAAATAGCGTCGCCATAACAAATTGTATGACTACACGTCCTCGCAACAACTTCAGAGCGGAGCATAGATTAGTAAAGATTACTCACTCCTAACAAGAATATGTTACCAGTTTTGACAATTGAAATTGTTATAGTCCTTTATTTTTGTGTTTGAAAAATAAAAAAAAAAAAGTTTTTAGAGCATTTACGAATGAAACGATATTTCTCCACACTTTTTTTTTTTCGATTCCGTGTTGTTTTTGCACCACTTAACTGCACATGTTGGCATTGTTCCGCGCAAATTACACCATGACAGTCGGAGACGTAATGGGAAAACATTCAGCCATTATACGTATGAGTCTGCCATTTGTGGCTTCCTTGAATTTCAAGGCGGTGAGATATTCTAGTAGGTAGATTCTATGGAGGGGAGTAGCAGTTTGGCGACAACTCTAACAAAATGTTTGCAGGCTGGAGATGTCTGCGCACGCGCTGTCGGTGTCGCAGGCGCGCGTGGCGGCCACGCCCACCGCGCAGCTGCACGCAGAGATCGCCGCGCTCAAGGAACGGGTGAGATGGAACGAAATACTTGTATATTGCAAACTTCTAGTCCGATCTGAAGTTAATGCGTGCAGGTGTCAGTCAGAGAGCGAATGCGGTCGAACACAACTACAAGCATACCCTCCGTAGGAACGTAAGTTCACTAACGCAGCTATGTACCCGCGGGTGAGAGCGGGCAGCGGAGTGTGCCGGGGCGGGGGGACCCGGGCTGTCGTCGTCCATCTTATATCTACAATTTGCTGTTGCGACGCGACTCAGCTCTATATTCAGAGCGGACTAGAAGTTTGGCGAGGACTTTTATCACTTTGTAGGCCACTGTAGATAATAAAATAATAATAGCATGAAAACTGTTGGAGAAGTGAACATAATTTGTATTAAAAATATCATGTATCAGGTAGCTGAACTAACAGCTGCTGTGGAACAAGACAAGAAAACTCAACAAGAGACAGCAGTCAAGGCAAGGGAATTGGAAGCGAAAGTAAAAGATATCAAGGGCCACAGAGAAAGGTGTGTACATGAACTAAATATGCTATGTTATTTTTTTAATATAAAATCTACTTCACTGTACTACTAAAAAGTTATAGTTTTATTGAGATAACACATAAATATTTACATTTTGTAAAACTTATATACATAAACAACATTCTAAACTAATCTTTATGCACATTAACTTACGGCACAAAATGCGCGCCGTGAAATGCTATACGGACGCTCAGACAGCTGGCGATGGACGACGGGCACCCGGCCGCGGCAAATGCATTGAAAAATGAATTCTATGTAGATGACTTAATAAGTGGCTACAACTATATGTTAGTTCTAAGCTAATTTTACTATTGTACACATATAATTAAATACTAATAAGCTAATTTTACTTCATCCAAATTGTTTTAAAGTATGTCATGTCCACCATTACATATTTTTACAGAGAATTCAAAAAGGCAGAAGAAGCTTTAAAAAAAGCAAAGAAGGACGCAGAACAGCACAGCACGTCGTGGAAGCAGAGAGAGCAAGAGTTCGAGACTCTGCGCCTGGAGGTGGAGGAGCTGGAGAAGGCGGTGGCCAGCAGCAGCAAGCAGCTGCAGGACACCACCGAGGCTGCGGGGGAACTGCAACAGGGCTTGCTAACTGCTAAGGAGGAATATACGAAAGCTATGGTCAGTATTTTTATAATATAGGAGTAGCAGACGAGCATGCTGTCCACCTGATGGTAAGTGGCTACTGCCGCCCATGGACATCTGTAATCAACCCCAGATAGGATTAGATATTCCTACCTGAGGTCGGCCACAGATGTGCCTCTATCCCTGAGGACTAAGCTGGAATACCTCGAAAATGTATATCTCCCTTATCCTTTCAAAACGGAACACAGCAGCGCCTAACACTGCTGTTATTAGGCAGAAATAGGTTTGGCCGTGGTGCCGCCGGAGTCGAATCACAAAGGGTTCTATCACCTTAGTAGTTCATAATGTAATAGATCTAACTTATCGGCTCAACAACCTAATCTCCGCAACTTAATCAGTATTAGATGTGTGAGAAATTGAAGTGGAAATGTTAAAGTTGCAAACATGTCTTCAATGGACCTTTAACAAGACTTATACTATCTTAGAGAAGGTTAATCCAATTATGTACTATATGATGTTAGACTAAAATGATCGCGAAATTGAGATATTTTTAACCGACTTCATACTATGTAACGGATATTCACGATATGCGGTTTTTTATTTTTTTAAATGCTATTTTTAATTATTAAAATAATAATTAACTTCAATTTTTCGTAATAGAAAACATGCATTTTGATTAATAGGAAACGGTAAAGAATCTACAATCGCGGATAAAGAAGCAGAAGGCGGCCATAGCGAGCCGCAGTAGTGATATCGCCAAACTCCTGCAGAAGAAAGAGCAACTCGGGAAAGCGAATGGCGACATACAGCTTAAGATCAAAGAGCTAGATTATAAGATTAAGGAGTTGCACACTGAGGCTACTGAATGTGAGCAGAGAGTGAGTATATTGTAGTGTTAATTATTTCTATTTTAGGTACTGTTTTGAGAAACATGTTAATTTCATACATAGGTATGCAATATATTATTTTGTTAAGATCGGATATAAAAAATATTGTAAATATAATTTTTAAGTATTCTTGTACGTTTATTAAAAGGAATATGACGTTCGATGCACACTTAAATAATAAGTTGGTGTTCCAAAGAATCATTAGGTTAGGTATAGTCCGCGTAAAACTGTTAGTCCGCTCTGAATATAGAAATGAATCACGTTGCCATAACATATTTTATGACTACATATGTTCACAACAACTTCAGAGCGGACTAGCAGTTTGGCGCACAGTATAATTGGATCGACTTATTTACTAAACACATAAAATAAAGCAATAAGCATTACAGAAACTCTTTTAATTTGCGAAACTCTTTAAAGCTGCGAAGTTCAGCAAGGGGTGTGCAGAAAATGTCAACAGCTGGACTTCACTCCACACAGTGCGCATACTTAGTCAAAAGTGGTTACCAATTCAGCTGTCTACATGGCCTACGTTGTTACGTATATCGGTTGCATTAACACGTTTGTTTTCCCAGATCAAGAGCCTAGAGTCGGAGAACCCGTGGATATCGTCGGAGAGGCAGTACTTCGGCGCGGCGGGCGGGCTGTACGACTTCGAGGCGCGCGGCGCGGCGGCGGCGGGCGCGCGCCGCACGCAGCTGCGCGAGCGCCGCGACCGCCTCGCGCGCGGACTCAACGCGCGCGCGCACACGCTGCTCGCCAAGGAGGAGGAGCAGGCGAGCACACACACACACACACACATACATACACGTGCACATGCATATACATAGGAGAGGCAGGCGAGACACACACACATACATACACGTACACACACATATACATACACACGTACACGTGTACGTGGGTACACGTGTATATACAGGTACATATACGTGTACGCATTTTGAAGGTGATAGAACTCATTGTGGTTGGACTCCGGCGGCACCACCGCCACACGTATTTATGCTTCATAACAGCAGCGTTAAGCGCTACTGTGTTCTGGTTTGAAGGGTGCGTCTCGAGGCGTTCCAGCTTAGTCTTTAAGGATAGGAATAAAATCTTATCTGGGGTTGATTACACATGTCCTTGCGCAGCATTAGTCACTTACCATCAGGTATACTGCATGTTCGTCTGCTACTTCTATAATTATCATAAAACACAAAATTTGATGCTGCTAGGAACACGTACACAAGTAGTGAATGAACGTATCTTGTAATAAATATTACATGCAGTTCATTATAAACTAATTACAATGAACTAGCATTATGACCATTAAATAATTATATGAAAGTTGTAGAACCCTTAGTGGTTTGATTGTGGACCATCATATCTATTTCTGTTTATTAATAGCAGCGTTAAGTGCTGCTGTGTGGTAGTTTGAAGGGTCTGTACTGGTAGGAGTAGACTCAAATTATAGAAAAATGCCATTATAAAAAAACAGTACAGTTTTCCATGTAACGTTAACTTTAGTATAATTTATACTTATTTGTGATTATTGTATTGTAATCGAATATAATGTGGTGTACAGTATCAGGACGTGATGCGCAAGAAGCAGATCGTGGAAGCGGACCGCGCGAAGCTGGTGCAGGTGATGGGCGAGCTGGACGAGAAGAAGCGGCGCACGCTGGCGGCGGCGTGCGAGCAGGTGTCGCGCGACTTCGCGTCCATCTTCGCCACGCTGCTGCCCGGCGCGCACGCCCGCCTGCGCCCGCCGCCCGGCCGCTCCGTGCTCGACGGCCTGGAGGTACGCCGCGGCACACACACACACACGCACGCACGCACGCACACGCGCACGCACACTGGTCACGTGGCTGGATCGGATGTGGTGTGCGCTGAGTGACGACGCAGACGCACACACATACATACATACATACATACATATACATAAATACATATATACACAGAGTCACGCGCCCCGGCCGTACGTTTTTACCTATACACATATTATTCAGGTGTGACAGACGCACGTGCATAAGCACGAGCGCTCATGTACATGATGCTTCCCTACATATGTGCCGTATACATATTGTGCATGCAAGTTCGTTCGCACGAACGGGCGTACGCATCCTGGTACACATTTATATAGTCCGCGCCAAACTGCTAGTCCGCTCTGAATATTGAAATGAGTCGCGTCACCATAACAAATTGTACGACTACACCTGCAACAACATCATTGTTCGTTAGTCAAATAGCGACGTCCGGTTCATTAACTGATATCAACAAGTCTCTACAAGTAAAGAGTAATTGTAACACATACATTTTGTCTTAACATTCTTAAACTAGAACAATCTTTTTATACCACTTCCATGTTCAACCAAAAACTGACGTGTTAGTGATGCCAATACCCTAATTAAACTAAGATTCAGTATGCCAATAGTACCTCGTAAACTGCCAAGAATTTGATAACCTCTAGCATGATTCTACATTGCCATCACATCACAGAAATGATAATGTTCAGTTAAAACACGAAGTACTTTACTCTGTACGTTCCAGGTGAAAGTGGGCTTCAACAACACGTGGAAGGAGTCGCTGGGCGAGCTGTCGGGCGGGCAACGCTCGCTGGTCGCGCTGTCGTTGGTGCTCGCCATGTTGCTGTTCAAGCCGGCGCCGCTCTACATCCTCGATGAGGTCGATGCTGCGCTCGACCTCTCGCACACGCAGAACATTGGTCAGATGTTGAAGGAACACTTTAAACATTCCCAGGTTGGTTGCTTTATATAAAAAATAATATAATATAAAATATTTATTCTATCTATAATATATCTAAATCTTTGTCAGTAATACTAAAGTTTTTTCACTTGCTATTAATAATCATGTATGTATCGGATAGATTAATTATTAATAGCCTGTTGGGGGCTATCAGACCAATTCGAAAACTACTAATTTCTTTGCATTTTAAGAATGGTCACATAACGATAAAAGAATTTGAAGGTGGTAGGTGGTTGAACCCTTTATGGTTTGACTCCGGTGGCATCACCGCCACATCTATTTCTGTCCCATAACAGTGGTATTAAACGCTACTGTGTTCTGGTTTGAACGTAGCGGCTCATATGTAGTGAGCTCAGGTAGGAATATCTATTTCTATCCTACCTGGGGTTAGTTACAGGTTATGTCCATAGGCGGCAGTAGCCACTTAACATCAGGTGGACTACATGCTCGTCTGCTACTCCTATATTATATAAAAAGTCTAACCAAATTGCTTCTTTTATTTATTAAACAACGTGTGTTATATTCGCAGTTCATAATAGTGTCGCTGAAGGACGGCATGTTCAACAACGCCAACGTGTTGTTCCGCACGCGCTTCGCGGACGGCATGTCCGCCGTCACGCGCACCGCCACGCGCCGCTAGCGCTGCAACGCTAAGAAAATACTTTTAGATTTCAATCATAGATAAGTATAGATATCTCACCGCCTTGTTATTGAAGGAAGCTATCAAATAGCTTAAACGGCTGACAATTCTGTCAGCGGCTGTCATGGTGCCGACATGTGCAGTTAAATGGTGCAAAAACACGAAATCGAAGAAAAATGCGGAGAAATATCGTTTCATTCCTAAATGATCGAAAACTATTTTTTTTAATATTTTTCAAACACGAAAGTAGATGAAAGTGACAATTTCAATAGTCAAAAATTTTTAACAAAAAAATACAACCGACTTCTATGTCACTACAAAGTATAAAATAATTCAAATAAATGTTGGTTTAGTACATATTTCTGAAGTCATATTTTGTCTCCGAGCTACATTATCAGACTCTTAAATAGTCAACGATGAACTGGCTCTGCAATTTCATTAGAACCTACACCAAATATCTTCAAACAAAACTCAATTATACCCATCGGTTGAGGAGTTACATATTTTGTCTCCAGAACCCACTCTGATCCTCATCATATTTAAATGGGACCAACTTGTAGCAATAGTCCACATGCGAAATTAAAGGCATTAAAATAGGTTCATAAACGGCGAAGTTATGGCTGTTATATTTACATGGGTGGAGGAGTTCCCCTCATTTTCTCCAGAACCCATCGATAGATCCTAACCATATTTAAATGGGACCAACTTCCAGCTCGTCTCTACACAATAAAAAAAGAATTATTAAAATCGGTTCACTAACGGCGGAGTAATTCGTGTACATACATAAAAAAAAGATACCGGCCGAATTGATAACCACCTCCTTTTTGAAGTCGGTTAAAAACTGGTTATATTTTCTTATTAGGAGTGAGTAATCTTTACTAATCTATGAATTCAATTTACGGAAATGTGTGAAGAAAACGTAATTTACATTTTTAAATGGACATTTGTAAATACTGATCAGTGCTCTGTAATATGTTTACAAGGCTAATTTGTGTATGTGCTCTTTTTTAAAGTCGTTCAAACGTAATAGTTAAAAGTTCGATATCCTAAGAATTTACGATTGACATTTTTATTGTAAATTGGTCTGTTGTTAATGATCGGCCTGTTACTCAAATTCGTAAAACGCGTAATATAGTAGCAGTTATTCATTCTGTATCACTTTTAATTCTCATGTTTTCGAGTACAACCCTGATGTTTATCAATTGTAGATCAAAAACGAAAATGGAGAGAGGAACGGAGAGCGGAGAATGTTTACCAAAAACGTGTAAACAACGGAGTGATGAAGTGTCCTATGAATGTTTTTAAATGTATATAGATTTATTTAAGTTAAGTAATAAAAATATTTGCGGTAAAAGTAATTGTAATTTCATTTTCTGTTTCCATAATGACAAACACTCGTATAATTTGGCAGCGTTGGCGTATCAAAAATTATTTTTACGTTTTGTTATAGTCCGCGCTAAACTGCTAATCCGTTCTGAAGTCGTTGCGTTCAGGTTTGCTAAGACGATGCGATTCGTTTCTATATTCAGAGCGTACTAGCAGTTTTACGCGGACTATACCAAATAAATTAGAGGATGTTAGTGAGTGATTGAAATTTGCTGCTTAAGGACAATAAAAAGCAATGAACATAAACATCTTTACTAATATTATAAAGAGGAAAGGTTTGAGTGTTTGTTTGCATTGAATAGGCTCCGGAACTACTGGTCCGATTTGAAAAATTCTTTTCCCATTAGAATCCTTGATTATCCGCGATTAATATAGGCTTTAGAATATTTCGCTAAGTATTAGGAATCCGTATGTAAACTTCGATATTGAAATCAAATGTCGCGACGGGTCTAGTATTTAATAAACCTACACGTAATACGAATATGATACGTGTAATATCCTTGCACACCGCCATCTATCGGCCGTTAAAAATTCAATTACCCTAAACATTCGACCATAACACTCACCTGCTCTTGGGAAATAAAACTTTAGTATTCGAAGCTGACTTTAATATCCGATTTGATCTCATATCCAGTTCACGTATAATATTTTATAGTCGACGATAAAAATGGTCCAGGTATCATAGCAAGATTCCATATTGATGCAGAACGTCGATATACCTGTATACTCACTAGAAAGACTAGACAAGTATTAAAATGTTCTTAAATTAACGTACATGAAAACTAACACCCGTTATCAATATTATTAATCTATCTAATGTGTGACCTATAAATGATATTTGTTATTATTCACGAGTGTAAGAAATACTTTGTGCCAATTTGTTCCACACACTGAAGAGCTTCAAAGCTTGTGTTGTAGGTAATGATAGAAGATAATCTTAACCGTAATTTATGGCGTCCCTACATTATTACTCTACGAAAGAGTCAAGGAGGTAGAATTAAATGAAATATAAATTTACTACGGACACAAACATGTTTGTTCAGTCGAGTAGCAAAATCTGTATACGATTTTTAGACTAAAACTTGATAGATGGAAATTTGATTGCATTAGTTTTAGTTTGCGGTTTTGCTTGCATACTCGTAATTACTTCTATAGTTATAGTGGCTTATTGCCCTACAATCGAAATAAAACGTCTTTTATTTCTCAATAATACCACGATTTAATATTGTACCGTGCAAATTTAACACGAAATAAGTAAGCCATTTACGGAAGCTTTATAAATATGCCCAGCAGGCTTATACGACGAAATTGGGCATTATTTTAATTTAGTTTTGCGCGTGACGACCCCGGACACTAAGTTTGATGGATGAGACATCGCCTATCGCTAACCATCGCCGCCTTCACTTTTTACTACCTTTAGAATAATTTCGCTCTAATCTTAAGAATGTAATTTATTGGAGGCTGAGTTACGCAATATTTAAGGAGGTATTGAATATTCATTTGTTCCGATAAGGCCTCCTTCGATTGCCGGAATTAAAGGGAATAAATTGAAGATAATTTAGAGTCTATGATATTTTTAAGGAGGCTTAACAAGACTAATTTACGAGGAAATGAGGAGCCCTTATTAATTAAAGCCTAATTGATGTCTTGCAATCTCTGCAGTTTAAGTAAACTAAAGTAAGTACTTAATTGATACCAAAAAGGACTTTGTAACATAAACTACGAAGGCTATTTTAATTACTCGATGACATTGAATATATTGGTTATGTGAAAATCTAAACCGAATCTAATAGCATAAAACGAAAATCTCTTGTGCTTTTCTTTTGAACTTTATATACTCGTAATATCTTAAAGTTTACAAAAAAATAAATAGACGTGCCAGTTTTAATGTGTCTCCGAATACGAAATATACACGCGTAGTGCCCGTACCTATAATATATAGGTAGAGCGTAAAAGTAGAATACGAGTATGCATCCAAGTATCTTTTACTGGAAATCAATGCAAGTACAGAAGTCGAACGTTGGTTATTGGAGTAAAAAAGAACAAAAACTTTTGGTACGCCTTATTTAGCTTAAGGGATAAATGTTTAACTAAAAATGCGAGCAACCACAGTAAATTAATTTTGCTAAGCCTGTTTAACTACCCACTAATTTATTCACTTTTAGTCGGTCTGTCCATCTTTTATTCAGATAGTTGCTTCGTAAAGTGGATTACATTAGTTAGGCCTTATTTTAACCGTGTTAGATAGATGGGTACATAGGTACTTACTAGAAAAGCTCTTTGACATCCATCCAAAACTCAAACTGTCCAAACTTTACCTAATTTAGGGACCAATGATTTTGTGAAACGCGCTTTATTCATTATTATTGTTTTATGTTTAGTTAAATAGTTGTCGTACAGTTGACAGTTATCTACCAATAAGCATGTATGCTTATTGGTAGATAGATACAAGTAAACTCATGTAGATCATGACGGATCTGCAAAGTTAATCTACATGTCATGCTTGCATCGGAAGCCTTACGGGTAGTTTGAAATCATTTCACACGTTTTTCTTAATGTTACACGGTCAAATATGTATTTTCTTAAAATTGAGGCATTTCCTTTAGTTTGTCATTTATCATTACTTCCCAGATTTTGATCCTTATAAGCAACACTATCAGATAGTGGAATAATATAGAGGGTGTATTTTTTTTCAAAGTGGTGCGAGGTGGAGTAAGGATTCTGACGCTATCCAAGCTTTGGGAAAATGCGCGCTCAGCCTTGGCATATACGAGTAATTAATTCACGAAAAATATAATTCATTTATATAGCATTCTCAATATTACGTACCTACTGCAATTTATTTGGAAGTGTAATTTGAGCTATTGAGAGAATACCAAAAAGTGATCAATCGAGCGCTGATATTCGAGTATTGTTCCCACTTCCCACATCACTGGCAGCGACTCGCACAATGGGTGTCGATGTCGAGTGGACAATTACTTGAAAACTATCTGCAACTATTACTGTATGTATAAAATTGAGCCTATAAAGCGAGCGAAATATTCTTTTGCTAAGAGTTATTTTCACGAAATAAATTTTTGTAGAGATTTTTTAATGTCTCTGATTGACTTTATGATATTTGCAAGTAATGTTTACTCGAGAAATAAGGAAGCAGCAGCACTTAAGATTACTATTATTATTAAGACGACTATAGTATTGGATGTTAGTAGTCACTGCCCCCTTACAAAAGGCGTATAAAAAGTCTGATCACGTTGATCATGGCGTTGCATGTTGTATGTAAATAAAATATGTTTTATGAGGATAAACCTACTGTTAATTTTAATCTTCCAAGTCCACATTTAATACAGAGATGGTGGATAATGATTTAAACTTCTCTATACAATTTGTTAAGTGCCCGAAATACCAATAACAAAATTACCCGCAGGGCACAATTCATATTAGGAAATATTAAAAAGGAGAACAAATTAATATATCCCACGCGCAACAAATTGTTTCCGCATAAACAGCGTGGAGATTATCCCGTTTCGGAGCTAATCCGGCTCGAAGGACCTGACGCTTCAATATTCCTTTATTAATTTACGTTAACAAGGTAAGTAAGTACCTACCTCTTTACGACATAAATAATATTTTACACGAGATTTAGGACGCAGTAGGATCGCAGTTACTAAACTTCGTCGAAGGCCTTATGGGTTTGTAACATCATGTGTGCATAAGATCTCTACAGGCGTACAGAAAGACTCAGCAGTTCATATAAAAACGTTGCTACTCTAAGTTAATAGAAAAAATCTGGTAAAATGTTAAATTACTTATTTACTTTTAAGTATTTACTTAATCATATTTTGATTGTGATTGAAAGTACTGGGTATTTGTAGTGGCTGACTTAATCCTAATCGATTACGGCAGAAACTTCGCTATAATGTAGAGAGTTATCATTGTGTTTAGTCTCCGTAAACCGCAGCAACGTGTCATTCCGTAAGGATCCTCTCATAAATAAGCCGGCAAGCGGCGGCTGAGGCCACGCGCGAGCCCGTCATAAGCTCCTGAGGCTTCAGTAAGTATTAACTACCTGCGTTTTGTGCACTTTTCAAAGTAGCCAAACGTAGGTAGAATTAAATAATTTATACGCCATAATTTGGTCTAAATTTGTGAAACAGTTCCACCTCCACAAGTGCTTTTAGTTTTATGCGTTAGGGAGTTTACTTGGTTTCTTTTTTTGAATCAAACACATGGTACCACTGTATTACAAAAAGTGGAGTTGCAAAAGTATTGAAACGTTCTTGTTACGATAAATATAATATGCAGTAGAGGCAACTCTACATTTGGGTATATCGTATTTTATTTTAAAACAGTACTTAATTAACGTAAATGCTTCAAACATAAATTAATAAAGTCAATGTTTCTCTTATTGTCCGTAGTATCAAGTCCATTTAAAATTTCATTCAAATAATAGTCTTTCAGTGTTCGTTGCAGTAAGATCCGGCCATAAATAAGCGAGGGCGACAAATGGCGGCCGAGGCCACTCGCCGGCGCCCGCGATAAGCCACTAATGCCGTCGACCCAATAAATATAGGTAAACTACCCACGAAATTTGCGCTCGTTTACTTTAACCAATGAATGAACAGTACTAAGGGTAGTATGAGTTTTTACGTTTGCACAAAAACGTTCACCGTTTTCGTTTTAGGACATACAGCGCCCCCGTAGACCGTATCGGAACTAAAATTTTGCATAATGAGTTTGAGCTGAATAGTGAAATGTAACGACATTTAATTTTACAAATAAAAATACAATGCATTAATTTTTACATTTATAATTATTAAATTGTGATATTCACAATATTCACAAAAATGTGACAGTCACAATTACATGTGATAGCGTTACATTATCAACGAAATATATTGAGCGCCGACTTCAGAACTATGTACTAAACAAGCATTTAATTTTATTTGATTTATTTTTTACTTTGTCGGTTTTATTTTTTGTTAAATTTTTTTTGAAACTTGTACCGTGGAATTTTAGTTCCCATACGGCGCTGTGTGGGCGTTAACGTAAACGGTGAATATTTTTCGAGTAAAGTTAAAACTCATACGTTTGTTTTTTCAGCATACGCGAAAGGAGTGATAGCCTAGTGGTTAGAAAATCGGTCTCTAAATGAGGTTCCCATGTTGTTTACGGGTTGCTCTACGATGAAGGAAAATATCATGATTAAACCTGTATGCTTGAGAATTCTTAAGAAAATGAAGAAATGAAGTGTGTGAAATCTTTTAGTCTTTGAGGAAACACATACTCAACAGTGGGACAGTAATAATGGGCTGACGATGATGACGTTACATCCTAGTGTTAAACGCAATCGGCATATTTTTCAGTGTATGTGCGTAAGTCGTGTGTTGTACTACAAAATCCACTAGTTTCGACAGGTTCAGTCTATATTTTTTGGTCAGAAACTGTACAGTGAAATGCGGTAGTATTAAGCCGAGACGACAAATGGCGGCCGGCCACTCGCAGCTCTGTGATAAGCAATTAATTCCCTCAGTCCAATAAATAGTAAACAATACTATTACCCACAATTAGTGATCCTTATTATACGTACTTCTTGCTTTGATTTATAGGTATATCGGTAAATATGTACTGTAATGTATTAAAACTTTCAGAACAGATCAGTTAAATCCTTGTGTGAAGTTACGTGAAACTGGTGCATTTTTATCTAATGTAATGCGAAATAAATCTACAGCATACTCGCATACTCGTACAGGGTGATTGGTGATTGTAGTCGGAGGCTTTAATGGGACAAAATACAGTAATTTTTATGGACAAATCATTAGTTTTTTTTTCTCCAAATTACAAAAGGCAGCCATTTTAATTTAAGTTGGAGTATGTATTTTAATTTAGTAATATCTACCAAGGAAAAAGTCTTATGAATACAAAATAGATTTTATTAAAGAGCTAAAAATGTGGCCTATAAAATGATATTAAATACATTACCAACCTATGTCAATAATAAATGTATAAACAAATAACAGCACATTTTTTATGTTTTAAATTATTTGAAGGCTCCGATATCCATTACCAAAAACGATGTATGTTGAACGGAGTGATATGCAACTGTCGCTACGATTTTCCAAGAACGGAACTAGGACGATGGAGAGAGAGAATATAGACAAATCCCATTTAAATCGTGGAACAATTCGATACGACGGAAACAGACGGCACGGGACTTTGGAATACTGAGTAAAAACGTACTGATTAGAAAAATAAATACTTAATATGTGACTAAAGAATTACGATTATAGATATATTTGCGTGGTAAATGGTATTTAATTCGCCTTAACAACAGTTATCATTGCATGCACATTTTCCTTTCAATTCATTTTGTAATAATAGTCGTAGTTGCTGCTAACTTTCAATCCATTTTGTATGTGTACATAATATGTTATAATTTCTCCGTAAGCGAATCTTTGTAAAATCTTATGAGAAACGAGATACTATAATATCTTTAAACGTTAAAATATTGATTGAAATAATTGCTCACAGAAAGATATTTGTTATAAATTGACTCATGATAATAAATTTATAGAGCTGTGGATTTTGTTAAATAAATGGACACAAAGAGCCAAGTCATGTCAGGGTTAACATCAAATGCTCTATAAATCGAAACGTTTAGTACTAAGAGTTATTTGCAATGTATTAATTATGCAATGTACAATTATACATATTTTGTATTTTCTATTACAAAAGACTATCATGGTCTGTTGCACGAGAAAATAACAATCTGAGTGTCATTGCAGCTTTGTTCCCATTTTATAGCACTTTTTTTCTAGACAATATTGAATTACAATTACAATTACAATGGTTTTGTACGAACCAAATTTGAATTACAGGTCAATACATAAAATAACTGTAAGTCACGAACACACGCACATAGACAATTTCTCGAAGTTCACCAAAGAGTGTACAATTACATAAATTAAATCAAAATCGTAAAGTTAGGTACGAGTCTCGCATTCCAACGCGCTCGCTCAATCTATTCTCGAATGGAACTTAAAATTCCAATATGAACCCAGCAGATAAATCATATTACCCATTGCCACCCGAAGGCTCTACAACTGTTAATTACATAATTGGATTGAACAAAGAGCTCGGAATTAGGGCGATCCGTCGGTTACTTCCTTTGCTACAGAAACGTTTTAATAAAGGACCATGTTTGAAACTAGTAAGTGTTATTATATCTGCTCGAATGAAATCTCGATTCTCCAGATTTATTTGGTTAGAAGTTATAATTTGACATTGGTTTAATTACTACTTAACATTTACCGCATAGAACATATTTTTTTGATATACCTAACGTTTCCAAGTGGTCACAATTAGTTTGTAGCGCTTTGTACTCCGTTAATATAATAAAAGCCAGTAAAAATGATTTATTGTGGTCATTAGCTTCTTAGTTCTTGATAATCTCTTTTCTTTGGGATGCCGGTTAAAAAGAAAGATTTGTTGAAAATATACCACGAAACGTGACAAAGGTTATTTATAGCATTTGTTCTTATTACACAGGTAATCCAGAGGTTATATAAAGGTGTTTTCACTAAAACCTGTATATTGTTATTTGTTTAAATAAACGACACCAACGTTTCGGAGGAAAGAAGCTTTTAAGCGAGTAAATATTGGAGCGCGTAATATCCTCGAGTAGTGCAAAGGCGATGGAATGAGACATTCCCGGAAGCCAGTGTTTGCGTTATGTTATCAAGACTTGGAATAAAGAATTTTTTGGATGGAATCTATAAGGTTTTTGAAGGTGGTAGAACCCTTTGCGGTTCGACTCCGGCGGCACCACCGCCGCACCTATGTCTACCTAATAACAGCAGTGTAAGGCGCTGCTGTGTTCCGTTTTGAAGGGTGGGTAAGGCAGACAGACTTTTCCGAGGTGTTCCAGCTTAGTCCTCAGGGGTAGCGGCGCATCTGTGGCCAACCTCAGGTAGGAATATCTAATCTTATCTGGGGTTGATTACAGATGTCCATGGGCGGCAGTAGCCACTTACCATCAGGTGGACTGCATGCTTGTCTGCTACTCCTGTTATAAAAAAAATATAAGGGATAGTACGTGAAAAATGTCTGGAAATACAACATATCATCACACAATAATCTGTTTAACTTGGATCTCATTTTTCACAGTGTGTTGAGATAAATTACAACCGACTTATTTTGAAGAAATATTTTGTAAAACTCAAACGCATGTCTCATGTAATTAAGGTCGTGCCGCATTTATTTAAGCTTTGAGACAGCAGTGTTGTTGTGTTTTGGTTTCCAGAGTTCGATAAGGCAAGAACTTATACGAACCATTCAAACGAAGTCCTAATAGGTACGAGTAGCATCGCATTTGTAAATATATCTTATTTTATATTTAGAGGTATCTTATTTTGACACAGAAACAAAGGTAGTGCAGATAATGCGGATTCTGTATTTTTATATTCCAGAGCATAGATTGTCTTTAAGCCTCCCAATCTGCGTCTTCACTTCCTCGTGACGAAATCGATCCTATCGCGACCCTGTTCTATTACTTAAAATATATCCATGTGAAATATCTCTACAGGATCTCTTACATTTATCATAACAGTTGAAATGTATTCACAATTTTTGAAAAAAATATTTTCTATTACTCCTGCAAATACTTTGGCAAAATGTAAAAAAGTCTTATAGGTAACCGTCGTACAAATATTAAAATCGTAAAGCAACCAGCGTTAAATTGAATTTCATTTATCTTTAAGGTTGTTGCTTTATTTTTAGTTTGGGATTTTTTTTACTTAAGACATATGGAATTAAAGTAGATGGTTTTGATATATTTAATTAAGCAACCACGAAGTATTAATAGTTTAGGACGCAATTAATAATATTAAATTTGAAAAATGACTTAAGAGTCGATTTCTAGATAAGTTAAAAGAACTGAATATGAATAAATTAAAATGTGTACTTATGTATTTTGGATGTAAGTGAAGTAATGTTCTACAAGATACATATTTACTTCTTGGTACCGAGTGCTGCAAAGATAATTGTTTCTTTTCGCAGTTCAATGTTTATGTAATTGTAGTCCAATGCTGACCACACCGACAGACAGAAACATATCTTGTGCTCTAAATGGAATACATATTAGAAACATTTACAAACAGAGGCGGCAAGGGTAAGTTATCTTCCTGTCTAAATGTAAAATAAAATGTAAAACTTTCTAAATGTAAAATTTGCTTAAGGATGGAACAAACAGATTTTCTAAAAAGTATATTTTTTTAAATTCATGTATTTACAGTATAGTATAAGTGACAATAAATTATTCTATTTAGACAGAAAGAGGCGCTTCTGGAATTTGTTCTAAAACCGTCTTCACCATAAACAACTCATTATTAAGAGAAAGGTATCATAGTCTGTCATGCCGACCAAGTGCGTATTGGTAGCCTTCACATATCTTTGAGTTTTTTTTATTTCCTGATGATGTCTCCCTTCATCGTTAGAGTAAGTGATAATCAAAAGTACGCACATAACTTGGATTAATCAGAGATGCGATTTCGAACGGACATGGGATTCGAACTTCGAACCCTCAGTATATTAGGCTGAATTTCACACCACTGAGCTACGAGTGTAAGTGCTTTATTATAAAACAGCTATATAAAATTTATCCTCGATTAATATTTCTGTTCAAAAAAATAGATTTTGTAGTGCTAAAAATTTAGGAACTATTATATTTATTTCCAGTGCACTGACCTTAGCCAATGCATTGTTTCCCAACCAAGGCCCTACTAAGGGCGTAAAGTACAACCCCACGATCGGGTACGAGGCGTACTGGCCAGAAGGCGACTGGGTCTACAGCAAGGCGCCCAACAGAACCACCCTGGGCATCAAGGATGAAATGTGTGGTCGGCCCTGCTCGAAGCTATATCGAGAGTAACGTATTTTTTGTCATGCTATCTTATTATCAGAAATCAATAGTTACACTTTGGTCCCTGATGTACTTTACATTTATAGACTTTAGATAGACAGTTTTAAAAATCAGACATACTTGGGCTTTGAATCCTTTAAATTTAAAGACTTCACAAGATTTACTGCACTCAAACTGTCACATATTGCCAAGCCCTTAAGCTTCTGTTAATCAATCTCGTCTCCACAGGTACGGACCCATTTGTGGCAGAAATAAAAAATTTGTTCACAAGACTTTCAATACCTACTGTGAATTACATAATGAGGACTGCCTTTTAAGAGAAGGTACGCCAAGAAAGAAAAGCAAATATGTAGATACATGGTATCGTGTCAGCCAAGTTCTAAAAAAAACTTAAAATAATTAACATTGATTTTCTTATCTAACTGCAACAATGCTACCTTTAGTTATAATATTAGGTAAAATATATAAAAGGATACTACATTGTATAAGGCACTGATATTTAACATTCATGGTCTCTCAAAGAAAGGTACTTAAGCCAAAGTACACCGTGCCGGCCAAGTGCGTATTCGTAGACTTCACATATCTTAGGTTCCTCAAAAACATAAGCCTGTGGCACTTATACTTTTAGTGAGAAATAGATATAGCGCAGACGCCTTGGGAAGAAACTCGAAAGGACCTACCCATTAAATTTCTCGTTGTTTCAGACTGGTTAATAGCTTACCGAGGGGAGTGCCAAGGTGAATTTAAAACGTACCCCACAAAGAGTAGATCGATCATTACGAGACTTGTGTCATATTTTTCCCTTTTCGAGTACAAAAAACCAACACCAAAAATCAATATCAACTTTTGGTTAACTACGACAACTCGTAAACCTTAATAACTACACAGGGTGAAGTTTTCAAGAGTGCGTACATACCGAAATCCAAACAATCAGGGTTACCGAATGCTGAAATAAGCTGTGAGACCGATTAAGATAACATTAAAAGTGCATCGTTTGATAAAAACATATATTTCCCAAGACGCGAGAGAAACGAATTCGTTTTAAAAACAAACGCATCATGTTTTATTCCACCATGGATAGTATCGGTTATAAGGATCAAATGGGAAGTAATGATAAATTGTAAGCTTATGCTTATTAAAGTAATAATTAATTCGATATTAAATGACTTTATAAAGTAGCATAATAAAATGTTATGTAAAATTCAAATGATTAATGAATCCATCCTAATCCTAACCAATCCCTTCTTAAATTGTCATGAGATGTACATTTACTATACTGCTTTTTTACAATCTTCTGCCCATCTACTGCTATCATAATAATAAATTAAACCATCACGAATTTCGATGTTCTCTGAAGAAAAACTATTCGCATCGGAGGAACCTTATTAGGAGGAATATGCTCCACTACTGTATTTACGGTCTTCTCAAATTGTCAGAGTGAACCGTATTCAGCAGGGGCATGTAAGGAGTTCCAGCCATGCTGAAGGACCGGGTTCAAATCCGATAATAATTATGTCTTCCTTTAATGGTAAAAGATGAAATTGAGTATTTCTATTTAGTATATTTTTCTTAAAGATCAAGTATAATACCTACGTTTTGCATCATATGAAATTTAATTATTGACATTTTGAGAAGAGATCCCTGCGCAGTTTTAGTCAACATTGCTCGCCGCTGATAGAACGACGCCATAAAAACAATCGTGCTTATGGTGATTGGAAATTAAGAAATATATGATTTGTTGCGCGCCATGTACCGGTCACTTGCGATTTTATGTTAGTATCATAATTGAATTTCAGTTTGTTTTAATAAAGAAATAATAAGCTGGACATCATTAAAAAAATATGTATAAGTAGTATGAACATCAAGTCGAATTCAAGATAGAATATTAAAAAGTATTTCAAAATTATGTGCATTACATAAATATGACTTTAATGGTGTAAACACAATGACTTATTATTATTATTAGACGAGCATGCAGTCCACCTGATGGTAAGTGCCTACTGCCGCTCATGGACATCTGTAATCAACCCCAGATAGGATTAGATATTCCTATCTGAGATCGGCCACAGATGCGCCGCTACCCTTGAGGACTAAGCTGGAACGCCTTGGAAAAGTCTGCCTCCCTTACCACACCCTTCAAAACGGAACACAGCAGCGCCTAACACTGCTGTTATTAGGTAGAAATAGGTGTGGCGGTGGTGCCGCCGGAGTCGAACCACAAAGGGCTCTACCACCTTCAATTATTTCTTTATACAATATTATTTCTAAATACTTAGTAATTTTATTGAAATTTTTAATCAAATGTTCTTCATTTTCAGTTCAATACCTAGTGGTACTCCTACTATGCATCAGCAGTGAATCCCAAATGCACAAGGATTGGCCACCGTAACGTATTACAGTCATTTTATATTTGAAACAACTAAGTTTCACCCGTGGTAATCGGACCCTGTCTAATATGACGCCCTTGTAATCCATCAAAATAACTACACCAAAATTTGTAAACAGGCCAATTCGTCAACGTATTGAATTCACTACCAACGAGATTAACGTACGTTGCTAATAATCTGTCTATCTTATGTTTTACACTCCAAAGATTGATATTTGCATAGTCTACATACTAGAAATTGTCAATTAACCTGCGTGGCGGAGCTGTCACCGTACGGTCTGACGCGCAGAGGGTTTCGGATTCGATCCCCGGCCAGACAGATATGTGAATGATGAATTTGGATTTGTGTGTGTAGAAAGCGTTTACGATACTTGGTATAAAAAAATTGTATGGATTGTTTGTTAATAATAAGCGTAAATACCTATATAGGTTAATTACAGATTCGTGGGCAGCAGTTACCATTTACCATTCATGTGCATTGTCTATTTCAATTCGTAAAAAATATAGATACTGTAACGTTGGGTTCAGTGGAATCACGAATATTTGCCGAAACATGGTAAAACATAACCGTGCAAATATTCAAAAACAACGTTCGTTTAATATTTGTTTTTAGCATGGTAATCGTGTAAATGACAGATAGAAAACCAAATCACTTCCTCTGTCCAGTTATCAAGTTACAAAAAGGGAAAACTGAGTTATTACGTCACCCATGTATAGCGAGACACAGATAACTTAAACCACAGACCTATATTGGGTACAAAACAAATACAGGTCTGTGACTTAAACTGTAGAGGCTATTTCTTTGAATATCTTTGACTTATCTGCTACAATAGTAAATCTAGTCGAGTACTCAGTAGATATTAGTATATTCATATAATATTGTATCTTCATATTATGTCTCTTTCTTACCCCAGAGCAAATATATTTCGATTTTCCTTATGTACTATACTAGTATTTTTTTTCTCCGTTGGCGAAAATACTTATTTATCAAAGGATTCTTTAATTACTATTAAATACTTACTTATTTAATACTTTTTATTGAACTAACTAGATTTTGATTACTTTTCAGTTTTCCTAGTAAATGTCTTGAAAAGTTGATAATATGAATTAAGTCAACGTAACGCTCGCAGTTGAGTCGTAAAATCGGGCAGTCTGCAATTTGGGATAATACGCTGAAATATATATGAATAAATGCTGAACCGTTAATAACCATACAAATTTAACTGTTTGACGATAATGAAAATATTAAACCCAACTTTTACATCCATTCATTTGAGTTAAATATTATTTCGCGAAAAAATCCTTATCTATTTTAAATGACGATATGATCAAAAAACAAGAAAATATATTGAAATATTTTTATTAGGATTAATATTTAAAGTAGTCATTTTGTAAATGCTGATTACTCTATGGCAATGTAGGGATGTCGCTCAAGCGTCAAGCACACTCCGTGCGCCTGTCCGGCGACCGGCGTCCGGCGACCGGCAGTCTGACATCGGACCGACATTGCGATAACTTGCTCTCTGTCCGCATATAACAGTACGAGTATTCTGTATTTGAGTCACTTTTTATAAGGTTTTGTTTATAAAACCTTTTAATAAACCTAGAGTTATTCATGTAGCTTGAATATTGTTTAAATACTTACAATTACACGTAAATAACAACTTTGTTATAATGTTACATGGTTATAATGTTATTGATAACATGATCTGCCATCGCTTTAAAATTTTAAAGCCTACAAACTACATTGTACATCGGTTTTATAACAGTTAACACTACAGTAGTACGACATGGGTCCGTAATTACATGTAGCCTTTAAATTTAGTGTTTCAGGTTAACCATCAACTTCAGTTAGGTGTTATTATTTTTGGTTTAGCAAATTACCGTGTAAATCTTTTAATTTCGAGATTAGATTCTCCTGCTCGCGTGACTATTATTTTATATAACACAGGGATATTAGACGAGCATGCAATCCACCTGATGGTCAGGGCCTACTAATGCCCATGAATCTAATCAACCCCAGATAAGATTAGATGCTGTTAGGGTTCTGGGACTCAAATAAAAGTGTGGGCTGTAGAATGCTGGTTTATTATGGCCGCTTAATTACAGGGTTTATCCCGGTTAAAACAATATTTTTAAGACAAATCGTCCGTGGCCGACGGAGATCGCAAGCGCGAGTGTTCGGCTCGTACCGCCACCGCACCGCCCTCCGTTGACGTTGACGTTGCCCGCCTCCGTCCGCGCGTCTCCTCCCGTGCGTGTTATGTAGGAATCTTAACAGATACCTCAGGTCGGCCATAGGTGCGTCGCTATCGAATAGGTCGTGCGTGCTAATGCCTCGGAAAAGTATTTTTTACTTTATATTTTTGATTTTCGTATTGTAAAAATATTTTAGGCACCTACAGAAGCAATATATGGAAGAAATTCAAAATGCGTACAAGGATTACAACCCGAATCCTGGGTACGAGCCCTACTGGGCGGATGGCGCGTGGGTGTTTGTGGACCGTGACGCCAAGTTTAACAGGTCAACGACCAAGATGCAGCTGGTCTGCGGTGAAGAATGCAACTATCTCCACAAAAGGTTCTCTTTTAATAAAACAGGAGTAACAAACGAGCGTATGGTCCAGCTGATGATAAGTGGTTTCTAGACGTGGACATCGCTCGGAGAAGGAGTCGCCGCGGGCGTACGTAAAGGCCCCCGGCGCTGTGTCCCTGTAGTTCCGGGACCAGAATAAAGCTACGGTATCCCCTGCCTTTCGTAAGAGGCGACTAAAAGGGGGCTTCCGGGGTTGCGGGTGGCAAGAGTGGGACGGTGTGGCGAGCGTCACGCTCACCTGGGCGGAGCCCAACGGGGCAACGCGCTAAGAGGGCTCCGGTTGCGTTCCTTTGGAGATCCCGGAGCCCTCTACGCAGCGCCGAGGACGGCCACCGGGGGAGTTTTAGTGCGGTAAGAATCCCACATAACCCTACGTCGCTTCCACGACACCGGGTACCTTTTGAAGGTTTCCCCCTCGTAAACAAAAAAAAAAAGACGTGGACATCGACATAGCTGGCTCATATACATTTGTCATCAATCCTAGATAAGATAAAAATTGTATCTGAACTCTGACTAAGCTGGAAGACCTCATATGCCATCCTTACCATTCCCTTTAAACCGAAACACAGCAGCATTAAACATTGCTTTCTTTAAGCCTAGATGCGATGGCGGTGTCTCCGAAGTCGCACTATAAAGTGTTCTACCACCTGATTCTACCACTTTTTCCTACATCTAGGTTCTCTTTTACAATTTTGATTTTAATTTACAGAATAAAAGATGTGTGCGGTCGTCAAGTTTACTCTGGGGATTCACAATGTCATTCGCCTCATTGCATTATTGATGACTTTACTAGTGTATTCACGAACTTCAATACCTACTGCGAATTCCTCAACCAACAATGCAGGGAGACGAAGTTGGGGAAGAGTAAGTAGATTTTTAAATCATAAATAAATTAACAGTAGCGTTAAGCGCTGCTATGTTCTGGTTCGAAAGGTGTGGTAAGGGAGACATAATTTTCCGAGGCGTTTTAGCTTAGTTCTCAGGGGTAGTGGTGCCTCTGTGGTAAACCTCAGGCAGTAATATGTAATCCTACCTGGGGTTGGTTACAGTTGAGCGGCAGTAAGCACATCATAAGGTCTGCATGCTCCTGTGCTACTCCTATTAACCAGATCCTTTCGAGAAAGCTCGATTAGAAGAGGCATTGACTCCGTGATCCGTCGATCGACCGGTTACGGATGTACAATATGTACTAATGGGCGGCAGTAGCAGCGGGCTGCGGACTTTAGCGGTGAAAGATTACACCATGAGAAAGTCAACATGATAAAAAGTTTAATACAATAGGGTATTTGACTACAGTGAAAATATCAATCAAACTGTTGTTAGCTTAGAAGCAAATATTTTTATAAGCCAAGTAAGCCCAGTAATAATTTAAAAGTCCGTATGATCTTTTAACAAATCAATAATAAAATCAGTAAATTTTCATGTTTATCCACATGATTGAAAACGCACGGGATTGGCTGTGACTAAAGTGATGTCACCTACCTGTAAACATTAAATGTCAGTCGAACGGGTCTATCATTGACAATTTTTCGATTTTATTAGTTTATGTTTCTCAAACCTTTATAAAAGCTAAATAACTTTCAATGTTTATCCTCTGGAGGATGCGTATCGCTATCGTACTTTCGTAATTAACTTCGTTAAAAATATCGTGACGTCACTTCCTGACATACGAGGCACGTCATATGATCGACTGTTTTTACAAGACGTTCCCTTAAAGGTAATTGAGTATGTTTTTTGCTAATAAATATGCCTTATTTCGAAAAAAAAATCAATGACATGGGTTTCTGATACACATATGTAAATAGTAAAACACTTTCTTAAAACCTGTCAAATTCCCTATTGGTTATTGTTAGTATAATAGGTAACAACACTAATGTAGATAGGAAATGTAGATAGAATAGCATACGAGCATTCGTATGCTATTCCGTCATATAAAAAATGACGTTGACGAATAATGTCATTGATTGTTCCAGTGTGGGTCCTCGTGCACGCCGGGCGCTGTGTGGCCCACTCGTCCTTACTGCCGCCTGTGCGTTATGGTGGCCTAATAGTGAGCAGAGTAAATGAATATTTTACGAAGTTATCACAGGTCTTTTTCAACAATTCGCTGCCGCCGCCGGTATGAAGTCACGCAAACTTATAAACTACATGACGTTTCGCACACTCTTTTAAATAAAACTGTATTCAAAAATCTGTTTTACCATTCCATGGAAGTTCCCGTGAAATAAGTTTAGTTTCTTTCCAGATTGCCTTCATGTAGAGGTTGATAAAATATTATGACAATTACAGAGCGAAACCATTGCTAAGACTAAATAATAAAAAAAATGTAGACTCATAAAACTGTAATGTTTAAACCGGGTCTAAAGCATTGCAAGTCCGTCATATTAAACATAATACGGAGTTAAGAACATAATTAAAATAGCTGGGACGACATGTAACAAAAACGTTCACCAATCCGTATGGATTCAACTGTCTTCACCAGGACTATTATCGGCAGCCCTATTCTGTCCACGTACAAAAACATTCAATCAGTTGCACAAAGCGTAGTTTTTCATAATGTGACCGTTTAACATAATCCCGAGATCGGGATCCTTTGTGCGGGAAAGAAAGGAATAATCGGTGGTCATACATCTCGTCTTTATCTCGCTCGGCCGGCGGTCGTGATGGAGAGGGCCCTTTGAACTCGTTCGATATCACCAGAATAAGTAGCCACCTGGAAAAGGTTAATGAACATCCTTAATGTTTGGCGAACTGCGGTACTCTGGCTAAATTGCTGAGATTGTCGAGTATGAGGATGACGTCTTTTTAATCGACTTCCCATAGGAAAGCGGATCTCTATCCGTCGTGTATATCTTTTTCTTGTAATACAAGCAATTGATGAGATTCGGTAGTGGAACACTTTGTGCCGGTCAAGTATGAGTCAAACTCTCTCAAGGAGAGTTCCGTACCAACGTGACATATTTAACACAACATATTTCGAATAGTATTTTAGTATTTGTAGTACAAGCAGGTAGGTTGTAGGCTTGGTGGTCCCTGTAGTTCCGGGACCAGAATAGAGCTACGGTATCCCCTGCCTTTCGTAAGAGGCGACTAAAAGGGGCTTCCGGGGTTGCGGGTGGTAAGACTGGGAGCTCGAACCGCCCGGACAGCGACCCCGGGAAGGACGGCGGTATGTGTGGTCGCATACCGTTGTGCACACCAGACGGTTTGGCGAGCGTCACGCTCACCTGGGCCCGATGGGGCAACCCGCTAAGAGGACTCCGGTTGCGTTCCTCTGGAGATCCCGGAGTCCTCTACGTAGTGCCGAGGACGGCCACCGGGGGGTTTTTAGTGCGGTAAGAATCCCACATAACCCCGTGCCGCTCCCACGGCACAGGGTACCTTTTGAAGGTTTCCCCCTCGTAAACAAAAAAAAATGTGAGCCGTCACGGGACGCCTGGCAGATGTGAAACATCGACATTATTATTTTGTAAAAGTAATATGCAGAAAAGAACATATTGTGATAGGAACTAAATATGTCATAATGATAAAATAAAACATTACGATTTTTTTCCAGATAACGATGACTATTTATTGAATAAACATTTATTTTCATTAAATACAAAAATTTACGAATTTATTTCAAATCGTGACTACTTAATTATCGCACAGTCGATTGCGCATGGCGACGCGTCGCCACACCGTACACACTACTGCGTGCGGCATGCGTCGCCACGCCAGAAATCGGTTTTACGTGCGGCTATAGATGTTTCACATCAAAAAAAAAGTGTGTGTGTGTCAGCTACGACGCATGATTTGAGTTTACTCCTTACGAACGATAATTATGATATATATCGAATAGAAAATAGTTAATGACGTTTTAATGTTTTATATATTGCTAATTATTTTTATTGTACTAATTACTTTCATATGGGATTTGAACTTACTGTATTTTAAATTAATAAAAGCACTCTTGATTCATATTTTGGTTAAAAACGCTACTTCCTTTTTGAGAGGATATGATGATTGTAATAAAAAGGAGGGATTGTAATGGTAATACGTTGCCGCCCAGCGACATGTATACATGTTCGAAACGAAATGTACCGTAACCGTCCACGGACATGTATACACGGTTACGGTTAGTTTAGCACCTTCGTATTTGGCTTATTTTAAATTATCTATGTTTTATTTGTGGCTAAAAATACTTTTAATATGTAGTCTGTGAACCTATTTTACCGATACAACGCATTCCTTCACGTCACTAGTACAAAAAAATAAAATTATGACATTTCTATTCAGTGACTTCACTGGTGTTGCGCGTAAAGTGTGGATATATATGTTTGTCTCTTTCTACGTAACGCCTTAACCTTTTCGTGTTACACTTGATTTTACTCCTCATAAAATTTCCGTACCGGGCCTTATAACTCAAATCGTTTCTTAAGGAGTAAACTCCAAAAATAAAATTATGACATTTCTATTCAGTGACTTCACTGGTGTTGCGCGTAAAGTGTGTATATATATGTTTGTCTCTTTCTACGTAACGCCTCAACTTTTCGTGTTACACTTGATTTTACTCCTCATAAAATTTCCGTACCGGGCCTTATAACTCAAATCGTTTCTTAAGGAGTAAACTCCAAAAAGTTTGTAGGCTTGGTAATCAAGTCTCATTTATACTAGAGAATACCTTGGTATTAACTTGGACCTTTAAAGTGCGCAACCAAACACCTACCCACTAAGTTACGATAACGCAAACTAAACTACGAAAATAAATCAGAAAAGAAAAAATACTATGAATTTCCGCATTCATGACAGAAAAGCGGAGTATGTTCGGAGTACGCTTTATAACGTAACACAATACTTCAACATTGTGAGACGGCGATGTCGTATCTTATAAGCGGATTCCTTCCTTGCAAATTGCATGCGAGCACTCCCCTGTTACAGTTTTAATGACATGATATGGAATCCAGCTCGAAATGAAACGAAATATCATTGTGATTGTTGTACAAGTTTTTGCGAGAGCGCTTTAAGTGTTCGGGTACGAGTGGTGTTTTTGAAATGAAGACCAGTTACTTCCAGTCTCTTCCATTACATTAGTTAGTTGCGTTCAAATCGGTTCAGTTTTCCAAGATGACCTGCAGGCAAACAAAAATTATGTAATATACTAATTCGGCAACGCATCTGTGTTCGGTTTCAGAACGTGTATTGTATATGGAGTTGGTTATGGATGACCATAGGCGGCAATGGCTACTTACCATAAGGTGGACTACATGCTCTATTCTACTTCAACCTTATAAACATAGTTACCTCGTAGCAGACGAGCATGCAGTCCACCTAATGTAAGTGGCTACTACGGTCCATCGACATCTGTAATCAACCCCAGATAGGATTAGACATTCCTACCAGAAGTCGACTACAGATGCGTTGCTACCCCTGAGGACTAAGCTGTAACGCCTCGGAAAAGTATGTTCCCTTACCACATCCTTCAAACCAGAACAGAATAGCGCTTAACACTGTTGTTATGAGGTAGAAATAGGTGTGGCGGTGGTGCCGCCGCAGTCGAACCACAAAGGGTTCTACCACCTTCAATTACGTATGATGTTAACCAAATTCGTCACTTCAAACGCTTTTCATTCCGTAATCTGTTAGCATTGTCCTAAATGGCGGAGCTGCGATATGTAGTTTTAATATCGCCTGAAAAGTTGTATTGTTCGCGTAGCGGCGTCATGAACTGAAATGTAGCTGGGTAACTGCTACACTGTCAGGGTGCATATGTAAATGATATGAAATGTGAGTTAGTGATTACTTATATTCTGGTTTTATTTATTTATTTTCGTCATGAAAAATGTTGCATTTACTTAAATCATGAGGTATATAATTTATTATTTCCCAATATAATTAGGGCACGGATCGCAACTCCGAATAATACGGATTTAAGTCATATTCCCCCGCGCTGACCAAGTGTAAGTTGGTAGAGATTCTTGAGAACTTTTAAAAATAACTCACAGATTTCCTTGACCATTGAAGCAATCGATAATTAACTTTTAATATGCACGATAACTGAAAAACAATATGAGACTGCCCAGGATTCGAACCTCGGAACCTCGCGATCCGCAAAACATTTTCACATTTTCTTGCAATTAACAAGAATTCTCATTCTTTACATTATATTTTTTCAGCGAACCTATTTAAGTTTATCGCAATTTCACTGAACAAATATTATCTCTTATTGCTATTCGATATAGACAACACTCTTATCCAGGAATTACGTCACTTGATGCTAAACCTATAACTGGCACCGAAAGGGGTAGGGTCTTCTAGCGAGAGACCTAACTTACTTGTTGTATTCAAATAACGGACATGAATCTTGAAATTAGAGTTCACTTTTGAAACGTGAAATTCCCGAATGGTAAGAACATTGTAACCACTACGAATAGTCGTAACTACATTAGATGATTGTCAAGTTTAAGGCTTACAATTTTCCAATAAAGTTGAATTTTAGATGCGTGAAGATGTAGTTATGTCCCTTTGGAGGAGCTAAGCAGATGCAAAATCCGTGAAATGCATTCTCGCATTACAAAGGCGGATACCAGCATCTTCTCGCCACGCCAGTATATTTCATAACCAAATACCTTATTAAACGTCTAGTTAATGCAGCTTTTACTTTATAAAATTGGAGAATAAATTTGTATTTCATGTATAACACAGTGGGTACTGAAATCGATATATTTTTTCACTTTGTGTTCAATCTAGTCATTAGATTACAAATGAACTTGAACCTAAATATGACTTACCAACACTCACGTACGTACGCGGTTTCATTCGTACAGTATTCCTATAAAGAAAACTGTGTTTTCAAGTCAATAAACGTTTTTTTCGCTAGCTAGACGGAATTTCGATATAATTTTTAAGTCCGGTAGTAGTTTAAGAAAATATTGTAACTGACAATTTGTAAGTGCCGCCGTTAGTCTATACAAAATAAATATATTTCATTACATTTCATTTTCACGCCAACTTGCACGACGGAGTGGTAAGCATACCGGTCTGACGTGCAGACGGTTCCAGGTTCGATCCCTGGCCAGATAGGTATCTAAATGGTGAATGTAGGTTTCTGTTCTGTGTATGGTTGCTTGTGTATCCTTTTTGTATGTATTCATGGCACCATCGAACCAGAGAATCATAGTGTAACAAGTAATTAATTTAAAAAATCAAAAACCCGACTGCACCAAAAAGGCTGAAGTAGAATTTCCAAAAGCAGTGAAATAGGCATTTCATTATTTTTATCCAGATAGCCAAATACAAAATTTCATAGTAGGTATCTGCTTCAAAAACAAAAGATGTTCAAATATGTATTATTATCCTATTTTATCCTCGTAGTGCTCATTTACGCTATATAAAGAACCTATGTGTAAAATTCCAGCACACTTAAATTCAGCGGTTTCCCTTTGCGTTGATGTCTGGCACAGCAAATCACTCATTTAGAAAGACAGTCATCTCGATGTGTTATACGAGTATATATGTACTAGCTGACCCGGCAAACGTTGTGTTGCCATATAAATAAAAAAAATAAGGGTGAACAACCCTTATCACTTAAGGGTAAAAAAAAATAGATAGTAGCCTATTCTCAGACCTACTGAATATGTATATAATATTTGGTGAAAATCGGTGAAGTCGTTTCGGAGGAGTACGGTAACTAACACGAGAATTTTATATATAAGATATATTAACTGACACCCTACTGACACCCTACTCGATAGGTTTGGTTAACTTTTTTAAAACGTGTTACTATTTCGCGAAAAAATCCACCATTTACGGTCTATAAAATATATAACTTCATTAAATCAAAGTTTCGGTCATTATTTTACCTCGTTAGAGGTAGAATTTCATCATTTTTATCCAACAAGCCTGATACAAAATTTCATAGTGTTTGCTTCATAATTGACGATTGTTCAAATGAACTTTTAACCCTTATTTTACCCTCTAAGAGGTTGATTTTTCGGAGGGGGATAACTTAGTATGTCCTTGTCGCTATCCAGAAAGCCAAATACAAAATTTTATAGTAGTTGCTTCAAAATTAAAGGATTTCAAAAAAACTGTTTTCCCCTATTTTACCCTCTTAAGGGTGGAATTTCCAAAAGGCCTTTTTTAGTACTTATTCACGCTATATAGAGAACCTATGTGCAAAATTTCAGAACTATAAGGTCCTTGGTTTAGGGTGTACGTTGATTTCTGAAAAATGAAAAAGTCATTTAGTTAGTCAGTCAGTTCGTCACCGTGCTATTTTATATATATACAAATATGTTTTTATAATCTCCGTTTAATTTCCTTTTATTTGATACCCTACTCGATAGGTTCGGTTAACTTTTTTTTTTAAATGTGTTACTATTTCGCGCCAAAAATCCGCCATTTTGATTTTTTTTTTACTAACACACTAAGGACACTCGGGTCATTGAGACAAATATAATGACATCTTAACTGTTGAAATTCATCCAGCCGTTTTTTAGATCGGATCAAATAAAGAAAGACAAACATACAAGATACGCGCGAAAAACATAACCCTTCCTTGGCAGTCGGGTAAAAAGCATCTTAACTCTAATGCGTCATTAGTAAATTTCAGAAAAGTTTGAGAATATTTAATTTATTCTGTTTACTATAGATTTTCTCACGATTTCTTCTTTGTTCTCCTCCTGAGCATGTAATTATTAATTTGTTATTTAATTATTTGTGTATTTCTAACCATAATGCGTAATATATCGTCATCGCTTGATGGAACTTTCACTGACTTTGAATATTCAGTTTTCAAATGTTTTCAAATGTTCCCATCGAATATAATACAATAAGTCTACAGCCTGTGTGTTTTTACATATATTTTGGTTAGATCATAGTATCATAGTTCACGAAAAATAAAAATCGCTCGTAAGTCATTACGTTGCAAAATATTGTGAATCATGCTTTTCCACTGCGTTATTTAAAATGTCTGCTATAATTATCATCGTCAGTTGGCTGCAAGCTGTATGAAATTAAAATTCAAATATTCTGCGCTGTTTTCATATTCTTGTTCATGTTTTAATTTTCTTAAATTCCTCACTTTACTATCTTCCTTTTGCATTAATACGAATGCCCGGTTGAACGATGATAAAAACGGCGAAAATGTGTAGTTATGCATAACGATAACGAAACAATACTTGGTCTATTTTACTATTGTCTTTACACTTTTCTTTTCCACCTTTGATCATCATCATCATCATTAATCCATTACTGTCCCGTCTCCTCACAGAATGAGGAGGATTAAGCCATGAGTGGAAATGCATACCTGGGATTTGAACCACGGACCCTCGATCGAGAGGCCGAGTTTCGACCATTGGGCTATCACTGCTTTGACAGGATATTGTAATAAAAATTGTCCAACATTATTGATATTTTAAAAATAAGTTTAACCCCTACTGCTCGTAATTATATAGGTTACTATAACTTGAACATTGTTTGTGAATATTATATCATATCCAAGGTGTTATCAGAGGTCACATATTTTACATAATAACACGATTGCGTTGATAGTCTCGTATTTACAATATGTCGGTATATTATTCAAAACATTTCGATTTCGCTACTATTTGTTATTTAACGTTTGAATAATTCGTGTCTTCAAATAATATTGTACACAACTTTTGTATTTTATTTTACTTCTGTGTTTAGATTGCGTTTAATCAACTTTTGTTATTTATTTTAAAATATTGTAGATATTATAAAATACTATTGTTTATCCCATTTATGTTTTCGGGGTCTTCTTTTAGAATCACACTAGCTTAGGACTTTATAATATTGACGCTATTTTGGCAATCGGCAACAGAGGGAAAATATTGCAAGAACTATTTTTGCTTCTCAAATTGAACCCAAAATGAAGTTGAAAAAGCTGACTCCAGAACAGAAGCAATTCTACAGGGATAACGGATTCGTTCAGCTCAAGAACCTGATTCCCAAGAAGGAGTTCGAGGAACTTTCCCTGGAGTACGACAGGCTGTTCAAAAGGAAGAACGAGGCGAAGACTGAGAGTTCCTGGGTTGGAAGTGACGATAGCAATAGACAGAGCGACAGCCCTTACTCAGTAAGTCTTTTAATGTATTTTCATAGAATTTGGGGAATCGTAGAGCAAACATTATGCTGATTCGATACGGATTAGATGAAAAAGGTGGGCTTAATAGACGGTATGTATATTAAAATTAAAATTTTAGTAAGTAGTAATATAAACATTGTACATTTTTGGACTAATTTCTAGTTGTCTACCATTCAAAATGGGAGAAAAATGTTTACTGTACAACGTATGTATACGAAGCAAAGATACGCGTATTATGGCACAAGCGGTCACCCATCAAACTGCCAACCAGGACTGATGACTTGTTATAAATCCAATATAATTTACATATTAATTTACTGATTTAAAAACATTAATTACCAGGTAAAAGGAATCCACAACTTGCAGTATCATCACTCAATTTTCGGCAAAATTCTATACAATGAGAATATTCTGGATGCCCTTGAGGATATCATGGAGACGGAGAACATAGCGCTCCACCACACCAAGGCACACTACAAGCCCCCGGAGAAAGGCGCCGCTTACCCTATGCATCAGGTATGAGACATAGTATTCATTGCAATGTATGCTATTACGTATACGCCACGTATACCCTATATTACATGTGCAATAAAATTTGGTGTAAGAATAGGTAATTTTGCCATTGTAATTTACTGTATTTGTGGCAAGAATATTTATTGATTTAATTATATTTCCAGTTGTTATATAAGGTCTATAAAAATCAGTTCCTTACTTTTTATTTCTTCCATGTTTGTTAATCGTTTTTTTTTGTTTGGTACTCTAGTAGCTTACTGACGAAAATTTTTCAATATTGTGAAAAGTTAATTCGCTACGGGCGAACGCAATTTAAATACGGTATTATTGACCACATGAATACGTTTTTCTACAGGACTACCCCTATTTCCCCTACCAAAACGATTCCATGGTGGCAGCGTTCATCCACTTAGACGCAGCATCCCCTGAGAACGGGGGGTTGTTTGTGTATCCCGGCTCTCACAAACTGGGACCGCAGGAAGACTTCGGGCCTAAAGAAGGCAGTAACTTCCATTACGTTGACCAGGTGCGTAAGAAACTGTGTTTTAAAGACCCATATTATTGTAGAGTTTGGTTCTCTGCCAAGCAGACACTATGAAAGATGTATTTTGATTTTTGTTTGAGTCTAATAGTTTGTATGCTTATTTTTTGTGTCACCACCACGTGTAGCGACCACGAACAATTCTGTGGCTATTGCTACCTCTGATACTGGTATAATAAAGCACACATAAATAAAGCAAAAATACATCTGTTGTATACCTCAAATAAGAATCCCGATCTATTTGTGGCTAAATACTGATGTCCATGAGCGTTACTGACTGCTTTACGCCAGTTAGCTTATTTATATTATAACTATTTAAAATATATTATACCAAAACAAACAATTTATTACTTCTGTTTGTTACAGAAAAAGTTTCCGCTCTCCGGCGCGACACCAGTCATCGCAGAAGCAGGTGACGTGGTCATCTTCTCGTACCTGTTGATCCACGGTAGCACACCCAACAACTCCACCAGACCCCGCCGGATGCTGCTCATCCAGTACGCGGACGCACACGACAAGCCCAACGCTGGGGAACGTGGACAACCCGGCCGTGGACTTATCTTACGAGGCGTCTGCCTGGACAGAGATGCCACTGTTGCTAATAGACATCAGATAGCCTAGATATTTTTAATGTAATTTTGTGTAATTACTGCTACTTTTGTCTAAACTTATAACAATAATCATTTGAATAATACTAAATATAGGTATAGTTTTTAAAGTTATTTTTGAAATGATCTACCTACTTTGATTTAAACAATGTATGACAGCGATAAAGACCTAGTAATTTAATGAAAAAGGCGTCTCAAATTGTCTTAAATGTTAACTAGCACTGCTTCCTTTCGGACAAACGGCATGGGGAACATACTTGTATATGTACTTTTAGAAAAAAACATGTAAGTATATATGTTGGATTAATAAAACTTGAAATCCCAAAGGACGGCATTTTTATTTAATTCTCGGTCGTTATAAACGTTAATAAAATAGGTTAATTGTAATAAAATATGAGATAATATATTTATTGCATGTCGTTGCAATCCATTATATCCCACTTTTGAACGCGGGCCTCCTTTAAGACTGAGAAGGGCTTAGGCCATAGTTCACCGTGCTGGCCAAATGCGGGTTGGTAGACTTCATACAAACTTCAGGAGCTTTTTCTTAACTCTCAGGCGTGCAGCTTTCGCTTGTTTTCCTTTTTAGTAAGTACTAATCGACTTCTATTCCGCAAATACCTATCTTCGAAAATGCAGAGGTGCCTGATGCCTGGGAATCGAATATTGTACCCTAAATTTCTAAGCACTACGCTGCTACAGCTGTTTTTATCGCATGTATTCTCGAATAAATAAGTGTGTTAGTAAATAAGAGAACTATTAAATAATACGGAGCTAAATGGTCTATCTGAGTACAACAAAGTTGTTTCTTTTGAAGTACTGAATTGAAACGCTTTATGTCTGCTTTAACATTTCAAGAGTCGAGTATGTAAAGTATGTTTAAAACAGAGTCAAGCAAAGACTTCGAAAAGTTATATGTTTATAGTAGTTTTGTATCGCTGTTTCAATGGATAAATGTGAGGTATTACTATTTTGTTGTTTTTTTGTTAACGAAGCAGTTGATACCTTATTTTATTTCTGTTTGTAATCCACTAAAATTGTGCCTTAAAGTTGTGTATAGTCATATCTATCAAAAAGGAGATAACGATGAATACAACACAAGATTGCTACAAATAACTAAATAGCTACTAATTAATGTGTAAACATAATTTTTATTACTTTGTTTTTAATCGTACTTTTAGATTACAAATGAACTTCAACCTAAACCTTACTTAACACGACTCGCAAACACACGCGGATTTGTTCGTTTTTATACAGAAAACGTTTGAAAACGCGTTTTTCATAATAGTTAATATTCCTTAAAATTGGTTCAATATCTTTGACTATTAAATTGTATATAGGTTCCCATAACATAAACATAAAACATAAATATATTGTGATTATTATATCATACCCACAGTGTTATCAAAGGTCAAAAATTTTCCATAATAATACAATTGTGTTGATACAACTGTGTTTAAATATGTAGCAGTATGTATTCAGTACAATTAAAGAAACATCTCGATTTTAAATGCATTTCTTATTTCTTATCGAACTTTCGAGTGTTATGTGGTTTCAAATTATATAGGAATCGCTTATAATATATTGTGTTTACGAATAGTTTAAGATAGTTATTTATTGGCATTATTTTAAAAATATCGCTTACATTTCATTTTTGAGAATTAAAATAATAGTGTTATTTTTTATTCTTATTATTTAAACACATTATAAAATTAGTTGCTAGTTAACTTATGATATACTTACCATTATTCTTAATATTATTTACACATTTTAAAAAAAATCACTACAAGCCCCCGGAGAAAGGCGCCGCTTACCCTATGCATCAGGTATAAGAAGGTTTTGCACGATAAGAAAAAATATTTTAATTGATAGATTAAACTAGTTGCAATTTTATACAAATGTGCTAGTGTGGGTACTACATGTGGGTTTATTACAACAGTATTAGTATAACGGAGTAACAGTTTAAAAGGGCGTGACGTCAGCACCGCTGACGTCATAATTATTGTTATGATGTTGATGAATGACTCATAATGAAACCTTCGAAAGCAAACCACACGAGAATTGTTGAGCTTCGTTTATTCTTCGGGCAGCATAACGACGTCCTAAGGAGGTCCGCACTGTTCCACAGCTCCAGCAATAATGCCCCGATGTCGCCAGTACGGCCCTTTTTATAGGACCGGCGCACGTGCACTTGTTTTTCTATTGAAGATGCAGGTAGTTTTACCTCAGGTGTTTAATCATTTCATTTTATAATAGGAGAACTGCCGTATTTGCTCCGACAAGTAGAAAAAACATTTTGAAAAACAACCTTTATTTAAATGCTCTAAAATAAGAAAACTATTTGTAAATTAAATTATACCCATCAATTTATTGTATTACATGTTTTATATATAGATTTTTCTACAGGACTATCCCTATTTCCCCTACCACAATGATTCCATGGTGGCAGCGTTCATCCACTTGGATGCAGCATCCCCTGAGAACGGAGGGTTGTTTGTGTACCCCGGCTCTTACAAACTGGGTCCACAGGAAGACTTCGGGCCTAAGGAAGGCAGCAACTTTCATTATTTCATTTTTAAGATCCGCGTGGTAGAGTGGTTATCTTACAGGTGTGATAGATAGAGGGTTCCGTATTTGATCCCTGACCTGGAGATGTGAATTATAAATTTGGATTCGGGTGTTTGTAAGTTGTAAACTTTTTTCTGTGTTTCCATCGCAACTACAACGTAAGTAATTATGATTACAATGTCAATAATGTAGAGGCACCACCACTGAAGATCATCAATTGACGATCGGTGATCAAGCCTAACCTGTAAGGTGATTAAAAATGGGCATTGCGATTTTACACGGATATTGTGCAAAAATCAAAAAAATCTCTAACAGTCTTTAAGCGCGAGTCAAACTGCGTTGTGTAGCTAGTTATGTATAAAACAAATCGATCCCTACATGTTCTCTGTAACAGAAAAAGTTCCCGATCTCCGGCGCGACACCAGTTATCGCAGAAGTGACGTGGTCATTTCGTAATCGTGTAGTATAGTTAAAGTCTATTAAACAATCGTTAACACCCCGTATGGTTCAATGGTCTTGCGCGTCTGAAGCGGGTACGACGTTAATTTCCGCTATAGACATCGACGCGATGGATCTCACTTTCTTTTGTCTAAATGATTACTTATTATCTGCCCAAGACATGTACAAATCAACTAACTTCATAAATGTAGTTCCTTCAAAAATATTTTACCACCAACCCTTTGTGGTTCGACTCCGGCGGCACCATCACCACAGCTATTTCTGCCTCATAACAGCGGTGTGAAACGTTGCTTTGTTCTGTTTAGAAGGGTGTGGTAACGGCGACAGGCATTATTACGGTATTCCAGCTTAGTCCTCAGGGGGAGCGGCGCAACTGTGGTCAACCTCAGGTAGCTTCTCTGCTACTCTTATATTGTAATATAAAAAAATCTTTGTAATTCGAATTTATGTAATTTTGGGTCTACACGAATCCCTATAGTCACGAACACATAAAATGTTATTATGTAAGTTAAGTTATTATGTAATTTGCCTTAACTTTCCTAAAAATATGAAACCAAACCAAACCATATTATCGAGTGGAACATTTCCGCATAGAATGGAAATGAAATAGCTATAAGTAATAGACATAAGGATTTCCGTATGATAATATCTTGTGTGGAAAAGGCGAAATTATACAAATCGGTAGAAACGGATACTCATTGGCATGTATTATATCGCAGCTATTCACACTGATAGGATTACTATTGCGAAAACTATGCATTTGGTTATGAAACTATTTTCAAAAATATTGGGATTTGATGGTAAATTGTTCTTGTTAGATCCGAGCTTATTGAAGAGCTTTTGTGGCTTAAACGTAGTAGAACCTCCTATGGTTCGTAGCCTGAGACACCACCGCGTGTAGATATATTAGCGTAATAACAGCAGTTCTTAGCGCTACTGTGTTCCTGTTTGAAGGGTGTAGTAAAAGAGGCGTACGAGAGATAGGCTTCAGCATCGTAACAGGTACGGGCAGGGCGACGAAGTTATAATTAGGGTCAATATAAAACTATTTAATAACTATACTTCCATGTTGGCGCTCAAGTAGGATTCTAATAGTATATTCGATTAATTTTAGAAGGCTATGGGTGGCCGCGACCACTTAACTACTATCAGGAGGTTGCTACCTCATTTCATGTTGTAATAGGTTCTTTAAAATATGGAACTTTAAAAAATACAGCAGAAGTCACACATCCAGCTTTCAGGCTATTAATATTCCTTTTACTTACGAAATTCAGCTTCTGTCATCACACATTTTACAGAAGAACAGAAAGTGGAATATACTTAAAATACAAATAGTATTAGACATTGTATGATGTTCGCATACAGAACAAGTCAAGTCATATCGTCTTACAGACCATTGTTGTAGCACGATGCAAGGCAAAATGCAAGTTTCCTGCCTTCCGCAAGATGTGGGCACATATTGTGTATCGTCATAAGGCTTTCCATTCATTACAATTATTTCAGAAGTGTATCTTGTTTTTCATTTTTTTTTATAAACATATTTGTGATTTGATGAAATCGTGCTACTTTTATCGTGGACTGCCAATATAATATAATCTAGAAATAATGGATAATAATTTTCATAACTATGCATTATGCCTCAAATTAATATATTTTAAAGTCTGGAACACAATTATTCAGTCCATTATAATTGGCATGTTATATTGTTCAGGAATTCATTTTGAAATAATATTTAATCAACTCTTCTCTACAATATTTAATGAAATAGTAATCCATTAAAGTATTTTAAATATATTCAAAACAAAACATTATATTTTATTTACTTGTATATTCTTGTCTTATATTTAATATAAATTTTCTGTGAATGCCGTGTTCACCTATAATTGTGGGTACACGACTTATCTATCTAAACTTTTGCTATATATTAAATAAGTGTATGCTACGTTGGTGAACCTTTAATAAATAAATAAGTAAAAATCTGTCGGATTAGCAATATCCGGCCTTAACCGGATCACGTTACGAAGTTCACGTTGTGTGCTAATTACTGAGTGTCGTAGACCTTCAAGTTTCTGACTCCATTCGTATCCAATGCAACTCGAGGAAGTCAGCTAATACTTGCAAGTTTCCATTTCAATCCATTAGGCAGTGAGTTGCGGCCACAAGATCGCGACAGGAATAGTAATTACTTTCGGACTGATTTATCTTTAATGATTTTTAATGAACTTGTACTTACTTACTTTACTGCGTTGGCGCAACGACCCAAAGTGAGTGCCTCCAATACTAAGAGACACTACTTCTGCCTGTCCTGCGCCATCTCCAACTTGAACATTTCATTGACCTTGTAGTATTATCTAAACCAAAGGGTTTAATCAACTCCAAATACGATGAAGGTGCTGTTATAAAGCAGAAAAATGTTTCCAATGTCGAATACCACATGTTTTCCACTTTCGCTAAGTATTTAAAATCCTAGCCATAATGAGTTAATAAGAATTTATTCTCGGAAATCTTTTTAATACGATAACTCATGAGGTACCTTGCAAAGGTGAAAAGGGATGATAAGACGGCGTAGTTAAGGGAAAATTCGTATTGACACAATACAATATACGGGGAAGTAACAGAATCGTTTGTAAAATTGGATCACGACCGATCAAAATCCGATTTAATACTTACATGTTATTTATTTATCAAATGTCAAATGATATCCAAGGACGTATTCGGCATTTCTGGATTTGAATCTTGGGCCACTAATGTATGAGATTGAAATTCCACTTAGCAATCTCTGCTATCAATCTTATATTTTTTCAGCATACAAATTTTAACTATTTGATTATTGCCAGATAATGTGGTGCTAGTGAGGCATACACGTGGCAGCTTATCCCGTACCTCGTTATTTGAGCTAGAATCCCGGGCTGTAATCCGAGATTAGAGGCACGCGCAAATGAACCGACACTTTTCCTCACACCAAATATCTTTAAGATATTATTTTCTATGTACAAAAAATATTTATAGGCTATAAGTTATTTAAGTTATATAACTTAGTTAAGACGGAGTATTGTGAAGAGTTTTACTGAAGTCGATCATATGTACGTTGCAGTATCTTGGAACTAAGTACAAAGCATTCTCTTTGTAAAGTGACTCCGCTTTATCACATCTTGAAACCAGGACATTGCAGTTGTATTGCTGTTACTGTTGTTGTCTGTGGTTGTTGTTGTGTTTTACTGTTGTTATAAGATACTAATAGGTAAGACGGTGATTCAGACAAACGTCGCATTTCTCCCTCTTTAGCATATTTGTTTAATAAACATTTATCTCAGTATAAATCACATCTGTATGTAATTCATTTCTCAACATTGAACAAGTAAGAGGCAGTATCCACGGGGCTCATTATTCCAGCTCAAATCCCGAAGCGTGCTTATAATCCGGGATTAGGATCCCGTGCAAATGAACCGGCTTTCTCTTCGGCGAATTGTTCGCGCTTTTAAGAAACCTCGTTATTTCCATGTTTTTGGTATATTTTTGTTTGACTTTTTGTTTAATATTACGTTGCTATACGTACCGCCTACGTCGATGGTAGTCCTTTATAAGCTTTAATTTACGATCGTGTGTCCATAATTCTGTGAACGCATTTAAGTGTACTTACTACATGTATATTTTTATAACGAAGTTACGTTAGGTGGAATAATGTACTAAAACTTTCCGTGTGCGTTCTTGGAAATACGGTAGCGTAGGTACTCTGTGCTACATTACTTTTTAGGGTTCTATTACAAAGCTTCCGCTGTCTGTCCATCTGTCTGTCGCAGGGATCTACCCCTTGAACTGTTAAATGCGTTTACTTCAATGACTCCTCTGATAATAAATACTAAAATAAAAAAAATGTATTGTAAATTTGGTGGTACCCGTGTTCGAGTCGACTAGCAATTGTATTTTTATTGTACGAGTATTAAAATAAGAGATTCGATTTGTAATATTTTGAGGAAAAGCATTCCGTGTTTACATTCTGAAGACCATTAATATATCGCGGTCGACATATGTAAGTGTTGCGACGCAGTGTCGTAACATATTGGTAAGCTAAAGAGTATAATACACATATTTAACAAAAAATATTTTTATAATAATATTTCGGTGACTGTAGAATAAATCAAAATATCTGTTATTCTAGAACAGAAGGGATCAACAGGCTATCAACCAGCGCTCAACAGCAGTAGTGGTAGCCTGAAATAAAATCTAAAGCAGATTATGTCTGTCGTTAATTTGCGGAGCATTATCGGTAGTGAATTAAGCTTTCAAACCAAATCCTGAGCTAATATTCGGCTATGAATACAGCCGCCATTACCCGCGACAAATGCGCAATAACCGCAATTTATGCCCGCGCGATATACGAGCTGTGTTTATTCGCATCGCACACACTCTTCCTAACTGGAAAATGCTTATTGCACTTTTTATTTGTAGAAAAAATAGTGAGTGTTTTGTATAAATAACATGCAAGTGTAAATTCATTTCTATTTTATGATTTTAATGTTAATGTTGATGTGATGCCAATTTGATAAAAACGGCGTCTTAGGTCCGGTGTTTGGTTTTTATAACAATTAATAATTAACTCATTTTGACTTATTACTCAATACTCATTAAAATCAAATTACATGATCTTTACATTTTACATCAAAATTCTTTGTTATTTGATTACATAAATAGATAAATGTTATTTTTGTGTAAAACATTTTCACTAGTAAATATTAATAAATAAATGCAATTAGTCCAAAAAATCATATGAATCTGTATAACAAATTACAAAATTTCGTGAAAAAATGTCAAAATATATGAACATCTAGTATTGCAAATGAAATGAAATGAAATATCTTTATTTGTTGCAATGTGGTTACAATTTGATGTTGGTTACAGATATTATTGTTAACAATCTCACATTTGCCATATGGTGGCGTACAAATTGTGTCAATTAAAATTAATATTAAATATTAACTTACATTAAGATATACATTAGAAAACGGATACATTGAATTATTAAATTATTATTTATATTAGTCAATGCAAATGCTAAGTAGTAATTGTAAAGGGCTCAATAAAACCCTAGACAGAAAATGAACAAAATACTTAGACACCACTTTGCTAGGAATACATCGGGCCATATCCGCTGACAAATGCGCCATAGTAATAATTTATGCCCGAGTCGATATACGAGCTGTGTTTATTCGCACCGCACTTATCATCTCCCGAACTGAACGGATATTTATGGCCACACAACCCCTTTTCTTTACTGCTAGGGAAATAGAATTGCCTGTCGTTAATCATTCGGGAGGCAAAGAGCACTGATAGTAACGTGGTGCGAAATTCCACTTTATTCTCTTTTACCGGGTTGGTATTGTAAACACCTGTTTTTTGCTCGTGTTAATAATGTTTGTTTATGTACGTTAATTATGACATAAACTTGATAAACTATCTCAAATTCAAGCTTAAAGATAAATAGAGAAAGTACTACGGAATATTGGGTAATAATTAAGTATCGAAGAATATCCTAATCTTTTCTAAAAAAAAAGACAAGCTTTTTACGGACCATCTAAACTCTAACGGCCTGACTAATTCTAATTGCTTTAATGTGTCTTCGGGGAAATAGAATGTTTTTACGCCTTAATGCATATTTCCGACGGAGATGGAGCACCGTGCGACGGGACAATCCCGTTCGTAGAAGGATGTACCTTTTTCCTAATAATGGAACGTGATGGATAGATGAAAGATATCATTTGTTAAGGAAAGTGCGTATTTATGTACAAGGTATTGCAGAGGGAATGGTAGATAACGATTTTGAAACAGAATCAACCGAAGTATGAAAATATTTGCATATTTAATAGCAAAATAGTAAATGTACATACAAGTTTGTAAATGTCCCCAATATGTAACATAGGCGTTATAACCTTAGAACTCAAGTTAAAATCCCTACATAATCTTCAATATAATTATGACGTATGTTATACTAACTTCGAGGACGAGGGACTATTTATTTATTTGTGGTATCTAATACTTAATACTAAAATAATAGCCAATAATGGATTTACATTATACGTTATAGATATAGTCACTGAATATATGTGTGCAATTGTGCATGCACATTGCACATGCTTGTTAAGAAACATGTTCAGCTAAGTTTTATATTCTTTTGCATTACACAGCGATATTTTTTTTTATTTAGCTCGTTTCCAAATCTCATCGTAAATATTTTCCACGTAAAATATTCAGTGTAGAAGCGAAGCAGGCGATATATCAGCGCGGAGTCGCGACTGTTGCGCTAATTCAATATGGATGCGACGTCTTCATGCGCGGTACGTTTCTTACAATGAGTTGTAACATTTTTTTTTATAATATAGGAGTAGCAGATGGGTATGCAGTCCACCTGATGGTAAGTGACATCTGCCGTCCATGGTCATCTGTAATAAAACCCAGATAGGATTAGATATTCCCACCTGAGGTCGAACGCAGATGCGCCGCTACCCTGAGGACTAAGCTGAAATGCCTCGGATAAGTATGTCTCCCTTACCACATCCTTCAAAACGGAACATAGCAGCGATTAACACTGCTATTATTAGGCAGAAATATGTGTGGCGGTGGTGCCGCCGGAGTCGAACCACAAAGGGTTCTACTACCTTCTAACAACCATAGATATATAATATTACGTACGTCAGTATAATATATCTACGGTTACAACAGAAGAATACAGTCATATTTAGTGCTCGTCTAATAAAATAACAAATGTTCCTATAGTTTTCACATCCAGTGCCGCTAAACTTATAATGAACATATAGAACCCGATACTATATAATCCATAGCTAGTTGAAAAACTTTTCTTTCAGGCTCAATGAGAACCTTGTTAGAACTTGCTACATCTTATTACGCTAAAGTATCAGTAACCTTAACGTTTACATACTTATATCCACATTTCAGATTATAGGAGAATAGAGAGAGCAAAGGACATACGTACTTAGAGAAAAATCAGAACCTTATTTTTATTATAATCAATAAGTAGTATTATGTAACATTTTGTTCTTATTTGGAAATTACGATTTGGTAGAACGTCCACACATATTGAACGTATTTTAGTGATTTGTGCTGAAGCTACTTTAGTTGTTATGCTGGCGGAAGATTTTAAATGGTAAAGTAGTTTATTATAAGAGTATCTGTTATGAAGTTTCCTTCCGCGCTTCATGTCTACAGACGAATCATCTTGGAAAGGCGTAGACCGTTATTGACTTTTGAAAATATTTCCTTACTTAATCTAATTAAAATAAAATATTTTAATTTGATTACTTAATATTACGTAACGGTGTGATATAAGGACGAGTGTAAACGTCGCGGGGTGACAAATGACATGGCGCGCGAAGCCGTCTCTGTCACACTAATTATGACGCGAAAATATTGTGTTAACACACTCCTCGGTGCGAGCATGTCTCAACATTATATTTTTCTCGAGTAAAATTATATTTACTCGCTCGTAAAGAGATTAATAATTTCATTTCTTGCTTTGTTGTCATTTTAGACTCGTGAATATTTTAATGCTTAAGTAGAATCTCCTGTTATAATGTGATGAGTGTTTATATGAGTAGATTGAAGAAGGTTGAATATTAAAGTCCCATTTCATATTTTCTAATCCGTTTCAAATGTTTAATTCTTTGATTAATTAAGCATGATGTAATATTTTAGGCTTTCACTAGCTGCAAGAAAGATCGTGTCCAGCATAGGGACATAAAAAGAGTTATAGCTAGCTGATCTCTATAAGGCGTAGTGGCAGCTTTACTCGAGCAGGTTGCATGCTGTTATATTCTATACCACTCAGCATGTGAAATGCTTATGACCAAATAAAAATTGATAGTCCATTATGGTGAGGCGTACCTTTTCCTACAGTACTTAGTAATAAATCATAACTTCATTCATTGTAATAGAATCTAGGTATACTTGATTGAGTAGCTAGAGAGCTAGGAATAGACAACAAAAGAGACTCGGGTTATTATTCTTGCGGAGAATATTGTTTAATTATTCACAGATAGTAAATAACGTTGTAACGTTAAGTAATGGAATTGATCGATGTTATTGTACAACAGTTTCATTGTTTGGGATACTGTCTAGATATTCAATAATATAATAATAATAATTATTCTTATTTATTGTTTGGGATATTCTCTAGAGATTCAACAATATATTGAACAAATAAACAAATTTACAAACGGTATTTGTTAGCAACAATAGTAAAAGATTATGTTATAGTAAACTGTGTGTGTGTGTATTTCTATAATCAACCTAAGATGGGATTAGAGTCCTGCCACAAGTCGGTAAAAGGTGCGTTGCTACCCCTGAGGATTAAATTGGAAGGTATAATTGTCTCTTCCTATGTACCCTTCAACCAACATAGTAGTTCAGTTATTTTATGTTCGAAACAGCAAAAGGCGAAACAAAAAAGTTTTAGTGACTCTACCATAGCTCTACCATATGGTAACCAGTGGTTACTGGCAGCCATGAACATAATGTACTAAAACTGTAATGAATGACAAATGGGTTTCACGTCCTACTTGAGGTCAGCCACAGACACCTTACCTGTGAGAAGCGTAATCACCATTTAATATATTATGAAATGGCGCTATTCGATATTCTACGAGATGGCGTTAGTGGACGTAATGAATCTAAATTGTTTTAATAAGTTTAATGAAAATGTATATGGACAAAGTGTATCATACAACACCGGAATCGTTGTTTAAACACAAAATATAATGTAGAGTGATAATTAGGGAAAAATAAATAGATTCACGCACCTATACTCTTTTTCTATACATACATACATATACAAAGATATACAATTGTGTTTTTCATATGAACGTTAATTAAGAGGAAAAATTATTGTAACTACGGGGCAAAAATTTAAGCTATTTCTATAGAAGTAACTAACAAGCATGCAGCACATCTGTCTGTGTACATCTGTACCAGCCTCAAAATATCTATTTGAGGTGGATTTCAGATGATGATGTCTACATTAGGGCCATCGTAAATGTCTTGCTAAGGGCTAAATTAGAACGCCTCACGGGCCCACACTTTTTAAGCCAGGACTTAGAATAATACCGCTGTTAGCAACGTCACAAATATAGAAATTATACCGAAGCAGAAAGCCTACGAACGAAAAACAAATTGTTTAGTATTTTTCGCTCTGTCACGCCAATCTGCAGCGCTGGGAACTTAAATAAAACGCGGGGAAAACAATAAACAATAAACAAGAGGCGTTAGCATAAATTGCGAGAACGAAGAACATTCCTCAAGTTATGTATTCACGACTAGCGAATTTCGCGCCCATACCTTGTATCGACTATAAATCAAAATCGGAAGTCCTCACAATCCTAAAGGTACTGGTGGCAAAACAGACAATATTGGAAAATCGAGCCTAATACTTATGAATAGGGTTGTGGCCAAAAAAACCGAGTGCACTACTTTGTTGGTATAAATATGAACAATTTTATCAAAGGAAACAAATCGGTCGCAATTCAATTACAGTAATGGCGGCGGATCGGTTCCGATTGGAGGCTGCGATGATGGATGCGCCGGATTAAGATCAACGTTTCGATATTGCGGTTCGATTCCCCAGGGTTATTGCACACTAAGCTTGTTGAAATAGATTTAAAAGTTGTTGCTAGCAATATTTTAGCAGAGATTGGAAAAAGGGCTAAAATTGCTGGAAAACAAGGGAGTAGTAAACATTTCCATCTCCCTCAAGATTTGGGTTTCAAACTCGTAGTAGCAGATCGTAAAACGTATTTAAGAAATGAGTTATTACTTATTTTTGAAAAAAAGAAGCGAAAGGAAAGCTGTTTTTAAGAGATGTCCACACATTTTCAATGTACTTGGCCCGGGTGGGCGATGGTCTTAATTCAATTGTTTTGAGTCATGCACCAAAATGTACCCGCTCAATGAATGAACGAACCCAAGGTATTGAATATGTTGAAAGTTGCACTTTTAACGCTGTTTATATGCCACAGCTTTTCACAAAGGCTGTGGCATATAAACGTATTTAATTTATCGTACCTTTTGCTTTTATAATATCTCGTCTTGATAAAATTGTTTCGAGATATATTGTGTCTATTTAAATTTAAATCTAAATTAATAAAATACAACACCTATCTTGTTCGTATTAAATAGGTATCATTGAGGCGTCTCGAATAGTTAATTTAAAGGATATTAATAATTTGGAAGTTCAAGCAGAGACTTGACTTCGAACTCAAGACCTGCGGAATTTCATACCACCATCATTTCATATTAATTAAATTATATACTCAATAAAAGATGTGTGCAAATTTACGACCTTTAAATAAATATAATTTGATTAAAATGCCGACAATGCCACTTAATCAAATAACTGCATGAACAACTTCGAGGAATCGCGAATCCATTACACAATGAGATAAAAACTGCAGTATTCGAATCCTTATTAACCGTGCTTTTAATTTTCATCTTTTGTATTGTAAACTATGGCATCCTGCTGTGAGTATTAATTTTTCCGCGCCGAGCTCATCCATCATTGAGAGGCATTTCATTGAGAATTTTAATTATCTGGAACAAATCTTAAAGAGAAATCTTGCAATAATACCATGATTTGAAGACAATGGCTCAGTGCTTAAGATTGAGATACAACGGATTGAGTTTTCATGTTCTACGTAATCCTTACTCCTTACTAATATTATAAATCCGAAAGTAACTCTGTCTGTCTGTCTGTCTGTCTGGTTGTCTCTTCTTCACGCCTAAACCACTGAACCGATTTTAATGAAATTTTGTACAAAGATAGTCTGAGACCCGAGAAAGGACATAGGATAGTTTTTATGCCGGATATCTCACGGGAACTAGGGATGGCGATCTAAGATCGATTAATCAGAGAATCGATCTTTTTGACCAAAAAAATCGATTACTTTAATCGATATTAGTAAGGATTTAATCGTTAACTATGCATTTGATCAAGTGATTTAGCAAAGTTATTGTCCATGAGCTCACGAATGTATCAAAGTTGGTACGACCAATTTTCGCCAGATGGCGCCACTGTCATTCCAATGAATGTCATTTTAGTTTTATGTATGTTAGTATGTCATATTATTTTCTTTTAAACGCGGGCGAAGCCGCGGGCAGAAACTAGTGACGTTATAATGAATTGATGACTAACTTAGTGGGGCTGTCTATTGGCTTGTCACGCAGGGAGTTCAGGAGGCGGCCTCTAGATCGAGGGGTCCAAAGTTCAAATCCCAGGCTGATCCACCTCCGACTTTTCCAAGTTATTTGCGTATTAGAAATTAATTGTCACTTCCTTAAACGGTTAAGGAAAACATCGTGAGGAAACCTCAGAGGTTTATTAAAAACAATCTCAATGGTATGTGAAGTCTACAAATACGCACTTAGCATGACTCTGGCCTAATCCTTCTCACCTTGAGAGGAGATCCGCGCTCGGCAATGGGACAGTAATAGGTTAACGATGCAGGGAGATCATAGAAAACATGGTAAGCACAGTGGCTATCACCCACCAGAATGACGTTAAAAAACAAAATGGCTCCAAAATCCTCAACGAATGGTGCTGGCAGTTTTATTTAAGTTTAGAATGTACTGTTCCGAGGTCCAAACGACGTTGTTTTCTGTTTTCAACGTTTAGGTTACTTTAGCTCGTGATGAAATTTTGGATAAAGGCCAGGGCGCTTTTAATTTGGTTGAAATTTTGTTTCGTATCATGGTTAAAATAGTTTTCGGTAATAAATGGAGCTAAGCTTTTTGCTATCCACTAATTGCGCTAAAGCAAGAATTTCGGCTCGATTATAAATGTCAAGTTTAAGTGAAAACCGGAGAATTTCAAGTTGGCTGAAAATACTGCCATACTGAAACTTTGTAGTATTTTAGTGCAATTTTTTTTTAGGAAATTTCGAATCGGGTGTTTTATTCACATTTAAAATGGCTAAGGTTGAAGTTAGCTATACTCGTACTGCCAAAGTAAGTACTGCACCTTCTAAGGAAATTATACAGAACTCTTACGAAACTCTTAGTAACGTGTGTTTATTCACAGTGTTTATTTAGTCCGTTAAAACAAGTAATACTAGATGGCATGCATTTAAATTTTAAAATAACCTGAATATATGATGATGAATAATATGAACGTAACTTAGAATATATTGTGTAAGAAATAAAGTTTCTGAGCTCCAAGAGAATATAACTTGATAATAGTTATATCTGATCTCTAGAGATTAAACAGTTCCACCAACAAGCGGGATTCTGTAAGCGAACGAGACTTGTCTACAGTTACAACGAAGTCGTTATCCCTAAGCCCAATGGTTTGAAGAGTAAGGTTCAAGATTGACTGAGTGACGAGCCGTCGTGAGATGCAAGACAACTAATTATGGAGACAAACAGTTTTCTGGAGCCAAATACAGGGAATGCTAATGTACTGCTGTCCTTTGTCCTGACCGAGGTCAATGAGACTGCGGTTTGGACGAGAGGGAATGAAACAACTGAAATACTTTACCATCAGATTTTTACTACGAAGAAGCCTACGAATACAGTTTATGAAATGAAAGGAGTTTATAAACAAACAGTAACGTACGTGATCAATTCGATATATTATTAAGTAGTGTTGTTTATGTCGTTAAAAGTTGCTCTAAAGTCGAAGGAAAACCTCTTAAACAAAATATATGTAAAGCATACTATTTGGCCTGCGTTGTGGATTATGGGTAATCCTTCGCAGATATATCGGAGATCCTTCTTCTTATGAGAAGAGACTGGTGTTTCGTAGTAGGACATATGTATATAATGAATTTTTATAACTGATTGTTATCTACAATAATTATTTATGGGTCTTCAAAATACGGCAAAAGGAAATGTAGGATTATGACAGTCATTAAAAGTTACTACCTAATACTAATTCATATTACAAACGCCATAAACAATTATTTATTCTGGAATCGAAATAACAAACAAAATATTCGACTTTGTTAAGTAAAACTTTCTAGTTTAGAGTAGAGTAATCGGTATTACCTACTCTATTTACTTTAGCGAAGCTCATGGGAGTTGTAACAGTTCTAGCGAAATCTTTTAAGAGCCTTTACCTATTTTACTACTTATACTTTTAAGATACTTATAATTTACGACTAAAACTATTCAATTTTAATGTATTGGATCCAATAAGATAAAAGCATAGGGCGCTGACTGTTATCTTCTTTATGCCCCATTGTTGCAAGGGCCCACGACCGTGGGATGCCTGAAACATATTCCATGCTGTTCCAATGGAGTTGGTGGACAAGACAGATATTTTAAACTATCCATTATGCCTCCTGGAAGCTATGACGACTGCTTAGTGCTAAACAGCGGAGGCCAACGGTTGATGTGCTCTTCGAACTAAAGAAGCGCACAAATTTCTCAACACCACGTTCAAGTCGGGCAGTTTCGATCGTGTTCTGTATTGCGTAAGTTGTAATTAGGCTACACAAAATCTAGTACTTCGCTTTGTCCACCGAAACGCAGTTCAATTTTAAATCAGATTTTGAATGTAGATTATAATTGGTCAGTTTACTTCGAAGTGACCTAAAGTTAACCACAAAGCTTCATTCATAAATAATGTTAGTAAATTATATCACTATTCAGTTTCATAAGTTTCAACGGTTAATAAAGTTACTCGTTTCTCCAATTCCAATAGTTGTTTATAAATAAAAGTACGCTTGATGTCATATGAAGCGGAATATCAGGAAGGGTCAATATAAAAGTTGTCTCACATTTTATTTATGGAACTATAAATTACGGGGCACTTGAATACAATTTCTATACGTTTCGATACTAGACCGCAAATATGGTCCGATAAATTGCTAAGAATTGAATGCTTGTTATCGTTTATATGTAAACCTTAGTATGGTCGATATATGGTGGATATTCAAACGTTTGCTTGTTGGTAAGGTATTGTCTGGAAGGAGAGAGGGCAAAATGAATATGTTAGCCATTTGTAAAGCAGTGGAGTAGCGACAGATGTGTTGGACATGTTTGTTGTGTGATATCTGTTATCCTAATGCCCCCGTCCCGCGATAACCACAATAAATTGGAATAAAATAGTTTCGTATTTCTCGCCACGTTTCTGTAAAGGCCTGTCCAGAATACGTCAAATACATGTGGTCTAGGGTCCACAAAGGGCACGCAGGATAATAGATACATTTTAATGATTAGATGTGCTAGTTGCTAGAAGAAGTAGGGACCCTTGTTTGATCTGGTTGGATTAAATATACAATTCCTGAAATGCAGTGAAAATGGTATTGAGTTTTGCGGGTATTAGAAATTCATTATTATCTGTTGTTCTAATCTAATAAGACTTAATTATCATCTGCTTGAGAGAACTACTATAAAGTTTATATTTAATTGCCCCTCTTCTCTAAAACTTGAGTCGAGTATTGGAAAACGTAGGTAAGTTTCCATTTATGATGCTACGATTTCTGTTAATATTCTTAAGTTATTAAAGAAAATGAAATCACCACTACTACATTTTTTTCCGCAAACAGCAAAAATTGCACTATTATATTAGGTTTTAGGTTAGGTTAGTAATTCCTATTGGTGGCGAAAAGATGCATTCACAGATTGGACTTCAAAAACATTTTATGAGCTATATTGACAAATGCCCAAAACAGCAGTTATCACTTACGACTTTGTTTTAAGAGTAGGTAATCTGTGAGTCACTTTTCTACTTCTGCAACATAAAAACCTACATTAAAAAAGGCATTCAGTAAGAGAAGGTGAAATTTATGATACATTAAACCCAACAATATTACGGTAAGATGGTAGATTACGTAAAAGTCTCATAAATCCATCCAGTGTTCGACGACTGTACATAAAAAGAATTCATTCGAGCTTAGCTGAGCATCGAACCCCCATTTCAATCCGATGTTTTCATGAAGGAAAATATGTATCTCATTTCAGACGTCTACATTACAAGGAATATTGAATGCCGACGCAACGCACGCTCGCGGACGTAATATCGCCAATTTTACGGCCGTCGGCCACGACCGTGCTTGGTACGGCATATGTGGGTATCATTTGCTGAATATCAAATGAGCTACAAAAGATTTTTTTAGGCTTTATGGTTTCGATATACCGTATATACTAAAAACCGTTTTCGTTCATATATCGTACCATATCGATACATCTATATATATAAAAGCGAAAAGATACTCACGTTCAAAACGTATTAATCAAGGTTTTGACTAAACTACTGAAGCTACAATCATGAAATTTGAAATATAGCTTCATTTTATAATGTAGATGCGCACTAAGAACGGATTTTTTGATATTCCACCGTTAAGGGGGTTAAATGGGGGTTGAAAGTTAGTATGAAAGTCCGTCAGTATGAAAGCAAACTGGATGAAAATTGGTATTTAGCTTTCTGATTTAAAGTAATAAAAATCTAATCTAAGGGTTTTTCCAAAATCAACCCTAAAGGTGGTTAAATAGGGGTTGACAGCTTTTTTAAATTTTGCAATTTTGAAAGCCAGCACTATGAAAGTTAGCCATTGCTTTACTGGTTACATGTAATAAAACTTTAGTTCTACCGTTTTTGGAAAATCAACCCCTATGTGGGTTAAATAAGGGTTGTAAGATTGTATGAAATTCCCCCAGTTTTAATGTAAAGTCTATGAAAATCGATATTTGGGTTTTCGATTAAAAATAATTAAATATGTATTTCACCATTTTTGGAAAATCAACCCCTAAGTTGGTAAAATAAGGGTTGACAGCTTATTTTAAAATTTGCCAATTTGAAAGCCAGCACTATGAAAGTTAGCCATTGCTCTACTGGTTAGATATAGTGGAACTTTAATTCTACTGTTTATGGAAAATCAACCCTTATGTGGGTTAAGTAAGGGCTGTAAGTTTGTACGAAAATCCCCCAGTTTTTATGTTATCTCTATGAAAATCTGTATCTAGCTTTTTGGTAGAAAATAATTAAATACCTATTTCATTGTTTTTGGTAAATCAACCCTTAAGTTGGTAAAATAGGGGTTGACAGCTTATATTAAAATTTGCCAATTTGAAAGCCAGCACTGTGAAAGTTAGTCATTGCCTTCCTAATTAGATATAGTTGAAATTAAATTCTACCGCTTATGGAAAATCAACCCTTATATGGGTTAAATAAGGGTTGTAAGTTTGTATGAAATTCCCTCAATTTTGATGTAAAATGTATGAAAATCGGTATTTGGGTTTTCGATAAAAAATAATTAAACACCTATTTTGCATTTGGCTTTCCTGTTGGAAATAATAGAACTTTTTAGATGGTAAAATAAGGGTTGAAAGTTTGTTGAGACGTCCGCAGATTTTGAAGGTTATGAAAATTGGTATTCAGCTTTCTTATTGAAAATAATAAGATAATAGAACGCCTATTTTACCGTTTTTGGAAAATCAACCTTTAAGTTCGATTAATAGGGAATAGAACTTTATTTTAAAATTCGTTAATTTGGAAACAAGGATTGTAAAAATAGCATTTAGCATTCTGGTTCGAAATAATAGAGCTTCTTTAACACCGTTTATGGAAAATCTACCCTTAAGAAGGTAAAATAGGGGTGGAAACTTCGTTTAGAACTCCGCAGCTTTTTAAGCAAAGTATGAAAATTGTTATTTGGCTTTCTGATTGAAAATAATAGGACACCTATTTCACAGTTTTTGGAAAATCAACCCTTAAGGTCGTTAAATAGGGGTTGTAACTTTACTTTATAATCCGTTAATTTGGAAGCAACCACTATGAAAAATTTTCATTGTACTTAATGAAGCATCTCAGTCACTGTTTTTTTTCTGTTTCAGCATTTTTAGAAACTCAACATTCAACCCCATTAGGGTACTATAAGTAAAGATTTTTTTTTAAAAACCGTTATTGAAGTTACTTTCTTTGGCGTGTCTGGAAAAAGAACAGAGTGCAGAGAAGTTTAGTGTAGGGCGAAATTCCACGGGCCATCGTAACATATATTTTAATAACATGGGAATGTATTGCGCGTGCTGAAGTGCAGAACAGCGGTGTTTTAGGGTTCCGTACCTAAAGGATAAAAAACGGAACCCTATTACTAAGACTTCGCTGTCTGTCCGTCTGTCCGTGTGTTACAGGGCTCTATCTCTGGAACCGTAACAGATAGACATTTGAAATACTTACAGAGGATGTATAACGGTGGCCGCTATAACAATAAATACTAAAAATAAAAAAGGTGAAAACAAAAAGGGGTCCCCATACAACAAACTGCTATTCGATATATTTCCAACTAACTTTTGAACCGTTAGAGGTAGACAGTTATTCACAATATGTGTACTTTAATTGCTGCTGCAATATTAAATACTAGAAATTAAAAAAAAGAAAATTTTGGTTGTACACCTCCAGGTGCGGGTTTGACTTGCACTTGACCAATTAAAAACAATTAGTAACGCGCGTATTTGGTATACTGATTAGGTATACCAACATTTTGTCCTGCCCCCTACGGCAGGACAAAATGTTTGGTTGTGGTTATGCGTGGATTAGTGATGGTGATGTGGTAGACAAATAGACCTTGGATTAAAATTTTGGGCTAGAACAGGGCTACAGTATTCCCAGCCAATCGTACGAGACTAAAGGGGGAATTCTGGAGTTGCGGGCGGCAAGAATGGGAGCTCTAACCGCCCAGCCAGCAACCCTGGAAAGAACTACTGTATGTAAGGCGCCATATGGACGGTTCCTAAGGAATAGTGTAAATAATAATTATTTTATCCTACATGAAACTTATATTTTAAAGAAAGTCTCATTACAGTCCACTAATTAGAGTTTTAGTGTATGTTTCTGAAGAAAGCTTGACCAACTTAGGTACACAGTGACGAAAAAAAAAGCTTTTATTAATTAAAAATTAATGCTACTATGAATAAATATTAATTTACGACAACAGTTATTTGTATGTCATATCATATTTTTTTACGCGGGCGAAGCCGCGGGTTCTGCTAGTTGCTCTTATAAAAAGCAAACGTATAGGTATCACGAAATAAAATTTAAAATGGTTCTTTATCTATTTTTTAAGTATTTGCTGCATCACTCTTCGAATTTTAATACTCCCTTGGTGAGAAAGAGATGACCTGAAATCAATGTAATGTGCAAAAACAGTGCGTTTGTCATTGTAAACTGCAACTATCAACTAAAGATCCGGCACTAAACTGTGCTTTTGATATTGATTCCAGTTTTCTCATATCTCATCTCAGACGGTTTCTCATATCGATATCACTGTCAACTATGTAACCGTTTAAACTTAAACTGAAAACGGCCATATATCAATTCTGTAGCTCTTGATTTATGTGATATTTGATTCAAGACTTTCTATTGAAAGATATCCTAATGTCCTGACGACTGTCCCAAGGCGGTTTGATGTTCGCAAATCGATTTTGTGATTAAGGGCGCTTGTGATTACGTTGTTTTTCAACTTCCATGTTTATTTAGCACGGTTCTGTCGTGAAGTTAAATGAACGTCTTTCGTTTGATAAGTTGGCTAGATGAGTTTTTTGACCTAAATTCACTCGTAATCTACTGATGACTGACAGAGTAAATATTAATGTGAATTAGTTTAATGTTTATAAATCCATAGTAGGATTAAGCGAATTTAACATATGTGTCTACTTTCAATTTGATTACATTGACTCCTAATGGATTAAAAATAAAAAATAACGGTTTCTATGTCTGAAGTCTTTCTTTATCTCTTTCTCGATACAATAATAGAGCTACGGTATCCCCTGCCTGTCGTAAGAGGAAGGGAAGGAGAGGGGTCTAAACAGGCACGCATGCAGTACGCTTAGTATGAGTTTTTACGTTTGATCGAAAACGTTCACCGTTTACGTTTTGGTTCACAGAGTACCCCGTGGACCGTATTGGAACTAAAATTGCATTGTTGTATTTATATTTGTAAAATTAAACGTCGTTATAGTTTATTAAAATTCTTAATGCGAAATGTTAGTTCCGATACCGTACACGGGGGCGCTGTATGTTCAGAACGTGAACGTCAACGGTGAACGTTTTTGAGCAAACGTAAAAATTCATACTAAGGTTATAGTTCGCCTGATGGTGTAGCAAAGTAAAACTAAAAGTAAAACAGTACCTGTATCCCACAATCGTGTCAGTAGTTTGTGCAGTCTTTGATAGACTTCACAATGATGTCAACTTCTTGTTCCCACTGCCTTATCGTGCAGTTCTATTGTCGAACAGCACGCAACAAGTTCAGCCTGTAAAAGTTCCGTCTTAGTTCAAATGGTACTTATTTCAGACTTGGCAAGCGAGACCTACCTTATGATGCGTTATTGTTGGTATTTCAAATGACAGAAATAGGAAATCTGCCAACAGGTGCCACCGATACCCATATCTACTCTTATTACAAAGTTAAGTTGCATTTTACTTGAGTATATTTACGCCAGGCACTTTCTCTCAGTTCTCAGAAGTTCTGAAAAGTGGACGGCAAATACTGTATGCAAAATCGCAATCTGTAATATTTGCAGTTTTTGTAAGTTAAAAATTACGAGTAGACTCGTAATTTTTAACTTACAAAAACGACTCCTCTCAAAATGAGAAGGATAAGGCCATAGGTCACCGCTCTGGCCAAGTGTGAATTGGTAAACTTCGCAAACCTTAGAAAACTTGTTTATTTTACTTAAAGATTTTTCAGGTATGCAGGTTCCTTCTCGACGTTTTCCTTCATCCTTTAAGCAAGTGATCATTATTTTTTAATACGCGCATTAGTGCAAAAAGATGTGCTTGCCTGGTATTTGAACCTCGGGCCCCTCGATCAAGAGGCCATGTTTCTTAACCTCTAGGCTATCACGCCAATTAAATACTTAAGGTCAAACCTCAGCAACCACATTGACATCAGGCTAATTGCAATAAGTACACCGTAAATTATTAAAGCAATAGATCAGTTAATGTTACGCGAGATTAATGCGATATTAACGCATTATCTCGCCGCCTTAATGGCCTTGTCATTAGGTAATTAGCAAATTGCAGGCGTAATATTAATGTTCAGGCAACCCCCACATTAGTAATGGTACGATGCATTTCACTTGTATTGATGTATGAATTAGGGTTTTTTTTTTGTAATATTAGAGGAGCAGAGGAGTATCCAGCCCTTCTGGTGGTAAGTGGCTATTGACTCCCATGGACATCAGTAATCAACCCCAGATAGGATTAGATTCCTACCGGAGGTATTAGGCAGGAATAAGTTATACCTCCGCTGTCTGTTCGTCTGGCACGAGGCTCTTGAAAGGTAACATGAGTAGATATCTACTGTTTTTTTTAAATAGTATGTATTATTTTGAGGGTGGTAGAACCCTTTGTTGATTCGACAATGGAGGCACCACGGGCGCATCATTTCTACCTAAAAATAGCGAAGTTAAGCGCTGTTCACTTCCCGTTTGAAGAGTGTGGTAAGAGAGACATTGCAACTTAGCCTTCAGGGGCAGGAACGCATCTATGCCCGATTTTGGGTAGAACTCCAATCCCATCTGGGATTGATCAGGTAGACTGGAAGTTCCGTAGCTATTTTTTTATAATAAAAGTAGCTGAAGGTAAACCATAATTAAAGTAGGTGATAGTTCATCTTCTATTCGCCATTTATTACAAAGTTCCTTCGCATTTTCGATATTATGACAGTAAAGATTGTTTATCCTAAACAATATCAATCTACGGCGCCTCGTTGTGAGTACAATGGGAAAGATTCAAAAGAACCCTTTGCAAAATAATGGCGTAGTTTGCCGTGCGTTCCCATTACCAGACAACGAGGTGAAAATATACTGCCGAGATGTGCACGTTACCTGTTGCTTTTAAAGGTTCATTTTACGATGTCCCGTTAGGAATTTAAATGGGAAAAAATAAAATAATTAGGAAGCTGATATGCGAATATTTTTCATGGTGGTACATTGAAAATATTATTCGTAATTGCTTGTTTGGTCTATTTATGCCATCGTCATTAATCCGTTATTTATTTATTATACTTAATTTTATTTACAAATTTGTGTACACAGAGACATAACAAAAAAGGAATTTAAAAGAAATATAGTACAGGGGACTACTTATTTCAACCTGAAATTTCTTCCAGCAGCCCCTATGGTCGTAAAATTTATGTGATAGGCAAATATAGTGTGCACAAAACAGATAGGTATGATAGATATATTATCAAAGACATATAAATATGTACAAATAAATACACATAATATATACATATGTATAATATATAAACATAATATTTAAATACCTATATATACACCTAATTATGAAAGAGATAAATAGTGCTCTTTTACTTTTTGTTTTTGTTTAAACAACACACTGTTAGTGAGACAAATATGAGGCGGAAGTGAATTACATAGTCTAACTGCATGAACGGAAAAGAAGTAGGAGTAAAAAGAAGTTTTGTGGGAAGGATAAGTAAGAAGGGATTTCAGATGGGATCTACAGGGTGCCAGAGAAGGCTGTGTATACGAAAAACGGTGTTTCAGATACTCTACGTATCCGAGGATGGATTTTCCAGGGTATTATAAAGGAGGCAGAGCATACGAGTATTCCTGCGAGAACGGAAATGAAATGAAATGAAATGAAATGAAATGAAATGAAATAAAATGAAATGAAATGAAATGAAATGAAATGAAATGAAATGAAATGAAATGAAATGAAATGAAATGAAATGAAATGAAATGAAATGAAATGAAATGAAATGAAATGAAATGAAATGAAATGAAATGAAATGAAATGAAATGAAATGAAATGAAATGAAATGAAATGAAATGAAATGAAATGAAATGAAATTTATTGGGAGCCACTTGAAATCCTTGCGAAAATTAGAGACACGATCAAACTTCCTTAAATCAAAGATGAATCTAATACAGAGATTTTGCAAGCGCTCAAGTTTATTTAATAGCTACTCTGTGGCATCCAAATAGCAAGCCTCCGCATAGACTATTTATTGTCCCACTGTTGGGCATTGGTTTAATCTTAGAATGACAAAGGTTCAGTCTACCTTTTTCCAATACAAATAATAAATACAATTGCTTTAATAACAAATAGAATAGAAAGGGTTCCTCTCTTATACATTCGTAACATAAATATTATGAAAAAACATATTGTTTCATAAGTAAATATCATAAATAAAGCAATATCTCATATTTATGGCGCCAGTTGTTGCTTTATAAAGACAATTCTTTATTATACTATCAACTGATATTTTGTATAACACAGATGTATTTGCATTAAAGACAGTTGGTACTTTTATAAGTAGAGGAACCCTTCGTAGGTCGTGAGTACCATTGTTATATGTATGCTCATGAATGACACCAGTGTTAAGTGCTGTTGTGTAAGGTTTTAAGAATTTCGTAATAACTTTGATGGTGTTAGAACCCTTTGTGGTTTAACTACGGCGGCACCGCACCTAATTCTGCCCAATAACAGAAGTGTTAAGCGCTGCTGTGTTCTGGTTTGAAGGGTGTGGTAAGGGACAAATACTTTTTCGAGGCGTTCTAGCTTAGTCCTCGGGGTTAGCGGCGTATCTGTGGCCGGCCTTCGGTAGGAATATCTAATCCTATTTGAGGTGATTACAGATGTTTATTGGCGGTTGTAGCCACTGGTGGTACTTTTTTGTTCTCTACTTTTACTTTTACTTAAGATATAAGTTAAAATCTATTAAGGAGGACTACAGATGTCCACAGGCACCAAAAACTTGTATGTTCAAAACTTTTGAATACAAAGTAAGTAAATTAGTAGTCTAGAAACAGTGACTCCACAAAGCATTCGTGAAACAGCAGAAGGATTCTGGTCTTCAATTCTTGATTCTATAACTCGATTCTTGCGACCAACTTCCATTCCCAGTTGAACCGCCAGTTAATTAGTTTTCAGATTAGTTACTCTCAAACATTTTCTTGATTCACTAGAACTGGTTATATGTATATAAGCGAATTTTTAATTAAATTTACCATTTGTTAATTTATTAGACTGTCGATATATACGACCTGTTTATTTCAACTATTGCAATGAAATTTATATAATTGTTTTCTACGTTGGTGAACCTTTAATAAATAAATATATTTTTTTAAAGCTTTTTTTTTTATATAATATAGGAGTAGCAGACGAGCATGCAGTCCACCTGATGGTAAGTGGCTACTGCCGCCCATGGACATCTGTAATCAACCCCAGATAGGGTTAGATATTCCTACTTGAGGTCGGCCACAGGTGCGCTGCTACCCCTAAGGATTAAGCTAGAACACCTCGGAAAAGTATGTGTCCCTTACCACACCCTTCAAAACGGAACACTTCAGCGCCTAACACTGCTGTTATTAGGCAGAAATAAGTGTGGCGGTGGTGCCGCCGGAATCGAACCACAAAGGGTTCTACCACCGCCGCCGTGTTATACACATATTATAATAATGTGATAGTTAAATAGCAAATACCTTGAATGTACTATACGGTTAGTTTGTAGGTTCAGTGAGCATCACCTTGTATTAAGGGCTGTTAACCCTTGCGCCTAAATTGGATTACACTGATTTGTGGGTGTTTTCACTAATTCCTGGGGTTTGTTTGCGAAGGGTCGCTTTTGTGACTTTTAAGTTGGTCTATGAGTGTTATCATTTACGTTAATATGGCAATCAAAGGTCAAAGTTATAGTGATTGTATTAGAATCGCTCTTTTTTTAGAGAAAGTACCAAATGAGTATTTATACAATCCACTTAATGATTGTATAGATACTCATTTGGTGATTGAGTTAAGTGGTCAGTGTCGCTTATGTGGAAATCAACCCCAAATAGTGTCGACTACCTGAGATCGGTCATGCGTTGCTTACTCTGAAGACAGAGAGACTGACAGACGCAGGACAACTCCAAAAAATAGAATAAAAATGTTATTATGCGAAATATTAGTATGCGAAATATTGCCAATTGCACAATATGTAACATTATCCTTAACAAACATTATCTAAATACCATTTTAAAAGAAAAAATCTGAAAATAAAATAACTTTCACGTTTTAAATTCACTCATAAAAGCTAGCTTCCACTTTCATAAGTTTAACTTGATCTACGTAACTTCTTAGGTCGGAATAATATTACATGTATCCATACATTGCCTGTTTAATTAACAATATTTACTATTGCTGTAGTTATTAAAACGCGATGTATTCGTAATAGAACCATTTATTGGATCGGATTACATCACATAAATAGCAGCAGCTTTGCTGTATTGTAAGGACCGCGTCCGATTATTAGCGTCTGCGGAACTAGTCGATATTGTATTTCTATTTTAATTACCGCCTTCAATGTTTACCGTGTGGTGTCATTTACAGCGCGTTAAAACTTATTAAAACATTTAAGATCGTTTTGAGTATTGGATAAGGTCTTTAAGGATTTTCATCAAAAATCACCTAGTTTATGTTGTGGGCTATTCCCACATACACACATACATAATCACGACATAAATACATTTATACATACAAACATACTTACATACATACATACATACACATAAAGACATACACGTCATACATACCATGTGACGAAAATAATATTTAATAAATTCCCGATCGACCGGTTGCCGTGCGCTATGGAGCGGCGCACCTTAGGGTGTACCGTTATCCAAGTCACGTTGCAACCGGCCGCCGCTCGATGCATCCGAGGCGGCGCGCGCGCTGCAGTGGTCTTGTGTCGTTCGTCTATAACGCCCGCGCCGCTTTGCATAATCGCTTGCTATAATATATCGCCGCTTTATACGCTTTACTGAACTTTCTAGTATATAGTGCATTCTGTGAACTTTCTTCTGTGTGTGCCTTGTAACTCTAGTCTTCTATCTTGTGAACTATTGACTTTCTATCCTTCAATATCTATTACTATCGCTTGTACTATTCTCCTTCTTATTAGTGTAGTGTTTGTTGTGTGATTTGTGTGAGGACAATAAACTGTGTCCAAAGGTAATTGTTTCGGACTTATTGCGATATAACCTCAACCTCCACCACACACACCCATCTCCACATTGGTGACCCCTGCTTGAGCACCCGTATTGTACACCTTACTTGTGCACTCTAATTGTACCTACAGTGTACACGGAAAATGAGCGATAGTAGTGACTCTGCACGAACAGCGACATCGCAAGATGGCGAACCACGCGCCAACGTGACCGTTCGACGCGCCCGCAAAGTGCGTGTTTCCACCGCGCCCGACACTAAACCCGAGGTGTGTCAAATAAAAATGATTCCATTCGCACCGGAGGACCCCGAGATTTGGTTTGCAATGCTTGAAGGCCAATTCGCTGCTCATGGCATTATGGACGACAGAATTAAATTTTCGAACGTCGTGATCGGCCTCGATATTGCTCATGCAAAAGCGGTCAAGGATATTATTAAAAATCCTCCATCGACTGACAGCTATGATAAAATAAAGGCCGAGCTCATAAAGCGCTTATCAGCTTCAAATGAGAAGAAGGTGATGCGACTTCTGACCCACGAAGAACTTGGCGATCGAAAACCTTCGCAGTTCCTGAGACACCTACAGGATTTAGCAGGACCATCGGTGCCAGAGAACTTCATAAAGTCGATTTGGAGCAGCCGTCTGCCGCAAAGCATCCAGACTATCCTGGCATCCCAACCCTCTCACTCACTGGAAGAGCTGTCTGACCTGGCTGATCGCATCCAGGACATCATCACACCTGGAGGCGTGGTAGCTTCAACCGCCGTGCCTGTGACAGTCGCTTCAGGACACCAGAACAGCGAAATAGCGGAGCTGAGGAAGATGGTGGAGCAGCTCACTACTCGTATGGACCGACTTTCGCGCGAACCACGGCGCGAGATCCGTCGTCCCAGACCCCGTCGACGCGCTTCATCTTCGTCATCGCGCACCCGTTCGCAGTCTAGCTACAGGAGACACCCCATGTGCTGGTATCATTTTAAATTTGGTTCCAACGCTCATAGATGCCAGCTCCCGTGCGACTTTGAGAAGTCGGGAAATGCCAAGGGCAGTCGGTAATGGCGACTAACGACTGTCCAACGACTGGTCGCCTGTCTGTTACGGACCGTAACACGAAGACCCAGTTCCTGGTCGACACCGGCAGCGACCTCTGTGTCTTCCCTCGGTCCCTGCTGCGAGAACGTCGAGCGCCAACTAATTATCAGCTCTCTGCAGCCAACGGGTCGACCATCGAGACCTATGGGTATCACCACCTGGACCTGGATTTGGGACTACGTCGTACCTACCCTTGGCGGTTTGTGGTAGCAGACGTTACAAAGCCAATCATTGGCGTAGACTTTTTGTGCGCGTATAATTTAATAGTTGATTGTAGAAATCAAAAATTAATAGATAATACTACATCTCTTTCTGTTGTTGCTTCTTTGTATAACTGTAACGATGCTTGTTCAGTAAAGGTATTAACCGGCGAATCGCGCTTTCATAAATTGCTTTCTCAAAATTTTTCAGAGATTACGCGACCCGCCGGCACACACCGCACAATACCACACAGCACACAACACCATATACGCACCACTCCAGGTCCCCCAGTTTCCTGTACCCCTAGGCGCTTGGCTCCAGACAAGCTTAAGGTTGCGAAGGAAGAGTTTAGGGCCATGCTGGCCAATGGGACAGCTAGGCCTTCAGACAGCCCTTGGTCGTCGCCTTTACACCTGGCAGCCAAGAAGGACAACGGATGGCGCCCCTGCGGCGACTATAGGTTGCTGAACGCCCGCACCATACCTGACAGGTACCCCATCCGTCATATACATGACTTCGCGCATGACCTTTCAGGTTGTACAGTTTTCAGCGTTCTTGACCTTGTGAAGGCGTACAACCAGATACCCGTTTGCGCTGACGACATCCCAAAGACGGCGATTACCACTCCGTTCGGCATGTACGAGTTTCCGTATATGACGTTCGGCTTAAGAAACGCAGGCCAAACTTTTCAACGCTTCGTCGATGAGATGATGCGAGGACTGGATTTCGTCTATTGTTACCTGGACGACATACTAGTCTTCAGCCGCGATGAAGCTCAACACGAGGAGCACCTTCGTACAGTCTTTACGAGACTTCGGGACTATGGCATGGTCATCAACGTGTCCAAGTGTGTTTTTGGGGCTTCCGAGGTAACCTTTTTAGGTTACACTATTTCGGCAAGCGGAACCAAACCACTTGACACAAAGGTCCAGGCCATAAGAGAGTTTCCCCCACCAAAAGACGTTAAGACACTCCGACGCTTTTTGGGTATGGCAAATTTTTACCGGCGTTTTCTGCCGAATGCTGCCCAAATACAAGCGCCTCTTAACGCCCTTCTCACGGGGGCAGTCAAGGGTTCCACACCCATTAGTCTGACCGGCGATGCTCTGAAGGCTTTCCAGGACACCAAGGAAAGCCTTTCTAATGCAGCTCTTCTTGCGCACCCAGACTGTCGCGCAAAGCTTGCGTTAGTGTCAGATGCATCAGACACGGCTATTGGGGCAGTTCTGCAACAGCTCCAAGACACTGTGTGGCAACCCTTGGCTTTCTTCTCCCGAAAACTCAGCCCGTCTCAACAGAAGTACTCCCCGTACGATCGAGAGCTTCTTGCGATTTACGAAGCGGTAAAGTATTTTCGGCACATGGTTGAGGCGAGACATTTCGTGATCTATACTGACCACAAGCCGATCAGTTTTGCGTTTCACGAAAGGAAACATAACTGTTCGCCGCGGCAGTATAGACACTTGGATTACATCTCTCAGTTCACAACCGATATAAGGCACATATCCGGCAAAGACAACGTGGTAGCCGATGCCTTGTCTCGCGTTGATGAACTGAGCTCACCAATACGTCTCGCCGACCTAGCCAATGCACAGGAGACGGATCCAGAACTGGCGCAGCATCTCAGAGACGAATCGTCCCTGCGCCTCTCTAAAGTGGTAGCGCCTGGGGATCGAATATCTGTGTACTGTGACATCAGTACATCGACCCCCAGGCCATTTATCACCCAACAATTTAGGAAGCAGATCTTCCATAGCCTCCACTCCCTAAGTCACCCAGGTCCCAACGCTACGGCCAAATTGGTGGCCGAAAGGTTCGTTTGGCCGGGCATGAGAAAGGACTGCCGCGAATGGGCCAGAACGTGCTTGGCTTGTCAGCGCGCAAAAGTAAGTCGACATGTAACTACTCCGTTAGGTACTTTCGACTTACCTCGCGCGCGATTCAAGCACGTTCATATTGACCTCATAGGTCCCCTTCCAGTTTCCCAGGGAAACAGGTATTGTTTAACGGCTATCGACCGATTCACCCGATGGCCTGAAGTCGTCCCAATACCTGACATCACTGCGGAAACTGTGGCCAAGGCTTTTCTTTCGGGATGGATCTCCAGATTTGGTAGCCCGATAGATATTGTAACAGATCGCGGACGGCAGTTCGAGTCCGCGCTGTTCCAGTATCTATCCAAGGCTATTGGGTTTCAGCGGAAACGCATTACGGCGTACCATCCGTCTTGTAATGGTCTGGTTGTGCGCTTTCACAGGCAACTTAAGGCGTCGATTACCTGTCATGCCCATAACAGCTGGTCGGAGATCTTGCCACTGGTACTCTTAGGTGTTCGCAGCGCGTTCAAGGAGGACTTACAGGCTTCCTCAGCCGAACTCCTCTACGGCGAACCCCTAAGACTACCTGGCGAATTTTTCGACCCCAGCGTGCCATGTACGACAGACCTGTCAGATTTTACGGCGCGCCTAAACTCTTTCGCAAACAGGTTAAAACCGGTACCAGCTTCACGCCACTCCAAACCCAATACGTTCATCTTCAAGGAGTTGACGAACGCCGACCACGTCTTCCTGCGTGAAGATGCGTCGCGTTCCCCCCTCCAACCAGTATACACAGGTCCGCATAAAGTATTGGAGAGGGGAGACAAAACCTTCAAAGTCCTCGTGAAGGGTAAGCCGGTAGTGGTAAGCTTGGATCGACTGAAGCCAGCGTACATACTCGCTGATGAGGGACATGTAGAAAAACCTACCTCACCACCCGAACGATCCTTCCCGCATACCCCTCCTGCCGCACCTAACTTACCTCCTTCTCCGTCTTCACCAGTTTCTTCTTCATCTTCACCAGATTCTTCTCCATCTTCATCTGAACCTTCTTCACCACATCCTCCTTCGGCACCATCCAAAATTACCCGTTACGGACGAAAAGTCCGATTCCCTAATTTTTATCGCCCTTAGCCAGGTCTCTGGGGGGGAGTGATGTGGGCTATTCCCACATACACACATACATAATCACGACATAAATACATTTATACATACAAACATACTTACATACATACATACATACACATAAAGACATACACGTCATACATACCATGTGACGAAAATAATATTTAATAAATTCCCGATCGACCGGTTGCCGTGCGCTATGGAGCGGCGCACCTTAGGGTGTACCGTTATCCAAGTCACGTTGCAACCGGCCGCCGCTCGATGCATCCGAGGCGGCGCGCGCGCTGCAGTGGTCTTGTGTCGTTCGTCTATAACGCCCGCGCCGCTTTGCATAATCGCTTGCTATAATATATCGCCGCTTTATACGCTTTACTGAACTTTCTAGTATATAGTGCATTCTGTGAACTTTCTTCTGTGTGTGCCTTGTAACTCTAGTCTTCTATCTTGTGAACTATTGACTTTCTATCCTTCAATATCTATTACTATCGCTTGTACTATTCTCCTTCTTATTAGTGTAGTGTTTGTTGTGTGATTTGTGTGAGGACAATAAACTGTGTCCAAAGGTAATTGTTTCGGACTTATTGCGATATAACCTCAACCTCCACCACACACACCCATCTCCACAATGTTATTGAAGTAGTAAATGGATAGATGACGTGATAAATGTAGTCTACAACGCTTGGGAATCTGATATCAACTCTGAATAAATTAAGCAGTGGTACTCTAATACATTTCAAAAAGGGGTTGGCCACCTTAATATGTATCAAGTTTTGAAATAATTTGTTTTATTAAACCGCAGATCGTCTGACTCATAATAACAAAATAATTTATTTATAAAGAAAGTGTAAACTTTTTTTATCGAATAACTTTTATTTTCTAATAAGTCAAGTCAAGTAAATTAACAGGGCTGTGTTCATTTTTATGACTTATTGAAAACATAACTGTAATAACCTTTTATAACACCAAGAAAGACTGACATTTCTTAAGAAATTATTTCCTATTTTTTATTTACATAAAAAAAATATTTTGCAATATTATTATTTATCGCTCGCACTGCGACCGCCCACCGGTTCACTTTGTAATAGCTTCGTTGCTTCAGTATTGTTCCCATAATGCCGCTCTAGTTTTAAACTGGAACGGAACTAAGACTCCAATCCAGATTTATTGGCGTGGCTTATGCTACATACTGAATATTAATCGCATAAGTCCTCCAACTATTGCGCCAGTCGCGTGTAATGAGCATAAAAACGTTGATGAAACGTTGTCGTTGAAGGTTGCTTTTTGTTATTTTCAAGAGTCAAGCGGCTAATGGTTGTATTAAATGGTTTGATTTTTACATTTTCGAAATTCGCAATACTTTTTAGGTTCCATTTCTGGATATGGGTATTTTTATTGAACAGGGCATATCTGAAGGATGCAGTAAAGGATGCAGTAGTCCGGGGAAAAGTCAGCAGAGGGATGTACGAGGTATTATTATCGCCAATAAGACAGAGACGGTTTAATTACAGCTGTTACTTCATCTGCTCTAGGCTGACGATTAAACTCATGCAACTCCGGACAGCACTCGAGGGTGTTTAACTTTGTAGATCCGTTATGGTGCTCAAGATCTTCACTAAATGCAGTGCGCCGCGCTTTTCCTTTATATATATTTTCCACAAAAACAAATTAACTGACAAATAAAAGTTTAATGGAGTGCTGATAATTTCCGTCGTGGATGAGATATTACGGTGACCTGGTGAAACGACGCCAGATATATGAGCTAATTTTCAGCTTCATTGCTTCCATTACCTGTAGTTTATATGGAGGAAACTTAAGAGTTTATAATGAAAATTATCTTCTATCTGCCATCTTCCTTAAAATAAAACAACTTAAGTTTTTTATTACATTTAAAAAAGCAAATGTGCTTGCAGGTGATTTTATTAAGAGAGATAACTCTCACACATGGACATTTGTAATCAGCTCTTATTAGGATTGAATTCTAATTGGGTATTACATGAAATGTTAGATTCATATTAGTAGCGTTTTTCACTTTGGATTTTTTTCATAGTTGCTAAGAATGATACGAAGGTTTAATTACTTTGTTCATCACAACATATGCAACGTGTTTTAAAAAAATATTCAATTTACACAATTTTTGCCTCCCAAATGTTCAAATACTTTAGTAGCTATAGTCTATACTTTAGTAGCTACTAATTGATTATGATATGTCTTGTTACTCTAAAATATATAGAATTAACAAACATGTAGGTATGTGACAACGGCATGTTAGTAAACATGCCGTTTTCCATGTCGTTGGAGTTTTTACGATGAGTTTCATAACCTCATGTGAACCTGCGTTAAAATACGACAATAGCCAGTAAATTTTCCTATAAACTATCGTTTCATTAGAGCTCATTGGTTTATACATAATGTGTTTGCTTTAAATCCCATTAGGCTTTCGCATTTGAATATTTGCACCAACGTTTGTTGATTCAATGTATTTGTTAAGTACTGACCAATTTATTGTAATACTGGTTAATGGTAAATATTACAATTACAGTGGAATGAAATGGGATATTTGTAAAATTTTAGTAGGTCTATTTGATGATAAAGGTATAATTTTTGAAGGTGGTAGAACCCTTTGTGGTTCGACTACGGCGGCACCACCACCACACCTATTTCTACCTAATAACAGCAGTGTTAGGCGCTGCTGTGTTCCGTTTTGAAGGGTGTGGTAAGGGAGACAGAATTTTCCCAGGAATTCCAGCTTAGTCCTCAAGGGTAGCGGCGCATCTGTGGCCAACCTCAGGTAGGAATATCTAATCCTATCTGGGGCTGATTACAGATGTCCATGGGCGGCAGTAGCCACTTACCATCAGTTGGACTGCATGCTCGTCTGCTACTCCTATGTTATAAAAAAAATGATAATTCATTTACTCTGAAACATTTATATATTAGTTTAATTTATATATTAGTATTGTTTACTTATGCTGTAATTAAAATTTCACCGAGAATAAATATTTTCAATAATGAACGCCCGTAAATTATATTTGTGTATTTCGGTTAAGTTTGAAGTTAAATTTTATGCGCTTTGAAGATATTTCATATTCTGTTAGTGGTTAAAGGTTAAATGATGATGAACATTAAATTATTGTGATAAATTGCTGCAGGTACAATGGTATTTTATATTTTTAAATAATTAAAAATATCAAGAGGCTATTAGAAGATGATATTCAAGGTGGTAGAACCCTCTGTGGTTTGAATCCGGCGGCAACCACCGCCACCCCTAATTCTGCCTAGTTACAGCAGTGTTAAGCGCTGCTGTGTTCTAGTTTGAACGGTGTTGTAAGGGAGACATACTTATCCGAGGAGTTTCAACTAAGTCCTAAGGGATATCGGCGGTGCACCTGTGGCCGACCTCTGATAGAAAACGTTTCTTACCGCAGAGGTTGATTTCAGGTGGACTGGATACTCGTCACTTACCATCAGGTGGACTGCATACTCAAATGTTATGAAAAAGCAGGGTCCTATATTGTTTAAATTACCTACGTATATTAAATGTAATCAATCCACGATCAATGAACTTCAATTACTTTAATGTAGCGCAAGTAATGTTAAGTTGGAAATAAGTCATAGCGCATTTCTTATTTTTGGATGCTATGAATTTAAAGTAAGTTTTAGACATGTAGCTGGCCTTCAAGGCTTTCAAAACTAAGTTTTCTGAGTTGCAACGTTGTGCCAAAGGGGCAGTTGGCTGTTTTAGTGTGAACATCAGTGATGCACGCCTTGTTGTGTGCCAATCGGAATGGCAAGAAGTGCTCGTAAAATCACAGACGCGGAAGGCATTCTGAGTAGTACATTGCACAGAGTTAACAATAAACGATAAGAAAAGTAGAAAAATAATTTTCCACTTTCTTAAGACTGGAGTTTAAGCTCACGTAATAATAACTAGCTAACATGGTGACGACTTGATCGTAAGTGGCAACTGCTGCCCATGGACCTCTGCCATTTATCACAGATACGATTTGAATCCCACCTGAGGTCACAGATGTGCTGCTACCGGTGAAGACTAAGTTGGTACACCACGGATAAGAATGTCTGCCTTACCACACCCTTCTAACAAGAGAACAGCAGCGCTTAACACTACTGTTATTAAGCAGAAATAGGTGAGCCGGTGGTGCTCTGGAGTAGAACCACAAAGAATTCTACCACCTTCAAATTTATTGCAAAAACTTACTTGGCCTTCCGCCTTACACTGAATGTTCGGTACACTTATAATAGCTAATCTATGGCAGCACTCCAATCTTATGGGGTGGATTACACACGACCACTTAGTAGTGCATATTATCAGTAGAACTGCATGTTCGTTTGTTACTTTAAGACAAAATGAAATTTATACTACATGTCCTTTCTTTTCGCCATCTAGTCTATGGTTCCTGAGATAGAGATGTGAATTACTGTGCATTTTAGACAAAAGAGCTATTCTGTGGCGATGTGCTGTGTCGCTGTGCTTGTTATGTTATGCACTATTCAATTACTTCGCGTACAATAACTGTTGCCATATTATTTAGTTTATTTTGTGAAAGTACAATATACGAATGTAGTTTACCTGATGTTAAGTGGTCAATACATATAACATAGTACGTTATACCTTAGGATGGCAGAAGTAATTTAATTCTATGACTTCTGTCGTTTCATGAGAGCACTACTGATTGTATAGACGTCTTCGAAATTATTTATTAAATGTAATACAAGTAACACTTAGTAATAGTAGAAAGCATTTAGATTACCTCGTGGTAAGTGACCACTTCCAATTATCTATTATCAATTCCATACAATACATTTTCTAATATAAATACATAGATCACAGATGCTTTGCTTCCATTGTCCTATACTTAAAAATTAAATACATAAAAACTTAAGACATACTTTGAAGGTGGTAGAACCCTTTGCGGCTCGACTTCAGCGGCACCACCGGTACACCTATTTCTGCCTTATAATAACAGTATTAAGCGCTTCCGTATTCTGGTTTAAAGGGTGTGGTTCCAGCTTAGTCCTTAGGAATAGCGGCGTATCTCTGGCCGACCTCAGGTAGGAATTTATGTCCATGGGCGGCGGTAGCCGTGGACTGCATGCTTATCTGCTACTCCTATATAGAAAAGAAAATATGTATAAAAAATATTAATTAACGTATTATCAGATTATGATAAAATCTATTTATATTCAGATTATCTATTTACTGATCTTCTACGCTCTCAACGTCCGAAGTTCTTTGAGCGGTTCCCCGCAGTATCCTGTTAAATGCAGGCGTAACGGAGATTAAAATCGTTGCCTTCCTTTGAGACGCGTATCTAAACAAATTGTTTCCTTATTAATAGATAGCAACGAATATATAGATCCGAAGTGTTGTTGGAAATTTTTGCCTCATGTATATCGAAATATTTGTATCATAATAAAACCTATTGACGTTCATGCACAGTTCACTGGAACGAATGTTATGGTTTAATTTTTTATGGAAACTTATATTATCGCACTGCCAAATAATCGGTTTGATCATATTTCTATGCATAACATCATAACATCAACATAACATCGAAAATTCATAACATAACTTGAACTCTGAACTTCGGAAGTGAGACAGGGACATTTAATAACTCATATAATATGTATGTTAACTATATAAAGGGATAGTCACTATAAATTTGCATATTAATTTCGCAAGACTCATAAATGCGCAGGGTATGCGAAAATAGTATTCAATATACGGGTTAATGTCGTTTGCGTGACATTCATATTCTGTTTGAAAGTCCTAAACTTAGTTTATGTCTGTTTATAAACTGCAGAACAAGTTTTGAAGTTTCGAATAACGCATAATGTATCCAGTAGGTAACTTTGAGTATTATGGTTCTAGCAATGGAAATAATGTTTAAAAGCAAAGTTTAAATCTATATTAAGTTGTAGTAAGTATTTTAATGAGGACGGAACTTAGTAAACGAGCATACTGTGTTTGTGATGATAAGGCAAGCCTATTTCTACCTAATTACTGCAGTGTTGGCACTGCTGTGTTCCGGTTTGAAGGGTTCCAGCTTAGTCCTCAGGGGTAGCGGCGCATCTGTGGCCGACCTCAGGTAGGAATATCTATTCCTATCTGGGGTTGATTACAGATGTCCATGGGCGGCGGTAGCCATAAGGTGGACTGCATCGTCTGCTACTCCTATTTTATAAAAAAAGAACAAATAGTGATCACTTTTGCGGAAATTTGTAACTAAGTACATACATAATAAAAGAGGTTCTCATTTAGAACCTCTTTTATTACTTATTATTAGTCAATTACGTACATGTTGCTAATCTTGAAGATTAAAATGGTCGCTTCATGTATCAGTATACCGACATGCACACTAGAAATTGGTGGTACCCCTTTAATCGAACTCAACTGATTCTACCACCTCGCAACCTCGTTACAACCTACGGAAATGTGAAATCGACCTGAAATAACATAAAAGGTCTACGTGAGGTCAATCCATTGATGGACGCATCATTATGCATTGTTGCTCCTAAAGAGTAAATTAGAACGTCTCATAAAAGTAAAATATATGTGATAACGGGTAGGTAATTTACTTACCCCTAAAAACCGGTAAAACCGTAAAAATAGTAATTTACTTACCCCTTCATATCGAAGTCTACCCGTTTTTCAATGCTGATATAAAGCAGAAATATGTGTAGCGGTGCCTCTACACTTGAACCATATAGAGATAAGGTAAATCAAATTGGACTACTAACAAATTCTCGTTAACAATATTATAGCAACGTGCAACTACATTTAATAACGTATAACTCCAAACTTAGTAGTACAGCAAACAAAATGTAGGAGACACATCAATAACTTTATACGAGCCGGAATAATATTGTATGCGTGATATTTCTCAGCGCAAATGGATTGCGGCCATGAACCCAGCGATTTGTCACGCGAACTATATGGATGTGCTAGTAGTACGTATTCGAGAACCAACTGTGAGAAAATAAAATTTAACAAAAAAATACAACCGACTTCTATGTCACTACAAAGTAAAAAATAATTCAAATAAATGTTGGTTTAGTACATATTTCTGAAGTCGGCGCTCTATATATTTCGTTGGATAATGATGTAAACAGCGTGTCTAATATGAGCACCGACTTTTTTTCACCCTTTTTAGTGATGACATAATAAAATTTATATTAATACAATATAAAATTGTATAAACGTGATCATGAATTAAGGTATTTATTGGAACCTGAGGACTAGGATTTTTCATATATAAGTCACACCGGCATCCACACCTAGAAAAAGATGTGGTGTTGATACCTCCCCGGTTGTACCATACTGGTCCTATCATTTTTCTGATATTATAAATTATCTGATATATAAAAGGGTTTAAGACGATTGGTCATATTTACGTATCAGTCGGTTATATCCTTTGAATAATTAAAATCTCTCTCTAATTTTCCGTAGACGTTAGAGCCCGAGCGTACTTGGCACTAACGCAATACGTTACAAAGTATGTGATGCATCGAAATTCGTAGCATTCTGCAGTACAGTACACTAGGTACCTGCGCGTGTCACAGTTTCTACGCCATTTTCTTTCCTCCCTATGTAGCAAGTATATTCATTTTTGATAAAGTTGCTGATATGACCTACATACTGTTCACCAAAGAACAATAGATTATTTTAAAGATAGAAGATTGTAACGCTTTCTACGGTCGTAGCGCGATGTAGGATTTCACGTGTTTTGCTTTCGAAATCTTAATTAAAATCAAATAGACTTTTGATTTTAAAGACTTGTTACATTGTATAAGTATAAAAAGCGTGTTAAAAACACGTCAATCGAAAACAGTAAACTATTTAACTAACTCTCTTTAAGATTTTTCTAGTCTGTCAAACCCAGAACTCTGCTTGGTGTGGTGAGCGCTACGCGAAGCCATTTCATTTAACACTACTTGCATACTTAATAAACAAAGTTAAAAAATAATAAGTATCATTGATTCTACGTTAGTTAGTACTAACATTAAATTATTTTTGCATAGAAGAAAATATGTGAAAATAAAATACAATACTTTATTTTTTTGCAATAATTATGGACTAAGTATTGCATAATCTTAGTCCATAATTATTGCTATTAAGTATACTATTAAGTGGTTTCATGTGTAATAAATGTAATGATATTATAATATTCGATGGATGAACAATTTCATAAAATAAATTGAGCATTCCTGTACCATTCGACACTGGATACTGAACACAAATTAATCATCACAAAACAAAGTAAGTACATGTTTAAATATGCGGATTTTAATTATTCACTCTTACGTTATAAATTCCTACAATTTCCGACAATACCTGCTAATGGATTCCTGTTATGGAGTGCGTAGTGTTCAAAATGAAATATAATCATTGTTTTACGTGAAGGATAAAGAATAGTGTAGAGATGACTTTAGTATTATATGTACTTAAATTAAGTGTAGTAGAATCTATTATGGAATGTGGTTCAAACGGTCAATTTATACTAATTAATTAAATTTGAGTGTGATAAATGTAAATAATACATAGCTTCTTTTTTAAATGTTTTTATACGGCGCGTCCCAACTAATATTTTATGAGTAGCAACGAGACTTGTGACCTTCTTCAGGTAGAGCTCTAATTTTGTTTAGAGTTGATTTGGATGCCTTTACACCTTTCCACCAATTGAACTGTATAGTTTGTCAATTCATCAAAAGGCTAATATAAAAGAAAAATGAGAATGAGACAAAAGTAAATCATCTGCTACAATTGCCAAACTTTTAACCAAGTGCGGTGACTAACGCAAAATACTAGAGGTGGCCTGCATCAGGGCACATGTAAAGATGGATATATATGACAAGTTCCATTTCTAAGCGATATGTGATCTGTGGTTTCATGTACAGCAATCTCATCTCTGCGGAATTAATTACCTATAAAATAAGGCTAGGAACAGACGCTTACATTTAATGTAAATGTTACGTTTTGATAGTGTAAAATACATTATTTTAAATGATCAAAACGTCACATGAACAATTTACAATCTGATTAAATATTTGAAAATTAAAGAATATAAGTAGTACATTAGTAGGAATTTTTATCTGAATTAGGAGGGTAATGTTTTTCTTGCGTATGTATGTGTGTATGTATGTATGTCTCATTTTCCGGCGTGTCGTGCAGCCCAAATTGGCCTTAATTGTAGGACATAGACTATTTTCTTAAGCAGTCAGGTTGTTGTTTCTTTTTATAAAAAATCTTTAGTTAGCACCATTTGTGCTATCGTTATAACATCGAATTCTTTGGTTGCTAATTTTTATTATTAAGTTTTAGATTGAGATAATAATAAGATTTTTCTGGAATAAGTGTGGCAGTTAACAGGACATTTCTAAAAGCAAAAAACACATAGACCCAAAACCGGAATCTAAAGTAATTCGGGTATTAATTCTCGAAACAGCCTAGCGACTCGCCATAAATATTACCCGCTTTTTAGCACATTTTTTGCCATTTTACATAGAAATTCATTTAACCAACTTGAACGTCGTAATGGACCTTCACATTTCGTATCTTAGGAACAAGTTTGAATATATTATACAAGTATAATGGGGGGACTCATCCTTAAGGGATGCATACCCACTAAACACCTCCTTTAAGCTATAGTCCTAGGGGAAAACAAGTATAAAATAATATGCCTACTGCTTATATTTAGTAGAACTGACATAGTACCTACGTCTGGAACAGAGCACGAGTGGTTGTGGTTTCCGGTTTGCAGACCGTGTTCCGGTTTCAAGACGAAACTTTTGTAATTTCAGTCACCTCTACTTCAAGTGACCTCTATATCGTTATGCACTGTAAAGCTAAAATCTGTACATTAAATAAAATTGTGTATTTTTATAACTAAAAAGAAATAAAGACTTGTTGCTTTAACCGAAATTCTTTCAATTTCGATTTTCATCCAAATGTGATTCGTTTGCTTATACGAGTATACATAGAATCTTTATATTAAGTATGTTAAAAAGTAAATCAGGTTGGTTAAGTTGGGAGATATTAATATTGAGATACTTTAAGCGTAACTAAGACCTTATCAAGATCTCAAATATAAACGAACCTGATTTAGAAAAATATGCCATCCGTCCGTTTATTCGTTTGTCCCTCCGTCCACCTAGGTTCGTCCGTCTAGGTAACTAGTTGAAATTTTATGTAATGTGTGTATAAGATATAACATTAGCATTATATTTTAGTGCTTACACCATAAAACGTAGTTTTTCCAACATAACAAAAAGTTATTTTAACATATTTTTTTTAATTGTAAGTTGAAAGTATCTTTAACTAAATGATCATCTGAAACATATCCTAATCAATGATAGTATGGCTCCAATAGAGGGACAATATATTTACGTAAGAGAATGACATGTGTGTGGGTTGCATTGTTCAGCAAATTCAGTGGGGCTTCGAAATTCTATTCGTGATTATTGTTGGAGTGTGCGTGTGTGAGTGGACCTTTATCTTTGTAATGGAATTTACTCCATGGAATTTACTGAACCCTAGTTACATTATTTTGGAAGATGGTGGAATCCTTCGGGATGTATCTGCAGTGATATCCTAGTAGTAGGAATTTCGGCGTCTTACTTTTCTAATTTTTTTTCGTGTGTTAACCGAATTATAAAGTAATTAACATTTAGTTTTAAGACGATGGAAAACATTATAATGAAAGCAAGGAAGGAAGAAAAGGAAAACTATTTACGTGAGTGCCCTCTTTAAAAAAATCTGTGAAATTTGTGAATCAAAAGTTTGTGAAATTTACTAAACCGCGCTTGGCTACGGTAGTAGACTCTGGCGGAAACCTTCCCACTTGGGATAATAATGGCTTGATGATAAATTATGAAGATTGAAACAAAAGGCAGTATTGATGTTTAAAGTTCTATTAATTTGGGGTAAATAAAGTAAGTAGATCTTAGGGCAATTAGTAACCAACGAAAAATACCATTTCAAAACTGTGTTAGAAATGCAATGAATTTTGCAATCATTTTCATTTGGAGCTATAATTAAATTAAATAGACAAAAAATTAACTGTCTTTACAGATCGAATGGTGCTGAATTCTTATTTAAGCTCACTGAAGCATTTGCTATTATTCATAGCTCAGTAATAAACGTCTATGGACGTATTAATTCCTATTGCAAACGGAAATCTATAGAGGGATCCATACTATTGTATTCGTCCTCGAGAGAATGAAATCGTATTCAATTAGAGAAATCTAATTAATATTGAACACGAAATTTGCATTTATGATGTTGTTATATGAAAATTTGTTATGAGAGAAATAATGTGAATTTCGCACCCTCTAAACAAACTAAAGAAGTGGGTATGATAGTGTTAAATAAACAAAATTGATTCTAAATTGATTTTTTGAAGTTATTTACAGAAAAGGATGTGTTTGAACTTAGTTGCAGAGGCATGAATGCATTTGTGTTCCGAGGTAGAACTTCTAACTTGTTTGATGTCAGCTACGAATATTCTTAGACGCTGGTGACCACTAATGGTGGCAGCACGTTTTGCTGTTTCTATTAAAGAGAAAATAATTATCATTGAATGAATGTGTAGACGAATCAATGAACGACATGATGATGAATAAAAGTGTTTATTTTTTAAAGTTGTTATGCCGCTACAGGATTAAAAAAAACAAAAGGTATTATTATAATACCACATGCCGATACTACACTCACAAGACTCACATACGCCAAAGAATAGTTATGTTCAGCGTAAGAACACTATGTTAGGTTATGAGCCAAATAATTTATTTAAGATTGTATTGCGCTGTGAAAAAATATTTCCATCGGCGGCCCATTTTTGAGGTTTACTAGAAATTTAAGCGGTTTCAAGGCTTTAACGTGTCCTGAATAAATTTCCCCCGAACCTCTATTTACGCTCTTTGCAAAGGTCTAGAAATTTCCCAGACGTTGCCAATTCCTTCCAAACGAAAACCATGCCAAGTAGGCAATTTACAATTGAGGATAAAAACACATTTCTTATATCGTAAATGTCCTCTCTGATGTCCGAGTTTCTTAGAAGTGAAGCTTTGGCTTCGCAAATATTTACTTAATCTAGAGATGTAGAGACTATTCTTTGAGAGACTACCTGGGTACCACAGTCATAAGTATCTATATTCTATAGTATTAGTAAGCCAGCCGTTGCCAATTGTATAAAGCGCAGCTACTTTCTGATTAAAAAAATATGAAGACATTATATGAGACTTCTCATCTTCTTTTTTAGTTACAAAATAGAATTAGCAAACGAGCATGCAGTCCATCTGATGGCAAGTGCTGCTGTAAATGGCATTAACCCCAGGTAAAGTAATAGTGCAACCTGAGGCGGCCATACATGCGTTACTTCACTTGAGAACTAAGTTGGAACGTCTCGATTGAGTATGTCTCCTTTACCGCAACCTTCAAACCAGAACACAATAGCGCTTAACATAACGTTCTGCGAACTTTTACATCAGACGTAGCAATGCATTTGAAACATACAAGAAACCTTTCATGATCGTCTCTTAATTCTATCGCATAATGGAACTGCTGTGTTCTGGTTTGAATGGTTTGCTAAAACAGAAACGTAATACGAGGCATTCCAACCTAGTTTTCAAGATTAAGAACGCATCTGTGTCCGACCACAAGTAGAATTACAATCCAATTTCGAGCTAGTCACAAGTGTACTGCACAGACCCTTTAGATAAATAGCCAGTGTTGCCGATATCCCGACTAGATACAATATTTCAAAAAAAAAAACAATATTTTTTGACAAAAAAATACATTATTCTACTGACGAATTACAAATTCAAACCAGCCTCTATAAGATTCAATTACCTCTTATAATTGAATTGGTAGTACTTATTCACGACGCCATAAACACAGTGGATTTAAGTAATTGTGGCCATTTGAAAACTTATTTAAATCCAGGGAATTGTTCAAAGTCTGTAGGAAAATTAAATTCTTCGTAACACTGAACAAGAACGTTAGTTTGGTAAATATTGGCGCAGTAGTTAAGCGCAACGAGTTTATCGGCCGCCTTGTAATAGACTGTGTTTGAGTAGCTAAGTCGCTAGACCTATATTTCATACAAAACTGCTATTAATTATTACCTAGTTAGCTAGTTATTAGGTTGATCACATGGTATTAGTTGCATAGCATTTTGAGTGTGGTAGAACCCTTCGTGGTTCGAGTCCGGCGGCACCAACCCCACACCTATTTTTGCATTATAACAGCAGTGTTAAACGCTGCTGTGGTTCAAGGGTGTGGTAAGGGAGACATACTTTTCCGAGGCGTTCCAGCTTAGTCCTCGGGAATAGCGGCGCATCTGTGGCCGAACTCAGGTAGGAATATTTAATCCTAACTGGGGTTGATTACAAATGTCAATGGGCGGCAGTATCCACTTACCATCAGGAGGACTGTTGAAAAAAATTTGTTGAAAGATATTAAATCGCATCTTTACACTTTAATATTTTCTAAAATATGCAATATTTTTCGTAAATCTATACATTTTAACAAACTCTGTAAAATAAATTGAGTATTCGAAATCGTGACTTACTTTTTAAAGGAAGGAGGGAAAGTGTTGGTTTCTTCCAATCTGCGCGGTTCCTCTTGACTGTTAATCCGCCCGCCCAAGACGAAAATTCAACTTAAATGGTCATACTATTCATGTCTCACCGTTACGTAAGTGGTAAAATAGATGCGTTGCTAACCTTAAGGACTAAATTGAAATGCTTCGGTTAAATATTTCGCTCATACATCTATCAAATCGGGACACAACACAACATTATACAAATAGATGTGGCCGTGCCTTCGTAAAACCTGATTTGCCACTTGACGGTGACTTACCATATAAGTATTTTTCACTTACACACATACTTGTTCAGAGTATACCTATAAAATAAACAAATAGATATAAAAATGTAGAAGGCGTTTATTTATATAAACGGGTTTTATGGATGCTATGAACACATACAAAGACGAATACGCAAACACCCAGACTCAGAAAAGATATAAATTCAAAATTCAAATATCTGTCTGGCCGGGGATCGAACCCGGAACCCTTTGCGCATCAATCCTGTATGGTGACCGCTTCGCCCCGCGGGTATACCCATAAAAAGTTTAGCAGAATCTCAAATATTGAACTAGTATCTAGTATCATTGTAGCAAGTAGACGTGAGATGGGTAAATATTAGCGCGGCAGTTATGCTCGAGTTTGTCGGCGGAATTCAAAGCCAAGTGTTTGCGTTGATTCGCTAAGCACTTGCGATCGGTGAAGTGCCAGTTTGGCTTTCAATCTATTAGCAATAGCTTATCGTTCCGTCATTTGGCAGCGAAGTAGTTTATATTTTATCGTCATGACCTACATGGACATCTAATAAACCCAAATTAAGACGAGAGTTCAACCTGAGATTGGCTATAAATTAAATAAAAGATGATTAATAAAGTTAGTCTGCACTTATGCTTTACAATGTCTCTACAATATTATCCACGAGTATAATAGACATTAATGAAGAAAGTCAGAATTAAGAGCAAATAGTCTCATAATTACTATTTACTATACCTATTATTTTAGTGTTCATAACAGCAAATATTTACTGTTTTTCTTTAATTTTTTGTTAACTAAAACGATGTACATTGTACATCCGCTGAACGTGAAAATATTAAAATGTGGACAATATTGTAAGTACTTTTTAAAAATATGGCTGAATGCGATGTGTTTTCTTTAACGCTTGTGTATGAGTAATTACTTTTTTTAATTAATAACATGGTTTGACTTGGGGCTATTAAAGTGTTATATGTACAAAAGTATGTAGAGATAAATAAATGACCGAACATGATCTCCGGAAAATGTTGCAAATCTTTTTTTAAAGCAAGTTACTATGTAATCTGTTTGGAATGATGCAATTATACGAATAACTTTTTTTTATAATTTTGAAGTACGAAACAAGCACGCAGTTCAACTGATCATCCACGAGCATCTGTAATCGATCCTAGATATAATTGGAGTTCTTAGTTAACCACAGTTTGCTTGTACGGATTAAATTAGGACGTAATCGGCAGCGTTTAACATTGTTCTTTTGAGATAGAAATAGGCATGCCACATGACGGTATTGCCTTCGCAGCCAATTCTCGATAGAATCTGCTATCTTCCTTCTACCTTCGCATTTCCTTTTAATCACATAAAACACCAACATACACCTACCGTATATTTAGACCTAAACTTAGTTAACCTTATTATCCGGCGATTTCCTGTGAGGTTCGTTGAACCCTCTAAAGACTGTGGAGCGGCAGTAATTACGGGAACTCTTTAACTATTCATCTAACGCCGTGTTGTTGACTGTACGAGTGGGCAAGGGCTTAGTTAGTTTCACGTTAAAACATTATTTACTTGCAAATTGAATAAAAAGTTAGTGCATGCTTACGGTGTGTGGAGTTATGTTTGTTAAATATGTTATTTATGTTGTGTTACAGTTGGCAATTTAAAATATTTATGATAATTTCCGCCCTCAATAGGTGATAGAGTCGTTCATAATTTAACAATAATTATACAACCGCTTCACTTATTGCTGCCTTTTAAGAGCTATGTGCTAGAGCTAAATACTGCTATGTGTGGGTTAAAGGGGTTAGTACTTGGTGTTGGCACTTACGAGTACCTACACTCAGTCTTTATGTATAGTAGTTTTGTAGTTGTATCAGTTAGAGCTCCAAATCTATTCGGGTTTAATTACAAAGATGAACAGCAGTATCAATTAATTAATCAAATTAATAACCAGAAAATAATAAAAAAAAATCAGAAAATAATAAGAAGTTGTTTGCTTCTTCTATTATATACAAAAAACATCCCTTTTTCGTGTATTCATTTTATATACAAGCCATTATATATTAATTTTTTACGTGATCGGAATATTTTTGATGAAAAAATATAGATACTTTATATTATACAAGTAACGAACGAAAATGCAGACCACGTGATGTTAAGTGGCAATTGCCGCTTACGGGCAATTAAGCGAGTAATGAATCCAAAAAGTACGTAAATATTAGCTATGTGAATCATGATGGATTCAATGTATTTAATTAAACAAATATAATATCCCATTGCAGCAGTGCATATATTGCCTTGTTCTAGTCTGAAAGGTTGGTTAGCATTAAGCTAGGGACGGACAGCTGCCAAAGGCGCAACCTTCTAGCTAGAATTGCCGATTCAAATGAGAAAAATAAATTACCTATATAATCTATATTTAATAGCATTGGCGAAACAAAGGTCGTCACAATTTTTATTTCGAATGATATGAATGAATTAATTAAATCCTAGAAAAAGTCTCAGGTGGCGCAATATTGAAATGCCAGAGCCACTCATCACCCAGCTACGACTCTGTTGAAAAATAAACTGCCAAATTTTTGAACATATATCGTTTTAACGTAGTCAGTATTTACCGTTTGAGCTAACGATGCGAATACCTAAAATTAGTTATACGCCTAAATTAAAATTGAAGCCACGGGCTAGTGGGCTGTAAAAGTTGTTAATCAACCTAATAGCCCGCTGACGCATGATAAACTTATAGTTAAAAATAGAGCCTAATATTTTACACTATAAAATATATTATCTACAGATTACAATTATTTTCATGTATATGATAGGTTATAAGCTAATATCACTTAGCTTTATTATCGTTTGATCGTGTATTTAGGGTTAAATTATTACGATACGACGTCGCATCGTGACGCGTTGTATAGCGATGCGATGTTCTGTCAGGGAAATCTACGACGTACATATAAATAAAAAACGTATATACATATACTATACAAACAAATATACAAAATAAAATTTTTAACAAAAAATACAACCGACTTCTATGTCACTACAAAGTAAAAAATAATTCAAATAAATGTTGGTTCAGTACATATTTCTGAAGTGGGCGCTCTATACATTTCGTTGGATAACGATGTAAACAGCGTGTCTAATATGAGCACTGGGAGACAGACACTGGGGCTGTGTTCTGGTTGGAAAGTGTGAGATAAGGGAGACATCCTGTTCCGAAGCATTTAATAGCATTTTTGTATATAAAAAAATAATGGATTTGTATACACACGATGTTATAAATCATATTCACGTACATATTTTTTCATGAGAGCAATATTAAATTACTGCAGTGTGTCCAATGAAGTCGACATCTATTGACATATTCTAAAGGAACAGTTTACAAATCGATTGCTACTCCTCTTGTGTATCTAATCATCCTTCGAATAAGGCCACTGTATTACACTGCCCCAGTCAACCATGTACATCCAGTTCTATCAAATCGAGATATGGTTTAGGGTGTAACGCACTCACCCGTATGATGTCAATTAACTGTACATTTGGTATCTATAATCAACTCCGTTTGTATAACGGTTCCTATTGGAAATTGATTACAGGTGCGTAGCTATTTCTGAGGACTGAGATGCAACGCACGAATATTACATCTGTGTTTCACCCTTTAAACCCAAACACAAGTGGCATAGAACTATCGTGGCAAGCATATATCAAATTTCTATTGCGATCAATGTCTAAAATTAAGGGTATATAATTATACTTATGCCATTATTACATCTCTGCAAATATATTTATATCCTATTGCTGGGCACGGGCCTCTCCCCAAAACTGGGGAAGACCTGGAGCGTATTCAAATACTTTGCTTCAATGTGCGTAGTGGAGAGTGTAGGATTAGTGGCTCGAGTTAGACGTCCTCATCCGCCCACAAATCTTCCGATCAAGTATAAGGATGAATAAGTATAACAATGGGAACAGTGGATTCACGTACTTTTCGAAGCGTGCACGCGCGGAAGCTCGCATGGAATTAAGTCACTCATTCTTCCAACTCTCGATCGCAACAAAATGCCTAACAATGTTGATCGGTGGAGATATACACAAGTTGTGGGGATAGCCCCATGTCTATTCATGGTATGTATTTATATGGATAGATTTTAGGATTACAAATCTCATTAGTTAGTGTCAAGATTTAATCGACTCACGCAAGCATTAACCCAAAAAGTATTTATTGTATTATATTGTCACGATTTAAGTTACTTTACTGACCTAGTAATCGTTAATTGAATACATTTGTAATCGAAAATTTGACTAACACTTGAGTTATTTTATTTGTAATTTTAATACTTCTATTTGATACATTTAAATTATCGTAAAGTATGACAACGTAAGCTTAGAGCTGTATAGGTCTTATCTGTAAAATTACAAATCCTCAGGCGAGGTCGGGAATTAGATGGGTGACCGCTAGTGGTTTAAGTTCTTCGTGGAAAGTGTCCCGTTCCCAGCAATGCAACGTAAAAGGACACGTTACATCAATTCATTTACAACTAATGATTATTTAATTTTACACTCATAAAATATTAATGACTAGTCGGAGCAGTTACAAGCAGTTGGCCGTTCGAATTGATGATGAAATGAATAATTCAATAATAACATATCGCGTGACCGCGTCAATCGAATCGTAATTAAATTGGAACCAACAAACATGGTGCTTGTTCCTCCTTGGAAGATCCATGAGTGTACACATAACACAGTTGTTAATAATAGGCGGCGACAATCGGCGACAGTCTCCTGCGATCGCCGTCGACGTACTCGCGATTATCTGCGATGGTCGGCGTCCGTTGTCAGCATGTTGGCTGTCTCGCTCGTTTTAGTTGACTGTGATTCGTATGTTATCTCCCTTAGACCGGTATATTTTTTCCATCCAGCGTTTTTTCGCCGTCTTGAGGTCGCTACTTCAACAGGAGATTACTAATTACCTACATTACCAAGAACTTTTTTATCAAAAACACATCGTAATAATATGTCATCTTTTCATCAATTAAAAAGAAACACTCCTGTATATTTTATATTTTTTTAATCTTGAGTTTTTGTGCACTCGTTTGAGTATATGTTTTATGACACACAGAAAAAATCACAAAAAAACATTATTAATTCAGATGTGTGTCTAAGTAAACTGAATAATTTACTCTTAAGGAGCTCGTATCGAGAAGATTGTAAATAAAAATAAAGCATTTCACATGTAAACATGTTCGATTTTGCTTTGGTTAGATTTAGTCTAAAGTGTTTAATTATTTAACTAAAAGACATTAATTATCACTAATAGGTTTTTATTACATGACATAATGTAGCATTACACACTCACTATATTGATGACAAAATGTGTAATTTAATATGTTGCTTCATCCTGTCACTCAATGGCGTAATTAAATTCGTTGCGGTTCGAAATATCTTTGTAATGGAATTGTACACAGTATTTTTATGCCATATTGATGATATATGTTGTAAACTGCTGTAAAAAATTAAAAACAAAATTTATTTGTATTTTTTTGTTATTATTTTTATTTTGTTATTTTTACAAATTATACATTTTATAAGTGGTATTGGGACCCACCTGTTACCTATATTAGCTTTTCCAATATCATAAATTGAGCAAAACTATTACCTATAGTGCATACGCGTAGTATATAATACGCATCCCTTTATACATTTCCAGGTTGTCACATTCACAGGACTGAATTCAACACATTGCTTGAATTTTTGATATTAGTATAATTATGCTGAGAAATTTCTAGGATGACGCAGAGATAATGCCAAAATAACACAGTAGGTACCATAGACCACTGTTAAAAGGCAGAGATAGGTGTGATGGTGATACGTGAAATGTATATACGCAAATAGAAGATATAACCGTACATACCACCTATTGCTAAAGCCTATATATCTACCGTAGATTGATGACAAAATGAATAATTCAATAAACCGCGTATCTGCGTCAGTCGAATCGGCGTAATTAAATCCGGAGCGGCCATAACGCGGTGGAGTGTCTTTGTTGTGGCGTACAATATGCCTCGCTTTTATTTCATGTATATTTACAATAGTTTCAAAATAATATAGAATGGCGGTATAGTTGCTATTCTGTTTACATTTTTTTGGAACTGAAGTACGTGGTCACTATGTAGTCTGGTTGATTTTTAGTGGTCGCTGCTGTATGTGCACATGTTTTTACTTTTTATATTTTTTGTTGACCAGTGGGATATGATCGAAAGGTAATCCCACATAACCACGTGTCGTGTCGTTGTCGTAACACGAGAGCAACACGGGGTTATGTGGGATTTTTTAACGTACTAAAATCCCTACTAAATGAGGATGTCTATCCTCAACACTGCGGAGAACAATCCGGGATCCCCAAAGAAACGCAACCGAAGTCCTCTGAGCGCGTTGCCTCGTCGGGTTGCGCCTAGTTGATCTTGACTCTCGCCACACCATCCGATGTTTACGACGGCAAACGGTCACATGTCTAAATTACAATAACTATTATATATATGAAATTGGTCCTACAGGAAATTGACAACAAATATATTGCTTTGCGGAAGCTTTGAGGAAGCAGGAGCGCGCAAAGGCTGTCTGTCAAATGTCTGGGATAAATATCCTACTAATTTCAAACTAGCACACAGTAGGGGTTAGCACACATCAGGACTTTAAATACGACGAGCTTTATCAATTTAAAAATATATATTAAAGCTGCAAGAAGTACTCCTGGAAAATGCTGGAAGATTAAATTGTACTTATACAACCAACTTAACCTAACCTCACCGCATTTTTCAATAAGTCGCAATAGGTATTAGAAAAACGTATGTTTTGTTTATTTTATAACAAGACATAGCTGTTGTCTATAGTTATAATAAAGGATCATTAAGAATATAACATAAATAGAACGGAATATTAAGTAGGTTCTTCGAAATAAAAAAACAAGCGACAACAGATGAAAATGAGGAAAATATTAATTATTATTAAATGGTTCCGAGGATTTTCCGGGAAATGATGAATGGTGCTTTGTACCTATTATAAGAATTATAAAGTTATTGTGGTTATTGATTAAAATCACCATCACGGTGACTTAAAGTTGTAAAGGTTCAGGATTTAAAATATAAGTAGCTACGTATGTATAATATATTATTATTAATAAAATTGTAGTAGCGAACAAACAGTCGTAAGTGGTCGAAGGTGCTTATAGATATCAGTGGAGAATTCCATAGCGACAAGTGGCTACTAAAACTAATTACAGATGCCCAATATGTAAGTCATCTGTCATCTACACCCTTCAAACAAAACACAGACCAGTTTCATGCTAGAAATAGGTGTTGTAGTACCTCCCCGGTGGAACAATACGGGTTATATCACTTTACTGAATTATTTATTAATTATTATTAGGCAAAACATTGTGTGAAAAATAAATTTCATCGTGTTCCTTATAATCTAAGGTTTTGCGAAGTTTGTACCCTTTTACTTTTTATTTGAGTAAAGTATTACTTTTTACTTGAGTCGTCTTTGTCGAACTCGGTCACACCACCGCCACGCCTATTTCTGCATCATAACAGCAGCGTTAAGCGCTGCTGTGTTTTGGTTTGAAGGGTGTGGTAAGACATACTTTACCGAGGCGTTACAGATTAGTCCTCAGGGATAGCGGCGCATCTGTGTCCGACGTCAGGTAGGAATATTTCATCCTATCTGGGGTTGATTACAGATGTCGATGGGTGGCAGTAGCCACTTACCATCAAATGGAATGCATGCTCGTCTGCTACTCCTATGTTTTAAAAAAGTATCCATTTTATTTTGACTGGGCACCCGTGCCCAATAGTGCGACAGAAATGTGTAGCTAGTGATAACAAAAGTTAGCTGCCTACAACACGTGAGAACTTCCTCGCATCCTACCGGAATTAACCTCTCCTGTTCTTACGGAGCTACGGAGCTGAGATGAATACGAGATCACCTCGCCTTTCAATGTTTCCGTAAATATTCCGTAAATTTGACTGTGCAAGTATTTTTCGACATCCACTTTTTCTTTTTTTGATGGCAATCTGTTGAAACCAGTGTTTTAAATATTTTTTTTCAAAGGCATACTAATTCGACATGTATGTACCATTTATGCTTCTGTAATGCTATCGAATCGAAAAACCGACAAAGTGACTACAGATTTTTATATTTCGACAACGTAAATAATATATTAAGTAGATTCTAAAGATAGAGTGACAGGCAGAAAAAACCACAAACAGGCCGTACAATAACTAGTTACAATAATTAGTTAGTCATATACGTTTGAAGTATTTGTTTATTCCGGAAGTCTGTCTAAAAGTCTGCCGTAAATATTATTTTTAGTTTTATTATAAAAATATTCCTTTCAAAATTTGTTATCGTAAACAAAATAACATATTTACATGTTAAAATAATATTTATGTAAATGTATCACATGCCTCGTTCCCGAAAACAATTGTAACTTAAAGTTTACTATTAACTTGGCTGTTAAGCTTTTTGTAAGCTTTCAATATACTTGCTTTATTTGTTCGCACGAGTATGTATAAACTGTGAGAGCACAGACCTATGATCTATATCTTAATGTGAGAGTCATTTCTTGCCAGTGAATTTTAAACTACTTAACACTAAATGATTAAGCTGAAGTTTTGAATACTAGTTTGACTCGAGTGACAAGGCACGATTAATTTAGTGATGTTATTTTAAACCCAATATAGCGGAACAATTATGTTTTATACACGCCTAAGTTTACGCATAATGTTTTTTTATAAAAAGAATGCAAACAAAATGACTAAAAATATTTTTAATATATTGTTATATATTAAAAGTTATTATGTTTTATACAACTTATTATGTGGGTCATATACGGGTCAAATATTATTAACTACTTACTACTCGAATTACTTATGAGTTATGTAACTTCCATGACAATGCAATAACATGATCTATTGGGATCTGATTTTAGGAGTCACGCAACGCCTCAACCAAGCAAGATATACTCATCATGTACAGGGTTCGTTGGAATCTCGATATTCATCTTGATAGGTACCATTCAATTTATTATCTACATAAGATAAATAAAAGTTTATGAAAATATGAGAAAGAAAAATCTTATTGATATGACAATTTTGTATGAATTATTCAGAATAAAAGTAAAATTTCATACTAAAGCTACGACACATTGTACTTTATATTGAATTTCAGATAGAAAGGAACTAATCTCGTATTCTAAGCATCAAACCAACTGACGTAGGGAACATTAACCTCAGAATACGCTTATCCGAAACGACTGTCTAACACATTGTCAAGTTTTATAGCGATTCAGGAAAGATTCGTACGATGGAGTTTCTTTGGTGTTATGTTCTCGTGGAAAATATTCTCCGAAGCCTACTTACCTATTCTGGTAGCATGACTGCTATGACTATAAACTATAAACGCTTTCTACACTCACAGCTCCACACTAGGATTACCTGTGTCGTGGGTGCCATGGAGACACACATAGACAAATACATAAACACCTAGACCCAGAAACAGAAATCAAAATTCATCATTTAGATAACTGTTTGGCCCGGGATCAAACCCTTTGCGCGTCAGACCGGTATGGTAACCGCTCCCCTACGCGGGTCGGCAAGTCGTGTTCTGCCTTACAACAGCAGTGTTAAGCGCTGTTCAAAAAGTTCAGTGTGGTTGAAACACCACACATTCCAACTTAGTTCTAAGAAGACCGCGTCTGAGATTTTCATAAAATTGAAGTAAGGAACGATTATACAAACACCTTATATTAACTGGTTGTTGCCGCTCATGGACATCCGTAATCAATTCCGTATAAAGCAGGGGTTCTACCTGAAGCCGATCACAGATGAGTTACCTATTCCCGAGGACTAAGATGATTGCCTTATATTTAAGCTAGACGAACACCGAATTTAACCCTTATTCGGGGGTGGTTCATATCTCTGGGCGGCAATGACTACTACACACTACACAGGTGACCTGTTAGTATGGGGCTTCCAATAAAAGGTATTAGGCAAGTAACTTCTTAGTGATAACATAGCCTTAACCTTTATTGGTGAGTAATAACACTAAAAGCGACGTCAATTAACTTTTATTACCTCATTACTGTTGCTCTACACACGTTTCCCAAACTCTACATCACTTAATCTTACTGCAAAGCGACACTTACGGGAAGTCTACTTTAGAACTTCTTTGTAAGTGTTTTATGTAAGCACTTACGTAAATCGTGCTAGCTACAAAAATTTAAAGCAGTCTTAAATATTTTAAATTATGTTATATAGCAGATGCTTTGTAATGATTTCGAGCGCATTTATGTATGTATTTATAAATGTACATGTGTATTTTGTATTTTTAGTATGTCCAAACGGCTTGACGATTTTAATGTATGAGGTAATATTAGATTCATCTAAATTGTGAAAAAAAAGTCGGTTTATTTCTTTGAGTAGTCGGAGTTTTTGTTTTTACAATAATTCTCTAGTTTCGATATAAGTAAATATCTTAAATTACATAAATTTACACAAGCACTTTTGCCTTGATTGTTTTGGTGAATTATGTTAGTATTACAGTCAGGAATCACACGCACTCATGGCCTGAACCCTTATCATTCTGAGATAATACCCTTTTCTAAGATAGGATAAGAGATAAGTGGCGTGTGGGGCAGAAAATACTATTTTTCATCCTTGACGTAGTAGGGAAACAACATCGGAATATAAGCTAGTCTTTTTATTATACTGAAGTAAACTAGCATGCAGTAGATCTGATGGTAAATGAACAGCGTTATAGCCTTGCTGTACAGCAGGAGTGACGCAGTTTGCTCCTGCAACTAATCCAAAAAGGGGCCCTTTAAAACTTAAGCACTTTAAGCACTAACTTAGTCTTCAGGAGTAACAACGCATTTGTACCCGACCTCATCTAGTTGTAATCTTATCTGAGGTTGATGACTGACGTCTATGGTCCTCAGGATCCACTTACCATCAGGTGGAGAATGTTCGTTTGCTATTTCTGCATTGTAAAAATTCTAATACCGCACTGATGAAATTGCTATAAAATAATCCTTTATCGCCCCAATCCTTTTATTCCGAGCGCCTGCGCTTATGGTTTCGTTAAACTGAGGAAGAGCCTCATTAACTCGAGCTATACCTAGCACAATGGCTGCGAAGTCTAGGGTTATTCAATTCCACGATCAAAGATGCAGTGAGTGCTAGTTTAAATAGTTTCTGTTCTTGAGTCTGCAGTAAATCTATCTGAAGTTCTCACTAGCTGTGCATTTATATGTGACTCCAAAAGGATTGACTCTTGGAAATAAATTTGGCGACGTATTCTTGTGTCGTTTTGTTTTCTTATTTTTTTTATACTTACTTAAAGATAAATAATTTAAAGGTAAACTTTGTGGTTCGACTCCGTATGCAGTAAACATTTTACAGGGAATTCTAATTTAGTCATCAGTGGTTGCCTCGCTATTGTAGCCTTTAGTAGGATTCGAAGCCCACTTGGAGTTGATTAGAATGGACAATGGTCAGTGCCCATAACGGGCAGTGGTAATTTGCCATCAGATGGATTGCATGCTCGCTTGCTACGACTATATTATGTATAAAATGTAATCAATATTCATAAAGGATGCATTTCAATATAGCATTCCAAACTATTACCGAATCTTTTGTGCATTCCATTCCGTTCCAGTTCTAGGTAATTCGAGACTTTGAATATAGGTACATACTTTAGTTTATTAAAGTCGAACAAGTATGCAGTCCGTTTGATGTTCATTGGATGCAACCTTTACGATCGCATTTTATTTAAATAAGACAGTCGTTCTACTTAAGATTGATCACAAAAGCTATTAGAATATTCTTGTGAGTTTTTGTGCGAATCTTTAAAACTCGTATAAGACATGTACCGGTGATGGCGCAACCCTTAACGATCTCTAGCTTTTTGATTAAAATAAAATCAAATCTGAGATATTTACTGTGTGACGACTTACCTCTACTCGTCAAGAGATGGCGTCACGAGTATTCTGAATCACGCTATCGAAGTTTTCTCAGCATCACGGCCCGGCGGGAGATCTCCCTCTGTCAACACTGTATAGATTGCATATACTTGGAAACGTTTGGTGGAGACATCAGCTTACACCAGATTAAATAGATGACATCGCTAAATTGTAAAAATTCAACTTGCTAGACATTATTATATATATTTATGTGAATGGTAGAAGAGTTAATTATTTTAAAAAATTACATTCAAAACTTTCTTATTGAATTATGTAAACTCAACATTCGATGAAAATCTGTGGAGTAAAATTTTGTATAAAATTCCTATATCAGTACCAAGTGCAGACTAAGCGCAAAGCTAAGAGGGACGCAAGAGCTTTGACGGTGCGCAGAGCTTTATATTTGAGCTTTGACCTAAAAAATTTAAAGCACCGAATTCATAATTACTTACTTTCAATTTCATCTTCATGAAATGTGACGTAATAGTTTTGAAACGAGTTCAAAACTTAACAGATGAATATAATTGTAAGGCTTTTGTTTTTTTTTATTTCCTACATTACTCTGCATTTTATATTTAAAAGGATATTTGTGTGTCTATATGAAAAGGTTTCACTTCAAACCTACTCTTTTATTTTTATTTAAATATACATACTACGTAGTTAAGTACTGTTTTTTTTGTAATTTTAGAATTATCGCAATTTTAACTTTGTTATTAAGCATGAATGTAAAATATAAAAAGTATGTAATACGAGTATACATATGTATGATGTTGTATGGGAAAATAGTATGTATTTTTGAATCGTGACGAAAATCTTATGTTACGAAGATGTAACCCAGTAAACCCGAAAATCAATAATTAAGTCTTGCAGTAAAATCTGTTAAATGTTGAAGGCAGAAAATTCTAGAAGGTAGTAAATAAATGCACGGACAATAAGCCGAATAACCAAGAACATAATCCACGAACGATACATCAAGGCTAAGTTAAGTGGCCACGTGTAGAACACAATATATCACGGGTAAGCCGAGCGACCGAGCGCGGAACTTACCCAAGACAAGCGGCCGACTTGAGAACTCGCAATCAAATCGAGCTCAAATTATCTGGAGCTCACGAGTATAATCCACGAGCTCATTGCTTTGCGAGTTAAGCATATAGCGTACATGCACTTTGGTTTGCAGGCAGTTACTACATTGAAGCTAAAAGGAAACTTTGAGTTTGTATGGGATGTTCGTCTTTTGATTGGATAAAGGATGCCTTAATGGAGCCTTAACGTTGCTTTAAGATAATATTCCTTTTCCTGGAAATTGCAAATATTACAAGTAGCTCTAAGGGTCTAAAAAAATTTACGATAGTACTGAATAGATGGTAATTTTGGTATTATCTATTGGTGATTCGGTAATAGTACTTCTCGTATAAAATGTAAGATGTGATCTAGCTCACAGGATTTCAAGGTAAACTTCAAATATGTGTTTCTGCTCCGAAAGCCTGTTAAGACGTCTTGAGTGTCGTTACCAGGCTGGAGTTGTGTTTAGCATTGCTTTTATAAGGCAGAAATAGGTGAGTTGATGGTGATGCCGAGAGGTACCAACACCACATCTATTTCAAGCAGTTATTGCGTTTGGTTGAAAGGGTGAGGATGTAGGTTGATTTACATATGAGGCTCAGAAATGGCATAGTCCTCAGAAATGGCAACGCACCTGGGATCGGGTTAAGGTTGTTTTATATGGAGTTGGCTATAAAATGGGTGGCAATGATTGTGATAAGTATCAGGTGGGCTGCAAGCCCGTTTGCAACTTAAGCCTTATTAAAATAATAAAGATATAGTAGTTCTACCATAATTGGGTACTTGTATATAATTTCATGATTATTTATATGGAACAGTAGATCAGCTCAATGTAATGTTTTAAGCCAAAACAGAACACAATAATGAGCACAAAGACGCTTTTGTTTCATAACAAACGGGCACAGATAATGGCGTTGGATTTTTACCTTTATTCTGTGTTATGCCCGATAAATAATTAAATTTATTACCGTGTGAATATATACGCAATTATTGTATTACCGTAATGAGTTTTGGAGGTGATAATTAATAGGTTAGTTACCTATTTTGTATACCCCAATATTTTTTATACTATTTAAATTAAATTTTATGTCTACGGGATATTTATGTATACGAGAGTATTAAACACCATAATTTATGTTTGCACAGTGTGATACAGGTAGTAGGTTTCTTAGCCCTGATTTCAAATTAGGGGACAGTAGTTTCATATGCAGATGGATCTGAATTTATCCCCCAGGTAAAGCATTTAAATGATTTATGCAGATTTCAGTTTTTTAGATGATATTTATGTAATTCTGTATTTGTAAATACAGAATTACATAAATATCGTCATAGACTTAGACTAAAAGTGAAGGAAGGGAAGAAATATATGATTACAATACACATTGTACGTACAATAACCATAGGCAACTTATATTTCCCTATAATTTTTGTAGGGTTATTTGAATTAGTTGTGTCTATGAGAGTATGATAATTGAAGTCCGTTTGTAAAACAAAAACGGGAACGAACGTACTTGTATCTGAAAGCTAGAGGAATACCTTAATTAAATAATGTATTAAGGCTTCAAAATAATTAATTTCATTGAATGTGGCGTATTATATTGAAGTTGTATTCGAAGTTAAGTTTTTTAATTACCTTAAAAGTATGTTTTATATTGTATTTATATTGCGTTACTATTTAAATTTATTTTATAATATGGAACAAAAGAAATATACGTAAATATTTTAAATGCACCAAAAAAGCGGTTTGTGAAATCTGTATTTTTTCTCTCGTCCTTAATAATCGTTTTCGTGGCCAGTGGCGGCGCTACGCCGAAACCCGGCCGGGTGCTCATCCGTGATTGTTGGCGGAATAGAAATTACACTATTGCCACAGCCGACATGGTTTCAAATTTCGAATTTGGTAGTTGGATTTATTTTTCGAAGCGTTCCCCGCATATCGCTTTTCGATCAGTGCGCCCCGTGACGCTGAGAAGTACGCACGCCCGCGTCCGCTTTCGATCACGTGTTTATCAAGTCGATTTTGTTTACAGTTCACAAACACGTGCATTCCGCTTCGTGGATCGGCTATAACCGTTCAGAAAACATAACTAACTGAAGCATGTGCCCTTTAGTGTTATGTGACTGATTTTTAAGTTGATTTGAAAATCGAACCTGATTTGGATTTGCAGTGCAGATGTGTTGTGGTATCCTTAAATTTGAAATTAGAACACGGTATCCTATTTATTTTTTAATTAATTAATGAACTTAATAGTCTACGATAAATGTGTTTGCGGCCAATACGGAGACCGTGCGAAGTTGATGTGTTTATATGGAGCTTTCACTAAGTTTGCCTGTGAACTTTTCGCGGGCGAAGCCTGGAGGCGGACTTATGCATCTCTTAGTTTTCGTAGCGATGGCAGCCTTGAGTCAAGGGGTTGTTGAAACTGAAGAGTTCATTAGCGACCTCGACATGCCGAGTAAGTAGATTTAGTTATCATTTTGTACATGCTTCCTAAGAAATTAAGAAAAGGCCTAGATTTATCTATGACTGTACAGAAAAATATTATTAGGTTGAAGCATAGATTTATATTTTATTAATATATGTGCTGTAGCTAGCTAAATATAAACATAATTATGTGACCTCAATGAAAGGTCACATAATTTGATTGTTTGAATATTATTAATTTTATTATTAACATCTATAATTATTAGAAAAACTCCAGATAATTTACTTTGCATAAACATACATTTATTACTTTTATTTTTCTCAGTGTATTGGGTAATTCAATTGTGCTCTAATCAGTAGCGTAAAGTATGGTAAAGCCCTCCCTAACCGTAGGCCCCTTAAGCCCAACAGTGGGACAGAAAGGATTTCAGTTAACTATTATATTGCATTCTTAACCTTACTATGGTGCCTACAAAAGTATTAAATATAAGAGATGGGCAGCAGCATCTTCTCGTAACGTTATTCATCTACTTCGCTTACGGTCAGCAACAGGCAAAACCAAGTGGGCTATCTTCTCCTCTCTCCCTTTGGGGAAGGTCCACAAGTGCGTCCAAGGTGCTTCGGAGGGCTGATAAATCAATAAGTGTCTTATTCTCCAGGTAACTAGGTAAGTACCAGGTAAGTAAATAAATAATAAGTAATAATACAAGCATAATAATTTAGTGTAATAAGCTGCAGGATTTCATGTAAGTACGTACTAAATTTTAAGCTCATTTGTTTATACAGAGTCACACAGGGCTTAACAAGGTAACATTCTCCTTAAATAGGTTACGGTAAGAATACAGCCAAATGAATATAACACTGTACTATGTTGTATTGCGGTTATTATTTAGAAGCAATGCGTCTATGATCAATTTCAAGAAGAACAAAGACTTCTTTCCTATTGGAACACGACGATTCGCGTTGGCGACTACTTTGACCCTTCAAAACGGAACATAACCGCGCTTAACACTGCTGTTATGATGCAATAACATGGTGGTGCCCACGGATACGAACGACAGATGGTTAAACCTCCTTCAAATGTCACCTTTAGACGTGGCGACGAGCAGATGACTCTACCACCTAGATTTTTAGAGCTTTGACGTTCATCTACGGTGGTACCTATTTCTGTACAATTAGAAATACTTCAGCACTATTACGATCTTATTTGAGGGGCGTGGTAAAGTAAATTTAACTTTATTAGTCGTTCTATTTCAGTCTTTAGTCAAATGTTTTGACGCATTTAAAAAAAGGTAATTACTTGTCTTACAGGACATTTATTCTAAATGACCATAAACCGACACCACTTAAAATAAGTGAGTGTGTTCTTTTAATATTTGTAAATGATAAAAAAAACTGAAACTTAATTTGGCAGGGTAGTTAACTTTATTTTGACGACTTTCCTTATTTTAATGGAAACCTTTTACAGGAAGCCGTGAGATACGTGCCATTTCGTGTTTGTATTTACTTAATGTTTCAAATTTCAGTTTCACGGGAACGCGTTAAGTGTTTCAAATGAGGGTAGACGGTTACTGGGGTCCTGGGTCGAATAAAAGAGAGCTGTCGGTGCATCCGTGATTTACGTTTGTGCGAAGAAGGAAAACGTGAGGAAATTTATTTGCGTCTGTATTCTTTTCAAATTTGTGTGATGTCAGCCATAGTGGGTTATCACATAAACAGAGCAATCATATTATTATTCTTGGTTGGCCGCTTTTTTATTTAAATAATTTGCATGACATCAAATGTTTGTGGTTTTATGTTTTAAATCATTAGCCTTACAAATTTTAACTTTTTGTGTTCCAAGTACACGAACGAGACATACGGCACTCTTTGCTACTGCCCATAAAAGAACTAACTATGCCCAAAATTCGATTGTCAATAGGCTTCACAAAATCCTTACTAATCCTTACTAATATTATAAATCCGAAAGTAACTCCGTCTGTCTGTCTGTCTGTCTGTCTGGTTGTCTCTTCTTCACGCCCAAACCACTGAACCGATTTTAATTAAATTTTGTACAAAGATAGTCTGAGACCCAAGAAAGGACATAGGAATGTTTTTTATCCTGGAAATCCCACGGGTACTAGGGAGGGCGATCTAAGATCGATTAATCGGTGAATCGATCTTTTGCACCCAAAACATCGATTATTTTAATGGATATTAGTAAGAATTGAATCGTAAACTATGCATTTGATCAAGTTATGATCTTTAGCAAAGTTGAAGGTACGAATTTTCAGTTTTATGTATGTTAGTATGTTATAATATTTTCTTTTAAACGCGGGCGAAGCCGCGGGCAGAAACTAGTTTATAATAAAACATTTAATACAACTGATATCTTTCACTCTAGTAAAGCTTCATTCAAACGTGAAGTTGCCAAGGTACTCGTATTTTGTAAGAATTTTTCAAATTATAAACGAATGTAAAAACTTAAATAGTTGTAATACCATAAAGGCAAAAGAGTTTATATAGCAGGTACTTATTTGGATACATATACATTATATTATTATATTATAATTATAATTTTATTAACATCATGTTTATATTTATTTTAAAATATCGTTATATAATTAAACTTTGTTTCACGTTCACTCACTCACATACACACATACACACTCTTCCACGTTTAAAAAAAAAAATCTCGAGCGCTTTGTTTATTTATATATATGTTGAAATATATAAATATATATATATATATATATATATATATATATATATATATATGTATATATATATATATCTCATGCTTTTATTCTTAAGTAATGTGGTGAATACTATGTGACGTTTTTTAGCTTAATAAGTATATTGTAAATCCGTAATTGGCTTCAAGACCTATATTATAAGTTTAGATTGTAAATTTATTGTTACAAGCTGTGGATTTTGTGAATTAAATAAATAAATAAATAAATCATTAATAGCGGACGTTGTTTGTCCAGGATTTATGTTTTATTGTTGTTCGAGTTAATTAAAGCTAATGTTCAGATCATTCAAATAGAAAGTCACGTTGTTATGCGCGAAGTTTGCGGAAGTTTGCGAAGATGGAAATTTAACATTTAAGCTGTATGACTTCTTAGTCGAAACTGAGTGATTTCTATCGAATTTGTAAAAAATAATCCGACTGCTTATAATATAACCTATGCTACTCCCACGATTTAGGCGAGTTTAACGACACTTCATATGTTAAATTCGCTCAAGTTGTTTGGACTAGGGCTTGTCACAATAGAGACGTACATACAGTCGAAAAAAATAATAATGGCAGTAACTTAGAAGCCAACATAATATTACGAGTATAACAGAATTAGGTGTGACATTGACGCCTCCGCAAAATCCTAATATACGTTTAAATATCGACCTAGTAACAGATCATACAATAGCTTTGTAGTGACACACTGAGTTTCATGTAGGATTTCATTAAATAGTTCATGAGGTATATATGGCGGTATCCTTAGGCGGATTAGTAGCAGGCTATAGGCGTAACCCGGACAAGTGAGGTCGAAGTTCGAACATCATAGGTTCGTTAGCACATCCGGGAACGCTGGGACTCTGAATCGTAAATAGCTTTAGTTTCGCGAAGGACTAATGTTGCGGTGAAGGATATGATCTGCGGCTTGCCTTAGACAAACGTCATGTAATGCTTTTGGGGGAACAAAATAGTCTACCAACCAATATTGCAAATTTGATTTTAAGTTTTCTATACTAATATTATAAAGAGAAAAACTTTGTTTGTTTGTTTGTTTGGTTGTAATGAATATGCTCAAAAATACTGGACCGATTTTAAAAATTCTTTCACCATTCGAAAGCTACATTATCCACGAGTAACATAGGCTATATTTTATATTAAAAATATTTGATAAATAAAGATAAGATCGAGAGGCCGAGTTTCTTAACTGCACTAAACTTTAGATTAAGTGGGGTTAATTCAATTAGATGTCTTTAAATGAGAAAACTAAATCGTAACGGTCACTGAAAATAAACAGACTGAAACCAAGTCATGTTATTTATTAACATAATGGGCAGACAACTATAAATAAGAGCCTGACAAAGCCAGCTGAAAAAGTTATTATATTAAGTAGCCTAAAGGTTAAGCTTTAATCCTAAGAAATTTAATCTGACCTATTTGAGTACACCGAAGATATCTTTTTGCTAAATGTTGTATATATTTTCATTAAGATCTTGGGTATATTTTATTTATAATATTAATACTAATGTACCTAATGTAATGTCCAGCTAGTAACATATACAAAAGCTGCTATTTTTCATGACATTATTTACAAGTTGATCTCCCTGGTGTCACCCGGTTTTAAGAATGTAAATACTCTGTAGATTTTATGGTTCTTAATTTTGTTTCACGGAACCCTACTATTTTCCCTATAATACAAGTAGCCTAAGTTACTTCTTATTACGGCAGCTAGATGGAAGTCAAACTCCCATCAAAATCGGTGCAGCCGTTTGGGAGATAAGACGACCTAGAATCAGACGGACAGACAGACAGACAGACAGATAGACAGAAAAAAATATGAGAGTACCGAACATACTTTTACATTAATTTAGTAAATATGTATTATTTCGTCATTAAAAACAGAGACTTTAATTTTATTTATTTTTATTATAAAGTACAGATTAAGCAAATTTATACAAAAATGCTTGTTAAAATTACGTTATCGGATTTCCATTTAAGCGTGTCTACAGGTTTAAATATATTTTTATTCGCAATTACCAAAGTTAGGTTTGTAGGCTATTAGGATGGTATTGACAGTGATTCAGTGGTAAAGTTTGGACATCAAGCGGCCGTTAGCGCGTATCCGAGCACCGATCTGTGATACAAGATCGCGACATCAACTTATTCCAATAATTCCGTTCAATGTGTCATTAGAAATGTAGTACCATTTGGTACGTGACCAGTTTGATATTTTGTCGTCAACTCATTACTTTCCGACTGCTGGAGCAAGAGACCCATGCGTCTCTTCTCAGGGCTATAGTTTAACGCTGGTCGAGCGCGAATTGATATATTTCACAAACTTTTTTTAAGAACGTATTCTTCAACTTTTCTAAATCGGGAGCATGCTTGGCACATTTAATGCATGCATTTAATACATTTCACAAAATTATTGGTACTGAAAAAAAAAAAGTTGTCGGCTGTTGTTATCACAGGTGTTAGCTATCTAAGTCATGTGAGCCATTTATGAATATTATAAATTGTTATTTATTTCATTTTATCGGGAACATTTGTCTTGCCTGGTTTAAAGATAGGTGTAAACCAGGAGGAGTCTCGCCTCTAAAGTAGGTTTAAGCTATTTGGCAAACTCGTGTTCGTAGCTACATACGAATATCTTTGAGGACATTAAAGTGAACTCTCCCGATATATCTACTATCTTTGAAATGATAATTATGAATGAAATGAAATATATTTACTTTGTATAGGCCAACGGCGGCACTTACAAATTGTCTACAATATTTGAGATATTCTTACCTGAGGTAAATAATGACTTATTTCAAGTTTTAAAAACTGTTCAGCGATGTTAAGATCTATAATGGATACTTGAAAATAAAATAGAATGTCGGCACTCAAACCTCGTGAGATCGTCTGACCTATTAGTTTATAGCAAATCGATGCTATTTATGATATAACATGAAAAGTATTTTTATGTTCGCACAACAAGAGATATTTCGCACTAAGTAAAAAAGCACTTGAGCTGGGCCTTTTTATTTACAATATTTATTACTGACAATATCGTGAAATAGATTTTTTTACGCATCTCCTAGGGTAGGCATTTTTTGTATTGATTTCGTCTGAATTGCGCTCGAGTGGTTATATTTTTAAATAGTTGGATTTTGTTTTCATAATAATCGCTAGTTTTCGAGTACTAAAACAATATTTCGATTTGTTGTCTAATACAATAACAACATTTTTTGTTATACAAAAAATAATAACAGACTAAAAAAATAAGCATGCACAAAAAAGTGTTGCCTGGTTTAATTGTTCGAACGTCATTCAAAATTTTGGTACATATGAAAACTTTAATTACAAAACACGGCTAGTTCACCATGCATTTATAGTTTACAGTTACGAACAACTGTGCTCGCAGTTTTCAAATTTTACACAATATCGTACATGTTTTAGCCATACTCTGCTTTAGTGTCCAATCTGTTAGAAAAAAGTAAAAAAATAATTCGGGTTTCATGATTTTCGGTACAATTTTTTGTAAGTTGAAAAGATTTTTGAAAGTACGATGGATTTCTTCATGGTTTAAAGTGCCTTACAAAGTTTCTGTCTTATAGGTAATGGCATCATTAATTTTGCATTCTGATTAAAGATAGATTTAAGTCAAAATACCTCGTGTTTAGTTTTAATCTTAGTTTTTAACTTTAACTTAGTTATACTTAGTCTTAATGGATAGCAATGCATCTAAGGCCAATTTCAGGTCGACCGCCCATTCTATTTACCCTTTATTGTAGATAATCATTTTAAGTGATGTGGGCTGCAAGCTCGTTTACGATTTAAGATTAATAAAAAAGCTTTATTTTATTTTATTGTTTTTAATATAGTAAAAGGAGACGAGCCAGCAGTCCACCTGACGGTAGATGGCTACTGCCACCCACGGACATCTGCAATTAACCCCAGATAAGATAAGATTTCCACTTGAGGTCGGCCACAAATGCGCTGCTACCACTGAGGACTAAGCTGGTATGCCTCGGAAAAGTATGTCTCCCTTACTACACCTTTCAGACAAAGTGTAATACAGCAACAAATTATGAACGCATCAGTGCTTAACACTGCTGTTATTTGGCAGGAATAGGTGTGGCGATGGTCCTGCCGGTCGAACCACAGAGGGTTCTACCATCTTCAAAGTCATTTAGAAATTATAAACAGACATATAATTTTTTGTGACAATTGTTTCAACAAATACCTTTAATTATACCTCAGCGGGACGCAAAGGTCAAACATAACTATAGCTAACTAGTAAACACGGATTCTGTTCGCAGAGAACTATTCCCCTGTTTGTCTCTAGGGAACCGTAGAATAGCTAATTTTCACTTGGACGTGTGCTCAAACTAGGTAACTACATAACAGACTTATTGAAGCCTTAGCTCGTAAGTAGCTCTCTTATGAAGCTTTCAACACTTATATTATGTAATAGGTTCACTGTATCGAGTGCCATACACACACTGAGACGAGTTTGCGAACACCCAGGTGTCTAAGACCATAATGGTGTTTGCTTAGCGGAACCGAACCTGCGAACTTGACACTTATACATTTAATGAATATGATTATAATTTCATCTAGTTATTATTCTACAATGAGTTTGGGTGACAGTTAATACTTTTAGTATAAATTTAGTAATAAATTAGCATTCTTGTCTTTTCCTATAAGGTTCATGAAGTTGAAATAAATTAATATTCTTGGAATAAGAAGTTTTTTATACTGTAGGACACATAGCGCTTTAAAAGTAGGATAAATAGAAAGTCCATAAAAATCACCTCAGTATCCTTTAAAATCATTTGAGAGCGCAGCGATCATATTATCTGTCTCACACGCATTCTACTCGACTCATTAAAGATTTCTTTTTTGAGTATAAGTGTTGTATCTTTATGTTTATATGTGTCTATGATCCCCCAGAATAAGTTTAAGAGCGCTTTTCAGTATTGCACGACTCATGATGCGAAGCATCAGAGAGTGCTTTTAGATACTGATTTTTACATTACAAGCGACAAATTTTTTTTTTTTCTAACTTCCCTGCTGTCGAAGCTGTATAGTTATTGATAGTGCACAAAACGAACATTGTTTGTAACGTTTCTTTGTACGAAAGCAGTTCTTGGAAATCGCCCTATTAAGGCCCGTACCGTCTTTGTTCTCTCAGATGAATGGATGTGAGGCAGGTGGCCTTATTACATACGTGTCTCTGACATAACCCTGCATAGAATAACTTTCATAGTATGAAGTCTACTCTTATTTGTATAAGAGTAGACTTCATACTATGAATACTTTTTGTATTTATCTGATCAAAGTGATAATACTAAAGTAAAGTTACTTTTTCGTTTGAATGTGTGGGTTAGTATTGGAAGTGGTCAAAATGATTTTCATTGTTTTTTTTAAGCTAGACTTTACAGGATGTACTTTTACTCTGAAAGTTCAGGGTTATTTATGTTAGATTATAGTTCTGCAATATAACTTTAGTAATACTTACTAATACATCCTTACGTAAAAAATCTGGATAGAAAACAAAAAGTGACTTGAGAGAAGATATTACTTAATAAAAATCGATTTTTGTGTGTCATAGAGTTTCATTCCCTATTCCTTAATTCTTTTCCTTTAAAAAAACAAGTATGTTCGCTATATTATTTCGCTTATAGAAAACTATGCCCGTCAGTTTCAGTTGTACGTAGTCAATCAATGTTTTAAGAAGTGGATATTTTATTAATATTATCATGAAAAAATATTAATAACCTGATGGTATTTCCTCCTTCAGGATGAAGAATACTCGGCAGTAATCGTATCGAGATACAAGAATAACTTTTGCCCACCCCTATATACTAGGAAGCTAGAAAGGCAAGGAGGCAGGACGTCCTCGTAAACATAGCCGTTAAATCTTCTCGGAGGTCGACCGGTGGTTTAAAACTTTCTCCAGGCACTTTCTTACCAAATCCCGATGGGAGAAAGAATGAGTACGGTCCAACTTTGGGTGGATTTTTTATAATCCTCTATTAGCTTTCTTATGTCGTGTATTTTTCATTCCTAATCCTGAAGTACATCCCGACCATTTCTTATTTTTACTCGGCTGTGGAGGGTAAAGTTTTTCGTCCGTATCGTACGTGTATGAGTATGTATGTCACATTCTTTGACACGCTCTACTTCTTGACGGACTTTAACATAATGAGGTGTTTGGATTCGTCTAAATCGTGGCAATATTTTAAGCAGTCGTTTTTTTGTTTTTATAATAATTTCTACTTAAATTTGTTAGGGTCTTTATATACTTATAGTTTTTTTATATTAATGTTAGGCGTAGAATGTAACACTTTCTTTTAAATAGTCTATATTACACGACCGTATACATTTCATTATATATTTCACGAATTATTATATCATAAATAGAGATTATAAAAACATGTATGTTTTAAAATTATCATCCTGATATGTGATCGCGAACGAAGATGCGGGAAATAGCTACTCATTTATAACTTATAGACACCATTTTGATATTAAAGAGACTTCTTAGAGCGGCTAGTATTTATAAAGGCCGCTGGATGTTTTTATCCTCAGATCGATGGTGACCCAATTAATTTAATAACGGTGAAAGCCCTCAGTTCCCTGAATCAGAGATGAGATATCGGGATTCGGAAACAGAGCGCCTCTGATAAGACTTCGTTACGTATCATATATTGCGCTGATGGAAATCGGTGCCGTATGAAAGCTCTGCGCTAGGGCTGGCTCAGTAAAGTATTTTGTCTATACAAATTCGGACAAAATATATATTTATATAAGGACTTGTCCAAATTAACTGATTGATTGGCAAAGTCCAAACTACTCAAGCTAAAGTGTCAGTCAGGAGTTTAACTCGGGAGATTTTGAGGCTTTTATTCATTTTCACGGAACCCTTCAAACTTTATCTAAAATAATAGTAGCTAAAGTCATCAACTAACTTACAGGAAAACTCCTGTCAAAATTATTCGAACCGTTTCGTATTTTAGCCGGATGAAATAGACGGACAGACAAACAAACTTTTTAATAATTGCTTTTTTTGCAAACGCAATTTGGGAAATCGCAAGTTTTGGTAGGTATAATTTTACCCTCGTAACCCTCATTATTTTTTAAAACAAAGTAGCTTAAGTTACTACTTATAACATCAGCTAACTGCGAGTGAAAGTCCTCTAAAAATCGGTCCTGCCGTTTTGGAAATTAGCCAGAACATACAGACAGACAAAAATTGTAATAATTGTTTTTTATTTTAAGTACCATATATAGTTTTTATGCAATTAGTAAAAAGCTGTTATTGATATTGAAAAGAGAAACTTACATTTTATTTATTTGTATTCATAAATTATAGCCCCGGGAGATTCGAGTCACTCGAGTCCTAACTGCGCGTAACGAACGAATGATATCGGATACAGGCACTAGTTTACTTCTAACTTCCATTTGGTTCATGTTACAATCTAGAAAAATTGTGATAATAGACGAAATTTCTACTACTGAGCTATTTCTGCTTGATATTTTTTTCTTAATAATTCAGATGTTTGCTTAGATGTAGGACAGATTATACATATATCCATAATTACTCCATATTGTCAATTTATTTTGGTTTGTGTTCTTCATCGTTCGCGAGTGGATCCAGCCTGAATATCAGAAAGCTTTTACTCTTGTCTGTGATATGCATGATGATAAGCGAAATTACATATACTTGTCGTAGAACTGCATCAAATTGCGGTTCCCTGAAGAATGATGCTCTAATCAACCCGATGTAGAGAATAATACTGTGGGTTTGATTGTGAACAAGAAACAAAGTATATATAAAAGAAACTTGTGAATCAATTCGTTTTAAAGAAAACCTTTGCCATAATGTTCCCACGACTGTGTCAAGATTTTTTTTGAGCGACGGAGAATGACCGAGGTGATATTCCGCCATGCTGTTCGTGCAGATTAGTAGAATTAATTACTTTGGTAAGGTGTCTACACAGTTTTGAAAAAAAACGTGATTATATCGATATTGTTTATTCGTGAAACATAGTCAATTAATTCAGAAAATTTTCAAAGTTATACACGTGTTACAATGCGGCCTTAAAATTAAAGGTACATGTTTGGAATTGGATCCTTGGACCCCAGTGTGTTCTAAACTTAATATTATTAACTGAACTTAAACTTACACGTATGTACTCGTAAATTTCTCCGTAACTCAATTCGCTCGTACGAACCTACCGAGTTACCTACGTATTACCACGGGATTAACTATCTAAATCTTGCAGGATCACGAGTCTTGTACTCCCCCTTAACACTTTAGAATTTAATTTACGAGAATTTTTAATATTAAAGACCTATTATACTGAGTTTGGTAATATTGAATGGATAATATTGAAGCTCTAATTTTAAAGGCATTTTAATTACTTATTTGAAATCAGTCAAGTATAACTATTTATTAAAATACTTCTCTCATTTTAGTTTCTGAGAAACTATAAGTGTTTTGCGCGGTTAGGTTTTTAGCAAGTATCGATAAAACAATCGAGAACGAACTCGATAGTTTGAAAATATTCTATTCTTAAATATTGAACTGAAAAAATGTTACAACAAAAATGCGTTGAAACAAACTGAGATGTGTGTAAATTTCTAGCAAGTAGGCAGTTGGGCACTAAAAGTTCACGCGTGCTATATTCTAAGTGGGTTCTCAGCTCGGCGTTTACAGTGTTACCGCTAGTAACGCAACATGAAGACTATTATTGCAGGGTTGGGATAAATAAAAGGTGTAAACCGATTTACGCAAAAAGTTATATTAGTTTAAACTATCTTTGATAATTGTACAAAAAGAAAATAATAAATTTCATTTAGATTTTTTATTACATAGTATAAAAAATTGATACTTTATACGAATATTTTACGTGTGTTTTACAAACGTTTAGTATATTTATCCTATAAAATGTTATAAGATTTTGAATTTTGTTTGTATACATTATTTCTTCAAAGCTAACTTTATTAGTCGATTCAGTACGCAACTGCCGTAATCGAGCGACATTTCCGTTACTCGCTTTAAATACTCGGATCAATTCCTTCTTAAGTTAAAAATAAAACTTCAAAAATATTAAGGTAGTGTTTTACTAGAAATTAATGTCTTTACAATGTATGGGTACCATAAAGTTTCCGTGGAATATATTCCAACTGGGTCTGTATGGATGAATCATGAGGGATTAGAAATATTTGTGAGACTTAAGTATCTTTGCATACAATTAACGAGCAAAATCTGGTTGAATGGAATATTTCACCGCAAAATTTTACTCAAACCCCCTATAAAATATTAAGTACTACAATTTACTATAAAATATTAATTTTCATGTAATTGTTAACTAATATTCTCTTTGTAAATTAAATTAAATTAAATGCATGTTTATATTCCTAACCTTAGTATAAAGTTGACGCTTAACATTTCTAAGTGGCTCCTAAGCCGAGCTTCACACTATTATGACTTGATGCAAGTATGTTACCACGCGCTAAGACAATCTTACAGGCTTAAATAAAGACTTTGATATTTGTAATCCTATTGTAGTGGGGAGATGCGAGCAGTACTTTATTTTATTTTTGTCTTCAAGTAAATACTAATCTCTTAGGGCGTTCAGCCCACGCAATGTTAAAAGGTCACTTCAGATGGAGGCTTATCGATGTTCAATACGTTGCTATGTCTTACTTTAGGATTTATTTATACCAGAAATCTCAAATTAGTAATTAATATTAATGTATGGTAAGGATATACACATACATATAAATGATTCCAACTTAGTTATAATAGGAACGCATCTGTAGCCGATATAAGATAGGACTCTCAAATCATCTGGCAATAACCACTTACCATCTGTTCAGTATTTAGAACTGGTCGAGATACTGATTAGAAATAAAAGGAGTAAATTCAAAATTTAAAAGGTTGACGTTTCTGTCATAACACACATTGTACATACAGTCGGTATTCAGATTTCGTCACGGGACGTATAATATAATTTATATTTATTACGGGGGTCCTGGGGACCTATTTGGAAGTCGCGAGTGTGTGTGCATCACGGTCGATCGGTCGCCGAAGGGAGCACCGCACAGTTCTACGGTATTTATACATTTATTCACCTACATTATTGTTTCTAGCGCACAAGGGTTCCAAATTATATCTCGGATTAGAAACCAGCGACCTAAAACTCTACATTTTGGTCCTTCGAGCCGGATTCGGGTTTCCGTGCTCGCAAGTATATTCTTGTGTGTTGGTGAACAGTAGTGTAGACATCGGCACACGTCCACGTCGTTTGTAAATACTTTGCCGGATCATAAGTATTTACAGCGGCTGGACAAATTCAAAAAACTGTGTACTCTACAATTATTACGTAGGGATACACGTATTTATTTCGGTTACTATTTTATTTATGTACATCGGGTACTACAAGAAACGTCAACGGTTTTAGGCGTTTTTTTGGATTATTATTAGTGTTTCGGTCGGGCTTGTATTGAGCATTCTCCTGTTTCGGGTTGTGTCGGTTGAAGGTGGTAGAACTCTACGTGGTTCGACTCCGGCAGCACCACCGCCACATCTATTTCTGCCATTACAGCAGTGTTTGGAGCTGCTGTATTTTGGTTTGAAAAAGGTGTGGTAAGGGTAAGATATACTTAATCGAGGCGTTCCAACTTAGTCCTCAAGAGTAACAGCGCACGTGTGGTCATTATACCAGGTGGAGGTGGACTGCATGGTCGTTGGCTACTCTATTATTTCGGTCGGTTTTATTTCGGTTTAGATTTTTATTATTGCGGATTATAATTTACATTCGGTAATATTTTGTGCTTTCATATTTGTAAATTCGGTTGACATATAATTTTGTGACAGCGTTCTATCGGTTTAAATTTAATTTAATTTTTTTCTTATTTCATTTTTTTGAAATGGCTCCTAAATCTAAACAAAGGTTGAATAAATTAAAATACGATTTAGCAATTCATAATTTGGATTCTATTTACGATCTTTCTCAGCGGGAACCTAAATCTGAAATAGATAAAAATAATTTTAAAATACGGTATCATGATTTGGATCGTAATTATGAAGAGTTTACGTCGATGTTTTTGGAACTGCAATCGGAATTGGATGAAGGCTCTGATGTGGATTATTCGGACGATTTTAAAAAATATAATGGAATATATTATGATATCAAGAGGAAGTTTTTGGAAATATCATCTTCGGAGACTGAACATGGTTCGGAGTTCAGGTCAATGGATGATGGTGACAAGCGGAAGCGGGTGGTTTTACCACGGATACAGATTCCTACATTTTCGGGAAAAATAGAAGAATTTGTTTCATTTATGGATTTATTTAATTCTTTGATATGTGAAGATAATGCTTTATCTGATTCGGAGAAAATGTATTATTTATTAGGTTCATTGGCTGGAGAACCAAAGGTTTTATTGCAACACTTATCTATTTCGGGAGATAATTTTTCGGTTGCTATGGATCTATTGAACAATAGATATAATAATAAAAGATTGTTAGCAGATAAACTATTTTATAATTTGTTTTATATTTCACATGTCACCAAACATTTAAGTTCTATTAAATTATTTTTAAATACATTATTAGAAAATACGAAAGCGCTAGAAAAGATGAATTTTCCGGTTGATCAGTGGACTAATTTATTATTTTACATTAATTTTCAAAAATTAGATAATAGTCTAAAAAAAGGTTTTGAAGAAAGGTTTACAGGAAAGGAGTTTCCGGAATTTAAGGATTTAATAAAGTTTTTGGAGAACGAACTTAGGATTTTGGAGTCAAGTGGTGATTCACATCGGACATGTGGCACTACTAAAACTCATGAGGCATTTCAGGAAAGTAGGCAGGTAGGCTGCAAATGTTGTAAAAAGGGAATAATACATCATCTTTCCAAATGTAATAAATTTTTATCTTTAAGGGTGGGTCTTAGGAAAGACTTTATTAAAGAAAATAAACTATGTTTTAGATGTTTTAACTCTCATAAGATAGCGGACTGTCAATCTTCATGGGTTTGCTTGAAGTGTAAGTCACCTAAGCATCATCATCTTATTCACATGGATTTACCTCACTACCAGACAGCATCGGGCAGTGCAAGGTCGGCGGCGACACCTACTGTGACCGGTAACAGTAGGGCACATGCTACTAATGTTGTCACGGATAGGGTGGAGGATAATCCATGTTCTGCATCTGTTAGCGGATCTAACAGGGCAAATATTACGGTTTCGAATCAAGGTGGTGCTTCGTTGACTTCTAATATGATTGAAGGTAACATGTTTAATCGTACGGTTCTTTTGTCTACGGCCATGGTGCATATTAAGGATGAACATGGTCACTATCAAGAAGCGCGTGCGTTATTGGACAACGGTAGTCAAGGTAGTTTTATTTCGGAGGGTTGTGCCAATAGATTAGGTTTGAGGCGGTTTAATACGAATGCTTCTACAGTCACGGGACTGAGTGGCATACCAGTGGATAGTGGTAGAAATGGGGTTAATTTAACGCTTCGACCGCGGTTTTCACGTCGACCGTTATTGGTATCTACCGCTACTATTTTAAATAAAATAACTAATCAGTTGCCTACTTTCAATTTACCTCAAGAGATTTGTAGTCATTACAAAGGACTACCTCTTGCGGATGAATATTTTTACCTTAGTCGGGAGGTTGATATTTTAATCGGTGCGGATTTATTAGGAGAGGTTATGCTCGGGGATATTGTTAAAATAAATAATAATTTGCCTCACGCTATACAAACTATTTTTGGTTATGTATTGTCCGGGCCTTTTTCATACGCGGTAAATAATGATAAAGGTGCCCAGAATATTAACGTTTGCCAAACTTTCACGAATATAAAATCGGATAATTTTGTACATAAGATTAGGGACACTAACGACAATTCTAGTGCCATTGCGGATTGGAGACATTTGGATCAAAAAATTTATAATAAAAATAATCATCAACGGGATGATACACGGCGATATGCGGTAGGTTCGCCATATTTACCAGATACGTTTACGGTAAATAGTTCTTTTTCATCGGTGAGAAAACGGTTCTCTATCATGGATAGACGACGTACGGTTAATAAATTTCGGAAAAAGATATTAATTTGATTTAGCGGTTTTACGGTTTTATTTTAGTTATATTTTTTATGGCTTTAGTTCTATTATTATTTTTTATTGGGAAAGGTCTATTGTTTTCATTGTAGAATATTTTGTTTTTTGGTCAAATGGATTGACACATTTAATGGTTTCGTTACCTACGGATAGGGTGAATGCCACCGGGCTATTTCAAACGGATTTTGCTTTTCTTTATTTTAAAGATTTTCTTTTATTATTGGGGTTTCGCGGTTAAGGAATCCTAAAGCCTTATGGTGTATATCTTTTTGAGTTTTTCTTTGTTCTTGTGCAAAGGTTGTACAATGAACATTAAGTGTCAACGATTTGACGAAGGAAGCCTTTCTTGTAGCATTAACTACATTTACTTCTCGGCGGAGTCTTTCACATGTCATTCGGTTCGACTGTGGGACAAATTATACAGCTGAAAGAAAATAATAGATTGAAGAGATGTTAATTGGTGCAAGCTCTTTATCAAAGATTTCGGAGAAGACTGAGTAGTATATATCTTCACTTGCTTCAAACTAGAAGTAAAAGGACTTAACCTGGAGGATCACCTAAAATTGGAGATTTAGTTTTATTAAAAGAAGAAAACTTGCCTTCTTTAAATCGGAAAATAGATCGGTTTTTGGAGTTACTGCCTGAGAAAGATGGTATTATTCGGATAGTTAAACTGAAAACAACATCGGTTATATTTATTCGGCCTATGGTTAAGTTTTGTGGGCTGCCTTTGGAATAGGGTTGTCACAAACTTGTTTGTGGTAATTTATGTTTATTATATGTTCGGTGTAAGCCTTTATTTTTTTGGATTTTGGTTGATAAAGGCTTGGCCTTTCTCGGGCGGGGGTATGTTCAGTATTTAGAACTGGTCGAGATACTGATTAGAAATAAAAGGAGTAAATTCAAAATTTAAAAGGTTGACGTTTCTGTCATAACACACATTGTACATACAGTCGGTATTCAGATTTCGTCACGGGACGTATAATATAATTTATATTTATTACGGGGGTCCTGGGGACCTATTTGGAAGTCGCGAGTGTGTGTGCATCACGGTCGATCGGTCGCCGAAGGGAGCACCGCACAGTTCTACGGTATTTATACATTTATTCACCTACACTATCGTCACTAGCGCACAAGGGTTCCAAATTATATCTCGGATTAGAAACCAGCGACCTAAAACTCTACACCATCAATCTGCATGCTCGTTTGCAACTTCCATGTAAGTAACAAAACAAAAACTATCTTTTCGCTTATTTTTATATTCGGAGCATACATAAAATTTTGCAGTTCATATATTATGATTGAGTGAAAACTGAAAATTGTAGGTATGGTCGAAAGTTAAGCCTCGCAAACTATTCTTGGTATTTCGTTATGTGACACATATCGCAATGATAAAATTCCTAGACGAACTGACTATCACGTAGCTTTGCAAATTAACAGGTTGAAGTCACACTTGTCTTGTTACAATCGATGCCAGATTTGGAAGCCACTCCATGGAAAGAATTGCCCTGAATTCTTGTTCATGCCTGAAGTCAATCTGAGTATAAATTGTATTCACATTATCTTCAAGGCTTCGCTTACCTTGGAAGGGAAACTTAATTAAAAGATGATTCATTATTTAATATTTATATCTAGAAAATTATTATAAATACAAAAAATCCAGTGCTTAAACTATGGTCTATGTCATACTCACAATTTAGAAGAACCCAACAACACCTCGGGTTAAAATCCAGAAAGCAATTTTGGCTGCAAAAGAATAAGACATACGCTCAAAAATTATTACCTGGCAGACAATTTATCATCAAACTAATTATTACTTTATTTTTTTCATAATCTTCATCAATCCATGACTCTACAGCTATTGATTCATTTACACGGCGAAAAGTTATTAATATCCCATCCTGGCCAATTACGAAGAGAGTTCTCAGGATTGTATGTTGATCTATATTAGAACAGTAATTAATTTAAAACAGCTCTAATAAATTATATTGTTTTCGAAAAAATTGAGACGTTGAGGCCTTCGATTTAAACCAAGATACTAACAAAGAATGTCGATGTAATATCATACATTATAATTAATTTATAAAACATCAATAAATGCATACTTCGAACGGGCGTTATACTTAAATATTATAGATACTTACATAAAGGTATTATCGTCAAACAGTAATATTACTTTTTCTAAGCCTCCTCAAAGATATTTCTTAGAAAGTTACTCGTAACTTTTATAAGCATTTACTGGGAAAACCAATATCCAAAACCCACTATTCACTAGCCTTTGCTATAGAAACGTTGACAACATGTAACTAGGAATAAATCTTACTCATTCTGAACGTTTCTTGTAGCATATTAAGTATCTCTGGGAAAACGTCTGTAACATGTTTAAAAAGCGAGATTTATGGAGATGATGAAATAGTATTGAGAACATGGAAACGAAACTAACATTATTATTGGCATTTAAAAATCTAAACTTAAAACCATTAAAAATAGAAAAATAACATTAGGCCCAATATTTTTTTTCTAAAAGCTCCTCGTATTAAGAGATTGTATCTTAAGAAATGCCAAAAAAGCCGAATTACAAGCTTCTAAGCCTAGTCTAGAAATCGTTTTATGGTAGTGTAGGTATATCGTATTCTAAGAGAATTGTCTCGTTAGCGTTAAGGGTACAACACGATAACATTGCACATTAATTGCCGCCCGACTCGTATGTATTGCGTCTGGCTCAAGAGCCTTAATCCCGCAGGATTAGGAGCAGAGAACTAAGAGGATTCCACTACTTGGGCTTTTAGTACATAGCAACATAGGAATCTTAATGAAAAATACTGATTTGGCAACAACGAAACAAATCACATTGTATTCGATAAAAACCAAGATGATAATTGAGATACAGATAATGAATGTTAATTGTACGATCTCAAGGAAGCGTGTGATATATAACCAGTTTGTCTACAATTAAATAAACTACAGTAACGTTGGAGTAAAATTTGTGTGGTGAGTATATTTACGCACTAATTGCGATTCGCGTACTGCCTCTGGCTTGGAAGTCGTTATCCTCCGGGATTAAGAAGACGAAGGGCTCGAGAATGTTCAGTACAAAGGCTTTTAGTGCGACTAAATGTCGATATTACTATGTGGGAAGGATTAAACCTGATGTTCATAGTTACTTGCGTGTTGTTGTGTTTGTAAAGTTTCATTGACTTGGTAGAATTTTATTGATTTCTGAATTAGACTTAAATAAATTAATAAATAACTCTCGTGCTAATTTTTTTTTTCAGTCAGTCATTGGTTCAAATTAGTTCTTGAACATATGTGGCCAATCCTTCATGCTGTTTAAGATTGATAATAGCAGCATTGACCATTTACCATCCAATTGACAGCACAATAATTTACTGTTTTCATTTCACAAAAAAAAAATGTCTGACATACCTTGTAATAAAACGTCAATCAAATACCAGCCTATGAAATTCGTTTACTATTCACTGAACTACGATATGAAATTCATCGACTATTATTTTTTTAGTATAGCTTTGGATACATGGCGTCATAACTGCAACACCGATGATCTTATCGTAACAAATTTGTAAACAATAAAATAGTATAGTTCTCTTCGTCGGTATATTTTAGTAACGATTTAATTATTTTCAACACAGCTCAACTTTTGCCGGCCGTCTTACTTCAGTTACTTCTTTCAACAAATGGCGCACTTTTGTCAGCTTTTGTCGGAGCTAATCAATGTACAGTCTTACGATCGTCTGTTGATCTTGTTGAAGATCTTAAAGTTGGTGCTTAACTTATTCATTTTGAAATTATAACCTAAGGATTCTATTTTTACGTTTTTGCCATATTCGATTCCTAGGTATGAAAATTCTCACGTTCTAAAAAGGCATTCACGGTGTCGCTGAAAGGACGCGGCGAGATAACGATGCACACTAATTACGAGCCGTGCACCACAGTTGCTCGTATCCTATTTCATACGTGAGGCCTGATCCTGTTAAAGGCTGCCTATTTCATGTGCAGCGCTTGATACTGTTAGGATAAGGTGAGCTATTTCATACTCGGGGCTTGACACTGTTGGTTTAAGGTGATCCATTTTGCACGTGTGCTTGATGCTGTTAGTATAGGTGTCTAGTTCATAAACATATATATTGAAGGTGGTAGAACCCTTTGCGGTTCGATTCCGGCGGTACCATCTCCACACCTATTTCTGCCTGTGTTAGGCACTGCTGTGTTCCGTTTTGAAGGATGTGGTAAGGGAGACATTCTTTTCCCAGGCATTCCAGCTTAGTCCGCATCTGTGGCCGACTTCTGGTAGCAATATCTAATCCTATCTGGGGTTGATTACAGAGGTCCATGGGCGGCAGTAGCCACTTACCATCAGGTGGGCTGCATGCTCGTCTGTTACTCCTCTATTATAAAAAAAACTTACTTTATGTTCTGTTTTTGATCATTTCTTACGCGATATTTTTAATTCTAGATAACCCATCTAATACGCTATACCAATAATCTTAATACCGATAGACAACCAGCGCTGTTTCGAATAGAATACATGGTATAACTACGGCGAATCTTCTGGAAGAGTAGCGTTCCAAGGGCTGATTGTTTGAGAGTACATTTTATGAACAGTTACTTAAAATAAATAAACTGTTTGCTGTTAAAATTTCTTGGCTATAGCTCATAATGAAATGTATCACAATTCTAGGCACGTAGCTCATTGGTTTTATCTTGTTGATCAACATTAACACTTGGTCAAATATATCACAAGGCTATCTTATTCAAAGAATTAAACTTTCTGATGAAGTATCTATTTATCTTTTCAGATGAAGTTAATTTGTAAATGAAGTTATTGTTAATAACTATCAAATTATCTAAACTGATTGGATTACTCGTAGGCATGACATAACATACAGGACTCAGTCAGGATCATATGATTGTCCTGAATTAATTCTTTGTAGACAAAAATTATCCATTTTTGCACTATAATACTATGTCGATTAGTAGACGAATAACTTGGCAGAAAACCGTTGTCTTCTTCCCTGGGTTGTATGTCTTAGTCCTTGGAAAACTTAATAACAATTAAACAAAATGACGAAGCAATAGAAATAAAAAAAAAAACAAGTATTATGGTAGTGTTGATTACGACTGGGCCGCTGTTGTCCAATTGGTGTTTGCAATATTCCGTGGCAAGAATAATAGGGCATTCCGCCATTGCCTTTCCTATTTCACACACCGAGAGACTATGAATTATTGATGAAGTGTTCCGATTTCGATGCTTCCTTTTTCTTTGCCGGAAGCAAGTGATGAATACGTATAAAGAAAATCTATGTAAACATTTCTTTTTTAATAAATATGAATCAGTAATTTCGACCTGTGTTTGGTTGAAACTAACTAGTACGCAGCTACACTTTATGTCCTTTATGTTTTTTTTTAATTTTTCTTATAGTTTATTTTTAACCGACTTCCCAAAGGAAGAGAGGTTATCTATTGGATACGTTTTTTTATGTATGACCAGCGATTTTTTCGCGATGCCGCGACCCATCGACATGATTCAAACGCCATTGTGTGCGGCTAGTTTCACAGGGGGTCCCATTTCGTGGAAATTTGAAAATTTTTGCCAGTTTTCCCGGACAATTGGAATAACACGATTTCTTAAAAACTTAAATCTCTCGAGTATTTCTTAACCAATTTCATTTTTCTTTTTTTCATATGATTCATATGATCAAGGGTGTTTCATTGCGGTACTTTCCTACCTTGATACAATGATGATCTGATGATTAGAACTTTGAGTTATGGGATGGAACTCATCATCACTACCCCTATTCTTTACAAATTTTATGATAACTTACCTCCTAGCCACCCTATTCTCATGAAACTTAAGATTAACATTGAGTATCTAGATTAACATGATATGATGGAAAATTTGACCTTCAACTCTTCAACCCTGATAATGCAGAGGTGCCTCCTGCCTCAACCATACAAGATAGGCATTTGGAGCTTACGAATATTTAATAAAGTTGATAAGCAGAGATATATGATGGAAAATTCGACCTTCAACTCTTCAACACTGATAATGCAGAGGTGCCTCCTGCCTCAACCACAGAAGTAAGACATTTGGAGCTTAGGAATATGTAATAAGGTCCTTGTATGAAAACATATGATGGAAAATATGACCTTCAAATCTTCAAGCCTGATGATGCAGAGGTGCCTCCCATGTAAAGTATATAGATTAGACATTTGTTGTAAAGAAATTGTTAGACAGAGACATATGATGACAAATTTGTCCTTCAACTCTTAAGATCTCATGATGCAAAGGTATCTCCAGCCTAAACCACATGAATAAGCCATTTAGTGCTTTCACACATATTTTATAGTTCCTAAGCAAATACATGTAATGAAAAAAAATTACCTTCAACTCTTTCACAGGAGTTTCATAGGAGTTAGCCATTTTGTGCTTTCATATATGTATTAACGTGACTACAAGCAGACACAAAGGATGAAAATTTTAACCTTCAAGGTCTTAATCCTGATAAAGTAAGGTTACTTCTCGCCTAAACCGTATGAGTTATACATTTGATGCTTTCGGATATTTATAAAAAGTATCAAAGCCAGACTTTGTAGTGACATATGATATAAATTTTGACCTTCAAATCTACAATCCTACTGATGCAGGGACACTGCTGGTCTAAAGCACAGTAACTTGACAATTACTTCTTACAAATATAAAATATGGTAAACGTATACGTTATAGTTTTTCTTCGTGAATTGGACCTATTCACTCGCAGAGTTTTACCACTTCGTTTGATTTATTTACTTTTCTGTTTCAACCTAACCTAGCCAGTAATATCGTATTTCATAAAGCCTTACCTATAGTGTTTCGTATTGAATTGGTTAGGTTAGGTTGGAACATATAAGACAATATAAAACTAAGCTCGCGGGGCGCGGCAGCGCCCTGCGAGCGGGTGGGTTCAGTCCAGACCTTACCTTTATTCATGATCACGTTTATACAATTTTATATTATATTAATCGACTTTAGTATGCCGATTAATCGACTTTATTAGTAGTAGGTTTTATTTTTTTGTTAAAATTTTTTTTGACTCCACGAAGCACCACCGTTACACCTGTTTCTGCCTAATAACTGTGATCTACTTTGGGGTGTGGTAAGGGAGTCCCAAATATTTGTTTGAGGCATTCCAATTTAATCTTTAAGCAAGTCGGCAAAAATTCTCTTCAATTTTATAACTACGCTGAAAAAGTTTTAGTAAGAAGTGAAAAATGTTACTTCAAACTTTATAGAAAAATGTTAGATTTCAAACGTGACATGTTTGTTGTTGGTCTTTAGGCAAATTTATAGCGGAGGGTGCGGACTTAAAAAGTGTCCGTTTTAGGATTTATTTTTATACGCCGCTAGTGTATTTATGTATGCTTTTACGTCCATATGTCTTCTCTCTAAATGTTTATACTTCTTGTAAACCGCCCCTCAAGTCTCCGGCTGTTTTCACCCCTTTTATTCTCTATTCTTGTTTAAATTTTAACCGATATTTGGATTCTGAATTACAAACATGTAAATAAATGTAAATTGGCTCGAATTTTTTACTTAAAGTTGTTTTCTAATTAAGTGTTTTTATATATTTTTTATACTGAAGTTCTCTCGAAATACAAACTGAGTCCCAAGAAATCGTGGCAAGTCCAGCCACGATTTCAGCCAGCCATTTTCAGCCAGCAAGTTACATATTATACGTCATTGGGAAAAGTCACCACTTTAAATCAAACGATGTCTACTACTACGATAAACAGACAGAAATACACAAAAACATGAAAATTGACACATAAAATATTTTGGTTTAGTTTCGTTCAGATCGCAGTTATCCTTCTCAAACCACAGACACAAACATGCTAAAGTTTATTTGAATATTGTTTTTTCTAGTAAAATTTTTGAAGCGTTTCTTTTGTCGGGGTGAGTACGACAGCGTATAATACATCACGTTCACATGTAGATTGCCGGAGACGAGCACAATAGTGGGAGCGTGCGACTTATTATCGAATACCTATTGGAGTGGATTTGAATTGCTTCTGTAATTCTGTGCAGAGTTTGCTATTTGGATTTATTACCCAGCTGCTGTATTATATTTTTCTAGCGTATATATGTATGTCTCATTCTTTGACACCCTACGGTCCAAATGGTTTGACGAATTTTATAAGAAGTCATTGGTCTTGTACATTGTGGGAATTTGGTTTTTATAATAATTATGATCATTATCGTATGTTCTTCTCGGTAGTAACGTCACACTTATTGCTGCTACTCGTAGCAGCAATGTAGCGTTGGAATGAAATAAGTAGCAAATGTACGTCAGGAGTGATTTTAAATTTACGAAATTTTTTTTTGGAAAATCATTATTGTATTAAATTGCTTTTTGGTACAATTATTATTGGTACTATTAGTTCTATAACTGAATTGTTAGTATTCTAGTAACTATTAATTTCAAATGGATACTTGGAAGCTGAGTGAATTTTAATTGGCCAGTGATTGTTTTGTGAAATATTTGGACCTGTTCTATTAATATAATTATAAATAACAAAGCTTGTTTGTTTGTTCATTTCGCTTTGATGGCTAAACTAAACTTGTTAATAACTTCTGCCTGAAATTTGGTGCTTTAGTTACTTTTGATTCCGATTAATTATACAGTCAAAATATCCGAGCTAGGGATGATCACGGTATTTGAACACGCTAAGGGCTTTGAGTTCGATTACCGGCCAAGCATATCTAAATAGTAAATTTAGATTTCTGTTTGTGTTTAGATTTTGAATCTTAGTCTTGGTTTATGTTCTTGGCAGTACAGTATGAGTGTAGAAAGCGTTATTTTACTTATACATACTTAAAGTTATTGAGCTACTCGCTTGAGTACTTTATTTTTTATTTTATTTGATATTGGTTTCAATTTACATTGCTTTGTTTCTAATAACTCACAGTTTGTTTCGTTACGAAAGTGGAATATTGAAAAGTGAAATTCGGCAGCCCTAGGTACTGTCAACTGATAGCAGTCGCATAGTATCGTGTTCACGAAGTTTCCTGAGTCTATATTTGATCCAATCATTATTCGATACTAACTGTGCCCGCGGCCTCGTCTATGTGAACTTTGAGGCGGGAATATTATTATTAAACTTCTGTAAGGAATTTATAAATAAGTTCACAAAAAAGTATCGCTTATTTTCTCTTTGTGCTTAAAGGTTCAGTTTTTACGTAAATCATCGAACACAGGAATCATTTTTCGACACTGCCAAAACACATACAAAAGTATAAAAACAGTAAGTGGGTAATAAAATATTTCGTATCCTTCATACATACTAACTTAACACAAATTTTCATATAATTTATAAAATTTGATTAAAATTCGGTCAGATGTAAAATTGGGGTTAAGTTCGCATTCAACGGGAATCATCCGAGTTTCTTCGGGATTACCTACCTATTACGATTACTAATAGCTCAATGGTTTTTGAGTTCCAATTTGGTCTAGGACAAAATGTCTAACACATGCGACAAACTCCCTGTGTTATAATAAAATTGCTTTTATTTGTTATAGGGAACAATTATAGGGCAGAGGGGTGACTGTAACTGGTGCAGCTATTATTAGCTTGTGAAGTGGAACGACAAAGGGATACCGCAAAACTTCCATTGTTAACTTTACTATGACCTAGATTCACTTGTGACTTAGTTTTATATGACTTTGAATTATTGTTTGTGACATTGCGTTTTTACAAATTAATAAAGGGTGCTAACACACGTCGCCCATCGCCAGCAACAGTCGTAACCCGTCGTCGGCAACCACGATCGCTGACGTAAAGCGACAAACGACAATCGTCCGTCGCGGCCTGTCGTCAGCTGCCGCCGTTCGTTGCCAGCGATCAGCGACACAAACTATCAATTTTGTATTAGTACGCTCCTATCCTTTGTTGTCCTCCCATATAGGAATGAAAAGACGTGTCGTGAAAATGATTTCTTGCAAACTCCTATATTAAAATGCTCTTATGTCGTGCTAAATGGCAAGACGTTCAGAATATACAAATTAACCACACCATCAAATTATTTACAAAGATATATTATATGGCATTTTGGTATACAAATCGTGTATATGCCAAAAAGTATTTTAGTAACATGGAACTTTCCAACTTAATTCTCAAGGGTGGCAATGTTCGTACATTAGGCGGAACTTCTGATTTATTTGGGGTAGAAGTCCGAGGGCTGTGGAGACCACTTTAATAGGTCGCTTGTTTGACACTTAATTATAGAAGGGTTTGCCTTTCCGCTGAGACTATAAAGGAAAAACGCGGTATGTATGAATGAATGCTTCGTCTATATCTATAAAGGGAAGCACCGAAATATTAAGGGTCGCTTTGAGCCTTAAGAGATTTCACAATAACTGGTTTGTCTATTTAAGATTTTTGTTGTTAAAAATATTGCTTTTGATTAAAATTGAGTTTGGTCTCCAGAATGGAAAACTTTTAGACTCTATTACTTTTCTTAAGACGTAGACCATAGATTAGTAAAGATTACTCACTCCTAACAAGAAAATGTAACCAGTTAACAAATGAAATTATCACTGTCATCTATTTTCATGTTTGAAATATATTAAATGAAAGTAGTTTTTAGATCATTTACGAATTAAGCGATACTTCTCCGCACTTTTCTTCGATTTCGTGCTTTTGCACCACTTAACTGCACATGTCGGCATTGTTCCGCGTAAATTACACCATGACAGCCATTAAATGAATGACACATTTGTCAGCCGTTTAAACCATTTAATGGCTTCCTTCGGCGGTGAGATATCTATACTTATGTATGGCGTAGACTTGCATATTTTCGAAATTTCGGACAGATATTCCTGAAAATGTCTTTGATATTGATTCTCAAATGAAGTGACCATATTTTTCTATTTTTAAATCAAAAATGGATTTTAATATTGAATCTCGGACCACAATGCAATGTGTTCTAATTCCACTTACGAATTCCACCCTTTGAAATTCTTGAAATTGTTACGAAGGTAGATCCAATTCAGTTTAAGCTGGATACAAATAATAAGCCTTGAATGGTACCAGAATTGGAGGTGCGCGTATTCAGAGGAATTTACAAAGGCTATCGGATCAGGACGGAAGCTGCGTCCAATTCGTGTGGAACCTTCGTTTCGTTGTTATTGCGATGCTTCCTGTTGGATAGTGTAATTAAAGGTGCAAATGGAATTTCAGGTTCGGAAATGGAATGATAATGTATTTATTTTACAGTAATTTGTTTTAGGTTGTTGGTGAGTATGTGAATTTTTAAGTTTTTACAATCTCTATCTCAGGTCTGGATTTGAAGGTGGTTCTACCATAATACATTTTCATGCGGTACAAAACTCAGTTAAAGAGCACTTTAGCCGATTTGTTCTTCTATAGTTAATATTATACTATTTTGTATTTTTTTTTAATATAGGAGTAGCAGACGAGCATGCAGTCCACCTCATGGCAAGTGGCTACTGCCGCCCATGGACATCTGTAATCAACTCTAGGTGGGATAATATATTCCTACCTGAGGTCATGCGCTGCTACCCTTGAGGACTAAGCTGGAACGCCTCGGAAAAGTATGTCTCCCTTACCACACCCTTCAAAACGGAACACAGTAGCGCCTAACATTATGCTGTTATTAGGCAGAAATAGGTGTGGCGGTGGTGCCGCCGGAGTCGACTTCCACAAAGGGTTCTACCACGTTTATGTACCATTCGGTTATTTTAACACTCATATACGCCAGTTGTTAATAATCTATCAAATGTTGAGTAGATTGACAAATATTGAAAACGGGGATAGTCAACTAACGGTAGACAATGTTTTGCCTAACAAGATGAAAATTAGACAATTTGTGTTTTAGACATTGTGAAATTTCTATGTTTGGTAGGCGAAAATTGTATTGACTGATGTTATTAATAACATAAATGTGCTGACACCTAAGGCCTAACATTGTTCAGTCACTTCGCACTGTGTCGGTTGGCAGGGTTACCGCCTTTATCTATCGAGAAGCGTCAAGTGTACCGTGAAGACTTGAAGAGGTATTTGACCTGTGACCCAAATGTTAGTAGATTGGTCAGTATCAATATGTAATATTACTAGTATAAGTAAACCATATTTATAATAGTGTCTACACGGAGCAGGTAAGAAGAAGAAAGAGGCACAGGACAGAAGATCTTAAATGCGTCCACTCATAATTTAAGTTCATGAGTTGCTATGCTCTGACTTTAAATCCGACTATACTTTATTCTTGATTTTAGTATTTTTATTGTAGCAACTATTATTAATTGAGAAATTATAAAATGTCTACTTGTTATAATGAAAATGCTAAAATGTACCTACTCGTTTTTATCCATAGGTACTCATACATAAACCTTTTTAACGTTTTTCTATTTTGTACCTATTTGTTTTATAGCAGCCATATTAATACATTTTTTCTCTTGTGGAAGTGACGAATCTATTGCCCCTTCTTAGATATTATTGCAAACGTATTTGCGCGATTCTGCACGTGCACGAGTGGCGGACTTAACAACAGGTGGATCTCTTTTGCCAGTAAATTTTATAAAAAAGTGGTATTGATTATCTTAATAATACGCACAGTGTTCATAAATATATTATTGTCCTACTGCTGACCACGGGTAATCTTTCAAAGTGAGTAATATTAAGGCCATTGCCCACCGATTTGGCCCCTCGACTCAGAGGCCGAATTTCACCAGGCTATCATTGCTTATTCTTATATTCACTTGTATTTAATTCACAGCCGGGTAAAAAGCCGTATAATGGAACACACAGTAGTTGAAATATATAATAGAATAACCATACCGTATACATAATATTATTTTGCCTGTTCATGTTTTATACAGGTTCCACTGAATGATAATAACGAACACGACCGCGACCGCGACACTACCGTTCCGCAAGCTCTTATGAAAGTTGATTTTACAATTAAGTGGAACTTGTGCGGTAAGTATCACTTTTAACAGTACCTGTGATATTTAAACTTTCTGTGAACTGCTGGTATTTTTATTTTATGAAAAACACACAAATATTCGTATGTAAAGGAAAAAAAAACATTTAGTAAATAATTCTTAGTAAATAGTTTTAAACCTATTTGAAGAAAAATATATGATTTAAAACGTTTTCTAAATGTATAAATAGTTCACTGGAACAACTACTTATCTACAGTTCGGTTGAATTTTATCTCGATGTTGACGATACAGTTTTAACAAATTGTAATATTACAAATATTATATTTTCTTTTATATTTTCAATCGTCCATGTTTTCATTTTATTATTTTCTCAGTTTTCTCTGTTAAAGATTAATTTTCTCCGTCAAAGGAAGCGACAGTTAATTTATACGCCTCGAAATTGTTTAGATACGAATTCGGGTCAAATACAGAGTCGGCTTACTTACTGCTGGGCTATCTGCTAAAGTTTAGTATATTAAAGTAATTCTAGGCATAGCAAGTGTACATAATAACAGATGAATAAGACGTGGTCCCATACTCCATAGATGAGACGCCAGATATGAATAGAATGTGTAGCTCTGAGCGTATTAGAATTAGGGTTGCCAACTTTACTATTATATAAATAGTATATATTACAAGCTTACAGTATGTATACAGGTAAAAAAGCCATATGTAACACAAAAACATTATATTTTAGTTATTAAGATTTTTTATTACATAACATAAACATTTGCTATAGTAAGAAACCTCTCTTGGGTGCGAAAAGTGCAAAAAAATATGTTTCATAAAATATTTGTAATTAACATGTTTTGTCTTTTTGATATTTTTCATAAATGCTATATTTTGTTGGAGAGATACGAAATTCCAAAAAAAATATGGCTTACGTTGAGAAATACTACAATCGACGTAAAAATTGGCAACCCTAATTAGACATCTCCCGTCTCCCTCGCACGCTTACCATTGTTTTGAGCACGCTACTGAGCTTTAGGAATATCCCCATCGACCCAAATTGGGCCTTATCTGACTAGTAATTGGGCTGATTCTATACTAGTGATACCATTCGAGCGATCCAATCAAAGTTTGGAAATTCGGGACCATCCGAATGCTTGGTCGTTGGTGCCGAAAATATGTGAATATTACCGCCATTTTCCCTAATAAACTTTGATTTTTTCAGCGAAAATTACAAGGAAGTTTTTCCTAAATATGTCGAGAAAATGATCGGAAATCTCGTTGATTTTTAATTTTGAACGATGGGAGCCGATTTATATTTACGAATTTACCATTATTTTTGATAATTAGTACAGCTCAATAATTTTGATGAAAATTGGTAAACGGGTTAATTCGATGTCGAATGTTTGTGGTTTAAAGAGGCATTTCGGCTTTCGCAAATCGGATTTACAAAATGGCACAGAATATTTGGATAAAATAATGATTATATACAGTACATATAGACATACAGTATACGATAACATACAATATAGTATGTGGAAAGGGAGACATACTTTTCCGAGGCATTCCAGGTTAGCCTACAGGGGTAGCGGCGCATCTGTAGCGAACCGACGAACGAAAGCGTTCGTCCTATGCCGCGGCGTGACTTCGCCGCTTGGCGCAGGGTCTACGGGCCTCGAGGGATCCCTCCTTACCCGGGCAATCTCCTCAGTGGGTTCACTGCCCACCGGTGTTGTGAGCTGCCGTGAGGCAGTGGTGCAGCGGTCGGTCCTAACGTGACCTGTGCTAGGCTGCGTGTGCAGATTTTTAGTCCTCCAGATGGTCGGAGGACACCTGCCCCTCGAGTTCACGAGGGAGCGGGCGACCGTCGGGGGGTCGAGCGTGAAGGGGCGCGAAACCTCTCAGATGGGCATGTGGCCCATTGTCGGCGCATGCGTACATACGATGCGCCAACCTGGCCACAAACCTGTCCACGGTCGGAACCTTGAGGTCGCGCTCCAACACGTCGACCGTAGCGAACCTCAGGTAGGAATGTAATAGTTAATTGTATCGGGCGTTACTTTGCGGAAATCCATGCTATTAATGCTGTTAATATTAATACTACTGCGCAACAATCCGCTATACATATACAGGGTGAATTTTTCAAATGGGCCTTCAGGGTCAAATCCGAAACTATAAGGATTAGCGAAAAATGCTGAAAGGAGTTACGAGGCCGATTTTGATGAAAACTAAAACTGCATCATTACTTTTTTAAAATAACTTTTTCCCTAGCCGGGAATCGAACGAGTTCATTTTGAAAATAATTACACCCTCTATATTATTCCACTATCTGATAGTGTTGCTTATAAGGATCAAAATCTGGGAAGTAATGATAAATGACAAACTTAAGGAAAAGCCTCAATTTTAAGAAAATACATATTTTTTCATATTAATTTGGCCGTTAAGTTCCCGCCATTCATCAATTTAAACATCTCCCGTATTAACAATATTTTTGGCTCAATGTATCAAGTCATTTGAAAGCGGATGTTTTGTTCTCCAAGAATTTAAATTTTTATGTCCGACTTAGTTAAGGTTATTTTTAGGACCATTATAATAGATTTCACTTGCTATGAGCGGAGTTTCGTTTAATACAAATGTAAAGTTGACAATTTGCGAGAATGACTTTTTCGAATCAAATCTGAGTGATTACTAAACAAAGAGATATAGAAAATCTTATTGAACGTTGAAACGAAGTTGTAAACAACAAACAATAAGAATTTACTATTTAATCAGTGATCCATTTTTATTAAAAAATAAATCCTAAAAACGGCGGTAACTTATTTGTCATAACATCGAATAATTAGTTGATTAACCGACAAATTCTTCAATGGTATGACTTATGTATGTTTCTAGAGAATTATACATAAATCATTTATTATGTATAATCCTTATAAATTAGTATGCCAATGTATGAAAAAATATGTATTTTCTTAAAAAAAATCCTTTTCCTTTAATTTGTCACATAACATTACTTCCCAGAATTTGATCCTTATAAGCGACACTATCAGATGGTGGAATAATATAGAGGGTGTAATTTTTTTCAAAATGAACTCGTTCGATTCCCGGCTAGGGAAAAATATATTTTAAAAAACTAATGATGCAGTTTTAGTTTTTATCAAAATCGGCCTCGTAACTCCTTTCAGCATTTTTCGCTAATCCTTATAGTTTTGGATTTGGCCCTGAAGGCCCGTTTTAAAAATTCACCCTGTATATGGTGGTATATATTTTAAACCATGCACCATGTACCATCCTCCCTCCCACAAAGGATGCGTGCAGATGCAAAAAATTAAAAATATACACCACCATACATACCACCACCTATTAATCTAATGTTACTTGGGATTCATTAGAGATGTCCATGGACGGCAGTAGCCACTTACTATCAGGTGGATTGCATGCTCCTTTATTATGAAACGTCTTTTGGTAGTTTAGGCTATTGGCTCAACGTCGGCCAAGTGCGTGCTTGTGAAGTTAAAAAGGCTTGTAGAATATAAAGAGTTTTCTTGGAACGCATTCAATTGGATTCCTCTAGTAGCAGTGTCCAATGAACAGCTTGTAACAGTTCATTGAACAAACGCTGCTTTATTAAAGAATTGCAACAAAGAGAGAAGAAAATAAGAGATTACACTTTCTTAAAGAAAATCTTTAAAGAAATCTCCTTAAATAAAATTCCTAACTGACGTTAAAGAAACATTATGTATACTAGATTTTTTTATAAAACAAAAAACCGCATAAAATATATCGTATGTTAGTTACTCACTCACAATGTAGAATCCAATAACATATCATAAGTTAAATTCCATCAAGCCATTTGGGCCGTAGGTTCAATTAATGAGCCATAAGTACATACGCTGGAAAACACATTACCCTCCACGGCTGGGTAAAAATATGTATGCGAACCTGACACAAGCTATATGGTTACTAAAAAAATATAGCTATTGTTTTTGTTATAACTTTACCTCTAATAGTTAAAATAATAAAAATATAACAACGCTGCAGCTAAATCCCAGATATACAATTCTACAATCTGACTTTTAATGCTGTTTATGTGTAAGAATGACATATGCTTTGTTTTCCTTCTATTGTCCGAGAAAGCGTCTTCAGAATAATGCTAGAGGAAATGTTTTCTCTTTTTAGGTGACACGGTTTATGGAGACTTCACGTGAAAAATCGTGGAGTCAAATGTAATGGCAAACTGATGCTTACAAATTCTTACTGTTGTTATATGAGCAATACGGACAAAGCGGTGATAGTGATTTGGCTTTAAATTCGGCTTTCAATCGGGAGGTTTTTTTTTTTAAAATAACGATTAACGGTGAAGAAGGTAAACGTCGTTAGGGAACCTACATGTCTGAGAGTTTTTATAAATAAAGTTCTTTGAGGTGTGTGATGTCTACTAATTCGTACTTGCAAGCGCAGTGGTCTTTGTCCTAAACATCTCTCGGTCGGAGAGGAAACCCATGCCCAGAAGTGGGGGAGGTAGAGGTTGACGATGAATAAGTAATCAATGTATGGATGTGGAAGTCATATTTCAACTGTGGTGATACTACACCTACATTTACTAATAGTGTTAAGTACTGTTCTATTCTAGATTTACGTGTCTGGTAAGGCAGACACATTTACAGAAAAAATCCACCAAGGCTTCAGAGGTTCACGCACGTATATTCAAAGAAAAAATGCTTTGACAACCGTCACGTCATGTCATGTTGTACTAACAAGATAACATGATAGTAGGTAAGAGTTTTGGAAGGATATATGTCTAATAATGCGGGCCAAATTTTGAAAACTTCATCATCCCGCATGAAAGTGACTGAGGACTGTCATCTTGAATTTGTCTTTAAGCATATACATATTGTCTAATCTGATAAATCTAGGAGATCTCTTACAAGGGAATACATGTTGATAAATAAAATAAATAAATAAAATAAAAAGCCGTTTATTCCTTACATTAATATTATATAAAATTTATTATTTATTTCATTGTTTTGTTATTAATAGTTTTTATTTACGTTCAGCGTTCAACGACAGTAGATATGTAGATATGTAGATAAACTGAGTACGACATTCACGAAAGTGTTTTTGTAAGAGAACTCCATTTAATGAAATAAATGAGACCATCCACGACACGTGTTTTGTCAGAGGAAAGACATCATCACTTTATGTCGGTTAACCGTTAAGATAAAATAATTCGTTTTATTGATTACAAGCTCACCTGTCCGGTGTGGAAGGACAGTGGATATTGCTATTTAAAAATCTATACTGTAATATATATATATATATATTATAACAAGAGTCTGGATAACGTCGTTTAATCAAAAATAAGCTACCTTTGCTCGGTATTTTATTTTTGATGAAACGACGTTATTATAAAAATGAAATTTGGCTAGATCGATTTATCGCCTCCGAAATGCCCTGCACTTTAAATTTCATGAAAATCGTTGGAGCCGTTTCTAAGATTCAGGCTATATATTATATAAGTGAATTTTCCGTTTGAAGGTATTAGATTATTTCCACAAAGTAAAGCTTCGTACTAAAAATCGCTTTCACACGGACCGTACTTCGCCGGAAAGCGATCATTAATTCGCCGTGTCTAATCGACGAATGTCTGTTTGCTGTTCGGGCGACGTTTACTGCTCGATTCGCGTTAGCTTAACTGTGTACATTTTTAACTACTGCTTCCTTAATAAACCGTTTGTTTTGATGTGCTACGGTTGCAGGCGTGTATATCTTTGCGTAACGATGTTCGTTATAATTCATTATGATTTGTTATAAAAATATAGACGAAAGGAGCAGGCAGTTCATCTGAAGGGAATTGTCCACTGGCGTGGATAGGCCATATGTTATTATTCCCAAATAGGGCTAGGGTCCTGAGGTGGACCTCAGGTGTGTTGTTATCCTTAAATTGGAACGCTCCGCTCTCGAAATATGTCTTACTTACTATACCAATCAAAACAGTGCTTAACATTGTTATTAGGTAGAAATAATGGTAATCAAGTGGGGACCATCTAAGGAAGAACAGGATGCTCCAAACCAGGTAGATTGACCACTACAAGAATACTAAGAAAAAAAATAATAAGATTAGTTGGTGTTTAGTTTTTATTTATTCAAATTTGTTGTATCACTTTTGTTTCTAATAAATAATTCAAATTAAATTTTTAATAGTAGAATCGAATTTAACACTTCTTGTGTTTACTATGGATTGCAGTGAGTACTTTCTGCTTCACGCGAACAAATATACTGCAGAAACTAATATTTTACAAAATTTCAATTCGTGTAAGCTTTGTTGATACACCAAATATTAGTTTGATATGCATGAAATAACCATTACGGGGAAACCGCTAAAAGCAAAGGTTTTAGCAATTCATTGCTACTCTTAAATATAAATGGATATTGCCTGATTTATAGGTGGTAATATTTTTGCAAATGGCTTTGCGCTTTTTGTGGTTTAATTTTTGAACAGAACGTTGTACGTACCGGTCTATTAGGTACGTTACGTAATGCAAATGGTACCCGTGGGAACTAAGTTGGAATGCCTTTTGTGCCATTTCGTACCCCTTTCAAAATAGAGCTGTTATAAGAATACATTATGTTCACAATTAGTACGGATAAACCGCAAAAAAAATAGTGACAATGAAAGTGGGTGTGATTCCGAGTAATGCATTCTAGTACAAACATTTAAAAATAATTTTAGTTATAATTTAAGGTCCAATTTTTATGATACATTTTTAATTATGTAGAGACCACAGATGTGGTAGAGACCTTTTAAAGCCGCACATTAAGGTGCATGTATGTGTATACAAGAGTACTTATCTATAAATATTTGTAGCGCTGGTTTCCTTAGAAGTTTTTCTAAGAAACGGTTTTCTTCGATGTAAAGTCAGGATATATACTAAGCTAACAGAAATTTATTGAAAACCGTATTCCTTACGCAAGGTTCCCTTACACCGTAAGGACATAACAAGCATTTATATTCAAACAGATTTTGCCCGTATGTCGTTTAAGTTAAAGGCGATTATTGCTTGGAATAAATGGGAACAAGAATTGGCAGAAGATCTAAGATTAAGGATTCAAATGTGTTTTCGTGTTCTGAAATCTGTGCAAATGAATAAAATTGAAGTGTCGATCGACCTCAGATAGGAATCTTCTATTTGGGGCCGGGTACAAATATCCACGGGTGGCAGTATTACTACAGTACTACTTACTACCACGTGGGCTGTTGTTACTAACGTTGAATGCTGGTTGTGTGTATGTGTATGTGTGTGTGTGTGCGTGTGTGTGTGTATGTGTGGCTGTTTTCATCTTTCTTAATTTACGTCCAACGCTGAATGACTAACAACATTCGAAGGTGGTAGAACCCTTTGTGGTTCGACTCCGGCGGCACCACCGCCACACCTATTTCTACCTAATAACAGCAGTGTTAGGCACTGCTGTGTTCCGGTTTGAAGGGTGTGGTAAGGGAGACAGACTTTTCAGAGGCGTTCCAACGTAGTCCTCAGGGGTAGCGGCGCATCTGTGGCCGACCTCAGGTAGGAATATCTAATCCTATCTGGGTTCATTACAGATGTCCATGGGCGGCAGTAGCCACTTACCATCAGGTGGACTGCATGCTCGTCTGCTACTCTAATATTATAAAAAAAAAAAAAAAAAAAAAAAAACGCACTTCAATCAATGGATCTCAAAGCAACATATTATTTTCTACCGAAGTTCTTTAAATAGAGTAGATGAGCACCACTATTTAATGCTCTTGAATGAAATTTATTACATTTCATCCTCTTACAGAATTAAATAGTTTCTTTACATTAAATAGTCCGGTAAAATTCTTTAATTTCATCCTCTTACGACATTTAATAGGAGCATAAAATTGAAAATATTTTCACTCATAAACATTTTCACAGATTATTTTTCAACGCCAGTAAATATGCTACCAGCGCTTCTCGAGGCGTTCGTTTTAGAAGTAGCGTAAAACTCCATAACACCTGTCTTCTCTGTAAAAAAAAAATAATTATGGTGTTATTATCAACATTGAAATTGTCGATTCACAGGTCTGGTAATGGATTCATGCACCGACTTGGGAATCGCAAATGTAAACAATACGTTTGGTCCAATTTATAAGCGATACCGGGTAATGTGAATTTGGATTAATTTTCGATCTCAGATGCATAGCTGCGTAAGATTATTTATTTCCGTATCTTATGACCACTCTCTACATATGTTATTATTGTAGCACTACACTAGTGACATTTATATAAAAGGTGTAGTAGAAAATATCACGGTTTATGTTACTGGACTCTGAAGGAATTTACGAAAGGAGTAAAAATAAACTTTAATGAAAAATTGCCAAATTGATATTCATTATAAAGTGTGAATGTGGCTATCTTATTGATTTTACTTTTATGCTTAAAAATAAGATTTGCCTGTATTTTTAAAATACATATAGAAGTAAATACATAAATCCGTATATACGTATAGGTAAGTTTTGTACAATTTTCCACTTTATAAAACCAAATAACATTATTTGTTTCTATAAATGGCTATATTTATTAATTTTTCATCCAAATTTACCTGTCAGTAATGCCTTTCGGTACACCGGAGTGTTCATTACAAATACGATATAATACATCTTCCGTGAAATGTCTGTCACAGTTAAACCCAATACCGAGCGAGGGCTTAAATGACATCGCCGGAAAAGTAAACAATATCCCACCAGTCGTTTGCAATGCAATAAATTGTAATTATCCTGTAACGAGTCTACGTGATACGCATTTTAAAATTGCCTATATTTCGTTATTCGGACATTAATAACCTTGCTTTTTAACAAATGTAGAAAATTGTTATTTTGCACCAACGCACAGATTATCATAATACCATTGAATAATTCTATATATTTTTAGATTGTTAATGCTAGATTTATTTTAATCTGCTTATTTGTTTTGGGTGTAATTTTCTAAAGAAATCCTACTCCTCGGGAAAATATTAGGTTACGCTATGTTTTTACTACTAAATTGAAAGATCCGGGATTTACTAAGGAAAGCTCGTCGCATCTTTTGATAGGTATTGCGTGTTTTTAGTTTTGTATTAAGGTGGTAATCATATTTTGCTCATTAGGTGTATCTCAGGCTTCGATTTAATAAAATTGTGTTCAATTTGTTGGTACAAAAAAATAATAATTTAAAGTACAATAAAGTTTTCAAATAAATTTTATATTATATCTACACATTAAAATCATACATAAAATAAATGAGCCAAATCGCTGTTCCGTGAATGTGTGCTCAAGATACTAGCAGCATTACCTCATTATGTCATATTTTCTCTGAGATAACTCACAAATTCTAAAAGCAGTTACCTGTGTCTTGTTCCAAGCTGTAGCTCAGTAAACATTCTCGGTCAGTGTTTCTAACTGGCTGCAGTCGTACGATCTTACTGCAGCTGTTTGCGATGGAACCGTCGCGACCAATGAACATTTGTAAAGCATAATTGTAATGTAAACGTTTAAAGGGATGTAGAAAGATAGGAAAATTAAATATTTCATGACTTTCCTCTACTAACAGCTATTTCGAAGAATTTTATTTCACGAAGAATTCTCTAATACCTTTATCCTTATTTATTTTGGCATTAAAGCAGGTAGCCAACTAGCATGTAGTCCAACTAATAATACGTATTCACTGCTCATGGATAATTATAGTAAATTCCAGATAGATTAGATTAGAACCTAATTGGAATACCTCCTGTGCCTCTCCCTTTTCACACTCTCCAAACCAGAACACAAAGCGTCTAACACGGCTATTAACAGGCAGTAATAAATGTTTAGAAACAAAATTTCATTAATAAAACAAGCAAGCGTTAAGCAGTCTTCATAAAATTAGTATTGAGCGATACCTTACTAAATTATTATTGATGAGTAACTTGAATATATTGTTTTCACCTTCGTTATACTCAGAGAGGTGAATGACTCCATAAGTGTTACATAGCAACACACTTATAACGAACTTGATACAGTTAGCAACTATACATCGAATTATTATCTCTACAAGTATCATGCTTCGATAAATAACAAACGTAATTATTTTGAACAAGTTTATGATTAGGTTTCAGGTTAACAAGTTCGGAGTCAAGTTTAGATGGAAAAGTTGTGCCAAGATCGAGCTTTTGTGTATTGAGTATTTGTTATAGAAAATTAAAAGTTTAAAAAATACACTTCAATGAACAGTTCTCTAAGCACAAACACTAAGGCACAGAAATCTTAATTCTTAATTTTGATGTCTGCTTGGTCGGAGACAGAATTTGGAACCCTCTGCGCGATAGAGTAGTATGATGACCGCTTCATCTCATAGAACACCTATGAGATGAAACGGTCATCACACTACTCTATCGTTAAAAGTGTGTTAAAGTGTCGTTCAATACATTTTTTCTTACATTTCTGATTATTACATCAAAATTATAATAAAACCAGGTCCATATTGGAAATAAAATTTAAAACCTATAATATACTTTAAAAATCATATAAATTCTATACTTTGCTGAGTCTGTTCCATCAATTGCTGAATCCTATCAGTGAAACCAGGCGACAACCTATAATATCCAATCGTGGTCTGATTCCCAGAGACAGGTGTCACCCGATCTCGTGAGAGGTTCCGGTCCGGCGCGCGTCAGGCTTTGCTGGCTGCGAAAGGTTGATTGATCTCGCTTTAGGTGATCTGGGTATAAAAATAGAAATTCAACGACCTTAGCGATATTTATATGACAACTAAATGAAGCACGTGGAGTTTTCCTCTCATTGCAATTTATTGTTATAATGTAGGAGTAGCAGACGAGCATGTAATCGATCTTATGGTAAGTGGCTACTGCCATCCGTAGTAATTTGTAATCCACCCCAGATAGGATTAGATATTCCTACCTGAGGTTGGCCGCAGTAGGCAGGTTAGGTAGGCACTAGCCACTTACCATCAGGTCTGCACGTCTGCTACTCATATATTAAAATAAAGCTCTTCGAATGCGCAACGCTAGTTAAAAGTCTGCCTTTTAGTAATAGAAACGCACATGCGACTGTTATAAACAGAAGTATTTAGGTGGAGCAGAAATAATGCAACAGTCAAACTTCAAATTCTATCCTTCTTTATTTTCTTTCCATTCTTCTCCAACTGTCTCTTGTCCGCAGTACCGACCGCGCACGTGGCGGGCGTGGTGGGCAAGAAGGCGGCCCTGCCCTGCGACACTCAACCCTTGGCCGCTGACGACCGCGCCGCCATGGTGCTCTGGTTCAAGGAGGCTGATTGGGAACCGCTGTACAGGTCAGTATCGACAGTATAGCACTGGAGGCGGTTAAATATAATAGATAAATCTAAGCTGATTCATTAGCTAATGAAACGAGTGTTAGTAAATTTTAATAAAAAATCCTTCCTTCCGTTTTTGTTCACACAACCTTTTGATTTTTACCAAGCATATTTATAAAATTTATACTTTAATTGTAAATATATTTTTTAATCTGCTATTTTATTTAAATCTATTTTTTCCATAAACATATTTATTATAAAAACAAACCACACTGACCACACTGATTAAAAACAAAGCTTTTGTCATTTTCACAATTTCGATGAATTCAACGACACCTTATCCTTATCCTTATTAATATTATCAATCCGAAAGTAACTCTGTCTGTCTGTCTGGTTGTTTCTTCTTCACGCCTAAACCACTGAACCGATTTTAATGAAATTTGGTACAAATATAGTCTGAGACCCGAGAACGGACATAGGATAGTTTTTATCCCAGAAATCCCACGGGAACTAGGGATGGCGATCGAAGATCGATTAATCGAAGAAACGTACTTTTGGACCAAATAAATCGATTATTTTAATCGGTATTAGCCCACGAAGGTTTCAGAGTTGTTACGACCAATTTTCGCCAGATGGCGCTACTGTCATTCCAATGAAGGTACGAATGTTTAGTTTTATGTATGTTACTATGTCATATTACTTTATTCTAAACGCGGGCGAAGCCGCGGGCAAAAACTTGTACAAAATACGTCAATATCTGACAGGGCGTTTGAGCTGCACGGGTCCGAAAATTAAGCAGACATACATTAGTCCATTGAAGTGTTACAATTTAAGGACCGAATATTGCATTTTTTAGAGGACACAATTTTATTTATGGAAAATATTTGTGGGGGGTCAATAGAAGCTTAACCTCAAGTTTGAGGGGTCACCACCCTTGTGCCCCTGCCGCCATCTTGGAAAAAGGGGTGAAAACACTTTTTTGCGATATCTCGGAAACTATGCGTCTTACTTAAAAATTGTAGTCATAATTTGTAGCAAATTGTTTTACTAGATATGTCTATATAACTCTTTGCCCTAAATAAAAAATTATGACTTTATAAATTTTGTGGTGTGTTTTGTGTGTGGGGGACACATGTCCCAAAAATAAAATTGCATCCTCTAAAAAATGCAAAGCTCATGTAACAATTTCAATTTCAATGGTCCATGCTCCCGAAAAACATTACCGTCTGTAGTCAGATAAAAATATGCTATAAAGGGTAACGCTTCTATATCATCATCAACCCATTACTGTCTCACTGCTGGGCACGGGTCTCCTCTCAGAATGAGAAGGCTTAGGCCATAGTCCACCGCGCTGGCCAAGTGCTTATTGGTAGACTTCACACACCTTTGAGATTTTTTTTTATGAATCTCTCACGTGTGCAGGTTTCCTCACGATGTTTTTCTTCACCGTTTAAGTAAGTGTTCATTAATTTATTATTTTCTAATACGCACATAACTTTGAGAAATCAGAGGTGCGTTCCTGGGATTTGAACCTCCCCCTCGATCGAGAGGCCGAGTTTCTTAGCCACTAGGCTTACACTGCTTTTTTTCGCTTTGATATTCTACACCTAAATAAGAAACTAACATACATTTTCATGCGTAAAGTTCCAAAAGTTCCAAATATTCCCCTTCGCTAAGTTTTGTGAAAGGTTACAAGACAAAGTGGCGATACGTATTAATTAAGCGGTACCAATCAAGTGGGTTCGGCGTTACAAAAGAGAACTTGCACAAAGATCGTTAATTGATGTTCGCAGCGCCGAAGTAATGGTGGTTTTATATGTACTAGCTGGTGCCCGCAACTTCGTGTAACATAATGTTACATAAACATTCAACCTCTATTTTAGTCCCTTAGGGGTTGATTCCAAAAACGTTGAAACAGGTGTTTAATTATTTGAAATTTGGCAGATTTTCAAACAAACTTTCACCTCCTTTCACGTATTTAAGTCCCTCAGTACCTATATTATATTATGTACAATGAATCCGTAATTCAAATTAAAATAAATGTACGTAAAGAAAATAAAGAACAGTATATAAAAATTAAAAAAGCTACAGTCATCCTCATATATAAGCAACGTTCATTTCAACCTTACTAACGATTATACAAAATTAGATTTTGCCCGCGGCTTCGCCCGCGTTAAAAATAAAATAATATGAAATACTAACATACATAATACTGAAAATTCGTACCTCCATTTGAATGACAGTGGCGCCATCTGGCGAATATTGGTCGTACCAACTCTGAAACCTTTGTAGGCTCATGGACAACAACTTTGCTAAAGATCATCACTTGATCAAATGCATAGTTTACGATTCAATTCTTACTAATATCGATTAAAATAATCGATTTTTTGGTCCAAAAGATCGATTCTTCGATTAATCGATCGTAGATCGCCATCCTTAATTCCCGTGGGATTTTCGGGATAAAAACTAACCTATGTCCTTTCTCGGGTCTCAGACAATTTTTATATAAAAGTTCATTAAAAGCGGTTCAGTGGTTTAGGCGTGAAGAAGAGACATACAGACAGACAAACAGACAGAGTTCCTTTCGAAATTATAATATTAGTAAGGATTAGTAAGGATAACGTCAAACTAAGTTTGATTTCTTATTGTATAGTTCTATTTAGCAAATTAAAATAAAACAACAAACTCCGACCAATAGTTATTTTTGTAAAATGCTTAAAGATCGCAAGTAAATTATTGATTTTGTCATTATGTCACAACGACGGGTACATAGAGGAGTCGGGCTAGGAGAACAAATATTTATCCGCCACAACGTTTGTTCCGGCCGGAAATTGAACCCGGACTCTATTGCAGGCGGCAGGAGGTAGTGTATGTTGCGGGTTAAGCGTTCAATGAGGCTTTATATGAACTCACTGGTATAGTTGAAAAACTGACATTGTTTAACGTAACCTACAAAACGTTATATGTTACGAAATAATCTGCAATAAAAGTAGACATGAACAATGTACTCGTAGCTCATCTGGATTCAGATCTTCAATCAATTACGCATTGGCTTGTTGTTCTGCCTGGGGTTTTACCACTAATGATGTGCCGAGTCGGCCATTTTTGGTATTCGAGTACTTTAGTACTCACAAAAAATGATCGAGTTAGGACTATTCGAGTCCAGAATATTCACAATTAAGGTACTCGAGTCAGCATGAAGTATTCGGGTACTTTGTAACACACAGTCCCAAATAGTACAAAGTCCAAAAAAGGTCACTCACTAAACAAAATTAAACAAGTTTTAACTTGCACAAATCCAGCTGTTTTTACTCGTTTACCTATATAAGGTACCTAAGACTCGAGTCTGTGTACCTTTAGTATTCGAGTATCACTGGTACTCGTGTGATTATTTATTAGTACTCGAGTATGCGAGTTTATGTAAGTACTCGAATACTGACTCGAGTCTACCTGACTCGGCACATCTCTACTTACCATCCAGAGGTTTGTAGTTTGCGATAAACTCCAACCGTGCGGCATGACATTTATATTTTTAAGAACAACTTGTCAATCTAGAGAAGAAATATGTCTAGAGAAATAATATACGAGTAATATCTAGGTTGAAGAAGAAAACGATTGCTATGGCTATGACATAAAATTGTATTCAAAATAATCGTTTTAACTCTTGCTTCTCGGTGAAGGAAAAAATGTGAATGTTACCAGTCAGTCAGTGTCAGTGGACTCTACACTCTGATAGTCAGTTGGTGAGCTGGACACCTTGATGGACTAACTCAAATATTTATAGTTAGAACCTTGGCACAAAAGTGGGATAATAATCTGATGACGATAACTAAAAGGTTTAGAGTCAAATGGAAATGTTCATAAACCCTTTAAAGTCTCAGCTTAATTTAAATCCAATACCTGTCTGGAGTAAACATAAATTGGACTAACGGCGAGATCTCTTTATCTTCCTCTAAATTGTAGAGCAGCTGACAAAGACAGCTGTAGTTAATAGTTTCAGGCATTAGTTTGCGGATATCCATTCTATAAAGTTAGGATAAAATATTTCGCAATAGTACAGTAACATATGTGAATATTAAACTATGCAGTATGCACTCTGATTCCCACATACGATACGTACGTAAATGAAAAAAATGGATACGAGTACGAACATGTGTTACAGTCCATGTTGTGGGGTTGAAATATATACTATCATACATCTTTGAACATGTGTGGCAATATTTATCCGAGGCATTCCAAGTTAGTCCTCAGGGTCAACCTCAAGTAAGGATCTACTCTTATCTGGGGTTGATTACAGATGTTCATAAGGAGCGGTAGCCATTGTGTTCTCGTTTGCTACTTTATTATTATAAAAAAATGTTAGTAGCGGAATTTTGTGGTGTATTTTTTTCCTAACTTTAGAGATTCTTACGAAATGTTTTTAGTTAAGGAAATCCTGTGTAGCATCAAAACAAATAAGTTTAATCAGGCATTCTATGTTGCCGTCTAACTTTAAAATTAGTCATCACGCCAATTTCCAAATACAATACGAGACGTGGCGTTCATGAATTAGTTATTATGCAATTAGACATAGTGCTAGTTTTCGTATTCTAGTCCATTGTTTGTACAATAAATTCATCACAGTCTGCTTCTCTGTGTCAGTATATTGGATTAACTCAGATTCAAGTTAGAATTCTTCATAGTTCGATCACGACAGCTCCACCGCTACATCTATTTGCACCAAAATTTTTATCTTATAACAGTTGAAGTGCTTCTGTGTTCTGGTTTAAAGGATATGACTAGAGAATGATTATAACAAGGACACACCGACTGTTTCAAAATATAGCCTATGTCACTGCCGTAATTTAGAGAAATCAAATGGCATTTTGCTTTTTCAAATCGGCCAAATTATTTGGGCTAGGGTGTGCCAAAGAATGTGACATATGTACAAAATAATTACATATGTATAATTGTACATATGTAAATATAATTGTATAATGTTCTTCGAGCACAGGTATATCCTGTGCTCGAAGAACATTACGTTCCGCAGACAGGTAATAAAGTAAGGTTACGATGTATCTGTGGTAGACTTTAGGTAGGATTCCTGTTATTTTTGGGCTTGGCTTTGGATTCATTATACATGTTGATGGATGACAATAACCAGTTATCAACATCCCAACATGATCATGATGATTGTGCTATTTCCATTTCATAAAAAAATAATGCGGTGCAAAATCATAATTCACACAAAGGATAACTTCATGAACCTTAATTAAAAGTTGTTAAACTTACATAATTGCGTACTAAGGTCGCGAAGGTGAGTACTTCAGAGGTCAAGGGCCCAGGCTTGAACATTATGGGTGAATAGTTTAGCCGCTAACAGCTGCTGCGTGTGACCTCTGCTTCGCAATTTTGTACCCCCTTCAGGCTAATTGTTATTGACGGCTCTCGGCTGTCTTTGAAGTTTTTTGAATCTGTGTGGTATTAAAAACTGTAGACTTTAGATTTTCTTTAGTACTATTTTATATTACTTTGTAGATATCATGTAGTATTACCATGCTCAGTCAGCACTATAATGGTTGCGTACGGTTCGATTTGTTCCATACTAACTACTTATATTAACTTATATATAAACGTCGTTCATGCCTATAATTGGCACTCATACGAGCCTTATTATTATGAAGGTTCCGTACTATATAATGTATTGTGTGTGTTGCTGTTGGCATGTAAATAAATAATTCAAATAAATAAATAAATGTGGTAATCTATCGTGAAAATAGCAATTTATGATCAACGTTAAATGAACACAAAAATAGTTTCCAAATGATATTTAGTAATTCAAAATATTTTTGTGATAAAAGTATTTGTGATTTGAATATAATATGCTCAATAGTTTTGAAAATTTCATACTAGCTTAAATATGCGAGTTATATATAAATTAAATACATACGATAAGTGATGCGATACAGATAAATTAAAAACTCAATAAATAATATTCATAATATATAATAGACAAAATAAAATTGCAATGTTGAAATGCTTTAAGCGTTAAAATTAATAACTGCTCGAAAACACTCGTTATTTATATGTATAATACATTTCAGAGAGGAAAACTTTTAAACTAAAGATTTAATATAGAAGGAATCTCTTAACAAAATACTTAGACTGAAGTTTAAATCTTATGTCTTTTGGGAATGCTTGACTTCTCAAGTTCTTTGTTCTTTGATGTCAAGAGTATGACATTCGTGCTCGTTCACGAATTTCCAAGATATAATTTGAGATTATAGAGTATGTGCCGATTAGAAATGTCTAAGCGGTGATTATGGAAAGAAATTTTATAAATATATATTGATTTTAAAGTGGGTAAGGCTGCAATCCTTATTTTATCTGGGTGTGATCTTCATCTGGCAATTGAGAAAGGCCGTACTGTCAGTCTGCTTTATGAAAAAAGTACGAAATAGAGACCAGTAGCATTACCATGAGTTGGCATAGAAACGCCACTATAGAAATGGTAAATAGAAAACTATTGTCATTTTGCTAGTGAATAACATAACTACTATCGTTACGGTATTTCTTGACAACGTCTGTCAAATTAATGACTCATGGGACCGAATTTGTATGGCAATAGATCATAATGACATTCGCTAGCGATTTGATTTCGATAGGTTTTTTACGTATCGAGTTACGTCACTACGGATTTTAGTTCTACGAGTAACCACCAGAGGCGCTGTACAATTTTTCATACATTTATTTTACGCAGTCGCTAGCGAGTAATACTTTTATAAACTCATGGTAGTCCTACAGGCCACATCCGTAAAACAAATTAAATTAAAATAATTTCATAAACTTAATATGATTATGTACGTATTTCTTTCAGATGTCCAAGATTTAAGTACCTACGTAATGTTTACGTTGATGACTTTGATTAACCGACTTCAAAAAGGAGGTGGTTATCAATTCGGCCGGTATCTTTTTTTTTTATGTATGTACACGAATTACTCCGCCGTTAGTGGACCGATTACAATAATTCTTTTTTTATTGTATAGAGACGAGCTGGAAGTTGGTCCCATTTAAATATGGTTAGGATCCATCGATGGGTTCTAGAGAAAATGAGGGGAACTCCTCCATCCATGTAAATATAACAGCCATAACTTCGCCGTTTATGAACCTATTTTAATGCCTTTAATTTCGTGTGTGTACAATTGCTACAAGTTGGTCCCATTTAAATATGATGAGGATCAGAGTGGGTTCTGGAGACAAAATATGTAACTCCTCAACCGATGGGTATAATTGAGTTTTGTTTGAAGTTATTTGGTGTAGGTTCTAATAAAATTGCGAAACCAGTTTATAATTGACTATTTAAGGCTCTGATAATGTGGCTCAGAGTCAAAATATGTAACACCTCAACCGATAGGAATAATTGAGTTGTGTTTGAAGATATTTGGTGTAGGTTCTAATGAAATTACAAAGCCAGTTCATCATTGACTATTTAAGTGTCTGATAATGTTGCTCGGAGACAAAATATGTAACTCCTCAGCCGATGGGAATAATTGAGTTATGTTTTAAGATATTTGGTGTAGGTTCTAATGAAATTGCAAAGCCAGTTCATCATTGACTATTTAGATAGGTTAGGTTGGAACATATAAGACAATATAAAACTAAGCGAACAGGGCGCGGTAGCTCCCTGCGAGCGGGCGGTTCCAATCAATGTAAACTCAGACCTTACCTTCATTCATGATCACGTTTTTTACAATTTTATATTGTATTAATATAAATGTTAGTATGTCATCACTAAAATGGGTGAAAAAATTTTTACTTTGTAGTGACATAGAAGTCGGTTATATTTTTTTTGTTAATTTTTCTTTTAAGTTTCGTAACTTTATTCCTATCTCTAATAAAACAAAAATATCGGTAAGTAAGAAGGTAATATCCTTCTAAGTAAAATTTACTAAAATTACAAATATACTGCTAATATTGAGGATTAAGTTGGAACGCCTTATAAAACTTTATATACTGCATAAGGTAGAAAATGATTTTTTTTATGACAAAGGAGGAAATAAAAAAGTAAGTATGCAGCTACCTGAATAATATCGTTGCCCCCATGGAAATCTCTAACCAAATCCATAAACATAGATGGGTAAATTAGGATAATCACACGTGTGGTGCTACTTTAGAGGACTGAGAAAAAAATGCTTCGAAGAAGTGAATCAGCCTTACTACCCCCTTTCCACGCAAATACAGCAACACAAAAATATTACTATTAAGCATCTGGCATCATCAGTTTATTGCTAAGCTAGTTATTTTATCAAGAGCCAATGCCGAAGAAATAGTAGACATAAGCAAGACAACTTAACTGCAGTTTGTAATATTACAGATAATTCTGTTAAATTACTCGCTCAGTAACTTTAAGCAACTGTAAAATCCATTAGCACACCACGATGAGTTTTCTCACGAGCGCGCTCTAAAGAAAATAAACAGTCAGAAGTTATGATGTGAATCAACGGCTGATCATTAAAAATTTCAATTTACGAAGTTTTGTACGTGGAGTGGTTTCTACGAATCACGAGTACTGTAAAAGCTATTTGAAAAGGGATGTAAGAAAAGTGTGATCCATATATAGATAAAATTTAATTATATCATATTTTTTCGATGAAATCCATTTCAGCCGCCAGGAAAAAATACTTTAAATTTTGATGGCTCGAAATTTAGATCGCAATGTACTCCCAATATTACACACACACTGTTATTTACAGCGCAAAACCACGTTATACTCAAAGTTCGGTTTAAAAACTTCGTTCGTGTACCATCTTGTCCTGAAAAGAGCACGATATCTTTAAAGTTTCTATCATACACGTTGTTTACGGATTGTTGCGAAGAATTTTTATTCAAACTTTGGATTTGGCTGCAACTCTTTTTATATTCCACTGCTGAACCAAAAACTGGGGAAGGCCTGAAACTGCCTGAACTAATGGAGAAAGTCACAGGCGAGTGGCCAACTCATGTCATCGATACTATATCATTAGCAATACCTTTTGAAGGTGGTAGAACCCTTTGTGGTTCGACTCCGGCGGCACCACCGCCACACCTATTTCTACCTAATAACAGCAATGTTAGGCGCTGCTGTGTTCCGGTTTGAAGGGTGTGGTAAGGGAGACAGACTTTTCCGAGGCGTTCCAGCTTAGTTCTCAGGGGTAGCGGCGCATCTGTGGCCGACCTCACGTAGGAATATCTAATCCTATCTGAGGTTGATTGCAGATGTCCATGGGCGGCAGTAGCCACTTACCATCAGGTGGACTGCATGCTCGTCTGCTACTCCTATATTATAAAAAAAAAAAAAAAAAAACCTCTTACGAGAATCCATGATTGCAATCGAATGGTAACAATTGGGATTGGCGGCTGCACGTGCTCGTTTGGAAGCATGTAAGGCTGCACGTTTGGAAGCATGTAAGAAATTTGCCTACTAGCGATCAGCTATCCAACATCCAACCACGTTTGACATTGATTGAGATTTACACAATCTACAGTGTTCCCGCAAGCTTCAATTTAGAATTGCGATCTTTAACACTTACTTCTTCCACAGTTATGACGTCCGCGGTCGCACAGCCAACCAGCCGAAGCTCTGGTCTTCTCCGACGGGGTTTGGGTCCCGGGCGTACTTCAGGGCAACTGCATCACCCGCCACTCTCCTCATCGATAACGTCAGCACGGATGACACCGGCGTCTACCGCTGCAGGGTCGACTTCAGAAACTCCCCTACTAGGAACTTAAGGATCAACTTTACTGTCATAAGTAAGTTCCGTGAATTCTGATAGTCTAAAAAATCGACTACGGGGTTACGATCATACTATACCTAATTTAGCAGCATTTGTAACTCATTCTTCTAGTTAGGATGTAGGACGTAGGTTATTTAAAACATTATTATTTAATCTTACACATAATTGTAATTCACTTTTGCTTTATTCAGACTTTGTAATAAAGTCCATGATAGGCTGCTTTGTTTTAAGTAAAGTTAACAACACTTATTTATGTAAAATTCAGAATCCGACCAAGCGTACATAATACAAAAACCAATCAACAGTTGCTTATGAATTGGCTACGTCGTTGGAAAACTTCATCAAAAGTAACAATATAATTTCCGAAATCACCTCGAAGCAATCGCTACCGGAAGAAATACAAAAGAAAATGATTCGGCACTTCTAATTTAATAAAGGACGTTAAAAATAGAGCGGGGACTGTAGAGCGAAACGAAAACCAATCAGCAGACGGAACGGGATTCGAAATTCGAAATTCTTGCTAGGGTTCCATGTTTAAAAGGTCAAATCGAATTGTGCTGCTATACAGTGATCGGCCCTTTTTGTAACTAGCAAAACTATCAAAGATTATCTTTATTTACAATATAAAAGGAGTTATAATATAATTAATTTCAACTAGAGTATGTACGTGATAACAGTTCATTAGATTGAATGACAAGATGATAAAGGTAAAAAAGATTTTGATAATAAATTGAATAGGACTCAAATTAATTAATTTAATTAATAACTTAATTTAATTTATTTAAATCAAATTAAATTAAGTGTTGTAACTCATATTGTTAATTCTGAAACCGTTGACATTACGGTCAAAAATTCCCTAAAAATGTATACGGTTACACCAGTATTTGAAACTAAAAAACTAAGAATACATCTTGTACGCGTAAATACTGTTCAGCCGTTCAGGTTTTATCATGACAATTTAATGGGCAGCTAGTGTTTAAAATATATTTAATAAATTATTTACATGTTTCTATTTTAATGCTGATTTATGTTAAAACTTTGGCAAGATAAACATGCATTATTATTACTGTTTATAGTCTACTATTGGATCAGAACTATGTGAAGATCTACTGAATATGCAGCAACATCACCCCCTCACACTTTGAAATAATAAAAATTTACCAAAAGGAAGAAGTAGTATTTGTAGTATAGTAGTAGATTTTCTTCAGCCATAACATAGAACAGTCATATAAAGGCGATCGCACCTACTAATCGGACCATGCCCAATCGATAGCTGAGGCACGTTTTGGATGATATTCTAACAAAATTAGTTCGTGAGCGTTACGAACCATCGGAACGTTAGAAATGTGATCATAAAATAAACGTTACAATTTTTTCCACGCTTCAATTTCTTTCATTCGCTCGTTTTAAAATTTATTGTCAGTTTGTGCTAAATGGCTGGGTATTTTTTGGGGATTGGTTTCACAAAAATGTTTCTGTAATGGAGGAGGCTGTGAGTAACTTTGAATTGTTTGAACTAGATTCAGGGATCGAATCTAAAATTCTTTTCATAGTAAATTCGTTAATTGTTTTGTGGAGGTCGTTTGTTTCGCTTTACGTTTCAATTGATGTCGGAGTAATCACAAGGTATGAACTAGAACGACTACAAAACAATGTCGTAACAGTTATCATTTTTTCGAGCGACGGATTAAACATCAAACATCGTTTCATGAATTATGTAAATAACTACAATAACTTAAGCATATAAATTATGAAAATTTTATAATAAACCTACAATGACAAGTATTACATTGGCTTATGTATAACTAGTGGTTTAAAGAAATAATATGACATACATAAAACAAATAAGATAATTCTAGTGTAATTTAAAAATTTAATCATATTTAGAAGATTAAATAAAGCATCGCTCGTAAACTGTATTTTTTCGTTTTATCATTCACTAATAAACAAGTCTTGATTATTTTATTGTTGTTATAATGAAAAAGGGATAAATAATGAATTATTGGTAATTCTAAGATTCGATTATGGTTTCTTACGAATGGTTTGAAGTCGCGAGCTCTAGTGGTCACGTGGTCGTAAACTCCCTACTAAAAAGTTAGTTTAAAACATTATTGACATTAGGATGACATGTGTCAAAATGGGCCTATAGAATTGTGACGACTATATGCACGAATTAAAAATTTATTAAAAAAACCTTTTCCCACGGACTAAATTGTGTATCTAAACCATTCTCAAGTCCCCTTGAACACACAGAACAAATTTCATCAAAATCATTCCAGTCGTTTAGGAGTTCAGTGACATACACACGCACATAAGAAATATATATATATATAAAGATATCTCAACAAGTCTCTCTACTCAGTCTACGAGTATGTTGCTAACCAACCTCATATAAAATCACATGTTTTCATACAATTTTTACTATTTATTGTACCAGACCCAACGTATATTTATTTACTTAAAGTTTTTACGTTACGCAAAAAGCAAGTTCAAAAATTAATTCGTCTTTAAATCCGACAAGGGCACTTTATCTCGGCTCGGCGGCTCAACCACAAAACATTGGAGAGAATCGGGAAATAGGTCACTACGGTTACAGGGAATAGATAGGTACTTAGATCTCAGCGACCTACCGATGTAATAGAAAAGTGTTTTAAAAACATTTATTTATATTTTGTTGTTAAGCTTAAAGTAGTACAGGTAATTCTCCTCTACTGTGATTCAATTTGAAATGGTGTTTGAAAGTAAGTTTAGAAGCTAATCCGTTTCAAAGATTTCTAGACAGGTCATAAGGTCTCCGACAAGGTTTTACGATTGCTATCCATTTTTTTAATTGTATGAAGTACCAAATGAGTAATAAGGTATAGTTCTCGCCAAACTGCTAGTCCTAATACAATATAGTCTAATTTAAGGTTAATGAGTAATCCTAGGCAACAATCTGCTAATAAACTGCATAATGAAGGTGGCGTCCTCTGTTTTACTTTGTTTTATCACATTGTTCTTCTGTTCTATAATGTTCACTTATTACTATTTCACTATCACTACGCTGTGTCATGTCGCTAGCTCAAAGGGCAAAATGCCATCCAATGCTATCGAATTTAACTATTAGCGGCCACCCATGTAAATCGCTCTCCAGACCGGACCGTTCTCGTTCCATAAATAGAAATGCAACTGATCGTGGAAACAAACTTCAATAGGTGGCAATATTATAATGTAATAAATATATCTAAAATCATAGACCACTATTAGAATTCCATATTACACACCAGTGTTAGTAGTTATAAAGGAGACATAGGTGTGTCAATGGTGCCAACGGAATCGAACAACAAAGGGTACTTATATTTTCTGAATATACCATCATGTAATGGATGCTATGAACACACGCACAAACGAGAACTACACATACAAATCGAGAATAAAAATGTTAATTTATCTTTCAGCCGGGGATTAAAGGTATACAATATCATTATCTGTTTGTTTAAATCCTCCACAATAGCGAATCCAATATAAATTCCAATGAAGGTATAAAAGGTAAAAATATCTTTCTTTTATTCAGCTCCACCTAATCGCCCAGTTATTATGGATGCGAAGACCAGGGACCATACTCGTCTGTTGGAGCCGTATGATGAAGGAGATACCCTCGAGCTGCTATGTGAAGTGTACGGGGGTAAGTAATCTGATTATTTATTTTTTTTCAATGTAAGCCTTAAAATCTTTTTTTAGGAGCGATCATGTTATCCACCTTTTTTATTATATAGGAGTAGCAGACTAGCATGTAGTCCACCTGTTTTTTTTTTTGTTTACGAGGGGGAAACCTTCAAAAGGTCCCCGACGACGTGGGAGCGACGCCGGGTTATGTGGGATTTTTACCGCACTAAAACCCCCCCGGTGGCCGTCCTCAACGCTTGTTCGAGAACTCCGGGATCTCCGAGGGAACACAACCGGAGTCCTCCAAGCGCGATGCCCCGATCGGGCTCTGCCCTGGGGGAGCACATTTGGCTCCTCCCACACCATCTGGTGTTTACGACGGTATGCGACCACACATACCGCTCCCACTCTTGCCGTCCGCAACCCCGGAAGCCCCCTTTTAGTCGCCTCTTACGACAGGAAGGGAATACCGTAGCCCTATTCTATTCCCGAGACTACAGGGACGAATGTAAGTGGCTACTGCCACCCATGGATATCTGTAACCAACCCCAGATAGGATTAGATATTCATACCTGAGGTCGGCCACAGATGCGCCGCTACCCCTGAGGACTAAGCTGGAACGCCTCGTAAAAGTATGTCTCTCTTACCACACTCTTCAAAACGGAACACAGCAGCTCCTAACACTGCTGTTATTATACAGAAATAGGTGTGGCGGTGGTGCCACCGGAGTCGAACCACAAAGGGTTCTACCATGTTTACAGATGGCATTTAGCTATTGCCGCCGTGGACATCTGTAATTTAGCCCAGATTTGAGTTCAACTCTTTGTATGTCCGTTATTGTGAAGTACATGGGTAGTAGTAGATAATTATGTGTGTGCCTTTATCTCACTTACATAGATTCTAAAAAATTGTAAGTCCATGGGGACTTACAATTTTTTACGACGCATGGTAGCAATCTTTTATGTTCGTCCTATGTCCTGACATGAAGATTGTGGTAAGTGAGATCAAGGCACTTTCATGGTACTTGCTATTCTATTATATGTTTTTAAGAACGAACACTTTAGAATACTTTTTCTCTTTTTATATTAAAATATAATTCTACTCCTCTTCGTTAATATTTATTTTAGACCCGATAAAGGATTAAGTGTTCATAACAAAACAAATTAGTCGTTCAATCCAATATAATTTACGGATGATCCGAAGTAAAAAAATCTTTTACGGTTCTTAATTACTAGATTTAATCCTATAGGGACAGGTTACACAGCCGGCGAGGTGCGAGATAAGCGAACTAAAACTCAATAATATGAATGTAATGTAAATACAAAATAGTGTTAAGAAACTTTGCATTATTATGTTTTGATCACTTATGGGTTATGATACAGTTAATTTCAGAAATGATTCGGTGATTATTAAACTAAGCATTAAAATTTACCTAGATCGAAAGCTTCAATCAAATAATTATAAATTAAATACTTATTACTTAATTTGAATAACTGTACTAATAAGGCTGTATGATTTTTTTTAAACATGTAACATTACTTTGAGTACTTCCAAGTAGACCTCTGATAGAATTCTAATCTTATCTGGAATTGCCTACGTATGTCCATGGGCGGTAGCCAATTAGGTGGACTGTATGCTCATTTGTTATTTCTATATTATTAAAAAATGTCTCATTTGGAATATTAATTAATGAAAAAAATCGGTTATCTATCGTTCAATCTCCATGTGTCAAACACTAGGTTACCGGGCGTCGGGCTGTATAGCGTCACCCGGTGCCTCCCTACAATAATACCTACTATCGAAAACACATTACGTTCACTCGAAGCGTACGTTGCAGCCAATTATATGTTTAAATATTTTATTTAACATTTCTCGGAATGAAGTTACGTTTTTATCGGGCTTTGTTTAATTGTTCACTTTGTAGGGCTTCTGTTATTAACGTATTCCACGTTTTGTAAAGGATAAATATAATAACATGTTACAATGACACGTCTGGTCTAGGTGGTCTACTTGAATGGGTGACCGCTAGTAAATTTTAAATTAGATGTCTACAGACGTTCAAAATGTGGGCCATCATACTATAGTACTTAGTGTCTTCTATGTAAGTGAGATAAAGGCACATACACATAATTATCTACTCTTAGAATAACCTAAGATTTGAAAAAAAATAATGGAATGAAATTAAAGGAATCGAAATAAAACGACACGACACGAAATGTTAATAATTTACAGTAACGCAAACAACTTGTTTGTAGATCTTGTTTTACATATTGTCGCATTTCCCTATGCTATGCCTACTTATAAATTAGGTGCAGGGAACAGTCGCGCTCCTATATCATGTGAATGTTCAAACGCATTGTTCCGACAAGCTGTAGTTTGTAACAAGTATACCTTTTTTATAATATAGGAGTAGCAGATGAGCATGCAGTCCACCTGATGGTAAGTGGCTACTGTCGCCCATGGACATCTGAAATCAACCCCTGATAGCATTAGATATCCTGAGACAACCTGAGGTCGGCCACGGGAGTGCCGCTACCCCTGAAGACTTAGATGTCTCGGAAAAGAATGTCTCCCTTACTACACACTTTTAACTAGAACACAGCAGCATTTAATACAATTATGAAGCATAAATGACAGCAGATATGAGACAGAAATAACATCAAAACTAATACCTATAAGGGTTTTATCATAGCGATCTACAAGCATGTTGTAGTACAGTGAGCTTACCGCAACAGCGACATCGTTACAGAGTAGTGTTTTATCATCGGAATCCTGTAACCTACTGTCCAAAATTCGAATTGCATTTCACCTGCGCGCCTCACCGCTTCCCTGGAAACACGTTTGCAAATCGCCGGAGAATATTATAAAGGCTCCAACCCTTTTATGTCCCAGTTGCCAGGAACTGGGGAAAGCCGGGACGATACTCTATCCCTCTCACCGTGCTCCAATTTGGTTAATAATTTTTAGGCATATAGATTTTTAAGATTTACTTTTAAAGTGATATATTCAATATCAAAATTTTAAAAAGGCATGTGTCGTACCCGACACCAACAGAATAAAAATACTTACAATATAGTTGTACTTTCGTCTTCTCACGTTTAAGTTCCGTGGTTCAAATATTAAGTATGTTTGATACTTTGATGTCTCTGAAATAACAAAGAAGCTCTCAAAGGTGCATGACGTCTAGCTACCAATTTGTACTTGGCAAGCGAGCCCCAAAAGGATCTCGGTCTGATAAATTATCTTTGCCTAGAAGTTGGATCTAAATTAGTCGATGTATTGATTGTCATCCGTATGTGACGATTTTATATAATATAAGAGTAGCAGATGAGCCATGGCCGTGGCCGTGGTAACTTACCATCAGATGGACTGTATGTCCACGTGACGGTAAGTGGCCACTGGCGCCCATGGACATCTGTAACAACCCCATATACGATTAGACATTCTTACCTGAGGTAGGCCACGGATACGCCGCTACCCTGACGACAAAGCTGAAACAGCGTTTAACACTGCTGTTATGATGCAGAGATAAAAGTGGCGGTGGTGCTGCCAGAGTCGAACCAAAAAGGGTTCTACCACCTGTAACAGATTTATTTGCTTATTGTTTTGTGCATTTTTTAATAAAATGTTTCTACAGGTGATCCCCGTCCCCGAGTGACCTGGTACCTGGAGAACACAGTGATCGATGACTCGTACGAGCAGCGGTCAGACGGCGTGACGGTGAACACGCTGACCTTCCCCAGCGTCGGGCGGCAGCACCTCAACGCGCGGCTGGTCTGCCAGGCCTCCAATACAAACCTGGCCCCACCTCAGACCAAGCTTCTCATATTGGATATTAATTGTGAGTACAGAGGCTTGAACGTTCTTCTTGTTTACTTTGCTTCAGTCTTTTGTACTTACTTTCGTGTTTTTGTGCTGTGTGTGTCGATATAAAGGTCCAATTTAATCCGGCTGGAGTTTGCAGCGTCAGTGCTGTTGACCAAAATTTCCTTCTATTCGATTTTCGTAGTGTATCCTTTTAAGACAGAATAGTCGTGTCAAATTCTCGTTCCTGAAACGAAACGAATGAGGTAGAATGACAGACTTATTTTTCGCTATGCTCTCAATGCACGAATGGCTATTATGGAAAGCTTATTTCGTACCATTTTTAAGAGTTTTATCTGAGAAAGTGTTTATAAACCTTTTGCAAAAAAACAATTCTAAGTTAAGTCTTCGTGTGACTGTGGTACCAGCCATATATATTTAGGACCCTTTAAAATGAATGTATTTTGGTAGTTTAAGAGGATACTTATAAATATTCAGTTTCAAAATTTTTCCTCGGATGAGGAATTGAAAAGACAAGATACTTAACTGGTTTATTTTTCTTAGTTGTTCTCAACCATGTTTTCTGGAACTAGCTTACTGTTGCAGTAAGGCCACTGACGGTCCAGATCCTGAACAAGAACAGGCAGCTGTCAGCTGATCGGAGCTACGATGTGCGCTGCAAGACCACTGGTTCCCGGCCTGAGGCGCAGGTCACCTGGTGGAAGGGCACGAAACCCCTCAAAAAGGATGTTAAAAACGTACGTTGGTAATACTATCTGCACGTTTCGAATTCATGTACCCTATCGCCGTCGACTTCATTATCGTTCACTTTATAAAGCTAGTAAATTTGGAACTCGTTTTAAGTTGACAGAACTTTTTTGGGTTGGCGTCAACATCACCACACCGGCTTCAATCTTTTTAACGGTATTTTTATCTTTATACTGGTATTACGAGGGCTATGTATTCATTTGGAATGGGTGGCAAGGAACGAAGTATTTCAAATTAGTCTTTATAGATTACATTAAGGAATGTGACCGACCTCAAAGAGTACTCCAATTCTATTTGGGGTTGATTTCATTTTATGTCAAGTAATTAAGTTAAGTAATTACTATTATGTAACGGGTACTCACGATATGCGTTTTTTATTGCCGATATTTCGACCCAGTTGCATGGATCGTGGTCACGGCGAAACTGAGGTGGAGGGGAGAAACCGTTGACAAGTACTAGTGGTAGATTAATCTATCTACCCTACGTCTAGTTCGTTTTTCTTTTCTAGGTTTCATATCACGACACACAACACTGACAATATCCTTACGCACCGTACTTTGCACTATTTGTGACTTGCATAAACTAACCACTGGATTCCACGTTTGGGCTAATTTAAAACCATCTTCTCTATTGATCCATGCAACTGGGTCGAAATATCGGCAATAAAAAACGCATATCGTGAGTACCCGTTACATAATAAAATGTCTCAATTCCGCGATAATTTTAGTCTAAAATCATATAAGTAATTACTGCAGCCAAATTTAAATGAAAATGAAAGCATCTTTTCAACGCGCAAATACAAAGCTAGTTTAAAGATTCACCTTAAGGAGGAAATAGGGCGGAGCGTCAAAGGTCGGCCTACTTATCAATGAAACAAAGAGACGTTTTAAGGCCTCGTTTAGGTAACTAAGCATTACTTTGCAAAATTACATACAACAATAAATAATGATTTTGAGCTCGCAACATAAGTAAAAGTAATGTACTCGTATGTAAGTACTAATAGGCACAAAGATTTACTTCATCAAGATAGAAAATTTCGAACCATTAGTCATCTGCTATTTGGTTTCCTTTGTTTGTCTGTGTGTCACGTTCGATATTTTAAAACTCAGCTTTGCAGAAATTCTATTTTCTTTATTGGCATCGCACACAAAATATATTCTAAATTTTTAATTAAAGAATCAGCAAATTGTGTAATAAAACATTCAGAAACTACTTAGGCGCGTGTAACTCTCAGACATCACAGCGTAATTGGAAACACTACAAATTGATTAATTTTGTAATATTAAACCTAGAAAGTCCCTTTCTAATGAGAAACAAAAATAATCACATCAGTGTTAATTATATTTTCATTCGATTAAATAAAATACATGAACAATTAGACTGGTGTGGGTGAAGTGCCCACATCACTGGTGGTAATATAGGCACCGCGGTTGGTAAGAAAGTGTTAGAATAAAAGCAGTGTTAAGCGCTTCTGTGTTACACTTTAAAGGGTGTGATAATGGAGACATATTTATGTAGACATATTTACATATGAGACGTTCCAACTTAGTAATCTGGAGTCTCTATGCATCTGTGGCCAACCTCAGGCGGGATTCTAATCTTATCCGGGATTAAATACGAATGTTTGAGGTTGGCAGTACCCACTTATCATCTGGTGGATTGCACACTTTTATGTTCTATGTTATAAATGGTACATATTTCTGTGTTACGTAAAACCCAATTAAGGGCTTTAAAACTTAAATTCAGGCACAAATACTAACAAAATCGGTCGATATCAAATAGAAATGTAATTAAATTAGATATTAAATGTGAAATTCGGGGAATATCTCAAATTTCCAAGAATTACTGAACAGTAGAGCCTGAGGTTGACCTCGGCAATCGAGTATCGGAATACATAAATTTATCTGAAACCATTTGAATGTTTTACTATTCAAACGGTAAAATGTAAACAAAATAAAATTGAATCATCGATGAGTTCTCCGAATAAAAAACAAGAAATACGAAACATATTTTTATCGGGAATTTCCAATAAATCGTCTGGATTGTTTGTGGGCGTGTGAAGTGTTTTATATTGCAATTTGTGATGACCAGTGAAGCGAGAATTAGGAATTCTAAAGCGCATAGGCATATAGTAGTAAAGATTACTCGCTCCTGACAAGAAAATGTAACCTTTTGACAATTGCCACTGTCATCTATTTTCGTGTTTGAAACGATATTTCTTCGCACTTTTTCTTCGATTTAGTGTCTTAACTACACATGTCAGCATTGTTCCGCGTAAATTACCATGTCAGCCATTAAACGGCTGGCGGAAACGTCAGATATCTATACTTATCTATGCGCATAGGACTCCGGGTTGGATCCGGCCAGGTACACGTCAAAATGACTAGAGTTCTGTTCTCAGTTTATGTTGTTGGCTTTGTGTTTTTCCACGGTAGGTAGGAATTCCTAGCATGAGACTATTGTTTTCGTTTATTCATATTATACAAGTGCGGCAATTAGTTGGCGATACTTATGATAAGTTGTTGTGTACGATTACCCCATAGGAGATATTTTTTGTGGAATACACAAATCTTGCAGAAGTATATTTGAAACCATTAAAACGCTTTTTATATCGTCATAAATACTCCAAATATTTCTGGGACGATTTCAATAATATTTTTAATAACAAACAGGCTAGCTTACGATATTTATATATAAGTCCAAATTTAACATATTATTGTTTATACTATTTCTGACGATTCGTATAAATAAAATGTCAGATTAACCAGAAATGTAACACTAAACAGTACATTACGATACGAGTGGCTTAAGTTTTCTATTCAATCTTCAATCAATGACACTGAATACTTTGTCATTTGAACCTTTATTTGATTTTCATACGATGTAAAAAATACTAATTAGATTACGGACAAGAGTGGCTGTGGTTTAGGTCACATAGTAAATATAGATAAATATGTATTGAGTTGCCTTAGTAATATTAAATGTACTTCTTTAATCCCTTAGGGTACCTTGTAAAGCCTGGAAACCTAGTTATAATTTATAAACAATAAACAAATAAATGATAGCCTGACGCACTGATAGCCTAGTGGTTAAGAGACTCGGCCTCTTGATCGAGTGGTCCTAGGTTCGAATTCTATGCACACACTGCTGAATTTTAAAAGTTATGTGCGTAATATACATTAATTATTACTTACTTTAAACGGTAAGAGAAAACATCGTAAGGAAACCTGCATACCTGAGAAATGTTAAAAAAAAGTTTTCAAAGGTGCGTTAAGTCTACCAATTCGTACTCGGCCAGCGCGGTGAATTATGGCTTAATCCTTCTCATTCTGAGAGGAGACCCATGTCCAGCAGAGGGACAGTAATGGGTAGTTGATGATAATGAACCAAATGAATAAATAGTTATTGTAAGACGAGTTCTACACACGCGTATTTTCAATAATCTGAGACGTGTCTTAAAATTGAAAAACAATAACAGGAAACGTCAGAGCTGCCGTATTGACGGGCTAGATTAAAATATATTTCGTTTTACATACCCGATGTTTAATTAAGACACGGCCCATGTTTGAAATCGCTCCATCAATGTAGGAGTACTGACCGATTTGTTGATAAAAGAGGAATTTGTTTTGGATATTTTGGTTGTACTTGTACTAAACGGACTGTGACTGAGTGAAAAAAACGATTGCTTTCATTTTAACCGAGTAATCAATTATTACACATTTTAAGATACACTTTAAGATATATTTTGAAAATATACAGAACTAGAGAATTATTATAAAAACAATTTGAAGGTAGAACCCTTTGTGCTTCGACTCCGGTGGCACCACCGCCACACTTATTTCTGCCTCATAACAGCAGTATTAAGCGCTACTGTGTTTTGGTTTGAAGGGTGTGGCAAGGGATACTTTTCTGAGGCGTCCAAGCTTAGTCTTCAGGGATAGCAGCGTATTTGTGGCCTCAGGTTGGAATAAATCCTATCCTAATCCTATCTGGGATTGATTACAGATGTCTATAGGTGGCAGTAGCTACAAACCATCAGATGGACTGCATGCTCGTCTGCTACTCCTACATTATTTATTTATTATTAGGTACATCATATTCACTAACATTACATGAATGCCTAATTTGTTAGTAAATGTAGTCCAATACATATATTATTCATTACTTGTAATATTCACATAAATATAAATATAGCCTATGTTACACCCTAAAAATAATAAGATACTTGTACCATTTCTTTATTGTTCTTAACTATACGAGTAAAACGTTTCAAGTCTATTTCCAGAAATAACATAGATATCTATAGATAGACACGTACCTACAATTAAAGTTTGTACTTAAATTGAACAATGTTTAATTAAGATGGTCGATTTGTTTGAGATCACTCCTCCATTTTAGGAGTATTGACCGATTTGTTGATGAAGGGCGGTTATTTGTTTGTTAAGGAGTATTTTCGGTCTCGTCCTGGGCGAGGGAATGTTCGACGAAATGAGGTGTTTACAAATAAGTGTTTGTAACTTAAGTACTGATAGGCTAGTGGTTGTAATGCGGCCTGTCTATCTACATGTCCGAGGTTCGAATCCCAGGTTCATCTATTATTTTTTTTTAAAGTTGTGTTTATATAATACCTATTTGTTTAAAATTTTGTCAAGATTCACAGCACCTCTTCAACCACGATAGAGATAAACCATCCAACTCCTGAAGGACGATCCTGACGATGTTTAACTATATAGATCGTTACAAGCCGCGCGGTGCGAGTTGACTGGATTTTTGAATTGAAACCTTCTTTAGCGGCGTTGTGTAATTTTTGTGATAGGTAAAAAATGTTAAACTCGCGTCAAGGTCACCTGTCATGATCGAAAATTTAACACCGCAACTACGAGCTGCACTGAGTCAAGTGTCATTCGGTGTCTGCATAGAAATATAGAAATATATGTCAATGGTTGTCAGTTTAATTTTTGATTTATTATATAATATTTTATTATTCAGGTTAATTTTCCAGTATTGACTTTTGCCGCCACTCCCGGGTACAACCCGATTTTCTTTTTAATCGACTTCCCAAAGAACAGAGGTTATTTTTATTAATTAACTCTAATCCTTTCTCTTCCACCAGTTTTCCGACACAAACACGACGACCAGCGTCCTCTCGTTCACACCAGAAGCGGAAGACCACGAGACGGCGCTTGTGTGCCGCGCTAATAACCCTAGAGTTGCTGATGGCATCATAGAGGACACGTGGAGGCTGAATGTGCATTGTAAGTAGAGACGATAGCGATTGTGGTTTTCTTTTCTAATCCCGGAATTTGGAAATTCTCTAGAAATCCCGGGATCCCGGGACAGTCCCGGGATCGTAAAGAGTTAATGAAAATTAGAGCAATAAATAAATATCACGTTTTAATTATCTTATTACTTTCAATTCACAAACTGTATTATTTAGTTATTTTATTAAATATTAAATTTTGGAAACTACATCATTCATTTATCTTTCGTTACTTCTATTATGCATTGTTACAATATTTGATCATTCGTATGAAGGTTATAAATTTTATATTCATTTACAAGTCATCTATTCATTATTTTGGTGATTCATTCATTCTTCAGTTACTCAATCATTTATACAATCACTAATACATTCATTTTTTTATTCCTTTAAAATTATTAAAATTAACTAGACGTTTAGTATTTCTGATAATTGGTTTTCCGATATATTTCTTGACTTAAAGAGAGAGGGAATTTTGAATTCCAAAAGGACCCCCAGAGTTACATACGAAGTTTCAATGACATTATTAACTCTTACAAATTTCGTTAGTGCACTAAAAACTGTTGAAATTTTGATATATTCCGAACTGGAACTAAAGCAATTGAAACTTTCAGACGTCCCTATAGTAACGTTGAAGATGGGATCGAACCTCAACCCCGGCCATATAAAGGAGGGGGATGACGTGTACTTCGAGTGCGAGGTGCGCGCCAACCCTAAAGCTGATAGACTGGCTTGGTTTAAAGGGGTGAGTACTTTAAATGTAATTTAAATAATATGATTGAGTGAGTAGAAATGTTTATAACTTTGAGTATAAACTGAGTAAAAAACCATGTCTAGTATTTAATTGGCGAAAAGCTGCGGTCCGACATGAAAAATTGTGTAAAGAAATATTAAACACAAAATGTAATCGACTTTGGTATCACTTAAAAGTAAAAATATATAGACATATTTGAAAATAATGTTATTTTTGTAGTTAGTTCTGAAGTCGATATTCAACAAACATTTAGCTTAAGATTATGATATATAAAGATATAACACACGACACGAACTAAATATTTATTTATTTGGATGATAATTGAACACGGAACCATCCGTGTGAGGCCCGTGTGATACTGCGCCACGCGTGTTACCACTGCACTTATTTTTAAAATGTACTTTAATCTAAATATTTATTTACATTTACATGTTAGTTCAAGTCTGAAATGCAAACATTTATTTGTATTTAATGTAGCGATTAGATTAGTCATATTTCGGCCCATTTGCACGGATCGTGGTCTACACTATTTACTGATGGTTAATTAATATACATCAATAATGAAAATACGCTAATGTGATTGCATAATGTATTCTGATTGATATATCTCTAATATTAACTGACAGATAACATAAAGCTTAAATACAGATGCGTGTAAAAGTGTAAAAATTATGCTTTTATATTTTCGTAATCTTGCATTGGAGTTCAATATGTCACAGGCTTGCACAAGAGATGTCTTTAGAAAATTTGTCCCCTAAGGGATAGAATGAATGGTTATACGTTTAAAAATGTGTTCCCTAAAGGATATTAATTCTTAAACTGGGCGGATTTTAATGTCCTATAAAATCATATGTAAATCTACAACAGCCTAACCTATATCCTCTTTAAATTACAAGTATAATATTTTAAAACTTTAAAGGACATTAGGCAAATATACAAAAACATGTTATACATTGACATCCACTGAGCGGTTTCAAAACCACGAACGAACAGTAACATGTAACTTAATATAGCAGTAAAAGTTATGACAGTTTTATTTTAAGTATATATATTTTATTTTTTATATAACATAGGAGTGCCAGACAAGCATGCAGTCCACCTGATGGTAAGTGTCTACTGCCGCCCGCGGACAACTGTAATAAACCCCAGACAGAAATAGATATTCGTACCGGAGGTCGGCCAAAGATACGCCCCTACTTCTGAAGACTAAGCTGGAACGCCTCGGAAAAGTATGTCTCCCTTACCACATTACATAGGTGTGGCGGTGGTGACGCCGTAGTCGAACCACAAAGGGTTATTCACCTTCAAATACAATACAAAGCACGAAGTGTTTTGAGTATGTATTCAATACGTGCTTTCATAAAATATTGGCTACGTTATTACAAGCCGATCTGTGATTTGGTTATTGACATTTACTACATGTCCGAATGCTCTACACGGTGTAATCGGTTTGATATATTTGTGACACTCAAAATAAATACAAAAGCGCTTTATTTACTTGTTGAGGTACAAAATACGCGTTTAATTAAAAACGACCAATACAAACATTTGTGGCACACTTTCTATATAGGATTATTTTATTTTAGTATTAGTTCTGCGAATTCTTTTACAATATAATCATACTCCTAATTACGAGTACTGCCCAAGAGTACTGTTATAAACGCCGTAGTTTGTAGGGTGTATTTTTTATTGAAATTGAACTGAGATTGTTAACGAGCACTTGAAATTAAATCTCTTCTGTAAACATCTTACCAGGCAAAGAGGTTCCTGAGGATTTTCATCGTCATACGTTTTAATGCCTTGTGCAAGTATCTAAGTAAGTAATAAGTAAACAAGAACGTAGCAGCACTCAACGTAAGGAAGAAATAAATATTAATACCTACCACTTCAGTGGAATAACGGAGAGTTCTACCTCTCTTACAAGTTACGTACTTTAGACAGTGGAGATCCAGCACAACGCGAGCTCGGGCGTCATCCTCAGCGACCACAGCCTGGTCATCCAAAACGTGAACAGATCTTCTGCCGGGGACTACAGTTGCCTCGCTCACAACCTCGAGGGTTCCTCTACCAGCAACCCAGTGTCTCTGCAAATCATATGTAAGTATTGCTGATGTAGGTTGTATGGACAGACATCCGCGGATTTTTATACATAACAGTAATCTCATTGAGGCGTATAGACATCTATACACGAGGTCTGCCTGAAGGCGATCAGATATGTTGCCACTTCATAGGAATGAAGTAATCGTCTCATAAAAGTAAATCAGTCGGTATATATCCAAGCAATTGTGAGCGGTGAGCAGTGAGCAATTGGGTGGATGACCGCTAGTGGGTAAATAAGTGCCCTTCACTACTTTAGTGGGCATCTTAAGCCATCGGTCCCGATTACCATTATTTAGCTGCTCAGAAATAGTTTTAAGCAAATGCTTAAACAAATTTATAAAACAGGTTAAGTGGTCTTCAACGAAATATTCTAAAGTCATGTAGAGTGGTTGAATTTACTTTGGTAAGAATTGTAATGAATGAAAACATTTCAATTTCAAAAGAGACTTGTTTAAGAATTTTGGATAACTGACATTTTGAAATTTAAATTTTAAGAGCACTAGCTGAATGAGGACTGTGATGTTTAACACTTTAAGGCAAGATTTAAGTCAGCATATTAATGAGCCCAAAAAGTACTATCTGTAAATAAAAAAAAATTGTTCTCAATGTGTTATAGACTTCATATTTTTACATAAAAGAGTCTGATTCGTGATTTATTTTTATCTGAAAGAATTATCAAAAAGCTTGACGTCCACGTCAGTGGTCTCTGTCACCCATAGACATCGGTAACCCGTCTAATAGAATATGGGTAATACTTGAAATCTTCTCTTAAAATGACAAGAATTTGGGCATGGTCAATTGCGCTAGCCAAATGCGGATTGGTAGACTTCACCTACCTTTTTTACTTTTTTAAATATATCTTAGTTATGCAGGTTTTCATTACAATGTTTTCCTTCATTAAACAAGTGATAGTTAATTTATAACATGCATATATGTGGAACATCAGAGGCCTGGGATTTGAAGCTCAGACCTCCGATTGAAAGGCCTTGTTTCAACCATTAGGTTATCATTGCTTCTACCAAACGCTATAATTAATTTTATTTTCGCAGATGCACCAATATGTTCAACTTCCCATGACGGTCAAGTCTATGGTGCGATGAAGCAAGAAATTATTCTATTGCATTGTGTAGTCGATTCAAATCCACCACCGTCCACCTTCCTATGGACTTTTAATAGCTCCGGGGAATACACTGAGTTACCACCTAGGTAAGTAAAGGTGAAATGATCATCATTAATTTCTTTAATTTTACTATCATTATTATAACCATTGATATCATTATCATTTTCGCTATCACCATTAATACCATTACAATTTTCGTTGTTATCAATATAAACTATATAAGTGTCGAAATTGTTCAATTGACATTATTACACCTAGAAAACTTGGTAAAAACTTTTTATGTTTCGACGGCGGTGGCAGTTGTATGTTTCGTTATTTCAGCTTTAGTGCCATAAAAACGATCCATATGTTATATTCATTAATAAATAAGTGTGAGCAAAATATGACTGTATTTTTTACCAACATTCTGCAGACAGTTGAGTCATAAATATAGTCAATGTCAACGTACTAAGTAATTTAAAACCGATCTTTCATTTTCGACTTGAAAATATATCCAAATTTGAAATCTCGCAGAAAAATAATATTTTGTCTCTAGAGACGGCGGTCAAGGTTATCTTCGTGATCATTTAGTTAATAAGTTGGGAGACTGCCATCAAAATGTTATGGCACGTGAAAGAGCCCACGAGTATATTGTAACTTTACTAACTCTAAGCGGAGTTTTTATGGCAGTTACTGATGTCTTAACCAAGGCATTGAAGGCTGTTTTGAATAACATGTCTATTAAAGAAATCCCTTTAGAAAGAAATCTTTATTAAAATATATATACGCTATTAATATTTCAATTAAATATTTGATTGATTAGCAATTCGTTTTAATTATACATCTACAATTATTAAAATAGTCGGAGAAAATTAATTGCTCATTTGATCCACATTGATTTTCGTAGCAACATTATTATAATTACAAATTATTTCAGACTCATTATTAAAATTAATTTACCCCGCATTTTATATAAATTTGACTTATTAATTCACTTTTGTCTTGTTTACAATAATGTAATGTTTACAATAAAATTATATGTTTCCATAAAATACTTCAAAAATCTTTATACATTTTGAGGTGAAATTGAAGTTAGTTAAGGATGCGTTACTCTCCAGGAGTAAGCTGGGACGTCATGTGTCTCTTCTTCAAATCAGAATACAGCATAAACAAGAAATAGGCAGTGATGCCGTAATCAAATATCGAAGGATTCCTCCATTTAGGGTATAAAGAGTAAGTCAAGTCAAACCAAACGAAAACTTTTATTCGCATAAAAATTATTCCAAGATGTCGTACAGTCAGGTGGTACAGTCACGTCTATGTTCCTGGTCCTACTTATATCTTACAGTTCCTGGTTTGTAAATGTTGTTTATTTTGCCAGTTCGTATACATCGACGGGTTACACGTCGACCCTGCGGTACACGCCCAGCTCGGATGTGGACTTCGGCTCCATATCCTGCTTAGCCATCAACGTTGTCGGGAGACAGGAGATACCGTGCTTGTATAGGCTTGTTGCTGCTGGTGAGTGCAGTAAATTTTATCCATCATGTATTATCATTGTTCTGCATATGAATGGTTTAGGCCTCAAATCCTCAAATCTGATTGAATGTTGTTTGAACTTCTTCTTCTTCTTTAATTCTTAATTTTTAATATAGGGAGCCGTCTTTCAGACTGCTTTTTCTTAATTTTAACGTAAAAGTTAATCAAATTTCTAAGTTGATAATTACATTTTTGTCAATACACATAACCTAGGTATATTTTATTTAAAATATTTTAATGTACTTACTTCTTAGTTGATAAATATTCTCACTAGTACTTTTTTATGAAAATAATGCAGCATTTAATTAAAGTTTTAAATAAGATTTTGTAAAAATTTGTGGATGTTTGGTGGAAAGTCTAGTGATTATTAAGTGAATAAAGAGTTATTCATTTATTTGTTTTTATATAGATCTACCATCAGCGCCTCGGAACTGTTCGGTTCTGAACCAAAGCAACGATGCCTTGCAAGTGGACTGTAGCGAAGGCTTCGACGGTGGATTGCCACAGACCTTCTACATGGAGGTGCTTGAGTTGCCGTCCATGATTGTAAGTATATTTCTTTTTTTTCATAATATTTCAATTGTTTATTCATCTATACTAATATTATACAGAGGAAAACTTTGTTTGTTTGTTTGATTGTAATGAATGGGCTCAAAAACTAATGGACCGATAATATGAATTTAAAATTCGATTTTTAAAATAAGAGTGTTTCACGTATAATGCGGCATTTTCAATTACTACTGTTAGAAAACAAATATACTTTCGCAAACACTTCTTTATTTGACAGTTTATTGCTCTTCCGTATTTTCTAACTTTTTTCCGAACTTGTTGCTTGTTGCCAGGCGCGTAATCTGAGTATGTATCTTCCTCGAGATTTTAACCGACTACGGAGGTTATGTTTTTCGAGCACTTATTTTTGGCACGACCTATACCTACATCTACACGAAATTTGTCTAAATTGTGGGATTAATGTAATTTTGCCTGAATGCCTAAAAACCCGATTGCTTAAAATACTTCAGGCAATTAGGTTTTTGTTTTTATCGTAATTCATCACCATCAGTCAGTTAATTTTATTCTTAAACAGGCAGGTTTTACGTTTTTAAAATTATACTTCTTTAGGCGCGTTATGAAAAAATGATGAGAGTGAAATTTTAAGATTCATCACACGATAGTAACAGTATGAAGTTGCAGCGGTTGCAGTCTTGAAACAAAAGCTACCAACAAAATAGAAATAGAACCTCTATTGGTCGCGCAAGTTGGCAACATCGTCGCCTCTGTTCACTGTTTTAATATTTATAGTATTTATCCACATGTTTCTAGTGTCTACGTTCAAACACGTGTTTCAGTTTCATATAAGTGCGATTTATATATGTGCTGATAAATTATTATGATAATCAATAGTGGCTGTTCTAAAATTGACATTTGTTCCAGCTCCGCTTAAACGTGACGAACAGCACGCCCACATTCGAGGCGGTGCGAGTGAGCAGCAGAGCGAGTTACTTGCTCAACGTGTACGCGGTGAACGCGAAGGGCCGGAGCGAGGCGGCCACGCTCTACCCCATCGCGTTACGACCGCCTGATAAATATACCAGTAAGTAGCTGAATTGTAATATAAAAAAATAAAGTAATATATATTTTTTTTTTATTACACTTTATTGACCAATAAAAATGTAGTGGTACAATAGGCGGACTTAATGCTATGTAGCATTTTCTACCAGTCAACCTTAAGGATGTGCAGAAAATATAAAGGCGGCGCAAGATACCTGTTAATGTTAATAATTGAAAGAAGAGAAAGAGAAAAATAATAATAATAAAAAAAAAAGAATAGAAGGATAGAAAGATAAAGTCAAACATGAGAATATAAAGAAAAGAGAGAGAAAAAAAAAGGACATGTAAATAGATATATAACAATTAAATAGTTAACTATGATAAACAAAGAGCAAATATAAAATGTAATTATTTAAGTTTTTTAAAGAAATGAGCAATAACTTTCTTTTTAAACGTGTATTTGGAGCACACTTTTCTTACTTCCTCAGGAAGAGCGTTCCAAAGCCGTGTTGATTGAATCGTGAAAGAGTTGGAGAGAAACCCAGAGCGATGGGGTGGAAAAGACAAAGCAAGGGAGTCCGAGGAACGGAGCTCCCGATCATGGAAATCACGGAGATACTGAAATTTACGTTTTAAGTACTCCGGTGCAACGGGATCAAAAAGTATTGTAAAAAGAGAATTAAGCAAGTGAAGTTGTCTACGTTCACGAATTGGAAGCCAATTAAGCTGGCGACGATACGAGGAAATGTGGTCGAACTTACGTAGACAGAATATGAAACGTATGGAATAATTAACAAGACGTTCAAGTTCAAAATTCCCTTATTTCAGGCAACTAAAGACCCATATGTGTTTAGTAGATTACTTAGAAGCTATAATGATGGCCTAATGATGGCTTCTGTGTGGTGAAGTCCGGAGTTAAGTTTCGTCCCATTGATTTTTCATGGTAATGGTATTATAATTAATTATTATGTGATTGATATTGAGCTTTCTTTGTTCGAAATGGAAAATATCGTGACAAGGTCTGCGAATACTCTAATAAAAGACACCAAAGTTGTGTCCAATCCGCCCTGGATCAGCGTGATGAACAATGGCCCTTTTTTTAAAAGAGAAGATTTCAGAAATCTTCCAGATTTCGGAGAACAAGTTAAACTCGAGCTCATGATATCAAGGCATTGTAACTTTTTAGGTGCCTTGAGATTTACTAATCGCTATTTTTCACTGCGATTGAGACGTGTAAATACATTCTAAGCATATAAATATCCACATTGTTTTTTCATTCATATTATTTTGTACCTTAATGGGTCTTTTAAAGACGCGGCATAATCATTCTTATAATTATTTTGGAATAAGTAATTATTTATTAAAGTTATTCGTAATAGCAGCCTCGAACTCCGAACCTTACTTAGCTATCCTAATTAAAATTCCTACAGAACTATACATTTTTTGATACTCGCAGTAAATCTCTATTTAAAATAGTTAAAACAACTCAAAATTATCCGCAACCACGTTGTTACGCACGTGGTTTGCAAACAGGGCGGCAAACTGTAAGTTTATAATTGGACAAATTATCCCCGCTAATGTTGCATATTGTTACTCTGGACGTTTTAGTTTAAGCTGGTTAGCAAGTTGGGGTTCAAGTTAAGTTAACAGTGTGTTCGAAACACGATTTACTTGGCGTATTAAAAATCGGCCAAGTGTGAGTTGGGCTCGCAAAAACGGTTCCGTACTACCAATAGACACTTGTGTGTATGGTCATCTAAAAAAACATGTCTGTTAAACTAAAGATGCCTGGGAGTTGAATGACGGACCTCCACTTAGATATCAATATCCTGATTTTTGGGTTATACAATATTAAAATTCGTACCATCAGACAATATCATTTTAAACACTCGTAGTAAACACAATATGTAAAATAGTTAAAACAACTCAAAATTATCCAAACAAGTTACCCGCAACCACATTACTATGCACGTGGTTTGCAAACAGGGCGGCAAACTGTAAGTTTATAATTGGACTAATCATCCCCGCTAATGTTGCATATTGTTATCTTAGACGTTTTGGTTTGAGCTGGTTAGGAAGTTCGGGCTTAAGTTAGAGTTAACAGTATGTTCTAAGCATTTACTTAGCGTATTAAAAATCGGCCCAGTGCGTGTCGTTACAAGGTTACACGTTATTAATATTTCTATTATTAATATCGAGCAAAAGTAGCTAAAAAAGTCAAAAATACATTTTAAGTAAAATTGGGTACTAAACCCTAAAAATAGGACAACATCATTAGTGACAAATTTTCATACAATATTCCAAGAAATATTTTTTGTCTAATGATACTCACATTGGTGGCATTGCCTAAAATCCCCATATTCATGTTAATATGTATCTTAATTTATATATTTCTCTGTTTATATATTTTATAAATGAATCGAAAAATATCCTGAGGAAACCCACACCTTTACACTTTTATTCTCCTTTGTTCACAAGTGGGTCGATCAGGAATATCAGAATTTCCTTTTACTCTTGTATGTCCCGTGATATGTAAGATCAAAAGCGAAATTACAAAGGCTAGTCGTGAAGTTTTGAGTCATAGTTCCGTATCCAGTCGCGGTCCTGTAATGCTCTAATGGACCTTGGTATAGAATAATACCACCTCGGAAATGAAAAACAGGAATAAAAGTAAAAGTGTATAGTATAGTAGTGTATAAGCAAATAAACAAAGTATAGAATCGGTTCGTTTTAATAAAAAATCCACACGACTGAGAATCATATAAAAAATGTTTTCAAAGGTGTGTCAAAAATTCTGGCCCGCATAATAGACTATAGTCTCAACCATTGTCATTATCAAAAAACTCATGTACAATATTGAATCACTTTCATGATGATGAATCTTAATTTAACCAGAGCTTACAGGTGTTGTTTCATAGTAAAACGTACTCTGAATACGAATTTACACTTCAGCGTAACGAATAATTAGAACAATGTAGCACATTATTGCCCAGTTATCTATTGTAGGTATGGTTTAGTTTAAACTGCTTAAAACATAACGTCCTCTGGTTTCCACAACTTTGCTCCAAATTGTTAGTAACACTTTATTAACGAGATGGTTGTTGTTATTGCATGTTTTTGTTATTGTGTTACGTTCTATTACAACAAATCGCGTTTGGACTTAGCCTGGCCTATCGATAATGAAAAGTTAAACTTCAAACTCAAGGTTTTCCGACCACCAAGTTTGCACATAGTGTTTATTTGTAGTATTTCATCTCATATCGGGCAAAATATTGCATGTATTATGAAAATTTGAGCTGCGTATCTAATACGGTTCAATAAATAAAGCCAAATAGCCGAAATTGTATTTTGAACTATTTTAATTTTTTTGTTATAACGGTTACCATTATATATACACTGTAAAAATATGAAATGTCTATGAATAACGGTTAAAGAGATAGAGCACTGTACTGCACAGACAGACAGACAGTGAAGGCTCAGTAACAGGGTACGGTTATTTCAACAATAGCCGAATTCGAGTTACACTCGTGCATTCATAGTTTCGTATTACCAGTTTTGATAGTTTTACATTTGCTGTGTATTCTTTGTTATTTGTAAACTGAAAATTGTATTGTTTTTCATTTACTTTAGGAACTTTAGTTGAGTTGGAGTTTGGCTGTTGTGATTTTATTTGGTCCTACATTAAAGCTAGTACAATAATGACATCAAGAGTGATGTGTGCGTACAGTTACGGAATCGTTCGTAACATTAAACAGTTAACATATAACGCGTATCTAATTTTACGCCACAAGACACAAGTATGTAAATATAAACAATGACAGTTTCACATGAAGCTTTGTTTCGCTCATTGTAAAGAAGTAACAATCAACATAAGGCTCAGACCACACGAAGCGTTTTTCTGCTGCGTCAGAGCGCGGACATGGAGTAACTGTTTTTTGATTTGTAATATTATAATGTAGATAAAAGATAGTATTCATTTTCAACGCAAAAGGCGGCTTCCACGGAGGCGGAAGAAAAACGCTCCATGAGTTTTCACTCTACAGTAATTGCGCATAGCAGAAAAAACAGGAGTCGCGAACGAAAGTTTGTTTCACACGTTTTTGTTTTGGTCTCGTATTCATATTTCGTTTGTTTCATGTCGTCCAACTATATAGTGAAATGAAACTAGTTTTACTCTGGCATTTTAGTTCGGTATAGTAATTAAAATTCATTGACTTGTAAACTAAAATTTTGTTAGTGTGTATGACAGTTAAAAATGTTTAACTGTTTTGTTATAGTATTTTAAATAGTTTAAAATTATCATTTTTTGAATGTATGTAAGGTCGATAGAATATAACGTTAAACATTTTTTTTTATAAGATTTTTTATAAATATAATAAGTAAACAAGCAAGGTGCTTTACTGATGGTAAAAAAATCTGTAGCGTTCATAGAGATTATAATATAATATCTAAGGAGGACTATGTTTAAATGCATAGTCTTAACTATTTCTAGCCTAACCTTCCAAATAATTTTGATTTATATTGCCAATATGAAGGTGGTAGAACCCTTTGTGATTCGGCTCCGGCGGCACCACCGCCATACCTATTTCTGCCTCATAACAGTAGCGTTAAGCGTCGCTGTGTTCTGGTTTGAAGGGTGTGGTAAGGGAGACATAGTTTTCCGAGACGTGCCAGCTTAGTCCTCAAGGGTAGCGGCGCATCTTTGGCCGACCTCAGGTGGGAATATCCAATCCTATCTGGGGTTGATTACAGATGTCCACGAGCGGGCTGGAGCCACTTACCATTTGGTGGACTGCATGTTCGTCTGCTACACCTATATTATAAAAAAATATATATTGTACGTTTCCCACTAGGTGGCAGCACGATCTCGGTGTCGCCGATGCTGGTGGCGCTGCTGGCGCTCGCCGCGCTGCTGAGCGCCGCCGTGTGCGCCGTGCTCGCGGCCGTCTACCGCCGCCACTTCAGCAACAGACATGGACGGAAACATCCCGCCTCCACGTAAGTACTTGAAGGATTGTTGTGTTAAACTTATTTAAAAATTTGCTCTACAAACCACTTTTTAGATACCTCCTTTTTGTATGAAACTCCCTAGTTTAGAGAGGTCAATCTCGGAGTTATATTGGAGACTTATTGCATTCGTTTAAAAAAACTTATTTTAATCATTAATTTATTGTCTATGTTACTTGAGGTTAAATTACCTAACATATTAAAAAAAGATTTATTCAAATCGAACCAGTAGCTTCGAACTCTATTCAATGCAAACAAACAAACAATCGAATCTTTCCTCTCTTTATAATAAGTATTAGTATAAATAACAGAGTTAGCTTCAGGAACCTATACCTACAATCTACACCTACAATCTACATGCTTTTTTTTTTTAATTGCACAAGAAAACGATCACGCAGTCTACTGCTGGTGACAACTACCCCCCCCCCCCCCCCCAGATACGGTTAGGGTCCTGCATGAGGTCGCCCACAGATGTGTTACTACACCTTACGGCGTCCTAAGTTGCACCGTCTCGGATAAGTACATACTTAGGGAGAAATCTCCCTTACCTTATATTTACGTACGTCAGTCGTTTGGACAGAAAAAAATATAATCATAATAGGTAATTACATCATTAAGTGAGCAAATATAAGTTAACATTACAGAAAAAGTTTAGATTCACATAATCTATGAAACATTTATATGCGTTTTGTTTATACGCGTTTATATTGTTATATAGTTCTATCCGTTATTGTATTTTCCCTTCCAAATTGATGTAAACTGTTATTAATTAGTTGGCTTAAAGTACAAATTAACGTTATTAGATTAATTCTAATTTGAAACTAAATCCAAATTATTATCTGCTAATTACATACAATAACTATTACCCTAATATTGATGCTAATTTGTGTAATTAATTAATTATAGTTTGTTCAACCTAAATTTGGTTACTATATTTGCTTTATGAGCTGTACCTCACTGGGCAGAAATGTCGACGTCGCTACCTAGCCAAATTATTAAAATTGAAATTTATAGATAATCGGCAATGACAGCCTAGGGCCTCATGATCGAGGGGTCCGAGGTTCCAATACCACGCACGCTACCCTACCATTTTGGTAATACATCGTCCTTTAAGGTTCTAATTGATATGGTATGTAGCCTCGTGACGAATTTTAATTCCTATATCTATTAATGAATCCTATGTCTATCAATGATTCCGTCTATATGAAAATAGCACATTTATCCGACTGCAACTGTCTGTAAAGATTTTCGAGCGTATGTATATCTCGTTCTTTAACATCTCCTACAACCCAAACGGATTGACAGAATTTAACATACGATGTATTCTCGGATTCGTTTAAGTTGTGGAAGTGACATAGGCTATATTTAAAGCAGTCAGGTTTTTTTTATATACTAAGTCTTTAGTTGTTGCCTTTCTTGTGAACATAGATCACAGTGCAAATCCAAACTTTGCAATAACAAACAAACAGTTCAAATTAATTTATATTATTTAAACACAAACAGCGCAGTTGTACGTATAAATAAATAAATTACACAAACAATTGTGCGGTCAGTTTGTTTAAGTTCAACATCAATTTAGCGTCACAAAAGAATGCTCTGCTGAGGGAGTATTGCTGTGATTTTCAATTTAGCTCCCGAACAAATAGCTAGTTTTTATCCTTTTTATTTACTGCTAAAACCAATTGTGTCTAGGGAACGGCTGGGTCACAATTTCTTTTTAGTTTTTCTGTAGCTAGATGTGTAGAAAATTTAAATGGGATGAATCAACAGTACAAGAGCCGCCATCTGTTATTGTGTGTCGAAGTTGCTGCATCTTCGCACAACCTTCACACTTCTGGGTAAGAGTTTCTTCTCAGACAAAAGGGTAAGGCCATACCGGTCTACCGCGCTGGTCAACTGCGTATTAGTAGACTTCACGTACCTTTAAGAACATTTTTTAAAGATCTCTCAGGAATGTAAATTTCCTCACGAGGATCCTTCACAGTTAAAGAAAGGTATAGTTAATTTCTAATGCGCATATATGCTTGAAAAATCAGAGGTAGAAAATACAATACTTAAATAAATCAAATTTAGTGTCTGATTATTTCAAAAATCTTGCTTAGGAATTCTTAATCTTAATTTGATGTTTGAAAAATTTCAAACCGTTAAAATCCGTAATGTTTTTTTACACTTTTAATGAGATTTTCAGGAAAACATGATATTTTTAAAGCTTTTTTTTGTTTTGATAATATTTTTGCGATAAACTGATGTACACGAGCAGCGCCTGGTGTAGACGCTAGCTTACAACGCAACTGCCTCACAAATAGTTTCCCTTGTCTTTTATTTACTGCAAAAGCCAATTGCGCCTGGGGAGCGACCGTGCTCCGATTTATCTTTAGTTTGGAGTTTGTGTAAGCGGGGAAACTTCAATATGTGATATAACAACAATACACGTGACGACATCTATTAGAAATTACAAGGTTGCCCGGAAAAAACAATCATTAGGTATACGGTTCGCTAATCAGAGATCCCGCAGTTCTTCAACAAGCGTTGAGGACGGTCACCGGGGGGGTTTTATTGCGGTAAAAATCCCACATAACCCGGCGTCGCTCCCACGTCGTCGGGTACCTTTTGAAGGTTTCCCCCTCGATAAGAAAAGAAAGGCATGCGGTTCATTAACACAAATGGATACATAAATAAAATATTTAAAACCTATTTAACCGTTCTTAGTAACAGCATTGTTTTTGTATTCTTCTTAGAAAACCCTTTCAGCTGATATTGGCTACATTGGGGTGCATAAAATATCCTAGGTCCTCGATAAGGGGGCATCCGCCATTTTGGATGTAGAAAGACGTCACTAATCTTATATTGCTTTGTCAATCATTTCTTAGCAGAGATAGCCTAGTGGTTAAGAAACTCGACCTCTCGATCGAGGGGTCCGAGGTTCAAATCCCAGGCAGGCACCTCTGACTTTTCAAAGTTATGTGCGTATTAGAAATTAATTATCACATGCTATACGATGAAGGAAAACATCGTGAGGAAACCTGCATACCTGAGAGATTTTATAAAAAAAATCTCAAAGGTGTGTGAAGTCTACTAATACGCATTTGGCCAGCGCGGTCGACTATGGCCTAATCCTTCTCATTCTGAGAGGAGACCCGTGCCCAGCAGTGGAACAATAATGGGTTGATGATGATGATGATGCGTTGTCATTCATACCAAGCGTGTACCAATGGAAATTCTCGTTCATATTAAGATTTCAGTTTAATTTGGCATTAACTGGTTTCAAATACTGTTGCAATATTTGATCCTCACATACGTACGAACTAACAAAGCAAGTTAAATAAAGGCTTGTAATAATTAATAATGTTTTTTTAATTGAATTAATCGTACATACATATGTTTATATTTAATATTAACAAAATGTACATTCCCAAAACTACATTAATTAATATATCATCTACCTAAATATTAACTACTAGCTGACAAACTTTGTACCGCTTCAAAATCCATTTATGAGATATATTTATACTAATATTATAAAGTGGAAAACATTGTTTGTTTGTTTGATTGTAATGAATAGGCTCAAAAACTACTGGACCGATTTTAAATAATCTTTCACCATTCGAAAGCTACATTATCCACGAGTAACGTAGGCTATATTTTATATTATTTTTATACTTGTGGATAATGTAGCTTCCGAATGGTGAAATAATTTTTAAAATTGGTCCAGTAGTTTTTGAGCCTATTCATTAGAACCAAACAAACAAACAAAGTTTTCCACTTTATAATTACATTTCAACATAATTTGTGCTCTAATTTATGTAAGAGAAACTAATTTCAAAATAAAATAAATTTATCCGTTATTTTGTTCTTGTAATATGTATTGGACATCTATGACCACCTTCATATAGAAACGGAGTTCTGGTTTAAACCGATCATAGATACATTGCCACGTCTGTAATGATCCCTACATTAGTCCTCAGTAGTCGTCCAGGAACTTTAACCAAAACGCAAGAACTGCTTTACCCTTAAAATGAGTAGTAGTCCAGTGAGTGGTAGGACCCTGGTACCTTTCAAAATTAGCATTGTTATAGATTATACATCACAAATTATAACGAAATAATTATATTTCAAAGAGAACCAGTAAAAATGGATATAATTCAATCCGTGTAAAATACATGTTTATTGCATCTGTATTTTTCCAGTTTGATTATGTAAAACAAATATTTTGGTGACATTAACTTTCTGTTAATAAAAACGTATTTTATCCTAATTTAACCAATAAATATTTTAGAGAATGCTTTATAATATTAGTTTAGATTTATTGGCAATCTAAAAGCAATCGTTTTATCGTGAAAGCGAAATGTGAACCGTAAATTATATTTCAAATTGGAGCAAATAATTGATTCGGTATCGGAATTCAACAAATGCTCCCAAATTGATGGTGCATTTCACTGTAAATAGAAACAAGTCAGTCGGAGTTAATACAATATGTCAATATGCATTGCGTAAAATAGAATATCGATTCATTTAAAAGGTGGTAGAACCCTTTGTGGTTCGACTCCGGCGGCACCACCGCCACACCTATTTCTACCTAATAACAGCAGTGTTAAGCGCTGCTGTGTTCCAGTTTGAAGGGTGTGGTAAGGGAGACAGACTTTTCCGAGGCGTTCCAGCTTAGTCCTCAGGGGTAGCGGCGCATCTGTGGCCGACCTGAGGTAGGAATATCTAATCCTATCTGGTGTTGATTACAGATGTCCATGGGCGGCAGTAGCCACTTACCATCAGGTGGACTGCATGCTCGTCTGCTACTCTTATATTATAAAAAAAAAAAATTACAAAACACGTGTTGTGGATGGGCTTTTTGGTATATAAGAGTAGCGAATATGTTCTGATATTAAGTGGTGACAGCTGCTAATGGATAACTGTAACAAACTACTGTACTGTAATTCTAATATTACAGACCTTTTACAATACAAATACAGGTCTGCGTTTAATATAGTGAAATACACTACATACGATCAGATAGGCGAAGATAAAAGTGTTAGAATCTTCATAGTTTGTAGCAACTCGAGTATTTGCCAATTGTAAGTGCTAATATGTTCTACTTGGAGTATTTCATGGGCCCATGGGTTGTAGGAATGAGGTGTTCCAAGTTAGTCATCAAGTGTAGCAACATATGTATATGAACGGGCTTACTTCTTTCTGCTGCTGTGTTCTGGTTTTAAGGGTGTGATAAGGGAGACATACTTTTCCGAGGCGTTCCAACTTAGTCCTCAGGAGTAACGGCACATCAATGGCCGACCCCAGGTAGGAATATCTAATCCTATCTGGGGTTGATTACAGATGTCGATGGGCGGCAGTAGCCACTTACCATCAGGTGGACTGCATGCTCGTCTGCTTCTCTTATATTATATAAAAAATACTCGCAGCTTTAGATCAGATAAACATTTTGATAGTAAGGAATTTCTATTTCTTTTTCCAACTAGGAATGCGCTGTACTCCGAAGATAGCGTAGACTCATTCCCAAAGCGTGACAACGTGAACACGTACGCAGCGTCCCCGAAGGTGGACTACAGCAGCCAGTACGAGCTGAAGGTGGACTGCGAAGAAATAGAAGACACGGACCCTGATATTATAGCGGTGCACTATGGTAACTGTATTAAGTAAACTAAGTTTCAAATACTTATCGGAAGTTTTTCACAATTCCAGTGTCGTTATACTTAGTACAGATTTGATTGAATCTAAATTTTGCTGTTGTTTCTATATTTATGTATTGTTTTAGAGAAGAAACCAATGCAAGACTACACAAAATCTCCTTTGACGCCAGAAAGCGATCACTTGAATATTTATAGTGACCATTCGCTGCCATGCACTGTAAGTATATATAATTTCTTATGTACTAAACATTTCATGTTTTGTAGTTGAAAGTCATTTGGTCATTAAGATGTTCTTGTCGTCTTCATCTTCGTCTTCTTGTGTTGGTTACATTTTGTCTCTTCATTTTCTTTGTCTGTCTATATTTTAATATATTCTATATATTTTAATCTTCGGTAGTTATTAGTATTGAGTTCCTGTCTAATCCATTTTTTTTTGTGTCCTGTATTCTCTTTTAACTTTCTTCTGTATTTTACTTCTACTTATCTTTGAAATTGATTTCTTCTTGTTATTTTGTCTTCATTTATTTCTTCTGGAACGCCACCCGGTGCGCATGCAACGTGATGCACACGCGCCCCGGCATGGCAGGGTCGCCATGTAGTGATGTCGCAGGCAGGTTCTTAGTTAAAGGCGTGTTGATAGGATGAAGGCTTTATTGTAACTAACTTAATACTAAGCTAATCCTAACTTATATAATGAGGAGTTTTACGCACACTAGAAACCTGGACAAGTAGATTATCGTATTCTCTTAAGCATAAAAACGTACATAATAGTTTAGCCACAGTTTCAAAGTTCATAGTTAAGCCACTCATTCAAATTCCGATAGCATTTGAAGTTACTTAACATTATAGATCTGTTTCGATCTAAACAATCCGTTTAGATATACGAATCATATTATAAAATACATTAATGTGATATTTCCCCACAGAATATGTTAATAAACAGAGGAGTCACAGCAAGAAGCGCTGACATCGCGGCGGCGCGGCCGAGACTAGAAATAGTTACCGCCACTAGGAAAGTACGCGAGAGTTGCATATAAGTTTGTTTAAATTTAGCTACATTATCAACATCATATCCTTACATACAAATTAGTTAATAAATTCACTTGCACATATTAAATAAGTTCTATCCATTGATTTACTAAGTTTACTTTGGGTCGAACACTAAATTTATGAAAAATAATTCGCGAAGAAAATATTATTTCATCAAAATATAATTTTATTTCATGTTTTTGTTTCTATACTTAGTGTAATTTTGGCATACTTTTATTTCACGAAACGGAATTATTCATAGACATTGCATAGCTGGACCGGCCACCTTTTTTTTTTGTTTTTGGCTTTAAATTCGGTCATATTTCCAACCTTTTTTTAGACCCGAAGACTTGGTACGTCAATGGTCGTATCTACGTTTTTTTATTCTAAAAATCTTCAATTTAAACAGTTGACAAAAACTTACCAAATTATAAGGTTATATAATATGCACTAAGTGTAAAATCCTAATTTGAAAAGGTTTAAGAGCTTTAAAATTTATTTCAAAAATAAAAAAAAAACGATATCAAATTGTTAAAATTTGTGTTTGAATGTAATATGTTGCTATTTTCGCGCAAATATATAATGTTACTAAGTATATATCATATTAAAATATGTTACACATTTTTAAAGTGTATAAAGTTAGTGAGACTAAAAAATAATGAATAAAACTCAGAGGGATGTGGATTTGATTAGCTTTTAACTCTGAAAGTCGAGAAAAAAATTATAGAGAAAATAATAAAATTTAAATAATTTCGCTCTATACGAAATGGCTGCAAAAATCAAGCGGCATGGATAGCGTCACCAAATTCTAGTTTAATATAACATTTTTGTTGTCTTTTGCATAGATGTTATAAATGATTTGCATTGATGTTATAAGCTTAAGCTTAATCCTGTTTCATATCCGGACATGCATATCCTTTTAGAACGAGCCATAGTCCATCACGCAGGACCACGCTGGTCATGTGCGAAATAAAAAACTTGAAACGATTTAAAAATGATAATATGAGCATGAGATAACTAAAGATTTGAAATTAATGACACGATTATACATTGTACAAGGTCTGGATTCATTTGCAATATGCGTATGAATACATTTTTTTCGTTAGCAATGGGTTTAAGTACAAACTTGTAGCTGTTAATAATAGTTTATATTATTTCAAGCTCTTATTAGTAAGGCTAAGATTTCACAACATCTACTGCGGCAAGTCGGTCATAATTTACATATTTTGTATATTTGAAAACCAGATTACAGACTTAATTAATTCCCGAATACTTCGTAGGAATAATACTAATATTGACTTAATTTCATGTGGATAGGTAATGTTATGGCCACAAACTCAACTGTAACAATATTTATATGTCAATATTATATTTAGAACCCTTCGTAGTTCGAGACACCGCCATTACACCAACTTCTATTTTATAACAACAGTGGTAATGTTGTTGTTATGGTAAGGATATGGTAAGAAACAAACATGTCTACTCGTATAAGACGAACAAATTCAGACCTCACACGAAAAACAACAGCTGAAATCTTAGATGGGGCTTAGCAGATGACAACGGATAATTAATTTTAAAGATACCTGGTGTAATTCAGTCTCTCAATTGTGAAGTCCTGGGTCTGTAAGGTGTTTAACCCGCACTTGATCAGCGAGGTGGACTATGGCCTTAACCCTGTTTACATTAAGAGAAAATGCGTGCCCAGCAATGGAAAAATTACAATAATTTGAATAAAATGAAGTGAAGTGCTCATTAATTTGTGGTATTGGCGAATTGCAAGTAAACCGCAGTAGCAACTGCAGATATAATGAGATGAATAGTGGCAAATTATCATTAGAATTATATTGCTAAGAGGTTATATATTTATCTAGTACATATCTGGCAGCTTACTGATAACAGTGGCAGTAACCAGGGTGTCTGAATCGTAACTCGGGTATTCATCTATACGTTTAGCTGTTATTTTGAATAAATATTTGCGAAACTGCTCTTAAAATTATGCTAATGATTTAGCACCTCTCTGTATATTATTATATAGTAAAATATTTTAGCTAGTTAGATAAATTATAAATAAATATGAAAATAAGATTGTGAAATGTGAAAATCGACGTTTATACACACTTTTGGCTGAAAAATGTTTATATTGTTTTAACTGTTTGTCAAAAATATTCAAAGTGTTATTTATTTAAAGACCAATATTATAGGAATGCACTTCCATATAACCATGTATATAATGAATATGATTAAAATTTGAAACTATATTATAGTTAGGATTTTTTAATACAAATAGTTGCAGGTATTCATAGGAATGCTGTCAATTATTTAGAATAAAATTATATAAATAGTATAAAGTGTATGTAATAAGTGACTTTTAATTTAACACAAGACAAGCAAAATATTTAATTTCAATCTTAATTCCTTTGTTCGTTCGTATTGTTCGTTACTAGATGGCATTGTATTTCATAATGCCATCTTCTTTCTCTAATTTTTTTCAATGTTTCACCTGTGTCCTTCATGTGTAAATAAGACTTAGAGGGTAAGGATTTACTTTCAGGAGGATGGCTGTTAAACTAAGGGCCTGGAGACCTACTTGTTTACCATATTTATTGTGACATATCAGGTACATAACCAGCATTATTGCATGACACTACACGAATAAGCTATGTTAACTAAACAGGTTAAGTTCCGCTGTTTCCTTTAGTTTTATTATATTTAATCAGGGTACAGACCATACAATATTGAACACTATCACGTGATCTAAGTGACTTATGACATGGAGGATTTTTCTTCAGATCAGAGTACCCTTACCATGAGTTTTTACGTTCTGATCTGAAGAAAAATCCTCCATGTCCGTATCATGTAAGTTTATGTGCACTATCTCGCTCTGTTGCTGTATAGTTCTACATTTACACTTATTATATTACTTATCAAAACAGAAATCTTGGCTTGAATACTTTTGAAAGTCACATTAAATAAGTATAGTATTGTAACTGCCAGTTTTGTAATAAATGTGAAAATTGTTGGTTGTTGAAAATAAGACGTTAATTTTAGGCAAAATCGACTGACTGTTCTACGAGTTTAGTGATAAAGATGATTGTGAATTGAATAAATTATTGAATTTACGTGTGGCTTTGTTTTCATGATGTTCTTTCTTTTACTGTGTTCCTTCTTTTTTGAAGGTGGTAGAACCCTTTGTGGTTCGACTCCGGCGGCACCACCGCAACACCTATTTCTGCCTAATAACAGCAGTGTTAGGCGCTGATGTGTTCCGTTTTGAAGGGTGTGGTAAGGGAGACATACTTTTCCGAGGCGTTCCAGCTTAGTCCTCAAGGGTAGCGGTGCATCCGTGGCTGACCTCAGGTAGGAATATCTAATCCTATCTGGGTTTGATTGCATATGTCCATGGGTGGCGGTAGCCACTTACCATCGGATGGACTGCATGCTCGTCTGCTATAATCAATGAAAAAAAAATCGATGAAAGAATGTGTATGTCAGCTGCCTTTCACATAGGCGACCTTATCTTAGTCCTTAGGAGTGTCAACACTGTCATGGCTTTAGGTACAAGTAGAACCCCTATTTTACATGGCGTTACTTAGATGTCCATGGGAAGCAAAGGTTACTTGGACTTCGAGTATTCGACTGTTACTACAATATTATAAATAAATATAGTTCAAAAAACTTAAAAACACGCTTTTATGATAAAATCAACTAAAAAGTAGAAAATAATTTTCAATCTAAGAATCAATTAAGGAACAGCAAATAGTGGAAAACGCGTGGGGTGCTCCATTTATCAGGTTCGAAAAGCGCCCCACACTTTTTCCACAGTTCCGTTACTCTGTTACATACATACATACATACAACCCAAGCTAGTAAAAGCGTGTTAAAAAAATGAAATACTTGTACTAGCAAACACTACACAATTATTTTATTATTATTAAAACGCGCATTTAGAATAACTGCTATACAGTTAACTTAATAAGTAAACTTTACAACATTTAACCTTACGTTAAAGGCTCAATCTCTGACTTCAATAGCCAAGGTTACCTCACCCTGACATTTAAATCTAAAGGAATTACGCTTTGATGAGTTCGTAAGGGTGTAAAAGATTAAAGCTATTGCTTTCAAAAAGGTGTTTAAAGTCAGTATTTAATTTAGTCCCTCAATTAAATTGCTAGAGTGGGGTTTGAACAAAGGAGGCCATTACGCTCACTTATAAAATGCAAAAATATATTTAATGGTCTGCGGTTAGATTGTTATGGATCTAATTGAAAAATCTCCTAGGTGAAGTAGTAAACACGTCTTTTTATATGAGTAGCAAAAGATCACGCAGCCTATTTGGTGGTAAGAGGTAACTGACATTTCTAAATATTTCTGATTAACACCAAATAGGATTAGGTTTCTAACCGAAGTCGTACACACCTTTGAGAAATAAGTTGAAACACTTGGTTTGAGTGTCTTCTTCACCATGCTCTCCAAACAAGAACGAAGCAGCACGAAATATGTTTTTCAACCTATAAAGAATAACTAACAGATACAAGTATTTTATAGGGTTTAAGGCAATATTCGAATCGAGTTGGAAGTTTTCGAAGCCCTCATAAGGCCTCAACTTGCAGAAGTTAAAATACAAGTGTGGCATATTGCATAAACTTCTAACATAATTTTCAAACTTTTTAACAAACGTTTAAACGATTTCACAGTGTATGCAAGTAAATACAATATAATTTAAGACGTTGTTAAAATATAAATTTCATACTTAAATAAGTACTAATAATTCAACTGTCTTATCCACATGTGTATATGAGCTCCGACAGCAATCACGGTTTAATATCCAGTTGTCGGTCACCTCGGGCGTCGTCTGCGGTGTCATTACCGTGCAACATCGCGCAATGAAGGGTTGTGTTAATATGACATGTTAGGTCGCTTTTCCCATCGCGCGTGTTAACGCTGGCACACGCATGGGACGCACGCGTGCCTCTTGCATTCCATATTTATATGCAGACGCATGTTTGAAGAACGTTTTAATGAATTCACAAAGTATGTAAGTTAACACAATATACATAATTTGAGACATTGCCCAACGGTCTTATCCATATATTTAGATGAGTTCCAGCAATCACGGTTTAATATCCAGTTGTCGGTCACCTCGGGCGTCGTCTGCAGTGTCATTTCCGTGCGACATCGCGCAGTGAAGGGTTGTATTATATGACATGTTATAACGATATAACGTTGTAACGCACGCGTTCCTCTTGCATCCCATATTTACACGCAGACGCATTTGTAGAGCGTGTGCGGGCGTAACACGCCACAGTAAAAGTCTTCTTATTGTAACCAAAAATGTTAAGTGTATGTAATCTAAGGTAATATAAATTAGTACATGATATACTTCAGTCTTTTCAATCATGTCTCATGAACATGAAGATTTGGCATTTCTTTGAAATCCACTAGCATCTTGAGTCACATCTAGAGAAATCTAAATGTCTATTTTTCCTGAAGTTGAACCTGAGACGCAACTTGCCAGACACTTTTGGTGGACCGCTTCATAAAGCCAGCGGCTTTATAAGATTTCATAAATCTTTTGGAACATTTTCTTTATTGTTATAGCAATTGATTAATTAATCTGTATCAAATCAGCATGATGGCGTACACTCTAAAGCTTTTCCTGTTAGAAGAAGAGTTAAAAAACGAATTGCAATTAACGCAGAGACCTCTCTATCATAACGTGAAAGGCCGAATTACAAGCCACTGGCATATTACTGGTTTCCGTCGATTCCTTACCGTTTCTAATTACTATGCATTAAAAATCAATCCCGTGCCAGACAGCGTTGTCATTCCGAAGGGGAAATAGCCACGACGTCACCAATTAACGTCAAAGGGGTGGCGGTGTCGACGCGTTTCAACGTCACTCATAATCGCTTTGAGGTTTTCAATAGAGGTTACATAACTATAGGCTATTGGATTTATTGATTCAGTTTCCTATTAAGGTGAGTCACTCTTAATTATTTTAAAGGTGGGTAAAATATTTGACGTGAAGCCACGATTTATAGATATTTTTTTGTTGTGTAGAGACACTGTGTTCCTGTTTAGTGGGTATCTGTAAGCTAAGTCCTCTGTACACATAAAGCATATACGATCATAGGTAAGACTTTTAATCCTATTCGATACTTATTACAACTACAAGAAGAAAGGGAGTGGTCCCTACCTAATGTTCATTTCCACGACAGAGATTTCATGTAGTAAAAAAACATTCCTTCCTTCCAGAGGCTTCCGCACCACATACATTATTCTCTATTTCAGTCTAGCTATTTTTTTTTACTTATTTTTATTATTTTCAACAAAACTTAGTAATGTGATACAATAATAGATGGCGTTGGGGTGATGATGAATGGTACGTAAATAACGGATAATAAAATTAAAATATGTTTTACCGGAGATATAGCCCTGTGACAGACGGACAGACGGGCAGACAACGAAGTTTTAGTAAAAGGGTTCCGTTTGTACCCTTTGGGTACGGAACCCTAAAAATCAATTTATTATCTGATGTAATAAGATTACAATTGTGTACAAGGACATCAATTTATTCAATGACATGTAATGTCTTCTTTGTACACGCATGGCATGGGTAATACATCTATGCATAGCATGCAACAAGCCGTCAATTCAATTTTAAATGATCACTGCCGCCCATGAACATAATTAACCCCCACCAATTCTGAACAAACATTTTTAAATTACCTGCATGAAATAATTAGGTATATATTATCTCGGTAGCTACATTACTTAACTTTTAGTAGCGAGTAAAATAATGTTCCAGCTACATTGTGTTTAAAACATGCAGACACCAGACATCTGTATTAAAACTTCGTTGAAATATGAAAATGTGAGAGGATTTTAAAAACATTGTATTTCGAAAAACATGTAGCTACTTTATAAAAGATCTTTTTAATATGAGACTGAGAGTGGAATTTTTCAAATTCACATTTTAGATGAAGTAATATTTAGTGAAATGCAAATGCAGTGCATCCGGTGTTATGCGGTCACTAGATTTGTGGACACCTTTGAATAAGAATGTTCAGGTTGGTTACCTATTTTTCTGTATAACTGAATGAACTGAAGCAAATGAATTTAGTAGTCTCCCTGCTTTGTCTTTTGAAGGTGGTAGAACCCTTTGTGGTTCGACTCCGGCGGTACCACCGCCACACCTATTTCTACCTAATAACAGCAGTGTTACGCGGTGCTGTGTTCTGTTTTGAAGGGTGTGGTAAGGGAGACAGACTTTTCGGAGGCGTTCCAGCTTAGTCCTCAGGGGTAGCGGCGCATCCGTAGCCACTTACCATCAGGTGGACTGCATGCTTCTCTGCTACTACTATATTATAAAAAAGTCTCCCTGCTATTAAGTGGCTTATAACACATGTGCTACCAAATCTATATAGAACAGTAGTATTACTTGATTACGAGAACATATGTGTTATCACTTCTGAGAAATAAGATAAGTTGCTTCAAAAAATAGAATCACTTTAAAAATAAACAATTATTCGAACCGAGTACTGTCGCTCATGGACATCTGTAATCAACCTCAGATAAAATTTAGTCAGCCACAAATGCGTTCCTCCTCCTAAGGAATAAGTTGAAACGGCTCGAAAAAGTGAGTCCTTCTTACCACATTCAAGTATTAAGACAGTAAGGCACATACAACATTTTGCAAATAAACCTGCTTAAATAAATTCGACTTAATGTCACCAACAGTCGGGTGACAAATGGTCGCACGACGTGACGTCACGTCACGGGACGCGCTGAAATAATATAGTGTATGAGATTTTAATGCAATTCGAGGCGCTTTATAAAGAGAGCACTTTTTACAAAAATGCAGGCGTGAAAAGAATATTAATCTGTTGGGTTGGTCACAATGTTGATACGAATGAAATTAAGTAAAATATTATTATGAGTAGTATGATTTGCGTTTTTGATTTGCAGTGAAATACATAATTAAACTAGCATAAATTGTAAGTTAATATGACCAATGGAAAACTGTAACCAACTCTATATAGTATAGAGGTCATCTCTGAAGCCGATCACAAATGCACTACCACTCCTGAGGATAAAGATGGTTACCTCATATGTAAGTCAGCCGGCGTCCACACCCTTTCACCAAAACATAAGAACTGCTTTACGCTAAAATTACACATGACGATGATATTATGCCGGTGGAGCCACATTGGTTCTACCACCTATATTTTATTTTACTCGCTTTGTAAGTTCGTATGTTTGTGAGAGTAAAATTTTGCAAGTTAAATTTAACCCACTTCTCGATATCTGATTCAGCTGACATTTTGCCACACGTTTGGTTTGCATTGTATGTGCATGATTAAATTTGTTACGTTATACGAAATCCAATATGGTGGACGCTGCAATATGACATGCCATTATTTTTATCCTAAAAGCAAGCTGACGTAAATAATCACGACGTATAGCCTTTTTATTTTTTTAACACGCTTTTATTAGCTTGGGTTGTATGTATGAATGTATGTATGTACGTAACAGTAACGGAATCTTTGATCCCGATTTCTATCAACTTTAAACGTCCAGTTTAATTTAAAAAATTGAAAAATTATCAAAAACCTATGACAATACACGATTTTAATAATTTTGTACCATTGTCCTTATCAACATCGTCAGAATTAACGATTTTCGAGGCAAGAGAAAGCGCCTTAGGGAGAGTTCAGGCAAAGTTACTAGATTGATTTTTAGTTTTGAAAAATAATAATGTTATTCCCTATAACTCAAATGTACTGAAACATATTTTTAGGATTCCGTACTCAAAGTATAAAACGAAACCCTCCGCTGTCTGTTCGTGAGTCACAGGGCTTCATCTCTTAAACCGTAATAGATAGACACTTGATTTCTTTAGAGACGATGCATAATCATGATCGCTATAACAACAAATACTAAAAATTAATAAAATAAATATAGGTAGTTCAAAAAACTAAAATACGCTTTTATGATAAAATCAACTAAAAAGTAGAAAATAATTTTCAATCTAGGAATCAATTAAGGAACAGTAAATTGTATAATTGTGAAAAAAGCGTGGAGTGCTCAACTTATCAATTTTCGAAAAGCACCTCATACTTTTTCCACACCTATACAATTTACTGTTCCTTAATTGATTAATTGAAAAGCGTGTTTTTTAGTTTTTTGAACTATATTTATTGTTATTCTTATTGCGAGGCACGAATGCTCCATTTAATCCAGTATAGTCTACAATGCTGGCCTAATAGCCAAGGAATACTAAATCTAACTGGAGCCAAACAAAGGAAGTACCCACAACAAAGGGTGCGCATAAATTTTATTGGAATATATTTCAATTTTCATATTTGTAAAGTCAGTTTCAATGACAAATGGATGCGCGACGTGACGTCACGTGTCGTGTCCATATAATTCATTTATTATTGCGGAGAAAATAGAAATGTCCCCGTGGATCTATAAATAACAGGTCAAAGAATGGTGTAAAAATATCAGTGGTTTTTAAGTGTGTTTTTTTAAGTTGTTAGCCCATGTTATCCACATGGGTTCTTAGAAATTTTAAAAGGATAAGTCTATTGGCCTTATTCCGAACAATGTATGAACAGGAATTCTACTATCTGGTGTGGATTTTGTCTTGTAGTTGAGACATTGAGAATCGTTCCAACTTAGTCCTCGGGTGTCGCAACGCTTCTGCAGCGGACCTCCGATAGGAAACTTAAATAATCTAGGCTTAAACCATAGATTAGTAAAGATTACTCACTCCTAACAAGAAAATGTAACCAGTTTTGACAATTAAAATTGTCACTGTCATATATTTTCGTGTTTGAAAAATATTAAAAACAAATTAGGTTTTTAGATCATTTAGGAATGAAACGATATTTCTCTTCTTTTTCTTCGATTTCGTGTTTTTGCGCCACTTAACTGCACATGTCGGCATTGTTCCGCATAAATTCCACCATGACAGCCATTAAACAGCTGACACATTGTAAGCTGTTTAAGCCATTTAAGGGCTTCTTCAATTACAAGGCGGTGAGATATCTATACTTATCTATGGCTTTAACATAAATATCAACGGGTAGCCGTAGCCATCACGAGGATTGCAGGTTCATTTAGTAATCTTATGTTATAAAAAAAACTTAAATTAAAGTTTGGAGTGGAGCATAATATTAAGTTATTCTGCGAGATCACTCGTATCATTGCTTTATCTTCTTCAAAGAAATGTCAACACAACGTTTATAAAATAATTATTATGTATACAAACAATGTTAATTAACAATACCAATATGATATCTTATTGAGGACTGTTGTTCAAATATTCGAAAATATCAGCAATAATTTAAATTAATTTCGAATATGTCAGGAATAATTTTAATGAAAATTTATTTAAACCTCAGAACAATAACTAACATTTAAACTATTAAGTTAAGATTAAAACTACTTCGTAACAATCCGCTACAAATATGTAGGATGGTATATATTTTAAACCATGCAGTATGTACCATCCCTCAAAGGATGCGTGCACATGCAAAAATTAAAAATATACACCACCATGTCCACCATACATACCACCACCAACACGTGTTTCGTTCCAAAACGGAGCATCATCATTGGTAACCTGAACAAGCGCGGTTCATATGTTTATTTATTGTCAATTAAATAAACAAACTCCGATTTTGTCTTCATCAAGCTATCCTTGTTTGTAGAACACATAAACCTGAAAATGATACATAGATATTATTAATGTTTTCATTTTCATGTTCTTTCATTTTCATTTGGTACTTTTATCCACACAACATTTAAATGTACATTCAAGATATATAACAAAGTGGATAATGCCGGTAGCCACTTCGCCCCAGAAAATCTTCTTTGTACGTCAATCAGAGTCAGCTATGAAAATATGAGTATACAAAGGAAGGGACGAAAGTGACGTGGAACGGAAATTAAAAGAAAAATATTGTAAGCTCTGTCGTTTTGTGTTGTTTGACGCTATTTTGTGCTCGTAATGTGTTTCTTGAACTCTACTTGGAGTAGTCGTAATGTACATGGTGTTGGGTTCGATTCTATACCACCTTTTTTTTTTTTAAATACAGAAGTAACAAACGAGTCCAACTGATAGCAAGTGGCTTTTTATGTGAATCTATAATCAACCTCAGGTAAGATTACCATTGAGGACTAATTCTGAACGCCTCGAATAGGTATGTTCCCCTTGTTACACCTTTTAAACCGAGAACCAGCAGCACACACAGTTGCTAACGTACTTGCAGAATAATTAGTAGGTAGTTGCAGGAATAGTCCAGAATCTTCAGAGGTACAGTCAGGTTGATGGAGAAGGTTGTGACGTTCACGTATTGGGGTCGGTGGGTCTTCGCGCTCGTGTACCAGCGGTGGGTGACCTGCTGGGCCAGCGACCTGTCTGATGACATGAAATGGTGTAGCACGGTCTTGGTTACATGGAAGATGTCTCCATACTGATTTTTACTCCACGAGTCATCGCCAGTGTCCTGATTTAAATGGTATACGCCATACGGTGTGCGGTAAAGCACGATTGATAAGATGTAGTTTTCCTACTAGATTCATGAAGACAGAGACATTTTGCAGTTTATATTTTTTTACTGCAAAAGGTTTGTAGCCTCTGTCACAAAAAATATAATTGTAAGAATAAAAAAACAAGACGAGACTTATGTAGGTGTATGTAAATTAGAGATATTTGTAGTAAATTATAGATACATGCGTTTTAACTCAGCTTAGCTTAGTTATTCATGAACCCTTGACTCTTCATTCTCTACATAAACTATAAACATCAAATAGTTATACAACTATCATCTTACTACAACGATATTTCGGAATTGTATGTAATCCTTTGGAGTACCCTCAATATATATTATATGTTTGGCCCAGAGGCAAAGTACATGAGGATCCAATAATAGCTCAATCGTTATTAATGACCTCTATAATTAATTAAGCAGCAGTTTGTTCTCCTGCTACATAATTAAACGTTTTTTCAGGAAAAATATGCGAAATATTTCCACTCACAAAGTTTTAAGCGACGGCATCTGGGAACATATTTTGAGGAAAAAAAGCTCGTCAGATTTTTGAAACTGAATTCTGAATGAAAATGTGACTATGTGGTCCAGTCCGTTTATTTCAATAAAATGTCAATAAATGTTCAAAAATATTAATTATAACTACTCTGATTTCAGATTTGGTTGTATTTGAAAAATTATTTCAATTATGCAACCAATAATTTTATTTATCGGTCTCATAAGTTCAATATAAACTAACCATACAATGGGTGGCTCATCCATTATTCTTTTGCGCGTGTTGGTATTCAACGAATAATTTCATAGAAAAATGCTGCTATTCATATCTTAGACATATTCGTTTAGTAGTCTACGTGAGGAGAGGATGTTCTTAGATGATAAGCAGATCACATTACAAACTAAACTTAATCTATCCATCTATCTAAAACCTTTAAACGAGCAATTCTTGTTTGTATATATAATATCAACGATCTCGGAAACGGCTCCAATCATTTTCTTAAAATTTTGTATTCAGGGGGTTTCGGGGACGATAAATCGATCTTGCTAGGTTTTATTTTCAGATTATTAGAAAAATTTCGCCACCATTTACGAAGATAAAATAGCTTGGCCGGGAAATCGGGCGCCTCAAAACGCAGGAACCCGGGTTGTTCAAATCTCGGGCCGATTGTTTATTTTATTTTATCTCTTTTTTCGAGTTCCTTCTTTTTCTGAGACACCGAGCGAAGCTCGGTGTACTAGCATTCAAATGACTAACCTGATATAGGAAAATCAAAGACCAGCCGCTTGGCTAGATGTAATACTAAACGGTCGCAAATTTTCTTTGTCTTAGCAGCAGCATTACACAACATCCAAACCATATATAAAGACCTGGCCTCACGCCATAACATAAATATAATTATGTTCCAGCCCTGAAAATAATTACAATCATTTATTTACTTAATTTTAAAAAGTATGTTTCATCTGTTTTTTTTTTAATATAGGAGTAGACGAGCATGCAGTCTAACGGATGTGGCTACTGCCGTCCATGGACAATGGACATCTGTAATTAACCCCAAATAAAATTATATTCGCACCTGAGGTCATCCTCAGATGCGCCGTTTCCCCTGATGACTAAGCTGAAATGCTCAGGAACAGTATGTCTCCCTTATCACACTATTTAAATCAGAATACAGCAGCGCCTACCTGCTGTAAGGCAGTTAGGCGCTGCTGTGTTCTGTTATAAGGTAGAAATAGGTGTCGCCGTAGTCGAACCACAAAGAACACATCATCATCTACAACTGAAATCAATATATACTTACTGCATCAGGGATTAAGAAAATGATTACAGCGTAGGCGATACTGGTGAATAAAGTCATGCCAATCATCAGTAAGATCTGAAAAAATAATAAATAATATGAAATGCGGAAGATAAATGAAAGCACATAAATCTCACATGAATGATGAATGAGATGAGAAGAAGGTCTTAAAACGAATAAATTTTATCTTCTATAATTCTACAATATTGGTATATGACAAGGTATCAAGTTTATTAAAACAAATAAACATGTTGTTGTCACCAATTTTGTATATGATTATGACTCCTAAAATAAGTGCTGAAATAACACTTTAATGCATAAGTAAGATACGTGTAATAACCGGGTTGAGTATATTGAGATCGCCCACAGGCCTTGCAATAATGTATTAGATTCTTGTAATGTATAAGGTAGGGAAGGCCATCAGGCATTAAGTTTGCCCTGTTGTACTTTATCTTTGTGTCACTGTTACAATAAATATATAAATAAATAAATAGCTTTGATTTTAAATCCAACAGCTGATATCAAATCAGTTACGATTTACTTTGTATAGTTACTTTAGGTTATAGGCGCTCCAATTTATGAAGCTTACAATAAAACACTGTGTTATTTTTGCCTCAACTATACAAATAACATAGTTCTTCAATATAAAGTGATTGTTGATACACAAAATAAAAGAAAACACACTTACCTTGATACTGGATTCTTCTTTGAAATAAGTGGCTGAAGCTAACACATGTCTGTATACCCTTGCTCCGTAGCTCGGAGCCACATTTTCCAACGACGCCAATCTCAAGTTAAATCCATTTATCAACAAGGAACAAAACGCCATTTCAGAGTCATGAGCGGAATACGCCATCGTCATCATCAGAATTGATGTGGGCGATAGACCAGCTGAGTACATACCGATAACATCGAATAAAATCGACATAATAGTCATAATAGTGGTTTTATTCACTTTGTACCTCATTGATGAGAAGTATTCGTCGCAATCAACGCATTTTTCGTCTAACCTCTTGATAGCTTCAAACACTTTTGTTTGAATCCTCGAAATGCACATAATGTACGCGGCTTCAATTCCAATTATGAATTGGAATATAATTTGATATATATTGATGGTTGGTATGCTAGTGACGTCGTAAATGATGGCGCTACTGACGAATATGAAGCAAACTGTGAAGATAATGTTACAGAAGAGTCTATATCCCTTGCTATGGATTAGAAAGGATCTGTTAATACAAAAGAAACTTTGCAAAATTATAATGTTTTGAATATTACAAATAGTCTCATGGCGGCACATTGTTACCACACACTACAAATAAATGGTACAAACTGGCTTGATTAATTCGATAAAATTAATAAACTTTGTACGGAGATATGTTTGTATTACAATTAGTTTTTAATTACGTTAAACGTAGCCCAGGGACCAATTTAATAACTATTATATAACTTCAATGGATCTGATGGTTCGACCTATTATAATTTAAATAATTGATGCTGATTTGTTTATTTATGGTTTTCATTTCTGATTGCTTGTTAATTATGTTGAATATGGAGGGGCTATTAATTTGGTTGAATTTAATTGTGTATATGTTAAGCGATATCTGTTGTTTAAATATGCAACATTTACACTCGTATGTAACGGAGGATACTTGCATAATAAGGAAAAATATATGATGAAAAATTATTATTGAGAAACCTCAGTTTTTTTAAATTAATATTTAAAAGTATAACATACTACAAAGTTAAAAAAAAAACATTGAAATATAATTTTGATATTATTGAATTCAAATTATAATAGGTTCCGTTTGTAATGTATTTACGAAATATATTGTATAAGACCTTTCTCAGAAACTAAAACACGAAGCAAAAAGTAAATAAAATAACAAAGGAAAACTTTCTAAACCTCTACAACTACCGCGGTCCGCGCTGAAAGGAGAAAATAAACACGAAACATCAAAATTAGCATAATGCCAGTTTGAGTGTACAACAAAATGTTGTTCGATTGTTACGACACTTTGATGTAATATGAGTTAAGTTTCCGCGACACTTGCTTGACCCTTTGCAAACTTACAAGTACGGTTATGGACAAGGAAGGATGAATATAAGTTATGATTTTCACTTTTCATTCTGTGTAGTATGTGTTACCACTTTTATGTGTTAAGAAAAAAATGAATTTTATTTTAGATGCGTGTTCTTGTGAAATATGCTATAATCGTGTATAAATTGAAGCCATTTATTATTGATCTATGCCTGTCATTCTATTTGTATATTTATATAGATGTTTTACACTTCAAATTCTATACAAATAACATCTCCAGTCCATATTCAACAAATAAGTTACATCAGGTCATATGAGATTACACAGGTTTTGTGGGAATTAATCAAAAAGATATTAAATTTTTGTTATGAAGTGTTAATAAATTGAAGAGTATACTTAAATACCGATGCACTTGCTTCACACTTGAAAACCCAAGCAGCTACGAGCAACTAAGCGTCTGCTAAATTCCGAAGCATGTTGAAAGAGCGCCGCAACGCGCTTCGGCTGAAGTGAGGGATTTGCATCACAAAAGCTGTTTATCTGTCTGTCCGCTCCACTCGTGATTTGCACAAAAATGTGTTTATATCTTTATCCGTGAGTTGTGATGCAAATTTTTATATTCATAAGCAATTTATCTTGCAATTTTAATTTGGGAATAAGTATTTATTTTTATAAGTTGTATTAATCATTCTAAGTAATATACCTCGTTATACTTCGTGATTACAAGTTTAGAGGTACATTGCATAAAGGAAAACATTGATACAATATTTCGAGTAGATATTAATTTTATGTACACACAGATGCAAAATTTAAAACCGCGTTACTTATCATTTAGCAGACAAGTAACTAAACATCTGCTAAATATTCCGAAGTGTGTTGAAAGAGCTGCTTTCCAAGCGCTTCGGCTAAGGGATTTGCATCACAAAGACTGTTTATGCGTCTGCCTGTCCGTGCTGTGCTATGCGGTTCTTTATGGATGTGTGTAAGTAAGTATGTATGTAAGTTGGTAAGAACGGATTTTTAAAGATAATATTGATTAAATCTTTACATTGGAAAATAATTATATTATGCAATGTTGAAGTTATAATTCTATAGGCTTGTTGATGAAGAAATAATTAAATGGCACGATGCGCTAAGAAGTAAAGTTGTTTAGCGTACTGTCAATGTTTTTTTTTAATTTTGTAGTGTCAATTGTTATAAATAGCGGCATAACTGTTTTAGTATATCGCAATTTTATACAATAAACGGTTTTAATTATTAATATAATGCAATTTAATTGAATAAATAATAATGTGATAAAAAATATTCAAGAATTTGTGGATATAAATATGATGTTTTGGAATATAATAAAAGATTGTAATTATAAATATATTATCCATCTATGTAATAGTAATAATACATTAGTATTATTATTTATATATATTTATATTATTTATAATTACAATATTTTCGTTTTATTACAAAATTGAAGTTATAATATTTTTATTATGCTAAGAAAATATTTGCATGTTATATAATACAATAGGGTTGTGATATTTTGTATATTATTTTTTACTTTCAGGGAACGATACTGTAAATATAAAGAGAGGCTTAAAGGCAGCGTAACCTCTCGAGTGGATTCAGAAAATTTGCATTTTTATAATGTTTTCTTTTTTCTACAAACCCAATTTATTATGAATAAGATACTGCTCCGATTTATCAATACCAATTGAATTTCTACCTTAGAACTTCAACTGCAAAGGTTATTATAGAGCTAGTGGAGCTGGTTGGGACATTAAGAATAAGGGATAAGGCGACGGAATTGCTGGTTTTAAGGGTATTTTTCAGGGCAGTTTTAGTTCATGGTTGATCCCACAAAAAATAACCGATCTACTTAGTTAAGCATAACTTGACCAGAATAGTTCAACTGAAAGCTGGGTGAGTAACCGATTATTTTTAAATATCATCAGCAACACTACTTCTAAAAGATCTTTGTAAGGTTTGTCCTTTGATTAATAGCATTAACTTACTCGCCTTATCAGTATTAGAACATCGTGGTAAGTGGTGAAGCTCCAGTTCTTCTTTCGTGGTAGACAGACTCATTCCCAGAAGTAAGACATGAAAAGGATTACTGCCGAAAATAATTATTGTACCTATATAAATAAATGTTTCTAAATACGTTAGCTAAAAAGTTAGTTAACTATAAATACAAATACACAAAAATAAAGAAACAATTTTTAAGAGAGAAATCAAATAAATTAAAAGAGTCATTCCTAGCTCAAACGTCACTTGCCGCCATATTGGAAGCTTTTCAGAGGGACGTTTCACGGAATATCGCTCGCTTTTCCAAAGTTCGAGCTAAAAAAGCTTCCGGTGAATTAAGTTCGAAATTGCTGAGGGCTTTGAGGAGTCCTTCACGCGTTTCTTATGGAAAATTAAGGCTTTTCAGGTGAAAATTGCAAGGCACCAGGGCGGATAGTGAGTGAAATTTAATCACGGGTAATGGGTGCGCTTTGACGTGAATGGATGTCGTGAGGTCGGTGTCGTAACGATTAGTGTAAAGTGGATTCGGGACTTGTTTCACGTCACTATTGTGAAACAGTTTGTAGTTGTGAGGCTTTTTAACACTTAAATAAGTTTGAAATTTTGATTTCGACCTTTTGTAACAGAAGAATTAATTTTAATTTATATAATTAAAGCCAAGGTTACTCCTCATACTTATAAAATGTTAGTATAATTCGATATTTATTAGGTAACTACAAAGAAATAAATGCTCACAATTAAATGGCGTCGGTGATACCGAATCCCGTATCGAAATTTTTAATATTGCCGCCAAGAATAATAACAATGGCTCGTTAGAACTAATATCCCAAAATTTGATAAGGTAGCGAACGGCTTTTTTCAATATAACGTTCACAGATTTTATTTTACAAATCATTCCTTCCAGCTGTTAGATGTTAAAAATTAATCGTTTTGCAATTATTAAGAACAATTTGTACACATTTTTCCAATAGGCTTTAAAATATTTTATTGTAGACGAAACTGTTATTTTTATTTCGATCAAGTGCCGTGTCGTAGTCGTAAGATGTAATAAGGGCACAATTTAACGGGTTTTCAACGTCGAAAATAATAACGTTGGAGGGAAGACTCAAATGAAATTGATTTAAATTTTGACTTTAAAATTATTTATGTGTTTAAATTACGTTTCACTGTATGAATTTGAGGAAAAGGTCACACATGGATATCTGTCATTAATCCTGTAATTAAAATTAATTAATTAAATATTATAATATAATTGTGTATTATTGTTATGATCTACAGAAGTACAGAATATATCTATCTATCTATATATCTAAATAAGACAACAATTTTTACAACTCGGTGTCGGAAACACTGAGCTTGAAAAGTATTTTTTTATATTGAAGTAGAAAACGAGTATGAAATCCACCTGATGATAGGTTGCTACCCCCTGTAGTTCCGGAACTAGAATAGGGCTACGGTATCCCCTGCCTGTCGTAAGAGGCGACTAAAAGGGGGCTTTCGGGGTTGTGGGCGGCAAGAGTGGGAGCTCAAACCGTCCAGTAAGCGACACCGGGAAGGACGGCGGTATGTGTGGCATACCGTCGTAAACACTACATGGTGTGGGAGGAGCGAAATCTGCTCCCCCAGCGTAGAGCCCGATAGGGGCATAGCGCTTGGAGGGCTCCGGTTGTGTTCGGTCAGAGATCCCGGAGTTCTCCAACAAGCGTTGAGGACGGCCACCGGGGTCTTAGTGCGGTAAAAATCCCACATAACCCGGCGTCGCTGCCAAGTCATCGGGTACCTTTTGTAGATTTCTCCCTCCCAAAAAAAAGGATGCTACCGCCATCTATAGTCGTATATAATCAACCCCAGATAAGATTAGATTCCCAACCGAGATAGCCCACAGTGAAGTGTGTGTATTATATTTGATATCTTGAAGTTTAATTGAAGAATCTAAGAAAATTCTCAATAAATTTGTTCAGTTTGAAGTGGAAATATGAAGCCGCTCTTAGATAATTAAATTAGAATTTATACAGCTTATGTGTGTGGTTTGAGTATGAACAGAGTAGCGTTTTAAAATAATATTTTCTGAAAATCATCATTTGTAAGAATCAAATACAAAAATCTATAATGCATGTTTTACTATGGAATAGTGTAAATTTTGAGTAGTTTGAGTAGTAAATAAAATTAAATTATAATTAATAATAAAATTATATTAACAAAATTAATACGTCATCCAAGACTCCTATTTGTGGCATGGTGCCCAGAACGCTGGTAGCGCTACCTCGCTGTGCAGCGAAAAAAAAGAAAAAAAATTTTTGAGTAGTATATTGATATATGTGTCAAGGTTTGTGTTATACAAATGGGGGATTCTAGTCTCGTAATATGTACCAGAAACTGATTATTGATTGTTGTGATTTTTCATAACGAAGTGCTTCTATTCATTATTTTTTTAATTAATTGTGTTTTAAGCATAATCATATTGACAACTTACAATTTATTATATTAAAATCTATGGAAATAAGTAAATAGATAGACAAAGCGTTTTCATTTGGTTCAATTATTTTTTTAGATAAAACGAAAACCCGCTATCGCTTATGACTTATCGCGAAAAAAATAGCAACATTGCTCTCTAGATTTTCTGTGCGTCTTAAGGATAATTGTCGAGGAAATTAAGGTCCTTTCATGCACAACGCGCCTCGGGCGAGTAATTTCAGAATTCGGCCCAGCACGCTGGATGTAGGGAACTGTTCAACCGTTAACGAGCAGCGACCTAAACATACTGCATATCATGGTTCAGAACAGGAATACTCACGGGTTCTTGATTTTAATGATATTATATTTCTTAAATTATCGCTATTTGCTTTAATGATTAAGAAAAGTATTGTGACGTAACTGGCATCACAGTTCTCCGCCAAAATGTATAAATTAAACATTGTAACGTTTAACTGATATAACGCTATGGCGTTCCAACGAATTAATTTGCTAACGTTACAAAAACGTTATGATGATTTTTTTTTATCCCAGATTTAATTAGCGTATTATACTCAAAGGCTTACATCTTTTTGTCTTTCAGAAATAATGAATACAGGCATCATTCTTATTCGGACAATAAATATATCCAAAATCTTGCATATCTTCGATCGATATTTGAGAATTTCATACTAGACATTGTCAATTTTTGGTTGGCAAAAGTTGAATATATTGATTCCGGGTGATAAGAAATAATTTTGACAATAGCAAGTCGTTCATTAATTATATTATAATAAGACACATGTCTAACTACATATTTATTTTACTTTCTATTATGAGAATGTTTATTTCATAATATTTATCTCTCGGCTGGATTTAATTTGCATTTGTTGCCCGGTGTCCTCGTGTTTTATTACAAACTGCCGGCTTATAATAAGTGGCAGATGATGAGCTTGACAATGTGTTTGTAAATGAATATCATATCGTTTGTTAACCTTATAAAAATATAATTTATAAAGGAATTACTTCCTATTAAAACTAAAAGAGATGTAAAACCTAATTTGAAGGCGGTAACTCTTTGCTGGAATGCTCTCTTTGCCTGCTGTTTCAGCAGTGCTAGGCTAGTGGTTAAGAAACTAGGCCTCTCTATCGAAGGGTCCTAGGTTGAAATACTAGGCACGCACCCTGATTTTTAAAAGTTATGTGCGTATTAAAATTAATTATCACTTGCTTAAAACGGCGAAGAAAAAATCGTGAGGAAACATGCATACCTGAGATATTTATAAAAAAATATCTCAAAGGTGTGAAGTCTACAAACACGCACGTGTCCAGCGCGGTGGACCTTGACCTAATTCTTCTCATTCAGAGAGGGGACCTGTGCCCAGCAGTGAGACAATGAGTTGATGATGATGATGATGATAATACTTTGTAGCTTGACTCCGGAGGACCGCATCAATTAACCTATTTCTGTCTAATAACAGCGGAAGCGCTCCTGTTCTGCTTTGAAAGGTGTGGTAAGGAAGACTAATTATCTGAAGCGTTTCAACTGAGTTCTTACGTGTAGCAAGTTATGCATCGCCGACCTACGGTGGGAGTGTAATCTCATCAGGGATCCATTGGATATCCATGAGCGGCAGTAGCCTCTAGTCCCTTCAGATGGACTGCATGCCCGTTCGTTATTATTTTTATTACATAGGAGTAGCAGACGAGCATGCAGTCTACCACATGGTAAGTAGTTACTGTCGCCCATGGACATCTGTAATCAGCCCCAGATAGGATTAGATATTCCTACCTGAGGTCGGCCACAGATGCGTCGCTACCCCTGACGACTAAGCTGGAACGCCTCGGAAAAGTATGTCTCCCTTAACACACCCTTCAAAACGGAACACAACAGCGCCTAACAGTGCTGTTATTAGGCAGAATTAGGTGTGTTGGTGGTGCCGCCGGAGTCGAAACACAAAGGGTTCTACCACCTTCAAATTTATTCATTAGTTATTTCTGTGTAATAAGGAAGAACATTTTCCAAGTGAATTTCTTACTAATCCTATAACACTCTTTGCCTACAGTAAAAGTTCAATCAAAATCTAGTAACACCAAAACTAGCCATACATCTGTAGTTGAATATCACAATGCACCAAATTCAGAGCCGAATTCGAAAAAGGGACCAAAACACCCGGTCAGTAGCTGACGTCACATCTTCGTTATGTCACCCTTTGCAGTGCATCAACAAGGGAAAAAATGCACCAATTTGCAGTATTTCGAAAGAACACAGGCATTCAGAAAGCAATTAACGAACATCAAGTGGGGCTGCTATGTTTCAGCATTTTAGAGGAATTAAGGTAGTCATCCAATGATAGATATACTATCTTTCAAAGAAGCGGCAGTTGATATATAGTGGTAGGACTGTTTATAGTCCCTGCAGTTCCGGGACTAGAATAGGGCTACGGTATCCCCTGCCTGTCAGGAGGCAACTAAGAGAGGGCTTCCGGGTTTGCGGGCGGCAAGAGTGGGAGCTCGAACCGACTCCGGGAAGGACGGCGGTATGTGTGGTCGCATACCATCGTAAACACCAGACGGTGTGGAGAGCGCCTGGGCTCACCTGGGCGGAGCCTGATGGGGCAACACGTTCAGAGGACTTCGGTTGCGTTCCGTTGGAGATCCCAGAGTCCTCTTCGTAGCGCTGAGGATGGCCACCGGAGGGGTTTTAGTGCGGTAAAAATCCCACATAACCCCTTGTCGCTACCACGACACTGGGTACCTTTTGAAGGTTTCGCCCCTCGTTCATAAAAAAAGGACTGATTTATAATAGCAGAATAGTAAAGCTGTGTTAGCGTAGTGTTTTAAAAACTCAGTCTCACATGGGGATCCTGCGTTTGAATCCCAGGAACGTACCCTTTATTTTTTCAAATTTATTTGAATATTACAGATGAATTATCATTCACTACAATGGGGAAGAAAATTATCGTGAGAAAACCTGCACGCCTGCTTCATAAAATAGAAAATTAAAATATATATATATATTTGTATCATGTTATAATTAGTTTATGCAAAAGGAACTAGATTCACAATTAATTTGCGTCCGTTTCCATTAAATAGCGATGATATAGAAATAATAAATGTTATGCGGTAATAGATTTGCGAATTGATGATAAACAATAGGACAAGTTTTCGCGGAACATCATCTGATTTTTAATTTAAATAGATATTCATAATTCTAGAATAAATTACAGGAAACGGCTTACGACTTTTATTTTTTGTATAAAAGGGTGTTGTGAAGTATGAAGTATTGAAGAATTGAATGTTTGTTGTGAAGTGTGTACGTAGGTAAAAAAATATTACTGGAGTCTGAAAGATGTGTTTATTTGCAATATTATTATCAGATAAATATTGTTATATTGTATTGTTGTATTGTTGTATTAAGACAGTTAATATTAGTAATACTTGGTTTAAGTAATACAGTAGTTCCTTTCTTGTATGATATTAAATATTTAATAAATTAATTAAAACTTCTGTTCTGAGATGAAACTCGAATCCAAAGGAAGTTAGTTATAAGTTTACGGCGATGAGAGAAAAATAGCATCGTCCCAACTGGACATCGACCCTTAAACTACAACGGCAAGACGCCCCAAAAATTCTGGCAGCCATTTTAAAACACACAATAACGACGATTTTATGCGACATAAATACTGGGAAATGGCCTTAAATTGCTCCACGTGCCCCGAGAAAAAAATAATAACAGCTGTAGCACGGTGTGAAACATCTGTCAAAGGTCTGTACGCAATTTTACCCCGCATCTGGACCGGAAAATTGTGTGAAATTTGTCGAATACTTCGGCTGAAAAGTTTTTGACTTAGAATAATAATATATAAAAATGTCGACATAGAAAAATGTATAAAACTTTTTAGTTTTCATTTGTTTGTTTAAGCGACCAAAGTTAAGCCAATCTTGAGTTACCTTTACGATTCAAAACCATTTCAAAATGAAATCATAAGACTCGTAAAACATCGTTTGGAATATGGCAAATTAAACTAGACCTCTCTAAAGTAAAAGGTCACATACACGCGAGAGATCAAATAAAATTGACATTATTTTTAGTGCTAAAGTTTCGTACAAACGAAACTAGATGGCACCACACACATGATATACAACTCTCTGATAAATTAGTCATTGGACTAGCTTATTTATTTATTTATTTATATAATATTACATTTATATGCTTAACAAACATTACAGATAGATGTCCAATGCGTTTATTTAGCAAGAAAGAGTTTGAACAAATTTGCCGGCCGTACTACGAAATACGGCAGGTGCTGAGAAAAACATGTCTAGGCTGGGATTTGAAATCAAAATACCATTGAGTAACTTCAGTACACGAACTAAAGGCGATTCACTTACCAATACCAATCTACAGCCAGGAATATGAAATAATTTATACCTACAGACCCTAACGGTCTTACTAGGAACATTAAATGATATAAGAGCTAGCACTGAAGGGTTATGTATATTAGATAGATAGATAGATAGATAGATTATTTATTTCAAGAACTTAAGCAACAACAACAAATTATAACACACAATAAACAATGAAATCCAAAAATACACATATGGAAACACAAACTTAATTATGAACTTATTGACTAAATTTTTTTAAGAAATAAAATTACACAAAATATTAAAAAAAAAAAAAACTGAAAATAATAAAGTAAATTAAAAAATAAAAACAAACAAAATACATAATCGAGTGTTGCAGCTAAAGTCTGTGAAAAAGGTTCCGGAGCTCAGAAAAAAACCGAGATTGGATCTCGGCAACTGATTTTCAGCCCGGACCGTATGCGAACGTTGCTCGGAAGGCTGTGCAGTATACATCGTGCCAAGTGTTGTAAACGGGAGAAAAAAAGAAAAAAATCTTCTACCCTTTTTTTTATTAATTTTATATTAACCTACTATAAACATTGTGATGCTCAATAAGTGCCGTTTTGTGTTACAAAAGTGAACTAATATTAAGAAAATTACGATTACGTGTAAGAACGAGTATGTTAAACGAAAAGTTAGTATATCTGTTATCTACGTTCTATTAGAGTATTTAATTTAACCTTGTATTATATGTAGTTTAATTTTTTAAGGTGCCGAAGCGTAAGGAAGGATGCTGGAACATGCTATGTGCGAATAATAAAGTATAACCTACAATTGAACAGATTACCGTCGGTTACCCAGCTGCTGGAAATCAGGAGTTTAGGAACAACGCCAACCACTCATTAGCAACACCGAGTAGGTAAGTAGATCAACAGGTTAATTAATAATAATTAATAAACGTATTGCAAATTACTTTAACGAGATATATACCTTTATCTACCCTAAATATACGTAAAATTAATAGTATAATTAAATAACTACAGTTGTAATATAAATTGTAATGTATTAAGATATGTAATATGTATTAAGATATGTAATAATGTATGTATGTAATTGTAATGTATAAAATATTACCTCTAATCAATTTATAAAAATATTCAATAAGTGACAGATTACGTCTAACTTCGAGGGATTCATATCCTAGCATTCCAAGTAGAAATAAACTCGGATATATATGCGGATATCCCACGAAATAACCGTACTGTTTATGGTAAAGCCACCTTAAGAACTTCTTTTGGAGTTTCTCCAACATGAGCTTGTATTCAAATTCATGCTGACTTCAGATAACTTTCTAAATACTCTATTCTGGTATTTGCATAACAATAAATGAAAATATGATTTTATAAACAGGGTACCTACAAATACAAAAAAATAATAAAACTTTATTGAAACGTTGTTATTATGTAAGATAAATTTCTACCGTTATTACGATTTACAATTTGATTTAATTATGGTGGTATTAAATGTTTATTGAATAATTTTCCACTGTTTACTCGAGTACAGATTAATAAAATATACTTCACTTCTCTCAATAACAAATGTAGCATACCTAATTCTTCGGTAAGTTCAAGATCCAACAGATTTTCCGAACAAATTTTAAGATTACCAATTACCAGTACTCGCATCAATATTCTTAAGTTATACAGAGCAGCTATGTCCCTTGCTACCGACATACCCGCGAGTGGTAAATCGAAAAACTTTAAATGGGTCCAATTTCCACCCCTCCCCCTCCGAGACGTGGGGCAATTCTTTTAATTGAGACGATTCGGTTCGAAGACTGTGGGTACGTACGGGATGTTATTCGCGGCTGTGACGCTCTGACTCATATTTGCTGAAACGGTTTTTAGGTATGCCCCACTGCGTGGTACGTGACTCTTTCTACAAGTTTCAGGTTAGAGCATAGTCCGCTATACCATTCTAATGTAGGTTGGTTTTGTTATAGAAGTTTCTGATTGCTTATTGATAACGTCTTGACGACTTGAATATGGGTGATAAAATATAAGTGACAGAGTCTTCGTATGTTGTATTTTACAGCTTTAAAACTGTTTTGGGTACGTAGGCCAGAAATTTTGATGAAATTTGGAAATTTAGATGTCTAATCAATTCTGGACACAGTACGTACTACTCTCAATGCCGTTGATATATAATATGGAGTTGTATGTAGCATAGGGCTTTGGGTGTAGAAACCATTAAAAGTCTTCCTAGACCCAACAAAAAACTCAAAATACCTTCATTTTGTAACGACGTTTCGTTACACAATAAATTCCCGTGTGATTCATCCCGGAGATTCCGCTCAGTGCTCCCGGTAGGTCCCTTGTTCAACATCGTTACAGGAATTAAGCCTCCGAGTGTTACGTGAAACACCTTTAATTAGTAGGAAAAAACACCCAACGCCGATGTTGTTTGTATAATTGTATGAATGTTTCTATTTGACTTTGTTTTTTCTGTAAATAATTTAAGGATTAAATGAGCGTGTAGTGTACCTGATGGGATGATGTCACTATCTCACCATAGCTCAAGGACATCTGTACCCTTACCATGAGTTTTCAAAACATCCTGTCCATTATTCTGTTCCGTTTGCTTCAGTAGACTGAGTAAACGTAACAATAAGTAAGTGCTCAAGTCTTTTTGTCTGCCATGTTGGCAAAAAAGAGAGACAAAACATAAAGCGCCATTTTGTCAATTAAGACATTTAATGACACTATAGTTCTCATACAATCCGCTAGGGGCGCTGATTGGAAATTTTATAAGCAAATACGTAAACAAATACTAAAACAGTCATATTTGTCAAAACTCATGGTAAGAGTATTGTAATTAACTAAGAGTTACATTTAGTTTTACGAGTAGGTACGTTAAAACAATTTAATGTTTGATTTTCATGAAAATAGCACCTTCTAATATAAATTCAAAGTAATGTCAGTAATTTTTGCTGTAAAAATTGTAATTAGCGTAAATTGCTTTCATTACGATCTTCCATTTGCATTTTTATTGTTTCTTAGTTTGAACATTTATTTTCCCGTTGAATTTATCAATTTTTTTTGTTACAGATTACAGTTATGTAACTTTATTGTGGTCCAAAATATCTGTATGCTCGTTTGCAAATCGTTTAAAAAATGTCTCTCCCTTACTATGAATCCTATCCTTTACCTAGAAGTCACATCATTACTTAACACTGCTATTTTAAGGCTGAACTAAGTGTGATGATGTAGCCTACGAAGTCAAATCGCATACAATTGAAATTCATACAAAATTAAAAAAAAAACAGATGTCCCTGAGATATCCAAACCTTTTCTCTTTAGATATTTGCGTTTATATCGTAAAACATTTACCTAAAACTCCATATAGACTGAAGTCTGATAAGATAAACGTAAATTATTGCGTAAAAACCAATTTCGAACCCGAGACTGTTGGTATAAAGTGCCCATAATAAGGGTCTCAATTGGGCCGACTGTAGTTTACGTATTTTGTTTTGTATAAAAGAATTCGCCATTTTAACACGTCGTTTAAATTCACAAGCGTTCGTGTTGTTTGGTCCAAGTTGGAAGTGGTGGCGTTTTGTTATTTTAATAAGAGGCGTAATTATACTTGAGAAAAATATTTAAATTATGAGAAGGAAATATTTGACTCAATGGTTATATTATAAAATAAAGCGTTCCATTTGGTATTTATTTAGGGCTACACCTAGCAGTTTTTGAATATATATGGAATAATAATGAAATAAAATTTACATTGCCTAAAAATTGTCGCGAATAACTAACTAAAAATGCATGAACCACAAAATTCTGTAAGGGTTTTTTATCAGTAATAGTAAAAGAGAGAGCATTCTTACTTTCTTTTTCCGCTGATAAATTAAAAAGCATAATAGCAAAATGTGTTCGATGTAAGAATTGGTTAAAGAATTCATGGCTGTACATCTCTTATTAAATGTATTAATAAAAAAAATTGAAGATTGCTGTAATTTTGAACCACAACACATATAACTTGCGCCAAACAACAAAACGTCTTAGACGCGAAAACAACATTAACCCTAATTTAGGCCCTATTGGTTATGCATACAAAGGCCGGGAAAAATCCAACCTTCCACACTATAAGACGATTGGGCCCGAATATAAAAAAGGGAGTAATTTTGAATAGGATCGGCTTAAAAATATCTTTTTGTAATGCTCAACACAATTCCAGGAGTTGGTGCCTAAGTAGGAATAACCCTTTATACCTAATAATAATCTATACCTTTTGCTGCCTAGGGTCTTACCCTTTGCCCTCTTTTTACATGGTGCAGTGAGAGCCACACATAGTTATGTGGGATTCTTACCGCACGAACCCCCCCGGAGTCCCCTTAGGGCTCCGGCATAGCGTCTCCCAGGGTGACCATTCTTTCGACAACCGTCAACCGTACGGAACGTATTTTGAAAATTAGGTCGTGACATGGATCCTAAAAAGAAGTGTGCACTTTTGTTATTGCTTAAGAGATACAGGAAAGAGTAACAAAGAAAATTTTGGGTTCATCCATTTATCATATATCATTTATTTTATATTTAGTTTCCCAAAGAACAGGGCGCTCCTCAATCAGTTATATATACAGGGTGTCCCGTAAGTACCACGACAAACTTGGGGAGAACATAGGTGAGGGTCTGACCTCTCTGGGAAAAAAAAAATACCTTAGTAAAAGTGTCACCGTTTTTGCACTATCAATTGTTTTAGATTTTTTGAGAAATTCAGCCCTCTTCATCTTCTTTCGTTAACTGCGTGTACAAATTTGGTGATGCAGTGTTTATTTTGTCTGTTAAATACTATCAGATAGTTGGTCTATCATATTGAAATGTAAATTGGTTAAAAGATGTAAAGGAACCATGAAAAAAATAGGGCTATTTTTAGATTTTAATTTTTTTACTATTTTTCCCTCAACTTTGAGTCGTTGCGGTAAAAAAAAAATGTACTGGTCTATAAGTGTACGTTACGCCAAAAAATATGTCCAGTTAATAGAAATTTCAAAAAGGTACCACACTTACTATTAAAAGTTGAAAAAAAAAAGTTAAGGCCGTTTTTACATGAAAGGGACTGAAACCAACTAAAACGTAATGATCGAGTTTTTATTTAAATTACGGTTTCTACCGACTCACAACGTGTCAGGCAGTACTAAATCACATTATTACCTAGTTACACACTTAAAAATATCATTCTTCATTTGTAAAAAAACAATTTAGTAACTAACTAGCAAACAAAGTATTACAATTTATTAAGTCAATTTTTACCTACTTTGAACTGTCGTTTCGAAGTCAAACTTCGTACATGTATGTAATTTGAATGACAATACCATAATTTGACATCTTGGAACAGATCTGATGATGGAGCCAGGATATGGATGGTAGATTTCTTACCAATTTAGCCTAAATTCGAGGGATTTACTAAGAAATGAACCATGCACCTGCTGGCTCCATCATCAGATCTGTTCCAAGATGTCAAATTATGGTATTGTCATTCAAATTACATACATGTACGAAGTTTTACTTCGAAACGACAGTTCAAAGTAGGTAAAAATTGACTTAATAAGTTGTAATACTTTGTTTGCTAGTTAGTTACTAAATTGTTTTTTTTACAAATGAAGAATGATATTTTTAAGTGTGTAACTAAGTAATAATGTGATTTAGTACTGCCTGACACGTTGTGAGTCGGTAGAAACCGTAATTTAAATAAAAACTCGATCATTACGTTTTAGTTGGTTTCAGTCCCTTTCATGCAAAAACGGCCTTAACTTTTTTTTTTCAACTTTAAATAGTAAGTGTGGTACCTTTTTGAAATCTCTATTAACTGGACATATTTTTTGGTGCAACGTACACTTATAGTCCAGTACATTTTTTTTTCACCGCGACGAGTCAAAGTTGAGGGAAAAATAGTAAAAAAATTAAAATCTAAAAAATATCCCTATTTTTTTCATGGTCCCTTTACATCTTTTAACCAATTTACTTTTCAATATGATAGACCAACTATCTGATAGTATTTAACAGAAAAAAATAAACACTGCATCACCAAATTTGTACACGCAGTTAACGAAAGAAGATGAAGAGGGCTGAATTTCTCAAAAAATCTAAAACAATTGATAGTGCAAAAACGGTGACACTTTTACTAAGGTAATTTTTTTTTCCCAGAGAGGTCAGACCCTCACCTATGTTCTCCCCAAGTTTGTCGTGGTACTTACGGGACACCCTGTATATATATAAAAGTCCACGACGTACTTTGTCATTTTTTTACATTAAAGTATACGTCTTCCCACCCAACAAATACAGGTCTGTACGTCTTCCCCACACGCTGTCTCAGAACGAACTAAAAATGGCGTCAACAAGTGTGACGAAACATCGCAGGAATGTGCGATGCGAATTGATTCGCAAGTTCTTGCGATGCGTCGAGGGAGCTCGCAGATTTTTACGATGCGACGTCGCATCGCAGTTTTGTGTACGAGCCCTTAGGGCGTTGCCCCGCGCGGGCTCCGACCAGGTGAGCATGACGCCCGCCGCACCGTCTGGTGTGTACGCCGGTACGCGACCACACATACCGCCGTCCTTGCCAGGGCCGCTGGCCGGGCGGTTCGAGCTCCCAATCTTGCTGTCTGCAAACCCGGAAGCTCCCATTCATCCGCCTCTTACGACAGTCAGGGGATTCCGTAGCCCTATTCTGATGCCGGAACTACAGACACCTAACTTAAGATCCACCCCTTATGGTTTCATCGTTCAATCGCGGTGGCAGTACCGTCGCAAGTCATGGTTTAACTTTGTATGTTGATTTTTTTTATTTTCTTTGGAATTTTCTGGCATTGTCTACTTCGTTATTCACAAGTACGTATATTGCCACCCGTCTCGTCAAATCGTGATGCTAAATTTCAAGGCAACGAGCGACAGAGAACTTTTGGACGGATGAGAAACTTCGTTGACGGATGTACAGAATAAATTTTCTGTCGTATACAAAATACAATTGTAACATATTACAATTGTATTTTGTATACGACAGAAAATTTATTATTTAGTGTCACTTTACAATTGGGCGATACAATACTTCACATATACTCTTTAATCGCTTCGATATTTTTTCAATCATAAATTGTGTCCTTCTATTATTGCGAATTTTATATTAGCCGTAGAGTCTATCGTAATAGGGTAATGCATATCAGATTAATATCTTAAGTATTGGTTTTAAGTCCTCTGTGATGAGAAAACCTTTTATCATTTAATCATTTATTTGCCATGAATATTAGTCATTACAGGTCTTACAATATATACATTTGTATCATATTCAGCTATATTCATTTAATAGCATGCAAATATTACAATTCAATTTCAATATAATTAAATACAATTAATTCAACAAAGATTTAACATTACATTGTATATTATTACTATATTAAATGTTAACTAATTTATATTAAATGTCTGGAGCTAATCTTTACAAACCTGTAATGACCACAATTATTCTATATTGTGTTTCAAAGCAGTAGATTGAAAAGCATTAGGAAGCAAGAAATAATTTAATCGAAAAAAATTTTTCATCTAACTCCTCTCAGTTTTCTAGGAAAATCGTGTCAATTTACTAGATTTCCTTCCATACTCGGGAAGGTAGTAATAGTACTACTACCTTCCCGAGAAAAGTAATTCCTTTGTGTAATAAAAACTAAATCAGTCCATTATTTCTATCGTCCTTTATTATGAAACAAGTAGGGAAAAGTGTGTACAGCAATTTATTTAATTTCCACGTAAATCTGCATTTACATGTAAATGGAAGGCAGACGTAACGGGCGACGCTGTCTACTGTATTAAATTCTAATTCCCTATCGATGCACAGTGGGCCGAATGAATATTTAGTAGCAAAGGGATTTTAAATAATTCCAAGTTTAATAATGTTTTTATTTGTGGTACGAAGAAGCATTTTTTGTAACTTTGGAAGTACCACCTTTAAAATAATGTGTACGTATGATGACAGAGTGAAGCAGTGTTGTATTGATTTGAAGCGGGCATCCGTGGCCTAGCTCAGAAAGAACTTTAATTCTAGTTAGTTTAAGTACTTACATATATTAATTAGTGGAAAAGACATCAATAAACTGCCAACAGATGTAGTTTTTGTAAGATAGATATTCATTTAATAAGAATTAAAAATACGATACAGAAAAATGTTCTGAGCTAAGAACGACCACTACCGATCGTAGCGTGACACGAGATTAAGTTCAGAAAGTGCATGACTTATCTACTTTTTCACTAGTGGTAGGTATATCAATGACATTTTTATGTTTATTTGAATGTCTTCCTTGCGTTGTTCATATATATTTTTTTTACTTTTTCGTTGATGCGATTTTAATTATTATATTTTGTAAACGTTTATATTGTTATGTTGCAAATTTGCCTTAAAAGTTATTTCTTTCCAAATATTTCCATTTCATTTGTTGGAATCATTGCTATTTACTTTTTGGATTTTGTTCGAAATGGCATTCTCGCTCACTGTGCGGTTAAACCCAGCTTAGTAGTAGCGGCTAATTCCGCGGAGGTACCGCGTCTAATGGAGATTGGTAGGGCGTCCCGAGCTGATTTTAAAATTCCCATTCTAGCAGATTGTACTTTATTGTGATTGCTCAGAAGAGTTGAGTTTTCCGTGACATTGTTTTAACGGGTTAGTAGCCAGGGCATCGTTTGTTGTATAGACTTCATTACTAAACCGATATTGTGAGTACGTGGTAAGCTACCACGTCGTATAACTAATACGTATATTTTACACACCTTTAAGATTTTACAGAAAATTTTCACGCATATTTTCCCTCAATGTTACAAGTTATATTTTAACTTTTTTGATATTTACAAATTATAAGTATTTAGTGTATCGATCTCTTTGCCTAAAGACAAAATGGAACGTCATAATTTTTGTCACTAATATTAAGTGGGAGATCTTAATCCAAATCGAATAAAAAAACACGTTGGTTAAAATTAATTGCAACCATGTGGACTAAAATGTAACGCTACATACGCCATTTAAAACCAGACCACTAACACTACACTGCTGTAAGGTAGAAAGAAAAATAGGTTTTAGTAACATATTGTTCTAAACTTAGCATTATGTTAAACTTGACACTAACATAAAACATATATCGTAATACGTCACATGTGATATAGGAATTCATATTAATCTGACGGAAAACCACGATTTGGCCCACATGTGGTAACTTACAGTGATATATGAACATAGAGCGCTACTACCATACTCAAATATTAAGTCGTATATTACGAGAAGAATTTAATTTAAGAAACGATGATTTAAAATATATATTAAAAAGTTTAAATTATTTTAAAAAGCTTAAGTTTTCCTTAGATACGTAGCGCCCTATGTTTAAATTTTTTGACAGTCTTGAAGGTTACCTAATTAAAGAATTTTATAAGAATTAGAATTTTAAATCTACAAGTTTCCATAAAAATGTGTGTACTAATAAAGAATCTGGAAGCATCACCACCACACATAATTTTGTATAATAACAGCGATATTTAGCGCTGCCGTATTCTGATCTACAATACGTGGTATCGGAGACATACTAGTTTACTCTAGGCCTTTCAACTTAGTCGGAAATAGCAACGCATCTGTGGAATACAATGATAGCAATGCATCTTAGGAAGGATTCTTATGAGGTTGATTACAGATGTAAACTAGCAATCTGAAGAAGCTGGTAAGTACGTTAAGTAGGCCAGGCGATAAAAAGAGCAATAAGGTCAATATATAGTCTGCGTCTGGTGAGTCCCTGAGAGAACTGTTTCCCACTAATATTATTGACGGTACATAGTCAATACATCTATGAAAATATTACGTATACAAGATAACACACTGATATGCTTGAAAAAAAATAGTAACCACCACCAACTTTAATACTAGAAATAGAAATAAGTTAGCAATTCCTAAACATTCCACCGCCACACCTATTTCTGCCTAATAACAGCAGTGTTAGGCGCTGCTATGTTCCGTTTTGAAGGGTGTGGTAAGGGACACATACTTTTCCGAGGCGTTCCAGCTTAGCCCTCAGGGGTAGCGGCGCATCTGTGGTCGACCTCAGGTAGGAATATCTAATCCTATCTGGATTTGATTACAGATGTCCATGGGCGGCAGTAGCCACTTACCATCAAATGGGCTGCATGCTCGTCTGCTACTCCAATATTATAAAAAAAAAACATAGATTATGTAAGGTGGCTAGATCTTTCATGGGTCATCTTTCAACTGTATTCGCTACTACAATAAAATACCCGACCACATTTTGTATCTCACAGAAAAAAAGTTTAAATATGTCTTTAAACAAATGTAAAAAAGCATACTATAAACTAAGTAATTATTTAACTGACAAAACGGTGTGGTCTGAAGTAGTTCCAGCTCCACAGTAACCATTAGGTTAAGTTTAACATTGTAAAAAACGTTTTTTTAGAAGATGTGTGTTATGGAGTTTCTTTCGCCGCTTCTTCTCCATAACGAAACACCTTGTGAAGTGGTGGTAGTTATATTGACATTCAAAAAGTGCTCTGTAAACAACCTATTTTGAATAAAAAAAAATGATTTGATTGATTTGATTTGAGGAAGCAGTAGATACCAAGCAGCATTTTTAAGAAAACTTTAAATTTTAACAGAAATACTTACCTAAGGATAATAATATCATGTACTGAATATCAACTGCAGTAATAGCATATGAAGTGAAATTTTTCATTTTCAAACTTCAGTATTATTCTTTGCCCTAAGATGTGCAAGACGGGGATCTACAGATCAAGTATTGAATAGACATACATTTAGAATTGTTTAAATGGATTTTTAAGGGTCACACTAATAAACAGGAGATCGTAATAATTACAACTCATCATCATTATCAACTCATTCCACTGCTGGGCACGGGGCTCCTCTCACAATGAGAAGGATTACGCTATAGTCCATCGCGCTGGCCTATAGCGTATTGGTAGACTTCACATACCTTTGAATTTTTTTTTATAAATCTCTCAGGTATGTAGGTTTCCTCACGATATCACCGTTTTACCAAGTGATAATTAATTATATTATATTATATTATTAACGCACGTAATTTTGAAAAATCACAGGTGCACTCGAACCCTCGATCGACAGTCGAGTTCCTTAACCACTAGGCTAGCGTTGATTAATAAATGGCAAATATATTTTTATATACAGGCTTGATTCTTCATAATCTTGTGGCGGATTTTTAAATATTAGACTAGGCATTTTAAGATGCTGTGACTTGTCACTTCTGCCCGTGACTTACTCTGTAGTTTTGAAGAATTTCAAACGTCGAGATTCCATTTTAATTTATAATGTTCCTACTCGGTAACATTCTCGACTTATTAAAAGTTTTAACTAAGAAAGTTTGGGACGTGATACGGTTTGAGAGTTAATGTAAATGTTGTACACAATAATATGGCATTATCGGTGTAGCATACATAATTACACGTAGATTCGCTTAGGAAAGTGTGTTATATATGTTATTTAAAAACAACTTTTTTAAAAGATACAGCCCAGAATAATGCAGTGAGTGGTAAGTCTTGCTCGATCTATGACGGACCCCTCATTTGATATAAGTTTTGAAAGGAGTAAAATTAGAATAGTTCGACAGTGGCGGTAGTACCGCTATACCTGTTTCTAGGGTGTATCTGTTAACGACAGTTAAACGGCCCGCCTGGCGAGATACCTTATGTAAATAAATAAATACCATTAAAATAAATATAATATTAAATGATGTAAGAAAAATATGTAATCATTCATAAATAATAGAATAAGTAGTACCCGTAATGTTGGTAACACCACGCCGTTTTCCCGCGCGGAGGGACGGCGCGGGGCGGGAAAGAAGCGCGCGCGCACCCAGTGTGGCCGACGAATCCTTTAGCGCGCACACACGTAGTGTTTCTCCTGTATTGTAAAATTACTGTTACCGTTATCCGTTGCTGTCCATGCAGTGAACACCCTTGTTAAACTGTCGTTGTTTTGTATAGAATAAATAAATATTTTACCTCTTCTACCTCTTGTTTCGTTTAGTGATACTGTAGCGGATAGTAGGTACTATCCGCTACGGTATCACTTCGGGGTTTGGTGGATGGATGTGGTGCCGGCAGATTTTTGCTTTTGCTCCCTGTATTCCCGTGCGTATCGTAGTATGAAACTGGTTTTAAATCCAGAGGGTGGGTAGTTTTTTTTCATGTTAAGTTGTTCTTACGTTATAATAATCAAAATATGTACAACTGCTTACAATCCCAAAGCCATCATTAAAAGGATACATTTATCCCACAGTGGATTTCTAAAAACGGATCAATGGATATGAGCCAAACTTTCTATTTCATAGCGCAAAATAGACCGCGATTTCATACACACAGCACAAAATACCAGTACATTTACAAGTGATAAATTGTCACAACTATGGTGTAAAACATTCTGCGGTCGCGGATTTCAACCACTCAAATTTATAGCCTCTAGCCATTGCCAGCTGAAAATAATGTTAATCGATAGGGCAAACATTATTTTTATACAATTCCAGTAGCAAACGAAATAGCTCTGTACCCTTAGTATGAGTGTTTACGTTTACAGAAAATGACTGCTTTTGTATTTGTTTATTTATTTCCCATACACTTCCAATCAGTTCTGATACAGTTTGCTAGGGACTCTGATTGGAAATGTATGGGCAAATACGTAAACAAATACAAATATATTTTTTGTAAAAACTCATACTAAGGATATTGTTCGATAGTTTGAAAGAAGGAAAAACTTTAGTTTAAGTATTCCATAAATTGAAGAAAAAGCCTACAGTTATTTAAGTTAGTGCTTATAAGGTTATATACTAAAACGCAGCAAAAAAAAATAGCATGATATCGAAGAAGATAGATGCTTTGGAACATAGAGAAAGTTTGTAAACTGAGGTGGGCAACACACGAGCTCATTTTTTATATGTTAGCTCGGTTGTTTGTGCACCTTTCTTAGAGCCATGTAAGGATATTTAAATCATCATCGTTATCATCAACCCATTACTGTCCCATTGCTGGGCACGCGTCTCCTGTCAATGAGAAGGATGAGGCCATAGTCCACCACGCCGGCCAAGTGCGTATTAGAAACTTCACATACCTTTGAAAACAGGTATTTCTCAGGTATGCAGGTTTCTTCACGATGTTTTCCATGTAAAGGTTTTTAAATAAATGGCACTAATCACAGCGCTTAATGACAGACAACGCCATCTAGTGACAACTTTGAAGCTACGTGTGTAGTATAATATGTTTTATTATTGCTTCGTTTGTTAGAACCTTGTAATATTTTAAATGATAATTTATAATAGTTCTAACGTACCATGTAGCGTATTTATACACACACATTTTAGATTAATTTATTGTTTTAGATTTCAATGATACGAGTGGGTTATTGATAGAAACTGGAATGTTTTATTTATCAATCCCAATTGCACTTCGTTAGTGCAAAACAAGAGGGAATTGTGTATTGTATATAAATTGGATATTGTAGTCCCTGTTTGTAACATTTATGGCCTATAATTAAGTTGCATGCAATCTAATGCTACCCAAGTGGTTAGTGGAACTATAGTATTAGTCGCTGATTCTATTAATAAATTGAAATATAAAACTTTTAATTTCCTAACTAAAATTAATAATTGTTGAAAATATGAGGACTGAATTGAATACCAACTAATTAAATTATTTCAACGCGAATATTTTAACAAAAGTGTCTTAATGAAGAAATTTAAAAAAGTCATTTGACACAATGACGGGTAACATTTTCTCTTTAATTCATTATTACATGATCAGTAGTCTGTAGTAAAATAGTAACTAGTAGTAGTAAATTTCAGTTTCGCAAGCTGAGAACCAGCGCGCCCTTCATATCTTAGATACTTAATATCTAATCATATCTTAGATATTAAGTATCTAAGATTGCAAATAGCAAATATGCTGCAATAAGCAGTTATCGTTCTCGAAGTTTAAAATTAAGTTCTGTCGAAGTTAACGGTGTATCGACTTTTTTATAATATAGTAGCAGACGAGCATACAGTCCACCTGATGGTAAGTAGCTACTGCCGCCCATTGACAACTATAATCAACCCCAGATAGGATTAGATATTCCTACCTGAGGTCGGCCACAGATACGCCGCTACCCCTGAGGACTAAGCTGGAACGCCTCGGAAAAGTCTGTCTTCCTTACCACACCCTTCAAACCGGAACACAGCAGCGCCTAACACTGCTGTTATTAGGTAGAAATAGGTGTGGCGGTGTTACCGCCGGAGTTGAACCACAAAGGGTTTTACCACCTTTAAACTTCTCGCAAATCATCAACAGATGACGTCACACGTTTTTGAATCACGCTATCAAAGTTTTCTCAATATCTCGTATATATGTATACAAGCTCGACCTGCACGTGCACGACTGCTCTCTGGGCATGATTATTTATCCCGGCGGAAGATCTGCTTTTGCCAAAACAGTAAAAGAAAAATCTTTTGATGATTGTGGATTCTTTACAAAACATTAAAATATATGTGAAGTCTAGGGCAGACTTAGCCTGATAGTGTATAATTTAAATTCTTCACATTTGGAGAAGAGGTCCTTTCCCAACAGTGGGACTTTAATAATAAGACTTAAATATGCTAATTCAACCAAAACACATTAATTTAAATTAGTAGTCCAATCGTAAACGGGGATGAAAAGGTCCTAACTTAACTGAAAGAAGCAAATTTATTCAACCACAAGTATTAGAATAAAATTAATTAACCCATCTTACGTAATTAACCCTCCGTCTAACTTCTTCGCGGTAATTAACTAAATCTAAAAAATAATCTACGTTTGCTTTCATTCTCCAAAAGTAAAAAATCATTCATGATTTGTGCAACTTAATCTAGTTTGTTTTAATACAGATTTTTGTAGAAAGCGTTCATAAATAAATTAATGCACCTAAAATTAGTATATTAATATGGATACTATTAAAAAGATAAGAATTGTGCCTTGTATGTTGTTTAATATTTGGTGGGTAGATGTAAAAATTCCACCAGATATGTCTTTTAGCGTCGCATGACCAGTTGTCTTCTTGCGCTCGGTGAGACTATACAGACGTACTGTACGTGCCTTCTCGCTTGCACGTGGACTATCCGTGCTACCGCGTGTGCCTTGTGAAGTGCATAGAAACTACTCCTCAGGAAGACCAGGACTTGGCGACTTAGAGCCCTGAGACAGCGACGTGCATCACCCCTGACACGATTCTAGTCTGCAGACTGGCTTGGAAGGCAAGGTAGATGCTCTTATCTACTTTCTCTGCTGGGATGAGGATGGTGTTATATCTCTTACAATTCTAAATATAATACAGTCCCCTATATAGTTGGGTCGGTGTGCGAGGTGCGAGGTCTGGACAGGATTTAGTTCCTTTTTATAGTAGTTATATACAGGAGATAAATATTCTAGTTTTGCACATATTAAAATAACTATGGACTATATTTAAAAATTAGATTGGTCACATATATCTTATTCTTTTTCTAAATCATAAAATTGTATTATTTACAATTCTGTGTTAAAAAAAAACCAACGTTTATGACCTCAAATACCCATATGCTATAACATAGCAAACAAAAGTATAAAAGGTTATATTTGTCTTTAACTTCATAATAAATTCAGTTTCCTTATAACAAAAAGGGTGAAAGACATCAACGCTTGCTTTACTTATTACGAAAAACATTTTATCAAAAAAATCAAGGATCTTCAATAAAGGGTGTGAAACGTTATTGTCACACGCAGGCCTCTGAAAACTTATTCTGGAGGATCCTTCAAGACGGGAATCGCTGGGATGATAACATTGCGATTCAAATAAAGGGGCGATATTTTGCGGGCCGTCGTAAAGCACACGCGTCGGGGCGCCTAGTCAGCGGGGTGTGGGTGGCTTTAGTTCGTACGACACGATGGCACGACAAGGCTTTCATTATTTTTTGATTAAATTAGGAAATAGTCTTACTGAGATCCTTTTCTTTTTATATCAAAAGTAGAAATTAAGGACTAGAAGTGTCGGCGGATGTCAATACCTTAATCGTTGTTAGGGTTTTAGTGCATCAAAGGGGTAGATCTTCAGATTCCTAAAACTAATACTACTGTAAATTTTACAAGCGCAAAACTGAAAATATTAATGTTGTCCTGCGCGCTTATGAACATGACCATTTTCGACCAGCACCGTAGGTATTATATGTTTTGAAGACTAAAGTCAATAAGTGATGTATTATTTCGCGGAACATTAAACAACAACTCATACTTTATAGAGGTGTCGCTATGATGAATAAATTCTTCTATATTTAATTGACTGTGATATCCGATTTTTGAATGTATTATTACAACGTTTTCCAATCAAAGATCGGTTTTTTATAGATTGGATTTACGGGTGTTCACTTATGTTCTACTAAAAATAAAAAATTGATTAGTGCGATATTATGTACTTCTGTTTTTCTTACGTGTTATATCATTATTTATATCAAAAGAGCTATGATGCTCGACTGCACACTCACTATCTAAAATATACATATTTCTTTTAAACTAATACATTTTAACTTGTACTGGTGATTTAAAAATCCAGACATACGTAACGTAACATTTAAAAATGAATCAATTAAATAAACGGAGAACGACACGACCTAAAGTCGTACACTTTAAACGTCAAGTAATGCAATAAACGAATCGTGATTGAGCATACGTGTTGGGAAATACGAGCGTGGCTACGTTCGCTGATTTTTATAATCTGTGAATTTAATAAAAAAGGGGTTTAAATCACGTTACCCTTGGAGATGCGGTGCGATGAACCAAGGACCGTAGGTCCATCTAAGGTCGTGAAATGAAGCTTTAATGGAATATTGTATATAGGTATGATTTCGCGACAAAAGGGTTACACTATTTAAGAAGAGGAGAGGGTTGTTCTATTCGCTAAGACTTTTAAAATTTTAAATTTAAATCTAAGGACGAGGAATTACATGGATTGTTTAACGAAAAAAGTCATAGGTTATTTAACATGTACACACAAGTAACATATTTAAGTAATGCAATATATTAATAATATATAAAGTACTCAATGTGCATGCAGTATACATGATGCTACGTAAGACATCGGTAATTAACATCAAATAAAATTAGAGTCCTATCTGAGGTCGGCCATAGATCACTATGGAGCTATCACTGAGGAAAGTTAAAAGACTTTGGAAAACTATGTCTTCTTGCACTGCAACTTACTGCTACAACTACTTACTACAACCGGAATACAGCAGCACGTAACACTGTTATAAAGCCGAAAATATAGGTGTGGCGGTGATGCCTCTGGAGTGTACCAAATGGGGAACTCTCGATCATGTAAGCTTCCTAATGTTTTTTTTAAGTTAATAATTAAGTTATGATAAAATAACTTTAAAATCTAAACCACATCACCATTCCGGTGACTAAACTCCTAACTTAATCCTAACAAGTTATATCCGTAAAATTTAACGAAATAAAACTAGTACTTATAACCGAGTATTATCAAATGTAATTTGTATTCAGAGAGAAAATAACTTGAACATCATAACTGTGTTTTTATTATAACTTTCGTATACATTAACATTTTATAACAGTAACGTTTTTGTGTCGTTTGGACCGATAGACTTCATTTGAATAAAAACTACACTGTTTTCATTTTCAGTTAGTTACAGTCGTTTTTCATGTTGTTTTTTAATGTGTAAAGTATAAGATTGAAAATGGTAGAATCCTTTGTGGTTCGACTCCGGCGGCACCACTGCCACACCTATTTCTGTCTCATAACAGCTGCGTTAACCGATGCTGTGTTCTGCGAATCAATGGCTGACCTAAGGTGGGAATATCTAATCTAATATCCTATCTGGGGTTGATTGCAGATGTCCATGGTCGGCAGTAGGCACCATCAGGTGGATTGCAAGTTTGTCTGCTACTCCTATATTATAAAAAAAGTCCGCATACACATTACACATGTTTCCATCGAAACGCAAGAATTACTTTACGCTAAAAATAGGTGTGACGATGGTATCTCTCGGCTCCAACCATATTCGTTCTACCAACTTTCTTATAATTCATTGGGAAATCTTTAATAAATTAGAGTAATATGAAATATTAATAATTAGAGTAATAAACAAGCCGTACACTTGTCGGTAAATGAACATTGCTAGCTGTGATTGCTAGTCATATACATTGTAATAACTATGTATGGAATTGCTTGAAGTTCTCAATTAGAAATGCACTGTATCCATCCTCAAGATTCAGTGCGCTTCTAATTGAGAACTAATTTGTAACCATGTAAGCGTATATTCCATGATTTATATCAAAATAGAATACAGCAGCGCTTTTGTAATAAGGCAAAGAGGTGTGGCGGTGTGTGAATGAAGTAGGGCCACGTAGGTCTCCTAGTAGCTTGAAATTGTCTTGTTTCTCATTTTTATTTTATTTATACGAATTTGGTCAGTTTCCATTTTCGCTTAATATTTGTTTATAGTTTCTCTTTTGTTCATTTCAACATGTGATTGAATAGTTAGTTGTAGCACTGCAAACGCCCTAGGTCCCAAGTCTTCCCGATAAGCTTGTGATCTTGCATATGAAAAAAAGTAAAGTAAAATTCTGATATTTCCGCTCATTCCACCAAGAATAATCATGAACACAAACTTGTGCAACATCTTATTCGCATGAAATTGTCTTATATAAGTATCTCCCTTACGACTCTCATCAAACTACGACTATAATATAAAGGTTCAACAATATTTTATCAAAAAAAAAATCCAGAGAAATCTTGTCCAACAGTGGGTTTATAACAAGGCTCTTACTCATCAAAGGAGAGACAAAAACCCTCTGTAACGAGTGCATGACGCTTCGGGAATTACCTCCACAGCGTCACGTGCGCACCTCCGGGCCACGCGTGACTTCGTTGCCGAGTGGGGTGACCACGATGTGGCGCTGCTGTGTTCTGGTTCGAAGGGTCTAAGGTAGACATACTTTTCCCAGGCGTTCCAGCTAAGTACTCAGGGTAGCGGCGCATCTGTGGCCGACCTCAAGTAGGAATATCTAATTTGGGGTTGACTACAGATGTCCATGGGCAGCAGTAGCCATGATTACTTTTGCCTGTGATGGTATGTTTTTTTTTACTATTTTTTGTCTTCAGCGTCTATGATGGTATCACCACCAAATTGTCTTACATGTTCGGTCTTACAACATTGTCAAGGTAAAATAAATTGAATTAATGAACACGAAACATTAATAATGTGATATTATAATTAAAAACAAATTATAAAATAATGTAATGTACGAGTACCTATGTAACGTTATGTAATTTAAAAACTAAATAATGTTATCATGTCACCTTAGGATAGCAAGACGGTTTTCCACATGTCCTGAAATATCTTCATCCAAGATGGTCGCTATACATAGAGCTGTCGGTGCCCTCACACGGGGTTAATGAGCCGACGATCATGAAAAATGACACGTGGGCGCATGACAACATACATACGTAATAGCTGAAACCCTTCTTATAGTCCACTGATGGGCATAGCTGTCCTTAAATGGGCAAGACGAACATACTTCTCTTGCACTGTTTTATCCGGATTGAATAAAGATGTATAGTGTCAGTTAATATACTGCTGTATTTTAAATGCACGGTAAATGAACTAAGACGAATCATAGGTGCATAGATGGCGTTGTGATCGGGTAACATACATGAATGGGTCCCCAAAACGATCAAGTGCACTTGACAAGCCTACGTCCTTGATGATTTTATTTGACGAGGAATTTAATGCGACTTGAAGGTGCCGTCAAGTCCACGTGCCGCAGTCGTTTACCGCCCTATGCCCAGTACAGTGGTCGACTCGCAAAAAATAATAATGGTTTCCAACGCAGACAAGGTATTCCTTGCTTTAACTCTAGCGGTATCTATCACAGAAAAAAAGAAAAGAAAGAGGCGATGTTGTAAGGTATGGTATAATTGCTTGCCGCCAAAGCAACGTCTTGGTCCGGTTCGTCGTCCGCCATCTTCGATGTGTCAAGTCGCGTCAAGTCGCATCAAGCGCAAGGTGGTTCAAGCATTGATAGCATAGATTAGAAATTTGATTAGTCAAGTATATTTTACTTCAATTATATTTTACGAACTTGCTTCTGCCGGGAAAAGGTGAAGTTACCATAATTAAGTTAATAATAAATTAATTTGTTTCATCCTAAATAATTACATTTAAATAAACCACAGGAATGTTTAGTAGCTTTTAATATAATTTCTTTTAATAAAAGTTAAATAATAATGATGCTCTGCTCCAAAGATCCAGCACGATAATAAAGTAGCAACAAAAGGATTTTAAGTATATAAGGGTATTTTGGTATTCAATTATAATTTCCATACACATATTTATATCCGCCTTTGTGATCCAAAAGTGTAAAGAATGGAAAATCTCACAAAAACCACCGTAAGCCTGTCAAAAAACCGTATGTCACGCGCAAACATCGTAAATACTGAGGATACCTTACTACAGTTATAACCAATATTGAAAACATACGTACAAATATTTCAGGCAGTAATGTTGCAACTGTATATTAAACTTATTCAAATAGATAATTAAATAATTATGCTGTTTGAACATAAATTCAATTGAGTAATGCTATATTGTGAAGATAATTGATAATTGAGTTCAATTAAATTACAATTATTTAGGGCATTATAATTGAGACAAAAATCGATTACTAACCTAACCTATCCTACTATATCTTATTGTGTAATTATATTTTTGTAATCATAACTAAACTACAAAAAATCTTTGTGTACTTCGACCCTACAAACAACTAATTTGGTAACGCTCTTTGAGCTTGATAATTGTAAACGCGACATATCATAGCCAAATAAGAAACGTTCACAAAATCTTCCCGAATGTTTACATATTGAAATCCATATGAACTAGTAAATGTTACACACGGATGTAGCTCAGAACGTGCGCGCGGCGTTCCGCTTGAGATATTTGTTACCTACACGTTAAATATTGTTCGCTCGTCTCGCATGTGTGTTTACAGCTTCTGAATATTTGCTTTATACAGGAGTTCATTTTTTGGCGATATCTTTAGAAACTCATATTCATCATCATATTCGATTTCTGTTCCATTATTGGACTCGGGTTTCCCCACATAGCGCAATTTAGGCCATAATTTATCATCTAATATCAGATTTGGTAACCTTAGTACCAATTCAGGAATATTTTTTACAGTTTAGCAACTGTTAATTAATTTCTGATATTCTTCTATGCTAAAAGTACAAGCACTTATGTATCAATTGGATTTTTAAATAGACTGTCATTTTTATATTTGAAATTAATATTAATAATATTTGTCTCCTGTTTTCATTTCGTCAACAAATCAGAACGCAAAAGAATTCGAAATATTGTATTTAAATGACTCCTACATAAGTCTTTTCGATTTAAAGAGCAATTAATTTTATTTACGAAACATTTTCGGAAAATAATACGCATCGGCGATAAAAGAAATCCCTGTGGAGCTGCTTCATAGCAAAAAATACGATCGAATATAAAGGAACACTTTAAAACGCATTCGTGTCATATTCATTTTTGATTTAAAATCAGCAACGCGTCTGATTACGACCTTTTTACGATATCAACTGCTAACGGATTGTGGATACCCTACTGCATACCCTGCTATAATATTTAAGCTTCGCAACAGATTTTCAACCTTTTTACCGATATACGAAGTTGGTATTCAATGACTACTGTTGTCGAGTTACGTTGTTTTGTAACGTTGAAGGACACTGTATAAAAAGACAAATTATAGTCAGGCAGTCCGTTTTCAGCACTTTAATAAACGGTAAGTTCATTTTTTTACGCTGGACTCAATTTGCGGGGCGCGCGTAAATAAGCCGTCCTGCGTCACGCGTAATTTATGGTGTCCGTATTTACGCGATAATGGTTCTGTGAAATGGATTTTTACGCTAAATTATTGATACGTAAAAATTGATTCTTTTTTATTAATTTGTAATGAAACCAGAAATTTTATTCTCTAAATTCTTTATCGGAACGGAGCGCGGAACGGTCGTTTCTAATAGATTTTTTTAATTACGAGAAAAATGAATTTTTATTTGTATTTTTATTGACAGTTAATTAAATACATTTTTTCTTGTTTTAAGAAAATTATAAATTGTAAAGTCTTCACAATTGAACAAGTACTTCTACTATAATTTCAATTTAAGTTAGGAGTCATAATTATTCTATGAAAAACAGATTACTTTAATTTCTATAATTTTATTTTGCAATCATCACCTTTTTATTCACTAATACGTTCGCTAATTTATAATTATTCGTTTTAAAAGTTGGAAATATTTAAAAATTAGAGCTAATTTTTATAGACGGATACTAGCTAAAATATTGAGTAAATTAAATAAAAAGGGAGAGACAGTAGAGTATATTTGAATAAAGCAAGATTATTACAGAATACGTAATATAAACAGACGGGTCATTTCAAAGTCTTTATTACGTACATAAAAATTCGCGTCTTCATCGTTCAACACAGAATTTGAATAATGGCCGGCTCAGTTGTTGTAAAAAATCTGAATTTAAAATAACGGGCACGATGGAATGTTTATATTAATATTTATGACCGACACTCTGTCTTTCCGTACTTAATTACCAATTTAACAGCTTGTTTCGTCTCCATTTTGACGTTTTTATGCATCGGGGGTACAAATATATTGAGTATTTTAAGTGTCAATCTTTGCCCATTAGTAATAATCAATCTATCAAATGTTTTGTATACCAAATGTCGTACCGTTCTAAAACGTAGAGCAATGCGGGGTCGATTCCTATCTAGGTCGATGTCTAAATAAAAACGATATAATTGAAAATTTTAGATTTTCGATTACTATTTGTAATTACAATGTAAACTAAGTTATTTTGGATATTTATTTTTCATATACTTATCAGTGATTACAGGATTACCTAGCACAGAATTCAAAATTCAACGGAGTTCATAAAACGAAAATTCTAAAATTAAGCGTGACATGATCATTAATTAAACTATTTTTCAAATTAAGAATTTTCGTCAAAATTATATAATATTTTTATAAAAAAACAATCGTAACTTTTCACCATCCACATTAAGGCATATAACTAGAAAATACACTTGACGTAATACAAAATTACGCAATATTGTTTTGTTTTATTTCTAGTTTATCTTACTTTAGCCAAGGTAGCGCTCTCTGGCAGCTTGAAGTAAGGCAGGTAAGCAATTATGGAGACATCGTAGTTCGCGGCTATTTAGACAGATGGCGTTAGCTACGCGTTCCTAGTTTGTTACGGTTTTAGTGAAGAATCGGCCTATTTAGTAGTTATTTTAATGGGTACTCGTATATATTTCAGTAGTAGATGTAATAAAGAGTGAACGGGTGTGTTGTGTGTGTAGTAAAGAATAAGTTGTATTTTAGTATGTGGACATTGATAACAAATAGTTGCAAATATAATACAACTTCTTGCTGATGTTGATCATAAAAAAATCGCTTGTCCTTAGGACTAAGTTCGAATGCTTTATGTATTAATATCAATGACATTTTATTCTTATAGACAGGTTATACGCCTACTAACTTGGGCGAAAACTTGAGTATATCGATGATTAATATAGTCTCTTTTATCTTCTAAATCTAAATACAAGACAAGGTAATTGCCGCAATTATTGAAGTAAATTATTTAGATACTAATATGTTTTCAGTACTGTTCACGATACTAGGACCAATTACAAATTAATTGAATTATGTTTCAATTAATTTGTAATTAAACCCAGTTTAAAAAAAAATCCATTCCACTGGAGGTATCATCCTGTTTTGAAAAATCTCAATTTTTAATTAAAGGTTTAGTCCAAAGCCGTTGTCCCAATTGGCCGCTTAGGGACAAACAATCGGAACCCTTTGAAAGGTATTTTTAATTAAGACCCATTGTTCTTTGATCGCAAAGTATGGATATATATTACGAACTGTTAAGGGATTTTATCCCTTTAACCTTAATTTAAAGTTTAATGCGATTTTAGCGCATTGATTTATGATTTATGACGAAGATTTTAAAATTAAATTCAACTATTATTATTTTATTTTTTTAATTATAAGCAAATAATAATATTGATTATTTAGTATTTATTTATTTATTATTACATCATATTCACTAACATTACAGGAATGCCTAATTCGTTAGTAAATGTAGTCCAATGTGTTAGTATACATATATTATTAATTACTTATAATATTCATTCATTATCATTATATAAAAGTTTAATCGTTTTAGCATTTGTCAATATTGAGGTATACCTAAGTCAAATATAATATAAGTCAATACAAGCTAAATCAAATTATTATTAAAGTAATTATTATTGGTAACTCACAGTCGAAATATAATGTCAAATTATCAAATTATGTCAAAGAACTATACCGAGAACATTACCAATTCAGATTAATAAAAATACATTAAAATAAAAAAAAAAAATATTCAAATTAAATTTAAAAGTTAAAATTAAAATTAAAATTGTGGTCAAAGATAAATTATACTATATAATTCTTATAACAATATATTAATGTCATTTGATTCTATTCAAAATTATTTACCTATTTAATAAACAGATATTTCTATAATTTCCCTGACCACCCTGGTGAACTCGTTTAGTGTACAGCTGAAAAGGTCAATGCGTTGCGCTACGGAATTAAGGATGCACATTGCTCTAGTAGCGGGCGCGTCACGCAGCAAGTTGGTACGAGCGCGCGGCAACGCCAACAGAGGTGAGGATCGTCGCTGTCCTATGCTCTTATCCGGAGCGCTGAGCCGCAGTGATTCCAACATGGCTGGATTGTCCTTTTCACCCCGCAGGACAAGGAACAAGTACTTGGCCATGGCTTCCTCCCTTCTCGTTTGAAGCTTACTGTAACCCACCATACCCAGCACGAATAAGGTGGGGTACAGCAGAGGATAGCCAGGATACGTACCGTACATTTTCATATACAGGTAACGGGCGTACTTATTTTGAATCCGCTCTAACATTAAATTATATTTCATCTGACTTGGAGCCCATACAACCGAATTATGCTCCAAGTGACTCTTTACCAGGGCTTCATAAAGGGCACGTAAGGCTTTGAAGTTGGTGAAATCCCTCGCTTGCCTCAATATGAAGCCTAGGTTCCGGTACACCTTCTTGCACACTTCAGCTATATGATCCCCAAAGTTAAGATGATCCGAAAATAGTACCCCAAGATCTCTCACCTTTGTGACGCGCCGGAGCGGCTCACCCCCGACATTGTATAGGTGCCAGCGTGGAGCAAGCGCGCGGCTGAATGAGAGCACAGAGCACTTTGCTACGTTAAATAATAGCTTGTTCTCCCGACTCCATTCAACCAATCGATCTATATCCCTTTGCAACCTGTCATGGTCCGAGATATCGCCTATTTCCCGTACTAATTTCAGGTCGTCAGCAAATAGAAGGCACGTGGACTCCTGAACCGCCTCCGGCAAGTCGTTTATCATTATGATAAACTGAAGGGGCCCTAAATTACTGCCCTGGCTGACGCCTGATCTTGTCCAGTACTCGCCTGAACGGCATCCGCCACAGTCGACATATTGACGCCTGTCTCTCATGTAACTGGCGAAAAAACTAAGCGTATGGGGCGTGCAGCCCATGCCAGCCAGCTTTGAGAGCAGTACGTCACCATCCACTGTATCGAAAGCCCTTCTAAAATCAAAATAGGCAACATCTACTTGTCCCCCTGCATCCACTGTTGGAACCAACTTCGTCATCAAATGCAGTAAGTTTCCCGTTGTCCCACGCCCCGGACGAAATCCGTACTGAGCATCAGACAATTGAGACCTCACCTGTGCATACAATGAGTGCTGTATAGCTGATTCGAACACCTTTGCCGGCGCAGACAGAAGGGCCACCGGTCTATAATCACTTGGCTCTGGACCTCCCCTCCCTTTCGGCACAGGCACTACTCTGGTGAGCTTCCATCTATCAGGATATGTCGCACTTGTAAGGCACACATTAAAAATGTGCAGTAGTGGGTTATTGTCGTATATTGTTACACACGTTCACGGGTTTGATTCCCGGCTAGACGGCATCTGCATGATGAAATTATATTTATATTAGACATTAGGTCTTTGTGGGCGTCATGGCACCTATGGTCTTTGTACGGGGTTATTTATTGCTATGAAAAATATATATTTAGCCTAAATAAATTGTAAATTTAATAAATATTGACACTTTAGTGTAAATTTCCCCTCACAGGCTTAATTTTCTTTATCAAGCAATTTTAAAATTATTTACTTAAATCAGAATTGAACTTAGTATACTTGGCATGGCTTTATATCGCATCTTACGCGATACGCGTCATACAAAGTTCGGCGCACTCACATGGACGACAGATGTCCAGTGTGGTACGCGGTGAGACTGGCGGATAGTTGGTAACAGTACGGAGTTTCCATGATCACCTTTCAATTGCTCATCATCAGACCCTGGATATATCTAAGTAATACTAATACTATTCAAACAAACCCAAACTCGATTAGGTTGTATCAATCAGTTGAAGACTTTCCGTGGCTTTCCAGCTACATTATCACACCCTGGATATCTAGGATCAAATATCGGGAAACAGGTCAAATTAAACTTACAATTTGATCCGACATTGCAAGTTAATTAATACGGTAGAAAATTGATGGAATCAAAAAGAAAAGGTACTTTTTAAGGTTAAAGAATCAGTTCTTTGTCCAAAGATCTTTTCCGACCCCAATGTCCCAAATGGACGTTTAGGGACATTACATCGGTACAAACAATTGGCTTTGAACGGACTTTAATTAAGTCCCGGTTCTCATTTGACGGCCACAATTATTTATCGCCACGAGGAACACCCTTACGATTTGAGTTTCAGAACTCAACCTTACCTTTTAATCGTCCAATTTAAGAGAAATCAGTGAATAAACGTTTAAAAAAGATTATTTGGAAATAAAAAATAGAATTGTTTTGAAAGTTAACAAATGCGTTGTAACAAGTAGCAATTTGTTAATGTCACAAATGCGTTGATACTCTCTGGTACTAAAATGATTCACACATTTTCACATTTAATTGGCTCGCATTTAAAAACTAACAAGGCTTTTTTTAGGAAACCTAGCATGCTGTTGATCTGATGGGTAGTGTCTACATTTACCCATTGACATCTGTAATCAACCTCAGATAAGATTAGATTCAGCACAGTTTTAATACTTCTGTTATAAGGCGTAGTATGCGTTTGTAGGTGTGGCGGTGGTGCATCATTCGAACTATAATACCTTCCTATACCTTTAAAACTATCACGCCACAAACGTACCAAATCGTGCAAATATTCCATTATTCGCACATTGCTCGAAACAGACGGCGAGGGTGATGCACCATTGCATAAAAAGCAATGGAGCGCTTTGTTGCGAATAGCTGAGTTTTGCAATAGAATAGAATATCTTGCGATTGTATTTATAAAATCCTAAACTAAAACAATGTACCCCTGAGAAATCAGCTGGCACGCCGCAGATTTATTGATACTTCTACCAGTAAATGGTTGAGAGTTAGAGAGCTAGAGTAAACTACTACAAATGAAAGACAAACTTTAAATTAATTAATGACAAAAACTTTTGAATAGCGATGGTCTTCGTTAAGCTGGTTAGATGGCTGATGATTGGATGGATGGGAAGGAATATAAAGGATTAAAAAATAAAAAAGCCTTATCTAAATCGCAATTTTGGCTCATTCATTCGTTCAACGGGTCAGGCAACAAGCACTTATTGCCTTGATTATGCAATTTAAACATGTAAATGTCATTAACTATAATGAACGCGATTTCGTCACAAAACGCGTGAAAACATGTGAAAAGACCCTTACGACATTTATGTGGACAAAACTGTACTCTTTTAATTCAAACTCTTCGATAAGAATTTACTAAATTACTGGAAAAGTCGATATTCAATGGAAAGAATAACAGTGTTCGAGTTATTGAACATCTCGAACCAATAAAAACTAATAAAAGTACGGTCACGTACGAAACGAAACGAAGCGAAGTATTCCGAATCAAAAAAAAAATACAAACCGATTTATCCATTTTTTATGTTAATTATATTTGTATGAGTACATTTTTCTGTTTCTACCGACTGGCTGGCTACATTTTCCCCGCTGCAGAATTTGAAATTCAAATTAAGAACAAATCCTGTTCCACGGTTATTCAAATTTATATTCGGTCGAGGACCAATGACGCGGAAATATGAGTGCGATCTTTCATTTTCTGGGCCAATTTACAATGATCACGCTTTTATACGCAATTATACTTTTCCCTTTGTACTGTTGCGAATAAATTAAAATTTAATGCGTGTGTTTTGTGGAATGGAGACGAATATATGAATACGTTATACTCGTAATATGGAAAGGTGAAGAACTGTACTTTCAATAGTAGATTTTTTATACGCGATCCTGTGCTATGAAAGGCACGTTATGTCGTCAGTCTCTGTTAATTATTCGAACCTTTCTTTATTAATCCGTATTGTAGCAGGTCGAAGAGACCTTTAAACCTTCAGTTGTTAGGAAAGACTAGGTCCCAGCAATGGGATTCAATAAGATCTTATCTAAGTCCTTACCAGTGGTTTTTATTTTATTTTTCATCGATAAGGAACTGCATCCAATCCAAGTACTTGAAAGTACAAGCGTTTAATTAGATTGGAGCGAAGCATCCCGTCCTTTGAGGACTTAATCAAGTCAATATAAGCAGGAACTTCGTAAGTCAGAACCACAGGAAATGCTGGCTTCCGAAGCAATATAAAATGCTTCTTTTTGTGTAATGGAGGCGGCAATGGCTACTGGTATCCGTTGACATCGGTTAACAAAGGAACTTCAATTAAGGCAGCTCCAAGCCATTATGTCTTTCTATCCGACTTAACCCTATAATACGTACTTTTCCGAGTTCATCCTTTTATCATATAAATAGTCCATTGTTCGTTCTTAAAAAAGATAAACTGGAGTAAAGTAATGACGTATGACAGGACGAAAATTTATGTAATTTGTGTAAAAAAACGGTTAATTGGTGCTTAAGTCCAATTAACAAAATGATTTAGTAATAACGGTATTTATCAAAGTTTACCTTAACACCTGTTGCTGATGATTGAAAGGTGGAACCAGTATGGTTTAAGGAGGTAGCACCGCCCACCAATAGGTGAAATATCACGTGTGTGTAGTTGTTGCGTTTCGGTGGAACTTTCAGGTAGACTGCATGATAGTTTTCTACTTTAACCTCATAAGATAAATGTTCGATGGCATTCCTAAAAGATTTAACGAATACTATTCAATAACAACGAAGAAATTACGATCGATCAAAGTGTCCTCCGAAACTCGGAAGAGCGCATGCATGTTTAGCAGTCATTCATCCAATTTCCGACATCGTTTGGAAGTTCCTAAATTTTTCCACCGGTTACATCCTACATAAGCCGCGACGATGCACTTAGTTCCAATCTTAACTTTTATTTTTATAAAAAAATACGTCTCACCGACAAGCCTTGAAGTAGTGAATGCGTCAAACCTATCCTTTGACAGAGTTAATTGCAAGCAAGTCAACTTAAGTGGGAAGCTCATTAAGTCGCAAGGGTACACCCACTAGAGGGGTTGTCTTGAAGAGTGTAACGGTTTTTTATGCAACACTACATAAAACAACGACCAAGCGTAAGTTGCTGCAAGTCGCGACTTCTTTGTGTTTTGTATGACTCTGGTACAGTACTCCTAAGGGCTCCTGTTGTCTTGGTGGTTTAGGCGACAATATCAGGTTTTAACGATTTTTCTTCTGTTTCGGAGAGATTTAATAAGACCTAAAAATCTTGAAAGTAGTTTTGGATTTGGTTCTGACAAATCTTTGGTTGTCTAATTTAATGAATATTACACAATTTATACCGATAGTGATTCATTATGTAGTAAAAGTGAGACATTAGCATGCTGTCCATCTAATTTTGCTTGGTCAATGTCGATATGAAAATGTGCACGTTTATGTCTAAACAATCTTGTTATTATGTAGAAACAGAGAGTGGTCTACCTTCGGATGCTTACCTTAAGAAATAACGAAGCCCATTAAAAACCGCAAGTACTTAACTACTTAGAATAAAAAGAAAACATTATCTTCCCAGCTTCATCGACTATAAGTATTTCTCCAACTTAAAGAACACTATTTCAGGGCAAACCGGTCAACGGAGGACACTAAGCTGTAAAGAGGTTTATTTACGCGACTTTTTCTCTTCGCGCCCCGAAACATGGTTACGTAAGGAATGTTTTTGCATGTTTCGACACGATTGAGCTGGTTTATCGAGCGTGTAGCAGCTGATACGGGCAGATGGTGTGCGACCAAAGTTTTGTTAACTAAATGGAACTGCATCCCTGGGGAAATATGAGCTTACCGGTCTTAGATAGATTTTACGGGTCTCAAATAACAAAAGGGTATGCCACCTGAGGTTGCTATGGATTTTTCACGGTATTCAATTCGTTTTGCGATGTATGCGTTATCTAGCGGATTTTGCTTATCCACCTCTTGTAATAACGACACATCAAATAGCTTGTAATAGCATAATTCGCTATATATCTATTTTTCTAATATATACTATTGCTGAAAATAGCTCAACTTTTTCCTTAAGAAATGTATTCACTCTAGAACTTCATTCGAGGACAAACCTATACCTATATATTTTTTGTATATGCAATTTTACAATTTCCAATTTAAAAAAAAAATACAATTTATAAAATTTACAATTTCCCGGCTGTAATAACGTAGAACAATGAACCAAGTTGCTGCGAACTTTGCAATCATTAAGGTGTTCAGGAAAAATGAGTATGCAAACAGCGGAAGTAAAAAATTATGCTTCAGTACTTAGTACTACTTGCGACTTTCCTCGACATCGGTTGCTCTAGCAAAATACCTTCTAAAATGATACGCACAAGATTAGTTAAAAAATAACATGTTTCTATCATGTTTTCAGATTTTTTATGTTTTTCATCTCAGAATTTGACTCCAGTCCATTAAAGCCTGTTTTCCTGTCACATACTTTTGCCAGGTATCTTCTTTACAAACAATAATTAACTTGAATAATTACTGCTATATTAGTAGCTTCATATTAGGGTTATTATTATGCCGTGAGTGTCATAGAAACATAATGACGTAAATAATTACGACTAAAAATCATCATTTAGATTTCTGGCCGGCCAGAGACCAGACCTTTGTCACATATTTTTGTGAATATTATGAACTAGTCTTTGCCCGCGGCTTCGCCCGCGTTTAAAAAAAAATATAACATACTAACATACATAAAACTGAAAATTCCTACCTTCTACTTTGCTAAAGATCATCACTTGATCAAATGCATAGTTTACGATTCAATCCTTACTAATATCGATTAAAATAATGGATGTTTTGGGTCCAAAAGATCGATTCTTCGATTAATCGATCTTAGATCGCCATCCCTAGTTCCCGGGGGATTTCTGAGATAAAAACTATCCTATATCCTTTCTCGGATCTCAGACTATCTTTGTACAAAATTTCATTAAAATCGGTTGAGTGGTTTAGGCTTGAAGAAGAGACAAGCAGACAGACAGACAGAGTTACTTTCGGATTTATAATATTAGTAAGGAAGACTCTTAGACACATTTTCTTGCGAGGTTTTTCTTTCCTAACACATCATACCTATATAGTAGTACTGTCACCGATTTCTACGTTACAACAACAATAATATAATCCTGTAATGTGATACTTCTTCGATACGGTAGTAACTTCTTCTGAAGCATTTGATTTTGTGATCATCGAAACTGTGTCAAATTGACCATTTATTCAGTTGGTAATGATTGGCAGCTTAAAAACCTAAATTGGAATAAAAAATCAAAGGACATATTTATATAAAAGAAAAGTTTACTTTCTTTTCTTTCTTTCATTGAGATGAAGAAAATAAAAAAAATGCTTAATATAAAGCGTACAAAAAATTTTAGGCATTCTACAGCATCATAAACAGACAAAGACCGTCAGACATACATTGCATTACATAAAGCAAGATAACCCTTTTGTGATGGACCGGCATCCCGGCATGCAAATTACGGGGTCTTTTAAAATAATACGGTCGAGGGTGGTTAATGACATTTTTAGAGTTACTCTGCAAGTTTGTCGTTCGTGATGCGCCATGCGAGGGGTTGATTATGTTACTAGGATTCTTTGAAATATTAAAATTTAAATTGAAATTTATATTTTCATCCTTATTTTTTTACTTTATTATTTTTCATGGATGGATGTTTTTGTTAGTGGGTTGTTCTGGAAACATGTAAGCCTTTTTGTTGCTATTTTTGAATATATATATGCTTCTCGAAAATGTGGGAGAAATTATCAAATTACATTTTCCTCTCTTTTTATATTTTTAAGCAGGGAAGTGTTTATTTTCAAATATGTTTGCGGTCGATGGTCTTTTAAAAACTTTTTTTTTCAAAAACCAAATAGCAAAAATGTGACATAAAATCATATTTTTTAATATAATTTTTTAATATAATTATATATAAATATAAAAAAAATATAAATTTTTTAATATAATTAGATTCAATAACAATAACATATTATTATACTATGCGGGTTCGGCTGGATCTACTAACATTTTCCCTAATGAAGCACGGCGTGGGAAAATGTTTTTTTCTATTTAGACTTAGAATGTTATGTACGAGTTGGTACTTTTTATAGCTTTGTTTTTTTTTTGTAAAGAATATAAATGTGTATCTAAGAAAAATGGCCAAAAGCTACAAATCAGTGGCAAGATGCATTCGCTACTCGTTCAGTTGGAGCTGTAATTGATCAGTTCAGTTATTGAAAGCCGCTCCAATTTCCACGCTGACTGCTTTCAGCTGGGCGCTCTCATGTATGTAGGTGTTTGGTATTTTTGTGAGATTTTTTGAAAATGTGTATAAGTTTGTGTCTCTTGTTGAATAACATCGTAGTATCCCAATTTGATACGGTACTAAGACTCAAATCTTTTCAACACGTATGTAAGTTTGTATATTTGCTTGCATATCAAGGAACATGGTGTAATGTTGCTTAGTTGTAACTGTTTGTTTTATTTTTGGGAGGGACGTCTGGGGGCATTTTATTATGTGATGGCGATTATAGGAATTCAATCACGAAGGTACATTAAAATATTTACTCAAAAATATTGTGAACATATTTTTTGTGTCATATTTATGAACAAGAAACATTTCTTTAAATAAACAAACAAAGCAAATATTAGTATTAGTAAATACGTAAATATGTAAGTTATAGGAGCTGGGCGTCGAGGAAAGAATTGCAGTCTATTTCACGAACGAATTAACCCTTTACACCCGAGATGATATGAGCGTGAGTTTCACTTTAAAAAAATTCCCATGTGATAGCTTCTTATTTTTCGAAACGCAACCGATGCCGATCGATCGTGAGGAGAGTATCGCACGTGCTACCGGCTAAGTGAGCGGGGTGCAGGCGGTCAGTTGTGCTAGGGACTCGTCCAAAGATGGCAGATTTTTTCGACCCGCGCACTGTCACAGGTATATAATTATTTTTGGTATTAAATGTTTAGTATATATTATTAATTATAGCTAATTTGAAAGCTAAAAGAACACTAAATACGTGGAATTTAGTAGTTTATTCGATTAACTTGCAATTTAGATACAATTAGGTTGCAAATTTCAACTGTTACGATCGTGTGCCTACGGTTGTTGGTGCAGAATAACGTTTGATGAAAATGCTTTTATTGCTATTACCAGTTATGTGTAAGTTTCGTCAATTTCAATTTTGTTTGTTTCAATTTTAGGGGTACATTTAAATAACGATCAGATTTTGCCAGTGCGGGGTGAGGAGAAATGTATCGGACATTGAAGATCTTCATGAAAGTGAAGAGCTTCAACCAAATAGATTAGAAGAGTTTCAATTTGAAGAATTGTGCCCTGAAACCGATCCAGAAGCACATGCAGACCCTCAAATAGAAACTGACCTAGAATTGGATCTGGAACTTGAGCCTGAACCTCAACCATCTACTTTAAAATCATCCCTAGAAATTTCTCGCCGCCGAGCATCTTCACGTCCAACACATCGAAAAATAGCTTGGAAAAGAATACGTTTTCTGTCTTGAAAAGGTCTACACATCCCTACCAACATCTCCAGTAAAGTTTCCAAAGAAATATTTTTCTTAATATTTTGATTATGAGGCTCTTGACATGTAACCAGATGCACAAATTTATGTTATCTAAGAAGAACCGGTCGAAAACTTAATTTAATTGCAATAGATATGGCTAAAGTTTTCTCCATCTGCATTATCATTGAATGTATTCCCTAGCCAAGAATATCTACGCCTTGGAGACCTGGATTTAAGACGGAGGCAATAACGGAAGAAACAAGAATGTTGATTTTCATAGAATTACATAGTTTAGGTTTCATTGCCAAGACAGATTTTTTATAAAGACTAATGAAAATAAAGACAGTGATGTTAAATATCTCCAAATTGTTTTAATTTTCTAATATTTTTTGATAAAAAACTATTTTTTTTTGCAATTTTCACGATCGTGAGTGTGACAGTTCCCACCGGAGACTCACGATCGACGATCGTGCGGGTCGATTTCTGGATTACGTATAAACTCTGGATTTTTTTTCGTATTTTTTGTGGATCCCTTAAGCTATATAAAAAGCCGTAATAAACGTTTTGAACCGAAAATTGCGAAAAAAAATCTTCGGGTGTAAAGGGTTAATACGTTTATTTTATACAACACAAATTTTACACAACTCTTAACAATAAAAATATATGATGTGATAGGTAGAGTCACTTTCCGCGATGGAGGTGAACTGTTCCCATGGCGGACGGCCACTTGCACGTGGGACGCGCCTCGTCAGCGTGAAACGTTCCGCGAAGACACGATGCAGCGCAAGCACGATGCAGCGTGAGAACGGTGTAGGCCTGGCGCGATGCAGCCTTAACGTGTAGGGCTGTCCCTTACACGTAACGCGTATAAAAATATTAGTAAAAACGGAAATTAATGACTCGTTAATAACGTAATGTGTTGTTAAAGAAAACTTTAATATTAGGTACGAGTACATATATTATCTATCAGTTACCTACCACCACGCTACCGGGCGGACGTCGAGCAGCCATCGAAACTTTAATTAAAGCGAAACGAATAAGGTGTAATATTTCTCACCCGCGATATCGCCCCCGAACACTTGCACCGAATAAAGATATTATATCGCACTCACATTTAGAAATAAAATGAGAAATTTATTACAGAAACACTCATAAATAGATGTTTGTTTTTTGTAATCGAATAATGCATAGCCCCGTGGGTTGTGTATGGGTTTTCTGCAATGTTAAGCAACATCAGCCTTGAGTGTGAGTTGGATGGGGAGATATTTTCATGTGCGAATTTAATAGTCACTTTTGAAAATTATATATTAGAAATGTAAGGAAACAGTATTTATACAAAATTTAAATTAACATAAATATTACAGGGCATTAGTACAGTATTTTCATGTGCGAATTTAATAGTCACTTTTGAAAATTATATATTAGAAATGTAAGGAAACAGTATTTATACAAAATTTAAATTAACATAAATATTACAGGGCATTAGTACAGATACACAAAATTCCTATCAAACAGATAAACAAAACTCCATCAAGGAAGGAAGGTATAGACCAAAATTTCTTCGAAATATAGAGCTTTGGAGTAAGTTTAGGAACCGGCGACAAGTGTCGAATAGCTCGCGTAAGCTGCCGGATCTGTGAGCTTTAACGCTGTTACACGAGAGCTTTCCGAGGCTTCACGCGGAACTCTATTTAACACGGAAATCTGAAGCTCATGTTGTGATAGTTTTAATATCTGAGACATTCGGAAGTAGCGGGCATCTAAATATATATTCGTGTTTATCTATTTATTGAATTATTTTACTTGTAATAGTATTTTAGTTTTTAAAGTACAGCGTTGTGGTTACTAGAAGGGTTAGTATTTTTTAATGGTTGTAGAATTTTGACAAATACCTCTACCTCCATATATACCTAATCTGCCTTATAACAGCAGTGCAGCGCTGCTGGTTTGAATGATCAGGTAAGCACAAGACATGCTATATTCGTTCTCAGAGATTTACAACGGATCTGTGAGCTTTAACGCTGTTACACGAGAGCTTTCCGAGGCTTCACGCGGAACTCTGGTTAACACGGAAATCTGAAGCTCATGTTGTGATAGTTTTAATATCCGAGACATACGGTTGTAACGGGCATCTGAAAATCTATTCAAGTTTATTTATTTAATTTACTTTCTCTATCTTTGTTATCTTTAAGGACTTGAGTTTTAAAAGCACATCGTTATGGTTACTAGAAGGATCATTTTTTGTTTTTATTTGAATGGAGATAGAAATCTGAAATGTACGTTACTAATACTGTTCAACTAGAACTGGTCGAAATACTGATTATAAAAAGTAAATTCAAAATGTTGACACATTATACATACATTCGGTATTCTGAATTCGTCACGGGCCGTACATTGTATTATATGTTATTACGGAAGTCCTGAGGGCCTATTCGGGAGTGTGTGTGCATTTGTGCAACAAGGACGACCCGTCGGCGATGGGAGCTGCGCACCACTCAGCGGTATTTACACATTTATTCACTTACAGTTTACACTATCGTCACTAGCGCACAAGGATTCCAAATTATATTTCGGATCAAACCAACGAGCTAAAACTCATACAAATACTATACTTAATCTTCCTTATATCATGCCGTAATAATGTCATGCTGCTACTTGTGGTTTGAAGTAAGGCAATGACGAGAGGCATGCCATCTTAGTCCTTGGGGATTAACAACGTATCTGTGACCGACCTTAAGGCCTATAGGATTCCAATTATGTTTAGACTTGATTACAGGTATCCGTAATGACTATGACCACTTACCATCAAGTGCACGCTCGTTTGCTATTTCTATACTTAAAAAATATATAAATAAAAATACTTCACATCATCAAATAATTCACTTATATTTCTCGATCACTAATAAGAACTAGATACACAATCCCATACAAAAATGAACTTAAAAAGTGGCGTCAAATTGACGCTAAAAAAAAAGAAAAAAAAAATTGACGACCGTGGTTTGTCACTTGGACAAGGAATTAGTGGAGACGAACTGTCATTACTTTTAATATTTTTATTAGGTCGAAGTAATTAATTTTAATGAACATAATAATAATTTATCAATGAAAGTAAGTAATATGCAGTCACAATTTATTATAATAAAAATATAATAAGTTTAAAATTAAAATATAACCAAATACAAGTAATTTAATTAAAAAATCAACAAGCTGTTTACGCCGTTATCGAACGAAATATATTGCCCACGACTAAATAAATATGTAGTAAACCAACATTTATTTCAATTATTTTTACCTGACTGCCAAGGAAGGGTTATGTTTTTCGCGCGTATCTTGCATGTTTGTCTTTATTTATTTGATCGGATCTAACAAACGGCTGGATGAATGTCGACAATTAAGGTGTCATTATATTCGTCTCAATGACCCGAGTGTCCTTAGATAGGTGTTAGAAAAAAAAATCAAGATGGCGGATTTTTGGCGTGAAATAGTAATATTTCAAAAAAAGTTAACCGAACCTATCGAGTATGATATCAAATGAAAGGAAATTAAACGGAGATTATAAAAACATATAATTTGTATATATATAAAATAGCAAGGAGACTGACTGATTGACTGACTAAATGATTTTTTCATTTTTCAGAAATCAACGTACAGCCAAAACCGCTTAATTTAGAGTTCTGAAATTTTGCACATGGGTTCGCTATATAGCGTAAATAAGTACTAAGAAAGGCCTTTTGGAAATTCTACCCCTAAAAGGGTAAAACAGGGGATGACAGTTTTTTTTCAAATCCTTTAATTTTGAAGCAACTACTGTAAAATTTAGTATTTGGCTTTCTGGATAGAAATAAAGACACACCTATTTATCCCTTTCCGAAAAATCAACCCCATAGAGGGCAAAATAAGGGTTAAAAGTTAATTTGAACAACCGTCAATTTTGACGCAAACACTATGAAATTTTGTATCTGGCTTGTTGGATAAAAATAATGAAATTCTACCCCTAACGATATAAAAAAATTACTAGAACTTTGAATTACTGAAGTTAGATATTCTATAAATCGTAAATGGTGGATGTTTTTCCGAAATAGTAACACGTTTTAAAAAAAGTTAACCAAAACTATGGAGTGGGGTATCAAAATAAAGGAAATTAAAAGGTGATTACACACATATTATATGATATATACATGTGTATAACACATCGAGGTGACTGTCTGACTAAATGCGTAAGTTGCTGCGCCAGACACCAACGTAAAGGGAAACCGCGGATCTTTAGCGTGCTGGAATTTTACACATAGGTTCTTTATATAGCGTAAATGAGCCCTACGAAGATAAAATAGGATAATATTGTTTGAACATCTTTTGTTTTTGAAGCAGATACCTATTATAAAACTTTTTTTTGGCTTTCTTGCTAAAAAATGATGAAACGCCTATTTCACTGTTTTTGAAAATTCTACTTCAGCCTTTATAGTGCAGTCGGGTTTTTGATTATTTTAATTAAATTACTTGTTTACATTGTAGTGACAGAAATCCGTTGTATATTTCTTCTTAAATTTAGAGTTTTTTCCAACACTTATCTAAGGACATTTGGATATTTGAGACGAATATAATGACACCTTAACTGTCGAAATTCACCCAGCCGTATGTTAGATCCAAGGGAATAAAATGCAGTGCAGCTAAAGTCCGCTTATAAAGATACATACAAGATACGTGCAAAAAACATAACCCTTCCTTGGCAGTCGAGTAAAAATAAAAATATGGAATCAACAGGATGCCATTAATTCCCTTGAATAAAGTGAGTTTATTGGAAAACAGTCTTTTCGATGGATTTTTATTTTTTTCCGTATCTTTTTTGGCTATGTTAAGCAATCTTATTTTAGTGTATCTTTCGACAATAGACTTTATTATAATAATTCTATGACTATTTGTCGCGGCAGTTGGATGAAAAGACATCATAAAATATATTAAATAATAATTTACTTAATAATTTAATTTCACTCATTTACTATTTACTCATTGCCTATGTTTAATTATTATACAAAACAAATATTTTTATATAACAAAAAAAAGAAAAAATAATAATTAAATTAAAGAAAAAAATATAAAACAATAGCGTCTCCATTCAAGTTAGAACAGAGTCACCATGTAACCCGAACAAATCAAGTGGGCTTGCAATAGTAAGAATTGTACGTTTAGTACGTTTTGTTCAGACTTTACAATTTAAATGGTTTATACATTCTGTTGATTTTTGTTGATAATTTTTAAAACTTAAAAATAAATTATTTACGAACGAAATAGTATAACGAAATTATAAATACTGATAATTGAGTGATAGCAATTACCTACTTATAATAATAATACTTACCGAAAATACGATATTCCATCATTTGTTAGCGTACTAGATGTGTGATTTTTGCAGTTTTGAACGAGCACTGAGGCATGTTTATTCTCCGAACGTTCAAACACTACTAACCTAAAAGCGCACCCAAATGTCTATTTGGGTGCTCTTTTCGTCGCGCCATTTTTTTTGTCGCTGATTGTGTATCTAGTTCTTATTAGTGATCGAAGCTTATATTACATAAAAAAAAATATATAGTATTTTTATAACTCGCAAAAAGTGAATATTAAAAGTGTTGTAAAACATATGTACCGCAACGCAATAGCCCTTCAAATCTAGCGTGCGAGCTCTCGCCGTCAAGTGTGTGCGAACACAGCAACGAGTGTTGCTTCTAACAACTTTGCCGCGCGACACTTTGAATTTTTTATGTATATTTTAAAACGACTACGCAGTGCGGCCACAATTTTGCGGCGGCAAAAAAAAAACATATATACGGTCGAATTGAGAAACCTCCCCCTTTTTTAAGTCGGTTAAAAAGAGCATGCATGATGGACCCTTTTAATCAACCCCATATATGATTCCTAAGGTTGGTCACAGATACGTTGCTACCCATAAGGACTAAGTTGGAATGCTTTGGGTAAGTAATTTTCTCTTACCATAATCTTTAAATTAGAACACAACAGAGCTAAACACTTTCTACTAAGACGTAGTAACAGGTGTGAAATAAGCTTTCATACCAATTTAAAACCCTTTTAAGGTAATAATTGTCTTTTTTAGAAATCTTAAACTAATTAAAGTATTGTTCAGCAAAATAATATTAAAAATCTTAAATGATATTTTACATCAATTTGTTTTAGTATTTTGTTTCAAACAAAGGCCAATTTAATTAAAACCTTATCAGATAACATACCCCGTTTAATAAAATGTATTTCATAATCAATCTAAATTTAACCTTCACAGATAAAATGAACCATACATCCTTAACTTTACAAATATTACTCCAACATTCCAGACACGCTTAACCTTTAATCAAGTTTCCATATTACATATTCCAATTCATTAAACCCATTCCCATTACATTTTAATATAACCTTCGGGAAGGCCAAACCCAGATCCTAAGCCCTATATATTGCCCTAATAGCACAGAGCATCCCTTATTTATCTTTGTTGCCTAGGAACGACCCTTCTATTTTTCTAAAGGACAGCATTAGGCCGATCTGATTGTATATCGGTGCTCTGACGGATGTTTGACCTCTAGAGATCTGTAGGACTAGGAATAGATTCCGGGAACTTTAATAATAATAAAGGATAGATGGAGATGAAATAAAATATGAAGAAAGTAAAATATAATGTCGGAGATGATTCTCAAGTTTGATTTTCTGGGCAAGTAAATTATAGGCAGCGGAGATAGACAAATTTAACTTAAGTATAAAATGAGTGTTTTAAGTAAGTAAGTGTTAAAAGACTTAAGTCTGAAAAAATATTGTGCACGGGGATAAATGTAGGGACTGTAGAGGTATGACGCAGAAATAACCACTGCCACACATCTGTAACGTCGACACTCCTGAGGACTGGGATGTTCACGTCGTATGTAAGCCGGTTCCTACATACTCGTAGTTCCAATGAAATTATCTAGAAATAAGTGCTGCAGTGTACCTTCCTGACCGATTATACTGGTTCTACCATCTTTATATAATATATAGCAGTTGTAGCTTATGAATAGGAAAAGGTCAGTTTTAGATTTCTATCATCTTCCAAAATATTAATTACTTAAAGTAAAACCGCAATCTGAATTCGGGCGAAGAACAATCAATCGCTCAAGAAGTGATACGCTTACTTAGAATGTCGTCCGTATAAATCTCTCGGTTGGACCGTTATAAATTTTTCGGTCAAGAAATTGGTGGGTCTCGTGATATACGGGGCTCGTCACGGGGCACCTACACGGTATGGAGCGGATTTATGGGGCGCAATATATCGGTTGATGAAATTGTTGCGGTCGTGTACTTTGTGCGGAATTTTGGAATACCTGTTACCTAAATAAGTAGGATGGTTTCGTATTTTCTTATTTATTGGTATCAAAATAAGTATCTATATGTGTTTTTAAAATATTCAATATAGATTTTTACACGTTTATACGTAGTTCAATTTAGATAATGGCTTAAAATAATTTTCATTATTTATAATTACTTTTCATGCTCAATAACGTTTTGTTATATGTAGTAATAATACATATGTTATGTTATACATTTTTCGGTTAAGAAATTGGTGGGTCCCGTGATATACGGGGCTCGTCACGGGGCACCTACATGGTATGGAGCGGATTTAAGGGGCGCAATATATCGGCTGATGAAATTGTTGCGTTCGTGTACTTTTGCGGAATTTTGGAATACTTGTTGCCTAATAAGTAGGATGTTTTGTTGATTGATGTCAAAAAGCACTTGAAACATAAATATGGGTTTCAAAAATTTATCTTTTCGTTTTATCCAGAAAAAAAATTGTATTTTCTAAATACTTTACCTATTTTAAGTTAACGTTACCTTTATGCAAATGAATACAGTCTCATTTGATTTGCAAACGGTTTATCTATTTTATTTTACACATACACTGTTGTAAGTACGATCATTTATAGCATACTCCACCACGTAGGAAAACATTCCATACAAGATATTTTCTAAATTTGAAATAGGTGCGCAATAACTTAGTGCTGAAATATATAACCAGTGAACAAAGTTTATCTTGTAATAGTGTGGTGCAAGTGGAAATTAAGTAGCGATTTTAATAAGAAAAGTAAAAAAATTAGGCTTAAAAACTTCTATCAAATATGCACCCATTTTTTATTGATTCGAAATTATGAAGTTAAATGTAAGGATGTACTCATGTTTGATACATGATAATTTTTAATACTTTGAGAAACAATTTTATGTCATTTTTGAGACATTGTTTCTTTTGTTAACTTTTTAATTGTTTTATTTACTTGTCAAAATAACAAACGTTTACGTAAAGCTTAATAATCTAGAATGTATTCTGCTATATAAAATTATGATTGTACACTTTCATGATTTCGAATTTAGTTCTCATGAGTTGAGGTCGTACACTACTTCAGTAAAAAAGTAATATAACGCTTTTTATTTGAGCTTTAGTACCTACAAAACAGTCAATTACAGATAAAATAGAGTTGGAATTTATTTGTTGTTGATTTTATTTTAAAAAATTGTTCATAAAACTTAATATCTTGTAACTTGCACCACACACCACTTCGCTTCCCGAGTTCCACAGCTATTTGCATACAAATTGCCCTCCACTCACTTGCGCCGACTCTTCGCCGATCAAACCGACTCCGATTATAAAACATCGATTATGCATCCCTATTAATAGCTTTTTAGTCACCGCCCCTAGAGCAAATCGGATTGAATCCAATAGAATCGGAATGGAATTGGATTGACTCTATTATTATCCAATTTACCTAAAATTTGCACTATTATGATGCGGGAATCTTAGCGAAGCGTAGCAATTGTTATGGGATTAGATTTTATATGAATTTAATATATAGGACGAAAAGCCTATATATTAAATTCATATAAAATCTAATCTAAGATTACACCATTTCATTTATTTTTAATATTTGTTTTGACAGTAAATTTAAAAATACAGGCATTACAGAAATGTAAAGCCTAACATTTAACCTTTTACGGTTTAATAGATAATTTGAAAAACGTTGAAAAATACCTGTGTTTTGTATTTGTTATTACAACGACTGTAGTAAAAAACCTCTATTAAAAATTAAGTAAATATCTTATCAGTCTAAGAGATAGCCCTGATTAGACAGACAGACAGGCAGCGGAGATTTAGTAACTGGATCCAGTCATTACCCTTTAGGAACGGAACCCTAAAACACATTGGATTACATATTTCTTGAACTAAGTTATACCCAAATTTAAAACTATGTTCGTAGCATATGCACTTGTATTGAAATCGTAGCAGGTGTGATAGTCGTCACGTTGTAGCATTGGAATGTAAGAATTGGAGCGTAGCTGTAGCTCATATTCGTAGCGCTCGTAGCAGATTTGACAATAAAATTCGAACAATTCAAATCTTGGTGGGCGACCTCCTTACAATGTATCGAAATATATGATGCGTTTTTAAGTGAAAAATACTAACCGTATTATATTAGAAGCTAATGAAAGTCGTGGTAGTAGTTGAAGCGTAGCTCTCGTAGCTCAGTTTCGTAGCATCTTTAAGTGTGCGTAAGTGACTAAGGTGATTGATTTAACTAATCTTAATATGAAATATTGAAAATTAGTTGAAAATAAAAAAGTATGTTTAAATTAAATTAACACAAAAAAATTTACTGAAGTAAATAAATACAGAAAACAGTTACTTGAAACAAAGCATTCACGTTATTTTTTTAAAAATAAAGCACTGAATACTACAGTTCATTTTAACAGTTGGCCATCGAATATAACTACGTAAAATAAACTGGTCACAATAATTACCTAGAATGGTCGCAGTGAATGCTACTCAACACTAATATCAAATTATCTGTAGAATTAAACTATGCTGCCACGATAATAAAAATAGCCTGTTTACTCCTTTAAAACACTTCCACGTGATATCACGTAAAATGCAGGATAAACTGCAGTTTTAAATTCATACAAAGAAGTTAAGTCAGTTATCTTAACTTCAGATAAACCTTTTTCATTTTTGCCCAAAATGTGACAAGCGTTATCTCCCACTCGCTCCAATAAACAGTGGAGATGACGTCATAATCTCCGTATCATTCAGCCGCTATCTCGGAACGATAAATGTTATTGTGCGCTATATACTTCAGTTTTATTTTTGAAGGAATTCTCTACTAACATGTTAACTCATTTTGCGTAAAATATCAACTGTTTTAATGTTTTTGACGACTAGTTGTTGGATATAAGGATTTTATTATTGAAAACTGATTGTTTAAGGTAATTTTTAGATGGTATTTAATTGTGTTATATACGCAAAAAATATATTTACTGTTAATTATAATAATATATACAATTTATACAGGTTCATAGTTATAACATAAAACATAAAACTAAAAGAACATCTAACAAAACTAAACTACAATTTTGAAATTAAAAATAAGGCTACTAAAAATGTTTGTTTCTATTAAACTTTATTTTTTTTTAAGGTGTATAATGAGCGAAGGTTGGATAAAACGAGGATTTTAACTTACTCGACTTACGTCCGTTATTAAAAATCAATCTATTATATGTTTTGCTAACCAATGATCGATATTTGACAATTTTTGTGAAATCTTTGTAAGGAAAATTCTGTGTATAATTAGATAAGTTGAGTGATAATATCGGGCGTAAATATTTTAGTTAATATTAGAGTTAATGCTCAAGTCGATCATATTCCGTTACAGTGTAAATAAATGTGAACAAATAAAAATCCACATAACCTCTTCCCCTTCCCCCATCAAGCACAGTTACAGACTTGACGCAACCCGCGTTATCTACTCCGCCCCGAGCACGATGACGTCATAATCCACGACACGTGTCTGCGGTGCGTCATTGTTTGCCAACTTCTTCATCTATCAACGGTTAGCGCCTCAGGGCATGTGTGAGTTCAATGTGCTCTTGTGTTTTGTGACAATATTTTAATTATTGTCCCTGTGTCAACTGATTGGTTTGGTTGCAATTCTTTTACCCGTAGGGATATTTTTACATAGCCCGCTGTAAGTATATTTCATGGTGGTGGGTGGTGTGGGTTAGTGAGCAATCCATATTGAATATACTCAATCCGCCCATGGCCTCGAATGACAATACACATCTTATAGTAAAATAAAATTTTGTCTGACATGACACGTGCCTGACACACCCTTTGTAGACGCAAACAAACTTGAAAACACTCGCGAAACCTTTAAGTTGTACAAAATTGTTCATTTAAATTATTTAGGTAATTAGCCTCTGACAAGTTGGAGCCTCAAGCCTTCATTACGTAAGTTGCAACTCGTGAAGTTGCGCAGCGCTCCGAGGCTTATCTTGTGAGCATCTGAGGAAAAAGATAAATAAGGTTTAGCTTATGTATTTTGGTAATTAACTTAATATAACGCTTATAACTCGTGGTCGAAACTTGGTATCTCAAACGGGGGATCGAAACTCGAATCCCAAACCTGATTTTTTTTTAAATAAGAGTGTTACAATTTAATTTTCAACTGCTATAGTGGCAGAAAACTTCGTAGATAATCTACAAGTCTGAGAATCCAAAAAAGTAAAAGATATGAGTGAAGTCGACCACTTGGCCAGCGTGGTGAACTATGGCCTAAGCCTCTCCCACTCTACGAGATGACCGATTGACGATGATGTGTTTAACTTAGTTCATATATGTATTATACCATTATTCTTAATTCTTAAGGTGGTAGAACCCTTTGTGGTTCGACTCCGGCGGCACCACCGCTACACCTATTTCTTCCTAATAACAGCAGTGTTAGGTGCTGCTGTGTTCTGGTTCAAAGGGTGTGGTAAGGGAGACATACTTTTCCGAGGCGTTCCAGCTTAGTCCTCAAGGGTAGCGGCGCATCTGTGTCTAATCCTATCCGGGGTTGATTACAGAAGTCCATGGGCGGCAGTAGCCACTTATCATCAGGTGGATCCCATGCTCGTCTGCTACTCCTATATTATAAAAAAAATCTATCCTATGTTTTGTAAAGGGTTGAGTTAATATCCTATCAGAAGGCTACAACAAAGTAACTAACATGAAACTTAATCGAACTACCCTTGACTAACTTAGCATAAGTCGAATGACGTTCTCACGTATGAAGGCATTAAGTTGCCAGTTTACACGGCCAAGAAATTAATATACATGCAGTACGACGTAAAATGAATACAGTGCCGGCATGCAAGCATTAACATAATGTAGGTGCATATACCACTGTCTAGCTGAACATTTTCAGTTACGGACCAGTAATAAACAGCTTCATATTAATTATGGAGCAAATAATACAATGCTCCATTTAACTGGAGCAAAGTGCGCATATTGCACTATTTGAATTGAATTTCCTCTACAGCATCGTAGTAAACTGGTCCAGTTAAGTTCTGTATTAGTGGCGAATGCAGGCGGAAGAAATGCAAGTCGTAGGTAACTACAAGGCCCTATTTGCAGGAGGGCAGAAGAGACTACTCCTCCGGGGCCTGTAAAAGATAGGACGGTTCATAATAGAACAAAAAAAATTATCTTTGGCTCGAAAAATAATTAGAGGTCTACGCTTCTTGCTTTCTAGGTCCTTCGTCCCCAAATACAGCCCAGCATTTCTCGTAAGTTTTTTGCGTATTAGCCTCTCATTACTGTAACTGCTCGGTTACAGTTACAGCTCCTCAATCAGTACCCAGCCTTATAATATCTACGCTATCGTTGCAGGAAATACGGTCATAGATGCGTTGCTACCTCTAAAAATTAAGTTGGAATGCCTCATATAAGAGTCTGTCCGTAACTGTATTTAAACCACAATACAACAACGCTTAACGTTGCTGTTATTAGGCAAAACTGGTGGGGCGGTGGTGCTATGAGATACGATCCACATAGTGTTTTACTGTACGTCCTAAAAATACACGTCCAGTTTTATCATTTTTAAATAACATGCACGTTTATACCTGTACACAAAATTTATTTTACGAAAAAGAGCACTGGATAAAAAAATAAAATCTACGTTTACAGAGTATACTTCGTTCAATGGGGTGCGTGAAAATATTTTTTTTCGCTCCATTGTACCAGTAATTCACTCGTTTGTCGCACTTAAAAACATGAACGTTTTCAGCGAGGCACCAAAATTGTGCCTCGAATTTAGTAAGCCGTTATTGGAAATGCTCAACGCATTCGTGATCGCCATGTTTATTTAAATAACAAGTTTATAAATACGGATCAGTGTAGTTTGTTTTTATACAACAAATAAATAACAATCAAGCGTTCTATTTGCCTCGCACTAGGATTTGACAGGTGCGAATGCAACAGAAATAGCCAGAAATATTAACTAATTATTTTGTTTAAGTCGTGATCGAACCAGAACCTTCTAAGCATTGGACGAGATTAATAGACCACTATGCCAAACAGACATAATAACATACTTATAACTACAATACAATGCAATAATCACTGAATTATGACACTATTACTAATCCATTATGAAAATATGGAACGATATAACTAAATTAAAACACGATTAAATAATACAATTAACTAAAAACAACAATTTTCAAATCACGTTTCATAACTTAATTCGCGACGCCTAAACACGAGGCGGAGTTAAATATTTTCACAGCATACCACGGCGTCGAGGGTAATGCTTCCTTGAATACACTTTGCGCTGGCAGCCTGGGGCCTAATGATCCATTTGCCCGTTTTAATGAGCAAGAGACGCACAATGGTCGCTCGTTATACCAACAATGGGGACTCCATCACGTGGAGTCTGTATCAATTGGGGCGCAACTGTTACCTTTCGCATTCGCTCCGAATGTAACGACGGATCATATTGTCAATGCATTTTCGTGTATTCCTTTCAGGAAGCGAGTTCTATATAAAATTCTGGAATATTTTTCCTTCAGTACGCTTATATCAGGTGCGATGTAATAAATGCAAAATTTTCTCCTTTCCCGTTATATGTAATAGTTGTTATAATTATTTTATTTCAAAAGTTGAATTTAGGAAAAAAATGTTTATGAAGGACTAATTTGCAAGGTGTATTTTTATATAATTGCGATACAGAACGAACATCTAGTAGATAGTAGTTGATTAATAAAATTTCAAAATTGTAAACTTAATTTCTTAAATCTACTAAATAAACTTTAGTAAACAACAGACAAACTTTAATGCCTTGGTATTTCATAGGATCAGAATAAAATTAGTCGTTATTATTTATACTATATATGTATATTGAACTTGTAATGCAATTGCAGAGCAAAGGGAGCACGTTTCACAGTGACATAATAGTACAAAACATGAAATTGTCAAGTCAGCATGACGCGAGCTCAGTACGTGACGAAGCACTGAGACGCGCTGAGAGCTTACGTGCGCGACGTTTGTGCATGTTTTAACATGTCTCTGTTGCATGAGAGCATAATACGAATAATGTTGCAGTCTTAGTACATTATTTTAAAAATAGTATTAACTCGAATTCAGTTACAGTTGTTGAGTTTGCTGTAAAAGTTTTATTGAATAAAAGAATAACAATGGTCACGAGTTATTTAATGTTCTTTTATGAAGTGAATTTATTTAGAAAGAATATATGTGATTTTTTAAACGAAATTTAAAACGTTTGTTTTGCAAATATTACTAAAAAATATATAATTTTTGATATGCACTACAAATAAAGCGATTTCAAACTATTAACAAATACTTACCCAATTTTAAATGTTTGCTGATAAGTTTAGTAAACAACAGACAAACTTTAATGTTTTGGTAATTTACAGGATCTAAATAAAATGAGTTGTCATTATTTATACTAAATAGGTATATTGAACTTGTAATGCAATTGAAGGTACGTTTCACGGTGACATAATAGCACAAAACATGAAATTGTCAAGTCAGCATGACGCGAGCTCAGTACGTGACGAAGCACTGAGTTGCGCTGAGAGCTTACTGCATGACGTTCGTGCATGTTTTAACATGTCTCTGTTGCATGAGAGAATTATACGAGAATGTTGCAGACTTAGTAAATTATTCTAAATATAGTATTAATTGGAATTCAGTTACAGTTGTTGAGTCTGCTATAAAAGTTCTATTTAATAAAAGAATAACAATGGTCACGAGTTATTTAATGTTCTTTTATGAAGTGAATTTATTTTAAAAGAATATAGCTGTATTTTTAAAGAACTTTAAAACGTTTGTTTTACCAATATAACAACAGCAAATAAAATAATTATAAAAAATAGTTACATAATACAAAATTTTTGTTAATGACTTTAGTAAACAACAGACACACTTTAATGTTTCTGTATTAAACCGTATCTAAATAAAACTATATCCATTATTTATAATAAAATAGTTATATCGTACATGATTGTAATGCAATTGCAGAGCAAAGGGCACACGTTTCACAGTAACGTAATAGCACAAAACATGAAATGGACAAGTCACCATGACGCGAGCTCAGTACGTGACGAAGCACTGAGACGCGCTGAGAGCTTACGTGTGCAACGTTTGTGCATGTTTGAACCTGTCTTAGGTGCATAGTTTTTGAAAAAAATACGAATGAGATATACTAATACTTTCTTGAGTACATTGTGTTTAGTATGTTTAACTGTCGGTTACAATCTTTCCTTTTTGATAAGCATCGTTATAAATAATATATATTTAGCAAACAATATTTTTAAACAATACTAATAAATACTATAACAATAATGCAAGCAACCATATCCTTGTAGAACAAAGCTTTAGTCTCAGACGCCAAATGCAATGTGCAATACTAGACACCAGCAATAGAAATGACAAATCGTTTATTTATGCATCTTGCATCTTGCATCATGTATCATGCATCATGCTACGTTTGATCCTCAGCCATCAATAGCATATCGACTGCAGTCAAATAATAACGCCTGTATTTCATAACGAAGTGTCATTGTCTGGTTGAGGATTGATAGTTCTATTGTGATAGTGTAGTGATATTTGAATATAATGTTATATGGCCGTAGTTATTACGTTGTAAAACACTTTCTTACAGATAATAAAAAATATTGCCTGTTATTCACTTAATATTATACTCAGTCTTGTAGCACATAAGTCCATTGTCAAGTTATATTTAGCATTTAAGTTGTAAGGTCTTCCCTACATAGAAATTTGTCGTCGTTACCAAGCTGGAAATTGTGTTTTGGCTATCGAATTCGATGACTAGCACTACGACGCTCCTATTTAACTTCTGAATTTAGGCCTTCAATCACCTCCGGGCTGAGAGTAAGAGTAGTACTATTCGCAGCTGGTATCACACGTTAAATTAAAAGTTAATTAATTATTTTGTGATAAATAGGACGGACAGGTTAGCCAAAAATATATCCCTTAGCTCGTCAAACTAGAATCAATGCACGAAAGACTTTTTCATCTTAAAGGACTTGAATAAATTACATCAATACAAAAACGACGTATGTATTGTATAATATTTTATTTTTAAAGACAAACAGGCGTCGTTATCTACACAATAAACAACGAGAACAACTAGACAGACGAGATGAACAATGTACAACACATACAACACATTCTACAGCACTTACTATAAACCATAAATTGTCCCGTCCGTGTCAACAATGGATATGACAAATCGTTAGATTATGCAGTCCTCGGCCATCAATAGCATATCGACTGCAGTCAAATAATAACGCACGCTGCCGTATTTCATGACGACATTGTCTAGTGGAGGATTGATCGTCATGTTCTATTGTAACTATCTATTGCATGGGTTCAGTGGAGCGTTGGACTTGCAGCTATGACGTACGCACATGTTTATACTTTTAATTTTCTTTGAATATGGTTAAGAGTTTCGATTAGTAATACCGATGAAGCTGATACCGAAATTATAAGAAAGTAAGAATACATTCTTTAATACTGAGAGTTTTGCGTTTAAGCGTCTCGTATCAGGTTTGAAACTTCTCCATCGGAAAACGAAAGAAGGGTTGAGACCTTAGACCATCATGCTAGCCAAGTGCGAATTGATAGTTTTAACTTTGAAAAGCTTATGGCAAACTGTTAGGCATATAACTTTATAATACATCTTTTATCCTTAAACATGGGCGTAAATAAATGTACAATATTTATCCAATAAAAAAATCACAAGTCTGGAAACCGCGAAGTCGAACCACGGACTCAAGTTTGACATCTTAATTCATACCATTAAACTCACTGCTACGGAGTTCTATTACATTTTATTACGAAGTTCTCTTCCGTTAACTTTTAAATTCCATCCCACAAACTCGTTTAGATCCACAATGGAATTATCACGAGTTGCTAAAACCTTACTTCGTCGTTACTCCATCCGCTTCACACGCTCCTTGAAGCTTGTAACTTGGTTACAGTTAGGGTCGCTTCCCCTACAAATAAAGTACAGCTTCACGCTAAGCTTGTCTGAAGAAACTCGGCCTTTTGCTTGAGGGATCCGAGGTTAAAATCCCAGGCACCTCTGATTTTTCGAATTTTTTTCCGTATTAGAAATTAATTATCACTTACATAAACTGTGAAGTAAAATATCGCGAGGTAACCTGCATACCTGCAAATATTAAGAAGAAAGAAAAGGTTTTCAAAGGTATGTGAAATCCACCGAAATGCACTTGGCCAGCGCGGTGGACTTTTCATTTTGAGAGGAGACCCGTGCCCAGCAGTAGGACAGTAATGGATTGATGATGATGAATCGGAACTCTGAGTTTTACGTCTTAAGCGATAATTACTGCACTCTCGAATTTGTTATTCATGTAGAGCTTTTGTATAAGTAAAGTGAAAACTCTGAAAATTTAAAATTAGCGATAATCCAGAAGGTTCTAAACTAGACACTAAACGCTCCTCCTACAAAATAGTATACCGGAGTCGTTACGAGAAGCTCGCAATTCGCCAGCTAATTTGCATTTTACTCCGTACAGATGTTTAATAACCCCGCGGAAGCTACTGCAGCGCGTGTAATCTTTGCCGCTATCCGGTTATAACCGGTTAGAGCTGACGCGAACTGAAAGCAACCGCTCTTAAGCGGTTTGCGTCAATTTATCATGTTTCAACTATCTTGTGTGTATTTAGTAAATGAGAATAATTGAGAACAGTAAAACTGGACTTAAAAAAACCTTGTTTAACTGTACTACATGTCACAGATAAGGAGTTAATAAGAATAATAAAGATTTGCCACCGCTATATCTTTTTATTCCTTACAGTAGTCGTATTTCCCTTGTACTTTTAGTTCAGTAAATTGTAACAACGTAGTTTATTGTAATATAAGTTAATTATAGTGAAAACTCGATAAACAGAGAAAACGTAATAACTAAGTATACACGAGAGACACATCGCGTCCTCTGTAACACAATTTTTCCGCCAGAACTTCTCAACGGCAACTGGATTGAACCGGTTCGCGCCGGTTTAAACTCGTAAACGTTTTGAGGGACGCTATTTTGAAGAAATGAGGCGAGTTTGGAATTTTGTTACGAATATGTTGTTGTCTGTATTTTGCAGGGGCATATGGTTATTGGCTGTCGTTTAGTTTTATGAGCTTTATTTCTTTGTTACTTTGTATGAATATGTTTAGTGGACTTGAGGTGGAAAAAGGACGTCTATACTTCGCATGTAATTGATGTACTCGTAGCAAACGATCATTCAATCTGCCTGATGGTAAATGCTACTGTCGTTTATGGACATCAACCCCAGATAAGCTTACATTGTTATCTCAGGTCGGCCAAAAATGCACTTTCGGAAGACTAAGTTAGAACGCCTCGGAAAAGTATAACATAAAACAATATTATTACCTACACAGGGGCACAAAAATGTTCTTATTTCCCGTTGACCTCATGTATGAGTAAAGGTAGATAGTAAATGAGATGCATTAATTTTAATGCTATAAACCCTAAAGAGGATTTAATTATGGAACCACTGCAGAGAATAAGCTGCTATTAATTAATGTAAGAGGGTTTGTTTTAGTAATCCCTTTTCACTATCCTTTGTGAGCCTTACGTTATGATATTATGATAATTTCTTCTTCATATATTTTTAAATATTATCTAATGCAAATAAGACACGTTTCTTTGTGTATGTCATTGTTATTTTCACTTTGGATATGTATATGCATACATGGTAATTGTTAGACTATTATAATAAGTACCCTTACCAGGAGTTTTTACGTTTCGACAAATATGACTGTTTTGGTATTTGTTTACGTATTTGCCCATACAAATTCCAATCAGCGCCCCTAGCGGACCGTGTCAAAACTTGGAAATCGTATGGGCCAATACGTAAACAAATACCAAAACAGTCATATTTGTCGAAACGTAAAAACTCCTGGTAAGGGTATAGATTAGAACTCTACATAAGTTCAAGAGGAATAAACTGAAACACCCCGGATAAGCATGTCTCTCTTACTACGGTCCTTCTAAATCGGACTATAAAGTGTCACCTTGGTCAAACAAATCCTAAAATATAAATTGTTACGACGAACAATTTTCTTACACATCGCCAGTTTCCACTTTGTCCTCACTGTTAAAATTTACCGCTTAGTAAATTTCGAGTTTCGAAATTAAAATAAAATGTATAAGCACCTGTCTCAGTGTGACCGACAAAATAACAGACTAAAAGTAACAAATAAAGTTGATAAGTAGTCGCACTTCTCACCTTAATGTTATTATATTCGGTCGTTTGACTAAGGATTTGGTTTGTTAATAACTAGTAAGCGAAGGTTTTCCGCTAATTAATAAGAGATGGTGCCACGTGCATCCTGATCACGCAATTAAAGTTTTCAAACATTATGGATAGTAAGTCCAAACTAAAATAATTGATGCTATACTGTTTGAAATGATTATCCCAATATGTCTTCAAAGAAGAAAAAATATCGTTAGCAAAACGTAGTAATTTACAAACTTAATGTATTTTATTACGTAAGTCCTATTTTTTAATGTATGTAAACAATTTAAGCCTGAATTCGAAAAGATTAATTAAGTATAATTCAAAATAAAAATTTATGAATTAAAGCCAACAGAGTTTGAAAGGCTAAAACTAAAAAAAACCCTTATCGCTTATCGCGTCCCAGCCAACTATTGCACAAATGAAGCGCAGTCCATGAAAATACTCTTAAACACAATAATGAACGAAATTAATGTATTTAACAGTGCACTACAGCTTCCTGGTGTAATTCAGAAATTTTATCGTCGAAACTCCCTAAGAATGGGGAAAACTTGCGGGAATTTCAAGTTGCGAGCCACTAAAAAGGATCCGTAACTTTTTAAGATTTTCCTTTAAGGAAAATTGTGTCTTGAAGTTGAAGAAGTTTTCGCGAAATGAGATAAAAGTCGCCAGTTCTCATTAAGTAAGGAATTAATTGATGAGTTTTCGGTGTTAATACTGGAGGGAGTTGGAGATATTTTTTCTATTTTGTGTTTTTCTTTGGATTTAGAGTTCTACAGATTATTCATAATTCAAGTTACGTTTTCCTACACAGTTTTGCTATGTACTATTTTATTATGGTGGTTACATGTTATATAAATTTATAAAGAAGCAACTAACGTCCATCCCACATCAAGAATAATTTCGTTGCTTCTGAAAATTTCTAGAAGAAAAAGATCTGGTGTGTTAGGACTGATGATAATTATAATTATTACATATAGTGTCGCTCATTATTTGAGATATTGGTGACTCTGGTTCAATATAGTCACAATAACCTGAGTATGAAAAATATGCATATTTTGTTACACCACAAAATCCTTGCTAATTGCCAAATCTTTATGTGTTAAGTCGCAACTGTGTTAACAGCCTAACTGGTAGCCATTCTTAATTATTTTTCATTAGTGGCACTATTGAATTAGCGAACTGTCCTGAAGTTACAACGAAGTCAAGTGAAGTCACATCACCACCAAAGTTTCGAACAATGGTAGAGAAATAAAGTTATTTTAACATGATTTAAGCTGAGCATTGCAACTATAAATTATCATCTAGGACATTAATAATAAATAATAAGACATACATAAAACGGAAAATTTGTACCTGCATTGGAATGACAGTGGTGCCATCTGTCGAAAATTGGTCTTACGAACTCCCAAACCCTCGTGGGCTCTTGGACAACAACTTTGCTAAAGATTATCACTTGATCAAATGCATAGTTTCCGATTCTAATACCTACGAATTAAAAAATAATTTAAAAAGACCTTTTCCCACGGACTAAATTGTGAATCTAAACCATTCTCAAGTCCCCTTGAACACACACAACAAATTTCATCAAAATCAGTCCAGTCGTTTAGGAGGCACATAAGAAATATATATATAAAGATAAGTTAAGACAGGTAGTAATGCACCAAACAAACTAAATTCCCATTGTTACCGCATCAAGCCGCAGCGTAACTTTGGACTTAAGTCCGAAATACTGTAATAGGACTTAAGTCCTAGATTTTATTAGTAAGACTAGTTAGTCAGCTGTCCGACTGTAGACAAGATTTATTTTGTACTGTAACTTAGTTTACTTCTTGTGTTAAATGCAGAGACTACGAGCTTTATTGTGACGTTTTAATAAACAGCTTTTATATTTATGTATGTGGGTGACTTGGCATATCTTAATCTATTTTAGGAGAAGGTTTATATGTGATCCGTGTTATTTTAAATAGCCATATAACAACCATAATCGTATGACTTTTATTATGTTACCTGTAAACAAAAACAGCCAGGGCCAGCACGGTAGACTTTGGCCTAATTCTTCTCATTCTAATAGGAGACCATTGTTGACTGATTGGATCAAAAGATATCCAATCACTCAAAAGAGGCAGCAAGAAATTAGTCAACATTTAAAATTTTAATAATCCAATTCCACCACCACCACCACCACCACACCTAATTGTCATTTAACGTCAATGTTTTGATTTGATAGACGCTGTGATATTATAATAAATTTACCAGTTATTCTTTTAATAATATGGCAATGCAATTTAAAATGTAAATATCAAGAACAGACCCTTTTATATCAAGTTTCTTAATCCAATAAATGTCAGTACATTATCTTTGAAGTCCATTCAGCGGAGCTGTTAAAACTGACATAAAAAGAAAAAGTCGTAATTAGTTACAAATGCCTTCTCGTTCGCCGGCGTTGGATCCTTGTCACATTAAGCTATCATGCTGTCATAGAGTAGGAAAATCTGTGAGAGATTTCGTAGAAAATACTCAGTTTGTAAATATTTGTTGGCGTATTTTCTTAGTCTATGGACAGTGGTCGTACATTAGTACCTGAGTGTAAGTTGGAAAATGGTTGTTTTCTTTTGAAAACTTCACCGATTTACTGCTTTGTCGAGGATAAGGATAAGGTCAGTAAAACTTGAGGGTATGCAGTGTTGAAAGATCTCTTTGTTGTTCAACTACGGTGTCAGTTGCACACCCATTTCTGTTTGATAATAGTCTTTGTCAACCCATTACTGTCCCACTGCTGGACACGGGCCTTCTCTCGAATTAAGAAGGGTTCAGGCCATAGTCTACTGCGGTGAGGGAGTGCGTATTGGTAAACTTCACACACCTTTGATATTTTTTTAGAAGTTGGGCATGTAAGGTTTCTTCACAATGTTTTCCGCCACCGTATTTGCAAGTGATAACTCAAATCCATCAGTTAAGCCTGAGATTTAAACCCATAGTTATACTCGTGAGAGGCAAAATAATACTACGATGCTGTAACCCCTTTTTATAACCTTTACAAGTAATTTAGTTGCCAAAATCAATTGCCCTAACGCATAGCCTGGCCTATAAAATACACTGTACCATAGATTTTATTACCAACATCGGCTTTGGTATAAACTGAAAATTGCACAAAAAACTAACAAAGTTACACAGCCACTATGTCAGCGTGTCGTTTATTGAATGACTAGCTATATACCCTGACTTTGCTTTGAAAACTTGCTATAAGTATATTTGTACATAATCTTTCCTGCAATTTCTAAACAGTCCCTATATTCGGTTCTTAGTAATACATAGACGAATTTTTAAGCTACTTTTAATATAATTACTACTCTGTCGTCTAATGTCGTCGTAGAATAAACATTCTAACAATTAAGTTTTCTAACTGTCTCGAATATAGTTTTTGTTTTTATTCCACAATAGAAACGGTCATACTTATATTCGGTAAATATAAACAATCATATGGTGTGATTTTAGTGCAAACTCTTAAGCAAAACAATAAAAATGTAAGTCAAATAAGCACTTGGTGTATTCCATCTTGTACTTAGACGTAATTTTATATTATAAGGTACTTCATACATTATGTTACGTATAAATCTATTTTGTTTGTCTATGTAAACATATACGAAACAAAGCAATTTCCTGCTTCCACTCAAAGCAATTTATCCCGCAATTTTTATTCTAAGCAGAATTTGGGGGATCCATTCTCGAGAACAAACAAAAACATTATTTATTGGGTACAATTTGATCCTCTACTGTTGGATAAATATTGCCAATTAGGAGCCTTCAAAGTATAAACTTGAATCTAATTAGGCAAGTTCCTTCATTGTCTGGTGATGTTAGAAATGTACTCTTGTATCCCCCTTTTTCTTAGGCTGTGTTTGCATTGCTAAGCGGAGCGTGTACGTAACACTAGTCGTATTATAATTTGTGGTGTGTGTTCGTAAACACACAAGCTTACTACACTCATAAAACCACACAAACATTCCCTGTGTCGTAAGTGCCATAAATACACACAAACACGAATACACAAACACTCAGATCCAGAACAGATATACACATAAATTCATCATTAAAATATGGATCTGACCGGGAACGAACCCAGAACTCGGTGCACATCAGACCGGCATGGTAATCGCTTCGCTACGCGGGATTAATAAATGTCAAATTTCAAATATCACTAATAAAATTGTATTTGAAATCTTCCTAATGTATAAAGAACGATGTCAAAAAATATCAAATGATGCGAAAACAAATTAATTGCTAAATTTTGAACACAAATACTCCAATAAAAATTTGAAATAAATTTGAATTTAGAATTCCTAATTAAGTAGCCTATACTGCCTAACAAAGTCAATCGATCCCAAATAGGACTGTGGTTCTATCTTAGGGCGACCAGAAATGTGATGCCTGACTAAGGACAACATCGGATTGTATGGAAGCTTACCAAAAGTCATTTTAAAACTCGCTTCCGCTTATCAAAAGACACAGCCTTACCTTACTTTCGCTATCCAAGCCAGTTCCAACAGTAAACAAATCCATTGTATTATTTATTTAATCAACAACTTGTAACTGACACTTACTTACAATTTCTCGCGTTTCTGTTGTTGCTTAGGAAGTTATATACCGTGTAGCTAATTATAATCTGTTACGATACAGAATATAAGACAAAATGGCAGATATTGTATAAGTTTCTCACTCCAGGGCGAAATTAATAAGCATACCGCCATTTTGGATTTCAATGTTTATTGAAACAAGCAATCAAGATTGTAACGTATGTAAGTCATAAATATGTTGTTACTACTTCTAATATGTATTGATGTAAGAATTGATTAATCTGATGTCTCTCGCCTACCACACCGTATAAACCAGAATACAGCAACGCTTAACACAATTGTCATAAGGCAGAAATAGGTTTTCTTTTATACAATTAAAATAGGTAACGAGCATGCACCACTTAATGGTATATGGCTACTGCTAGCTATGGGCACCTGTAATCAAGACTAAATACGATTAGATTCCTATTTGAGGGTGGTGATAAATATGTTTCTACCCTTAGGATTAAGTTGGATCAACTCGGATAAATAATATTTATTTTATTTTATTTATTTATTTGTGTACACAGAAACATAATAAAATAAAGAGCATTATAAAGAAATATAGTACAGAGGACTACTTATTCCAAACTGAAATTTCTTCCAGCAGCCCCTATGGTCGGAAAATTAATATGATAGCAAATATAATGTGCACAAAATGGATAAGGAAAGATATATATCATAGACATATAAATATATACAAATACATACACAAAATATATACAATAATATATACACATAATATAAACATACACATATATACTTAATTATGACAGAGATAAATAGTGCTCTTTTACTTTTCTTTTGAACAAAGAGATATTGTTAGAGAGACGAATATGGGGCGGTAGTGAATTCCATAATCTAACTGCATGGACGGAGAAGGAGCGGGAGTAGAAAGAAGTTTTGTGGGAAGGATAATTAAGAAGGGATTTCAGATGAGATCTACAGGGTGCCAGAGAAGGCCGTGTATACGAAAAACGGTGTTTCAGATAAGAGGGAGAGGATGGATTTTTTAGGATATTATAAAGGAGACAGAGGATACGAGTATTCCTGCGAAAACGGATTGGGAGCCACTTGAGATCCTTGCGGAAATGGGAGACGCGATCGAACTTTCTTAAACCAAAGATGAATCTAATACACAGATTTTGCAAGCGCTCAAGTTTATTTAATAGCTCCTCTGTGGCATCCAAATAGCAAGCGTCCGCGTAATCTAAAATCGGTTGAATAAGAGTTTGAGTTAGAGAAACTTTTGTTTTAAAGGGCAAGAAACCTTGAAGACATTTAAGCGAGTGTAGAGAAAAGTAGACCTTGCGACTTACTTCTCGCACATGTGTATCCCACGATAAATTGGCATTCAAAGCAACACCAAGGTTTTTAACTGTGTTAGATAATTGGATTTGAACACCATCAATAATAATTTTTGGTAATGTACTAAAATCCAGTAAATTTCGTTGGTATCTACTACCAATAATAATTGCTTGCGATTTTCTGGGATTCACCAAAATACCGAATGATTTAGCCCATTCACTTATCCGTAATTCCTTATTCGCTAATACCCTTACCAAAGACCTCAAAACAAAACACAGCAGCATTTAACACTGCTATTAAGTTGGCGTATCCTCGAATCATGAACTACCTCGGTCCTATAAGATCGAATTCGAAATATCCGGTAAAGCTCCTATTCTGTAGAATAGGTACGAGTCCATGCAGTGCTATAAAAGACGAACATAGTTTTCATGATGTCCTGCTCTTTGGATGGCTCATTAAAATGAATTACGCTCAGCGAGCTCCATTGTCCGTTGCTGCTCTTGTACCTACTAGAGCAGATATATTTGAATCGGCAATCGATATCAACGTATGTCTTACGAGTGAATGTTAACCTGAATTTATAATAAATACTTACTTCATAATATAGGTATGTTTCATTCAAATCGCAAGTGAGTACATGTGAAAAAGAATAACTGAATGACTGGGAGGGTAATGTTTTTCGCGGATATTTCGCCTATATCGCTTGACAGACATTATCACACGAGTTATCGTTAGATTCATCTTTCATCCATCCATCAGCCTTTATGAGTCCACTGCTGGCACATAGGCCTCCTATTATCTGCGCCACTCCGACCGGTCTTGAGCCGTCTGAATCCAGCGGTTACCCGCCGTACGCTTCAGATCATCAGTCCACCTAGTCGGGGGGCATCCTGTACTCTTTTGCCGAGACGTGATCTCCATTCGAGGATCATTCTACCCCATCGGTTGTCTGTCCTACGAACTATATGGCCAGCCCATTGCCACTTCAGCTTGCTTATTTTGAGAGCTATGTCGGTAACTTTCGTTCGCCTACGGATTCATCTTAATTATTTGTCAATATTCGTCAATGAAATATACAAACTTACATTCGAAAAACATTACCTTCTGCAGTTGAATAAAAACTATGCTACAGGAGCACCCCTAGATATAAAGCCGTAATGCCACTTACATTAGGATGAGAACACGCCCGGCGCTGTCCCGGCTTGTGTAATGGCTCATTAAAATGAATTACGCTCCAACGAACTGTGTTATGTATCGCCCTAAACGTCTGTGTGTTTGTCCTTTTTGTATAAAAAAGGCCGACCAGCTGACAATATTGTCCTTAGGTAAATTAAATTTGAATGAATTTCCCGTTATGGGATAACCCTTAACTGTCCATATAAATGGTGGTTTAAGAATGAATAGGGTTGAGACTATAGTTACTACGCTGGCTAAGTGGCTGATTTACAACTAGAAATTAGCTATAATTCCTAAGTACTAAGTGCAAGCGTGTTCACATAAAGATCACATAAAATGTTCCAAAATAGTTATAAAAGAACTATACTTCGTCGGTCTCATTTAAAAATATATTATTTGGTATTAAATCCAAGCCAATTTCCATCGTTGATGGCATGTCGTTTGCTAATTTAAATTCATAAAAAGTACAAGTACCAAATAAATAAGTTGTAAATAAAAGCGCAGTCATCCATAAGCCCGGGATACGCTGCAGCGTTGATTTACGCCGCTATTTGTCGCCGAGCCAAGCCGTACGCCGCGCTACTTAACTATCAACAATGGTATGGTCATAATGGTATGTAGAACATAATACCACATTATTCTTAACTGTTGTACTAATATCATATATGTACTCATACATTATAAAAGATTGTATTTATTGTACTTACTTACTACGAAGTAAATACATATTATGAAGTCAATTAATAATTGTCAGCTCGCTTTGAAAAGGTTCATGGATAATGTATTTTTAATTTCTTAATATTTAATTCAAAGAATATTTTACTTTATAACATACTTTCATCTCTTAATTGACTTCTTAAAGGAACTTTTTATAATGGACTTTATTTGTACTTATAAATATTACGAGATATAATAGACATTCTTTGCATGATTTAGTGATTCTAGGCTCATCATGGTTTAAACTGCTTTATTTATCAGTCATTTACTGTTAGTTGTTTCCGTAAATAACTTAGCCAGTAATATACATTTGCACCAAACTGTTACACCGTCGATGTAACTATATTTTAGTCATAAAATAATAATAGTTTAGTGTTAAAATAAAAGCGCAGTCACCCATAAACAAGGGGTGCGCTGCAGCATTGATTTACGCCGCTATTTGTCGCCGAGCCAAACCGCGTACGCCGTGCCACTTAACTACTAACTATACTAGTACCTATATACTCGTAAATTGTCATGTTAATATTGTACTTGTATGTTCTTTTTTGTAAGCATTGATAGCCTAGTGGTTAAGAAACTCGGCCTCTCGATCAACCTCTGATTTTTCAATGTGATGCGTATTAGAAAATTATTATCTTGCTTAAACCGTGAAAGATAACATCGTGAGGAAATCTGCATACCTGAAAATACTTAAAAAAAAAGAAAGAAAAATTTTCAAATGTATGAAAGGTATGAAGTTTACCAATTCGCACTTGGCCAGCGCGGTGGAGTATAGCCTAATCCTGATTCTGAGAGGACTGTGCCTAGCAGTGGGACAATAATGGGTTGACGATGATGATGATGTTCTTTTTATAATGAGCTTTATAGAAAAAAAAACATTATCTTCATGACATCAATGCGGTAGAAGTAGTGATTTTCATGTCACTTGAAACGTCCATCCATAAAACCAAACGGAGGTAATGGAAATAATCATTTCATTGGAATTACTGACCTAGTCTAGCCGCAGTCTGGTTCAAGGATAGCCTAAGATATAAGAAGTATGTATCGTAGACTTTTCTTAACCATAAGTAGTCAATCCTGTAACCAACTTTCCCGTAATATTTTCACTTCGGGCTAGAAGACTCGTAGCTTTCAAAATTAGCAACTTTAACTTGAGCCACGCTGATAACGTTTGCTCGTCAATCTAATCTCGCCAATATAAATTTTGTCACATAGCGAAATATTGTGCACAGCTATTTTTCAGACCTATATGCCTATGACATAGAAACATATCTTAGCCTCACAACTCAACACTTCGAACACACATGACTTTAATTCTCCCAATAACAAGTACTAAGAAATACTTCACGTGTTTACAACGAAAGCAATAGTTATTATTGAATGTGACATATTCCACAGCCAAGCAAGCCACAACTTGCACCAATAAGTAATGTAGCACGCCTCTGCACCCGGAGTCACGTTCCCTTAGAATTTATAGAACACAGAAGCCGCGTATGATATCTTTTATTTACCTGCCACTACTTTATGTAGTCGGCTATTTTGGCAAATATTTCTTCTACTTATTTATTATTATAGAACCACTAGTGTAGATTTGTAAAATAATATTAAGTTGTAATATTCTACTCACATCGTCCTACTACTACTATGATTCCCTCTTTCGTAACTGCAATGAACATTTACAAATATGTATAATGGTAAAAAATAATTGTTTACATTTCTGTCTTGCCAGGATTGATCCCGGTGCCTTACCTGTTGGACTAACATGTAGGCTGCTACCACGTAATTAAAACATTGGATTAGATTTGTTTAACGCCCGTTTCTAATTGTCAAACTATGAATTGTTTCCATACCAAAGATAATTTAATTGACAAATTTTACTTGGCAACCAATATCATGTTTCGATCTTAGATGGGTAAAACATTGTATAGATTGAATATTAATAATGGTGTAAGTGACATCTCTACGTATAACATATCCACATCCACTCATTTGTGTACGACGTCGACGTTCTACATTTTTTATTTTCTGAGTTTTGCCATGTTTTATGACTCCGTCTATGAGAGGAAACTAGTAATTACCTAAGGTTTCTATCTTGTACGATTGTTTTATGATGCCGTACACTGCCTTGGAGTTATGCCGCACTGAGGATTTGAGGAAAAGTAGAGAAATGTTACTTACTTTTCATGACAGGTAATAAAGTTTTCTAGCAATCCAGTTTTTACAGTAGATATCTAAAATATTGGTATTTCTTTTCTCACTACATGAGTGATTTTAATAATATCTTGCTTCTCTACTTCTGTTCCACGAACAAGATTACAATTAAGATTTTTTTAATTTGCATACTACGATTGTCTATTTTAAATGACGATATTTAAAGCACCCTATAATAAAATGTATCAAATCTGCGTAGTTTTTTTAATTCTTGTTCACGGAAAGAATTCATATTTTTATGAGAATAAATAAAACAATTTATTATATAATAATGGCTGAGCATGCGGCTCTTTTGCCTCAATTTTGCATCGGAAATAAAATAAAATCATTAATAATCATCGATTTTAATTATCAGATAACGAACACCCACAGAAAAAAAGAATCATCTAAATCGGACCATCGGTTCTCGAGATATCAGGACAGACATTACAGTGTTTTATATACAAGAAAAGGTTATACGATGCATTGCAAACATTAATTTGTTCCTCACACACCCTTTCCTGATACAGTCAACAAAACAAATACCCCAGAACATTTTTCCCACTAACATTTCCAACATAAACTATGCATGTGGCCCGTGAAAAATGAAAGCAGTGTAGTATTAATCCTGGTGCGCTTACACCTTACGACTTCGATTAGTCTTAACTTGGTCGTGTTGATTTATCTGCTAGTAATATTACTATAATAATTTCAGATGTAATATCGGATTGCACTTGCGAACCTACAAAAATATTTTACAGATTTTAAACTAAATTTAATTTACGTTCATGTTCTCTGGGCTTAGCTAATCCTTAAAAACCGATTATGAATATTAAAAGTAACTTAAATAGAATTCACGTAATAAAGAAGGTAAACCTCTTGAACCTGTTGTAAAAGACCGTGCCCACAGTGTGGCATAAACAGGATTGCTGTTACATTAATACAAATTCAAATCAAAATAAGAGGACCGAAGTGACTTATAACACTGACAAAATTTACAGTATATTCACAATCGACATATATGGCAAACAAAATGCATCTTAGCGTGGAAACCCAGAATTAAAACAAAATATTTATTAAGAATATATCAAATACAAAATTTAAAACGGGAATAAAATCGTGTAAAATAAAGCGGTTTGTATTTATGCCGCAGCGCTGCAACGCACGCGGCGCGACCGCCGGCGTGATTAATGCCCGCCTTGCCACCGACACCTCTGCATATTCCGGACCTATGAATCTTAGAGGGCTAGGCCCTACGAATGTGTGAGACTAGACATCTTGTGACTTTTAGCTATAATTTTATACATGTCTCATTGCTGTGAGTGGATTTTACGATAATTAGGGATATCGCTGCGTTGATTTAGGGAGGTAACCAATGTTGGCTTAATATATAATGTCTCGACCACGTTTAATTATGGTTATCTGAAGCAATGAATTTAGACAAGTAGGCACCCATTCAACTCTCCGCCCCGACGTTATCTACTTTTGTAAAGCAGTTCATATCAACACAAGCCTTAGATAAAAAGTGCCATAGCTGAAGCTGTAGCCGTAAATAAATATAGTCGTATATTAATTCATACATTGTCAGGCCTTTTATGATATGGTAAATCTATTGTCTCCTAATGTCTAAATCTGAAGTCTGAGGTTTTTAATTTTTATCGGACATTTATAATAGCTGAAGCAATTATGATCACAATAATCATTTACCAAGTGGCGAAGGCTCGTATCGTACTTCAATTTTAAAATTCAAGACGCCCAACTTATGTTACCCGTCATATTACATACAATCTGCCCCAGTTGTGGGATAAGCGCATCCTACAGCTAAGAGGAAACTTAGCCGTTTCCCCACTATGAAGATGTCACCCCGTCCCGGTGTGTGGTACTGTAATTTATAATAGTCAGCGGCTGCGTACTGTTGGTTATTAATCACTGAGCTAAGGCTACTAGAAGAGCCGGGGATATAATTATATGCAGGCTAAGAACACGTAAGGAATACTAGTTAAATAATTGCCTATTTTGTGGGTCAACCTGTACAGATTTAGCTTATTCGTCTGATTTAATAGAACTTTCTGAATTTGAAGAATTTTATAAAATATATTGCTGAAATTTTACAAAAAATCGCGAATAAGACAATATTATAATTTGGTTAGGCAATATTCTAATATTAATACATAAAATAATTTGTTATGAGATAGGATTAACGCCACGAACATATTATCAGAAATTATACAATCACTTATATTATATGGACTTTTTGGTTACATAGATTCATAGGTCAACAATTTTTTTATTTTTTTTTGTGCATGAGTTTTACTTAATATATTCTGATTATATAAGCAAATATATATAAAAAAATGAAATTACAAATCGATAATATTTGCTTTTATAGAAATTAGAGCAATTTAACATTTTTTTATTTTCGAGTCCAATAAAGTCGGTCTTGGCGCACTAACGTTGACAAAAGAGTGGCAAGGGGGCGGAGTGTAGTGTTTCTTGCATCGCTCCTTGTGTACGAAAGTAAGTGATTGCTTATTTCAGTGGAATAACGTAGTTCATTTTTTTTTCGTTGTATCAGTCTGTACAAAATGACTTCGAGAAGTTGTAAACGAGACTCATTTTATTATATTTGCGGCGAATTTATGAAAGTAAGAGAGAAATAGGACGATTTATGTACAAATTTAAAGATTTCCAAGGCATACCAACTTACTTCCATCTGTATACCGTATACCTGTTAAAAATCAAGATAAAAAATGGGCCTCACATATTGTGTCAGGTAACACTTGCAGAAATATTCTGGACGGTGAGTTTATATTCATTTTTTTATCTTTATGACTATTTTATAATTACTTTATATAGTTATAATACGGTACGTTTTATTGTAGGTTGGTACCGAGGTGAAAAAAGAGCAATGAAGTTTGCAGTGCCAAGAATTTGGAGGATAGGTACTCAGTAATCATCGCATAGATTGTTATTTTTGTATTGTGAATCCACTCAAAGATAAAAAATCAAAGAAAACATATTATCCGGATCTACCAACGACTGTTAATGTTCATTAATAAATACTTGCATTCTATTTTGAAATTTCTATTATAAGAAAGTATCATTAATTAATGTTTGTGTATCTTTTAATAAATTAACTGTGTCCATTTTTCATGTATAAGGTCTTTCATTGAGCGTTTCCTATCTTTAAAATTGTATAAAACAAATTGTGTGTGATATAATATCGAAATTTTTTAATCGTTTAAAGGACCTATTGCTGCCATTATGTGTAGAATATAACATCGTTCAAATGTCCGCACGGCTTTTATGGTTATGGTCTGCAAAAGGCAGAGTTCTTATGGGCGACGGGAAATCGACTGTCTCAGATTCTAGTGCACACTCACGGACAGCGGCGATGTTTTCGGCAGATCTTCCGTTTCGTTGATATACGGATGTTAGTCAATCATTTAATGACCCAGTAGACTTCAATTTATCCACCAGATTGCGAATAGTCCTCTCGGTAGGACGATCATGGCGACCACGCGGTAGCGGACGATTGTAGCACGCGTTGCCCGAACAGAATAGCTTTTTGATACAATAATTTTATTATTTGTTCGTGTTGTTGAATGCTATAATCATCCATGGTAATTTGGCAAAACAAACTGAATAAATTAAAACTAATTTGACAGATGTAGCTTCAGTAAGATGACCGTTATCAACTTTCAAAGTTCGGAAGTCCTTGTTAGAAGACCCTATATTTTCATTAATTTGAATTTTCCAATTTGTACACATAAAAGTAAATTCAGAACTGTTTTTTGTTCTTTTTCTTATTTCTAGGTATAAAAGGAATAAAAATAACGTATGTATAACCCATGCTCAAAAATTCTGTAGACCGGTGTTATATTTAAAACTGTATTACTTATTTGGGTACCAAAAATAATTAGAGGATACAGATAAATTTATCGATTGATATAAGTATTTTTTTGAGGAAATTTTTTCAAACAAACAAAAACGGAAAATGGTAATGATATATTTTCAGCCAACTTACAGCTAATTTCAGTTTTGTTGGAATAAAAAATTTACATCCATAAGTGGTAGCGAGCGGGTCGCGTCCCGGGGGTCGTAAGTTTGTTTAAAAATGCGGTCCCAAACCACCCATATACAGCCAGAGATCAGTTTTACTGAGAACTGCATTATGCGCTACGAAATTGTCCACATTTAAAGTTTTATCATTTTCATGCGCACCGTACATTAGGAATTAAGAAAGTTTGCACATTAATTACATTTTTTATTTTATGACGTAATCACTTTATTTTTACTTCAAATTTAATATATTATTACATTTTTTTTTATAAACGCAGTGATAGCCTAGTGGTTAAGAAACTCGGCCTCTCGATCGAGGGGTTTGAGGATCCGGGCACGGAACCTCTGAATTTTCAAAGTTTTTTATTAACGTGTGTTGTATACGTATTAGAAATTAATAATCACTTGAACGGTGAAGGAAACATCGCGAGGAAACCTGCATACCTGAGAGATTTATAAAAAAAAAACAGAATAAATAATCTCAAAGGTATGTGAAGTCTACCAATACGCACTCGGCCACCGCGGTGTACTATGGCTTAATCCTTCTCATTATGAGAGGAGACCCGTGCCCAGTAGTGGGACATTAACCGGATCTGTGGCCGACCTCAGGTATGAATATCTAATCCTATCTGGGGTTGATTACCGATGTCCATGGGCGGCAGTAGCCACTTACCATGAGGTGCACTGCATGCTCGTTTGCTCCTAATATATTATAAAAAACATCAAAAATCAAAGCCCATCCGTAATTTAAGAAAAACCCATACAAAATTGTTTTACCAGTCATAAAAATAAATCCCGTGACCAGTTTATCGGGAACCCGACATCGCATGTACGTTTAAACTGACATTTCAGTTTTTTGTTTTTAAGCGTTATTAATATATGTCGGGCGATAGTGGCCGTGTGATATATGGTGGCCGGATTTAGGGATACGGAAAATATATCGATACTTTGTAGTATCGAGTACTTTTACTTTCGGTACCGATACTTTTTTGGCAAAGGGAGATCTCCCGCCGGGCTAGGTGATCGTGCCCGGAGAGCGGCCGTGCTCCGACAGTCTCAGTTGAGAGCATTTATGTATGCAAGATGTTTAAAACTTCGATAGTGTGATTCAGTAGCGCCATCTCTTGAAGCGGGATGTCACCACACTTTGTAGTGTTACTATCACTGTACTATATCGAATATATGAGATAATAGCGGGTCGCATTCAGAATTCATTAACTTTGTGTCCTCACGAAATTTTGGTGTACACCGCCGAAATTGGCACCATTTTTATATATTTTACGAGTATATCTAGTATCGATTCTTTTTTTTCGATATAACTCTTGAGTAAAGTATCGATAGTTTCTATTGGCTACCGTGTCCCTAGCCGGAATTAATCGGTCGTTTTATTGCTCCAAGTACACGTGATGAATGTGTGTTTACATGTTTATGCTAATGTTTACGTTACAACCGTTTAAGCTGAAACTTATCTAAACGCGTGAATTATGACGATAATTGCGTACTTAAATAATTTGATGAAAATTTTGGCATAAACATATTTTTGGGATTAGTTTTATTTAAATTGCATTAGCAATTACATCATTAGCAAACCATCGTCGTTATCAACCCGTTAATGATGGGCTCGGATTGTTTCTGAGAATGAGAAGATCTAGTCTACCGTTCTGACAAAGTGCGAATTGGTGGACTTCATTGAGAACTTTTTTTCTGATAACTTTACGCGGTTTCTTCACGATGTGTTCCTTCACCTTCAAGTATTAATTTTCTTAAATGTAAAACAAGCACTTGCAAAATCAGAATGAATTGGATTTGAATCTCGAACCACCCGATTAAAAGACAGAGGTTCTAACCACTAAGCTGCTTGCGACTCCAATAATAATATTATTATCCTGTGTAATATCGTAGTAGTACGCTGGGTATATTTGATTGAACGAGATTTTACGATACGACCCATAATATATTTTCTTGTGTAATATCGTACTCGAGAATACTGTATTCTGCTATTGTACGATATACTATGCTAGGTATATCGTACAATATTCTCATGACGTACGACACAGGTGCGTCCGCGGTCGCTCTAAACTAATGGCGTTAATCCTCGACTTGTGGTCGGTCATGTAATGGCTCATTGCTCACGCCACTAGACAGGTACACTGGTGCTGTTAATTCTATAATAGTTAAAATTGTGGCTTATGTTTTGTAAGCAATCATTGATAAATAATTGATTGTGAATCCTTTTAGTTTGACTCCGGAGTTGTCCTAATTAGAGTAGCGTTATGCCGTTCTTGTTTGAAGTGTGTGGTAAGGGAAACATTTATGTACTCACCCAAGACGTTTCAACTTAGTCCTAATTGATTAATTAGCATCTATGGCCAAACTCAGGAGAACTCTTATCTTAAAGGGCCCCTTTCCTATCCTCCGTGATAAGAGACGGGGCCCTTATCTAAGTTTTTAATCTAGTAAGTGGCAAAAAAACTTTAAGACTCTAACTCTAACTCATTTGATTTCAAACGAGAGAGAGTAGGAATGTATTCGGACTATTTATAAATCTATGACATACGTCACTCCTATCAACAAATCTAGCGACCTTTGATCGCGACTGTCCTGTGACATCTCTCAATCAACCCGCTTTGTATATCCAATTCTCAGTTTATTTTCAAAGTAAACGATGACAGCTCTTTGTACAGGTAGGCTGTATTTGATGTGATGTTTGTTTGATCTACTCGTATTTATATTCGTTTAGTTTATTTGTTTCAGATAATACAGTAGCTTTGTATGTGTTCATGCGTACGTAGATTCGTACGTGTGTGTGGAAGCGCGTTTGTGCATACATGCGTCTTAATTCAGCGTTTGTCCCTCCATGCTTGAAACGTCTCGTATGTAGTGAGATTGTGGCTTCCTACACACATCTATAAGGTTATGTGTGCATGTTTGTGCACATGCAGTTAATTCTGTAATATCTCTGGAAACTAAGCTGGGACACTTCATGTGCATACTTATTGAACCCTTTCTATCGGAGCACAGAAAAGCTTATCCCTGCTATGCTAAGCTAGAAATAGTTCCAGAAAAACTGTAAAACATGAAACATTTTTTTTTATTTTTTTAAATTATATGATGTGAAGTATACGCAGTAAAATATAACTACCACTTATTGCCATAACCCGTATTACTGCAATTTTAATGAAATAAAATGTTCGCAAATAAAAATAATTACTCCTACTCACGTCCATATTACAAACACGAGTTCATTTCTCACATTTTCACCTTAGAAAAATAAATAGTACATAGAAAACAAATCCGGTTAGTGAGTTTTCTCCATTTGACCCGTTTTTCTGCATCAACAGTATTAAAAGTACCGTGCATTCATCTTGTACGTAGCGGGCTTTGGACCGGCTTCAGAGCAGCTACACGGAGTAGGGTAGTGTAGACGGACGGTTTTATTTGGACTAGTTAGTATTTAGTTTTTATTTTTGCTATAAATAGAAGTAATAGTTAATCAGTGGGAATTGGCGGCTTGGCTTCTAAAACGTAAAAGTTTTCGTTTTTCTGCATCAACAGTGTTAAAAGTACCGTTCATTCATATTGTATATAGCAGGATTTGGACCGGCTTCAGAGCAGCTATACGGAGTAGGGTAATGCAGACGGGCATTTTTTCGGACTAGTTAGTATTTTTCCTATAAAATAGAAGTAACTCTCTCCAAACTTTTTCGAAAACTATATTAACTGTTTTTGTTTTAGATACATAATAATTGTACTTATTATTGTGATACTATTATTTATTTCATAATTACCTACGCCGGGTGGCATATAATAGTTTTTTAAGTATTTAATTTTCCCTGTAAGTAAATTGTATATATTCTTTAGAGAAATAAAGTCTTTAACTATAAATAACAGTTAAACAGTGGAAGTTGGTGGTCTGGCGCCTAAAACGTAAAGGTAAATTTAATAACTTTATAAAAAATCACAGATATTAAAAAGTGTTCAAAAACTATTAACTAATATTACTTTGTCTGTCAATAGCTCCATGAAAATTTTAAGTAACTTATTGACAAAATCTACAATTTTGAATATAGGCCCGACAGATGGACGCACCGAGAATACAGACATTTTTGTCTTCAAATGGTCCGAAAACCTTTTTTGGAATAAAATAATTCCAACAAAGCAACACCTAAACAAAGCTTAGGCTTACCAAACCCGTCTAGGGTTAAGTCTTATTTTTGCAAACACTTATAAATTTACAAAAACATGGAAAGAGGCTACAATCTTTCTTTGAGTTACTATAAGTATAATATAGATTAAAGAATATTTTTTTTATTTCTATCCAATGAAAACCTCAAAACGCAGCGGTTCTAACGCCCGTCTATAACTTTTCAGGCTTTATTCGTATTTTTAATTACGTCCCGTGTGCACATTGTCTTGGCCACCGTTTCATTTACTTGTATGGAACGTACGCTGCGTTAACTGTGATTTTGATATTTGAGTCTAGATTAGATTTTTATTTTATTTTCTAACAAGAAAATAGTAAAGGTAATGTTGAGTACTGAGTTACAATTTTTTATTTTATAATATAGGAGTAGCAGACGAGCATGCAGTCCACCTGATGGTAAGTGGCTACTGCCGCCCATGGACATCTGTAATCAACCCCATATATGATTAGATATTCCTACCAGAGGTCGGGCACAGATGCGCCGCTACCACTGAGGACTAAGCTGGAACGCCTCGGTAAAGTATGTCATCCTTACCACACCCTTCAAAACGGAACACAGCAAAGCCTAACACTACTGTTAATAGGCAGAAATAGGTGTGGCGGTTGTGCCGCCGGAGTCGAACTACAAAGGGTTCTACCTACCTTCAAATTTGTACTAAGGTAGAAATTACATGATCCATATGAATTTAGTTCTTAGTTTGCACTCAATTATAATACTAAACTTTAGTAACTAAAGCATCGATCTGGCTTAAAATATTTAAAACGGTATACACTGCAGACAAAAACTGATATTTTATAATTATGTACATAGATAAACCATCTTTGATAAACCATTTATCAATATAATTTTTTGAAGGTGGTAGAATCCTTTGTGGCTCGAATCCCGCGGTACCACCGCCACATATATTTCTGCCTCATAGCAGCAGTGTCAAGCGGTGCTGTGTTCTGGTTTGAAAGGTGTAATAAGGGAGACATACTTTTCCGATGCGTTCCAGCTTAATTCTCAGGGTTAGCGGATCATCTGTGGCCTACCTCAGGTAAGAACATCTAATATTTTCTGGGATTGATTACCTGCAGATGTCCATGGGCGGCATCAGGTATAATGCATGCTCGTCTGCTACTCCTATATTATATAAAAATAAACATTTATTTTTACTTCTAACATTCTATTTCATTAATTAACCTTTTATTAAAATCCACCGCACTCAAATACTAGTAATTGTACTTACTAAAATAAAACGTTGTATTTTCAGTTTAAGCTCTTTTAATCGTTTATTTTAAATTAATGAATAAACATAGTGCGTTAGTAATTCGATAGTAACGTATATATTTAACACCGCGGTAACATATTGGTCAGTACAGCTGTAATTTCACAGATCACTTGTCAAAGCTTTATTTGCAACGCTAATCAGTTTAGTGTTAAGTTGTAGTCCAGTCGGAGGATCAGGTATGTTATGTATGTCTGGAATTTTTTACACGCATTTATTAGCTTGGGTTGTATCTATGTATGTAAGTATGTACCTATGTGACACATACATACTATATGATGTCTTTGAGCATAATTTTCACCACCTTCCACAAGTCTGATTAATTTGAAACTTTGCACACATATCAAGGACCGATGACAATGTAATAATTTGTTAACAGTTTCCCATTATCCTTATTTGATTAATTAATTCCCCAATTTATGAGTTTATCACAAACTAAAAAATGAAAAATAAATAATAGTAAAAAAAACTAAAAAAACACGAGTTTTTCGCTAGCACGCTTTTTACTCTGAATTGAAACTCTTTACTCTTAAACTCTTTGTCATTAAAAATATTTTGTACTTCTTTAGCTTAGCTTTAGCTAAACTTTAGTTTTTAGTTCGGTTAGCAATAAAAGCGTGTTATTTTACTTTTTGAAACTATTATTTATATTTATTATAGGTTAAAATAAATGGATGGCGCCATTTTATTAATTGCCAGTTGCAAACATGGAATTATATTAAATGTAAGTTATTCAATATTGTGTCATATATTTATTATTTTTAACGTCATAAAGCTACGATCTTTCAAGAAGACAATTCGTTCAAAGACGATAAAAAAGTACCGAAGGAACTTTTATTTTCGTTATATTTATGTAAAAGACTTCAAATAAATAAAGGCAAATCCGATGATTTTTTACCCGCACTTTGTGTTACACATAAATAAAATGATATTAAAGGTATTAGACATTAATTATTATCAGTTGCTATAACGGTGAAGAAAGGCATCGTGAGATAATCTACTTACCTGAGATTACTTTAAATAAAGTAGCTCTTAAAAGTGAAGTCTACCAATAGGACCAAAATCAAATGGAGTATGGCCTTAACCACTTTTACTCTGAGAACCCAAACCCAGCGATGAGACAACAATGTGTTGACGTCAGATGATCAGTCATGCAAAAGTGACTTATATAAATCTTCAAAACAAGTTATTTGCTCCGTATGTAACTTGAACTAGTAAGTAAGTTTCATGCCTTTGATCATGATAGATTACTTCGGGGGCGTTCAAACGTTATATTGACACTTGCTCTATTGTCTACTTGTGATTTTCTATTTCAGTATCTGAATTCACAAGACAAAACCTACGCAGTGAATGAATTGACTTTTTATGTCACGTTACATTTCTGTCACGGCGTGTCGAAAATGTACGAAATAAAGTGACAAATATAGTGGAAGTACTCCTAATAAGCACGTGTATAGTTTAATGTGCTAAATAGAAAATAATATACAGTTGTTTTTCATCATCATCAGCGTCATCAACTCTCTCTTCGACCGCTAGGTACAGGTTTTGCCACAGAGTGAGAAAGATTAGACCATAGTCTACCCTGCTGGCCAAGTGTGTATTGAATTAACATTTTTTTAAAGATCTCAGGCAAGTATGCCAATTGCCTAACAATGTTTTTCTTAAAGCTTAAATTGCAATGCATCTAGTTATCTATCTGAGACAAATATATTGAATTATATTAAAAGTTAATACCAAATAAAACCTGACTTTAAGGAATAATTACATATAAAAAAATAAAGGCCGTTGCAGACAATTTCACCACCAACAATATTATATTCCTACTTCACTACAGTAAATTACGCAATGGAGCTAATAAACTCATATGAATAAGCAGAACAATGGATTCACACGGAAAGTTCGCGAGATACATGGCACAAACAGCGCCCGTTTCCGGCGGAGGTTAAAACCGGTAGCGTTTTACACTAATTACCACAGCGCGATCCACATTTTGTAGTATTACTGCTGGGACACACGGCGCTGAAGAGTAGCGAGCTAAGCGAGATAAATAAATCTAATACACGAGCGATTTCATAGCGATAATACATACATACTGCATTGGTGATCGATGAACTATTGACTATTTGAATTTATAATTGGCGGTAGTACTAAAAATAATGTATTTTTTTTTCATAAATTATTGCGATTTCATGCATTTTTTTTTCCAAACAACTAAAACAGGACATCATCAATGGGATATAATGGGCAAAATGTGTAATTGTCATTATTACTCTACATTAAGTCTGTAATGATATTTATTGCATCTGATTTTTCCTTATTAATAATACACATACTATTTGAAAAGTATTAGATGTACCCACAAACCGTTCACCAGTAGCATTACCATGAGTTGGCATAGAAACGCCACTATAGAAATGGTAAATAGAAAACTATTGTCATTTTGCTAGTGAATAACATAACTACTATCGTTACGGTATTTCTTGACAACGTCTGTCAAATTAATGACTCATGGGGCCGAATTTGTATGGCAATAGATCATAATGACATTCGCTAGCGATTTGATTTCGATAGGACGTAACTCGATACGTAAAAAATTACGTATCGAGTTACGTCACTACGGATTTTAGTTCTACGAGTAACCACCAGAGGCGCTGTACAATTTTTCATACATTTATTTTACGCAGTCGCTAGCGAGTAATACTTTTGTAAACTCATGGTAGTCCTACTGTATGGTGAATTATGATCTAAGTACTTTTACTGGGAATTTGCACGAGCCATGCTGTGGGATAAAAAGGTTCCGTGTAAATTTACACTCGCTATTGCTAAGAAAACTTTATAGCCGGCGAGCGGATAAATACTGCTATTAATTTGCATTAGTGCAAATAGTTTAAGAATATTGTGGAGATCTCTTGGGTATTTATGGGAAGAGACCATATTCAAGCAATGCAGACAATGGGTTGAAGATGTAATTTTATTTAACATGCTATTCAGTGAGTTGTTGGGTCGTGATGATGTAATTTTATTTTGCTTCCTATACCACGTACCCGTGTGTCCCTCGCCAAACGGTTGGCAATGCAGCAAGCTAAATTTACGGCGCGCGCTCAACGCGCACACTCTACACGTCGCGCCCTTAACGGACGGCGCATTACGGCGGCTGGTTCCGCGTAAATTTACGCTCGCTATTGTGCGTAAAATAGCTGGTCCTTGTTTCGAGTTAATAAAACTTTACTACCGATGAGCGGATAAATGATGCGATCAATTTGTTTCCGTGCAGACAAGTGGCACACTTTGAGAAAAATATGCAGATCTGTTAAGCGTTGTTCAATTATGTTTAAACTGTTATAAAAGCGATATATAAGTTTTTAATAAGAAGAGTTAGTGGAAATATTTTTTGATTGATTGATATGACAAAATTAAGGCCACATGACTACAGTTGGCCAAATTGATACACTGACTACAACAAAAAGCATGACATTAGCATTAACAACGAATCCAGCCGAACAATAAGAGGCGTCGGAAAATACATCTAAAAAGCTTCGTTAAAATGCCTTTATTTCAATACAAATACCAGCGGAATCCACTCAACAGCTGAATAAATGCCATCCGATCAGCCCCAGTCCTCCAATCGAAAATAGATTTGCAAAGCAAATGAGTGGAGCGAAATCCAGCCAGAATCGGCTCCCAATCGGCACAATTTGTTTTATCTCCAAGAAACAAACAAAATAAATTCCAATCGGACGATTAAGGTACACCTTCGATCAGTAGATCTAGACGAATGGTGGGATTAAGGGCGGACGGGATGGTTTCATTTGCTTGCGATTGCGAGGGACGTGGATAGCGTACAAAATGTGGAACGCCGCGGTTTAACGTGGGCCAGTATGCTAAGATGCAGGTTTGGGTTTTTTTATGCTAGGGCAGGATTAGAGATTAATGTTCTTCTACTGGAGACGATTGGCTTAAAAATATGAATAAATGCAAGAGGAAGAGAATTACGTTTATTGAGTTCAGTTTCATTATTATTTGTTGGTAGAGGTTTTGTTAAATACTATCAATAACCAACATTGTACAGGGTGTTGTTACCTTCTTTATCTTATGATAGAAATTACAGTTTTTGATTGTTGATTTGCCGAAGCACACTTGGCTTCGCTTTTTTGCTGCATAGCTTTCTCTACAATTACAAAAAAACTATTTTTTTTTGTTAAATTATGAAAATGGAATGCGCTCTTGGGAAGTCATCTGGATCGTGCTTTGTTAAAAATAACCGGAAAACCTTTTTAAAAAAGACTCGCTGGTGAAAAGACTCTTAATAATAAATCTCTCATTAGACATCTCTTGTTAGACATGGGCAACTATTTTCTTTTAAGCATCAACTCTTTGAAGCCGATTGCTACTTTCCGCGCTTACAATCAGAAAGGTACCTTATTTGAAAAACTAAGTAACAAACTATTATTGCCTAGGCAAGGCCTCGTTATATAAGTAAATTATGTGAGATAACGTTACAATGACTCTAGATGTCTAAGAGCTCTCAAAAAAGTTCCTAAAAGTGTATGAATCAGTTTGTTAACATTTTGATGAAGTCCTCTTGATAACTGGGTTTCTACTCGATGCCAATCATAGATGAGTTACCACTCTTGAGGACTACAGTCACGTTATATAATGTGTATACCAGTCTAAAGTAAGTGAGCAGGCATCCACACCTTCCTAGCGAAACACAAGAACTGTTTCACGATAGAAATATAGTTGAAATGCACCACCTCCCCGGTCCACAATACCTGTTCTACCATCTTTCAAGCTAATGCCGGATTATGGCTAAAATCCTGTTAATTATTAGGGGACACTCGTGCCTAGTTGTAGAACAGTAATTGGTCGATGTTGAATTAAGATCAAAACAGTCATCAGCTTACAATAGAATCATATAAAGATACTGTAATCTACACAGAAATACGTATTTATGATAAACAAATGGTATATGTTTTATCGACGATCTAACCTTAACCACTAGTTATTACATACAGGGGCACGTCTGGACGTCATTACCCCTGTGTGAAGGTCCCACGTGAGTGGACAGAGTAATGAGCAAACAGGTAAAACTCTATTAGATTTTCAATATAAGCAAAAAATGCCAAAATTTCCTTTCAGTAACTCAGTAATTATAAGAAAATATTTTAAATAAAATAACTTAATCATCGTAACAAGCATAGGTAGCATTGTATATAACAACGTAGCCGAGATAGGGAGCATAATTTATTACATGTTTACCTTTATGTGATTCACTGAATACGTTGTTTTTAAAGTTCTGAAACTTTTACAATATACATCTAGGCGTCAGAACAGTTATAAACTTCTGACATAAAATATTGTTTAATTACAATTATTTGTAAATCGTGATAATTAAATCATGTTTGGAAATTATTAATAAAGTTCTAATAAGATGAAATTTTATAACATTTGCTACTACGTTATTGTTATTAAAACATTTGACATTTCGCATTAAATTATAAATATGACAACTTCTATTAAAATCTAACCTACGGGAAAAGGGTAGCGGCGCACGTGACAACGGGACCGCTCATGAGCCGAGATAGCGAGCAGGTTTTATTGAGCGCGTGTGTACAGCTTTATGTGCGTTGCGGATTTTACGCTTCAATGTATTATTTAAGTTGTAACTTTCGTGATATAACTGTTCCGTTGCTTAGATATCGTCGAATCCACTTTGTTTAGGGCTCAAGTGGTTAGTGGCACATCTCTACATTGTTTGTGTACGCTACGTAATTTTCTGCCTGTTGTGTTTCATAAAGCTGTTGTAAGTTTTGGCGACTAAATGAGATTCTTGTAGTAAGATACCAAGCAGTGCAGTACCATTGTGATGGCGTTGTTACACCGATTATTAATAAAAGTAGATATTATTATAGGTATATTTTATACACATAAAGTGTAAGATATAGATTATTTTGTTGATGGTCAATTTATTAGCAAAATTTCTAATGCCGCGTCCGCACGGTTGCCAAATTGTCACAAATTCTAACACGTGGATTTGTAGCATAAGTTTTGATCAAGTAAAGGGTTTTGTCCCTGTACTTCCGGAACGGGTAAGAGGCGACTAAAAGGGAGCTTCCGGGGTTGCGGACGGCAAGAGTGGGAGCTCGAACCGGGATGGACAGCGGTATGTGTGGTCACATACCGTCGTGAACACCAGATGTTGTGGTGAGTTTCAAGCTCACTTGGACGGAACCCGACGGGGCAACGCGCCAAGTGAACTCCGGTTGCGTTCCGTTGGAGAACCCGGAGTCCTCTACGCAGCGCCGAGGACGGCCACCGGGGGGGTTTTAGTGCGGTAAGAATCCCACATAACCCCGTGCCGCTCCCACGGCATAGAATACCTTTTGAAGGTTTCCCCCTCGTTAAAAAAAAGTAAAGGGTTTGGAGTTTACGGAAATTGCAAACTGTGCGGCATCATATTTTTTACATAAAAATGTATTTTGTCACTGGTTATTTTAAAATTTGTCATACCAATGTCCATACAAATTCGGGCAGCAAAATGCAAAGTGCAACGTCGCAGTGCAGATAAACATCACGTTTCGTTATTTCATTAACTTTTCGCCTCATTTCATCTGACCGTTATGACCTCTGTTGCATAATTATCTACTCCTGAAATTTTAATCTGAGTTAAAAAATAGTTTATTATAATTATTTGGACACAAGCAACACTTATTACATTTTCTTTCCTCTCAATGTAATTAAGTATTATTATTATCATGTTGTTAATCAAATAAATGAAATATGAATCATCACAAAAGTTCATTTTTTATTTATATGATCTTGTAATAATAGAACATTTTTTACTATACTGTAATTAAAATACCTCCCTAAATTCGGACAGAAACCTAAAAAAGACTATCATGTTTTATTTAATAAAAAATGTGCAAATGTACAGAGTATGAAACACGTTTGCAAAATAGAGTACGAATGGCCAAAATTTCCATTGCTCGAGAAAATGTCTCGAACAATCCAGTGAGGGGCGCGAATAAAATGCATTTCAAACGTTGCAAAAGATGCATCTTCACTTTATCCTAAAGTGGGTTACTAAAGATAAATTCACAGGTAGTAAAAGTCTTCGTCGTTTACATGGACAAAACGTTACTACATACCTATTCTACCTTGTAACAGTAGTGTTATGCTTTGCTTGGTCTAGGTATGGAAAATGGTCGCGCAGTGTTTCCGCGTGAACATCAAAGACGGAGATATCAAGGATTGAGTAACCCAGCTTCATACCGTGAAGACATGTGTAGTGGAGGTTAGCAACATAGATATCTCACCGCCTTGTAATTGAAGGAAGCCATTAAATGGTATGTAATGTAAAATGACTGACTGTTTTCCCATTACGTCTCCGACTGTCGTGGTGTAACTTACGCGAAACAATGCTGACATGTGCAGTTAAGTGGTGCAAAAACAACACGAAATCGAAGAAAAAGTGCGGGGAAATATCGTTTCATTAATAAATGCTCTAAAAAAATACATTTTTTAAATATTTTTCAAACACAAAAATAGATGAGAGTGACAATTTCAATTGTCAAAACTGGGAACATTTTAATACGCTTTTATTAGCTTCAGACGTATGTATGTTGGTATGTTAGTATGTAACGGAATCTTTGAACATGATTTTAACCCCCTTCAAAACGTCGGATTAACTTGAAATTTGGCATACTTATTAAGGACCGATGACAATTCAATATTTTAAACATTCTGACCCGTTATCCTTACTAGGATAATAAGGATCAGCGATTTTTTCCTGAGACCCGGAAGGTCTGCGTTAAGACCAATAAAGGAATCTATCAGGCGCGCCGATCACCTAACCTAACCTAATCTGACCTGACCTGACCTGACCTGACCTGACCTGACGACGTCCTTTTGAAATGGCTAGATGTAAAGCAGTTGACCGTTTTTCTCTTGAGTATTGCCATCAGCGTCTGTTTTTAAAAGATGCTCTATCATCCTTTTTCCGTGATTACTTTTATCCAAGATAGAGGACCTGGGATATGGTATAAATTATGAAAGAAAGCAGTTAGCATTGGCAATTCGGATGTCATTCAACAACTCCTCTTGGATTTTCACGTTAACAATAAAAATAAACACCAATGTAAAACACCACTTCATACAGCTGTGTTAAACAATGACCCAATATTCATTTTTGCACTGCTAAGCAAAGGTGCTGATGCTGATTCGAAAGATAAACTTGATAATACGCTACGTAATAATCGTTAAAATAATCGCTAAAATAATCACTAAAAAATGAAAAATAAATAATTGTTAAAAAAAAAAAAACTAAAAAATACGCTTTTATAAAAAATTCGACCAAAAAATGAAAAATAAATAATAGTTTAAAAAAACTAAAAAAATACACTTTTTATAGAAAATCCAACTAAAAAATAGAAAATATTTTTTTTAAAATTTGAATTAAGAATAATGTAAATAAGATAAAAATATTTTTTATTGTAAAAAAAGCGTGGGGTGCTTTTTAAGATATTATCAAAATGATAATCCTTCTACTCAATATCTATCAATAAAATATTTATAACTATTGACACCATGCACCCCACGCTTTTTTTTACAATAAAATAGTACATTACGATACGCGTGGCCAAAGTAGCCTATTTTTGCACGGCGTGAAGTTAGCGCCCGAGCGCAGCGAGGGTGCTAAACGCCGTGCAGATAATAGGCTACTTTTGTCACAAGTATCGTATACTATTTTATAGCTCGTGTGACATAAACCCGCTTATACTTGTGAAGAAATATGAAAAAATATGATAATTATTTTGAAACTTATTAATGATTGAAACTAAAAATTATGAACTAAAAAAGCAATAAAAATGTGACACAACCAAAACCATTGAAATTTAGAAAATTTAGTAATTATTCTGCACTTGTGATAAAGACAAATCTAACACCACACATACGTCGAAATCTATCAAGCCATTTAGTCTACATACAGGCGTATTAAAGAAACATATGATAAGCAATCACATAATGTACTAATACATAACTAATACTAGTGATACAGTAGAAAATCGATTATCCGGACCTTAGTTATAAATATTCGCGATTGTTCGCGTTGAAACGTGAACAAGTAACTTTGTAATAACCCTTACAGATCAGCCACATTTTTTGTGTGACTTGTGCATTTAAATTTCGGAAAGTCGCCAAATCGCAACAAAATAGTTACTATAAAAAACAAAAACCCGATTGCTAAAAATATAACCTGTGTTATCGCCACAATTTAGACGAATTCAGCGACACATCATGTATCAAAATTAATGAAGTCGTTTGAGTTTGCCAAAGAATGAAAAATATATACGTAACAAACATATAGTCGAAAAACATCACCTTCCTAAATCGGTTTAAATAGCTTTTCTTCATAAACTCAATTATCCAAGTTATTTGATAATCCGAATGCCACAAATACGACAACAAATAGGTCGCTTAGTCGAGATTCTACTGGAGTAGTATTATGGCTAATTTTGATAACAATTCCTAATTTAAATATCTTCTACTATGGTGTGTAGCGAAAATACACAGTCAAAACAAACAATAAAACTCGATAAAGCCCAACAGTTAGTCTTATAGTGATGCTATTGCTTAGTATGTACACAATGGCAAAAACATTTATAAATACGTCCAAAATAAAATATTAAAATAATTATAGCTTTAAACAAAATACTCATTACTCACTTTTAATTTTTAAATGGCATTTAAAAGTATGAAACGTTCAAAGCTATGTTTATTTTTTTCAACTGTGAGGGTAGTGTATTAATATTCGTACGGTGTAAAAATCGGCTACTTTGGACACAGAAATGCGTGGCTTAAATGCGGGTTTAGGTCACAGAGTGCTATAAAATATTTTTATCTTATTTACACTATTCTTAATTCAAATTTTTAAAAAAATATTTTCTATTTTTTAGTTGGATTTTCTATAAAAAGTGTATTTTTTTAGTTTTTTTAAACTATTATTTATTCTTATTAGGAGTGAGTAATCTTTACTAATCTATGATTAGCAAGTGAAGTTAGTAACATGAGAATATCTTATTAATTGATTAGTCGTGGCAAATGGCCCTCAGAGAAACACCGTAAACTGGTTGGAGTCCAGCATAATATTTTTTCCCTTGCCCTCGTGATTCAAGAGTAACCCATGGAAGATTTTCTTCCAAAAAAGGTTTGAACATTTCCTCAATTAGTCTTCATTGATAGTAATAATTTATAGGGTATAGACTGATGTTTATGGGTGTCAGTAAACACATCAACTCCATACACGTTTGTTCCTTTAATTTATATATTCCTTACTTTGTACGTATATTTTTTTTTTTCTCTCCACAATCACTATTTGAATTTTGTTGGTATTTTTTAAACCTTCGCAGAATGAAACGTGTGCAAATGCTAGAATGAAACGAGTGTACGAAGGTGGAAGTCTAGCCCATTCCTATGCAGCAGGAATGGCCGAAAGTTCCTTACTCTGAAAACGTCTCGAACAATCTACTAGAGGCGCGAATAAAATGCGCCCGATGCATTCGAAACGAGTGCTGTTTCTTGGTTTTTAGAAAATTCTGAAGTGGGTGCATGAAAAATTCAATTTTAGATTTTTCCTTCCAACTTCTGTTTGGGTTTTCTAGTTTGTTTTTGGTTTCAAGCACTCCTAATATTGTTTTGAATTCGTTGAGAGGCAGTTAAAATGAATAAGAAACTAGTACAAAAATATTTGTGTATTTTGATTTGTACGAATTTTGTATGTATGTGTGAGAGAAATAAAGAAAAGGGTAGAGCGTGTCATGTGTGTGTTTGTACGCATTTAATAATACTTTTTTCACTCAAAGCCCACACTAAGATTCCGTTTTTATTATTCTACTACCATACTAAAAATTTTTAGGTACACAATCGTCTTAAAGTATTAATTATATTGACAAAATCTATAAATTTTTATACATATGTGTAAAAAATACGTAGTTATATACAATATAATATATGGAACAAGAACTAGTACAGGACAATCTACAGAAAAGAGCAAATAGAATATGCCGGATGCATTTCAAACAGCATTGCAGAAAAGCGAAAATGCAGTCGTGGAGTTTCCGAACTGTGTTTGAATACTTTTAGTAAATGTAGGTGAAATATCTGATTGCTTATATAATAGCAAATATATATTTAAGCTGTATATATCTTAGTGATAATATTTTAATTAATATATCGTAGTAATAATACTGCTATTAAAACTAGACAATCTGAATGTTTTAACATAGTGTCGCAGTTTCCATTGGAAGTACCTAGGGTAAATTATGGGTATATCAAAATTCATGGCATATTTTTTTAGGCGTGATTATATTATTTTAGATAATAAAATCTTATTAACGTATTTATTTTCCCGTGGCGCCTTAGAGCATCTTGATTTCTGCCCCTCTACAGCTACATCACATAAAGTCACATTAAACCAAATATATTATTTCGTGTATTTCATCAATAAATCTTAGGAGATAGATGGCTTATTGGTAGTGCTCGTTTTTTGCTACGGAAGACTTTTTAAGCCGTGATGCTTAAAAGTAGTAGGAATAACCCTCTGTGGTTCGAGTCCGGCGGCGCCACTGCCAAACCTATTTCTGCTTAGTAATAATAGAGTTAAACGCTGCTGTGTTGTGGTTTGAAGGGAGTGGTAAGGGTGACATACTTTTCTGAGGCGCTTCAGTTTAGTACTCTGGATTGCGGCGCATCTATGACTAAGCTCATGTAGGAATCTTATCTTATCTAGTGCTATTCCTATTATATAAGAAAGCCTATTCCAGACCTGGCAAGCTCTTAAATATCACTTACGCTCACGTCAAAGTTAGTTCCTTAAAATGCATACAGTTGAAAAGTACCCACTTCGCATTCCTGCCATTCTCAGACCCTAACGTTCATCTCCTAACATTATAAACTTTCCGAATGCTTACTCGGAGTTCACTAACAACGTCCCTGGGTTGCTCAAATGAGGGTCTACTAGGTTACTGCTAGGTTTCGTAGGTAAATTCGTTGCGTGACTTGAGTTTCAATAATGTGATACGAGATGGCGTTTATACTATAATAGAGATAACTTTGCACGCAACTACCAGATTTTTTTTTAATTTAACGTAGTAAACATGCAGTCCTTATGCTCGTAAGTAGTCATTACTAACATTACAGACCTTTAGAGTCTCTCCCTTACCATGCCATTTCAACAGAATATATGAGGGCTTGTCACCTACAAGGTTGAAATAGGTACAATCTTATCCCTAGGATTACTTTAACCCGGCGAGCATGACCCAGGGTATTTCATACCCGGGTATACTTAAAAAGTTATGTATTTTTTTAAATATTCGTCTGGCCACACTCGTACGCTCAGTACCTGCGGGCTAGGGTTTGCGGGAGGGGACAGTGCCGTGATCGGAGTGTTGCGCCGGACATCGGCTGAGTAATTCGTGTGCAAACCTGTCACGGGTATGTAATACCCCACGTCATTTTTAAAGTATTTTTTTTATGTAATTAATTTTTATTGTTCTTTTATTACTTTTGTTATTATTTATGATTTTACTTTACAAGTTTATATCATTTTAATTTTATATTTTAGTAGCAACTTTATTTTTCTCTTTTAATTTTAGTTTCTGGTCGAAATTGATCGTGAAAGACAAGAAGAATGGATTGGATGGTGATATGTTAGAGGAGGCTGCAACTGATTCTTCAGATGACTCCAGTTCGGAAGGAGAAACTGATCACTGTAGTGAATTCTGGCACGGAGCAAGAGGGCGATGACCCCGGTGACGTTTCGTCTAACATTAGACAAGAAGACGCTGTAACTAATGAACCACAAAGCGATCCCGAGGATGAATTACCCTTATCTCTTCTCAGTGCAAGAGTATCAGCTTCTCGGCATGTACGTGGGCCTTTCTATATATCCAAAGATGGTTCAAAGTGGTACAAGAATTGTCCACTTTGAACCATCTTTGGATATATAGAAAGAATAACCGAGCATGAATAAAGACATTGGAATAAAGAGAACAGAATTTATTCGTAATTTGGGTTTATCAATGATATACGAACAACTTCGTGCAAGAAAATCGAAAAAAAAAATATTCCAAGCTACATTCACCAGCGAATCCTGAAACAGCTGGGCGAGCTCTCACCCAAACATGTAAATGTACCAGGGCGATATGTGAGATGCCAGGATTGTCCATCCAAGAAGGATAGGAAAACCCATATCTATGGAGCATGCAAAATTTACATGTGAAAATTGTGCTGATCTAAACGATAGTGCCTAAATTGATTTTTCTAATTCAAAAATATATTATTAATTCTTCTTAGAAGAGTATCTCATTTTTTTTATGTTTTAAGTCAATTTACACCACAAAGAGTAATGTTTTTAGTCGAAAATTTAATTTTAATAAACCTTTATTTTTTTTTAACTTTAATTACATAGTGTAAGAAAAAAACTAAAAATAAAATATTATTTCATGATTATAAACTTTCTTTCATTTCATTCTAGTAATGAATTGATACTTAAGAGAATATAATCAACAAATTTAAATAAAAGTTAATAATGAGTTTATTATACTATTTTACATTTAGGGTATGTCATACCCTGCCACATTCTTAATGTAACTTTTTTCACCTCATGCTCGCCGGGTTAAAAAACTAAGTTTGAATACATTTCCCACTCGATATCTACTGGCTACAAACTTACATTTTCAACGCGTAAAAGGTCCACAAACAAGAGTTTGAAACTTTCAAACGCTGTGCAAGTTCAGTAAGAGCTTCAATATGTATAAATTCACACGGAGAACCATATATATCTATGAACTTTATACAACCTTGTTAAGTAGTATAAAATATTTTAAATTATTGTTAGTTTAAAATAGCTTGAAGTTAATCTTAGTCTATTTTAACTAAAATAATTATTCAAATTAATACACACTACTCTTATGTAATATTATTGTACGCCAATATTTCTATAAAACGAGCATAAAAAGTGAAAAACAAATCAGATTTCAACTTTTTATAAAAATAATAAATGCCATTGTAAAATTAAATTTAAACACGTCAATTAAACACATAGCGTGTTAATTAATGCGTTTCACGCCACGAGTGCGGTAAGTGAATAACAAAACATTACAAAACATACGTAAGCAAACTTTTCATTTTAAGCACTGGAACTAGCGCACAATAATTAACCTCAAAACTCCAAAGTTCAAAATGCGCCCAGGGGCCATTGTCGCGATTACGGCGTAAAAATAAAGCAGTTTACGGACGTAAAGCTGCGTAATTGCGGCGCAGACGAACAATGGAGGGCGACGAGGGTGCTACAGCAGCGCTGCAGGGTTTAAATATTACAACCGACACATTTTTATAAAAGCTCTGTACTTCTCAAGTTCAGATATACCACACAATGCGTTGCTTTACTTCTTTATATGAGAAGCAAAATAAATGTATGAAAAATAAAGTGTCCCACATGTAGCTCCATTTTAAAAGAAAATAATATATAATAGTAGTAGAATAGAAGTTAGTTAATAAAATTTGGACAAAATAAAATCCACATTTAGAAATACCAAGTAAAACAAAAATAAAAATAATGAAATACACAGTTCACTACCGCAAAACCATTGTAAAATTACCTGTTATTTTTTTCGTACTTTACAAAATATACGTTTAACACAATAAAAAGACAAAATTAATCGTCTTTCTATTAAAGAAGTGTGTATTTTCTATTACATCACAGAGATCTACGCCGCAATAATGAGGTAAAGATAAAGCAGTTTACGGACGACAGCAAAGAATGCGTAATTACGGAGCAAGAACAATCCGGGAAGACGGTTGTGACTTTATCACCCCACTCAGGGTAGTTTTATTAAAAATACTTCAGATTTTACTTTCGTATTCATGTAGTATTTTACTAGTAGAAAGTGTATTTTTCTAAACTTCTACTATAACTTCTATGTTATAAGTCGTTTCGATTTCTTTTTATTATAACAATTTATTTTTATGGTTAAATATCGTATCGTTGTACAGCAAAACCTAAAATTACATTTTAATTACTTGAAAAACATTTCCAAAAATTTAATAATTTAGTTATAGTTATTAACAAAGAACATTAAACAATTACAAATATCATACAATTTTTCTCTAAAGTTAAAAATAAATACAAGACTAGAAGTAGAGAATGTTACTAATGAACATGTAGCCAGAAGAATAAAACACATAAAACCGAATTCTAAGCACAAAATTGGCGCACAATTATGCCATCCTTATATTTCTTTTATGGCACGAAATGACACACTTTTCACAAAAGTTCCGTTTCACTAAACGCTGAACTATTTTTAAACTTTTTAACTCCAGTGCCGAGCAATTAATTTCAGAAGCTTTAATTACACGGGGAAAATGAAAAACAACAACAATATAACATGCATATTCTCAACCATAATGTTCACAATAGAGTTATTCAAACACATCTCATGTCGCGTCGCGTTTAGTAATTTAGCTACATGTAGCTGCACTCGAGCTGACGCGCAGTTTGTTCTCACAGCGGCCATTTTGTTCCAACGTCATTGTTCCGAACCGTTGACCCGCGAGCGACTCCGCTATTTATATTAACGTAAATGCTTGAATTTCTTGGTGCAAAAAAAATGCTGCTATTTTTTTAAAGAAAATATACACGTATCAAATGGAACTCCGTTTTGTTTTTAGGGTCACAGTGTCAACATAATGATGTGTTATCTGTGGATTCTGCGGAAAATGTCCAATATTTTTTTAAGTTTGCTAAAAATAATTATATTTACAGGTTTTTATATTTTTCCTACTTTGTTTTTACTATATTTCATAAAAAAATATTTTATGACCATAAATAGATATGCGTTTTCATAAATAAATGATGACTTGAGGAATATCGGTCTAGGTGGTGTTAAGCCCAGTATGACACGATCCAGCGGTAGCCATATACGCTAAGGGGTCTATCGTTATTTTAATAAGCTGCAGTTGGGCAGTCAGACAACATTAACACATTCAGGCATATCCAAGAGCAGAACTTAGTCTTGAAAGATACACCAGAATTATTAAATACATCTTATATCATTCTATTTATAAATTCAGTGCAGTAAAGTGTCAGGTTGTTCTAAAGCAGCCACTTTGTTGCGCCGTCGTTGTTCCGAATGTAACAAGCGATGCACTGAAGCAACTTGTGTACATAATTGTTCTTAGTAAATAATATACAATGATAACTAAGGCTTCATTAATGAGTTCATTTTGGTATTGTAATAATCATAGACATTTAGAGACTTACAGTTCATAGTAAGGTCTAACAAAATTTTAATCCAAATTGAATTGGAGTCAAATATTTAACAACGATAATAAATTGGTGTATTACTGATATATTGCTATCTCTGAAAACTAAATTTGAACCTTTACAACTAGTGTCTAGAAAGGTACAGATGTTTTCAAACGCATTCAAGAAGGCTTAATGAGCATCCAAAAGTAACTGGGTCTAACATCTTACCGTCCCCTCCGAAGCACAGAAATGCCTACGAATTTTAGCCACTAAAGGTTACCCATCCAACTCCTGACTATACCATAATCAGTAGATCAACGCCTTAATCAGTAGATTAGTTACGATAAAGACAAACCTGTTTACATGCTTTTTCAATAATCTTCCTCTCAAGTCATATTTCATGTAAATAGTATTCATGTAAATGTATACACATTTCTGTAAAGTACTTCATAATCCCAACCACTCCGTTAATATTAAAAAACTGTGAAAACGTTTTGCTCATAAAACGCGAAAATTAATCTACCTGGTTGAACCCACGAGATGGTTATAATTAACTAAACGTCAGACACTATTCTGCATCAGGACTCATCTGAAACAATCGCGAACTCTGCTTCAACTTTTCGTAAGGTACGTGTCTCACTGGCGGCGAGTAGAGCGATAAAATTAAAAAGTCCGCATAAAAATTTACGAATACATAGTTAAAGATGTTGTTTACAAAAACAGATACCTTAAAAGCATTATAATTATCAACTCATTAAAGATAAAGATAAAGATAAAAACTATTACGATGTAAACTATTACAATAACACAGTCATAATTATTAAAACAAAATAAAAAAACAACTACTGAAAAATAATTAACTTTAAAGAGAGATGATGTAGCCTCTCACAATCTAGAAAATCTCACAATTTAGAACAATTCGAAGTCACGCTATGTTATGCTAAAGAATGAGACATACAAACGCTTGAAAAACATAACCCTTTGCAGTTAGGTAAACTTTTAATTTTGATTTAAGCGTATGGTAAAGCAAACACCTGGTCATGTATTTTTCAACTTACTCTTAAGCGTTCGAAACGTATCGTTGATGTTTTTCTGTATTTGTATTTGGGATTGATTACTGTTGTTAAAAGATGGCAGTGACCACTATCCGAACAAATTGCTTATCGATTCTGGTTTGACATTAATTTCTACTATATTATTATACTCGTACATACATTTAAGATATACATTTAAATGTAGAATTAAGCTACATACTTTACATGTATATTATAATCGTTCATCGCTCATAGTTTTTAGCAACTCGTTGTTAGTGAAACGAGTGAGTAAACAGGGCCTTTGAAAATTCTAATTAACGTGCAAAGCGCCACGTGAACTGCTTCGCGTCGCATAAGTGCTCCAAAGTGCTCAATTTAGCGAAAGTGTACTGAGACAAGTGGGAGCGGTAATCCGTTGGTTTTTGTGTGAAACCGTACTAAAAGTGACACTTCTTCGTCCATTGCGGGGTTTGTTCATAACTTTATTCATATTTAAAAACACACGGATCAATGTATGACGAATTATTGTTATCGTTTTTGTCGTTTGCGTCAAATGAGGTGCTTCGTGATAGTCAATTTGCGTGTTGGGCGGTTTGATAGTGAAACTGTTATTTTTATTGCGACAATGATATTTCTATGATTCTTCAACGAATATTCTGAAACCATTTGATTTTAGTGCGGTTTCAGTTTTGAGGGTAGAGTTTTTAACGTTTACATCGTAAAATGGATATTAATTGTTTAAATAGAAGCTTGTAATATGAAAACTAGCCTTTGGCAGCTTATTGGTACCGTGCAAATACTGTAAAGAACTTAGTTTGAATAAAATAATTTGATTTGATTTGAAATTCTACTCCTCTATCGGGGGTCTGAGATACGAACTCCATTCACCTCTAATTTTTCTAAGTTATTTATTTAAATTGATTATTACTAGCTTTAACACCGAAGGAATACATTCCCAAAGGTCTTCGTCCTAGATCCTCACTCTGACAGGAGACTCGTGCCTAGCAGTGGGACAATAATGGGTTGAGCAGACTCACAGGCTTACTGAGGGTGCTTTGCTGTTAGTGTTTTGTTACCTTTCTTGTTAGTTAGTTTGACTTAAAATATCTGTATTATTTGGGAATTATTACAAACCTCTTTTACTTATAAGGATATCTTAATATTTAGTAGACAGACAGTAAAAAAGACTTAAGTTAAAATTAAAACTACTTCGCAACAATCCGCTACAAATATGTATGATGATATATATTTTAAACCATGCAGTATGTACCATCCTCCCACAAAGGATGCATGCATATGCAAAAAAATAAAAATATACACCACCATACATACCTCCACCAACACGTGTTTCGCTTCAAAACGGAGCATCATCAGGGTAAGTTGACTCTACGACGGTTAATCATTTAGGGATACAATTAACTAAAAAAGACTGTATTTTAATGTAGTTGTTACGATATTTTGTCACAATTCAATAAACAAACGGGCCTTCAATAACAAAATAAAAAATAACGTTTCTCTTTAAGAGTTATTTTTCCGTTAAAAAAATAATGTCGAAATAATAGTCCTGATTCTAAATGTAGATCCTTTGCAAGATAATATTCACCTGAGAAACCCTTGAGATCTTTATTAAAACCATAAGTACCGGAGTTTTAAGCGATCGTTCCATTTAAATTGTAAATATCTACGCTTTCTTCGAGATATTCTGCGATTTTCTACCATTTGTATAAAACAATAATGCTGTAAAATATAACGAGAGTATGTAATGTGTAAATAATGTATTCAATGGTACAGTGAATTTAAATGTTACTTACTTGAGCCATCGTCAAACCTGATGTGAATAATATGTTATATTATAAAACAAAGCCTGACTGCGTAAATATACAGCTCATGCCAATTCCACAATTTAGATGAATCCAACGACACCTCATGTAATAAATACATACCGTTTGGGACATGCCAATGAATAATACTTTATAAGATAATACATGCGCTTGAAAAACATTACCCTCAACAGGTAACCAACTAACCAAACCAATCAACCAAAAATCATAGGCGGACGACAAAAAATTCTACGTGGTCCTGCCATATCGCAAGCAGGCAAACTTTATTTCTATCGTATAAAAAAGTTTAGTCCTATTACAGTACACTATAAAAACAGCATAAAGTTTGTCTTATCAATAAAATGGGTTGCTATCCTTAAGGACTAAATTAACCCGCTACAGATAAGTATGTCCCATCATCAGACCCTTCAAAGCGGAACACAGCAGCGCCTAACTCAGCTGTTGTTACGGAAAAATAAGAGTGAGAGTAGTGCTTTTAAAATCAAACCACAAAGAGTGGCTCCACCTTCAAAAAAGCTGCAAAAACTAGCACATTGTACCAAGGCGTCAATACTAACCTTGAACTCATTAGCATACTAAACTCATAGCTCGTTCCCTAAAGATGAAGGTGAGGCACAATGCAACTTTATGTAAAACCCATCGCAACTTCGGTTGTTGGCGATAAAGGACGATTCCCGCGGGACGTATAACCGAATATCGTTATAAAAAGGCAGTACTTACACTATGGTTGGCCATTTTATTTGTAGTTTTATCAATGGGCGGAATAAAGGTTTAAAGGTGGTGTAACTTAAGGTTCATGTGCAACGGCATTATTGACAGTCCAAAAACACACGCAAACACGCTCGCAGGCACACACACACATTTTTTTAACAGACAGAAAATATCTAAAGCCGACCTCATATAGAATTTTAATCTTATTTGGGGTTGAATAAGGATGTAGCTGATGATCATCTTATTTGTCTGGCCGGGCATCGAATCCGAAACCCTTGGTGCACCGGTATAATAACCGCTCCATCATGCTGGTCATCATTATACTAAGCATTACAAGTGCTTAACACACTAAGCATTAGTATTGTGTATAACTTTTCACTTTTACTTAAAAGTTTGGAAAATCCAAAAGTGCACGACTCATAATGCTCATTTAATTATGAAATATAAAAAAAAAAGAAACTTAAGTCGTTCAAAATTAATTGCCGAAAAAACAGCTGTAGTAGGAAGAAGGTACTGCACAAGCGCCCCTGGTGGAATAAATGTACATAATATCTATAGATATACTTGTCTTGTAGTTTTCGTTTTTTATTAATTGCAATTAAACTACACTGAATTAATTAATCATTCGCATTCAGTGACCTACAATCGTCGATTAGAATTTAAAAAAAAAATTAACTCAAATGATGGATTTTTTCACAAGTTACAGTGTTTTCAGGTTTCAGACATGACGGACAGGAAAATTTTTTGACCTATTTTGGTGTTTTTTTCCAATTCTATTACAGTAAATCAATTTTTAAAAAAGTATGGAATTAATCTCCATTAAATTATCTCCACAATAGTATGCAAAATATCTTGATTCCGTGAACTATCAAGGCTATAATAATAAAAATTGCCGCCAAAATGAAGCGAAAAAAATTTTTCGATCGTAAAGCACTCTCTGATGCTTCGCATCATGAGTCTTGCAATACATAGTTTGCATGAAAAACTTATCGTTGAAGGCTGTAGGTGTAAATAAAGCGTAAGAACAAAGCAACTTTAGCTGTAACCTATCCGCTGCCTGTACGTCTCAACTTCGGTTGTTCGCGATAAAAGGCGGCGCTCGCGGGACGCATAACCGAACGACGTTTTACTAAGGTTGTTATCACACTACGTTTTAAAATATAGTCAAATAAATATTAAAGTTAGTTCTAGGTAGGTAGGAAGGTACTTGGTTCGATACCGGCGGCACCGCCGCTACACCTATTTCTGCCTAATAACAGTAGTGAGACGCGTTGCTGTGTTCCGCTTCGAGAGTTCCAACTTAGTACTTAGCGAGTAGCGATGCGACTGCCAAGATATTCCTACCTGAGGTCGGCCATAGATGCGCCGCTACCCCTGAGGACTAAGCTGGAACGCCTCGGAAAAGTCTGTCTCCCTTAACACACCCTTCAAACCGGAACACAGCAGCGCTTAACACTGCTGTTATTAGATAGAAATAGGTGTGGCGGTGGTGCCGCCGGAGTCGAACCACAAAAGGTTCTACCACCTTTAAACATTAATAACATAACAACATTAATAACATTGTGAATTAACTTAAGGAGAGTTTGAATTAAAAATTCTAATTATGTTTTGCTTTTTCAACGTTAAGTGCTTATATTCATTTACTTATTTTTACCGCGACATCATTATAACTAAAATAAAAGATTGAATATTTTACAAAAAATACATGATATTCTTAATATTTTTTGGGTAAAATACTTTGCAATATTTTCTAGGAAAGCATTTCAGTAGAATATAATTAATTTGACAAAAGAAAAATTATAATCATTTATGTTACTTCCCACAGTGCTAAGAAACCTCAGCCTTGTAGGAGCATTTTAGCTTACTTTTCGAATAATCGTAAATTCTACGTTGAAACTGGCCCTTTTGAATATTATAATAATATCGTACCAACTTTCTTATGAGATTAGAATTTTTCATCGACCTCCTCTCAAGAATAACTACATAAGATTGCATATCAGTCATGTGGATTTTAATATTAAAATTGTACCAGCAGAAACATTTTCAACTACATTTACAGTACAAATAGTATTTTTTATTTCATATTAAGCTTAGTTTTTAATAGAGTACAAAAATATCAACTAGAACAATTATTTGAAATTAACTATAACAAATCATTAGAAGTTTAGAACAAATAATTACATATATTCGTCGTCAACCCGTCACGATTCCATTGCTGGTCTGCACTCAAAACGAGAGGCATTTGGGCAATAGTCTATCGCGCTGGCCAAGTTAGAATTGGTAGATTTCTCACACTCAAGGGAGCTTTTCTTAAATACTCTTACAAGTTAAGGTGTCTTCACGATGTTTTTGCGATACTTACATAATTCATGAAATTAGAGATGTGTGCCTGAGATTCAAATCCCATTGGGATTGGGATCTCCCAATTGAGAGGTCAAGTTTCTAGCCAATAAGCTAATTATCAAGGTAAGTCTAAATACATGAAGAACGTAAACGTATATATTTTTATTAGCGTAGTAACATTTCACCGTATGTGACCAAATCCTTAAAACTTACATCCCATAAAATCTACACTAATGTAATCACGAATCTCGGAACTTTGCGAGCCTTTCATTACCCATAAAAGAACTTAAAGGTAAGTAATAGTACTAAACTATTTGATGATCCCTGTTTGTCCTAAAAACTTTGAGATTTACGAGTCCAGAATATAAAATTGTACGGAATTCGCGTTGGTGGCTGTAACGTGGCTATTTGTTCTCTAATGGCGGAGCCAGTGTGGTAAGGGGTAGGCACCAGGTATTACCACCACACCTATTTCTAGCGTAAAGCATTTCTGCGTTTTGCTGGCAGGATATGAATGTGAATCCTCAAGAGTAGCAGCATACCTGATCAGCTTCAAAATTACTGGTCTATATGAAGCTGCTTAAAGATATCAATGAGCGGCAGTGATCACGTACCATAAGATAGAGGGATATTTAAATTCATAATTCAGATATCTGTCTAGCCGGGAATCGAATCCAGAACCCTTTGCGCGTCAGACCGGTATGGCGACCATTCTGCAACGCGGGTCGTCCAATTTTCAATATCTACAAAGACACTTTAGATCGAAACTTTGGAACATGACGTTCCAAACTTTCTTCTGTTAACGATGACGTCATCCACATTTTCACTCCAGATTACTCTACCCTTTCCGAAACGAGCGGTCCAGAAAAATTACGGCTGAAAAACGAGTCGCTGCGAAATTACTTCGTAAACAAGTTGGCCCTGATTTATGAACGAAGTTTCAGATAAATAATTTTTAGGAGCAAAAGTTGCTCCGCAGGTGTCCCTTAATATATTTTTATGAAACACCTCGGCTTGAGTAATACAATTATGTTAATTCTTGCCGGTTTCCTGTCGAGTCGAGTGCGCCGGTTTGGGTGAGCGATGCGATTTTTTATAATGGCAGTGGAAAAGTTGGTTCACCTTATTTAAGAATTGCCAGCTATGGATATCTTGCGTCTAATTTGATGAGATAGACTATTAGGAACTCTGGTTATGAATGAAAGTAAATGCGAATGTCGTCCATCTGCTGGTTATGTTAATAACACCAACAATTGTATTCAGACAAAAATAGACTTACCTGAGTTTACATGTTTTCCCCGAGGATTAAGTAACCTCGTGTAAATCTTGCATATTACACCCACGAAATCAGAACACACTAATAGTGAACATAGTTGTTATGAGTCCGACTCCTCCACCATCACACCTATTTCAGGCTGACGACAGTAGTTTTATGTGCTGCTGTATTCCGTTTGAAGGGTTAGGTAAGTGAGATATAATTTATATAAAGTGTTCCAAGTTAGCCCTTGGAGGTAGGTAAACGAGCATGCAGTCCATGTAATGATAGTGCCCACTGTCGCCCAAAGACATCTGTAATGAATCCCAGATAAGATTATAGCTCTGAGATCGGCCAGATCCTCCCTAATTTATAATTAATTTGCTTATAGTTGCTTCCCTAATTTATAATTAATTTAACAATAACTTGCTAAACGTGTTTAATTTGACACAGTCATGTGCAACATGTATGGGCAAATTATCCATATGTAAGACGTCGAGTCATCTATTTTATTTATGATCCGTTATCCCATAACAAGGCTATTAATACAGAGTACTAAATACAAATGGACACTAAGATTCCAACCAGTCTATGGTCTTAGCAAAGCCTTAGAGCTGTTCCGCCAATCTTATCAACTTAGGACCAGTGGCTCGCATTGTTACGCTGTTTCTATCGGCACTATTGTTTGTAGCTGTATTAACTGGAGTTTGAAATTAACTGGTCGAGCTATGTACGGGATTATATATAAATGTTCATGTAAGTTCGTAGTTTAATGGTTGAAACTCGGCTTCTTTGCCTGGAGGCCCTACGTTCAAATCCGAGCACGCTCCTATGCTCCTCCCAAAGTTATGTGCGTATTATAAATTACATATCGATTTTTGTAACGGTGATATCATTGTAAAACTACATGCCTGAGACTTCCTTAAACATTTTTCAAAAGTGTGTCAAACAAAAGGTGTGTCAAGTCTACCAATTCGGACTTGTTGGCCAAGTATACAATAGTCTAACCCCGCTCCCTCTAAGATGACACCCGTGCCCAGTAGTGAGACGATAATGGGCGACATATGTGTCTATGTGTGTGTAGCAATAAACATATCAGGACGAAACCAAGATTGGTCGTTTACGTTTACGCTGGTTTACTTGTATATCAGGCTGGGCTAGGTAGTTTAAGTTTATGGCCGGCGGTGACCATTTAACGATGACAAGCTGTAATAAACTATAAGTCCGTTTATAGATGTCATTACCTAAAACGTTTGAAGATTGAAGCCGCGGACGAAGAAGAATGACAAGTAGCACTTGTAAACAAAGACAAAGTAAGTCAAACGCTCTATTCACACGTTTGAATGTGAGGCGGTTTGGCAAGAGGTAATTTGTACAGGCCAGTATCACCACGCAAAAAATAGAATGCGGTTAAAAATGGAGCTCGATTTCGGATTGTGTAGGTACAAAAATACTTCACTTCAATTACTTTAATATTTATATAACATAACTTATTATTTACCTACACGCGAGTCCTATGTCAAGTCATTAAAACCATTTTCCGAACATAAACAAAGACATGCCTACAGTATTACTACCAAAAACTTGGCGAAGAATCGTCCTTCTTTCACTCTTCCGAGGTATTTTCGTTCCAAGAATCCTAGCAACGAGAATCTAGCTTATAAATTCAAACGATTTTACAATTGGGTTACGTTACTTTTCGCAAAGTGAGCCATTTAACTAGCTTAATTTAATACGATTGCCACCCAAAGGAAAGAAGAAACGAAGAGTTCTCAGTGTTTGAAAGCTATTCAGTGTTTGGGGAGTCACTCCTTTTCTGTTGTTTTTATTTAAATGATTGCTGTAGTTTTGAAGGCGGGACGCTTTGAGGTTCGACTTTGGAGGCACCACCGCCACACCTATTTGTGCCATACAACAGCACTACTTTGCTTTGTTGCTCAGTGTGTGGTGGCGGAAACATATTTACTGAAGGTGTTTCCACTTTTTGCTTAGGGCAGCATTGCAGCAATGCATCTGTTGCTAAACTCAGATGAGACTCAAAACTTACTTTGGGGTAGACAGACATAAGATGGACGTCTGTCAACCCCCAATAAGAGCTGTGTTAAAAGAATTGATGTGTTCTGGATTTAACGGCGTTCTGTATAAGGGAGAGAACATTTGAGAGCTTCTAGTCTTCATGGGTAGAAACCTTAAAACACACATGTGAACAATCTCTAGGACTTAAATTATAAATAATTTATAAATCGAACCAAATGCAAAATATATAACAAATTAAAGAAAATAGCAAAACAATCGCTTAGTAAGAAAGAGAATAAAATGAAGTGTTCTCTGAAAGCTATTCCCTGTTTCGGTGAGGTACCTCTTTGCGCTATTTGTTTTAAAGCCCGCATTTAGCGCTTTTACGCTAAGTAACGGGGTAATAGGAACGAAATAAAGAAAGCTTTAATGTACTAGAACTGGTTTTCCACTGGTTCTGCTTAAAATTGGTTTGAGTCTTTGAGTACTTTATGAAGTCACACCTATTTCTAGTGTGAAGCAGTACTTGAATTTTCATGATGGGTATTGATGCCGACTGGTTTACATCCGAGGCAACTATCTTAGTCCACTTGTGTAGCGACATTACAGTGATCGACTTTAGAAAGTACCCCTGGTCTATATAGGTTTATTTACAGAAGTGTAAAGTACCGCCTTTACCCTGGCCCTTACCATCAAATGGCCTTCAAGCACGTTTGCCTTTTCAAATCTAAACACAACAGCGCTTGATTCTGGTGGAATAGGCGTAAAATAGCTGTAGCGGTGGTGCCGGAATCGAACCAATAAGAGTTCTACCGTCTTGCCTGCAAGTTATATCGTTGTTACAAATGATAAATGTGTTCTGGTTAGAAGGGTGTGGTAAGGCAGACATACTTATCTGAGGTGTTCCAGCTTAGTCCTCAGGGGTTGCGGCACATCTGTGGCCGACCTCAGGTAGGAATATCTAATCTTATCTGGGGTTGATTATGGATGTCCATGGGTGGCAGTAGCCACTTATCATCAGATGGACTGCATGCTTGTCTGCTTGTCCTATATTATAAAAAAACCGACCTGATGGCTTAACCGATACCGAAGTAAAAAATAACTCATCCTGCCAGACTTTTTGCCCAATTTGCATGACTTTTTAGATCATTTACAATGTACATAAGCCGCGGGGTACACGCTTCGACTTAAAATCTAATAATGTTATTAGTTCTTAAATCCCCTTCCGAAACACCTAAGACATTGATACTAGCAATCAAGCAGATAATCTCCGTCGTTGCAACTTCAGCGTTGTTGAAAGCACAGCTTGAACTACTTAGTTATAGTAAACCTAAAAGCTTTCGCTGATACAAAACAAACCTACTTAGTCTGTAATACTAATACATTTTTACATGAGTGCGGAGAGTCTCTACAGGCCAAGCAACGTTACCGATTTGAGCATATGAGGTGTCGTTGCTATCCTTTAATTTGTAAGAGAAACAGAGGCTATAATTTTTTCAATAGGGTTTTTGTTTTTTAAACTAATTTTCTATTTAATTAACGTCACTATTTAGTGACATTTTTAAACACGGAACATTAAAATTACTCATAGATATGTTGCGTAAATATGACAAACAAGAAAATAATAAATATTTAAATTCATTGATTGAACATCACCAAACAAGACGGAAAAATAAAACCTCAGCACGACATTAGAGAGTCGAGTATTCTTGGGCTTCCTACTTGGTGCTCTATCGTTCAATTTATCGCACAATGTTAGTAAATATAAACAAATGAAGTATCTACATATTCCACATAAGTCTGCCTGATGGTAAACGGTTGCTGTCGCCCTTATAGGTACAACATCTGTAATCTACCGCTAAATAAGGTTGAACTTCTATGTTGAGGCGTCGCCTCGTGTACCCTTACTCCTGCCACCATACGAGTACCATACCATTGAGCACACCAGCGCTCAACACTATAAGGCAGAAATAGGATCCTACAACGTACTATATTCTTCTGGTATGCACAAACAAAGTGCACTTAACACTGCATTTTCAATGCATTCGAGTGCAAATGGGCGAACAGTATCGCTAAAAGCTATCAGCGTATATTAGAGCGATAAAGATAAGCACTTTGCACTTGCTGGGTTTTTAAAGCAAAGGCTGAGTTTCGTACAAAATTAAATTTTCTACTGTATCTTTGAATAAGGACTGATTCATTTGGAAGAGCATACATTACGATTCTCATTTTTATTTTTATTCACACAATTCAAGTGTAAAGGTCTTGTAATTTTAGTTTATTAGAACAAAAACGGTGAAGGAATGAATGTTCAAACAAAGCTAAGTGGCCATCGTTGTCCATAAATATATATAACTGACACGAAATAGCTAGGATACGAGTTCCATTACAGGTTGATCATAACTGTCGAATGCATTGGCTACATCCTTCGGTGCTATCCCAACGACCTAAATTTCTAATGAATCGTATAAGTTGAATTTACTTGACATACTTTCCAATTTACTATTATTGCTATAAGACAGAAATAGTAAATAAGGTCCCGTTATACAATTCTGTAACCGAAAAAACTTTTCCCTTTATAAATTTACAACAGTATCGAAACTTCAATTATTGATAACGAATAAAATGGAACAAAAAAATATATTTAAATGTTCAGCTAATACCCAGTGCTATTTTAAAGTTATATAACCCTCGTTCTTATGAAAAAACTTGTTCGTCTTGAAGCAGTTGTTCCAATATGAACAATATTGCCGAGTCGGCGTCGCCCCGGGCGCTAATGTTATTCCGATATGAAAATAACTACTTGCGAACTTGTCTAACTAACTGGATCTTAAAGTTTGTTTTACATTTCGTTTCAGCTTGAAATGAGTATAATTTAAGCAGATATTATATAAAAAGGTACACGTATTAAACTTGGAGATTGAAGTTAATCAATAAGGAATTTTAATATCAGTATTTAAGAAATAGACGAATTAATTTTTGTACATAATATACATGTACTTAGTAGTTAAGCCTTGAACAATTATATAAAAACTTAGATAATTTACAAATATAATTATTCATTGTAAATTGCCCATTGGGTTTTTTTTCACAATTTTATTTCAGACTAGCTGACCCGGCAAACTTTGTACCGCCTCAAAATCTTTTTATCAAATATATTTCATATAAAATATAGCCTATGTTACTCGTAGATAATGTAGCTTTCGAATGGTGAAAGAATTTTAAAAAATGGGTACAGTAGTCTTGAGCCTATTCATTACAACCAAACAAACAAACAAAGTTTTTCTCTTTATAATATTAGTGTAGATGTTAATACTTTTATATTTGGTTAACTGCTTACCATAAAATAAATTTAACACGTTAACTTAGACTAACTTAAGACTTAAGACGTGCTGATTTAGTTGAGGAAGTTTATAGGGGCGTTAGATCACGCTGTGCTGATTTCTACTAAGTTTACACCGACTACTAACCCGTAACTTACATTAGAAAGTAATTTAATCATAAACATTTCCCTACCACATTATGTGGACATTAGGACTAAAATATGTACTTCTTAGAAAAGAATTTAGGTATATTTCTTTGATATAATCAGAACCCTTTCGTCAAGCATTTTAAAAGCGTTATTTAACTTTTTTGGTTACTGCTGTCTATAGGTGTTATTTTTTGTTGAAGAGGCTAAAACGATAGCTGGTACTGAGTGATACCGCGTTTTGTGGAATTTGTACCCAAAAAATGCTCCCGATGGCTGTCCTCAGCGCTACGTAGAGGCCTTCAGGTTCTCCAACGGAACACAACCGGCGTTCTCCGAGCGCGGTTCCCCTATCAGGCTCAGCCCAGGTGGACTTGTCGGCTATAGTCGGCTAAAAATACCGTTGTCCTACCCAGGGTCGCTGTTTGGGCTTTTCAAGCTCATACTATAATTATTGTTATCCGTTACTTCAGAAGATACCTTTTACGACAAGCACTGGAAATCGTAGCTTTACCTAAATTTAGACCTAAAGACCGAAATAAATAAGTTCCAAAAAGTGCTATGCCCTTCCACACTCTTGAAACCAGAATCCAGTAACGCTATATGAAAAGCAACTCATCTGTTATCAGATAATCATAGTTTTTAATAGATTATTATTTTATTAGAAAATCCATTATTCTATGCATTTTTAAAAACTGTTTTCATTTTAAAAACTTCGCCTCGCTATCTCAAGAACGCGTTTTAATATCTCTTGAAAGGTATTTAGATTCTTCGAACGTTTTAACATAGCTCATAAAAACTTTTTCAATATGAAAAACATTGGTCTGAAAGCGCTAACGTTATTCCAATATGAAAATAACTAGTTTTAAACTTGTCTAACTTACGTAACATACTAACTTGGAGTAAGACTTGATGCTTTGGGAAATATATGATCTATTTACTTTTTTGTTTTATGTATTAAATATCGTTCAGAAATAACAGATTTATGGTATTTACTATTTTGGGTTGAACTTCTCGAAACTTACTATAAACAAGTTTTCAGGATTCCAAGTTCCATTCCTGATCAAGTAATTATTTTTAAAAATACCTAAGTACAAGAAAGTCTTTATAAATAAACATACAACAACGAAGTCAATGCAAACAAAGTCTTGGAAAAAGACTGAGAAAGTTTAGTGAAGAAATGGCCAAATGTCGATCTTTTATAGGCAAAACATTGGAGAGATTAGTTATTAATTTCAATCGTAAGTAATCTTTTAGAATACATATGCGTCTTGCGCAAGCAATAGAAATTAAATGATTTGATTTCTACAAGATCGCTACAAGCTTTTATTTAATGCATATAAGTTTAAGAAAAAATAAGTACATGTAATGTGCCAGAGTATTTAAATTTGTTTTGAATTTGCATAGAAAATCTAGTCTTCTCATTAGGAAATCATATAACATGGGTTACGAAAAAATAGGAATTAATAGTTGTAACTGTTACAATGCGATTAAAAAACCTTAATTTTATCATAATTTATTAGTATCTTTACCAACATTTTTAAATCAATTTGTAATATGCGCAATCGCTTTTTAAGTTGTTATATTTTAGAATTGTAATTAATTAATACAATATCTATATTAAGAAAAACGCGTTTTATATTTTTTTAACTATTTTATATATTCAAATCATAACTGATGTCTGACACTTGCCAAAGATTGCTGCCAGTACCTCATATATGCAACACTAGCTGACCCGGCAAACTTTGTACCGCCTCAAAATCTATTTATCAAATATATTTCATAAAATATATAGCCTATGTTACTCGTAGATAATGTAGCTTTCAAATGGTGAAAGAATTTTTAAAATCGGTACAGTAGTTTTTGAGCCTACTCATTACAACCAAAAAAAACAAACAAAGTTTTTCTTTTTATAATATTAGAGTAGATAAGTAAACTTAGTAAAGACTAGGAATAGGTCTAATTCATCTGTACTAAAATGTAGGTATGCAGTAACTAGCAGCTTTGTAGCAACTGAAACCAAATCACGTACTCCAAACATTGCTCGTCGAACTTGCTGGATCTAAATTTAGGTTTAAATTAACCGCTGCAACTTGCGGGTCTGGTTACATTGAAGATCCTCAGGTGCTCTAGTCTAGTCTAACTAGACAGCTATTAGGATTTGGATACTTTGTCCTATAGGAGCATGGTTCGTGGATTGTATGTGTTATAACGTAAACGGTGATTTTTGTTTTTTAAAGCGGATTCATTTGTAAAATACTGGAATCAAATTGTGTAGAAAGTCATACTTTTATATTATTCTAAGAACCGCAATGATAAAAAAGTAAGTGAGTGTAAGTTAAGTGGTATAGTCATTTAGAATTAAGTCTTATTATACGATTATATAATAGGAAACGGTTAGATTTAATATAGAAATTCAAATTGATAGGAGCATCATCAATTAGTATAAAGTGTTCAATAGCAGCATGTGCGTGCATACATTTGATTGGTTTCCAATATTGATAATATAACTGCACAAGCATTAGTGTAACTTAACAAGCGTTATGTTACTGCCTGTAAGCGTCAGAAACTAGAATGTAAGTGTTGTCTAATTTATACATAATTATGTACTTTAAGATCAATGATTTCACTGCCAATATATTGGCACACGTCTGGTATGGTGTATACACTTGACGTATTGAAAACTTGTATATATTTACAAGCATTCATAACACAGCTCAGAACATATCGTAACTTAGTGAATGGTGAAGCAACATTGGAGATTGCCCGGGGGAGTGAACAATGCTTGCGTCAGCGTCTGGTAGCTGTCGATGCATTTGACTGGTTTCCAATATTGATAATATATGTATAACTGATAATGCACAAGCATTAGTTTAACTTGACAAGCGTTATGTTACTATCTGTAAGCGTCAGAATCTAGAATGTAAATTTTAAATCTTATATATAAAATTCTCGTGTCATCATGTTAGTTACCTTACTCTTCCGAAACGGCTTTAGCAATTTTCACCAAATTTTATATGCATATTCAGTAGGTCTGTGAATCAGCTACTATCTATTTTTCATACCCCTAAGTGAGGGTTCTTCACCCTTAACATCTTTTTTATTTATATGGCAACATTATGTTTGCCGGGTCAGCTAGTAATTTATATACTTTAAGATGTTTGAAGGTGGTAGAACCTTTTGTGGTTCGACTCCGGCGGCACCGCCGCCGGTCGCGTTCCGATCCGCTTGTTGTTTAAGAAAAATATTGTACCTGACAATTTGTAAGTGCCGTCGTTGGCCTATACTAAATAAATATATTTAATTTCATTTCATTCCACACCTATTTCTGCCTAATAACTGCAGTGTTAGGCGCTGCTGTGTTCTGTTTTGAAGGGTGTGGTAAGGGAGACATACTTTTCCGAGGCGCTCCAGCTTAGTCCTCAGGGGTAGCGGCGCATCTTCGGCCGACCTCAGGTAGGAATATCTAATCCTATCTGGGGTCGATTACAGATGTCCATGGGCGGCAGTAGCCACGTATCATCAGGTGGATTGCTTGCTCGTCTGTTACTCCTATATTCTAAAAAAAAAGAAATGTCAGTTATATGACTGCTGAAAAAGTGATTTCTCTTGTTATTGATAACTGCTTTAAAAGTATTTAGCTATAATATTTTGTAATAATCAATATCAAATTAGTTAATCTCTCCAATTAGATAAACAATGAGTTAAAACAATATATAACAATAAATTTTCACGGTTTTCGCATTTCGTAATACTTGAATAAAATTTGTAATGTTCCAATTTCCGTTATTATAAGAGTAACTTAAATGCACTAAACTCATTATTAGTTAAAGCTTTATATTTGTCATAAAATCAATTTATTTTACTAACATGAGATTACAATTTAAATTTAGATGTTATATTCCTAATACTAGGAATCTGCCAAATATCAAATAATTAATTACGTACATTTAATGGTACATTATTTTAAAATACGATTTCAAATTAAATTATCAAAGCTTTGTCAAATAAACTCAGTTTGCACAGCTGGTCGCGACAGACGGGCGTCTAAACGCTGTGCGTTGCGCGCCGCTGAAACGGTTGCAATTGTCGCAAATGAAACTGTCGGACGGTTGGACCGCTCTTATGTACCGCTACCATTTGCTTGTTGTCTTGTCGAGTTTTAAAACTCATTTTCATGTTGTTTTGTTTAAGAGTAAATAGCGTTAATAAATTTGAGTAAACGAATTGATATGTTGATACGTTTCCATCTGGATTTTAGTTCTTTTTTTTAGTATTTTCAGACATATTTAATCCTTTAAAATATACATTTTTACACTTTTTATGTGTATTTTTATTAAGTAAGTGATCTTAAACAAAATGTATTTTCGAACAACTAGAAAATCACTTAATAATATGTTGAATACAAAGTTATCCAAAATATAAAGCCATTCAACTTAGACATACACCAAAACCTTCGCACTACTCTGCTGAAAATGCACCGTAATAACAGTGAGTTTACATCGAGTTTCAAGAGTAAAATCCTTATCCGCATATCCGGGTATCGGCGCCAACTCCGGCAGACGGCAATGCGGTCTGTGCGCCTTTTTCATTCACCAGCGCGCAATCGAGACCAATTCCCCAGCAGCTTCTACTTAACTGAATTAGACAGCTCTCGAGTTCTTGTGGCTAGAGACAAAGAAAGGGTTGTGTTAAGTCAAGTGGTTGCAAAGTGGAATTGAGACGAGACGAGAGGATTTTAGTTAGTTGAGTAAGGATCGGTTTTAAAAAAGTGTTGAAGTTCGCGGCCATATCATCTTTAACATTAAAAAGGCTACAGAAATATATCTCAACATAATATAGTAATAACATCGATGGTCCTGTTGTTTCAGTATACAATTTTAATTATGGAAGTTTTACGGTAAAAATCTAATTTGATTCAAAGAGTTTTTCAAACGAAGTTTACTTTCTCAACTGTGTAAAAGACTAGCAATGAAGTAATTATCTAACTAGTTTTGGTAGACATAGTATTAGTTTAACACACCAGGTACGAAATCTTAATGAAATGCTTAAGGATGGATATAATAGCTAAGGCCAACTGAGTTGTAGAAATAAAAGCAAATCGTTATTAAAATTGAAATATTTTATTAACCTAATATTAAGATTAAGTTAATATTCTAGTTTAGACATAAACACTTACTAAATAGAATTATAAAGTGGAAACTATAACAAGGTTTATGCAAGCAAACTCAAGAGTAGCCCTCTAAGGTTTTATTACGAACCTGAGGAGCCCGGATCAACAACAAGTTAGGTCAAACTTTGAACTATTGCCTTAGACTTTAATTTAAGGTTTCTTGTTATGGATTTATTAATTAACTTAACATTGTTATTGTTGCTGCCATATGATTATATTTACTTTCACAGAAAGGTATTATAGTATGATAAAGATATTATTAAGCTTAATACTTGATAGCTAAGGAAAAGTTGTATTCTAGGCCATCAGTGTTCGCCCGGTAAATTTATAAATATAGTTTGAAAAACCTAAAGTACACGCTTTTATAGAAATCAAACTGAAAAATATAAAATAAAAATTGAAAAATATAAAATAAAAATTTGAAAAATTGAAATGAAAAATTGTATTAACAAAAAAAAATATATACTTTTTTTACAATTAAATATATATATATGTATATATATATATATATATATATATATATATATTTAATTGTAAAAAAAGCGTGGGGGCACACTCTCGGTAGTTTTAAATATTTTACTGACAGACATGAGCAGATGGACCAACACTATGACATTTTCTAAAGCACCCCACGCATTTTAAACTATATTTATTTTTTTGTTAAATTTCTTATAAAAGCGAGTTCTTTAGTTTCTTTAATTATTATTTATTGTTATATTTATACTGCTGTTCACAAAGCGTCATAATTATAAGGATGTATGTTTATCTACTGAAAAACGGAGTTACTCACTGACAAACATATAAGTGAAGCTAATATAAAGCGTGTAAAAACTAGGCATAATACAAGTAGGTTTAATTCTTGTTAAAGTGAGATTACTTGTTACTTATATTATAGTTGTTATTACCACTTTTTAGAGTTATTGAACCAAAAAAAAAAACCAAAATGCAATAAAATAGAGGAAATAACAGTCACAAGTGCTAAAGAGTAAGAGTATGACTCTAAACTGTCTAATTAAGCACGACATTTTCACCATTAAAATAATTATGGGACCATTAAAATTATATAATCGAGACTGATAAATTGTTCCTTCACCAACCTTTCATCCTGAAAACAATATTTTACTATACATTTTTCCAAATAAACAATATCCCAACAGCTTCATTTTAGAGAGTGTGGAAAGTAATAAAGCTAATAATTAGGAGGTGTTAATGCCACGTACGGGAGACGTTAAGGCGCACGTAGAGCGCACCTGCTCGTTGCGCTACAAACTAGTAAGACCGCTTATTTAGAATTAAGCTTAGCGTTTGACACAAAATTTATTGAATTGTTTGAGTTCTTAAAGATGATTTCAGTATAAGAGTATTCAATAAAATATTCATTACGAAATGCTACTCATAAATTTAAATTTAAAAATGTTACCATTTATTACAAGTTGGTTCCGTTTAATTGGCGTCTCACAAGGTTACCTGCTTTGTTTAGCCCCATTTTATTCCTTACTAATGAATTATGCTTAGTAGTTTTTTGATTTTTAAAAAAGTGGCTATGAAGAAATTGCGATTTTCCTTCAGTTTTTGTTTTCGTTTACAATTCAACGTGGCACTTTACATATGTGCAGGGAGTAAGCAAGATTGTTTTATTAAGATTTTGTACTCTTCCCGCTTTAAATTGTCTAATGAAATCTCACCTTAAACTAGAATTCAACTGTTGTTCAGATTGTTGGTGTTCGAAGTCTTTGTGCTAATGATATAGAAGGAGGTATCTTCAACTCGTTTGAAATTAAATTAAATCTCGCTCTAACAGCTCTAACATCTTTGATTAAATTTGAAGAAGTGTAAGACTGTGTTGGCTCAAATATATATTTTATAGTTAAGTCGATTTATTTATTAGTACAATGTTTCTACAGTTTCAAAATGTTTCCATTCATAGATTAGTCAACGACTCCATAAAGTTTATTACATGTCCATTGTACACAACTAGCCTACATTAGAATATCCTTACCGAAAAATTCAAATTAGATCAATTTCTTTAACTATAAATTGATGTTATGAGTCAAAAGTGTAGTGTATTTACGTCTACAAAAATCACATATACTACGTCATATCTACGTCATGAGTAGCTGATAGGATGCATATACAGCATAAATGCATTCAGATCAATTCTGTAAGATCATGTTGGGTAAATAATTGAAATCTGCTTTCCAGACAAGTTCAGTATAACAAAGTTTTGTATAGAGGAAGGCGGTTCAAAGAGCCCATTCAGGTGGTATCGTAGCCCTCGTGTTGTCGCCGCATTTAATTGGCTTTGAGCTATCTCGAAAAGATGACTTGGCCTAACACTGCGCTTTTCCATAGCTTCCGACACGACTTTTTAAGCCTTATCTAATTTTTTTAAGTATGAGCCAGGTTAAAACACGGTTTAAAATAACAAGTACGAGTATATATGTATGTACTGATAATTTTGATGTTATACCTATTCTTATTTTTTATGTCATAGTATGTTTGTAATTTACTCATGTTATTTAAAGTTGAAACTCTTGATCATAAAGATTTGGATATACTTTAATTTTAAGGCTGATAAATCTAATATCATCTATAAATAATTTTCACGATAAACATTAATTAATTATAAAATATCAAAGTAAAAGAAAAAAAGCAAATGCCTAATTTAACAAATTAATTTTTGAATATAATCCGTTAATCTTACCGACATGGAAAACCACCCTCACACTTAAGCCTTCATTGACATCAACTACATAGGCCCATTCACACCGCTCAAAATATTGACAACCCCTTTCATGGTCTGAAAAGCGCTTGAAAGAAAAAGGAGCCCGATTTTTCCTTCCTCCTTCAGTAACGCATAGGGAGTTCCGAATAACCCTTTGCGCTCGCACTGAATAAAGTGTTTTCGTTGCCGAGAAGCGCTCGAAATATCAGAACTTTGTCCATCAAAGTTCTTTGATGCCTGATGATACATGGCGTGCTTCAAAGCCCTCTTTGTCCTCGGCTGGATTGGATTTCTATAGATGCAACTGTGAGTATTGATTTGATTTGAGCTGTTGAATCTCAGAAGTACTCTTACTTTGACAAACGAGGTATTCATAACTGAGCTTTTCAAAATGTAAAGGAAGATTTTTTGTTTGAAACACAAAGATAAAATTTGTTATTAAGTTAAAAAGAACTGTAATATCATGAGTTTTGAAGGAGGTACGCGTAATAAAAATTATTTACACATTTCCGCGCGAGTCCCCTCGGACGGATTAAGTCGTCACGTAGTCGCCATATTTCTCCGTCACGCCACTCCGTGACGGTTGGAGACAAAACGTGGAAAATGTTCAAAGTGGAATTTGTGCTTTTGAAACGGCTTGTGGTTGGAATTGTTGGGGCATTTTTAGCTTGTTGATGTGCTGTAACTACATCCTTTACGTTTTTTGGAAGTTATCACTAGATTTCTTCGAATACATGATGCTAATGTATTACATTGATTTGTTGTGAATTAAATCTTAGTTACAGGATTATTACTTATGGGACCATACTAGACGTTTACAGTTTATTTTTATTAATACGTAAATACAAACATAAATATATTAACATGTAACTTGAAACCCTTTGTGGTTCGACTCCGGCGGCACAACCGCCACACCTATTTCTGCCTATTAACAGTAGTGTTAGGCTTTGCTGTGTTCCGATTTGAAGGGTGTGGTAAGGGAGACAGACTTTTCCGAGGCGTTCCAGCTTAGTCCTCAGGGGTAGCGGCGCATCTGTGGCCGACCTCAGGTAGGAATATCTAATCCTGTCTGGGGTTGATTACAGTTGTCCATGGGCGGCAGTAGCCACTTACCATCAGGTGGACTGCATGCTCGTCTGCTACTCTTATATTATAAAAAAAATTTTAATAATATCTTAGGAACGTAATCGCAGACGGATTAAATCGTTACGCAGTCGCCTTATTTCTTATACCATATTTCGTACCCTGCGTGACGATTGAAGATAAAATTATTTCTTAAGATTTTCCCTAATAAGGGATAAGAGGTTGATAATAATAACTGTGTATTTTCTTAAGGAAAACTTTGTTTTTCCTCTATACCACGATGTGGCAGGAAAGCACTAGGAGGTAGAGGAGTAATGAGCGCGTTTTCCGCTGGTATATTGATAGTGGTGTAGATTATCGCCACTGAAAAGTGTGAAGCGGAATGCAGAATGAAGCGCACCTTTTAAGCGCTAAGATAGTGCTGTAAATGATTAGAATGCACGTAGGGTTTATAAAGTTAAGGCAAAAGTACAAATACGCTATAACTTACACCGTGGTACACGTTAAGATGATGTAACTTGTTTTAATAAATATTGTAAATCAGAATGATCACAATTTAATTTACCTTTTACTCATTCTCTAAGACTTGTAACCGAGAAATATATATGAGCGTCGTTATATAAAATTACATTGCTTATATACGGCATACGGCATGCGCGTCACTCCTGCACATATGAATTTTCGCTGTAGTCTCTTAGCCACTCATGTACGTGTGCGTCTAAAATGATGTGGAAATGATAGAATGCAAGTGTCAAGTGTGGTGGTGGGACACCAGTGCGGGCGTAAACAAGCGCGACACGATGCCGTAGCTCGTGTAGTCTGCACCATGCCCCTCTCCCGCATGGGATCTGCCTTAAATAAATACTATAATAAAATAGTGCTCTAAAGGCTATGGCTTAAAAAAAGATAGCCATAGTCTTAAGAGCAAAACATTCAAGTATACCTATTTTTGTCAATTTGCTTACCCCTTCGAACTAACAGATAAATTCCAAAATGCTTTACCTTCAGTATAATTTATTCTTCGCTATTAAAACGAAAGAATGTCCTTCACACTCCTGTTCATTAAATTAAAATTCCTTTCTTTACTGCTTTTTTACTATAAAATAATTTCACCACCGTAAAACAAGATTGGCCGCCGAACACGTCAGCTGTCGTAATTTTTATGGGATGAAAGTTATTGTAATAAAGTAGGAATTATTTTCACTAGTTTAAGCCACGGGTTTTATTACAGGCTAGCAAACGGTAAATATTTTTGTTTAGATGGACAGTACGTTACTATATTTTCTATGACTTACTGACAACTGGGCACGGGACAAGGGCTCGACAACAAGGGAGTGCCTATAAGCAGGGCAGCATTACTGTTTCTGAAATGTTGGAGGAACGCACCTTTAATGAGATATTTTTACATAGAATTTCACATGCAACATGCAAAATCATCGTACATCGACCTCATACAAGCCCGAAATAAATGTAGTTTCTTTTGTATATGCTGTTCCATAGTATATAATTCGTGTTTATTTGTGTGTGTGCGTATTTAGTAGTATATAAATGATTAAAATGTGACACTATGTGACTCGATTTATATCTACGAGTACATACAATTATTGTATAAATCTGACATTCTGCAAATGTATGTATGTAATTAGGTGACACATGACATAGATCCATACCATCAGGCGATGGCACAATAATTTCGTACCTTAGAATTGATCTCATCTTGGACCCATGATTGTTATCAAAAACTCCTGCCGTTACAGCTACTCACTGTTAGTGAAACCCACGATTTTATTAATCTAGTTTTACTCACATGGTATAATAACGGGGTAGTGCGGTATGGGTTATGCAAATACAGGTGAGGGTTGATAACGATCGATGTAAATGGTATACGGAACGCGAAGTAAACAGGAACGTAGGTTTATCTCATATCTTAATGTGTAAGCGATTGTCTTGTAACGTTCGTATTGTAGGGTTACTATACTCACATATTACACTACCCTATATGAATATGTGAATAGTGCTCGTAAGGTGCTATAAAAATGTATGTGCATAATCTTTTGCTCGCTGAAAACAGTTTGCAAATGTCACCAGATCAATATTTGGAAGATTTGTTCAACACGATCAACCCATTATTGGCCTACTACTAGGCACAGGTGTCCTCTCAGAATGAAAAAGATTAGCCATAGCACTTTGTTACAAGATGTAGCAAACTTTGTAATTATTTTTTGGGCAACGAAGTATACAGTTCAACGGCCACTCTGTGATGGTTTGAATTTAATTCCCGATATGGCACTTGAATGATGAATTCAGATTCTAGATGTCATGTTCTAATGTAATTTCATGATGTCTGAGATAATGTGATTTCATAATGTAATTTGATGATGAGTCCCAGTTAATTACTTTTTTATGTTAGTGGTGCTATATTCTGATAATTACGATTACGTATTAGCATATGGTAGTCATACTGTCTGTTAAACTATCCGACTATTTATTTTTCTTATACTTTTTGTTTTGATTCTTGACTCCTGATCGCTGTGAAAATAAAACAAAACAGCATCTCAATAAGCAACAAAAACAGCACTGTATGAGAACACCGGGAAACATTGGCAGCCCGGAAATATCATAAATAGGTCCCACTCCCTTACGTAGAAACATGTATTGGAATCGTAGACTGCTAATAGATTTCCCAGGGACCTCGTTGGCACCTCTTTCGTATTGTACCGGACTTTTTCTTTGGATCCTCAGACCAAAAAAGGAAGATAACGCCTAACGGAATGTTGTATTGAAGCGCAATATCATTTTATACCAGTAACATGAATGACAGTCTTCTACTACATGCAGACTTTTCAGAGATTTTTTGTCATTGTTATAGGTAGTCATAACCAATGACCAAAGTTTATTATGCAAAAAGTTTGTGTGCCTTTACACATACTCGTATTTCTAGAACAGAATTATTTTGGCTACGGGCATTGCCTTTGGTTTCAATGCGAAAAATTTGAGAACTTTCAAAGGTCGCGTCAAAAACTTTTGGTTAAACGATATTGCAGGTTCCTTTTCCCATGACGAATCTGATGCGACGGTGACCATCATGGCCTAATCTGCCGTCGCTTTCAATAAGATTTCACAAACAAGAAACTCGATCTTTGGGCAGGTGTCGGACGACAAAAATCCCGGAATATCCCTTGAGGCCGTCCTCTGCGTGTCAGCAATCCGTTATGACTTAAGTTATAAGCACCAGCAATTATGTTTTCTCAAAACCAATCGATTGTGATGCCACAACTGACCAAGAGTCCCCGTTACAGAAATCACATAGCTTCGAGTAAATGATGGCAATTTATGAATGTTTCCTTGTGGTGTTTTGTTTTGCCCTAAAATTATTGTATTCTATATTGCTGTACTGTCATTAACCTTTTTTGCAATTGCCATCATGACAACTATTCATTTCCAATGTAAACAATTTTTTTATATATAGACAGACATAAAATCGACACAAGACATAGTCGTTTGAATCCTAAGTAAGGCTAATTAGCCTGGTAGAAACGCCTAGTCGTTTGACGCCTGAGTTGGTAATCGATTGTTGACTACGTGCAAATAGTCGATTCGCCTTCCAGCTTTCCTCGAAGGTAGTGAACAGCCCCATTGGCAAGCCGAAGTTGCTCGCAGAAGCCGCTCGCTGTAGTTGATAGCCGATTTGCTGTAAACACAGCTATAACACAGCCATCTTCGGCATGAATCGAAGTCTTAGCTTAAGATGTCAGACAACGATGACAGTAAACGAGACCTTAAGAAAAGGATTTATTTAAAAGTTAGATTAACTAATCAAATAGTAGAAGAATTATATTTTGCTTCATCATACAAATTGAAGCTATTCCTAAAATATCAAAGCTCAAATTATTTATTTCTAGTGGCACCATTTTTACCTTTAAAACTTAAAACTTTAAAGGATTGAAAAACTCTACAATCATGAATAGCTTCCCATTTATCACTTGCACCAACCCCGATCCCCTGACAAATTGAATCTTTCGTCGCTCGAGGCAAGACAAAAGGTCGATTCGCATTTTATTTGCCATCTGATTCCTCTGCTCGGGGCCGCCCTTCATTTTCATCAACAGTAATGGGATTTCAATTACTTGCGTTACTACACTTCTGATATTAAACCCAGACGGTTGTGACATTAGTTTTCGATTTTGGGACAGTTATTGCTACAGCATAAATAAATTTTGATCAGTCCCTATGTTAGTTATATGTGACCCAAATATCAATTATTAAATTATAAATACTTTATCAGAGGCTTGGTTTTGAAAAGTTCCCACTAATTTAGTACTTTAAGTAATACTTAAAATAAAATGTAATGCAATTGTTGCATAAATTTTCATAGTATTTTTAAACTTCAGATATATTCTTTGTGTTGTATTTTTTTTTAAATGTAATTATTTGTCCATGTCGATACCTTTTAATTGCGATGAAATTACTTAGACTAAACTTTGGGCCAGAATACAGCAACTTGCAACTGCAACTTGAATACTGTTTTATAAGGCAAAAAAAAAAATGTAATATTAGTGTCGCCAGAGTCAAACCACAAAGTCTAACATCTCAATCAGGAAAACAAAATTCGGCTCAATATTATGTATATTAAGGTACATACTCGTAATATACCAAATGCGAATAAAATTTTCTATAAATAACATTATTCAAAATCGTAACCTACTTCCAGGATTTTTCAAATACTTACTCCTCGTCCGTCGGTCAAATTCCCTGTTGTATAAACAAGTTAAGAAAACTTAACCCAAGTTTTCAAGCTCAAGGGCAAAAGTAAAATCGTTTTATAAGTTTATTCTCTGGATATTTTCTGAATCTGAAGTGTTGTAAAAATGTTTTAAAATATTATTCCTGGTGAATGCTGCAAGACATGGCAATGGTCAGATTGAGTATGATTGCACCCTAGAGTACCAAGCTAAATGCGGGTTTTCTTCTGTGAAGTCGTTACACACTTTTGAGAACTTTGTAAAAAATCTTAGAATGTGGCGATGTTGCCGTCATTTCAAAAATCCAATGGTTTTGTTACCCGACCCTAGCGTTCTACCTTAGTGGTTAAGGAGAGCAACGCATTTGTATGTACTTTATCCTATTCTGTCGATTGTTATTATAAATGTCCATGGAAAATCCCCTTACTATCAGCAGATGGACTATATGCCCGGTTGCTACTTCAGGCCTTAAAATAAACTTCTTGTTTTTTTTTAACTAAGAATCCTTGTCCCTCAAGAATCACATCGTCTGGTAGAATCATAATACTTTCGTGTTACATGATTTTTGGTAAAGAAAACCAAATCCTTATCCAGAACTTCGAGAAGTAACAGTAGATAAAGTCCATCCTTTATAAATGTATGACGGACCCCATTATCCCAGTCCATTACGAACGTTAGAAGTTTCTGGAAGCAACTAGAAAAACTTAGCGGAACTCCGCCCGACTGTATGACGACTGATAACGGCGACTCTTGAGAAATGGCGAAAAGTTGTACGCGAGATTTCAGAAGCAATATTAAGTAAAACTTGTTATGTTTCGTTTAAGATCCACGCAGAGCTGTCCTGTTCGATCTTCGTTTGCGTTTATTAGTTCTTGCTTTTAGAAATGTTGTATAATTGATAGAGTACTAATAAGATTTATGTATGTAAGTACATAGGTACACATATAAATAGATGGACGAAGAAATAGACAAAACAATAAAATTCTGCCTTATCGTGATAAAACCTTCGATCACTAATAAGAACAGTGATCGAAGGATAAAACATTAAATTTACAGATAGGATTATCTCTATCGTAGGTATCGTTGATATACAGGAACACCCTACCCCTTAACAGAAAAATCAATCTTTAAAAGTCCATCTAACCGGAGATTAAACTTGACGTCCTCTGTAGGATACAAAAGTATCCACTGGTTATTACACTTGGATCCTTAGCTACTTTACTACATAATGCGCGTTATTCGTCAGAAAGTTCTAGAATCAACTAGAAAACTTTGTTCAAATCCGTCCAACTGTATGACGAGTGATAACGCTTTTGAGAAATGATGGAAGTTCGCGAGTGCTCTGACGTAAACGAAGAAATGTAGAATAGTTTAGGAGACTTTATCTGAGCAGAAGTAGTCAAGCATAGTGTTGTTAACCAAATGATATGTGTGGCAAGAGAGAGACATGGCATTCTCATTTTATTCTCAGGGGTAATAATAAATCTGTAGCTGTCCTCAGCATGAGGCGTGCGTAGATTGTATGCTAGTCTGTCACTTCTTTATTTAAAAAAATACGAGTAACTTCGTTTATATACAAAACGACATCATAATTTTAGGTACGAACATGTCTGTAAACTTGCAAATGATTCCGCCCTACTGGGCACAGACTGGTTGCTGATTGGACTATGTTGCGCGTTATTTATTTTAGACCGGCAAGCTTTAAGAAATTTTCAGGAGAATCAAAAGTTAAGGTCCATTTGCCTCGGATAATACTAAAACATGTTATGTTGCTATTTCGATTTTAAATTGAATCCCTTATAGCTTCATTTACATAATAGTTTAGTACCAAAAAAAGGAAACCTAAATCCAGCAAATCCTCACGAAATGTTTCATAAGGCGAAATATCACGATAATACGATACAACATGGAAGAGATCACGTAGCATCATGAGCCAACTCGCTCCTAACTCATAACATGCAAATTCGAGTGCTTTAAGCAAAAAATGCTCGTCTTAATGAAATATTCAGCAGGCGGGCGGCGTTATATCAAAAGTTTGCGACAAAGCCTCTGAACGGACGTGTGAGGTGCAATCTCTTATTTTCTGAACGAGGAGAACATTAATTTGGGTCTCCTTTACGGCGATTTCATTAATAGCTCGCCAAAGTTTGTGAAGTCCAGGGAGTTTATTAAAGGGAGGAAGATTTTGTGCAACAATTTGTGGAGATTTTTTAAGGATTTGTAGGTAATGTGATTATGTAGTACAGCTACATTTGCTCCGCTTTAAAGGATGCAGTAAGGGAAAAATACATATCCAATGGAATCCTCTGAGGACGCAATGCACCGGTGGCCGACTTCAGATATGACTAATCGTAATCATATCAAGGAGTTGATTACAATGTATGTAGTATGTGTACTTACAATCAGGTACAGAGCACCTGATGCTCTTTTGATACTTCTATCTATCTTAAAGGTCTTTTACATCTATTTTCAAGTGTCGGTCATTTCGAAACTTAATCATTTCGAAAGTCTCCAGACAATTTATCCCTAAGACAAAAGTTCTTGAATTAGCAATGATCAAAAAATCGCTATCAGAGAGTCCTTAGTGATGCATCACTTAACTATAGCTAATGGTACGTGTATCAGTTCTCCAAGTTCTCAGTCAATAGTTAACAGATGGTACCAGTGGGATCGTTAGGGACTCGTACGACGCCTTAATAGGTTGGACGCGGTCTGACTTTCGATAGGAATATACCACGTTTTAGTAACAATCTTTTATTAAGTGCAAGCTTTCATCTTCAGCCTTCTTAGACGACAAAAACTTTTCTTGGTGCTCATATTCGTTATTTACTAAACTGTCGATTTATTGTTCTGAACCCACGGAGAGGGCTTTAAAATTATGATTTTCGATACTTTTTGACACTTCACAGTTATACGGTTAATTTTAAGGACTATCTAATTTTATCTGTTAACGTACGTAATATTTTAAAATTTTAATTATCAACTTTAAAGAATACATTTTAATCCATACGTGCTACAAATTTTGTTTTATGTGAAAGCCGACTACATTTTTCCCAAAATTCTAAACAAAGTCTATATAAACTGTTTTATAGATAGTTACACTAATTACTTTAAAGACATTTGTAATCAAAAAGAAAAATCTGTGCTATTTTCGCGTAACTTAATCCAGAGTTAGTATAAATAACTAAAGCTTAAACATACAGTAGTGAGTCAAATAACATTAAACATTCCAAGCTTTTTCTTAATCTTGCAACCTCGCTTTGTAATCCCAAACGTAAACTAGGTCACGACCGACCTGAGATGCGATCACAATTACAAAAGCCTTAAATTTCGCCGACCACAAAATAACGGCGGAATAAAATTAAGCAATTAGCTGATTAGCCCTGCTGTGTCCGATTGTCCATTTAGCAAATTAAGTTATTATAAAACGCTATTTAATACCCATCGACCGGGCCATCTGGCGCTAATTCTTGATAACTGCTAATGTGCGTCTGGTTTTTGCAACGATTTAGTAATAACGACAACTGCTACTCAGTAAACGTCCCGTTTATTCCAATTGGCAAGTTTTAGTGCAAGTTTTGAAGCATCAGTCACATTTTCTTGAGTAACTATGTCGTACTTTGCTATTTTGTCTCATTACTCACTGAGATAATTTGTAACGTACACATATGGTTAAACTCTTTATAAAACAATATACTGAAGTAGTTATTATGATTCATGTTGAGGATCATGGTAGATCTTCTAAATGCAGCTTTTATGAAATAAATAGGTTTAGGATATCAACTCTACTTGCGCCACTAAAAAGCATAACGGTTTAGAAGTACCGTAACATACATACTAACTTAATGTCAAAAATGTATGTAATTGAAACTAAAACGATATCAGTTAATGATTTTGATTCAAATGTAAAAAGAATTTAAGTCGATTTCAGACGAAAAACGATTCCCTAACACAAAGTGCGTGAAATAAACAATAAAAACCACTCAAACGCAAAGGTCGAGATCGTGTCGGAATCGTGTCGTGGGCGCTGAATCACCCGGATTACCTAATTACGGTAGGGGGGTCTAAATCGCAAATTTATGGGGGTAGGATAACATTGTTCTGCCTTTCCATTGCGGTCGACACGCTTTTGGGAATGCTAAAATCCAAATCTCGTAGCGAAATCGCATTATAATCATTATGTGGGCGGACTAATTGGTTTGTGTGAAGTATTAAATAATGGCTAATTTATTTTGGATTTCTTTAACAGTAATTATGTTCAATCAGTTATTTAATGTCTTTAAGTAGGTAAGAGTAAAGTTTAACAGTTATACATATTTTATATATACCAACTAATTCTAACAGAAAAAATCTAAGATTAATAAAATACGTCGAAATTTTCGCTACTATAATTATTCTTACCAAAAACTCTATTATTTTAAATCCCGTTTTTAATAATCATCCAATCAAGTCTGTCTAATGATTTCCTTACCATAGATCGACATTATGCAAATTCTTCACAATCTTTCGTAAGCAGAACTTGGATAGATTGGTTTTTAATAATGGGCGTAAGTAGAAAAAGTTGGTGCCATTAGTAGTTTGACTGCATTATATTACTATCACATTTAAAATGGAGGGGACATAACTCTTTTTCCTAGGTGACGATTACTACCATACACATCCTACCATAAACAGCGTCAAGAATCTTCGTTCCAAAAAAATCGTATTATTCTTCTAAGTTCAAACTCAAGTAGCTACGTTTTATAATTAGAGATGTCTAAACTAAATAAGTATTGAACCAGTTCATCCGCCCCGATACCAGATAGGTAGCTGTTGTAAATTATCTGTCGTTAGCAAAAAGAGCGAGTACAAAGGATCGCGATACCAGCTTCGAATTAATTCACCTACCCGCATTGCTCTGATTCAACAGACGCGCCCGTACTACGAGTTTTCATTAGTTCTCCAGTGTACATTTAATCTTTGTCTGAGTCGTAAAAATGTCATCAGTCTGGAGATTAGTCATGCATTCAATTCAATAATTTATTAAATTATTTAGTAGTCTGCAAATAATTTAAAATATTAGATAAGTAGAGGTTCAAATTACAAACGCTTTTTATAGATCATAATAGTTGTATAAATTTATTCTGATGAGTATTATTTATCTATGTGTATCAAACGGTAATAATAAAATAAAGGTTAGAAAAATAATTTAGGGCTTAATAAATTTTACTATTAGGGTTTTAATATAGGAGTGACAGGCCACGACAGAGCCGCAGCCAACGACAGTCGCTAACAATAGCTGAACACAGTCGGTGGCAGTTGCTCGCGGTCTTACACAAATGTTGGCGCGAGCTGTCTTTCGTATATTAGGTTTTTACTCGTATGTTACGTTTTTTAGCTATTTATATTGCACTTATCTAAAAAATCCTTCATTATTTGAAAATATCTCAAACAAATAAAAAGTCGAGTTGAGTTCCTTCTTCACTTCTTACTCGAGATGCATTCATCGATCGAGATTTTTTTAAACACGTAGTAGTGGCATCGGACCACCCAAGTGGAGCGAGATGCACGAGCCGCGATAAATTTGTCTCTCTCTATAAGTTGGCGATTTTCCATTAGTTGACGTCACGTTTCTACGCCCCTTAAGTGAAACCGCGCATTAAGCGATGAGTAACTGCGTTATGATACACACACACACATACACAAATATTATAGTAGTTGTTTCTTTCGTGTTTTCTTCTCCATGGTCTCCTTGCGAAGTAGAGACAGGTTGGTAACGTTTAAAAAGGTTTCTGTAAGAACTTTGAATTATTATGATTTTGTTTTCATTTCATGAGTAGGAAATAAGTAGAGAATAATTATATATTCGAATGATTAAAAAAAGAGGTTAGAACTACTCTATAGTTAGAAGAATGGGTAAGAAAATGAAGCTTCATTGCATGGAAGCAACATAAACAGTGGAAATTTATTGCTGTTTGTCTATTCGTCCGTCTGTCTGTGTATTTATCTGTTGTCCATCTACGAGTAAGTATCTGACTATCTTATTGTCTGTTATTCGTCTAGCTATTTTCTATAAAATATTTATCCGAGTATGTATTTTTGTGTGTGATTTTGTCTGTCTATAACTTTAGCTGTCTATCAAGAAGACTTCTTTTCTATGCTTTTGTAGTATTAGTGTGACTCTATTATAATCTTGGGATTTAATGTGTCTATCGTGCGTAATCATATTTTTTCGGATAATTTATCTAGTCTTTCTTGTAAAAGTTTTGACAGCACTATTTCATTTCTTGTCTCTCTTTCTCTCAAAGCTAGCGATTAGTTGTAACACTCTACTCCCCCCTAAGTGGAACCGCGCATTAAGCTCTGAGTTATTGTATGATACAGTGAGGTGACTAAAATCTTTAAAGTAAAGAATGAGTAACGATGATTTCTACTCTTATTTTAAAGTAAATTGATCAGTTGAGGTCATTAAATAGGTAATAAGCTAATAAGACATGGTCGATCTGGATGTGGTAAAGGGATATTGGAGACAGGCGGACGAAACGGATAGACTACAAATCTATTTAATTTCCGTTAGAATAAAAATATCCGAAATAAATATATGAGAAACTGAGACCTTATTATTAGGTGAAATTAATGCTTATTTGCTACCATAATGTCATTTTTATAAAATTACTACATTATAAAAAATACACCTTTTACTTCAGTGTACACACACAGGCCATGACAGAAGAAAATATACTTATCTATACGAGAGATTCGAGTTTGTTATGGCACGGCTACAGTCTAGTATACAAGTCTATGGTTCTAATTTAAAGGAGAAACATAATTATTACACTTTGCATAGGAGAAAAATATTTTGCCTGCTACGGTATGCATCTGATGCACTCAATGTCTGTTAATGTAAATGAGCGCTACGATAGTGCTGCCACGTTGTACCCTTTTTTAGAGCGTACTCAGTGCCTTGGTAGCGATACGGTTACTGGTATGTGTGAATAAGCCCCAAGGTGGCCGTCCACCAAACCATCTGGTGTGTAGAACGATATGCGACCACACATGAAGTCGAGCAATTTGAGCTCTCACTCTTACCGCCCGCACCTCCGGAAGCCCCTTTTAGTCGCTTTTAAGACAATGAGGAGACTTCTTAAGACTTAAGGAGACACTGTATACGCTGTATTCTGATCCCGGAACTACAGGGGCATTCTATATAGTAGTCACTGATCATTTAACTTTAAAAGTTAGCTTCCTTTAACAAGTACAACATACATTTAGATTTCAACTTCCAATCTTCCGATATTTATCATCGCTCTCGATCCATTAGGCGGGGCGAGGCAGCTTCCGGTTTCCGGCGAAGGCTGTCGTGCCGGAAGCGGGTACATACAGGACTCGTAGGGTGGAAAAATAAGGGATGTAGTACTTTAGAGAAATTTAAGAACTTAAGAGATAATGTTGATGAGATCTTGTTGGTTGAATTTCTTATGAAAGGTATTTTAAAAAAACTCCACAAGTTTATACCCACAAAATCTAATAGGATTTGATATAATTTTTTAAATAAATAAGTACTTGTGTTTCTATAAGAAATGTCTTCCAGCAGACCTGTGAGTGGTTGGGGGTTGGGCAGAATGGTAGAATCAGTGTGTACTTATTTAAAAATGTAAAAATAACATTATGTATGATACTACACATACATAGATATATAGGTATTTATATACATATATTGTAGATATACATATTGTGGCAAATATAAATGTTTCTTCCTGGTCTGGGTATTTATATATCCACCGCAGTATGTGTCCCTAGTACCGTGAATCGCCATCGAAACTACTACTAAAATTTAATTGTGGAAGCAAACAAACCTTCAATTAAAATTAAATTACCAGTATATTGTATGCAAAACACAACTTAACAGTGTGAAGCGTACCTAAGCCTCAAAGCCGTGACATAATGCCGTGATTGGCAACACAAATATAAATTACGGCGCAAACACGACAGCTACACGTAACAGTCCGCGTTCGGTATTCGTACCGAATTCCAAACTCGGGCTTCATATGTGATATATTGTCAACCCGCTGACCTGTCCCCTATGCACGTACCTTAGTTGGTAAAGCGGGCTTATTGTGAATTGGCTCAATTTGCGTCTAGTTCTGGCGTAATGTTATTACAATTTAAATGTTAATAGCACGTTCATATTACAAGGGATGTAATTTTTTATACAGATTTATAGAAATTGAATGATTAGGCAAACTGGCTACCCGATGGAAAGCTACCGAAAATGGACATTACATACCATCGAAATAGCCAATATTGCTTCGCTGAAGCTTTTTATTACACCTATTTTGAAGAAAGGTGGTCTTCTTCGTGTTATTTTTTTATTATGTATTAATTTCATTTGTTGATTGACGTTATTTTGTGTAGCAAGAAATGGCTTTGGTGGAAAGAATAACATTTAAATATTGTAGTTGACAGTGACACTTAGGTCACTGTATGTAAATCATTCAGTCAGAATTTAATAATCAAAGTGGGAGTGAGGATTACAACTAAAGTAAACATCTGAGATACATCTTTTTATTCATGAATGCTGATTACTTGCGCACGACACCAATGCAAGCTATCTGCACTATAAGATACAATTTCGAATTCACTTCGCATTCGCAAACTTACGGGTAAGGTGTATCTGTAAAGGAAGAAATTGTATTTTACACCGAAGAACTTACAACTTGCACCCTGATCCTTGGGAATAAAGTTAAATATCATAATTTCCAACCGGAACCGCGAACACAAAGACGTTAATGTTAACATATCAAAGGTAAGAAAACGTTTTGCTTAAGGGTTTTGACAATAAATAAGGATAAATGTAACGGAAGAATATGTTCAACAAATCTTAAATTTGATAAGATTTAGTGAGTTACAGTAGCAAAAGGGCCGATTTGAAATAATTTTGAATGTGAATAAATTTGAGAATAAATGTAAAATAATATACTATCATATCCTGTATGTGATGGTCAGAGGATAGAACTGATCTCAGAAGATGATTAAGATATGGTATGATGCCCTACGATGACGACGGTAAGGTAATTAACGTAATTAACGTAGTTGTCACATTAAGTAAGGAGTTGTTTTCCATGAATGGATATGTTTCTTAACCGGTATATTGTTATTATATTCGTAAAAATAAACACAAAGAACCGTCCACTCTATGAATGAATATGTTTCTTAACCTACCATTGCTATATTTTTTCCAAGTAACATAAAGAGCTACGATCACAATGAAAAGATGACCAAATATTTACCAAAATAACTTAAAGTAAATAAATGTACATAATACGTCAGCTTTTCACTTAATATCTCAATATCGTATCCAGACATACTTATAATTTTATTGCTTTGGAGCACCCAAATAAAATGGAACGAACGAACCCAAGCGTATTTTTATCGCAATAAAACAGAAACTAACTTATAGTCGGAGGGACCCAAAGTCGGTTATTTGATTAACTGCGCAAATAACTTTTATGGGGTCGCCACGGGGCGGTTACGAGGACGACTTGGTGGTAATAGTTTTCTTGACACCTAAAACGGTAATCTGTAAGAGATTAACAGCGTGAGAAAAAAGTAGTTATATTAAAGTGTAGACAGCATAAGAATAAGAAACAATGACATAAAAGAAATAAAGAAAAAAAGAGAAAGATGAGATGTAGTGAAAAGAAAACAATAAGGTATGAGAGAGAGGAAGATTATTATTAAAATTCGGACCGTTCAAAAAGAGTGAAAATCGACTTCAAAGATTCCGTTACATACATACACACGGATCAAGCGATACAGATCAAGCAATTAGGAGCGATCCACGATGACTGGCAATTAATAAAAGCGGGGTAAAAACGAGGTTTATATTGTTCTTATCGACATAAAATTAAATCAACCTGATTTCAAGTGACAAATTAAAGGTATTTTTTGATTACGTATAACCAATTTCGACAGGGTACATAAAATAGAAGGTTCTATAACATAAATTACCAGACAACTATTTTGGAACACAATAATATTCTAACAAACGTTTTATGGACGTAAATACTTCGAGTACAATACATGGTACTTAGTTCTATTTTGAAACAGAATCAGAAAATATCCCACAAACCATTTCTAATCTTATTCCATTCAAAATACAAAATCTAAGTCAAAAGGAACCCTCAAACACTGCCTCCCTGCTCCACCGATTTCAAATTACACGGACCCCGCCTTATTTATTGAGTAACTTATTTATTGGCCAAATAGCATTGCAAACATAATTTCCTTTTACCACTGCCTGGTTTCTATGTGATTGACAAACAATTTTATGTCATTTTGTTGTTACTTCGGTGTAGGCTTGTCATATAAAGATTAGAAAAATATTTTAGGATTGTCTTTGGCATTGATACCGGAAATACCTAATTGAAAGAAATAAATAGAAAACAAATAATTAATTATTTCTTTATAAATAACATATGGTTTTATCATGGAGAATCCTTTCACAATATGTCAAAGACGAATATGTCTTATATAAGACAAGTACATATACACTAAGTTCCAGCCAGAAAAAAATATCAGTCAAGATTTAAAAATCTATTTGGCCGAGACTGCCCTTGAAACTTTGATTGGCAAATAGATATTACCGTCCGACACGATCATAAGTCAAACTTATTTAAAAGACGAAACGACAGAGTTTCAGCTCATATTAAGAAGATAAGGTTGCCCATAAAAAAAGTGTGTGTGTGTCAGCTACGACGCACGATTGGAGTTTACTCCTTACGAACGATAATTATGATATATATCGAATAGAAAAAAAGGGTAAATGAACGCATCTGCTAAAATGATAAGAGAAACAAACATATATCTGTAATTATTCGGATTATTTATATTACTTCAATAATGCGTATTACATAAAGTATGTTACAAAATAATATAAAATAAAATTTAATAGTACATAAAAATACACGTATCAATGCATAGAAGTACAGGAAAACTTTAAAATCAAAACATTAAAACTTGATGGTTAGGTTGCTGTTTATGTACTTTGTATATAGATGTATACAATAGATGCTACTATATGCATTTATTATACAGCATGCATACCCTGTACTCGGCAGCAGTATACAAGTTGTGGCAGAACTTCGTAATACGCAGGCGCGCAACACACACGTACAAACATACGCACACATTCAACTCTCAGACTGGAGGTAGTGAACTATACAGTGAGACTACGAAGTATCGCGCAAAGAGGAGACCCCGAGAATGAGATACGCTGTGTAATGTATTCCATCTCATTCTTTTACACGTTCAATCCTACAGATATATATGTTTGTCTCTTTCTACGTAACGCCTCAACTTTTCGTGTTACACTTGATTTTACTCCTCATAAAATTTCCGTACCGGGCCTTATAACTCAAATCGTTTCTTAAGGAGTAAACTCCAAAAATAAACTAAATCTAAATAGAACCAAAGAAACATGCATCTGAGATTTTACCGAGAAGTTATCAAATTCGGTGTTATCAATAAATACTTCTTGTAATGATTCACATAGCATATACCAACTCGTTTAATTCAGCAGCTGCACTAAAATTTTGCTATAAGCAAAAGAGATACCACCACTTTCAAGCCAAATATTGCGAGAAAAGCTAAGGCCTCTAATTCAGCAGTAGCTCAAAAATGTTGCCCTAAGCAAGTGGTATTTCTCCACTACCACTTTTACCAAATATCACGAGGAAAGCCACGTCCTAGAGCTATATTCGATGCGATCAATCACGGTCCAACTGTCCCTTTGATGTGTTCTCGTTGTGACCGTCCGACCGTATAGCTGGAGAGTTACTTGTTTTTTGCTACCAAATTTAATTGTTGGCTGGATAGTGGATGGACAAAAACATTTTTGTTATTCAAGAAGTAGATTGCAGCCGTTAAGTGGTTAATGTGGCCAATTTGTGAGTAAATCTGATTGAGTGCAACTATTCTTTATGGGGTATGAACACAATGATTACATTTTTATATTACATGGTCATTTACCAAAATTAGTCTCAAAATTTTAGCGATTTCTTTCGCGTACTTCAAAGAGATGAAAATAAAAATATGAACAAACACTTAGCAGAACATCCTCGATTTGTATTTAAGAACAAAATTTATCACAAATGCACTACAACATATTAAATAGCAGGAAGAGAAGGTCTACAAGGTAGGTTTTAATAAAATTTTTCAACAGATTCTTGAAGTTCCAATCAAGTCAAGTAATATATGAAAGAAGTATGACCAATCTTAACTCTTACGGTCCCAAATGCCAGGCATTTTATAAACGTCAACCTTGCTACATATTTCATATAAAAAGTAAATTTTCTACTTAAAGAAGACTTACGTCCTATATAATTGGAGAATATGTATACTGAAATCTTGTCCTTAATTTAGTAGGCGTTTCCCCATACGTGTCCGTTTATGTCGATAACAGTTTATTATTCGCACCTGACATTTTAAAAGGTGTCTTGTTGTAAAACTCGTTCGATAAATATGATGGCGCTGATGAAATATAAATTTAAGCTAAAAATAAACAATTACAATAATTTAATATTCAGAATGTTATGGTTTCATAGTTTCATTTAGTGTGATCTATCTAATTGACTACTATATAAATGAAGGTTTCTTATAAATGCTCAGCTAAAATATATTTACCATTTCTTCTTTTTCTTACATCTAATTTTAAGGTCCTTTTTTCGTAAATTAATTGATGTTGGAGAAGTATCTACTTACACTCATAAAGCATTTAAAGCAATATATCGAATGTTTGGTTAACAAACATATCGACATTTGACAATTCCTGCGTATTAAAAATTTGGATATTTGATAGACTATATTGGATAGATCTGGTATTAAAATGCTCTTTAGTCTTCACGACTAGGAGTAACATATCCACCTTGTTAATTTTAATATTTTTTCAGCTGAATCAAAGACATTCAGCTATATTTATCAATTTTAAACAGCTTTTTTCTTTTTGCTTTCTTTTTCTGCAGTTTTCTCTTTTTTTTCTCGCTCAAGCTTCCATCAAACGTGTTTTACTGGCAGACCTGTTGCGTTGATCGTCGTTATCGATAGCAGTTTGTGCGACACGACGTGTCATTACTGGCTTTGATGTTACACCATTTGTGCAGAGTGCCTGAGGACAGCCCTTCTGGGAGTTATTTAGTCTCTCCCACTTAAAATTTAAGTGGAGAATCTTTTTGGAATTTTGGTCCAGGGACTGTTAGGGGAATTTTGAAATATTACTTATTATCAACATTATCACATTAACAACATAAGTTCGTTTAATTTTGTCCCTGGCTATTTAAAGTTAAAACATTTACTGTATTTACTATCGATAGGTGATGCAGACATTACTTTAAAATATTTTGTGACTTAGATAAACAAGACTATAAGAACAAAATTAAGAGATATAATGGAAAGCAATACTGCAGAAATTAATGTTGTCCATACTATTATTGGATAACTTGTTTGGTTTCCCGAAAATCTCTCATAAACACTGTATAATTATATAAATGTCTTGCTCAAGATTTATATCTCGAAATTACCGACGCAATTTATAAAGGAATTGGAGTTAACAATTTAATACGAAACTACTAGAATAATCGGTGCTGATAATTACGAGCAATTAGTTCGCTATCTGACACTAATATAAACGTTTCTGTTAATAAACAATGATGTAATTGATGCTTTTGTAAGATAAGGATTTGTTTTAGGCATTTTAATAATTTCCTTACGGGTTTATTATTGAATTGTTTATATTATAATACTTACAAGCCTTTGAATTTCGAGTGAGAAGGTTGCTACAGCTTTTGGTTTAAAGTGCTTGGTTAAACATGACGCGCATTTAAGGCGTTCTAAGTTAGTCTTCACGTAGCAAGTTTTCTTAGGCTAATTTTTACTAGAACTCCTATCTACTTAAGTTTCATAATAAATCTATGGATGACATATTTATAAAATTTATTGAAGTTTAAATAACGTGTTTTTCATTCAGACTTAGTCACTTATACGAAAACAATATTAAATAGAAGTCATTTATCAGTACACTTACGTAGCGTCAATTAAACTACATAACGTTAACTTAAATTGGATAAAAAATTGGTAACAACACTTTGCACTAACCACGATGGCCGAACCTTCCGATTAATAACAAACAGTTTAATATTCATGAACAAATGAACCAGTGTCCAGTAAAATTAAACAGAGAATGTTAATTCTCTTTTTAAAATGGAGCAGAAGTTAATGGCTCGGCAAATTCGCCCTGAGCTCGACATAATGTGGATGTGAGTAGGTATTGTGTTACAGTAGAATATAAGTTGGTGATCATATTTTTATTAATTTTACGCTTGTACATGAATTGTGTTGATTGCGAATGATATTATGTATAAATAATAATGGACGTTAATAGTATTCTTTTATAATATAGATGTAGCAAATGAGCCTACAGTCCGCCTGATGATAATTAGCTACTACCGCTCATGGGCATTCTTAATCTATCCCAGATAAGATGAGATTCCTCTCTGAGGTACGCCACAGATGCATTATTACACGTAAGGACTTAGTTAGTATGTCCCGGAAAAGTATGTCTCCTTAAACACATTATTCAAACCCTGTTCTTAAGCAGTAATAGGTGTGGCGGTGGTGTAGTAATGTAACCGTAAAGTAGAACCACAAAGGGTTCTACCACCTTTGAAAATACCAAAAATACTAAGCAACTTTTAACTTTTAAAAACTATAATAATAATAATAATAATAATATCTTTATTTGTGAATATAGGTATACAGGTTTTTTAAAGTATTACAAAAAGGTGCTCTACATTCAACCCTTATGGGCATACAAATATTTATCGTCATAACCTAAGATTAAATGCTACATAATTATTCATTTATTTAAGTCTAATAACAAAATAATAATAATAACAATAATATTCTCCAATGCAAGACCGAATTAAATATTTATGTCAGTTAAAAATTCATTTATAGAGTAATAACATTTGTCAATTAGAAATTTCTTAAATTCTTTTTTAAATTTAGTAATATCATTTATATTTCGGAGCTCAGAAGGAACTTTATTGTAAATTTTAGGAGCCAGGCTAAACACACTTTTTCTTAGCAAGGCAGTCTTGCAGGGTACGGTACATAATTTTGATTTATGTCTTTTGTTTATTAAATAATTATTAAATATGTCAGAATTGTTTTTTATAAAAATCATTATTTCGTAAATGTATAAGGCAGGAAATGTCAATATTTTCAGATTTCTGAAATAGGTTTGGCAACTTTCAGTTCTTGGAATCCTCATGATAGCACGAATACATTTCTTTTGGGCTTTAAATATATCTTCTCGCATTGTACAATTACCCCAAAACATTATGCCGTAGCGTAGATTTGAAGACACATATCCATGATACACAGTCAAAAGAGCTTTTTCGTTAACGACCTTAGATAATATGTGCAAAGCATACGATATTTGATTTAACTTTTTGCAAATATATTCAGAATGCGTTTTCCAACTTAAATCGTAATCAATGTTTAGGCCCAAAAATTTTGTTGCTTTAGTTTCTTTAACATATTCACCGTTATGTTCAATGCTAAATGAGGAAATTAAAGGCTTACGTAGCTGAAAATTAACAAATTGAGTCTTTTTTAAATTTATTACTAGATTATTACATTTAAGCCATTTAATTATTACATTCAGAGTTTCATTAATAAAGGAGTAACGATACAACAAGGAGTAACTATAAAAGGAGTTTTTTACTACTTAATTCACTATTAAATAGTGGTTTTAATAAAACAATATATTTTCATATCGAAGAGATTAAAAATACAAAAATAAAATCGCGGCCACATATCAAAGTAAATCCCTGAAAATCCGAATCTGTATAATCACTTTTTTCACGGATTTAATAGTGACAGGTGGTAACAGATGATATATGTATGATGATTGTACCCATACATTTTATGTGTAATGGGTGTGATAAATTTAGTGCCTTTTATATTTACTATTTGACAGGATTTCGTTAAAACAATCATTTATATTAGTTAAAAGCTGTGGTTAACTATTATGAACCTTAAGATCAAATGAACTTCGTACTCATGTGTTGCTTAGAATATATACAAGTGCTTCCTTCTTTCTTTTCGTGGTAAAGTAGATCCTGTACAATTCTTAAGGTCAATAATAATCTACCATCACTTCTCAACGTGTATTCTTATGAAGAAGAAACGGTGAAAGAAGCACACACATCTTAAAAAAAAAAACGCTTCCACTGACCTTTCAAACTTTATATTTTTATGAAAACTTTTATTTGCTAAATTTTTAAGCATGTATTTTTTGTTTTCACCAAGACGAGTGATATTTAATTTCTAATCCTCATATAGATAACTTCGAAAACCCAGAGTACGGGAGTTGAACCCCGGACTCCTAACATGAGACAGCACTACGCCATCACTGTTTTTGTATCCTGTAATGTAACATAATTATTCTCGGAAAAGTTACAGGCAAAAACGAAGGCGTATTTCGTTCATTCGCTCAACGGTCATCTGGGGACCGGCGCGGGTAATCTAGTCCCTTATTGTGTTTTTGTATCTCTTTTTCTAATGGCCAGTGTCGGATTGAATTTGGACATGACATGTTTTCGCTTCAATTTGTTACTTTTGCTTCATATCTGTGGAGTCATACTAGACCAGCAATATGTATATATTTAAATACATAGAGATAAGATAATAAAGGGGTTAGAAATTCGAATTCTTCCAACGGAAACCGAACGGTTTCAGGTTCGAATCCTATGTTTGTACCTCTGACTTTTAAAAGTTATGTTATTTTATCTCTTGCTTATACGATAAAAAAACATCTTGAGGTACTTTTTACGTTTAAGAGTCTTAAACGTCTTAAGAAACAGTTCTCAATGGTTTGGTAATTACAATTAAGTAGATGGACATTAGTAATCCACCCCAGGTTGGATTAGATTCCTACCTTAGGTCGGCCACAGACACACCTCTATATCTCAGGATTAAGCTTGAACGCCTCGGAAAAGTATGTCTCCTTTATCACATCCTGCAAACCATAACACAGCAGCGCTTAACACTGCTGTTATTAGGGGGGAAAAGGTGTGGCGGTGGTGCCGCCGGAGTCGAAACACAAAGGGTTCTAGCACCATCGGGTTTATATGGTTGCTGTGTTTATATCTTTCGTACGAGATCCTTGAGAGAACTATGTAAAAAAGATTAAAATAAAGGCAGGAAAATGTTCACTAGTTTACATGATATTATAACTCCCAACAGTGGGATTATAAGGCTTAGCATACCAAATGGGTATGAGAACCAAAATAATTGCAGCTTAGTAGTAGGGTTTTGTCGTGCTAATTTTATTTATTACGTAGCTTTTTAGTAAATTACTCCTAACTTGTTTTTTATGCCACTATTTTAGTTGGAAATTCTATTTTTATTTCACGCATGGGACTTTGTTATACGATCACAAAATATAATGTAATTGTGTTATTCCACTGGAGTGACGACTGTGATTGGCTTTAGGTAGAACGAGGGTTGTCACTGGTTCTTTATAATAGAGTATCTTACCCAAGGCTGCATCTCATCTAATATCACGTAAGTTGTGGCCAAATGGAAGTCTACGTTGGACAATAAATACTTTATTTCAGATAAACTTACTTGAGAGGTCAATAAGTTAGACTGAAATATTTTATTCTACCCATTTCGAGTATTTAAGGATATATTATTGAATATTACAATTAAATTAACCAATTGTGTTTACGCAAGGAAGCAATAAAATAACATCTTTAAATACCTCTAACATAATTTCTTACCCTACCTTCCAAATTGTAGAAAAAATATATTTTACAGCCTTTTTACGACTACCGATTCCAGTTCTATATGAAGTTCTATACAAATTTGGAAACGGCAATGACCACTTACCATCAGCTGGATTGCATGCACATCCGCTACTTCAATCTTATAAAAAAGAAAATAAGATACAAAATGTAATTGACAATATTTTCTCTACATTTTGTTTAGGCCCATCTGTAACTTTCCTTGTCTACGAGGAAAGTAAGGTCGTAAAGTACATACTTACGAGTAGATCGTTTTGCCTTTTAGCCCGACAGGATAATTTAATGGAAATGTAATCCTTAGCAGAACAAATACGGTGAAAGTATTTGCAGGCTTAGTTTTAGGTGACAAGTCTAAGCATTAGTTTTGGTGCCAATTTTATTGTTTAGTTTTTGGTGACAAGGAAGACTTTTCGTTAAAACGTATATATAATAGTCTACCGAGGGTGAGAGGGTTAATATTAGTTTTTAGGTTTTTACAAAAATTACTGTTTTGGTATCTGTTTACGTATTTGCCCATACAGTTCCAATCAGCGCCCATAGCGGATTGTATCAGAACTGATTTGCGTATTTATATAATTGCTGGTTTGTTGTGTTTTTGATGTTCATCTGTTTGTTTGTTTGACTGTATACCTGTTTACTTATACATATTTTGCATTTCACATTGTACATACTTAGCTATTTGTCTCGTTGCATTTAAACAGTTATCATAATTCCTTTAATTTATAATCAAAAGTATAAAAAAAGCCAAAAATTCTAAATTATACATTTCCCAGTGGTAGAAATATTAAAAGCCTAAATGATAATGAAGCTTTTATCAAAACAAATTTATTATTTATTTAAAGGTGGTAGAACCCTTTGTGGTTCGACTCCGGCGGCACCACCGCCACACCTATTTCTACCTAATAACAGCAGTGTTAAGCGTTGCTGTGTTCCGGTTTGAAGGGTGTGGTAAGGGAGACAGACTTTTCCGAGGCGTTCCAGCTTAGTCCTCAGGGGTAGCGGCGCATCTGTGGCCGACCTCAGGTAGGAATATCTAATCCTATCTGGGGTTGATTACAGATGTCCATGGGCGGCAGTAGCCACTTACCATCAGGTGGACTGCATGCTCGTCTGCTACTCTTATATTATAAAAAAAAAAAAAAAAAAAAAACAAAAGATGCCAATACGATTTCAATCTGTTTCATAAATACAGAAATGATAAATGATGATTGATCCAATCAACGCATTGATTTGTAGGGACTACATTTATTTATTGAAATAGAAATCGGACGTCGGTTCAAGTGATCACAATGTAAATTTAATTAATTATGGAGTACAATGTGTACCTAAAAAAATAATTCATAGGTAAATTCAAATTGAAAAGTCCCTTTATTTAGGGCTCGAACACAAAACTGCGATGCGACGCGATGCGAATTCGCAACGCAGAAAATTGCGATGCGAATTGCTGCGATGCGATATCGTGCGGCGTAGCGTCTCTCAGGGTGACCAACAACAACAACCACTGTGCGATGCGAATCAATTCGCAAGTTCTTGCGATGCGTCGAGGGAGCTCGCAGATTTTTGCGATGCGACGTCGCATCGCAGTTTTGTGTACGAACCCTTAAATGGAACTTGTTGACTTCAAATATTAGATATTAGAACACAATATCTTACCTACTAAGTAATACCTCATTTAAGTGTATCTTAAACGTTCTCTCGAGAAACTTAAGTCTCTATCTTCAAGTCAGAACGCTAGACCAGAACGCTAGGCTAGAACGTTTAACACTGCAACTTCATAATATATACAACTGGGCTTATACCGAAGCTAATTAGACAAGGGCAGTGATAGCCTAGTGGTTAAGAAACTCAGCCTCTCGATCGAAAAACTTAAAGGTATGTGAAGTCTACTAATACGCACTTGGCCAGCGTGGCCACGGTGGACTATGGCCTAATCCTCATTCTGAGAGGAGAACCGTTCCCAGCATTGGGACATTAAAGGGTTGATGATGTAATAGACAAAGGTCGCATCAAAAGTAAGTCAGTCGTTATCAATAAATCGGTATTATAGAGGCCACCACCTTTCCAAAAAGGTAAAAATAGGCATCGTACGGTTAAGTGAGGTGACTCCCTTATTCTTCTAATTTAACGTACAGCGACGTTGACAAATGGCCCGGAATACTTTCCGATATGACACTTCTTAGGTTTATTCCATTTGCCGGAATGGGTTTTTGTACGGGATTCCATTTGGACGTAAATACCCACGGGATCACAACATTAAGTCCGTTTCTTCAAGATGGGTTTCAGGAATTACACAATTATTCAATGTTATTTAAAATTTTTGAGAAAATATTTCTTATTGTAATTAATCCCCAGGTTTTTTTAGATTTCTGCGGAACAGTAGCTTTGTTTTGAAAATAATTAGGTTATAAATGATTGATGATTATTGAGTGGTATTGTTGTTATTTTATTCTGATTAAAATTTCTACCATTATGATCGATTATTTACATATAACATATACACTGGTACAAAATATTACTAGTGAACGACAGATCCCTAATGCATGTTAATAAAATCCAGCAAGCATTGTGACGTCACAGGACTCCGCACAAACATCCGGGAACACTCGGAAACCGGACGTAGTTGTCCATTCGGAAAAACGTTACAAAGAACCCACTTATTTTATTCCTTAGAACTGGGGGTAGTTGGGGCATGCAATATATTTTTTAAGAATTAAGTTATATATTCTTTAACCTATTTCAGCCTAATAATAGCAGCGTTATGCGCTGCTATGTTTTGCTTTGAAGGTAGTTGTAAAAGAGAGATGCTTAATCTAAGCTTTCCAACTTGGTCCTCAGGGATTATAACCACTTCAGATAGGAATTTAATCTTATCTGGCGTTGATTATAGATGCCCGTCGTGACTCTAGGTACTCTAAATCAGGTGGATTGCATGCTCTTTTGATACACCTATTTAAAAATATACTTTAGTACATCAAATCACTTGTTATCGACAAGTCCCTAATGCATGTTAATAAAACTTAGCTAACATCCAGTGACGTCACAGGACTTCCGCACAAACATCCGGAAACACTCGGAAACCGGACGTAGTTGTCCATTCGGAAAAACGTTACAAAGAACCCACTTATTTTATTCCTTAGAACTTGGGGTAGTTGAGGCATGCGATACCTTTTGTTAAGGAATAAGTTATGTTTCTTAGTTTCTTGTTTTATGCTATTAACAATAATAAGTCATTTTTTCTTCATAAATGTGAAGCAAAGTAATGAAGTAATAGTTATATTATTAAGTGTACATTTTGTTCATCTTGGGTCTAAGGTTTCAGTTCCAGATGAAGATTAAAAAATATAATCACGTGCTTAAGTGGTGATGGTAAATACCAAATGTAGGATACAGCCTTAGATTTTTCCAAATCCCTTAAAGATTTGTAGTGTAGAGTCAACTCCATATACTCGAATTTCATGACTCTGCGTATAAGAAAAACAGTTAAAAGAATGCCGATTGGGTGCAGTAAATAAATCTTGCATGAGTTGCATTTTCATGCAATAATAACGCTTGGAAAAAAAGAAAAAATATATCGTAGTTTTAAAAGTTCCCGTAACACAAATTATACTCAATACATTTTGCGAGGTAAAGCATTTTGGTTTCTTTTTTTGGGTAAACTTTTATCAAAGACTGCATCTCCGGATCAAACATCCGGAACGACTTTCAAACCGGACGTAGTTGTCCATTCAGACAAACTCAACAAAGTAGAGCTTTGCTCTCCATAGTAGACGCCTTGCTCTACAAAGATTTTATTTCGCCACATATACATATAATGCATTTAAAAGATTCTTTGAGCTTACTTAAAATATGTTTCTTAAGAGATAATAGTATATTGAAGGTGGTAGAACCCTTTGTGGTTCAACTCCGGCGGCACCACTGCCACACATACATATTTCTGCTTCATAACAGCAGCGTTACACGCTGCTGTGTTCTTGTTTGAACGGTATGGTAGAGAAAGATATACTTTCCGAAGCGTTCCAGCTTAGCCTTCAATGGTACCGGCGCATCTGTGGCCAAACTCAGGTAGGAATATCTAACACTATCGCCTTCTGGTTCGACCCCCGCTGAAGAGACATGTAAGTAACATTTATTTTCTTAACCTACATATTTGCATGCTTCTTTATTTGTGTTATCGAACATATTATATATCTGTACATCAGTACAGAAATAAGCTGAAATTCGTTTTAATTTGATAATAATCGTTTTTTTTATTATGTTTCATTTAAATAATTCTGGACGCCTCTTCCAGAGACCTCAGATAAAACTAATTAAGGGATAGATCAAGCTACATTTGAAGGCAGTACATTTCCATAAAACCTTATTACCTCAATGACAATAAAAATCGAAGATTCTGCTGTAGTGACGTAGATTTAATTCCTCGCTCTAAAAACTCACCGAGAAGATTGTTAGAGCGTGTAAAAGCCTTTGTTCTTGAAACTTAAATGTTTATTTGAGTTGTAGAGTTCATTGTGAAGTAGAGTATGATATTTCGGTGTATTTTTTAAAGTTAAAATATATTTTTAAAATTCATTGTTACCACAAAAAATGTAAATTTGATGTAAGTAGAGACTGCAATTCGTAAAAACAACTAGCGGCGTTATTATACCTTACGGCTTTAGCTCGGCAAGAGTTCAGAATTCGATTTTCGGTGAGGCTGACATTCAAAAAAATAATTGATTAATTTTTCTCCTCTTTGTGTTTGTGAGATGAGGACAAGATACATATCAATGAGTGCTTGGTTTGCAAGAACCTTGCCGAGGTCGAACCACGAATACTCTGCATATGTGTGTGGTGACCGTTCCGCTACGCCGGCGGCCAATAAGGGACGAATAATATGCCATTGCTAGCTGACCCGACAAACGTTGTGTTGCCATATAAATAAAAAAAATGTTAAGGGTGAACAACCCTTATCACTTAGGGGTATGAAAAATAAATAGTAGCCGATTCTCAGACCTACTGAATATGTATATAAAATTTGGTGAAAATCGGTAAATCTGTTTCGGAGGAGTACGGTAACTAACATTGTGACACGAGAATTTTATATACAAGATTGTATTTTTATGTTATGACATTTGAAATTGTATCGTTGAAGATTAATTATTAGTTTACGACTGTTGTAGTACCATTCATACAGTCTAGATCAACTTTAAGAACAAACTTAGCAATTACTAAAGGATCTGTCCAACTAAAACGTTTGTAAATAATTGACTATTTAAGTTTTGCTTAAAATATTTTACAAATAGCAAAGTTTCGATTTGTTTTTAAATACTATCCACCCTTTGAGACCTGTTGAATTGATTTGAAGAGTACACAGTAAAATGTGGCATACTAAATACCAAACGAATCATAAATCAACCCACATCACCTCACTAAAATAATCTTAGGTTATTACTATACATACTTATAAGCTTTGATGACATTTGTCATTTGACAATGTTGTATAAAAGTCGTATTTTTCAATATTATTTTATAATTTATTAAAAACTAGCTATGTTTGTGTATTAGTTTGATTCAAACGTAAAATAATATTTAAGTTAACAATAGTAAGCATGGACATTTAATTGTCGATTCTTTGTTTTAGGTAATTACCTAAGCTTTAGTTGATATTTTATATGTAAATGTTAATATTGTATTTAATAAATAAACTTTGTTTTAGATGAATCACAGTGTGTTATGCTTCAAAAGAAAATAGCCCCTGATCTTATATACTTACTATAGATGTATAATGTATATGGCTTGCAATACAGCTTGTATAACATCTATTTGAATAAGATAATAACTCAGACTACAATTAATTGAACGAACTGTTATAGAGCTGAGCTTGTTAGGAACAAACTCGGTCAGCAATTGTTGGGAAGTTCAGCTTTGTAGCATAGCAGTAATATCTACTGTAGATCTGTCTTTCGTTACTCCTGTATATGGCGAATATACTTTACACCGATATTTCTGTGTACACGTTCTTATCTTATTTATTTTTTGGGTAATTATCAAAACTCTTTCTTCAATAAAATTTTTGTAATAAAAATCCCTACCCTTTATCTTTTCGGTATAAATTATGCGTCAATCTGTCGTACCGTTTTCTATCCCTAGTTTAAAGTTTTACTAATTGAATGAATGATATATTTAGTCCTCAGTTTTTGGAAATTAGGCTTTCAACGCTAGTCACTGAAATGTATATCATTAAAATATTACAGTTCCAAGTTGTTAAGCGTTTTATAGTGTAACTGGATTTGAATTAAACCTAAATAAATACTAGGTAATATTCAGAAAATGTTAAAGTATGTAAACTACTGCACCGTATAGACATTATATAATAAATAAGTTACCTAAAAATAACATAAGAACGCAAAAATAATTAAAATTTCATAAGGGTCCTAATAAAATAAACTTCGTTATTCTTTTTGTAATGTACTTAACCTTTATCCGGTCAGATTTAATATTCCGAGGCTTGAAAAATGGTCCCAGATCGGCTTTAAACACGGTTAAATACCAAAAAGAGTATCTCTGGAGTGCTGTTAACCTCCTGTAATCTAATCTATGTAATCCGATGGTCGAGGGGTACACTCGATAAATTAATGTAGGTACTTACGTTAATAGGCAGATTTACAGCAATTTCGAATTGGAGTACATAATAAGGTTCTTTATAACGATACCATGAATTTATGACTATTGCGTTTTCAGACACGAATAGCAGGCGTGTTATTCTGACTATACATACCGCATATTGGTTTTAAGTACCACAACATTCGAGATATCAGTCCCCCGAATAAATAGAATGATTCACCAAATAAGTTAGTGATTTGCTATGCTTCTGCTTTTTTCGTGAATCTCTCGGGTAATCTAGTATTTTTCGTACATTTTTTAAGGTTTTCCTGACGACTAGAATACTGTGTTTGTGAATACCATACTAGTTTAATAACTAGAGGGTTTCAGGTTCGATGGCCGGCTAGGTAGACGCCCATAAAATTTCATTTGTTTTATGGGTTTGGGTGTTTGTATACTGGTCTTGCCTAAGACAAAAAACTCACGACCTAAGGATACGTTGCAATATGACTTAAAATAATTCACCAAGTACGAGTCGAACTCGCACATGGAGGCTTCCGTACCACCAGTCATTATTTTTTAATTATTTTTATTCCTTTTATTATTTTCAACATTACTTAGTTATACGATACAACAATAGATGGCGTTAGGGTGATGATAAATACGTAAACAATGTATAATAAAATTAAAATAACTATATTAAAATATGTTTTATGGTTCTTATTTGTATTTATTATAATAGTATATGTAGTGTAGTATGTAATTATATTGTAAGTAACTTAGTTTCTAAGCACTGTTTGTTTTCCGAATAAAATAAAATAAAATAAATAATAACAGTTATAGTAGTAAACGGATTGTAAAAACTTCGTCTTCTTAGTACGGTTTAAGAGTTAGATCGAAAAATGCTGAAAAATACCGATTTGTTGTATGGAGACCCTCTTTAATATTCAACTTTATTTTATTTTTAGTATTTGTTGTTATAGCGGCCACTTTCATGTGTCTTTCTATTACAGTTCCGGAGATATAGCTCTGTGACAGACGGACAGACGGACAGACAGCGAAGTCTTAGTAATAGGGTTCTGTTTTTACCCTTTGGGTACAGAACCCTAAAAAGCAATTATCCTTAACATTTCTTTGGTATTTTTATTAGCAATGACGAGCAATTTGATGTTATTTACAAAAATGTGAAAAAGTACTTGGAACCCTACACCTTCAAATGCTTGAAATCATCATTGGTCTATCATTCCTATTAATATTCAAGGAAAAAGTCAGAAAGGAACCATAGCTTCAGAACTTTTTAGTTTTCCAGCGGAGAATCTTTTAATGGAAAAGTTTGGAAACTAGAGCCTTTAGAGGTAAAATGCTATCAAGACTCTTTTTCCACGTGATACTTATTAGTTTGCTCAATCGTTATACGCTAAAAAACGTCGTTTCAGTGTGGGAGTATCATCGTCGCATATATTTCTGATGATGGTATCAAGCTGGTGCGTTCCGGCATCAAGGCATGGCTGATTTCAACGTAGGGTTCATTGGTGCTTCGTAAGGATGTGAATAGATATAGTCGCTCAAATAATTTCAATCAATAATTTCCAATAAGTGTTTATAATTATGATGTGCTACATAATGATGGCTTTCAGCAACGTGGTGTGATGCAACCGCTTTCGCGCTTTTTCAAACCGGATTGATTACAATTTACGAGTTAGTGAACAACTTTCAAATACGCCCGATATTTTCCTACTTTATATTTGGGTGAATCTTCACAAGTGGCGGAGCACCATACGCCTTTATGTTTAGTTTACTGCTTCCATAATTTGGTTATGATACATATTTTTTATTAACATATTTTTTATTTTATTTTCAAACTTGATTTTATTTTTATTTTCACCGACTTATTTTCAAATCAGCATTGTGTAGCATTGAATGAAAACCCCGTCATAAGTCACTCACTGACATATTAACGGTACATTTAAGAATCCTTGCAATAAATAATATCCATTAGGGTTCTTCCTCATCGAAAAAGATACATAAAAATTCATCTTTGCTTCGATTCTTGGACAGCTCGCGTTTCGTCGCTGAATTATTATTTTATGCACCCCAGTATTCTACCCACTTTATTGCGTATTCAAGACGATTAATGGCGTCTTGAGACGGTATATTTCGTTTTTATTATGGTTCTGTGAGAAAGAAATCCTAAGCCTACGTTCATGGACTACGTTGGAATGCCTCATGTTAGTAAGTGTTAGTCACATCTTCAAACGAGATCGAAGTTGTAGCTGGCACTGCCTTTTAGGCAAAAATAGGTAGCATGGTGGTGCCGTCGCAGTTGAACTATTCTTTAATGATTTGACATATAATAAAGAACGTACTTTTCTTTCCGGTGCATACAATCAGTGGTAATATTTCACTTATTCTTAACAAACCTGACATAACCACCAAGATAATAATACATCATAAATAAACAAAATCGAATAAATTATAAAAATACCATAGCTCTATGAAACTTATTACAAATTTCATTTAATCATTGCCATCTTTATTTAAATAACCCGTAAAAAAGACAGTTCACATTCATCAAGAAAGATTCATCATATTATCAGGTAGACCGCATGCTCGTTTGCTATTCCTATATTACTTATATAAAAAATATAATTGAGAAAGATACAAGAAAACAGGCAAAATACCAAAGAAATCGATGCAAAATGACTACCAATTATCACACCTGCTCCCGGCATTTAAACAAGAACGTCGTAAAATAATAAAAAGGCTAATCTTTCATAGCTGCTCATCATAACGTGTTCGTTTCACAGTTTCTCGCTCGACCGATAATATGGTAATGGCGGTAATTACCGCTGCGTCCTTTGGCGATCCGCTGACGGATATTGGCGTGGTTGTGTATTGATAGGATGGGCCAGGAGCTGTCATTTATTTTAGTAAAAATACCGTAATACCGTAAATATATTTTTACACTTTTAAAAATGTGCCTAGTATGTGAATGTAGGTAGGTATTGTATTTCGCAAAGAATTTCAATATATTTTCTAATATAAAAAAGGGTATATACAATATCATTATAAAGCATCTGTTGAGGAAAATATGTTACTTTGATGACTATTGGACGTTTAATTGTACAAATTAACTAACGATATTAGCGAACAAAACATAAGTAAAAAGTCATACAAAACTACAAGGATCATTCAAAAATATTTGATTAATGATTTTTTGTAATTAATAACCTAAGTCGGGCATTTACGATTATTTATTTCTTAGCAGTGACTATTTATGAGTTTACGATTTATTATCTATACAACGAGCAGTTCTTATCTATTGTAGCTCTTAGCCTTACTCTGTCTGCAAAACCAATAACACTGATTCTATCAAGTGTAAAATCACTTTATTCGCAGATGATATAGATATATCTTTCTTATTATACACATTTTATCGAATTTTAACTTATAATTTAATTCCTAAATTAAACAGATACACATAACACACAGCTCTTGCGCTAAATATTTACACGAGCCTATATCTCATGGAATATTTATTGAGTATAATGTACACGTAGGCGTCGATCGGAGCAAATTGCACGGAATGAGGCTTTTTATACGTGCGAACCTTCTGAGAAGCCTGCTCATCAGCAGTTGACTAACCTGTCCTCGATTGGGATATTTGAGACCATATTTTTTGAGAAAAGCTAGACAGTTTGAACATTTGGGGGTTATTCTGGGTACCAAAACAGTCATATTGATCAAAACGTAAAAACTCATGGTAAGGGTACAGGTGTAAGGAATCCACCTCTGAACATTTCTTCCCTAGACGTCTACATTTTCTACAAACGCTGCCTATTTCGTAGATATATTTTTAAATCCAAAGAGATCTTCCATGACAGAAAAGGGATTTTGGTGTTACAAAACTACCATAAGCCCTAAATTGAAAAAGCGGTATGCTATACCTACAAAAACTTGTACAGTTTATATAAACAGAAAAAACCCGTAATATAATAAGTCAACTAGAAAGGTATTATGCAACCATGTGAGCTTAAAAACCAATACATGTCATATTCCGAACATAATGTCAAACTAACCAATACTCGTCTCCAAACAACGACACGAATGAAACAAATGGTCGAAAAATCCCAGGAATATTTTAGTTGTAGCATTTCAGCAATGGGTCTGTTAGACCGAATCGCGCGGAAAGCTCGCGACAGTTATTGGACAGGCGCGGGTTGAACAGCGCTGAACAGTGAGTATTGTATTTGATTTTTAAAAATTCTATTCGGTACACCGGTACGGTACACTAGTAATGTTCTTTTAGTACTATGTGATTATTTTCTGTTTTCTTAAAATTCTGATGATTTTCAAAAATTTGGCAATTAAAAGGCGCGTGCAATTATCGGTATTAATTAAACCTTTGTTTCAAATTTTTGAAATTATAAAAATTTATAAGTGTAAACTTTAAAGTTATAGTATACTCATAAATCTTGAACTAGTATTGTTACTGGAAAATATTCTATGGACCATGATAATAAAATGAAATTATATTTCCCACCCTTTATTTTAAATATAAAATGTAATGTGATAGATACTTCTGAAGTCGGAAACAACAACAACAGCTAAAGGTGGTATAACCCTTTGTGATTCGACTCCGGCGGCACCACCGCCACACCTATTTCTACCTAATAACATCAGGGTTAGGCACTGCTGTGTTCTGTTTTGAAGGGTGTTGTAAGGGAGATAGACTTTTCCGAGGTGTTCCAGCTTTGTCCTCAGGGGTACCGGCGCATCTGTGGCCGACCTCAGGTAGGAATATCTAATCCTATCTGGGGTTGATTACAAACGTCCACGGGCGGCAGTAACCACTTGCCATCAGGTGGACTGCATGCTCGTCTGCTACTCCTATATTATAAAAAAACTTAATTTTAAGGATGGTTCAACTATTAATGGTTAGTCCACCAATGATTCAATTTATACTGGTTTTAAAGATAACATTGGCCTTGAAATATAGAACCAATTTAAAACTTTTATTCTTTATATTATAATCAACTCATCTGTTACATTATTTCCATTTCTTCGAATAATTGCAATAAATTTAAAAAAGAACCCCTAACCTAATAAAAATACAAACCGAACCAGAGATCCGACGAAACGGCGCACGAAACAAAACGATATACGAAATAATGGCGGAAGTGCTCTCCGTTACCGCCAAATGGGAGAATTCACATCCGGCGAGTGGAGGCCCCGGCGGAAGTTTACTTAGCGGCCGCAACCGACGGCGACCTGCCACCTCCGGTTGTACACGTAAGGCTCTGCTTAGACGAGACTATATTAGCGTTGAAGAAAAACATGGTGAGAAAACTTTAACAGTAGTTCTGTGAGAACATTTTCTAAGATATGTGATTTTTACCGTAATTTTCCGTTATAATTCGTTTTCCGTTCATAATTTTCATACCAACCTTTACTTACCGAGGTAGGCCTCATGTTTTGCTTTTGATTTGCTTGGCTTGACTTCGTCTGCATAGGACAAGCAAGTATGCCATAGTTATCGCGTTTTTATTTATTTATTTATTAAAAAGTCGCACCAACAAGGTGAACACTGATGCATACAAATTATTTTGATAAAACATTGAGGGATTTTTTAAGTGCCACCTCAATTACAGGTGCGAACAGCTTGAGCAACATACTAAACAATATTTTATAGATATATTATAAAATGCTATTAGGAAAAAAATGTAAAAAAATAATAATTACAAATTAAATAGCATCGACATTGAGAATACAGGTTAAGATGTGATATTTTTAATTTAAATTAATTATAGTTTGATTAAATTATAAAATTATATAATTTTTGAATTTTAATCACCTTCACGAAGTGACGCTGCTGCCCATCTCAATGACTCAATCCCTTAGTTTCCTACGATGTTTAACAGTATAACTGATAAATGCTTATTAAATTCTGACAAAGAATATACATCTATACAAAAATGTAAGCAATACATTATATTACCCTATTTGTGTAAGCAGCCTAAAACGCGTAAGCAGCTCGCGTGCGTGAACTACTTAGGCGGAGTAACACAAAGGCCGATAAGAGCCGCATTAATGATAACCTCTGCGCTTGTGATGTGGTACGGCAATATATCTCAGTTTGCCTAGCATTGTGCGAAGTGGTTAGAATCCTATACAATCAGAATGTTTGTACGAACTTGTGTCTCGAATTTCTAGGTAACCTTCGTGGTTCGCCATTCACACTTCTGGCTTACAGGTTTAAAGAGTGTCAAAAACAGATTTATATTTTCGATCTACAGTACTAATAATGTATACCTGATCAATTTACCTGATTTGGCTAGATTAGCAGGGGCTGCGTGGCTTTTTGTTGCAGATTCGTCCCGCTTTCGAAAGATATCGTATTTAATCTTCGGATTTTACTCTTCTTTCATGACTAAACGTATCCTTTATTATCGCAACTTATGTGTATATTCAGCTATTAGCTAGCGTTTGAAAATCCAATAATAAGTAAAGGTTCAGTAATAGTAAAGGTACTGTAGGTCCATCTGCGAGTGGTCCGACGATTTTACACTTTTTAGGCTTACCTTCTTACATCTACAATATTTGCACTAAAACTCCGTTTTCACCCCAACTATGTATAACAAAGATATTCAAGCTTACTAAAAGAACCGTTACTCAAAAGACCTACGTCACGTCGGTCAGAATTATTCCCAGCTCGATCCGTTGACCAATTCCGCAGCCAAAACTGGACAGTGCCAGCTTTTGTGACAATTTGTTTCATGCGCGTCATTGTCCTGACAGCCCGGATGGAGTGCAAACGTATGACAATTAGTGCGGGCCCATCCAGAGCAACGCGTGGGTGACTTTTTGCGAGATGGGAGAGTTGCAAAATAGACGAGTAATTTTTTCTTGTACCACAAATTAAAAGAAAGGTACGAATTAGAAATGTAAGGTACAAAGACAAATTAACGAGTGTTTGTTTTTTTTTTATTTTTAAGTCAACAATCATTCGCCAAAACAAAAAAATAAAAGAGGATTAACTAAATATTAAAGAAAAGAATTAGTCGATCCATAGCTCTGGAGGCCAGCAAAATATTTTTAATTGACATAAGACTAATAATTTTTTTCTAGATTGAAGATATGGACAAAATCAGAATGGTGTTTATGTTTAGTATTAAATATGATATATTTGAAAAATTCAAAAATTCAAGATGGACGTATTTCCAATTTTTAATTGAAACCCCCGAGTATTTTCAGCGTAAAAGTAAGCTACATCTCTGTAAAATTCCATCTTATCGGCAAAAGCCCGGTGAACAATGCATCAGTACTTTTCAAGTTTTGACTAATCATTTATAATTTCTACACGTTTTATTATAATCGTCTAAATGAGGATTTTTAAAAATTAACAGTTATTTTGAGATAAATTTAACGTAGATAAAATTATTGGTAGGCAAAATGAAATTATATAGAAAGTTCCATTCCATCCCATATTCCACTTTATATTTAGTGGTTTCAATTTAGTTAGGTTTGAGCCATTTGTTCCGCGTGCGTCATTGCCCTGACGGACGGAGTGCAAACGTTTCACAATTAACGACAGTCTATTTGCCCACGTGTGGTTTTGACAAAATTTGAACCATTATAAGTTTTAGTAAATTAATCTTGTCACTATAGTATTAATTAAAAGCGAGCATATAGTAGGGGGAATATAAAACAGGCAAAATAGATGAAATTCAGTCAATATTCAGCAAAGCATACATTCTTTAAATAATGCTACATTATGTATATTTTATAAAAAAATCCCGGAATTAATTCACAAATAGTGTTTATTTCATTAAAAACTTAATATTCCCGAATATCCTCACCAGATTGCTCAATCGTTTCTAGAAACAAATAAAACTCCCCAATATTAGATCTTTGTTCCCTAATTACGCTAACAATATGTAGGAAGCGATCCAGCCACGCTAATTGCGCCGTTATCGTAATGTCGTCATTACTATTGCGATCTTAGCGCGTACGGGCCGTGACTTTAATACAAACACGCTCGTAATAACATTGAACGTGCCTTGAGGTACAGAGGAGTATTACATTGTAATTATATTAAATTTAATTAAAAATTGAGCAGTGATAGTCCAGTGGTCGACATTTGGCCTCTAAATCGAGGGGCCCGAGGTCCGAGTCAAATTCAGATATGTACCTAGGAATATAACGCAAATAAAATTCCTGAATCAATTTGACCGTTCGGAAATTGAAAAAAAAAAACTTGAATATTAATTTGAAATAAAAACTTGAATTCTTCAATAAATGTAATAAATCAATGTTACCGTGCAGTTGGCAAAACGAACCCTTTAATATAAGTAGGCACAGAAATAACAAGTCAGAGGAAGCCAGTTTCACAGTTTGCTAAGGAGTTAAAAACTTTCCGTCCAGTATAAAAGACTCCGGTTTTTACATCAGGAAGTAATTATCTTTCTCAAGTTTTGCGGAATCAGAAATGCTACTGCTTTAAGTAGAATTGGTTTCTACGTCTTCGTTACGGGTCTTTTACGAAGAAATGGGAGGATAAAATGGTTTTAATTATATAAACATGATAAGGGAATTAATTAGAGTAAAGAGTACCTATGTAAAGGTATACATGTGGTATAAAGTATCTGTGCATTGATATCCCTCAGATAAGATTAGATTTCTACCTGAGATCAGCCTCAGGTGCGACGCTACCATTACGGACTAAGCTTAAAAATGCCTCAGAAAAGTATGCCTCCCTTACCACAATCTTTAAATCAGAACGCAACAGCACTTAACACTGTTATTATTAAGCAGAATTAGATGTGCCGCCGGACTCAAACCACACTCCTATTATACTCCAATTATAATTAGCCTGTGGAACTGCTTTGTGAAGTCACTATTAAAAACTTAGTGTCATTTATTTACTTTTTTTTTGTTTTCATGTTTTTTGTGTTGTTTGTTTTTTCTTCAATTTATATTTTTATCTTTGTATATTTAGTTTTAAAAACTGTACTGTGTGCTACAATTGTCTTGAATAAATGATATAATTATTATTATTATTTAGTTAGCCTCTATGATCGTTTGATTTCTACTACTAATACATAAAGAGTGTCTTTTCATGCTTTTTTTGAAATCATTTTGTTGTGAAAAACTACGAATCCGGTGGACTGCCGCATAGTTTCGAATTTTGCACCCAACTCGCCGGCAACGGAATGATCATTTGAACAACTTTTTTCATTATCTCCGGCAATTGGAATACTTTTATAGGGCTACTACGTTTTAAGCCCGATTTACATTGCTCGGGTAGCTTATTATGTTCCGTTTGTTCAATTGCTCTTTTTATGCGATGAACATAGTTTACGGGGATTGATGTGTTAAAGTTTTGATTATATGTTTAAACTGAATGGGTTGATTGCATTCTTCTCTATGTTCTACTGATGGGCATAGTTTTCTCCCTAACATCACTCGACACTCTACCAAGTTGTTTTAGTGGAGAATAACTTTAAAATTATTACAAACATTTTTAATAAAGTTTAAGTTTAAGTGCCTCTTGTCACTTGTTCAATGGTCTTACCGCTGTTGGTCATATTGTTCCAAACATATTAATCTATCGGAATCTATAATATGATCGGGATCGGGATCTAGAAATGGGGCTTCATTTTTCATAATTACCACTTTTCAAAATTGAAATACACAATATGTCAGAAATATGATAGTGCCGATGTACCGCTATTACAGGAAGTTTCAACATCTCTACTAATTTTCTAAAAACCCAATGGCAAGTTAACTCACAGCTCGACTAAAAAAGTGTAAACCAGCCGTTAATTGTGATTCGTTCGTATTTTACATCTCCCGTTAACTATATAGCCATTACCTTTTACCGGGCCATTCGGTTTTGTTTCTTTGTAAATTACCTAAGTTACTTAGCCGGCCGTGTTTTAGGTCAAAATTGTTTTGGATATTAAAGGTTCAGGCGAGCTTAATTTCGCTAAAATTGAATTTTGCTGAAGTGGCCTGAAAAATGATCTGCTTTCAAGAGGTTTTTTACAGGGATTTAGAAAGTAAATGAGGGTAAAGTGGAAACAAAAAGCTTGAATAAAAACGTTGTTTGTTTCGAGATAAATTTATTCGAGGAATCACAAAAAGATTACCGCCGCTGAAGTGGTGTTTTATTTAGTTTTCCAGACATTAATCTGGCTAGTATTAGAGGTTCGGAAAATCCGATCCATTATGGAATTACTCTTGTGTTTGTCACAGTATATTTAACGAAAGTACTTTAGTAGTATTTATACAAAGTTAGGTAACTTAATTGTGGACGTATACATAGTGTAAATAAACAGATTTTAATTTTGGAGGCAATTTGTTGAAAGCAGTTTATAAGCACTAAAAAACTAAAAGTAATTTAATTCACTCGGAAAAGGAAATAACGTGGAAAATTATTACCAATTTATATAACCGGCTGCACAATCTATATAGCTATTGCAGTCACAATTTCAATCTTTGACTGTGGCCAAAGTTGTTTCACTTTCTAGAACTTTTAGGGAACCAACCGGTACTTCAATCATTTCCCCGAACGATATACAGTAAATATATACGACGATACTCGTATATATTTACTGTTACGTAAGGTTCAAACCACACTTAATGACTCTCCATGAATTGTTTCCGAAGAGATAATATAATTAGTGTACAATGTTCTGTTATATCCGCCCCATAACTAGAAACAATGTGGAACTATCAAGTAACTGCTACAGTAAGGGAGCTACAAATGTGTTAGTCAGGTGGTAAGCTAAGGGACTTGTTGCAGTATCGCAATTCAAAAGAAAATTAATATTGCTTCAAATCATAAAAAATGGAATTTAAATTTGATAGCATTTGGGAGGGATTTTTAAAGATGGTAGAAAAATTGGACGGAACTTTTTATATACGCCCATTATTTATAATTAAACCATCTAAATTTGTCTATCAGAGATCGATATTAAAAACGTTTATAGTATATTTTACTAAGATACGCTGTCATCAACAGTTTAATTTGACAATATTTTAATTTACGTAATGTGCATTGAATTTAACATTATATCATGTATCCACGTAACCAGTTATAACTCATACATAAGAATATTTATCTTGACAGGTTACAGTAGGCGCCGAACTCAACTTGACCGGACTACCGCGGTTTTATTTTTAAATGTTTCTTATAAATGGGCATTGTTACCCACGAGGGTCAGACGAACTACCTAGCGGTCATGCATTGTTACTCGTGAGGTTAAAGTTAACTACCCTTAGCTGTCTTGCAAACCTGTGTAAATTAAAATCTCAAATCTGAAATGGACTCGAAAAGGTTAGTTTGAACATTTAGTTTATTTAATTCACTCTTGGTTTTTAATTTAGTTTATTTAATTCATTTAAATAGCATGTAAAAATAGTTATAGAAGAGAAATACATTTAAAATTTTAAACATATTTTTAAGGGCTCTGTGTGTTGAACATAACAATTGAGTTGTAGTGGTTCGAGTGTGGTTATAATTTTGCCACGCTTATTTTTACTTGAGAGCAATGTAAAGGAATTACGGTTGGTTTCTTTATTATAAAGAGTGTACTAAGACACAGTTACCTACTATTAAGAAGCATTCCAGCTTAGCCCTCATTGACTATATTTTAACACTATTTGAAGTCGATTACAATATTTTTTTTACGGCACTGAAAAAGTAACTTACTTCTATCTCATACACTAGAAATTAAAGCATGTATTTTTTTACTCTGTAGTAAAGTTGTAAATAGATATTATTAGTTTATTTTTCCTGGTACATAATCGTTTATAGTTTATCGCTTACCGTCTTACATATTGTTTCCGTACAAGAGTTATTAAGAGCCAACACTGAGCGACAACTTTTAATGAGCAGCCAAGATTTGAGATATTTGCTTACAGAAGTTACTACCGTGGTTGCTTCATATTGCTGTGTTTAAGTACCACTGTTAATTTGTTTGATTACAGAGGAATATTGTTGATATAACTTTATTTTATAAAGATTTTTAATGTGGCGGCAAATTTAACATTTTGTCTGTTTGTCGCTCACGTATTATAAACAATGAGAGGCAAATAGTAATGCTGTTTTCACCCTGGGTAGAAAACCTGTGTTCACAACAAATAAGATTTTAATCATAGTGTCAGCCGACGCGTTTATCAACCCATTACTGACCCACTGCTGGGCATGAGTCACTTCTCAGAGTGAGAGAGGTTCAGGGGTCAACCACCCTCTTTTAAAAACCATCATAGTTCAGGAAAGTTTTATTTCAATATTGCATTAACATTATTTTGTTTCTTACCAAGACCTCTTTAAAACATTATTTTCAACGTAGGTATGATTAAAATAATATTGTTTTAAGAGATGGCAGTAACCGCCCAGGACATTGTCTAACGCGGTTTTTTAGAATTCTCAAGGGTATAGGTTTCCTCACAATGTTTCCTTTACCCTCTATGCTTAAAGTGATGATCATTTCACATAACTTTCAGTGGTACCAAAACTCAGCGACTAGAACGACGAATCTTCTGAAAGAGAGGACGAGTTTCTAACCAGTTTGCTATTACTTATTTTGTATTAGCTATAGATACATTAAGATCTGATACGACGCCTCGTATCTGTATCGTCACTTCAATCCAAAACACAGCTTCATATAACACAACGTTATAAGCCGACAAATAGTCACAATAGCGTAGTAAAGAGACGTTTATTTATTTTTAATTCATTTTTTTCATTATTCACAACAATAGATGGCGTTGGGGTGATGATGAGTGATACGTAAATTTTCAACAATACTTGCTTATATGATACAAAAATAGATGGCGTTGGGGTGACGATGTGTGATACGTAAATAACATATAATAAAATGAAAATAACTATGTTAAAATAAACAGATTGTAAAAAATTCAAACGTTTCCCTAGTACGGTTTAACAGTTAGATCGAAAAATGTCGAAAAATACCGGTTTGTTGTAAGGAGATCCCCTTTAATATTCAACTTTATTTTAGTTTTACGAGTAGTATTTGTTGTTATAGCGGCCACCGATATGCATCCTCTGTAAAAATTTCATGTGTCTATCTATTACGGTTCCGGAGATATAGCCCTGTGACAGACGGACAGACAGCGAAGTCTTAGTAATAGGGTTCCGTTTTTACCCTTTGGGTACGGAACCCTAAAAATATCTGCTTGGTACTTTTTATACCCATACAAAAAGCCATAATACGTCATTCTTATTAATCACATAAGTACCGCAATATAACATCAAATTAAACCACTCCATTGGGTCTAAAGTGTCTTGGGCGCGTAAAAATTGGCTTGCGTGTTTGTGGCGCGGAATTAAATTAACCTGGGTAATTACATCCCGTGCGGTTTTTTAGGGTTCACGCTTTGTAGTTAGGAAATAATTACTACACTTACCACCTCTTAAAATGTTTCATACATGTCATTGTATTAAAAAGAAGATGATAGCAGACACAATACTATTGAGAAAAACGTTATAATAACTTAATTCTTTACACGTTACGGCTAATAACTTTACGCTTTAGTTATTTTTAATTGTATGTATAGAAGTAGCAGTAGCTTGCAATCTACTTGATGGTAACTGTAATCAACCTCAGTTAAGATAAAAGTCCTACCTGAGGTCGAAAAAAGATGCGTTGCTACCCTCGAGAACAAAGTTAGAACGTCTTGGAAAGGTATGTAATCACCTTTCAATTCAGTACACAGCAGCTGCAGCTTTGACTTTATAAGTGTAAAATAATTAATACCGAACCGATATATGCACTTACTTACTATAAGAAGATCCGTGTGGCAGCCCTGAGTGCTTGTCATGCAGTGGGCGGCTCAGACGCACGCCTCGATGCGTGCTCATTAAACCCGGTTGTGGAGTGTGACTTGAGTGACTGTAGCATGTAAACAGAACTGATTAATCGCTGGTAGCTTGATTTGTTAATGGCTGCTCATTGTGGTATTTGATTGGCACGTTCAAGGAGGTTGGGAGGCGGCAGACATCAATGAAAAGTAGTGCATTAAGTGCTTTAATTATTTTATTTGTAATATCTTATAAAATCAGGTTTTTACTAATAAGCAGAAGTAAACAAATACTAATTATAGTTAAAAACCGTGAAAAAAAGAATAATACTGAACCCATTTGTTCAGTATAATGAGATCTATCTGGCAGCCCTGAGTGCTTGTCATGCAGTGGGCGGCTCAGACGCGGCCGGCACGCCTCGATGCGTGCTCATTAAACCCGGTTGTCGAGTGCGACTTGAGTGACTGTAGCATGTAAAAAGAACTGATTAATCGCTTGTACTTTGATTTGTTAAATGCTGCTCATTGTGGTGTATGATTGGCGGGTGCAAGGTATTTCTAATATTTGAATTTGGAATACATTTCACGGTCTGTACTTTGCACTACATGACTGTCTTAGACCTTAGGAGTAGCAACGCATAGTGATCGTCTTCAAGTTCGTTCTGTATCGGTATAGATGGTCGTGGACAGCAGTGACTACTTGCCATAAGGAGATCTGCAGGGACATTTGCTACATCTTCTTCATAAAAATATCTTCGGATAGATAGGGAATCACATCCGAAACACATAAAGACTTAGATTTAAAATACAAGTCCAAATTCATACATCTACCGTACCTACTCGAATCCTTGAACCAAACAAGTACATACTACTTAAACCAAAACTTATAATAAAAATATTAACAAGACCAACATAAAAATATATTTAAGGTACCTATGGACAATAATATTAAATTGGCCTTCATCTTAGAGACGTGGAATAGGACGCTACTTCTAAGCACAAAAGGAAGTCTTGAAAATACGAGTGCTTAACTTTAGTTTCTGGCTTTATTGGAATGCTTCGGAGTACCTTACCTTCACCTTTTGTCGCTGTATGGTCTCCGTATCTTACCTGTTTTATTCTTTTTGAAAACTTTACAGTCGTTCCGTTTTGAAGATACTTTGTATTGAAATGTATTGCTGTGGTTTCAGTTATAAAGTTAAGTTACTTAATGTATTTACAGTTTTCTTTTTAATGTATTTTAATGACTGGGGTAAACATGTTTATTATTTCTTACTTTACTACTTAGGTTGCTATCAGAAAACAAATAATGTTTTCCGAGTCATTTCGTTATAACGTTCTGTGTTACAAACAACTTTATGATAAGCTCAACATTCATACTTTATGTATAACAAACTCAGAGGTTTTGAATATAATTCCCAATAGCATCCCTTGCCTATTTATTTGATTCTTGATTGATTCCATAATTACCTTTTTTATGACTTATTTAAGAAGTATAAATATTGTTTATTTAGCACGCATTGTATATGTTAAAAAAATCTTAAGGGTATGTGAAGTCTACCAATACGCACTTGGCCAACGCGGTGGACTATGGCCTAATCCTTCTCATTCTGAGAGGAGACCCGTGCCCAGCAGTGGGACAGTAATGGGTTGATGATGATGTATATGTTTATACTAAAATTTATTTTATTTTAAATTTATTTTGAAAGCACAATCCTTTTTAATTTGACATCGACAACTCACCAAAGTAACGTATGGAGGTGCTTAAACAAGTCTGTGCTTGAACCGCGATCGCTTACCAGCGCGGGCTGGATTGCGTCTGTTTGCACCGGTTTAAACCAATTTAATCCTGTTACATTTTGTTTTGTTTCCCTCGCTGCGGAACCGGACAGGACTTTTGTTTCGCTGCAGCGTTGATTGGGCTGATCTGTTTGGTTTTTAAATGAATTGAATCCATTCGCCAGTGGACTGAATCGATTATGTGATTATACGTCCAAATGTAATGGAATTAAGGCTTGAAATCCCGTAATGGGTTGATTCTGTTAACACTTTCGGTATTTAATTAGTGTCATTTATTATCCAGGAGCAAACACAAATATTATTAAAACGTGGAGTGCAATTTTAAAGTACTTTACACGAATATCGCTGGGCGTGGTAACGAGAAAATAGCTTTTATTATTCTATTTTAGTAAATCCTCGTTAAGTAACATTTCAATTTAATAAGCTTATTAGGTACGAGCTTTTGCTCGCGGATTCGCTCGCGTTACTAAGTAATACTTTCATCCCCTATTCTACCCCTCGGGGGTAGAATTGATCTAAATCCTTTCTTAGCGGATGCCTACGTCATAGCATCTACCTGCATGCCAAATTTCAGCCCGATCCGTCCAGTGGTTTGGGCTGTGCGTTGATAGATCACTATGTCAGTCAGTCACCTTTGAGTTATATATATTTAGACTAACCAGGTAGAACTCAATCATATTTATTTATAGTTAATTAAAAATGTCCAATCTTTGGTCACTTACCATCAGCTGACCAATTCCTTTGCTATTTGATTTCGTAAAACAAATGTTCCTTAACTTATTTAATTCAAGAAACTCAATAAACTAACGAGATTAACGAAAAGCTATCATAAAGTACGCAAAACATAAACCACGATACCACACACACACCAAAAACAAATTGTCTCTCCCCAGAATAATCAAGATACATCTTCAACGAATCTAGCATCCCCTTTCTTTATCCCCGGATATTTGTCGTCCCGATAATCCCCTGGAATTGGTTTACAACCACCCCCAATATTTCTACTCGCCTCTGAACCGGGATAACAACCCTATACGGGGATAATAGGATATCGTTCCTACTTCGTGTGATCTTTGATAGACGCTCGTGTTGAATATGTATCAGATTTGAGTGATCCGAGATTTACCTAAATCTCGCACAATTGATTGCTTGTTAGCACTTATTACGTGAACAATAAAATTCCTTACTTCAGACCTGTAATATAAAAGAGTAAAAATAAGTTATAATTTTAATGTACACGTCTTTAAGTTTAACGGGATTTTTAAGTTCATTAAATTGATGTAGCATAAGAGCTTTCTACTTACTTAATTGTAAGTGAACCACTACCACTTTTAATTATTAGTTAAGAATTAAAACAGGGTTGGAGTTTTATTTAAAGTTAGGTGAAGATATCTTGATGTCCCTAAGAATTCAAATACCTCATGTAAAAAAACCATTCATACCACAACACTAATTAACTTAAAAATTTAACAGAATTATGTGGTATGTGAGAAATGTGTGTATATCAAATTTGCCATAAAACTACGAAGGTTAAAGACCTCTGGAAGTGCAATAAGACTAGAATTCCAAAAATCTACAGTTTAAATAGACACTAAATATTTAATTCATAATAGTTACCTATATGTAACAGAGTGACCTCTTATTCCAAATAGAGAACACGACACACCATTTCCATACAAACCAATATAATTAAGGTCATAGCGAATAGCAGAACAGATCTTATCCCCAAGTCTAGCGCATTGTAGGAAATAATTGGCTAAGGTCGAGTCGGAGTCATATATGGGTTCTGTACCATCAAATTATTCATTTATTTTTAGTATTTGTTATAATAGTATTTTTTGTATTGGTTATGATAGAAGTAAATGCATTATGTAAAAAAATTAACTGCTTATCTTTTAGATTTAATAGATAAATCGAAAAACGTCGAAAAACACCGGTTTCTTTTATTCCTTTTTTTTAAAGCTTTTCATATTTTTAGTCTTTGTAGGTATAGCGGCTACATTTTTCAAATTTCAAGTGTCTATCTATTTCAGTTTAAGGGAGAGAGAGCCCTTTGACACACGGATGGATAGACAGACAGCACTCGCTTAGTAAGCTGCCGTTTTTACTCTTTATTTACGGAGCCCTAAAAACTAATTTCTCATTCCGGTTCCGTGCCACCATTTTTTTCTTTTTTTTGTGATATTTGTTTTACTAGTATTTTGAGTATTTCTTATCATAGAAGTAAATGCGTTGTAAAAATGTTTACTGCCTACCTATAACGATTCAATAGATAAAGCGAAAAATAGCGGTTTAAAGCTTTATTTTAGTATTTGCTGTGATAGTGTCAAACATTTTACATACTCTATAAAAAATCAAGTGTAGTTGTAACGGGTCAAAAGAGAGAACGGACAGTAGCACAAGTGAACAGACAGAGGAGGCTTACTAAGTTCCCGTTTTTACCCTTTTGTTAAGGATCCCTAAAAACTAATTTCTCATACGAAATCACCGCTAATAAATCAAGCTGTACCTGGGACATTTTGTACGCGTGCTCCGATTTACCTCAAAATAATTGAGCACTAACGTTTTGAGACGCGACTTTGACAAACGACGTCTGGCGCAGGCGGGCGAGATTTCAAATTGATTGCCTTGTTACCTTAGTGTGACAAAATAACCAATTTTACCCGTCTTATAAATTAGGTTGGTAAAAATGTGTGACTTTTGGAACGTAAATTCGATTTTTTATTCAATTTCCATGCCTCGTATTAGGTGTAACGGATGATTTGATTTAAAGAAATTGTTTCACTTTTTGGTCTATTGTTACATAAAATGACCTAATTTAAGTAACACACAATAATATAACAGTTGTAGCTCGACGTTGTAGGCACCAACGCTATACCTATTATCGTCTTGTAACAGTAATGTTAGCAAAGCTGGCAGGGTATGGTAACATATCCGAGGCGTTCTAATTTAGTCCTCAGGGTCTCATAGTGCCATCTACGGCTGACCTCATCTTATCTGGGGTTAATATTAATAGGGACACAATAAATAAGTAATTAACTTGAAAGAACTAAACATGCAAACAGTACGTCTGACGGCAAGTGGCCACTGAAGCCCAAGGACGCTGAGTATGTCTCTCTTACCATGCTGGTCAAACCGGAATACAACAGCGCAGTTTTGCCGCTGTTATTGGGAAAAAATAGACAAGGTGGTGGTAACTCCGGAGTCTTACCACAAAAATAGTTACACCACCTTCTAACAAAATCAAACTTATTTTATTCTAATAAAATCAAATTCAAACCGTTTGACAGGCAATAAATCTCGCTGTAGGTATAACCTGTACACACTACAACATACGTAATCTAACAATAAAATTACATATACGTACCCCAGATTTATGTAATGGTTGTTTTTATTGTTAAAGTCAAAATGATAACCATCTTTAACACGACATTTACTTCGATAAATCAGATTTTCGTCTGTGATTCCAACTCGAACAAGTGTTGTCGTCACGCCATTACTCTCCCACTGCTGGGCACGAGTTTCCTCCCAAGTGGGGTTTAGGACTAAGACCACCCCGTTGTCCAAGATCAAATAGATAGACTTCACAGACCTTCGAGAATGTTTTTTTTATTTTTATAGGAACTCTAAGGCGCATACCGCGTGTTGGTGTCCTCATTTTTTTTTTCACCATTAAACTAAGTGATAAATAAATAATAATACGTTCCTAGCTTTAAAAAATCGGAGGTATCTGGGATTCTTTCTTCGGACCTCCAGATTGTGAGATAAATATATCTAATAACAAACAAAGCAGTGATAGCCTAGTGGTTAAGAAACTCGTCCTCATGATCGAGGGGTCCGAGGTTCAAACCCCTGACTTTTCAAAGTTATGTGCATGTTAGAAATTAATTATCAGTTGTTTAAACGGTGAAGGAAAACATCGCGAGGAAACCTGCATACCTGAGGTAAAAAAAGTTTTCAAATGTATATGAAGTGTACCAATACGCACTTGGACAGCGCGGTGGACTATGACCTAATCCTTGTCATTCCGAGAGGAGACCCGTGCTAAGCAGTGAGACAGTATTGGGTTGATGATGATGATGACGAATAAACAATACTACCTACTTAATAAGTTATACTATAATTGTAAAAGTACAAAACATGTCGAACTTTATCATTAAATAGCGTAACCTGAAAATTATTGAGCACGTTTTGAGTCGCGACTTTGACAAACGACGTCTGCCTTCCAAGGTGAGCTGGTGGTTGGATTTTAAACAGATTGCCTTATTACCGCGGCTTTAATGTAAGTGTCAAGTAACAATGTTACTAATTATTTATATTTTTACTGCTTATTACACGTAGACAAAGTATTTTGCTAAATCCTTAGACGTTGACAAAGTGTAGGCTGATGCGATATGCAATCATATTTAAGTAACCCGAAAACTAATTTTAACTTATTGCTTACTAAGAAAAAAATGAGGTTTATCAAATTAGTAAGTGTGAGCTTTTAACGCATTTTCAAATTAAAATATATATTTGGTGATCCTATATTTAAGATTGAGAAGATATCTAAGATATATCTAAGATAGAATAAAGGGTCATCTCAAGATAAAAATAAATCTAAGTTAATAAACTTTAGCCAAATCATTATCGTGACTTCTTCTGTTCCTTAGCTTACCAGTAAGCCAGAACTTAGCATATTAAAAGCCAAAGTTTCATTTTAAATTTAAAATAAAATTAGAGTTACAGGCTCACCTCAATTATGGAGATAAACCAGTTCCCAGAAATAAAACAGATAGGGTTTCAATCAAACGTTTAGCAAAGTAAAGCGTTACTTTAAAGCTCTGGTTTCCTTCACTGTTCGTTCCTTTGAGGCACACCCTAGCATTCGATTCTGTAAGCAAATTAAATCAATAGGTAATACAATAAATTCTTTGTAATACCACCGAAGGATCGCGTGCTTCACATAGTAACATAGCGTTGAATTAATACTAACAATTACTTGGGCAGCACGCACAAAAAACCGGACAAATTGCCACTGTGCGTGCTGGAATCTGTTGTTGCCTAAATCATAAGCAGAAGCGATTTTATAAACCAATGCGTGGTGTCTATTCATGGCTACGTGTTATGTCTTTCTGTTTTGAGCTTTGGCTTAAAGCCCGCTAGGTTTTGAAGCTGGTATGATCACCATTGTGTAGTACAAACAAAAGATACTTTGTCTGACTTACTTTTTTTTTTTTTTTTTTTTATAATATAAGAGTAGCAGACGAGCATGCAGTCCACCTGATGGTAAGTGGCTACTGCCGCCCATGGACATCTGTAATCAACCCCAGATAGGATTAGATATTCCTACCTGAGGTCGGTCACAGATGCGCCGCTACCCCTGAGGACTAAGCTGGAACGCCTCGGAAAAGTCTGTCTCCCTTACCACACCCTTCAAACCGGAACACAGCAGCGCTTAACACTGCTGTTATTAGGTTGAAATAGGTGTGGCGGTGGTGCCGCCGGAGTCGAACCACAAAGGGTTCTACCACCTTAAGCTTACTGACTGTTCTGTGTGGACTTTATGCGTAAAATAAATAAACACTCTTACAAGCGCTTGTAAGATAATTTTCGCCAAAGAATAAAGTAAAGACGTATTCTTGAAATAGGCTCTTAAGGTAAGCTAATAGGTTAACTTTGTCACGTTTTGTCACAACAAAATGCTTACTTAGCTGTATCCAATTAAAAAATGCAAAGAGATTACACGCTCTTGTTTTTGCCGTTTCAGTAAAAATAAATGTACATATTCCTTAACATTTCGTAAATTTGTAGGTACTTTCACCTGCAATGTTTTGACAAAGTAAAGTATATCGTCAGTGTTACCTTAATCGTAAACGTTCCTATAAACTAGAATATAGTCTAATAAAATAAATAATACAAATTTCAGAAAAGCGAGGTAAGCTTCATTTCGAATCATAGATTAAATGTTTTATCTTATTTGCAATGTGGGCTCTCACTTAGTGTCTTTTAACATAAATTTGTACCTTTCAGACTGATGAATTATTAACAAGGATTTAACACCTCTTAGCTATGCGTTAAGGGGTTTGACAATTGGTTTTGGTGAAATACATAGTATAAGATGTTTCTGTTAAGATTTTGAGTGCAATGGACTCTGAATGGCGACACACGTAAACACAGTGTAGTATGTTTTAAGGAAAGTTTAAGAACAATGTCGTAGAAAATTGTGCATTGTTGTCCTTGAGGGCATAAATGGCACTTTGTGACGTAAGCACCTCTTAACCTGTTACACTAACTGAAGTGCGCGGCTACGTGCTTTTTAAGAGCGCTGTAGAAAGTTTTTTTAGAAAAACAGCATTCCACCCCTTGGAAATCTTATGTAGATTGTCGTTGACTGTCTAAGGGTTCCTGGGTAAAAAAATAAAACTCAGGTACATTGAAATATTTTATCCTCTAAAGTCTTTGGTTTTCTAAAGTTTCGTTTTTACATAAAACAATAATAAAAACGTATTTTTATGACTTTGTACGTAATTAATTTTATTTACTAGCTTAAATTAAATTAATGTAGCATTTAATGTATATTATAAATGTTAATATTTTGGTATACACACATAATTAGGTAAACTAGTACAAGCATAATTATGATGGGATTGCAATACGCTACCTCCTGTGTTTGGACCACACACCTTATTATATTTCACAGAGCTTCAATTACGACAATTACATAATATTCATTATTGTCATGTTTATCATTTGCATATTTGATTTGTTCATTACTGTTATTTGCATGTTTAATCGGTGCAATCATTCCAAAAAATTAATGAATTTATGTATTATCGATATCATTATGAGGTATGAATTTAAAACAAATTAATGATTATGGATTTACGTAATAATAATATATGGCGTTACAGTTCATAATAATGACATTTTGTTATTGATGTTTAATTAAATCAAGTATTTTAATGCCGATGTATTTTTTTCTGAATCATTACGACTCTGATAATAAAATCTAATGGATTCTGCGTTCGATTTACGATCAGACACGCGTTTAAATAATTATTGTATAAGTTTTTCTGGGAGTAGGAGTTTATGTATAGAATGCCTTATTTATTTTTTTGCAGGTCGCTCGTAATAAATTTTTTGTAAAAAAGTATTATACTCTCCGAGACCTCTACGAGAAAATTTAAACAACTCGGAAACGCAACGAACCGGCAGTAGCGTCTGTAAAATGAAGGTCGGAAATAAAATACAAGGTAAACAGACAAACGAAAGTCCAATTTTCTGCAAAATTTCGTCCCACGCCACACACAATTATTCCGTACCGCAAGTAAACTTGCCCGTTTTCAATTAGGGTTGGATCAGGATTTTTCGGCCTTCGGACCCTCGTCAGAAAAACCCGCGGTGGAACCCGCGCTGAGCTAATAAATACGCTCTTTGATAAAGAAACGAAATTTCCTAATCTCGTTTGCGTAGAGTCAGAAGCCGGTAACCGAAAAAAGGGGGAAATAAAAAAAAAGTCATAATCAAACCTGTTAATCAAAGTTTTTAAATATCAATAACAATCTATATAATGTATTTGTTACGTTTTTATAGAATAACCTTACAGGCCCACAAGCCATTGAGGTGGTAAAAATTACTAACAACAAGTAACAATCATGTTTAAATAAAACTTCAGCTGCTTTGATCTTTCTTTACTAGGTTATAAAATTGAACACGGTTGCGCCAAAATCACTTATAAAATAAATGCAATTTAGTTCCATCGCTGTCGAACCACAAAGAGTTCTTATTTTTTTTTAAATAAAAAAAGCATTTCTTAAGATTTTTTTAAGACTTTCGTGCTTAATAAATAAAAAAATAATCAATCATTTCCTTGAAAATATTTTTTTCTAGCTCTAGCTCTATTGACTAGCCTCTTATGATATCACCATGTATTAAAAAGCATGATTTTTACCTAACAATAACCATAATCTTAATACCATAATTATTTAACCTGACTGTCAGTTGTTCTCGTAACAAAAGCTAAATTTAAAAAATCATAACAATTTTGTACTTTTTATTAATTTGAACTGTCCGTTCCAGCGTTGTTTCTAACAACGTGTTATGTACGAGAAATGAAGACATAATGTAACAACAAGGGATATTTAATACCAGCAAAGCTTGTCGGTTGCTTAGTACACAAAAAGGTCCCTGTAATTAAAATTTTAATCTTCATTACGCTTACATATTAGAATCCTTTGTAAGTAAAATCGTGCCCGGATAACTTAGGTTTATAACCAAAACTGATTTATATATGATTAATAAATTTCTAACAGTGTCTGACAGAGTACAGTAAACTGGTGGTTAAATAATGAAAATGTGGACTATGATGTTTTAGGAGCCCTAAAAAGGGTTTAGTGTTTATGGTTCGATCGGGAAGATACTGCTGCCACCTATTATTAGCGTGAAGCAAATATTGCATTGCGTTATGCGAAAAATATGTTATATGGCTCATATAATAATGAGTTCTAAGGCTTACGCATCTAACTAAGATCGGCTTCAGGTAAAACCCGTGTTTAACAAGGAATGATAATATACATCCATGAGCGGCAGTGGCTACTTACCTACCATCAGATAAACTGCTCGTTTACTTTAATTTCACAAGAATTACTTTACAAATATCTTAATAAGATACCATCTACCTATCTTAATTAGATCTCCATTACGTCCGGAGTACAAGAGACACTTCCAGTACTTACGTTTAGATCAAGATATTTATAGACCAGGACCCTAAAAATACAGTGGCTAGGTAAAACTTTGTTTTTGTAGGTCGATTGCAATCACAAAAATCCAATTTTCGCAAATTACAAGTACACAGCCACAAACGATGTGCGGACACTAATTCTAATAATCGAATTGGAGTCTGCAAAATCGATTATATTCAACCGAATCACTCGATTTTGTTAGTTGGAACAATGTTATGTTTGAAAGGTGGTATAAGTAATTATAATAATAATATTCTTTAATATTAAAATAAAAACATACAATTTAGAACGATACAAATGGCTGCCTTAAAATGAATTAAAATAATAGGTAGGGTGCAAATAAATTATAGTTTAAATGCTACTTAATCCAAAAAGTCAAGAGTAAATTTTACAATATAATTATAACCAAATAAAATAATAAACATACTTATAATTATGATCAAAGCGAGAAATAAGTATTACTCGACTGGGAAGACCTACATATTTCTAATGAGAAGCAGTTCTAACGTTTCGGGCGAAGGATGCTAGGTGACTTATAACATGATCATCTTAGTCCTCAGCGGTAACAACACATTTGTAATCGGCTTCAAGTAAAATCTCCGTTCTACATGGAGTTGGGTTCAAATGTTCATGGACGGCAGTAATCACTTACTTTATGGTGGACTGCATGCTCGTGTGCTATAAAAATATGTTTCTCGCTCCGTAAGTCGTTATTTGGAGCCGCCAGTAAAGAATAATAATACGAATAAATTATAAAAATAAATTCGTCATTATTAAGCGAACCGAGAGAGTAATGAGTACCTTGCATAATAGTAATACTATTATGCAAGGTACTCATATTTTTTAATTAGATACAAATTTATGTATTTACTAGCTGACCCGGCAAACATTGTGTTGCCATATAAATAAAAGAATGTTACGGGTCAACCCTTATCACTTAGGAATATGAAAAATAGATATTAGCAGATTCATATAAAATTTGGTGAAAATCAGTAAAGCCGTTTCGGAGGAGTAAGGTAACTAACATTGTGACACGAGAATTTTATATATTAGATTAAATAATGTGATCCCTAACGCTTATTTTTAATCCCTTAATTTATGGCCATATAAAATATGGAATAAAAACTTACGAATAAAAATTTAAATAAAAATGTTTAAGGTCAATCACTGCTGTAGGTAAACATACAAGTAGTACGTTCTAGCTATGTTCCTAACATTACAAGATCATCGTGTATTTCTTAATACAGCTATTCAAATGCCAGTATTACTACAACTTCACAATGATGAAAATAATTGTAATAAAAGAACAATGCGATCGAAGTGTGAATGTATTGTAGAGTGTAGTTTCATTCAGTCATTTTTGATTTGAGACACTTTTGACTGTTTAACGTCGAAGTTGTAAATTTAAATTACCACTAACAATCGATAATGGTGAAATAAGTATTAATAATTATTAATAAGTAAGCGTTTTAAAATAAATGTTATACCTTTTCACATTTTTATTTTTATGAAAAAGAGAGTCAGCTAATTCCATTAAATTAACATTATTATTTAAGTTATGCAATAAATAAATACATGAACATAAACGGCAACCGGATCATAGTAATAAAGTAACAACTTATTAAGTTCAGGATAGACGAGATAAGTTATCTATCTCAATTATAAGAGCCGAAACAGGAACACACCTGCACTGTAACTAAGGTACAACCGAATTATGGCTTGACCGCCTACATATAAACTAGTTAACGACTCGATAACGCACAACCGAATATATACCTTACTTGCCAAACTCGATCAGAGTTTGTCGTTATGCCTCAATATAATATTTCCCGTAGAAACTTTGAAATAAAAAGTATACAAAAACTCTCTTATTTAGCAATAGATCGTTGCATAAAAAAAACAAGTCAGTCGAGTATTTAGTTTTCGAGTTTTGCGATTACAAACATAGGATAGATGAATTTTTACACATAAATATTTCGAATACTTTGGATATAAATTGCTCTGTTCATACAATATCGTTATATATGGAGGATTGATGTATAAACCATACATATTCAATAGATTAAAGCATTGTTGGGATGGAATTATGCCATCGGAACTGACACGTGAATCTTTTTATTAGATTTCCTTTTGGTTGGTGCAACGGTACTCGATTTTCGAGAGTAGGGTCGCCAAAATCAATCTCTGAAATATATTTTTTCTATATTCATAGTTACGAACCCTTGAAATATACACCTTATGAATAAGATTGATTTTATGTATTACTATAAAGTTTTGTAAATAATGTTAAATAAATAATTGTTCTGTCATAATGAATTTTCATGAAAGTGGAAAACCACCTGAGCATGCGTTCTATCTGGCTATATGTCTTTGTATGCCTTTTTTTTTTTTTTTTTTTTTTTTTTTTTTTTTTTTTTTTTTCGTGGGGAAACCCTTCATGGGTTCCTCTCAGCTGCGGGGGTAGCGGAGAGGATATGCCGGACTCCTACCGGCTAAAACCCCACGGTGTTCCTCTGGACGCCTTTTGTCGGGACCACGGGTACGCTAATAGCACTCGTCCGCGATCCCGACGGCGTTTGCCCACGTCCGGGCCCGTCTCGGTTCGGGATGGAGCTGGAGCTGCTCCATCCGCTCATCTTTGAGGTGCACGCGGGAACACCGCGCGCGCCACCTCGAGGCTTAATGGTGTTTTTGACGTAGGACACCCCCGTGTCCTACGCCAATGCCTCCGTTATGGGGGTAGGAGATGGGCGTGGGGAAACCTTCGCCTACGCCCGATTTTACGGCTGCGGATTGGGAGGTCTGAGGATTTCTCTCTCTCCCGCTCCGCAGCCTCCTTCTGCGAGATTACTTCCTCACAGAAGGATTTGACCGCCTTCCATGACCCCGCGCTTACGACCATAGCTTTCACCACGGCCGGCAGCGAGAGGTCAGGCCCCACTGCAGCGACGAGTACACGGCGCTGACTATCCCATGCTGGACACTCCTCCAGAGTATGCTGCGCCGTGTCCTCGTCGCAACTACAATGGTGGCACTGGGTGGTTGGCTCCCTTCTGGCTATGCGGCACAGGTACTTCCCGAAACACCCATGACCTGAGAGCACCTGCACCAGCCGGAAGGTCAGCGACCCATGCCGCCTGTCCATCCAGTCTTCTAGCACCGGACGGACAGCCTCCACAGTCCTGAGGCCAGCCGTGGGTTCAGCCAGCCTCTCCTTCCATTTTGCAGTCATGGACTGTAGAGCATGGAATTTCCGCTCTGCTTCCTCTTTTGGCGTGGGGTGTTCATCCCGGAGCCGGAGGTCTGCGCGCCAGCGATACAATGCAGCATAGACCTCCGCCTCCAGATCCCAGGGAGGACACCCAGCCATTAAGCACGCCGCCTCAAAGGAGATGGTGCGGTATCCTCGGATGACCCCGACGGCCATCACCCTCTGTGGTCTTTTTAAGAGGGTGACACTCTGCCTTGTCAGGGCCTCCGCCCAGACGGGTGATCCGTAAAGGGCCATGGACCGCACCACACCCAAGTATAGGCGGCGGCTACTCGCACTGGGCCCCCCTAGGTTGGGCAGCAGCCGTTTTAATGCCGCTGCCGCACCCATTAATCGGGGAGCCAGTCGTTTGAAATGCTCGCGGAAATTCCAGCGGCTGTCGAGGGTGAGTCCCAGATACCTCATAGACGACTCAACCTCGACACGGGTTCCACCGACGAGAATGTGGGACCCCTGCGGCGGCGCCCTCCTCGGCCCGTGAAAACACAGGGCCTCGGTTTTGTTGCCCGCCAATTGGAGCCCCAGCATCTCGATTCTGCCAACCACCAGTGCCACCGCTTCGGTGGCAAGACGGGCAGCGTCCTCGTACTTATCCCCCCGGGCCGTGACCAATGTGTCGTCTGCGTAACAGGTCACGGTAGCCCCTGGGGGGAGATCACCCCGCAGCACCCAGTCATACCCGATGTTCCACAGGAGTGGGCCAAGAACCGAGCCCTGCGGAACACCGCACGTCATTTCCTGACTGAGTGGGTATCCTCCGCGCCCTGGGTACATTATGTACCTCTCGGAGAGATAGGCATCGACGATCCGACAGAGGTAGGGAGGCACCCTATGGTATTTAAGTGCCTCCCTAATGCCGGCCCATGGCAAGGAGTTGAAGGCGTTTGCTATATCAAGTGACACTGCCAACAACACCCCGCGCTGGGCCACCGCCTCTTCCGAGAGGGCTTTCACATGCATAATCGCATCTATGGTCGATCGGCCCTCCCGGAAACCAAATTGATTGTCGGATAGGTCGGGACCTACCTCTCCTAGATGCCTGATGAGGCGACCCGCAACTACACGCTCAAAAAGTTTGTCATCCTCATCAAGCATCACAAGGGGTCTATACGACGAAGGACACTCAGCGGGGCGCCGATCCTTCTTCAACAGAATCAGCTTGCCCGTCTTCCACCGTCTTGGGACCAGTCCCGACTCCAGACAGGCATCAAATAGCCTGCGGAACCGGTCCCCTAACTCCTCAAGAGCTAAAACCCAAGCGCGACCGGGAATTCCATCTGGTCCCGGGGCCTTATTCTTGCCCCGGAGCCTTAGGATGGCCGCGCTCAGTTCTTCCTCTGACACTTTAGGCACCTCCAACTCCTCCGATCCTGAGGTGTAGTCGGAAGGTACCATTGTCGGAGGAAAATGTGCCACTCTGGCTGGAAACAGAGTAGACACAACCTCTTCTAGTAACTGAGGCTGGAGAGTCTCAGTCAGAGGGGGTGCCCAAGGGCGCATTTTTTCCCTTACGATTTTATAAGGGCGCCCCCACGGATCGTGACTAAGTGTCTGGAGAAGCTCCATCTTGGCCTTCTCTTTAGCCTGGCTTATGGACAGCTGTAGGGCCAATCGTCGCTCTCGATAGGCCTCGTACAGCTGTCGCTCCACCACGCCGTGATCGGTGTCACGCTGGCGTAACCTGCGGTGCCTGGCATACTGGCGTCTCGCCACTGCGCAATCAGAGCGAAGCGCTGCGATTTCGTGGGACCACCAATACACCCGTCGTTTCGGAGGATGCGGCTTGGCCCGAGTCATGCTTGCGTCGCAAACATTTGACATAGCATTTCGGAACCACTCCGCTTCCGCCTCAACCTCCACAGGTTCAGGTGGAGCTAGCCAGGCCTGGACGATGGCAGCTTCTACCAGAACATCCTTATTGAGACTCTTCAGCACCCATCTCGGTGACGGCTTTCTGGGGCGACGACATTCCGGGTGCTCTGGCGAGGTGGAGACGTCGAATCGAATATATAAGTGATCCGATAACGTCTCCACCCTCTCCAGAACATTCCAGCCCCGGACGGTGCTTGCTACAGCGGGGGATGCAAACGATATGTCCACAATAGATCCACCCCGCTGCCGCACACATGTGTTTGCCGACCCCTGATTAAGTACCAAAAGGCCGGTCGTCGTCGCCCACTCTTCGAGGACCCTGCCGCGAGCACTCGTCACAGGGGAACCCCATGCCGATGATTTTGCGTTGAAATCCCCAAGGACGAGCACGCGGTGAGTTCGAATTTGTCCCATTAGGGCCTCCAACTCACCCAAGAATGCCTCAAATTCGGCAAAGATCCTGTTGGGCGAGAAGTAGACCCCAATAAGGACGAAGTTCCTCCAGTGCACTGCAACATAGCCCCTGCCCCTCTTGATCGTAGTGAGGGGCGGCACACTAAGTGTTCTCGTCAGTGCAATGGCCACCAAACCATCGCGGTCCCCCACCCAGTTGTCCAGAGGAGGGACAAAGTATGGTTCCGCTACCACCGCCACTTCTATCAACCACTGCGCCATGCTCTGGACAAGAAGGTCTTGAGCAGCGCGACAGTGGTTGATGTTCGCCTGGAGTAAGCGATGGGCCATACTTAATCAGGCTTTGTGGCCATTACCACCTCATTTTCCCTTTGTGAAGGAGGGCAGTCAGCGGCTGTCGGGACACCTGTCGCAACAGACACCGTGGCGGCCTTGGCACCTTTTTTCTTAGGCTTTGGAGGGAAGCACATTTTGCTCCCCATACGATGCTCTGCCGGCCTGTTCGCCGCTGCGCAAAGCGAACAGTTTGGCGTAGCTGTGCACATGGTAGCCTTGTGGCCGGGTTTACCGCAGCGGTAACAATCATCACTGCGGTCAGTCTCAGCGGTGCATTTGGCTCTTACGTGGCCACTTTCGAGGCACCTGTAGCACCGCATAGTACGGGGCTGCAGCAATTCTACTTTTGCCGAAACCCAGCCTACCAAAACCCGGCCAAGCATGCCAAGTTTTTTGGCCGCCGCCACAGGAGCCCGCACCCATACAGAACTGGTTCCTCGGGAGGCTGCTCGGATATTTCCTATTTTCACTGCCTCCCTAAGGCATCCTCCATCGCGAGCAACAGCTATAGCTAGGTCCTCAGGTGTGACTGAGTCATCCAGACCTGTTATCCGCATCTCAGCACACTTTATAGGTCTGGACACAACAGCGACTCCCTCATCAAGCAACAATGAATGTACCCGAAATTCATATTATCATGTAGCAGATGAACAGACACCTTCAATTATTGTATAGTATTGGACATTGTTAAACTAGGACAAAGTATTTTCGAATGCTGCATTCAGTTAGCAAAATGAAATAAGATGTTTTGCACAGTTCTGTACAGTCAATACGTTGTGAACAAATTTTGGGAAGTATTAGAATTATATTTTTCTCTACTGTACCACGCAAAACAGATTACATTTAACGGAAAACTGCTCACAATTATCCTAAGAACCCAATATCTACTTATTGGTACTGTACGAAAATGACGGAAATTAAAGTATTGATTAACATAAACATTTATTTGATAAATAGCAGTTTTTGCCAGATTTTATTACTTTTCAATATTCCTAGTAAATAAATTAGGACGTTAAAGTATCATATATATAGATTTATTTTAAGACGCTTACATATAATTATCTATAGTGTATCAAAACCAACTAGGTCTATTCCTTTATTTCCCCTTACTAAATTATTTCTTCTCATTCTTTACAAATGATCAACTCTTTGTCCGTCGATTCAACCCGTAACTGCCGCTTCTCGCAACTAATGTCGGCTGATTTCGTCTGACGTGAGCCGAATCGCTCATTTACCGGAGTTCCTTATCAACGGTTCCCCGCTATAGAAATACGAAGAATAAATGAAAGGGGAAAAGTATGTTGTGATAAAATAAGAATAAATGAAAGGGGAAATAATGGTTTATTCATAATAGTTAATCAGGAGAGTTAATACATAAAAGTAAACCAAGTATGAATAGTTAATGGTATTGAAGCGATAATGATAGTAAAGCATCAAAAAAGACAAGCTACAAGTTATACCTATGTAGATCAAACAAATTAAATATTTTTCATACAAAAATATTTATTTTCATAAATTGAAGTAGCAAACTCTGGTATTATATTATTATCTCTTTCATGAAGTTTCCAGAAATATCTATATTGAATCAGATCGAAGTAGGTCTATTCCCTTATTTTTCCTTACTGAATTATTTCGTCTCATTCTTTACAAACGATCAACTCTTTGTCCGCCGATTCAACCCGTAACTGCCGCTTCTCGTAACTAATGTCGGCTGATTTCGTCTGACGTGAGCCGAATCGCTCATTTACCGGAGTTCCTTATCAACGGTTTCCCGCTATAGAACTACAAAAGAGGAATAACATAAGAGAAAATAGGAAATGTAAGGGAAAATAAAAGTAAATTAGTAATTGTTAATCGGAACAGTTAATAAATAGCAAATAAAATAAGACATAATACGTGTAGTTAACAATAACTGACTAACGTTAATAATGAAGCGTTAAAAGACACATAAGAAGTTATTTACAACTAGAACAAAGAAATAAAAGATTTTAGGAACTTTTTTACATTTTTTTGTTTCAATAAAATTGAAAACGAGTCTGCAGTCCATCTGATGCCTAATTACTCCCTTACCTATAAATTTGAGCACTCTATGGCGTATCTTTTTTATTACAACGCAGAACAAGAACCTACCATCCCTGATGTAATTACATTACATTATATAATATAATTTTAAAACTATTTTGACACACTATATCTTATTTCTATCTTACCACAAACAATTACTTCAAATTGATAAGTTTTTATAAATTTTATACGGGCAACTACCATTACGTAATAAAGAAGAAAGTGTGAACGATCTCAAACTTACAAGAGAAAAAGTGTAAAACAGCGTGACGACAAACTCCAGGACAGAGGACACACCTTCAACCGTTAAAGTTGTTGAGACAAACAATACAAGTTTAAAACAACCGTAACTAAGCTGCTTTGAAACTTAAGTTCAAAGGGAGGCAATTCTCTTTACGCTGTCTTTATTATTATTGGTGAATGGGGAACAGTAGACACAAAGGAGATGCAATTCATGGTAGTAAATTCATGGTTTTATTTTAATAACTTACTTTTGGGTAATCAAATGTTGTACCTTTTTAAGACAGAAGAGTACTTTGACATTTGACTCAACTGTGGTATCAAGGCCAAATTGTTTAGGTAGAGAGGTAGGGAGATGTTTTAGGCTTAGAACAACAGTGCCAAGTACCCGAGATCTTGTTTTTACTTATTAAATTTGTTGATGCATTCCAACTTATTCCTCAAGAGTAGCTTTTACGGTCGACCTTAAATAGAATTTCGACAGAAAAGCTATTACCAATACTTTTATAATTGGCTTTCAGAATTACACTTTGATTTAACGTAACTAATAAAGTGGATTCAACTCTGCCATATTCCGATAAATCAAAAGCAATATTTTTATAGATCTTATTGTCAAATTCGTTAAGTTCAGTTTATTCTAAAGCAGATCATTCCAATGCGCAAAGTGCATTTAGTTGACAATAATATCAGTATTCAAAACATAGCTGGAGACAATAAAGCCAATGACCTATAAACTTGAGGAGAAAAAGTTGTAAAACGGCTGACAAACTTCGAGACGAAGGACACGGAACTGGATACCTTCCACCGTTCGTTAAGGCAGTTTCAAACTCTTTCAAACAACACAACTTTAAACTAACTAACGACTAAGCAGGTGAAGTTAAGTTCATAGGCAAAAATACTGTTTGCAGTTTTCTTATGACTGTTTGTCAAAGTAGCCAACGAGCTAAATATTTACCTAATAGTAAATGTGCGCCTAAAATCAGACTACAAAGGATTTGATGTCGGCCACAGATAGGACGCCATCCTGAAGACTAATTGCATTGCTATAAGTGTATGTATGTAAGATACGTAGGTATCTTAAACTAGATAACTTACAGATAAATCAACCCTTTGTGGTTCAACTCCGGAGGCATCATCGCCACACCTATTTCTGCCTTCTAACAGCAGTGTTAAACGCTGCTGTATTCCGCTTTGAAAGGCGTGGTGTTGGAGAAATTTCTTATCTTGTGGCCAATCTTAGGTATTCTATATCGGTATCAGGAATATTATATTCTTATTTATCCTATCAATATTAGATTATATTATAACTTGACCCAATAAATCGAAATCTTATAGTTTTCATAATGTATTTCTCGCGACATTAAGCAGCGGGCTTCCATAAATACTTTTCGCATAGTGTTACAAATTCCATAAACAAAAGAGTATTCACGAAGGAAAACATAGTTGAGCGCTTTCAACCCATTTCCATCTGAAACTAGCGCACGCAATACACGAACGAAACTGAATGCGGGGCGAAGTTTCGAAACGAATGCGCATGATAAGGTATAAGTAGAGAGGTCGGCTCGGGTTTTATGCCTATAATAATCATTGTATCGATTAATACAACTATAAAATCTTGTTTAGTATGTAGTTGTTCAAGCTGTTTGCACCTGTAATTGACGTGGCACTTAAAAAATCCCTCAATGTTTTATCAAAATAATTTGTATGCATCAGTGTTTACCTTATGGCCACCTTATTGCCACCTTAGTGCCACCTTTCAATAAATAAATAAATAAATCGACAAAATGTAGCTTTAATTGAAGATTCTACGCTTACAGCTTTACAGTAGTATTTTAGTGTGCCATCGGTGCCATAGGGATCGAAAAAAAAACAATACAAAGACACTTTTGATATCTGTTTAGTCGAGAATAGAACATACTTAGTTTTTTTTTTCAATCAGATTAGGTTCTAAATGTGCATGAGAGACAGTCAATAAAGTTATTCAAACCTTATGTGATAATAATATATGTGTAATTAGAAAACATTGCATCTCTGTACCTCTAAAGTGAAATGGGATGAAACGCACAGTGTCACGTTCTATGCTTTTAAATTTGTAATTAAGTGCGCACAGAAGACAAGTACTAGCATTATATTTACTGTACCGGTTCTTAAAATATTTTGATTTGAATTGTAACCCACTCGATATATTTCTTTCAAAAAAGTAAAATGCATGCTATTTTATTACTACTGTTTCATACGAAACACTTATCGTAAGCTCTTTTTAACGTAAAATTAACCAAAATTGCACTTCTGCTCTTGTCTACTCACGCCAAAACCGTGTATCGGCAACTCGAAATGAGAATTCAATTTCGCGAACACCTGAAAAATGTAGAACAATGATATTGCGATTTTTAATCGCGCAACGCTTTATTCCTTTGCGATTAATGTTCAATGAATTGCAATTGTTATCGAGTTCGTAATGAAAGCCGAATTACCGGCTATTGTTATGACCGAACGCAGTGAAGTAATGGTATTTGTTTGTAATAACTTGGTCTTAAAATCTAGCTATATTTTTTATATTAATTACATAGCTAATGAGCATCATATTCACTTGATGGGAAGTGGTTATTGCGGCCCATGAATATCTATAAGCAACCCCAGATATGGCAAAAGTCCTACACGAGGCCGGCCACACATGCAGACGTGAGGATTATGTTGGAAAGGCTCGGATAAGTATATTGTGTATACACAACATCGCTAAACACTTCTGTTTTCCAAGAAAAAAATCTAAGCAATCCCAGATTTATTTTCGAATTTAGGTCCCAAGCAGATATCACAGTAATATGATCATATCATTCAAGAAATTGAGAGTAAATACAATCAAAAAATATCTAAATAAACATTGAAGACTAATACAAATAGTATAACTATAAGATATCATAACGAACGACCCGCATACAGCATTTGCACAGCATTAGCCCCATTCGCAACATAATGATCGATTTGTAAATGCCGGGCCTGTAACGAAGGGTCTATATCGTATGTATACTTTGGAATTCCAATTTTAAGTATTAATTTTAAATTGTTTTCAATTCGAAGTACATTTTTATGAATTGGTTATTGGATATCTGTCATATTTGTGATTGTGCTTTCATTTAAGGATCGGTTTTTCATTTTATAAATTATTTTATCGTAATTTCATGGAAAGAGGGGAATGTTTAACGGGAAATATCTTTAAATAACTTTTATTAGTTTATTTTGAATTTTATTACAGATATTTAGTTAGTGTAATTTACTAACGTAGTTGTAAGTAAAATTGTTACTAACACGATATTTTATTCTATTTTATATTATTTTACTTCATTCATTTCATTTTATTCAATTCAATTCAATTTTAATTTATTTAATTTTGTTTATATTTAATTTAATTTTATTTCATTTTATTTGTTGACATGTGTAATTGTAATTGATTTTAATTTTTATAATTTGGAATCTAATTCTGAAATAAATGATGATTATTATTATTATTATTATAAGTGTTCGTTAAATTTTAACACTTATTTTTTACAATTTCGGAGTAGGTAGCAGACGAGCATACAGTTCATCTTATGGTAACTGGCTACTGCAGCCCAATCAACCTCAGAAAAGATTTGATTGATTTGAGGTCGGCCACAGATGCGACGCCACCTTTGAGGACTAAGCTTAAATGCGTATGAAAAGTATGATGCCTCCCTTACCACAACCTAACCCTTCAAACCAGAATACAGCGGGGCCTAAAACAGTTATTATTAGGTAGAAATAGCGGCGGAGCCCCCCGATTCAAACCACACCTTCTACCATCTACCATCTTCAATAAACTACTAAATATATACGTACTAGATAATACTTCAATACATACTAGTACTTACTGGATAATACGATTACAATTCCACATCGATGTAAGTAGTAAAAATGTTATAAATTTCAATGCTCGTATCGATACAAAATTGGAAATTCGAAATATTTCCGTAAATTTAAGACTTCATAAAGACTGAAATGGTTAGATCGACATTATTTATTAATTTTGGCATATATAAAGTAAAATTAAAGTGAGAATTGTTTGTTTATTTGTTACTTTATAAGACTTTACTAATATTATATTTTAATTCTACGATCTGACGATCTTGGAGCGAACACTATGATGTCCTGATAGGCAGATACGATCCGGGTTCGATCCTCGGCGAAGCAAACATGTTAATGATAAATTTAGATTTCTATTCTGGGTCTAGGTGGTTATACATCTTTATGTGTCTATAGCATTCACTAAAAAAATAATAGTATACTATACGAGTATACATAACAGCAAGTGTATTTATTCTAATTCGCCTAAACGTAACAAACGACTTGGATTTTTTTTCTAGATCTTAAGCGATTACTTGAAAAGGAGCATGTACTCCGCCTAATATGTTGCTACCTCCGAGGACTAAGTTGGCGTTCCTACTTTCCTCTTACCACATTCTTTAAACCAGAAGACATCAGGGGTTAACACTGCATTTATTAAATTTAAAGTAGCGTTTGTGCCACTGAAGTGAAACCAGAAAGCAAATCTCGAAATAATATTGTAAAAGATGTGAACAACGCCGCGGGCAGAACTAAGTAAGAATCTCGTCTATATTCGCCGCCCACATTAAACACTTATTAGGACAATAAAAAACGACAATTAGAGGTCTCGGGCATACGATTACAGTGATTTATCTATATATCATTGCGACCTTAGGAATTCGTGAGAGACAAATGTATTCCCGCGCCCACGGGACATCTTATTCTGGAATTCTAATGCCTATGGAATAAATCTTACTTAATAACTAGTTTAAATTTAATTTCTTGTGACTGTTCGCAATTTTAGTTTTTTTACATAGTAGATTTGGGTCCATTTCTGCTAAATATGCAATTTATTTAAATGAATAAATAACGAATTCTTGCCATTTTAACAACGACTTTGAAAAACTAGGTTTAAATTTTAATGACTTACTTTTTGTGACTTTTAATAATGTCATTTTCTTTAAGCAACAGAACAATTTTGCTAAATATATTATTCAAATGAATTATAACTTACTTTTTATGAAATTTCACAATTTTCTAGTAGTTCTAGACATAAAATAGATAAATTATGGCGTCTTCTTTATAACCTATTTATTTTATTGTGGGTTTTAAGCTAAAGGCAAACGCAGGGCATTACATTAGGAGCGGCAAGAGACATATCCCAATCCTTTGCCCCATTGACTGTACGTTTTTGGAATATTGCTTACCAACTATGCAAAATTGATATTTTCGAAAAATCTGATGATAAGCGTAGAACGTTTGGAAGCTTTTGTCATTGAACACACCTATTTCTGCCTAATAACAGCAGTGTTAGGCGCTGCTGTGTTCCGGTTTGAAGGGTGTGGTAAGGGAGACAGACTTTTTCGAGGCATTCCAGCTTAGTCCTCAGGGGTAGTGGCGCATCTGTGGCCGACCTCAGGTAGGAATATCTAATCCTATCTGCGGTTGATTACAAATGTCCATGGGCGGCAGTAGCCACTTATCATCAGGTGCACTGTATGGTCGTCAGCTATTTCTATATTATATAAAAAAAAAACTAGTCCCGTGGTATCTAATTAAAACCCAGTCGAAGAGAAGAAATACATGGCTGCAACTCGATCTATCAATCGCTTGGTCAGTGGTTCAAACCAGGCACCTCTGACTTTAATTTATTTGCTTATTGGAAATTAATTATCACTTGCCTAAACGATGAAGGAATAATCGTGAAGAAAACTACACACATGAGAGTCCTTTAAGTAATCTCAAAGGTATGTGAAGTATACCAATTCGCACTTGGCCAGCACGAGGCTTAAACCCCTCTCACTCTTAAAGGAGATCCATGTCCAGGAGTGATACAGTAAAGGGTTAGAAAGAGAAGGGAACGTCCTCGCTACCGCCTATAACCAAGTACATTTCTCAACAAAAGTGGAGCATCCGCTCGTAACGTTCTTGACACTCGAGATGCTTTTTAAACATTTCCCGTTGCATTATTGAGAGTGCCGACGGCGATATCGATTGTTTGGCCAAAGATTATGATCCACAAAATACTTGAGTGTTGTGCATTTCCGTCTGACCAAAGTTGATAAAAATTCAGTTTTCCATTGTAGTGGAAAAGATGTGATTGAGCACGGTTTGCCAACACTCAGCGTTTTTACGACTATGAATTGAAAAAGGCATTTTCATAATTGTAAACCTTTGAAAATGTAGTTTTCATAAATATTATAGAAACATTAGTAGAAATGGAAACTTAGTTACTATGTCGATGCATATATTGTAAGATTCTAAGATTCTTTTCTATTTTACGTACGGTCATGAGAACACAACCCTGTGTTCTCATGACCGTACAAAAATTCACAACCGTATTCAAACGGGTGAATGGTTCGGATTCAGAATTTAAATCTTATAACACTGGTCAATATATGCCTTCGAAATGTTTGAGTGCTCAAAGTTCCTAGCGCGGAAAAACAAAAGTGTTTTAGTAGACATACTCTTCTGAAATAACAAGATGAAAGGAACGTTAAATGACGACCCGCGTGGCGAAGCGGTCACCATACCGGTTTGACGCGCAGAGGGCCCGGGTTCGATCCCTGGCTGATATCTAAATGATGAATTTAGGTTTCTGATTCTGGGTCTGGGTGTGTATTTGTCTCTGTGTGTGTCCATAATACCCAGGATACAGGGAATCCTAGTGTGGGGCTGTGAGTGTAAAAAGCGTTTTAATAAAAAAAGCGGTAAGCCGATACAACCCACCTACCTGTTTTACTCATTTCCATTGCACTTCTGATTCCTAGAAGCTCTTTGCCGCTAAACATGAACCCTAGTGGGTAGCGAGTGTCTGTAATATAAACTTTTGGTTTTTCCGCGTTTATATCGTGAATTGCCCAAGAACGTCCACGGAGGAGTCTTATGTGATTTCAGCGGAACAAACTGCTTCAATTCTTGACTATTATAAAATCCTCCTTGGAACCTACTTTAACAGTTTTAGAATTTAAGGTATGCAATTAAATAAAATTGCAGTCCAGTTGTATGAGAAGTATTTTGTTAATCTAAAAGTAGCAAACGGAATGTGCGGTCGCATACCGTCGTACGCACCAGATGGTGTGGTGAGCGTCAAGCTTCCCTGGGCGGAGCCCGACGGGGCAACGTGCTAAGAGGACTCCGGTTGCGTTCCTTTGGAGATCCCGGAGCCCTCTACGCAGCGCAGAGTACGACCACCGAAGGGGTTTTAGTGCGGTAAAAATCCTACATAATCCGGCGTCTCTTTTAAAGGTTCCCCCCTCGATAAAAAAAAAAGAAGGCCGTGATAGTTTGAAAGCATTGGAACCCTTTCCGGATTGATTCCGGGGGCACTACAGAAATTTCCTGTGTTCTGGTTAGAAAGACATGATAAGAGGCGTTCCAACTTAGTCCTCAAGAGCAGCAATGCATCTGTGGCAGGCCCCAGGTAGGATCCTTATCTGATCTGGGGTTGATGATAAATGTCCATGGCGGCAGTAACCAATAAAATTCTATGCACTGTATGCTTGTTTACTATATATAATTTATAATACTCTTATTATTCTAAGGGTTGGCAAATACTCTCCGCAGGCAGTGCCACTATTCAACGGGAACACTAAGAAAACATAACCATATTTTTACACGAAACAAATCATATGATTTTGTAAACCTGACCTCAAACCCTAATTTCGAGCAACGAGGCCACACATTATTACAAAATATACAAAATACATAACATAATGGCTTATTAAAATACACTAGATTTTGTCTTTGATCAATGTTTATAAGTCTAAATAGATTTTATGAAACGAACAGGTGATTGCCTACTTTATGTGTAATTTCATAGAAATATTTGCTTTACGAAGCGGCGTCGGACCGTTGTTTACTTTGGCTCTTAACCCAACCCACCCATTAGTTTTTATTCCGTTGGAATAGAGTTTATTTTTGCGTATCTAAAAGTTTTTTCATGCTTTCAGATCGATGAATCTATGCTAATAAAATCTGTTTGTTTATTAGATAATGTAATTTCGAATAAGTGGGTTGTGATGGGTATACGGATGAGTCATGATATGGATTTGCTACGGGTGAACCGTTCTGACTAAAGTCTGTGTTTTAATTGCCTTCCCAAAGAGAACTATGTAATATGGACTTCAGAACCATGTACTAAACCAACATTTATTTCAATTATTTTTTACTTTCTAGTGACATAGACGTCGGTTATATTTCTTGTTTTTTTTTTTTTTTAATTCAGGTAACAATTCTACTACATGTCTATCGCTTTCATTGACACTTCTACTAAAATGCAAAAATAAAGGTAATGATAGCCTAGTGGTTAAAACTTGATTTCTGGAGCGTGGGGTCCTAGGTTCGTATCCCAGGTGCCTCTGAATTTTTAAAGTAATATGAATTAGAGATTAACGGTCACTTGATTTAACGGTGAAGGAAAATATTGCGAGGAAATCTGCATAACTGCACATGCAACAACATAATCTTAAAAAAGTTCTTAAGGGTATGTGAAGTCTACCAACACGCACTTGTCCAGCGCAGTGGACCACGACCTAATTCTTCTCACTCTGAGAATATATTCATGCCCAGTAGTAGTTTGATGACTATAAAGTATACTAATACAATACTTAATCCTTGTCTATTTTAAAGAAAATGTCGGAACGAAGTATTATCTAATCTAGTTACATTGCATAGCACGGTTTAACATTAAATAGAAGTAATTAATGGCGTCTCCTAACAAACTTGTAATTTATTATGCGCGATCTATCTTGCTCATAAATTAATGTGTCGTTTAAGTTTACGACCACTAAAGCAGCGGAAATTCAACTTATGTACTAATTAGTTTTAAAATGGAAGCAGCAAAGAGTATAATACGAAAAATGGAAAAATGTGAACTCCGTCTGATTCCAAATTTAATAGGAAAATCACAAATGCATAGCTGCTTAAATCGGAAAGCTATGCATGTATGCAATCTGCCTCATTAAGTAGTTATGCTCTCCAATCTTTTAAATTATCCCAAATACGACATAATTCCCACCTGACATCAATATCAGGTCTATTGCTCCTATACGCATGCTTTATAGTCATCCATCAAATCCATCAATTGCTGCCGGATAGAAATAGATGTGGTGCCACATCACGAGAACTTGCTACAAACTCTAAACCTCTCCTACAATTTGATATACAAACAACTCAAACATCCTCGATACACATTTGAATTTGTGAAGATTTGTTGTTGTATGGAAAGCCTGTAGATTTAGTTGCGAATCATGAGCATGGACCACTTTGTTAATATTTCTAGCTGGATACTAAAACGCGTGTTTCGTGGCCTAAGAATCCAACAGAGTGACGTTCGTACAGTCACTGTCGTTTCAACACTCGCCAATTAATCGGGCATTCAGTCAACTTGACCATTAATTGATTGTGCAACCGGGCTTGCACGTAAGTTAAACTGTGTTTAATTATGAACTTACTGACACTTCTTCTAAAATATGGTCATTTGATTAATCGATTTGTTAAATGTTTTTCTTACCGCTATTTTCGAGTTTTATCGATTTGGACCGATGATTGATTACAGGTACTGGGCAAAGGTCAACTGTGGTTTAATGAAATCAGCAGTAGTCATATATTATTTGACGACCCGCGTGGCGGAGAGGTCACTATACCGGTCTGACGCGCAAAGGGTTCCGGGTTTGATTCCCGGCCAAACAGACATCTGAAAGATGAATTTAGATGTCTGTTCTGGGTCTGGGTGTTTGTGTATTCGTCTTTGTGTGTGTCCATGGTGCCCACGATACAGGGAATCCTAGTGTGGGGCTGTGAGTGTAGAAAGCGTCTTTAATACTATGTTTGTGTATTGTGTGGATGCCAGTTGACTTACATAGTAGACGACTTATGATCTTAGGACTTTAGTCCTCAGTTGGAGCATCACATCTATTATCGGCTTCAGGTAGAACCCATTTTCTAAATGGTAACTCCATTACATATTTACATGGGCGGTAGTGGCCATTTACTATCAGATGTACCAGGTGACAGATACAATTCGTGCTGAAAAGCTAAGAAGAAACGGAAACACAGAAAACTCCGTTCAAAATATTTTAATAGAAAATGACTTTAACAAGCCAAAGATGAAGAATATAAATAGACTCATAATATATTGGTAATTCATTTTCATAAGATATGCCTGTCTGAAAAATTAATATAGGTTAACTACTGTATGCGACTGGTTCAAAGCGCCACGAGGTATAATTTAAAATCAAGACTTTTATTTATAGATATAACTCAGTTAAATATTAATTAAATACAGTTCAGAATTCCGTGTAAATCATTAGAACTGCTTCTAATAAACCGAATAAATGTAGCTATATACCACCTGTATACTGTAGATATCTGAGTAAGTAAGTAAGTACTATTTAATGAATATCTTTTATTTGGAGTCGATGTAGTTATTAGCTCCTATCGTTGAGCGTAGCTAAGATAAGCTAATTAGTAGGCTTATTTAATAGACGGAAGCTCTTATTAACCGGACTTCCCACGTTGATAAAACGGTAATAAAGTTAAAATGACCGGTAAACCATTCAGATAACGAAATGGAATTGGCAGCGTGTTAAAATTAACTTTTAGACATAATTGGAACAAAATTTCAAAATGCCAACTTTCTATAATAGAATATAGCTTTTTTATAAAAGCCATATATTTTCTAATTTTACTTTTAAGGTGCAAAACCCTACCTAGACTTCCTATACAATATTACGTATATATTTTTAATTTTAACTATTGAAAGTGCTAAAAACCTTTGTGGTCATTAGTAGTTAAGAGTCAGCCTTAAGACACCGCACCACCTTACAACCAATGCATTGGTTTAAAAAACGCGGTAAGTGACACAGTGTGTCACTTACCGCGCTGGTAGACCCTAAATCCTTTGTGGTTTGACTCCGGCGGAGCACCGCCACACCTATTTCTGCCTAATAACACCTATTTATGTTAAGCGCTGCTGTGTTGTGGTTTGAAGGGTGTGGTAAGGGAGACATACTCCTCCGAGGCGTTCCAACATATTCCTCAGGGGTAGTGGCGTATCTGTGACCGACTACAGGTAGGAAAGTCTAATGCTATCTGGGGTTGATGATAGATGTCCATGGACGGTAGTCGTTACTTACCATCAGGTGGATTGCATGCTCGTCTATAACTTCTGTATTATAAGAAAAAAATTGATGCCCATTCCTAGGTCTCAATTCTCAGGGGTACCATAGCTGTAACTGACCTTAGACACGATTGTTTACCTGAGATTCTTACCTAAGGTTAATTCAGGACGTAAAATGTACATAGACATCAATGAATGCACGCTCAATCGATTGGTACTTCAATTAAAAACTAAAAATCAATTACTTTATAACCAATCAAAATGTAAACTGGAAACATTTCCATTATACACTTTAACTGTACCCATATTGTAGGCTATTAATATTTGGAAAGTGATTTCAAATTCCAAGTGATATCGGATGTTTTTATTCAATCTGTCAAAGTTTTACCGCTGTTTTACAATGCGCGTACGATTTATTGTCAGTGTACAATTTAATACGGTTTAAATTTTGGATATCATAATAAAATGTGAAACGATTTACATTTGTAACATTTTTATTATATCACACGCGTTGAATTTTGGCTATTGACGTTGGCGGTCCAGGGTTCAAATACCAGACACCTGGAAAAATGTACGTAATAGTAATGTTCGTTGTTAGGTGAATCGAACATACCTGAATGTGTTCTTAATATCTTACATATAAAATTCTCGTGTCATAATATTAGTTACCGTACTCCTCCGAAACGGTTTTACCGATTTTCATCAAATTTATATGCATATTCAGTAGGTCTGAGAATCGACTACTATCTATTTTTCATACCCCTAAGTTGTTCACCCTTAACATTTTTTTATTTATATGGCAACACAACGTTTCCGGGTCAGCTAGTATGTATATAAAGTCTAACAATCCGTATTTGCACTGCTTGCAGATTTTAGCTTAAAAGCTAATATTATGGAAATAAGATGATAAAATTTATTATTTTACATTATTTAAATGGGATTTTACAAATTATTTTGATGATACTTAAAAGTAAAACCCTGCCTTCACCGCTACACTCGCCGAAAGTTTCGCCCACATCAACTACTCTGCAACTGTTTGCAAAGATCATTTATGCATAGAACATGCAAGATGTGGTAAGAACATTCTGAGGTATTCCCGGACCACTATACCATGAAGCTCTTCAAGAAAGATGTAAAAAGATTTCTTGTCCGAAACCGATGGTGGTATTGCAAATGTATACGCGAAGGTGTATATTGTATCAAATACGTGAAGGGCCGCAGTAAGAAACTAGTAGTAGTAGCAGAAACTTTTAAAAAATATATACCATCATACATATTTGTAGCGGATTGTTGCGAAGTAGTTTTAATCTTAACTTGGTAGAAACTAGTTTATTGTCCACACGAAAAGAAAACAAAGTATTAAGATCATTCACACTACAAGCTAAGAAAGTTGTATATAAAATTGTTATCAATTTTAACGGTCAATAAAATCTGTATACGAATAAATTCTGTGGCGTCTCGTACGTCATAAAATCAAGTATTTCAAACCATTTCCGTATCGACGGGGGGTGATATAAAACTCAATGTCGTATGCGACAGATATCGTGCGTTGCAATAATAAGAGTACTATTTGAAATATTGTTGCACAGGATAATGGACCTTAACGTTAAACAATTAAAATAAAGGTTTATGTAAACAAATATCTAAAAGACCTCAAACTATTTTAAGCTTTATGTACTAACATTAAATACAAATCATCCAATTGTAGTTTTTTGTACATTAAAATTGTAATTCGAATGACGATTACGATAATTCAAATTAGAAATTGAAATGTAATCGTTAAATTCGATTTCTACTTGTTAAATTTTATTTATGAAGCTCTAGTAGGCTTGTTGGGATTAAACTTCGTTAGTGTTGTACTTATCCGGGTTATATTTAAACCTTTATTGATTCGTAATGACAAGGTTTTAAATATTTTCAAATATAAATGTACTTATAGGTAGGTATATGTATAATATTCTTTTTTAATGTGACGTACTTGTATCATTTAATAATAACTATACTATGTACTAAGTACTAGTAAGTATGGATACTAGAAAATAGAAAGCTATACCATACTATTTGCCTATTACAACCTACAATATTAAGTGGATTTTCTATCAGATCAAAAGGTACCGTTTCATACATTATAAGGCATATATGTATGTATATGTATATAAAAATAGCTATCTAAATTCCAACCTACGAAACTACTGATCTTAAAACAACTGAATAAATAATAAAGCTTAATAGTTTATAACAACACCTGAACGAAAATACTCAGAACTAGAACTTAGAACTTGTTCACGGAAAATGGAATATATGAGAACCCTCAACGCGATTATGTAAGTCTCAATTCATAGAAATCGTTCACCATTCCACTTTAAAGCTTCAAGTTCATGCTTCAAACATTACGCACCGAAAATATATCCGACATCAGGTTGACGAGAAACCCTGAAATAACACCACAAAGGCATTCCAACTGCCTGCAGTCTCTGCTCTACATTCTGTACCTTTACCATGAGTTATCAAAACATCCCACTATTTTACGTTACGTTTACTCAATCTATTGTTCCGTTCCGTTTGCCTCAGTAGACTGAGTAAACGTAACAATAAGTAAGTGCTCAAGTCTTTTTGTCTGCCTCACATGATCGCAAAAACGAGAGCACTTAAAGCGCCATTTTGTCCATTTAGACATTTAATGTTACATTACTGACACTATGGTTTTGATACAATCCGCGCTCCTAGCTGATTGGAATTAGTGTGGGCAAATACGTAAACAAATACCAAAACAGTCATATTTGTCAAAACATAAAAACTCATGGTAAGGGTATTAATTAATTAATTAAATTACCCAAAATATGTTATTTAGTATTTATCTTCATTTTTGTTTGAAAAAGAACGAATTGACCGAGGTAGGGGAGCCAAGTCCTGAATTCCCGCATAACAACTCAGGGAGGAGGGAGTGGCTGAAAAACAGCGCTCCATGGGATTGTAATCCTGTGGTAGCAATAGCTGAGGCACTTCCTTTTGCCTAGATTATAACCACAAGTAGTAAGCAAGTATTATTATTTCTTTGTTGACGTGACAACGTCTTAAATTAGGTTGCGGCTGGGAGTCACTTATGAAAAAGTGTAACGCCCGGTAACGTTACGATGAGTCACCGAACGAGAGAGAGGCCCGCCGAATGCCTTGCGTCTCTCTCCCACTCAACTATGATCGGTCTGCCGCGCGCGCAGCACTAGAGAATTAGGCGCATTGAATCGGCGCATGCTTGTGTCTCTGTCTTTGTCTTTCTCGAACGTTCTTGGCGTTGGAAAAACAAGAAAGCGTCACAATACAAGTTCACACGTGTGGTTAAAGTATCGTCAGCTGTGTCTGTAGTGAAAATATGGAGTGCTTAGATTCGTCATTTATCATTTACAACAACTACAACAATAAAGGTAAATAATTGTACACTGATATTTCATTATCGTAAACTATGATTGATTGATTAATTGTTAGATTGACACAAAAGTTGAGAAACTGAGTTTATAGGTTATGTCATACTATTGATAAATGTTGATAGTGTTAAGTAAATTATTAGTTTAAAATTAATTAATTAATTAATTATTATTTTACAAATTTCTTTTGAAAAATGCAACCATTCCATCAGTATTTTCATATGACGTTGTCACGTTCAACTATCGTCAGTAAACCGACTTTACAGACAACCGATTTTTTTTTATCTCTTTTGTGTATTTTTATTATGTTATATTTAAAGAAAAAACATGTTTAATTTTAAGTTTAGATTATGTTGTTGTAATTTTTAAGGCAATAAAATGTTTTTATTATTATTATTATTATTATTATTAAATAATAGTGAAATGTTAATTTACTCAGTAAAATAATTTCCATTTTCCACTAGATATATTATGATTTTTACTTTTTACTTTGTATGGTTAAAATCTTTTTGTGCGTATTTTTTTTAATTTGGTCAAAAGTAGCTTTAAAAGTTATAGTATCTATATAGGTATGTGATTTTATCTTTGTAGTTCGACTTCGACCACACCACCGCCACACCTATTTTTGCCTCATAACAATAGAGTTAATTGCTGCTGTATTCTGGTTTGAAATACATACTTTTGCGAGGCACTCCAGCTTAGTCCTCAGAAGTAGCGTCGCATCTGTGGCCAATCTCCGGTAGGAATATCTAATCCTATCTGGGGTTGATTATACATGTCCATGGGCGGCAGTAGACCATTAGGTGGACAGCATGCATGTCTGCAACTACTATATCAAACAAATGTAATTGAAGTACAATAAACAGAGAACCATTTACTTAATGGTAACTCACGACTAGTAACACAGACATAGGTATTTAATCTTATTTGGATTTATCGAAGTATAATATTATCTGGGTGATCTATGACGGTTGACTGTAGCCACTTACCATCGGATGACTGCATGCTTATTACTTCTTATAAAAGCAGAACTGTGTCTCATTTAAAAACATTATTACTATAAACCGAAGCAAATAGCACACAAAGGTAGAACTCAATTAGGAAGAGTGGACCACTAATTAAAAGCGCCGATAACTCATTACGGATTTTGAGCTTTGCGCGCGCGTCCGCAAACCACTTTCATTAATACCTCGTTTGTTGCGTATAATTATTATTTTGTCAAAATAATTTAATCTAAAGGAATATCAGACATTTTACCAGTGTAGCGCTTGAGTGTTATGAAATATTCCTTTTTGTATTGTGTGGTTTTAACCAGCAAAGCAAGTGCAATTTATCAAGCTGAAATCATTTATTGAACCTATAAGCAAATTTATTTTACTTCAGAAGTATGTATTAAAGTAACATTTATTTAAATTATTTTTTACTTTGTAGTGACATAGTAGTCGGTTGTATTTTTTGTTAATCTCATTATTATGTTAATTTTAGTTACAATATGGTCTTAAATGATGGGGTATAAAATCTCCGGAATATAATTTTATGCAAATAAATCACATATGTAATGTGTTGTGTGAAAAATAATATTTTTTCATACTTGTGTAATAAGAAGAGACGTCGGACGAGAATATAGCGCAGAGACGTTGACGTTTGATTTATATTCACAAGAGAATTTTGCGGTATTAAGTAGATAATATATAAAAGACGTGGGAGCACATTTCTGCTTATACATATAAAAGTATCTGTGCTTCCTCGACCGACGTCCCTTCTGCGTAACCTATATATTACATTTTTAGATATTAGATTGTAAGGTAAGGGGAATGAAACACAAAAAACCATAAATGCTCGACATTTTATTTGGAAACATTTACAAGAAACAACTTTTTTTTTGCATTTTCGAATATCGTCAACAAATTCAACACCACACTTTGTATGGGGTAGCCGGCAATTGACAGTATTCTAGTCACTTCATTAATACTTTACAATACTTAGCACCGTTAGAACTAAATTAGACTAGATTTTTAATTTCGTTATAGAATCTTCTATGTACAAATTTACATTATTTACATTTATAAACCAGTGCTAATGTTGTTCGGTTGAAGGATCGATCTTTCATTGGCAAAACTAGTTATTTTAATCTTGATACTATACAGTTTGAAATAACAAATGACAATCAATTGACTAATCCACAAAAGGTAAAAATCGATTTACACATACCGAGTAAATTCTCCAACCCTTAGTATCCAAATAATGTTCGTATTTTTTATTTCATTCATTTATTCATGTTATTTCCAAATGACGAAATAATTATCATTTCATTCCATCTTAATATAATAAAAGTATGGTTTCATACAGACGCGTGATCTCTTTCAGTCTAAAAGGATACAAAATTACTATAATCCACTAAAGTAGCGTCACCACCGTAATAATATTATTTAAATACCTTTTCACATTATACACTGTTAAAATATGACTGTATTCAAATTACGAGTACATTTCATCATTAAAATTTCTTGTTTGACGGATTACAAAATTAAAAAATAAATATAGTTTAAAAAACTAAAAAACACGCTTTTACGATAAAATCAACTAAAATGTAGAAAATAATTTTCAATATAGGAATCAATTAAGTAACAGAAAATAGTATAATTGTGAAAAAAGCGCGGGACACTCCATTTATCAGTTTTCGAAAAGCACCATAATTATATATATACATACATGTATGTATCTATGTATGTATACAGGTATGTATGTATGTAACTATGTAACGAAATCTTTGAACCCGATTTCTTTCCACTTTGAATGTTCAGTTTAATTCAAAATATTTTATTAGCTTGGGTTGTAACCAAGCTAATAAAAGCGTGCTAAAAATGGTACCACGTTTATTAAAATTATGCGATATATTTATTTAACGTCATTCTTTTTAGACCAGTATTACAGCTACATGCGACTTGCCCTAGGGAGAATTATGTTATAAGCCCCATAGGTTAAGTGAACTTAAATTTATTTACAAAAGCATTACAATCATTAAGAAATTTGTAATGTAAAAAACTTTGTTACAGAACACATTTTACATTTTCAATTATTGTTTTTTTTTTAATTCGCATATTAAATTGAATATATTAATATTCAATAAAAGACATGTGAAATCTGTACAATTGCAACATGCAATAAAGTGAAGTTTGTATACAGTATTTAAATAAATACATTTTACATATTGCATAACACAAAATGAAACGCATTGGTTATTTTTATTCTAGCTATTAAAACTTTCGCAGCTTTATTTTTCAGTAAAATTACTCTGATAATTACTCGAGTATTTTTTCTGAAAAATATGCCTAAAAGTTTATTTCGGTCAATGAATATCATTTTATCAGTTTTTCGACGATATCTTTAGTTCCAATGTATCTCCAGATCGCTTTAACATTTTTTCAAAAAAGATGCAAAAATACACCTCCAACTGAGTCGTGGGTTATTTGGTTGTCTTAGATGTATTAGTTTTAAACTGTGGGTGAATGTTACCATCAGATGGAGTTTATCGATAAGTTTAGGCGTATGATATAAAATATAACAAAATATTCCGATTGACACATACATAAGGAGTACAAAACAGCGGATAAAATTGTACACGACTTACATACATTGTGGTTCATGGTAAAAAGTCTTCATATTTGAAACGACATATGTATTGCAAATAAATCCTTTATTTATATAAGTTAAAAGTAAATAAATGGACATGTACTATTTGACATGACATGACATGACCCTCTGGATATCCATATCCATTTTATTAGCGTCCTCCGTATTCCGAAAAAGAAAAAAAGGAGTCTTTATATTATACTCTCATTATTACATGTACCAATTCCTCTTTACTTACTCTCTAACAGTTTCCGACAATAGAGCATCAAAGATCGAGCAATAGTCCAACAAACAGACAAACGATTCAAATTTCTTGTTTACTCGACAAACGACCGAGTGGCTGTGTAACTCGAGTGAATAAGGAGTTGATTGATTGAAGGCGTTTGGCATAAACGGCGAGTTAGAAAATAAATACCTTTTTTTTGTTTTCAGCATAATAATAATGAAATTAACGATGAAATAAATAACATATAAAGATAATACTTCTTGTGTAAAGTTATTTTCAATAAACCTTAAAGTAATTTCGAAAGTAACTAGTTCAATAGAGATTAGTACTCGTGTTAAAGCAAAAAATTCTATGATTATTTTATTGAAATGTACATTTTCCGGAAAAGTTCTTAAACTACGAAATATACAATACTCAATTATCAAACTTGCAATATAAATCTTTATTAGAATGAAAAATAAAGGTCCTATAAACGAGCGATAAAAAGCTATGAAATAACAATGTCTGTGTCCTAAATCGCTGTAATTCGGCCGCGAGCTAAATGGTTCAATTTACACCGAACCACGTAGGAAGGGACGCTAACTATAGATAAATGTTGTCGTTCGGTTTAACGACACGTCGCGTGTGGTCGCGAAGGGAGTGTCTGTCTCGAGAGCCAGCGGGGGTATAGGCGGAAGCGATTTGGACTTGAACTAAAAATTACTCGACTAGATCTTAAGTGTTGATCGGTTTGTTTTGACGTATTTTATTGTAGAGTTCTCGTTTAGATGTCAATTTATATTATTTTAATGATTTATTATATGCACATGATTTTGTATCAAAAGTATTGTTAAAAAATGCTAAAATATTGCAAAAAAAAACCGCAATTATTGAAACAGGATAATAATTCGAATTTAAAATTTTATTTCATAGAATTATATTTGAATTTTATTGCAACACCCAATGTATTAAGGAATTGCTAAAATACCTTTAGTAGTTAAATACTAATAATAAATGATGGGTTGCTAAAATATACAATCAATTTATCACATTACTTTTTTAATGATATATCACTTAAGAGTTATTTAAAAAACAAATCATTAATCTCTTCATGTAATCAAATTAAAGTATAAGAGACCAAGTTCGTCCATCGCTTATGACTCCGCTCGTTTCAAAGCCTCACCTCATGTGACATTGGGAATCTTCTCAAAGACCGTCGTTACGATTCCCCGTATCATTCATAGCATCAAACATTCGCTCCCATTTGTGATATTTAAGAAACTTATGCTAATTCTCAACTCAAACGGACCTGTAAAATATTCAAAGCATATTTTAAAGCGTTAAACGGGTGTGAACTAGAATGTCACTTGGCTGTGATTTTAAGTAATTTCTATTGCTTAATAAGGTGTTACTGACTTTATTAAATTACATATTTTTACAGTCAAGCCAGGCTAAGCAGTAGTGTTGATTTAGAATAACACAATTTCCCATTTTTCAGTGGATTTTAACAGTCTAACTCTTTCTGGGTTTAAATCATCAAATTTATCAGCCCAGTGTACTGACTAACCCGAACTTTTTACGGGAAATATAATATGTCTCCTTATAACGATTTTTTTCTTCGTTTTGGAGGGTTTATAGATGGATAATATACAACGGTTCGATTTTAAAAGTGTAATGATATATTCGAGTAGTGATTCAGCTTATTTTAAAATCCTATCCTTTTAGGGGTATAAAAAACCATGAACAGCAGCGGCTATTTAAAAACTGAAAAACTTTATGATTTTGTTAGTTCTATTACATACAGAAGCTGAACAATATCAGTAAGTATTAAGTAATCCTTTGAACCCCTTTTTAAATTATTTACACAATAACATACTGGGTTCTTCGATGAATATTTCACCCACATTCATACGATACGCGTATAATGCATCTCTTATTTTCCGTTATTAAAAACCTTTGAATAACGAATGTGAAAGCGAAGCGTCTTGCATTCCGTAACAAAGGAATACGTATGACTTTCATGAAACAAAACATTCTGTTTGTAGCTTACATTACGTATAAAATGTTATTCTCCTAACATATGAAATTGCATATCTATTGAAATAATTTCAATGTAAACATTTCTCGGAAAAAGGTATAGAGATTGTGAAATTAGCTCAGTAAGAATTTTTGAATTGAGAAAATAATGCCTTTGCCTTTTAATGGATCGTATATTGAAGAATAACATAATTCGACTTGCCGCCTATGACTCCGCTTGTTCAAGAGCCTCACCTCAATTATCATTAAGAATCCTTCCATTATCGGATCGTTAAAACCATCTCAAATATTTTCCAATTGGCTTGTATCAGAAACTGCCTAATTCTCATTGAGGTCCGTATCCAGCGCCACATATGTAGGCATAATGATTACATGGACTGAACTCATTCTACATTTTCATCAAGTTATTTGAACTTTACTGGTCTCTGTTGGTTAGTGATTGCTGTATAGACCTCATTGTAATGGACATCGTTCCAATCATTTCCCCTGCCTTTTTAGATAATTGGTCCATGTGTCAGATCTATGTTCTTTGCTTAGTCTCATGGTTTTTTTTGAAGGTAGAACTCTCGAAGGTAGAAGATAGAACTCGAAGGTGTTTTTCGATTTCGGCGGCAACAGCCACATCTTTTTCTGCCTCATAACAGCAGTGTTAAGCGCAGCTGTATTCTGGTTTCGAGAGTATGGTAAGGAAGATATACTTATCCGAGGCTTTGCAATTTAGACCCCAGGGGTAGCACATCTTATGGGGGGTTGGTTATGCCTTTGGCAAAGGGAGATCTCCCGCCGGGCTAGGTGATCATGCCCGGGGAGCGGCCGAGCTCCGACAGTCTCAGTTCGGAACTTGTACGTAGAAGCTTAGAAAACTTCGGTAGCGTGATTCAGCAGCGCCATCTCTTGACGAGTAGTAGGAAGTCGCTACATGCCCATGAGCGGCAACATCCAATTACCATCAGGTGAACTGCAAGCTCATTTCCTAGTTCAATATTATAAAAACAAATTTACGAACTTTTACGTTACTTGACGTTCTAATATACGTTTACTCATAACAAAATACCAAACATTATACTTTCGACGTCCATTACTCTGGCACTAAACTGGAAACGACGTAACAGAGCAACGAGCAACTTTTATTACATAAAGCAGACCGTCCGCTTCGAGATATGAAAATATGAAATTGCATTCCAGCAATAATGTATCTGGAGTGGACGGTATACGTCAAACCGTATCTTTGTTTTATGTAAGAAATAACAGTGCTTTTAAGAAACAGTACATATTTATTATCCGGTGCATGGAAGAGGTAGTAGATCCAGGTTCGAGTCATCATCATCATCATCATCATCAACCCATTACTGTCCCACTGCTGGTCACGGATTTCCTCTCAGAATGTGAAGGATTAGGCCATAGTCTGCCGCGCTGGCCAAGTGCGTAATGGTAGACTTCACATACCTTTGAGATTTTGTTTTATAAATCTCTCAGGAATGCAAGTTTCCTCACGATGTTTTCCTTCACCGTTTAAGCAAGTGAAACTTAATTTTTAATACGCACATAATTCAGAAAAATCAGAGGTGCGTGCCTAGGATTTCAACCTCGGATCTCTCGATCGAGATCGAGAGGACGAGTTTCTTAACAGTGGTTAAGAAACTCTTCCTAAGCGATAGCCTAGCGGTAACGGCAGTGATAGCCTAGTGAGGCTATCACACCCGTTACCGGTTTGAGTCACGGCCAGACAAGTATCTAAATGATTTATTTAGTTTTCTATTCTGGGTCTGGGTTTTTGTGTCTTTGCGTATGTGTTACCCATGACTTAGTGTAAGGGTTCATAGTGTAAAAGCTATGAGAAAAGAAACTGTTGTCTATTACTGCTTAATAAACGCAGTGTTAAAAGTTAAATATTTTTCTGTAGGAAATAAATTAATGTTTCTTTAAAATAAACCGCATTCTATACCAAATAAGTTGGGATATACAAAACATAGACATTGTAATAAAATAGTATCCTACTGAAACCATCTCCTAGCATTACTTCATATCCATCAAATAATTGATACTCATACGGACTCTATTTAATTATTTCACCTTGACAAACGCTTTAAAAATAAACTTTCATATAAATTTCGAAAGCATTTTCATCACACACACTAACAACATTAATTCGTACACGATATTATTAAAAAGTTAATTACAAAAGTTAAACTATCAAAGGAACACAGTCAGTACTTACTAATAGACTATTTACAGAGAGGATGTGAGCAACGTAATGACTGAATCAAGAAGTCTTTGGATAAAGGTTACTAAGAAACCATCGCCATATATACCTACCATTGGTAACTATAGTGGGTATTTTCAAATCCATATAAACATTTTTCTTTTCTCCTAGCAATACTGAAGTGTAAATTTAACACAGCAATGATCACCTATCCAAATCCTAACCGTACCCTGCCTTGCTTATAAAAATCCATTCCAATATACGGGAATCGTGGGACTAATCATGACAAAAAAATCATATGTTGATTACTAATAAAAGCGTAACTTAATTGTGATAATCCTATTTTGCTGAGTATGGCCTTCATGGAATTTAAATATATCCAGTGACCATATTATGTCCTAGTTATACGGTGTAGGAGTAAAAGTTAACTTTGTTTGTTAAAAACTTCATTTAATCAAATAGTGACATTTTCTCGAAATCATTTCTCATATCAGTTTTCATATCTATAACGCATGTCACGTCACATCGAATATAACGCGCAGTAAATATAATTACATGAAAAATATGAAAAATCAAAAAGTTGTTTCCTCTCAAATTACCTTAAATAAATCCATGAATACTTTTAGTTTCCATTTGCAATATTTACAATATCCGAATGCCAGATTACCAACTACGCTTCGTAAATATTGGTATTCAATTTGTTTGATTGCACGCAAAACAATGTTCCACTGCTAATTCGGACATCCGGAGTGTTTTTTATGAAATCGGTAAACGTTAAAAGTTATCATTTATCGAATTTAAACGAAATAGTAAAGAATCGTTTAATATTTAAAATGTAGGGTCAGGCGGTCAGGTTTTTTCATTAATAATAAGAACTTTATCTTTTTTTGATTAAGTAACTTTATGTAAAAATTTGAAGGTAGTCTGCCTCATAACAACAGTGTTAGGCACTGCTGTGTTCTGATGTGAAGGGTGTGATAAAGGAGTCATACTTTTCCGAGGCGTTCCATGCATACGTGTCTGCTACTCCTATATTATAAAAAAAACGGTACCTCAGTCATAAAAATGGTTCCTTGATATTCTTAAAAAAAGTAAAATATAAAAAACGTAGCATTAAATTTGATTGAATATATGTTTTTTTTTTTTAGAAATCTCGAACGAAAATGTCGTTCGTGGTTAGTTATAAAACAATTCCTAGAAGTTATAGTACAACCAATCTTTACGTTCACGACGTTATTCAGTCATTAAGTTGCTCATCTCATATTCTAAAACTATATACAGATCTTTTGTAGATAATTCAATGGTGTGACAATCTTAGACAGGTATCAGTACATCATGAGCAAGGCCGTGGCGCTCCAAGGTGGAGCGCTTGTTAACGCTTTGCTCTCATTCTAATCTCGCTAACAATTATAAAACTCCATCACTGGACCTGATCTCTCTGACCTGATCTCAGTTACTTATGAGCATTTACGTTACTCTTTTATTAATTTTTGCGTTATAACAATCGTCGTGATCACACAAGACGCAGATGATTCGTCATGAAGAACGACGGCATGCCGTTAGTTAAACTGAAAACCAATAACGACTTTACCGTCAACGTCACTTAAGTATATTCCTTAATTTCACATTTCTTACGTTAAACAAGAAAACAATTTACACACACTCGTCTCAACTAGTCCTATTCGCTATCACGTTGAGACATCATGAGCAGTGACGTCACAAGCTAACGCCACGTCTAATCACTGTCTTTTATATGATCCTGCACATTGCCAGTCATTACGAAGCTCACATTACAACTACAGTCTATATACAGCTCTCCTGCACTCGATGTGACGTCGTGACGACTTCGGGCCGAAGTCGGTGCGCCGTGAGTGATGACGTCACGCCCGTCGTTGAGCTCGGGCTGCATGCGTTCACGCCCTTGTTCGCCCGCCCTAAGCTATGGTACGACTGAAAATAAAGGGACGAATTAGTTTTCATGTCAGAGAAATGAAATTAAGAATTAGAAATTAGATACTGAAGTTGTACTTTCAATGTATAAGTAAAAATTAAAAAACCCATTTTGACTTCTTGTTATAAGAACAGAAATAAATTAAATACAGTAGATATGGTTTTACACATAATAAATTTAATTTCATTGCAATGTTACCTGAAAGTTTATAGGTTGCAAATAGATTTGAAATTGTTTCGCCATTGATTTGTATTAGGAGCAGGTATATTTAATTACCTATCGACCAGTGCCAATATACTATAAATATTTCGCTTTTTAACAAAATAAAGATAACTAACTTCTATGTTTTAGTTAAAGATCAGAATGAAACTGCAATTCAGTATCACAGTCACTCGGTTCCTCATTTTAGATTCTTGTACCTACTCTATAACGATGCAAGACGAGCACAGCAATGCACTTCGAAACAAACGGTTGGACAATCAAAGAGAATCCCGCTTCAAATAAGGATGTCATTTAGAAGCAGGTAACGAGGATTTAATTCCGAATAATTATGTGGCATACATTATGTCATAGAAACCAATGTACGTGAGTAGAATTTCTAGTGTACGATGACACTAGAAATTGTGGAAAAGTATATAATTATTGTTAAAGGGATACATTTATAAAAGGTAGAGTTAAAATATTACTGCAATGATTGTCTTATGTTTAATCATCTTGTTTATAATATTATCACAATGTTTAGTTGAGTTCTCAACATCATACTAAGCAAGCGAAGTCATTTTGTTAATAGCTAGTACCGCTCGACTAAACAGTTGACTATCTTATTGACACGCAGGTAACGTCATCAGCAAAAAGTTTTAAACTAATCGAATCAAATAAAGTTGTAAGGCAAGGAATTCTCTGAGGAAGCAAAGAATCCGAATTAAAAGAACTAATACAAGAATTCCTAGAAAGCAGACCGTAAAGTTTCAAAGCGGAAAGAAATTACAGTCGTGTGGTTGCTACTTATATTAGTTTCAACCAAAACCGATCTGAATTAAGTCGTTGCGCATTCTCTAGTCGTGGCGTGTTTGCTGTGGAATTAGCGATATTTACTGCAGCATTCATTCAGTTCTTTGGTTTCTCATAGATCTTGCGAATTACTTCTCTGTATCAATTTCTTGTTTAAAATTTAATGTTAAGATTTTGGAGTTCTGAATCAATTCTACAGCTAAATCTCGTCAGGTTCAATCTAGAATTAGTACCTTTGACTCATTTGAATCATCCTTAGGAATTTGATTGATCAAAGGATTTGTAAAAGTTTATATGATTTTCAACATGTTATGATTATGTAAACAGGATATTAACTAATAGTGAAGATTAAATAACTTTTAGTGTCATAGCATCGATTACTTACACTAGTTAGAGGTATCTTATAGTCTTTCTTCCTGAACTCGTAGTACCCGCCACCATCAGGTTCGGAGCGGGCGTCCTCGTTCGGCCTGCTGATCTTGCTGGTGGACGGCGGTCGTTGCAGGCTCATGTAGCCGTTGGAGACCGGCCGACGTTCTGGGAATAAAATTCTTCCATCAGTCTTTAGGAGTAAACTCGAGTATTTTTCAACCTACTGATGACAGATGATTTGATCTCCTGAGGACTAAATTATACTGACATTATAACAAAAAATCAACAATATGAATTGCATTGCTGAAAAGAAAAAGCTAACGCGTTGGTGGTACTTAATCTCAAAAATATTACCTCCTTCCAAACTAAAACTTTTCAGGGAATAACTTACTTACCATATAAACTTGGTATAATATCTGGGTCAGCGTCATCAGTAGGATCAGGAGACCGTAGCAGTGGACCCCTTGCTTCTCCGGGGCTGGCTCTTGGCACCTCTTGCTTCACAGGCGTGGGGCAGTGGCCAGCTCTTTCCGCGTACATGGATTCACTGTAGACAGTAAAAATTTTTCAGAATCTATTCATACTGTATGAGTGACTGTTTTTGCTAACCCTACTGTATTTACTGTTGAACTATGATCACTGTCACGTTTAGTAGGACTTCAATGTGGATATTCAAATCGATGACATCCAGGTTTTATTCCCAGTGAAGCCCGTGTATAGTCCGCGTAAAACTGCTAGTCCGCTCTAAATATAGAAATGAATCGCGTCGCCATTTTAAATTGTATGACTACACCTGCTCGCAACAACTTCAGAACGGACTAGCAGTTTGGCGCGGACTATACCTATTATGTAAATAATGAATTCCAAATTTACACATATGACTTTTGAATATACAAAGAAAATGATACTTTTTACTTTAAGAACTTCTCACTATAATTCCTTGTGTCGTGAGTGATATGGATACGTACAAAGGGAAACACCCAGACTCCATAGAGTAATTACCTTAACGGTGCATGTTTAGCTGGTAAATGCCGATGTCGTGTCGCGTGACGGCGGTACAGGACGGCCAGTACACCACACACTGCGGTGGCCAGCAGCGCCGACATCGCAGCTATGGACGCGAGGACTGGAGACATTCCCAGTGTGTTGCTTTCACCTGCGCAAGAGTGGTACGTTCAGACACCGTTAAATTTTAGAAGTTCTCTTCAAATGACTATGTATCATCATCATCAACACACTATTGACTTAACGCTGGGCATCTAGGACAGGTGTCATCCCAGAATGAGAAGTATTTGTCCAATGCGCTAGTCAAACACAAATGACTAGAAGTTGACACCTTTTTTTTTAAGATTTCACAAGCGTGTTTCTGCACCATGTTTAACTTTGCCGTTAAAACACATAACTTTGAAAGATCAGAGGAGTAGTGCCAGTGAGGGATTAGAAATTGGGACCCCTCGATTGAAAGGCCGCATTTCAATCAGTAGGTGATCACTGCTTTTTCTGGTTATGTATGTTAAGGTGAAATAAAAGTTTCATGAACAAGGCAAGTATCAGTAAAAACAGAAAAGTGATCGAATTAAATCATTTTGCAACCTAATTACCAATACTAAAGTAGCGTGTTTGCTATCACCCTTAATATGAAAACAGTACTTTTGAACAACGCGGAACGAAACGGAACAGAACACGCGAAGTAAATTAGTTAGTTAGTCGGTTACAAAGTGCATTTTCATTAATATGCATAGCTGCATTCATCAAACGCGTTGTATGGAATTTACAAGTGTTGACATCTTTATTCACTAACTAATTAAATTGTTCTTCCTGACCAACTAACTAGATAGTAGTTTTTTAGATAGTAGATAGACCTTTTAATACAGGTCGTCATAATATATTGTAAAGTCGTCAAGACTTTTTTAAATGTTTCGACAAATTAATCTTATCCTATCATGTTCCCGATGTTGTGAAATAGGTGAAGAATAATAATATTTACTATTTATTAATTAAGAAATAATAGCCCAGTGGCTTCTCAGTCGGGAGGTTCCGAGATATGAAACCAGCCAGCCACTTCAGATTTTTCAAAGTTACTTGCTACAATAGTGAAGGAAAACATTGTGAGGAAATCTACACACCTTAGAAGTCTTTAGAAGAAGAAAAAGTATTGAAAGGTGTCTGAAGATTACCAATTCGAACTTGTCCAAAACCACTCTGCGAACAGACCCATGCGTAGCAGTGGGTCATAATGGGTTGACGAACACTATTTATTTAGAAAACATTTTCAGCTACAAGCATTTTCGAATTGCGATAAAATAGTTTATTATTTTTTAATACACCACGCCGTGTACCGAAACCGAACGCAATTACAAAGAAAGATTAATTGTTAAATCTATTCATTTCGCGTCCAGAACCCCAGGTATGATTTCCATTCCAATTTCTCTTCGGCCTACAGCGAATAAATTGCACGATTCCGTTCTGAAATTAAATCAGCCGTGGAAATGTATAAAAGCAACAAAGCCATCGAATTTGTTTGAAAATTAATCGATTAATGTGTGGACTTTGTTAACTAACGGTGATTGTCTGTCACAAAGATTTGTTGTTGCAAATCCAGATTACATCAATTTAATATAAGTATAATTAGAACCTGAACTTTGTTCATTCGCTGTTTCAATGCAGATTATTGTGTCTATTTTTAATACACTCATGTATTTACATTTCTATCCAATTATAACCTGACTTGCCGGGAACAACAGCTTGCGTCTTTGGGGGTACGGAAGTGAGCAGAGAGGGTGAGAGAAGGTATGCTACCAGCGTTACCCATTAAAATCGCGATGGCGCCGGACGTTAACTTCAGCCTGTTCAAAAGCTGGTCAAGCCGCGGCAATATGGATATGATGGATGCATCAATGTAACTAAATTGCCACCATTCAATTGTAACAAAACTGTATCTTTATAATCATGTTGAGGTAAAAAAAGAACCAAATCCACGCTATCATGATGTTCATGCCAACAATTTTCAGGTACTTTTAAATTTGTTCCGTGAAGTCATTACCATTTTTTAAGAAATACCTATTGTCTAAGATACCATTGATTGCCATTGAACTATCAATGATCCTATAAATACTGCTAATTTCACAACAGTCACGCCACCCGCGGTGCCGAATGACTTAATTTAAATCAGCGTGAGTTTGATGATAAAACACAATCGCACTTTGAAATGCTATTCGAATATGTCGCCCTTTAAAACCCATGCCCTTGGCTACACCATTGTTGTGGAAACACGAATTCGTAGGTATGTTGCCAATTAGACGTATTGACGCCCTTATATCTCTAAAATCATTTTTATAATTGTTACTAGCCGTTACCCGCCCGCTTCGCGTGGCATAAAATACATGCCAAGTAAAAGAAATATTAAATTGTGTTATCTAGCTGCCTAATTATTTATCATGAACGGATTTTACGAAATCAACACACCGTTAACTACTTAGGGTCTTATCGATTTATATGAATTAAAATAATAAATAATACAGCTTTCCACATCACCATGGAGGTACTGTGTCGTACGATGCGTTCCCATTATTTTACATGGCGGGATCCCCAGTAGGCCTACACCATGAATCGACGTGAGTGTCAATGCCATCAAGTTTAGAATTTGTTACACATATAAAATCTATATAAATATAGATCGGATATAAACAACTTAAGCCTAGGCATTAATACTTTGTCGTGCTAAATAAAAAGACAGTAATTTAACTTATATCTTTTTTATTAACTAATTCTAAATAAACATTGGTTATAAATTTAAAGCTATGAACTTTTTAGCATATTGCTAGCATTTTCTATTTTAGCATTATTCTTATTTTTATACTGTTATTATTTTCATAGTTTTAAAATTTTTTTGATCACTAATTTTGTATATTAGAAACGTAAATTAAAATCCAAAAAACACATTGTTCATAGTTTTAGCTTTACAATAAACCTGAAATTTATTAAAATATATTATTTTGTCTGAATAGACGTTATCTGAAATTTTACGTTTCTAACTTCGAACTTAAAAGATTCCCGTATATATACATATAACACTTCTTTTACCTCCTTAGTAGAATTTCAAAAACATTCCTATGTACATATGTATCAATAAATACTTTATCATCAAATTTCTGAAAGCTAATTCAACACCTGCGGTCGGCAAGCCGACACCCACGGGTGGTGTATGGCCCGCGACTTTTCCTTGTGGCCCGCGGGTCTGCGCGTTACTAATAATTTACCAAGTGCAAGTCCAACCCGCACCTTGAGCATTCCGTACAACTAAAATTTTTATTTACACATTTTGTGAAAGTTTCAACTGTCTACTTCTACCGGTTTAAAAGTTAGTTGGAAAAATATCGAATAGCAGTTTGTTGTATGGGGACCCCTTTTTGTTTTCAACTTTTTTTATTTTTAGTATTTGTTGTTATAGCGGCCACCGTTATGCATCCTCTGTAAGAATTTCAAATGTCTATCTATTACGGTTCCAGAGATAGAGCCCTGTGACACACGGACAGACGGACAGACAGTGAAGTCTTAGTAATAGAGTTCCGTTTTTATCCTTTATGTACGGAACCCTAAAAAACCGTCGATGTGCACTTCAACACGCGTAATACATTCCCATGTTAAAAATATATGTTACGATGGCCCGTGGAATTTCACCCTACACTAAACCTCTCTGCACTCTGTTCTTTTTCCAGACACGCCATAGGAAGTAACTTCAACAACGGTTTTTAAAGAATCTTCCTTTACTTATAGGTTTCTAAAGGTGGTAGAACCCTTTGTGGTTCGACTCCGGCGGCACCACCGCCACACCTATTTCTACCTAATAACAGCAGTGTTAGGCGCTGCTGTGTTCCGTTTTTAAGGGTGTGGTAAGGGAGACAGACTTTTCCGAGGCGTTCCAACTTAGTCCTCAGGGGTAGCGGCGCATCTGTGGCTGACCTCAGGTAGGAATATCTAATCCTATCTGGGGTTGATTACAGATGTCCATAGCCACTTACCATCAGGTGGACTGCATGCTCGTCGTCTACTTTTATAGTATAAAAAAAATAGTACCCTAATGGTGGTTGATTGTTGAGTTGCTAAAATGCTGAAACAGATGTGTAAACAGAAAGGCATAATGCATACACCCTTCTATAGCAGTCTTAAGGGTTAATCTAAAAATCTAAAAAAAACCGTGACTCAGATGCTTCATTGATTGTAATGATAATTTTTCATAGTGGTCGCTCCCGAATTAACGGAGTTTGAAATGAAATTCCAACCCCCATTTAACGACCTTAAGGGATGATTTTCCAAAAATAATGGTATAGGTGTTTAATTATTTTCTATCGAAAACCCAAATACCGATTTTTATACAGTTTACATTAAAACTGGAGGACTTTCATACAAACTTACAACCCCTATTTTACCCTCTTGAGGGTAGATTTTCCATAAATGGTGTTAAAAAGTTCTATTATTTCTAACAGGAAAGCCAAATGCAAGTTTTTATAGTCCTTGCTTCCGAATTAACGGAGTTTGAAATAAAATTCCAACCCCCATTTAACGAACTTAAGGGATGATTTTCCAAAAACAATGAAATAGATGATTAATTATTTTCTATCGAAACCCAGATACCGATTTTTATACAGTTTACATCAAAACTGGGGGACTCTCATACAAACTTACAACCCTTATTTAACCCAAATAAGGGTTCATTTTCTAAACGGTAGAATTATAGTTCCACTGTAGCTAACCAGTGAGCCAATGGCTAACTTACATAGTGCTGGCTTTCAAATTGGCAAATTTTAAAATAAGCTGTTAACCCTTATTTTACCAACTTAAGGGTTGATTTTCCAAAAATGGTGAAATAGGTATTTAATTATTTTTAATCGAAAACCTAAATACCGATTTTGATAGCGTTTACATCAAAACTGGGGGAATTCTATACAAACTTACAACCCTTATTTAACCCACATAGGGGTTGATTTTCCAAAAACGGTAGAACTAAAGTTATTTTATATCTAACCAGCAAAGCAATGGCTAACTTTCATAGTGCTGGCTTCCAAAATGGCAAAATTTAAAATAACCTGTCAACCCCTATTTAACCACCTTTAGGGTTGATTTTGGAAAAACCCTTAGATTAGATTTTTATTACTTTAAATCAGAAAGCTAAATACCAATTTTCATCTAGTTTGCTTTAAAACTGACGGACTTTCATATTAACTTCCAACCCCCATTTAACCCCCTTAACGGTGGAATTTCGTAAAATCCGTTCTTAGCTGACCTCTACTCGGTGAAAAGAATATTCCTACCAAATTTCAAGTCTTTAGCTCTAATGGTTCCAGAGATATCGTGATGAGTGACTATATACGTGGAAATCTCTTTTATATATATAGATTTGATAAATATCGCGACTAATGGCTTAATTATTTTGTTTTTTTCGTCTCGGGGAGATGTCTCCTCTAGACAATTTTACGAAGGTAAAATAACTCTTATTCGATGAAATTTTTTGATGATGACAGTTTGCGTAAGGGGAATCGCCTACGTATCAAGAAGAACGTATCAGTTCTTCTTTCGCTTGTTCTTTAGACAGTGAAAAAAGAAGGACACTGATCTTGCCAGTACAGTGTCCTCCTTTTTTCACTTCGCTGTTTCTATTTAATTGTCCTGAACTATTTAAAATACCTATTACGTGTCTCCAAAAAAATTTAGCATCAAAATATTTGTCGTCAGTCATTGTAGCTCATCAAATCAAAACAAACTTAAGAAATAGTGAGATAAGAGAGTATTACCAGGTTAAACCGTGGACACGTATCAATAATGTGGTGAATTCTAATGCATTTTAATGAGCCATGAAACTGACTTGACGTCGTTAGGTTTAATGTACGAGAAACTAGTACCGCAGTAAAAGATTATGGCCGCAAGACGCCATTTTATCTAGTTATCCGAAATTTAGAGACGCTTGTGAATGTCAGTTATTACAGGATAACTGACCGGTGGTTAACGTAGATTTTATCATGTTGCATCATATTATTATCAATATCCTGTCTTTCTGTTGGAATTTGTCTAAATATAAAGGAAATGACATCATAGTCCGTCACATTTGACAAATGCGAAAAATGTTTACATTTTCCAAAATATTGAAATGTAGGTTAAGCATAACTATAAATATGAACTTTGTAACTTTAATTTTGTGCTGAAAAAACTTGTATACATTGTAACACCATTCTCACGTACTTATATAACTTGAACACTGTTCTGTTCTATACTATTCTTGTCTACGCACTTGTTTATTATCTGTACTTACCAGTAAACTTAGCCTGTCCCTTCAAAGTGACTGTCTCTATAGTGGAAACATCACTCCTTCCCTTAGCGTTGACGGCATATAAGTCGATCCTGTAGCTCACACCAGGAGGAAGACCTCGAATTTCGAAGAAGGGTGGCGTTCTGTTCGTGGAGACGTTGTACCGTACCTGGTTGAAAGTAGTTGATTTCCATTACTTTTTCTGATATAAAAAATACAAAATTGTATTTATTACAATACTTTAGTGTGGGAGATGCTGTCAATTCCAATGATTTTTTAACATTGGGGTCTGAAGGCGCCGCGCTTATCAACACTTATTTGTATTTAAATAATATTAAAAACCGTAATCGTTTATGCTTGATAGAATAATTCATCAATCCCGCGCTTTGAAATCTAAGGCCTTTCCATTAAGTTTTTAAAGTTTAGGTGATTAATACAAGACACTTAACAGGTTCGTAAAGTCATCGTATTATTAATTGTCGCTTACAATCAATGAAGGCAATTCAAGTAATTCCATCAGGAAAGTCTGGGGCAGTCCACCATCGAAGTTCTCCACACACTCGACGTAGAGGGAGTCCAGGCTCTGGTTAGCTACGGTGCAGTTCTGAAGGTGGAAGGGTCGACCTGTTAGGAAACAAACGTTTTTAGAAAATCGCATTTGAGCTATTCCGTCTTAAACAATTCTGTTCCACAAAAGAGTGCGTAATGATAAAGAATGAAAGTAACAATGATAATAACGGTCAAGTTAATAACATATTTAACCATACTTCTACTTTTCAATTTAAAACTTTATCTATGCACAAAAATGAATCAACCTCTTTGCCAAATATACTAAATACTAATGCGTTCGTTATCAAATTCAACTCAAATATCTAAGAAATTAACTTAATTTTAAATGAACAGGCTCAGTATATTACATTAGCACTTGTCAGCATATTAAATAGTGTTTTTGAGGAGTTTTAACAAAATGATGACGTCGAGTACCACTTTTAATTAAAGTGATATATATAACGTCGATTCAAACGTATTTCCTCAATTCTTCATCTTTGTCTTTTATTTTCTGTTTGCGAGCATTGCGAAAGCACACGGCTACCTAATAAATAAAATCCCATCCTCTTCCTGAGACAATACGTCTAAATTTAATACAGACTGCGGGGGACCTAATAAAGTTTATACGCCACTCCGAGCTGAGCGAGTTGAATTGCTTTCGAAACACTATCGTGGAGTTTCTTAGATGAAATTGGATCATCAAAATGATTATTGGCTTATTTGTTGGTTTGGCCATCTTGATTTCGAGGTCCACATTTTGATGTAATGTTTATATTGGCGTAAATTACTTTATTATCTCTTATTGGCTTTTGGATGTACAGAATGTTTTCGAAATCTCTGACCCGCGTGTTGCTTGCTTTATTAAGTTTAGACTTTCTGGAGTTAGAAATTATTTATTTTTTCTGATAGAGTAATAATATTGTCGATTTAAAGGAATACGGGCAGTGAACAAAACTAACTTGTTTAGTTATGGTTATATTACAAACGAGGGTCATTCATTAAAAAATGAATACTTACGAGAACGCTTAATGGAAAATAAATATTAAATGAGTAACAGCATGTTGTAATAGTTTCGAATTAGAGTATAAAATAAGCAGTCCTGCTAAATTCAATACAGTCTATTTCATGTATATGCTATAGTATAGCTAGATGTTCATAAAAAATAAAGAGACTGAAGGACCACCACAGGCCATACAAAAGCGACGTGACGCACGTAATTATAAACATAAAGCGCTGCTTTTCTATGACCTCACGTCTTGTCTGGCCCATTGCTATCGCTTCTTAATGAGGCATGTAATGAGGTGTTGCTTACCGGCAGCGACAAGCTGGAACAGACAAGGTACTTTTTGTTGACCGACTGCATTTTCTCCGTAGCACGCTAAAGTACCATACTCCATGTCTGTTGTTGGTGTGTAGTTCAGAGTGGATGTATGCCCGTGACTGCTGTATAATCTGTGTGACGTATAAAACATTTATTATTTATTAATTTATCAGAAGTCCTGCATTGAATAGAAAAGACAGCGAAGCTAGTCTAAAAGAGGTCTTGAGAAGAAAATATTTCAGTGGTAAAGTAGTTCTTATTCACGTTCACTACAGCACGATTAATGATTATGTATAAACATAATCAATCATTTGCTACAAATATATTTTTAAATACTCTTCATTTCCTAATTTTGCACGCGAGATTCATTTCGTAAAAAACAAAACATTTTCAAACAAATGATTAATCGCACAAAATATGCTAGGCATTACATAAGCTTAAATAAACTTACGTAACGCTGAACTTGAAGATATTTTAAATAAAATCCAATCTTACCTAGGTGGCAGCTCGGTCTGTTCTCCAGAGTTGTTGAATGTCCAGTGGAAGGATATGAGTGCAGGGTTGGCATCCACGGAACAGTGCAATGATACGGTTTCATGCTTCAACGCTCCGAAGAGCTCGCTGTCTCTTCTCTCTGCACAGACTGGTGCGTCTAGGACAAAAAGGTGATGATTATTTTTATTTAAGACTTATATTTTGATTTTATATCGATCCTTTTAGTATTGCTCCCGTGAACAATAGCGAATTACGGTTTTGTTATATCGAAATAAAAAAATAATAAGTCGTTCGTGTACATCGAAAATATCTACAAAAAAAATTAATAAGGAATTGTTGCCATTATTAATTTAGAATCAATGATAAAACTTTTAAGTGTACATGTGAAAAAGTCCTATTCTGTCAAGAAGTACAATATTAATAATAATGTTTCTTACGTTTCTCGATTATGTGAATAAGATCACTAAACTGACTTATTTATCCCCGCAGAGAGAGTAGTAAAACATTCTCAAGTTATCGTTAGAGCCATTCATTTCCTCATTAAACGCAGTCTCACCGTAATTATCTCCGGAAGAACGCTCAGAGATTCACGACAAAGTTCCTCGACATCAATCTTGGTTGCTCCGATAGTTTTCTCTGTCATTCCGACAAACTTCGACCCCTTAAAGCCGACACGACTTTACGATCTTGTTTCATAACGATATCTTGTTAGAAATTGTGGATCTTTATCGGAGAAAAAATAGAGTTGGGTTGAAAATTCGGGAGTGAATTTGCTACATGAGACTTGTTGACGGTTTTTAATGTAATATTTGGGTTTATCTTTATGGAAACAAATTGATTTGAAATCCGCAATTTTTTGAAATTTCAGTAATTAATTTTGCAAATGTCACATTTTCAAAATATTATGATTTTGACAATTAGCACATGTGTGTTAAGTGTATATTATTAATATTGACACATATAAGTATAGGATATAACCAAGAGAAATTAATTCACCACAATACAGTTAAAGAGGGGATTAAAAATAAAGCCTATTTGAAATTTAATATAGCTTTATCATGAAAACTAGAAAGTTATATAGGTACATAATAATATAATATTATGACGTTGATACAGTGGTGACCAGATGCCAGTATTCGAACCACGAAAAAATCTCTTACCTTAAGAATTCATACATCAAAATAATATTATTATAATAAATACTTTTCCAAAACTTTCACATATTTCCCCAAAATGCACTTGAAGACAAACAGAATTTCTCAGACCTAGAAATATTGCCACATCTAAGACAAAGCTGTCGCCATTTCTAAAATATCGCCGGTATCCTAGAAGACCGTAAGCTCTCCTGTTTTGAGATCTTGCGATAAATTGCGGCGTCAACTTTTCAGGATTCTCTGAAGCAGTCGGGACTTATGTTTGAGGTAATAAAACCGGGATGTGGAATAATATTTTCAATAACCACATCTTCTTCTTGAGATTATTTATGTTACTGCTTCTTCTAGTTTTTCGATCAGTAAAAGTCAAACACAGATTTTAAAACATTAATTTATAGTAGTGCAATCGCGCTAAAATATACTTATTTTCGTAGTAATAGCTTTTATTTTAGAAACTTGAAATGGTGGGTGAAGGCACTCAGAACGGCTAGTGTTAATGAAGATGAAGAAACTTCTATTGTCAAATGTTAATACTTCTAGAGGATGGACTTTATAATATTGTATACTTTATAAACTAAAAAAAAATAAAAAAAACAAGTTCAAAATCTTTCTGAAATCAAATATTGAACGATGTTTGAGTTTTAGATATTGGTCCTAATATCGCCATGATGCGGACAATTATTACATTATAGGACAATTATTAAATTATATTGAATTGAAGAAAGGTTTGATTTTTTGAAAAAAAAAATATACATTGTTTAATTATATTTCCCACTATTGACACTTATTGGGAATCCACATCAACAATAGCAATCCCAAGAGCAAACGTGATGATTATTTTTCTCTTTATATTTTTCAAACACAAAGAAATATAATGAAATGAAATACTTCAATACATCAAAGATAAAAGTAGCAATTCTCCTTTATAATTTACGACTCCAGGCTAGAAATAATAGAATTATAGATTAGGTTGCCTCTAAAAAAAGAATTGTATTTCACTATGGAGAGTACTTCAAAATAACCAAGTGAAAATACACGTTAAAACAAACTGAAATTTGGTAGCACTAAGGTATAGACTCAAATAATCGGACTTGTTGAAGATCGAGGTCACCTTAGTGCTATCTCTCAATAGTTCAGGACCCCAGAGATTCGTCTACACGAGAAGCTAATGGAACTGTAGAATGGAAGAATAACAAACGTAGTGACGTAATAGTACTAGAATTTATTAGGAGGGAAGTTGAAAGAGTTAATTTAGTTATGTGGTACTGAAGTACTTCGTACTTTGGTGCCGCTCTGAGGAATTCGAACTCATTATCCATGGAAAGATCGCTGGAAAAAGAAAAAGGCGTTCATTGAATACAACAATGAATACTGCCTTTTGCTGACACTTTTATCCAAACTTAAGTTAAATATTAATTTGACTGTAACAGCACTTCAATTTAAAGATCTTTAAAACAATAATTTTCCAATATACGATAGGAGGTAAATAAGATGGTGCAATACAAGTGCAAAGATGCAGACTTCTCAATCTTATAACTCCATGTATGCGCAAATGCCTTTATTGCAAAAGCTGTGGTAGTCTTATACGCGAACCACAAAGAGTCCTATTAACGAATAGTTCACTTCTCTATGTAATCTATTTTTTGAGTATTCAAAATTGAATGCATCGATGGATCTATATGACGCAGTGAGTCCTAGTGTAGGACTTATCGAGTGGAAAACGGTATCTTTAGGAATCATAGTACTATAACTCAACCCTTTCATAATTTGTTCATATTATTGTCCCAAAATATGTACGTACAGATGAGAATTGCAAAATATTAACCCATCTACTACCAGAGATGATATAACTCGATAATATAGCTGGGGAAATGCAATCTCCTGGGAGCCTGCCGTATTGTTGTGTGGTTATAATGAAATAAGGAATTTTATTATATCGTCATTTGGACTTGTTAATGTTTTTGTTACAAATATTATTTTTTCTGATTAGTATTCACTCACAAGAAATCTCCTCAAAATAACTCTTTGCTTTTGTTAACTATTGTTGTTTGGCTTTGCGTAAATTAATTACATTCTAATTTTATGAATACGAACTGCCCAAAATTGAAGATTCTCTTCTTCAGCGAAACTGCAGATTCATATTACACTTACCTGTACCATTTCACATAACTGCCCCAAACAACGTCGCACGCTGAGTTTGTAATTAGCGCTGCGTTTAGACTTAGACTAATTAATGCTTTCGTCCGTTCTGGCGTGCGCTTAGTACCGGCATTACGCTCGTTTGTTTATTTAATTACACCGCTGAGAATCATTACTATTAAATCCCTTGTGATAAATATAATTAAACTCCCTGCTATGGAAGTGGGAGTGTTACAAACCTCTTATTAAGCGGTAATTGCGTTCATTAACTTCATGATAGATGTCAGATTACATGAAAAAAAATGTAAATTCAAAAATGTCAGGACTAAATATGGTTTAATGACGCGCTAGTTACCATTTTCTTTAACACCGACAGTGAGGTCAACAACGTCGTATTGTGAAACAAGAATTGCGAAATTAGTGCTTGAATTGTAGTTTCTAAGATTCGAACCCAATATGACTCCTATTGGTTTTATACAGTTAAAGATACCTATCATAATATAACAAACGAAGACGTTCTCGACTTCCAAGAACTCATTATAATGATATATTATAGATTGAGTTGGCTACTTACATCGAACCAACAACGAGACTGGGTTGCTAGTGCCCTTTCCTTCACTGTTCGCAGCCATACAAGTGTAGTCACCAGCAGCCGCTCGGGTGACACTCTGCAGAACCAGACTTTGGGCGCTTAGGATCACGCCCGCCGCATCGTTGTGGAAAATTTCGCTGTTCTGTTTAATAAAAAAGAATTTTGATTTAATTTATTACTATATAAGATAATTTACACGATGCAAATAGACTGTGTTGGCGCTAATGTCACACTTATATATTATTTGGATGAAATTAATTAATATTTCAAGACTAAAACAACAGTTGGTGGTGGTATGTATGGTGGTGTATATTTTTAATTTTTGCATCTGCACGCATCCTTTGAGGGATACTGCATGGTTTAAAATATATACCATCGTACATATTTGTGGCGGATCGTTGCGAAGTAGTTTTAATCTTAACTTAATAGCATGGATTTCCGCAAAGTAACGCCTGATACAATTAACTATCTAAGAATAAAACAACTTACGTCATGAAACCAAACAAGTCTATGGGTTTTAGGATTGGCTTTGACGGTGCATTCGAAGTAGACATCATCACCCTCTTTTATCTCGTCGGGGTTGAGGTTCGAACCCATCTTCAGATCCACGATGGGGACATCTGGAACAAAAATATTTAATGTTACAAAATTTAATAACCATAATTAAATTAAGTCTCTCGTTTTCATCTGTGGCGACTTTATGCTAGTGGTCACTAGGTGGTGCCACACATTCATTATTATTTGGTGTATCACTATGCCCCCCCCCCCCAGCCTGTTGTAAAAATTGTCGCCATCTTTTGTCCACTTTCTTTTTCGGGTCGTCACTTTTGGTCAGAGAATATCGTCTGTTAGGAATCCATAGGATCATGAATACTAATCTCCGTAAATTCTTGGTTGTATCTTAAACCAACAAAAATATGTTTTTCAACGTCGAAATAAAAAAAACTAAAAGAATAGAGCAAACATAACCAAACCAATCTTTTATTAAAATATCTTACATAAAAAATAAACAATGTAGAAAATCTAAACTAAGATGTCTCATTTGCGATTATAAACGAACAAAACTATAGAGACGGTAATAGAATACAAAAAATTGTCCCTTGTCGAGAGGAGTTTGTAATTAAAATTCTAATTTGCTCAGAGCCCCTCATATTAATAATCTTTCTTATTAACCTCTCGTTTCTGGGGTCAGATAGAAGCCTATTCAAATTTTGTCCTACATAGATTTACGAGAAATCCCTCGTAATTACCTGCTCCACAAAATAATTGCTATTTCACCGTCTTTAATTATCACAAATTTGGAACTAGAAAGATATAATTGTTATCTACTGTTGTCACATCGTAGCCGACTAAGCGATCATTCATTTTACTACTTCCAAAATATAACCTATTTTATATAGCAAACGAAAAATTTACATGTAGCTCAGAGCGCTAGAAATCAAGTAAGTTAGAAGTAAGTAAATCTGACATCAATTGCAAATGCCACTTTGTAATAGCTGAAAACAAATAGTATTTCTTTTTGAAGGAATTCTTCAAAGTAAGGTAGAAAAAGTTGTGACAGTGATGCTCCCCACATGTAAAATAATATTTATGCTTAGTTTATTTCTATGGGCATGCTTTCCCAGTGAATAAAAAATCTCTTACCACAATGCTTACCTTCCATTTCCGCCGAAAGAAAATATTCCAAATTACCTTATAAAAATATTCCAAAGATATCTTTCACCGCTATTTTTACGTTTAATAATATTTCTTTAATGAGACCCATTCCTTACTGTCTAAACATTGCTCTGTCTCTTGGCTAATTAGTGTAAGGTATCGCTACTTTTTATAGGCTTCTACAAGATGTTCTCGAAATAATTTCTTTATTCACCTCTCGAAGATCGTCCTCTTGAAATGTTATTTAAAGAAAATGATATAAATTTATCATAATTATACCAATTTACCTAAAGATTTTCAATATCAATAAGACATAGGAAGGTCTAGCAATATAGAAAATTTAGCTCTTCACAATATAAGGCCGCTACATTAATCCTAATTTCTAGTCACGTTTGTTACTTGCTTTGATATCGAGTGAGCACATACAAAAAGTCATTGATCATGTTTGCTTTGACTTCTTCCACCGGTGGAAAGGTAGGCAGGAATTTTATGTCACTGGGCAAACACAATTTGCTCCAACTGGAACTTAGATTGCACGAATTTCTTAAGATTTGGTCTTCCCAAAGTGTCAAAGTAACTGAAGCGAAAATACGCGAAGAAATTTCATTAAAATTGATCAAGCAGCGTAACTTGAGATGCCGTTACTCTTATTAATATCGCGGAAGTTCGAGATTGGCTTAGTGGGTTAACTTTGTAAGTACAGATTGCTTTGCGTTTCAAGAAAAAAAAACAGTAGGTCTTATTATGTAGGTAACAAAAACCTAACACTGACAATATTCAATATTCACCGAATTCTTAAGGTTTTTCGAAGGCAAAGATGAAATGAAAATAATAATGCAAGGACCTGCGATTTATTGAGCGATTCTTTTAAAAAATATATATTAGATAAAATTAATAGGATAAGCAAAAATATATTCAGTACGTATGTATGTCTAGTCTTACTTCTTTTTCAGAAAAATTCTCATAATAGAAAATGAAGGCTGGAAAAAGTCAGCCAATCACATGAACTGTGTCAGAAATTCGTAATTAAAAATCAGTCGAGTGAGAATAACTCTTATTAATATCGCGAATGTTTCAAATTAGCTCAGCGGGGTAAAATAACTTTATGAAAACACATAAATGAGCTAAGATGTTATATTGTAGAAATTTGACGATTTGGCTCTATAGGCAGTTAAATATAAAAGAGCCTTATATTTATTATCAGTCTATTCGATGTTTAGTGTTGCTACACCTGTTTCTGTCTCACAACTGTACTATAAAGCTGTGTTGTGGTTTGTAGGATGTATTATGGCTAACATACCTACTATCTATTTCAGACTAGTGACTACATCATATGAACTGAGCAGTAAAGAAAATTTTAAATTCTGAACATTGATTGAACGAAGCAGTCAAAATTATTCCGACAAATTCTAATTAAAATTTGCTCAAGTAACGACTCGGAGCTCGAGATCAGCTAAGCAGGTTACGACAGCTTTTCCCCCGACACTCGTGCTTGTCATTAACAGAATTCGAGTCTGTTCCCGCGGGTAAGCGACGTTAAACTGGAAGAGGATGTTTTATTTAAGGAGATTGCCTTTATTTATTCGGTTACGCCGAAGCTCAATGTTTAAACGTTTTAAATGAACGAGATTGTATTGATGTTCTGTAATCTCTGACACTTTCCTTGTTTGATTAATGACGATCATGCCGGGCCACAGGACTAAAGGGATTTAGAAATTGGGAAGTGAAATAAATATAAGTTGCAAACGAGTGTTTAGTTATAATTTTCTTACGGAACCACCCGACCCGGTTGAAAACATATTATAACAGATATTTTGTAAGTGAGACCAACCAATCCAACCTTAATAGGATTGTTTTACATCCGAAGTCGGCCGCAGACCCGTTTATACTTCGGAGTATTAAGTTGAAACGTATCATATAAATTTCTCTATCTCACGCTCTTCAAATCCATCCGGTAACGCTTAACACTGATCTTACATGGCCAAAACGTTCAGCCTAAAAGGGTTCCTTTAAATATTCAAATATTAATATATTGTAGATAGCATATATTTATAGTAAATGCATATATATTTTAATCCATTTACATTTAAAGTCACATAATTAACCTGTTCAAGATGTCAGAAAATATTCTTGTCTACAAAAGCTATCATTAAGTACCTACGCTTTTTTCAGCGATGCTAGTTTTAAGTAACCATTTAAAACTGTTCCATTTTCGCAGTTGAAAGTATAAAACGGTAAAGGAAAACTCTTACTCACAGTGAACGTTGAGTCGCCACTTATCCTCAATGGCGGAGTCGGGTATGTGCTTGTTTGGGCGCGGCACGTCAATATTACCCAAATTTTTCCAGTTTCAAAAGTTTCGAGTCTTTCAAAAGTGTAGCTGAATCTAAACGAGTCGTTTTTGAAATGGGTGTATTTAGACTAGACTATTATTATGTAAGTTTATTTATGTTTTGAAAGGAGGAAGTTTATAACGAAATAATTTGAAGGTGGTGTAATCTTTTGTGGTTTTACTACGGTAGCAATTATTTATATAATAGCAGTGCTACTTAATAATTAATTGGTGAGTTTAGTAAGTCAGACATACGCACACCGGGCTATTCGTGCGTAGGAATAGAAACAAATCTATAGACAAAAACAGGTAGCACTTCTTTCTTACACTGCATAATTATACAGTACATAAATGTTAACTATATAAAAAATGAAAAGAAGCAACGCTTACCCCATCTCCGTTAATTGTACTAGTTTTGAATATACTGCACAAACTTTAGTTAAAAACCGATTACAGTAGTAGAAAGTATAAAATGGTAAAGAACTCTTACTCACAGTGAACGTTGAGTCGCCACTTATCCTCAATGGCGGAGTCGGGTATGTGCTTGTTTTCGGCGCGGCACGTCAAATATTTGCCGTCGTCTTCCACGCTCGGCACTAAGCTGAGGACGCTGAGCGTTTCGTTGTTTTCAGAGAACTGAAAACGGTTTTGATGGTTAGTTCCTTTGTTGATGTTGGCGATGGCGAAATAAAGTGGCGTTGGATAGAGCTAGCTGAAAGGTGCAAGTTTGTGCAAGTGAAAATGCAAGGACACAATGGAGAAATATTGTCTATTAGTTGCGAAATGTAGCGCAATATTTTTGCGCTTTTAAATTACGTGAATGGAAATTTACCACCACAATGGAACCACAATACTTAATTACCCGTATTAATTAATACATCAAATTTGTGTGTTTAAATAATACATTTGTAGAATAAACGAATGAGCGCTGAAAACGTTATTTATTTGCATATAGACCACATATATTTTGTTACGAACACTGAAATGAATTTTAATTAACTTTTTGTTTTGAATAACACGTAACAAGGATACGTAGGTCAAGTAGAACAATATTATAAGCAATTAGAAAAACAAGAACAACAAAGAGCAAAAGCCGACAAGAAAACGATAACGAAAGAGGGAACAGAATTTAACGACGCCCTCGTTGTATTCTCCGTCCGTAATGACCCACTAACTCTGAAAAACACGCCGAAACAATGAGGGACATAAGTCATTATTATACAGAGGCCGAAAAAACTGAAAAGGAATCTATTAATTAAAGCACAATGGAACGTCTCGATGGACAAAAGACTCACGTTCTTCGCCATCCGTTTCAGTTGTCTATTGTTCTTCCACCACGTCACCGACGCCTCGGGTCGGGACCCCGTCGTCTTGCACTCCACTTCATACCTCTTATCCGCTGACACTTGCTTCTCTTTAGTCAGTATGTTCACCGTTATCGGTTTCACTGCGAATGGAATGAATTTGTTAGTTTTTATTTTCAACATCCGATGCAAAGGAAGGAATGATATATATAAGTTAAATGCTATTTATTATCTCTAAGTATACTTTTATTGTTGTTCTTTTAGGTCCCAGAGGTTTTTAATTAACAAATAATTGCTGTATTTTATATTTATTTAATCAGACAAATTATCTATCTCATATCACTGTTACTTTCGTCATTCATGTAACCTACACTTAAGTAACCATAACATAACGGTAGGTAAGCTATGGAGCAAGTTTTTCTTCTTAATTTTAATACATAATATTATCTCCATGAATTTATTTATAAGACAATAAATAAGGTACTACAAAATACAACGACGTTGAGCTTCCAGATGTCTACGTAATTGGTTTTCAGGTAAATTAGATCAAGTAGTTGGAACAGCCAGCTTTAATCCAGGCTTTGTTTAATGAAACTTGATTTTTGTTTACTTAATTCCAATCTCTTGGGGACGTTGACAATAATCCACCCGTAAATTTAGCTCCTACACTAATCAAATATAATATTTCCAGAGCTGAGGATCATAAAGATCTCATTGCATAACAATAAAATTTGTAAAATAGAGACTAGATCATATTAATTAAAGAAAAGCTTACAAGAATTAATTAAAGAAAAAGTTACTTTAGCGTAAATTAATCAATAAAGAACATAATACAAACAATAAAAACGCATAGTCTGAAATTGCACAAGTTTCATTTATTATGAAAGAAGAACTTATAGTTACTTGATTTGTAAATAAAAACTGAGAAAAACTGGTTTAGATGACCGTGATCGCTCCATCTTTTCGTGAATGTCGTGGAAAGCGACAAAATTTAATCCAGGTAGCAGTAGATAGGTAGCAGTGTGTAGCAGTTTAGATACACTGTGGTAAAAACCTTTTTTGAAGAGGACGCCTATCCAGAAAATTTATAAGGTTTCTTCTTGAATCACAACCACTTTACATCATCAAGTGAATTGCAAACATGTTACCTTCCAATACAGAAGCAATCATATTCGTCACACTCACAATTGATATCCAGAATAAGGACTTTGGTCTCCGGCGGGGCCAGGTTTGTGTTGGAGGCCTGGCAGACCAGCCGCGCGTTGAGGTGCTGCCGCCCGACGCTGGGGAAGGTCAGCGTGTTCACCGTCACGCCGTCTGACCGCTGCTCGTATGAGTCATCGATCACCACGTTCTCCAGGTACCAGGTCACTTTGGGCCTGGGTCTGCCTGTTAAAGACAAATAATTTCACATAGATTTGGTTATAAGTAATATTATATTCAGTGTAGCAGCTCTACAATTATTTGAGTTATGACGCAATGCCACATGTACATTGTACAATAATTAATTTAATTATAGTTATTTCAATATTATTTTTTTAATGGAAGTTAAATTTAATAAATTAGATAAATTTGCATAATTTATGGAATTTCTTCCTCTGCTTTTAATCATAAAGCAACACCTTTCGAAGCTATATAATTATGTCTAAAAAGTTTATCGATACATTTTAAATTGACACACGATTTTGATTGAATTAGAATAAATGTATTTGGACTTGAATAAAGCATGTATACTTGAATAAATGCAAATGAATGTAAAAAAATGTCTTTTGAATTTAGATTTATACGTAGGTATATCATCATCAACCCATTACTGTCCCACTGCTGGGCACGGGTCTCCTCTCAGAATGAGAAGGATTAGGCCATAGTCCACCGCGCTGGCCAAGTGCGTATTGGTAGACTTCACATACCCTTAAGATTTTTTTTTTTTTTTTTTTTTTTTTTTTTTTTATAAATCTCTCAGGTATGCAGGTTTCCTCACGATGTTTTCCTTCACCGTTTAAGCAAGTGATAATTAATTTCTAATACGCACATTAATTTGAAAATCAGAGGTGCGTGCCCTGGGATTTGAACCTCGGACCCCTCGATCGAGAGGCCGCGTTTCTTAACCACTAGGCTATCACTGCTTAGTTATATACGTAGGTATATACAGGGTGAATTTTTCAAACTGGCCTTCAGGGCCAAACCCAAAACTATAAGGATTAGCGAAAAATGCTGAAAGGAGTTACGAGGCCGATTTTGATAAAAATTAAAACTGCATCATTACTTTTTTAAAATAACTTTTTCCCTAGCCGGGAATCGAACGAGTTCATTTTAAAAAAAATACATCCTCTATATTATTCCACCATCTGATAGTGTCGCTTATAAGGATCAAATTCTGGGAAGTAATGTTATGTGACAAATTAAAGGAAAAGGAAAATTTTGAAGAACATACATATTTTTCCATACATTGCCATACTAATCTTTAAGGATTATACATAACAAATGATTTATGTGTAATTCTTTAGAAACATACGTAAGTCATACCATTGAAGAATGTGTTGGTTAATCAACTAATTATTCGATGTTATAACCGTGACATACGGCTTAGTATGAGAAAGTAATAGTTTGGCAAGTAAATTACCGCCGTTTTTAGGATTTATTTATTAATAAAAATAGATAAGTGATTAAATAGTAAATTGTTATTGTTTGTTGTTTATAACTACGTTTCAACAGTAAATATAATTTTCTATATCTCTTTGTTTAGTTATCACTCGGATTTGACTCGAAAAAGACATTCTCGCAAATTGTCAATTTTACATCTGTATTAAACAAAACTCCGAACATAGCAAGTTAAATCTATTATAATGCTCCTAAAAGTAACCTTAACTAAGTTGGACATAAAAATATAAATTCTTGAAGAACAAAACGTCCATTTCGAATGATTTGAAACATTGAGCCAAAAAATTGTTAATACGCGAAATGTTTAAATTGACAAATGGCGGGAACTTAACTGCCAAATTAATATAAAAAAATATGTATTTTCTTAAAATTGAGGCTTTTTCTTTAGTTTGTCATGTATCTATACTTCCCAGATTTTGATCCTTATAAGCAACACTATCAGATAGTGGAATAATATAGGCGTGTATTTTTTTTTCAAAATGAACTCGTTCGATTCCCGGCTAGGGAAAAAGTTATTTTAAAAAAGTAATGATGCAGTTTTAGTTTTTATCAAAATCGGCCTCGTAACTCCTTTCAGCATTTTTCGCTAATCCTTATAGTTTCGGATTTGGCCCTGAAGGCCCGTTTTAAAAATTCACCCTGTATATAAATTTACGTTATATGATTAAATTCTCGTGGGCGTAGCGTCTTCGTGGGAAGTTCACCAGTAACCGCGGTAACAAGGACAGTCAACCATTTAAAATATAACACCCACTTTTTATTTTGGTACAAAATATTTGTAAAGAATATTAAAGCGTTTTATTCTCAAATTTTCTATCCAATGGAACAATTTTGATGTGAAACATCTATAGCCGCACGTAAAAAAGATTTCTGGCGTGGCGACGATTACCTTTAACTACATAGACAAATGTTCTATAAGGGACAGAGCTATTAGAACAATGTGATAAAAAAAGACAACTAGTGTTTGACCTTGCGTTTCAAGTGTACGCAAACGTAACAACGTAAATATTGACCATGGAATATAGTGACCAATGATTACTTCAGTCAAAACGGGACATCGATTTTTTTATGTCAAATACTTTTTACTTGAAAAAATATAGTTAGAAATAATAAAAAACACGCTTTTATGATAAAATTAACTAAAAAGTAGAAAATAATTTTCAATCTAGGAATCATTTAAGGAAAAGTAAATAGTATAATTGTGCAAAAAATGTGGGGCGCTTTATGAAAACTGATAAATGGAGCACCCCATGTTTTTTTCACAATTATAATATTTCCTGTTACTTAATTGACAATGGCAACGGTTCATTTCGGAGACAACGGCACGAAGCATCGAAAAAAGGGACTGTCCCGTTAAAAACGGGACGTATGGACGTATATTTCTCATTGATACTCATGCTTGTCAAAGACAATGAAATAATGGAACAGAAGGTAAAAAATGTCCAGAACTGTCGATAATAGTTTTAGTACATCGTTTACGTAGAAATGTTATAGTACAGTTTAACTAAATAAATTATTATTATATAAATATATAATTTGATGAAAGAATGTATCTATACAGATGTATCGACTGGTTTAAAATATACGATTTAAAAATTGTTTATATTTATTATCGTATATTAGTAAAGATTACTCACTCCTAACAAGAAAATGTACCCAGTTTTGAGAATTGAAATAGTTGCGTAAAAAAGTTTTGCCACGTCTCCGTGCTAAAATGTCCCTAAAATATTTGAAATAATTATTTATCTATTATGTAAATTACGCAGTATTAGTTATTTATTTGTAAATTTTCTCTAAAAATGTTTTTATTTGTCAAGAATTCAAAAAAAACTTACTAATAAGCCGTTTGTGGCTTCATTCAATTTCAAGGCGGCGAAGTATCTTTACTAATTTATGTTTATTATTTTCAGTTTTATTTTACACACGACCATTAATTGCAAAGTTGTGTACATTTTATAAATGTACTAGCTGACCCAGCAAACATTGTGTTGCCATATAAATAAAAAAAATGTTAACAACCCTTATCACTTAAGAGATATGAAAAATAGATAGATAGTAGCCAATTCTCAGACTTACTGAATATGCATATAAATTTTGATGAAAATCAGTAAGAGCGTTTCGCAGGAGTACAGTAACTAACATCGTGACATGCGAATTTTATATAATCTTACCGTGGTCTTTTTGAGGATTAATTTCTGGCTATACAAAGATTGTTTATTAAATTATGTTTAGGTTAATTTATTCAATTAAAGAAATTTTAAAATACCGTATACTATCCTATATAAATTTTATGGTAATATTTTTTTATTATTTACCACAGATATCGAAGAAAATTTAGAGATTAGGATACAGAATTTCCCATATATCGATTTTATTTTATAAAAATAAACTATAAAAAGTTATATTTTGACTAAAACACACTAATATAAAAATTAAGCAGTGGGATCTTAAACTATAACATACACGTATGAACATCGTGAGCTTCAATAAAATGTCACTTCTATTCTGTTGATCTATGGTCATAGATCAATGAAAATTTTTTCATTGATCTATGACAGTTCAATTCAATCAATGAAAGTTTTTGTCAATGAAAGTGATAAAGACGCAAAATGCATGGTCATGCATTTTGCGTCTTTATCACTTTCATTGACAAAAACATACTTTGTCTCTTTCTGGTTACTCATGTAATCGTGGCGGATCGAACACGAAAAATAAACAAAATTTAATAATTTCTCTTCATTTACGTGTGATAGGTGATTCCATGAATCTTGTTTCTTTTTCGAGCATAATTTTTGCATTTATGCATTGCACAAGAAGGCATTTTGAGGCTTAAAATTCAAAATAATGACGTTTAACGTGTTCAGTGACATTCGTGTGTATTACTACGCCGCGCGAGAGCGACTGGAGTCGTTTTAACTCGTTTTACACCACTTGACGTATTTTGTATGTTTTAAGTATTGCCCGCTTATTTTTCTGATAATAAAATGTCTGACCGTGATAATTTAGAGAGTGAAAGTGATCAGCCTTCTGCAAAGAAAGCAAAATCACACTATGACACACCATCAAGTCATCAGTAAGTTAATTATTTTTTTATAATTAAAGTATGCATTTATCTGTGCATTAAGCACGCGTATATTTGGTGTGTTTTGAGCGCCAACAAATGTAAAATCTACTATCTTGGTAGATTAAAATTCACATAAAAATCATTGCATACAATGTTTTTAAATTATTAATTAATTTTAATGTCATTCTTCTCAAAGAATAAATTTATTAAGACTGACAGAATTGTATTTCAAAATCAGCTGATGGCGTGCAGCGCACGAAAGTTTTTTCTTATTTATTATAAATATGAACATTAAAAAATTAATATGTTTTTTTCTGCATATTACCTACTTTTACAAAATAATGTCGATGTTTCACATCTGCCAGGCGTCCCGTGACGGCTCACATTTTTTTTTATAATACGCGTCATTACAATACAATTCTATAAAGATTTTTCATTTGACACAGGAAGCGGTGACCTATCTTTAATAGCAGAGTATTTTTGTACTCCGGAAGTATACAAAGCCTCAAAGGGAAATTCGGTTGGGGAAAATATAATGAGACGGCTTCCTATTGTTGAGTTTTTGGATTTAGAATAAAGGAAAATCTTTTAAGGTATCTATTTTCCCAAAAAAACCCGATTGGGCGTCAGCTTATGCAGCCATAAGTAGCTAATTTCAGCCATAAAGAAATAGACATAAATAATTCTATTTAATAAAATATATATTTTGTTATACTCATAATAATAATACTTATAACCTTTGCTTATACCGACATACCTGAAAGTGAAAATTCACGTACCAAAATACACATTGTCAGTGATTTAGAAGCTTTATACTCGTTCACACGTTAGTGTTTTAATGCCATATTACTTGTTAAATTTTACATTAGCATTATAAAATTATTTTAAACCTAAGTTCTAAATAGAATTTAAAATATCATCATGCTACCATAAATCGAATTCGGGATTTTCTGGCAAACCAATGCAAAGCCAAGTGATTATTTTTAGTAGAATAGTAGTATTTACAGTAAACATGAAAAAAAGTCAGACACATTGTGAAAAATTTCTCTAAAAATATTTCTAAATTACCAAATTCAAAGCTCATTTGAGAATACAATATGTGTATTGTGTATAGTTTACACCTACAGCGCTGATAAAGATTTCTCTATTCTGACATCAATAAATAAATAATTATAAGGCTTACTTCCACGTCCAATACGTTGAAACAATGGTAACAATGCACAGTAAATGATAAACAAACAGACGTTAATGGCGCCCAACGACACCGATACCAACACGAGAACTATCACGGTGGTCCGGGAACTTTATATCTCACGATCTTTTATACATGATCATTTAAGTTTTACATTAATACCTTGCGATACTTTTCTGGAAATTATTAAAATTTTAAATAAATATATAAATAATAAATGCCTTACGATGTTTCTCTTAATTTCAAATCATTGTTTATATGGAATACCAAGTACTTGGCATGAAAAATATATTTTTGTAATGTATATTATGTTTGCGTAATGACGTAATAATTTATTTTCAAACTCGTTAATTCGATTTTTAAGTTTTTATTGCGGATTTTTTTACAATATCTCTATGTGATAGTTCCATCAAAATCGGAAATCCATTAGATATATACATATTCACACATGAAGTCTAAACTAATTGAATTAAACTAAATGAATGAACCTGAAGCTCTCAGCATAAAATAATAATATGTAGTTATAATTAGACTACTGTCGTATCAATACCTAAGTCCTATAAATATCTTCTTTATGTTTGAGCTACAAAAAACATGTACCCACCCGGAGCAATCATCAACATAAAATCCTGGGAATAAGCATAAAACCACATTGACCACCCCTTGTTGGTTTATAATTTACAATGCATTGCCGTTAAATGTTTATACAGGGGTAACAGGAAACTGGTGGAAGGTAAATAGAATGGCATAAATAAACTTGTTGTGGGCCCAAACTCGGATCTCGATTGAAAATACACGTTGTTTTGTCTTTTTAAATGGATTAACTTAGATAAACTAGTGAAAAAAATTGGATGTGTATTTGTCTATTTGTGTGTGCATGGTACCCACGACACAGGGAATCCTAGTGTGGGGCTGTGAGTGTAAAAAAAAGCGTTAAAAAATGACCGATTTCAGTAGTCATTACAAAGTAAACATTACTTAAATAATATAATTTGAGGTAAATACTAATAAGTCTCCCAAAAACTTTCGATGGCCAATAAAGGTTAGTTTTCAAAACTATAGTCTATAATAGGTTATCTATTAGTTTTCGAATTCGCTTTCACAAATTTTCATAATTACTTTCCTTAATTACCTGTCTAGAACAGTTTTGTGGTTTATTTTACAATCATTTATTTTTAGTATTTCGTAGAATCAATAATCAGTTATCGGTTATACAGAATCGCAATTAACGCCCCTTTCGTTTATTCTGTCATCAATCTTATTGACAAGTTGTCATTCCAATATAAAATTCGAAATTATTTAGAGACATCGAGATATTACACATCACGACTCGGATACGATTTGTCGTAATGAAAAAATATTCTTTTACAATATTTAATAATTATCTACTTTTGATACACCAATATTAGTTTCGGCTACTATTACTAAAATAATATAATTACGAGTATGTCACTCACATAATTTAAACGAATCCAACGACACCTGATATATTAAATCCATTAAGTCCTATGGGGTGCGGGCCGTGCTAACGAATGAGATATACATACACACGTCGTTATCAACCCATTATTGTCCCACTGTTGGGCACGGATCTCCTCTCAGAATGAGAAGGCCATAGTCCACCGCGCTGGCCAAGTGCGTATTGATAGACTTCACATACCTTTGACATTTTTTTTATATAAACCTCTCAGGTATGCTGGTTTTCTCAAAATGTTTTCCTTCACCGTTTTAAGTAAGTAATAATTTATTTCTAATACGCACATAACTTTGAAAAATCAGAGGTGATTTGCCTGGGATTTGAACCTCGGACCCCTCATTCGAGAGGCCGGGTTTCTTAACTATTAGGCTATCGTTGCTTTACGCCGTACACACGTACGCTCGAAAAACATTACCCTCCGCGGTGAGGTTCGAGGAGACTGAAAATGAACTACGAATATTTCTATCACTCATAAAACGAACAGTACGGAAGTATTATCACAGACACATTTCAGCACTAAAAAAATGCTGCTAAAACAGAAATAACGACGGTCTTAAAAATAAAAACTTTCAAACTTAAATTACTTACTCGAGTGACAAATTTAGAACTCTAATCAAAACTTCACTTCAGTTGTTTAGAGACTCGAGTTGACTTCACGAGAACACACTCGAGTTGAGATTTGGTGATTGGTGAAGTTCAGTAGTTTGTTGACGAAGCTCCAAGTTTATGTATTTCTTTCCTTTTAGTTTTATGAATGGAGTTGAGTTTAGTTTCTTAAAGCGGCATTTGGATTTTCTTGTATTTGTAAAGCACTATTTCCGTAAGGTATTTAAATGACGACTCAGTATCACATTAAAAAACAATCTGCATATAAAATGTTAGCTATATCAACAAAAATATATATAATTTAGGCTAACTTCGATAATATACAGATTATGTAGATTCGTTGCATAATTATATACAATAAATTGACATGTTAGCTTTTGTTTCAACTAACAATATGAAACATATGGCTACTGCCGCCCATGGATTTCTGTAATCAACCCCAGATAGGATTAGATATTCCTACCTGAGGTCGGCCACAGATGCACCGCTACCCCTGAGGACTAAGCTGGAACGCCTCGGAAAAGTCTGTCTTCCTTACCACACCCTTCAAACCGGAACACAGCAGCGCCTAACACTGCTGTTATTAGGTAGAAATAGGTGTGGCGGTGGTGCCGCCGGAGTCGAACCATAAAGGGTTCTACCACCTTCAACTTATTTATACTAACCTCTATAAATATTTCAATATTTAAAAAATAAATATTAAAAATTAAATGTTTTGAAGACGAAGCGACCGTCTAAACAATCGGATTCCGCTTGTCTAGCAACCGCGATTATTCGAACGCGCATCTTAGAACTAAGTCGTTTTTGTGGAGACGTATAATATTTCGCGGTTGCAAAAATTTCATTCCTACACATTTCTTTGTTCGACAAAGAACAATATTTACTCGATGCTTCAGAGTAACTTCTGGTTATATTTGCAAAATTATTTGGAACAATTCAAGACAATATCGCTGGATAAGGCTTTCTTTTAGAGACAAATTCGTATAAAGATTCTTACCTATTTTGTCAAGAAATACCAATATTTACAAAGTGCTTTCGTGAGACTACAAATACTTTGTAATAAAACAATGTTATTTGACAAGACAAAGTAACAGTATAAAATTATAACATATTCATCAATCTTTTGTACAATACTTTTCCATGGACATTACAATTTATCAAAGTTTGCCTGAAATTTAAGACAATTACAAGAAATTATGACATCATCATAGACTTAGATTTTTCGCTACGCAGTATCATTACTCCAGGAGACTAAGATGGAACTCCTTATCTTTCCTGGTTTCATTGTCAACCCATTACTATCCCCCTGTAGGGAATGAGTCTTCCAGAGTGAAAGCGGCTTAGGCCGAACCCTGCTCACCTCCACCTCTGAGAACTTTTTAAAATCTCTTACGTGTGTAATTTTATGAGAGGCCGAAGATCATACATAGAATTCCATTCCACTGTCTCACTGACGGATACAGGTCTCGGAATGAGGAGGATTAAGCGATAGGCGACGGCGTGGGCCAAGTAGACGTCACATACCTTTGAATTATTTTAAATAAATCTCTCAAGTTCGCCCTCGCGATGTTTTTCTTCATCCCTTAAAGCGAGTGATAATTAATTTCTAATACGCACATAACTTTAAAAAATAATAGGTGCCTGGGATTTGAACCTTGCACCCCTCGATCTTAAGGCCGATTTTCTATCACTGCTTACACTGAACTATTACTGCTTATCTACTTAACCCAAATATATTGTTCAGTCTAGAGTTGGAAGATGAAACGTTCCAACATAGTCATTTGTCAATACATTTTGGGCTTAATTCTAAATGTTTATGGTCTTGCTCTAATTATCAGAAGGACTGTATGCTCTTTTACTAAGTTCGTGTTAAAAAAATCTAGGTAGTTATCTATACATATAGCAGTTTATAAATAGTATATTAATAACGTACCTCCTTCCACTTCGCAGATGAGCAGAACATTGGAGCCTTCATTATAAGGCTCCACTAGCTTCGTTCTATCTCGTCGTTTCGCGTCGTATATCGTTGGACGACTCGGAGGGACTGGAAAAGAATACTTATTTAATAAAGATGAAGAAACCTATTCGCTTAAGTATATCGCCTTACAGAAAGTGAGGTTAGTTAGTTTATTTTTTATGAAAAAAAGGAATATAAAAATTAATTCTTAAAAAATAATAGAATGAATTTCTCTGAAAAGAGATCTGAGTTATGCTAGTTCTACGATGATTTCTTTCAGTGATAAAGCAAATGATAATGTCAAATACGCACCAAACTTTAGAAATTAGAGGTATACCCGAATTTGTACCCCGGACTCCTCGATTGAGAGGCAGAGTTTCAACCGTTAAATTATAACAGCTGTGACAAGTCGTAACACATACGTGAACCTTTTTTTGGAATAGTTTTTCTAAATTCTAACTAGATTTTTCAAAAACAATCTTTAATAAATCTAAAGCATTGTTACATGCAATAGTTTACCTTACATTAATAAACCTTATCTTAATAAGGTATTGTTCCACAAAAAGAAAAGGTTAAGCTTGTTAATACCTCATGTATTTCTATCGATTAACTGATCAAGAACTAGTTGCTTATCAAGGTAACCTTAGCTCAGTCTATTAGGTTTCTCGAGCAACATTGATTTAGTATTTCAATTTAGCTCCGGGCAAATGAAATCTTGAAGTTTAATACTTGTTGTTTATTATTTGGAAATTGTAACGAGAAAATAACAACAAAATATTTGTTCGACTTTGTCAAGTTACGTCACAATGCCTTCAATACTTACAATAATGTTTTTATTATTGTCTGTCGCTGTTTGTTACTTTAGCATAACACCTGCTGCAAATTCTCTTCATCCACCCAGGGTTGACTGGTAGAGAATACCATCCGGCATTATGTTTGCCCTTTTGTACATTTCTTAGAGGTGATGCAATAAATTTTTAAATAAATAAATAATGTTAACTTATCTGTAACATTACCTACGATTGGAAAATACATATGGCTCGACTTGGCGGAGGCACTGCCGTGCCTCCTGATTTCATTAAAGCGAATTAATATCAAATCCCACTCAATTGAAACCCTAATATCAATATTTTTCTTAATGAAATATAATTTATCCCCAAACGATTTTTTTTTATAATATACAAGTAGCAGAGGAGCATGCAGTCCACCTGATGGTAAGTGGCTACTGCCGCCCATGGACATCTGTAATCAACTCCAGATAGGGTTAGATATTTCTACCTGAGGTCGGCCACAGATGCGCCGCTACTCCTGAGGACTAAGCTGGCATGTCTCAGAAAAGTCTGTCTCCCTTACCACACCCTTCAGAACGGAACACAGCAGTACACTGCTGTTATTAGGTAGAATTACAGCTCTAATATTATAATATTATTCTATTCAGAAACTGATTGTGTTAAAGCAATATTTTTTACTAATATTAAAATACTTTATCTAACAGAAAACAAAATTAATGAAGTGAATAAGATTATTATATTACTTTCAATTGAAATTTCCTTGTCAGTTATTTTTATACAAATTAATTAATGATAAACATTAATCGTAATTATTCCTCTGTAAGTCCTCAATAAATCTCTGTTCTAAAAACTAATATCCCTTTCCGAGACAGACGTTTTCGTCTACAATGTTTTAGGTATGAATACACCATCATACCGGATATGTATTGTTTGATATGTTTTAGAAATCTTGGGAAACTTTTTTGGAACATTCTGGTTTCTTAGGCACGAAGTCTTTTTCGCTATACGGATTTACTAAGACTAAGGTATAAAGGGTTATTTTTGTTAGTCATAACTTACTTATAACACTAAAGTTAACTTTCAAGTTCCTCGTTGGAGAGTTCTTGAAGTCCACTCTGCATCTGTAGACGCCCGCGTCGATGGCCATCACGTTGTCAATCATGAGGACAGCAGGTGTTGCGCCGCCGCGGAAGAACGCGCGGTTCCCAAACACCAGCGGTGAAGACCACAACTTGGGCTGGTTGTAGGAGCGGCCCCGGATGTCGTAGCTGAAGAAAATAATATTTTTATAACAAATATCATTTTAATACTTTTTTGAAGAACTAAGTACCTACGCTGTACTTCAAAGAAATTTGTAAGGATGTCTTTAAAATAGCTACGGCAGATTCTGTGTTTGCGCAAAAGGCTAAAATGACGGTGAACGCTGGGTATAACCAAGACTATTAATTTCTCGTAGAGAAGAGACATAGTCTCAGAGGACGATGACAAAAAAATACGTTGTGGGTTCCTAGACAAACCTAGATATGACTCTAGTATAGTTTCAGTATACCAAATCCAAATTTCACCTGTACAATGGCTCTCCATCAGACTCCTTGAACCAGAGCACCATAACGACAGCATCGTCTGAATGAAGAGGCTGAATGTCGCACGGCAATGATGCCTTCTTCCCGAGCACGCCTTGAACGTCCGATGTTGGCACTGAAAAGAAATATATGTCATTAGATCCAATATATGTACTTCCAATATAATGGTTGGTGACCTGCCTAGCGGAGCTTTTACTTTGATAAAAGGGTTCCGGGTTTAAATTACGGCCAGATACACGTTACAACTGGGTCAATATAAGAGTATTAAAGTCAAAGTATCAAAGTAAAGAGTATCTACGATTGAGAATCTTCGTGTGGGGGCTATGTATGAACAATGTAACATTTTGCTTCTCAATTGAAATAAATAAGATACACAAATTGATCACAGTTAAAGACAACATGATTAATTTAAACGTAGCCAGAGCTACTAAAATAATGAGGAGACAACATCAGCGATATTTTAGCAAAATCTCAAGCTTTAAAGCTAAAGTTTTAAAGCTAAAACTAGAAAAGGCATCTGAGATTCGAAACATTACACCGAAGTAGACTCCTAAATCCAGGTCGTAGATTTAAGCTGGAAACTAGTCTTTTAATAAATATAGAACCGCTAGTCTTAATGCGACAGCAGAAAGACATTCCTACTTTAAGGATTACGTCAGATAAGCTGTAGATAAAAGTAGGCCTGATGGAATAGTATAATTATAGGTAGATTTTATAAAAATCAATTTGGTATAGTCAGTGCCGTGTTGCTGGGCATGATGTTTTCTAATGAGGACAAAAGGTTAAAAGTAAAGAAGAAACATTTCAATGATGGGTTTTAACTAAACTTAGTATTTAGTGATTGCAAAGCATGTGACAAAATAATGTGAAAAATAATAATTTACGAACACAAAGCAAATGTAACGATCAACAGTACTCATGTTGACTGTAAAAATATATCTATTATTCTGATTATATGTCTTTCATCGGTACGCATTTATAGACATAATTTTGCATAAGTAGGTATATATAAAGGTTACTACAGAGACCTCTGTCAAAATATTCCACCGATATGCGCATAGTTTAAATCCGGTCCGCATCTGCATGTTACTCGTATGTGTTCGGATGCATGAGTTCCCAGTACCCCGGGTGTAATAACGTGGGAAAACTGCACTTGACTTAATTCGTAATTTCAAACGTAAATCAAGTTGATAAAAACACATTGCAAATGCAATACGTCCTAATATATGAGGTTTATGTATTCATAACACTGGATATAAATTATTTTATTTTCTTTCTTCATTTTTCGACACAAATTAATTTACTTTTTAAGTTTTCGTTTCACCAATCAGCAGTTGAGCGTTTTGGTAGAAAATTCACCTAAACTCTTCCAGTTATAAAGATATATATCCATACTTATCAGAGAGTCAAAACTAAATGCAATTAAAAATTGTTTAGTAATGGCATTCAAAAGTTAGTAGAACTTAATTAATAATTCTACTAAAACTACATATAACAGTACAAAATTACCTCACAAATTGCAAAAATGTTTAATAATAGAATCAAGAGGTAATATAAACGATAATACAAAGCACTCTATCTCCACATCAGATCAGATTACACGCCCCTATCGAGCCACGAGGTCAAGGGATATCTTTCAACTTAATCATATTTGACAATATTGTTCTAAGTTTTGACATTGAGGCTTCTTATGTGCGGTACAAAACTTTTATTGTTATTTATAAGATTGACATTTGTGAATAATAATTCTAGTTTCTTTTCATGACATCTATTTTTTTGCATTACAGTTAGACATTACATGGAACTTAATATTTAATTTAGTTTAAAACCAATAATAGCGATTGTTTGTTTTCTAATTCAAGCTCCATACAAATATCCGAACAGTATTAAAATTAATATCACATAAATTGCAACAAAGTTTCATCATCGAGTCAAGAGGCAATATAAACTACCGGATCTCCGAATCAGATCAGATTATCCGGACCTATCGAGCCCCGAGGTCAAGCGGTTCCCGCCAACTTAATCATATCTGACAATATTGTTCTAACATTAACAGTTTCAACTGAGGAGGCAGAAGGACAACAAATTGTCTATTGTACATTCTGTATTCTGGAATACGGGGAGAATGATTAAACTAACGAGCCGCTGTCAATGCATGCCATACACATATATATAATTATTATAGAATTAGCAAGTAGGTTAACTAACGGTGTTGCTGTTATTGAGGTTAGGATATCTCATGTTAAACATTAAGGTCTTAACACACATAGGAAGATATACAAATCTATTAATCTTATTTAAATTTGGAGGTGGTAGAACCTTCTATCTGCTTATTTATCACTTTTTTCTGCTCAATAATAGCAGTGTTCAGCACTGCTGTATTCTAGTTAGAAGCGATGTATATGATAAGGGAGAGGTACAAGTATTTCTGGCTGTCCTTAGGTAGGACACTTATTTGGGATTAATAATATATGTTAGTGAACTTCACTCACTCTCAAGTCACTTAGATGGTATACATGCTCATTTCCTACCTTTCTGTTATAAAAATAACTAAATTGTCGCTATTCCATAACACAATATAAACAAATATACAACTTCCAAACAAGAGGCAATATAAACTACCCGGTCTCCAAATCAGATCGGATTACACGTCCTTTATAGGTCAAGGAGTATCCGCCAACTTAATCATCTCCGACAATATTGTTCCAACATTTAGGCTTCTGCTTTTGTGCCGGGCAAAACTTTACCCGTTTCAATTGAAGAGCGGAAAACACGACTCTTCAATAGTGAACCTTATTGTAATAGTTTCAGCGAGATACAAATATTTCGGACGTTTCTACCTTTTGTTATTCTGTTAGCTTTGTGAACTATGTAATTGCTGAAGTTTCCAAGGCCATTTTAGTAACTTTCCAAATTATATTTCTTACCCCTGTAAATTCAAAGAGCAACTAATTCTGTTATTTGTAACAATATGAAGACGAGAACTCCTCATATTGTATTCTCAAAAAGATATGAATATAAAGTTACAAATCATTTGAAATTTCATAACCATATATGAATTCTTTAATTGTCAATGAAATCTATTGGCCATATCAAGATTAAAGGCCAAGGAGGAACTGTCAAAAACATCGCTAACAGTATTCTTCCATAATTTAGTCAATAAAACCAGTGTACAACATTGTTAAGCACAACTCCAATTTCAGTTGAAGATGGGGGGAAAACGCGAAGCTGCGTAGTGAACCGTCTCGTAATTATTTCGAGGGATATAATCATTTGAGAATCTCTGGCCTCTGTAATTCTGTTAGCACTTCGAGCGATGTCGTTTGCGAAGTTCGGGAAGTTTTGAAGGTCAATCGTTGCGAAATAAGATTTTGTGCCGTCTTCTACGCCGACTCGCTTTTTAATTTCTTGGAAAATACTAGGATTAGATTTTTTGTTTCTCATCTTTCTACTCTTTTATTATTTAAAATTAAAGAAGATGAGTGAGTAACATAAATAATAAATACAAGTACATTACTGTCTCAACCATACAAATTAAAAATTTTCAACGCTTTAACAGTATTTGCACCAATACATCGGGTTTTATCACAAAAAAAATCATTATTTATAACTTTGATACATTTATCCAAAATCACTTTCAATTCTTCAGAAAAACATAATTCTGGGTAAAATAATTACCTTTTCTGACCTTAACAATACTACGTTTACTTCTAACCAATTGCCTTCAACAAACACTGAAAACACTACCTTTCCAAGTAGCGTGTCGATTCAAACAACATTAATAATAGAGGCGGTTCCCATGTGCCCGTACTGGCAATTACTGGACTGGGTTTGACCTCAGGGGCTTTAAATAAAGGTTATAAGGTTTCCTTTGTAACCACTGGATTAAAGGTTACTGCTTGATCTTTCTCGCTTCCAACTCTGCAAAATTTAGTTTTGTTCATTGTTCATCAAATGTTTATTTTAGTTTTTATTTGTATTATATCTTCCAGAAAGTGTTGGGATTTCAAAACTTGTTCACTCCTCAGCCCTTCAAATAGTTTTAGTATCCTTTTTTCAAATAATAATATTAACGGGTTTTCCTCTTTAATTCTGTCGTAGTACACAAAATGGAATTTTGATATACAAAATGGAAATTCGTACACGACAAAAAACGTAGGCTTTAAAAAGACTTTCGAATGTAATGAACTATACAGGCGAATATCAAAAATCTAGACACGTTACAACGGCAATATTTCATAAAGTGTTCTACTTAGTAATGGATCCAGCATATCGTGCTAAGAACGATAATGGCTCTGTTGTTCCTACCGATAACTCAAGCGAAACATGGCTATGGTCGATTTACATGAATTGTGTTGGCTAAAATATCACCTCGAGCCATTTTACTCAAATTACACCAATTTCAAGCGAAAAGTAACTGCAACAGCCATTAATGATATCCGACACATAACACGGTAAACAAGTCATTGTATAGTTATAATAATATTACCTACAGATTTTTAGCTCTAGCTGATACTGCCACTGAAATACCAATTTTACAAGTTGCATATTGTTATATTGTTTTTATTATTAAAATACTGTCTAACCTCCGATAGGAGTGGAGAACGAGGTTATTAAAATTTAATCACAAGTGATGGGCGTTTATTATTTTTACATTTTTAAGTAATTGATCAAGCACGACAAAATAATATTTTTATTACCGTATAATTTACATCTAATCTATTTATTTATAGAAGCATAATATAAAAAATGTAAATCTCTGATCAAACAGATTGAATAATATATATTTATCGAATTATCTTTAGGAATAAATGTTTTGTTCTCATCACAATATACATTTATAGGCGTATAGTAGTACAAATTACAAACTGGTGACATCGATAGTTAGTAATCAAAACAGTCTTCACATATATAAAGGCATAATTGCCATATTATTTACTACGTCCCAGTCACATTTGAAGTCATTTTTTAAAGTTACTAACTCTTACATCTGTTTCATCTATTACATTGGTTTCAAAAGACGATCTTTGATAGTCACAAACAATATTATGAGCGTTCTTTCACTGGGCTAACTATACACATTAATTTCTGTTACATGTTACATTATTTGATTGCAATTGAATTAAATTTAGAGAGACTTAAAAAAACCAAAAGAAAAATGTACTCATAAATTTAGATTTCGTATTTATTATATTTTATATACTGACCTAAACATGAAATTTAATAGCCTTAGTACCCTTGTATTATTTAAATTGATACGAGAAATCATAAAACTAAACGCGAACGCTCACTCGATATTGCAATGTGCCCATCAACCACTCTCGAGACGTGATCCGCCTTCGAATCCACACGTTTGTGGTTTCCTTTGAATGAAAGCGAATATCACGTAATGTTATCCAATTTCCTATTTGTATTACCAGGATTTTTGATCCGAGCTTCTCCATGTGGGCTGTGATTCGTATCGAACTAAAAATTAATACGGATTATAAATGATTCTCTATGAAATATTTTTTATCCAAAATTGTTTTGAAGATTTCTATCTTACCAACTTTGATATTCAAGTTTTTCTCTTCATTCTAATTTACAATTAAACATCTCATTTGTAAGGGAGATTTCATTTTAATACTTTTTATAAGAAGCATCCTAAACAGGCACTTTATATTCTTAATTAAATGGATATCAGTAAATTCTTGGATCGTATATTTTTAATATCGAATATGTTAAATGAATAGAAAATACAAAAATGTAAAATTTTAAATAAATGTTTCGGACTAATCGGAGTATCTTCTGATTACAAAATCATGAAACAACGTTCCACTCGATATATCCAATCAACCATTCTCGAGGCGTAATCCCCGTTCGAATTCTCACGATTGTGGTTTCCTTTGAAAGACTACCACGTAATGTTATCCAATTTCCCATTTGTATTACCCGGATTTTATGGTCAAAGTTTACCGTTTAATTTCTAACTTGTCCCATTATAAGGTGGACTCATAATTACTTTTATATGGTCAATATCGTTCGTGGTCTGCTTTGTTCCGTTTCTCGTTTCAGAGATAAAAGCATTTACTTCAAAATCCATAGATTAGTCGGTTTATGATCCTGCGACGTGATTTTATTTGTACTGTAAAAGGGAAAAAAGCAATTAAATAATAGCGAGGATTTTTTTAGAAGCGATAATATTATAACATCACCAGGTGATGTTGATGTAGGTGGCTATTAACCGTGGGGTATCATTCGCTACTATATAACCTACTTACAATAATATTTCAGCAAATTTTCGTGTTTAAATACTCAACTACTTACATTAAAATGAATGTTTTCATTCCAATAATATTCTGTCACACATTTCGCTCATCAAAGGCTATTGTAACATTATTCTGTGTTCCAATTAATTTCAATGTAGTTCACACCGTCATTATTTACTGAAAAGCATCGCTATTGAAATGTGGTGGCCATTCTGACCAGAACACATCTGTTTTAACAAATATGCATTTGTGGTTCAAATTTAATTGGTAACTATCGTTAATGACTCGCGATTTGTTAGCAATATTGATGATTATAACCAAATTGATTATAATAATCAAAATGCGGCTATATCTATTCGCACTCATGTCATCAGATTTTAAAGTGGTTACCACTAATTGCAGCACGGGGAACTATTCACAATGCATTTTATGTATTTAAAATACGCTTTCATTAGATAATAATTAAAAGTAATAATTTTAGTGTTACATTTTTGTTATCCATTATTTCATATACAAAATTCTTTTCACACACACCATATGTGAAAAATTCCCTATCTTGGTAAATACGTAATTAATTGATTAATAAATTCGTTTTGTTACTTGTCCCTTTTTTGCATAAAGAATATTCAAGCACAACTTTGCAATAACACGGCTTGAATATTTCAAATGATTTTACTTTATTTTCTATAATTGCAACGCGCTTGAAGTGTGTGCTTAGAAAGGTTTAGTTTACTTAGAACTAAGCCGGCGGCACTGTAAATGAGAAACATGAAACGACTTAGTTTTATGCAGGTGTATAAAATCCAGGTCGACTTGCGTTCTAGGGTCATTTACATATGTTTTATACAGTAGCAAACGTTCAAAGTACGAGTATATAAAGTTAAGTAGTCACTGCGTCAACTCAGTCAATGCTTCTAATGCTGATAACTAAGTAACTTCTAATGCTGATAACTAAGTAATGATTCGACCAATTAATTAATTCGGGATTTGTGTATATTTAATATTATGTTTTGTGTATAACAAGGGCCCGATTTCACTTCCCATAATGATATCCATATAAATTTAAAACGCTTTAAGTAATCGTTAAAATTCAACATTATTCAGCACTACTATATTGCTAACAACATCACCGACTAATGCTAAGTACATAGATTCATCTACGTACAATGTACATGCATCTAAAACAAACTTTAAATTGAATTATAATATTTGCTGTTCAGATAAGTCGATATATATTGCCAATTTTCAATATAAAATAAATAAAGTACTCCTCCAATACACAGACACTATTACAACGAACTACAAAAACTTTATTACAATAAGTATAAAAATCCAACTAATTAAGCCCCGTCGAAATACAAGATTAATGGACTATACCGCGAGAAAACCCGACATACTTACTGTACTACCGTCAGGATTATGTCATCGAAGAGTGTTTAATCATTTTCCGAAATTAATTGCCTGTCCGTCAGACACAGATCATAATGCAATGAATACAATGAGGTGTTTCGGCAAAAACATTGCCCATTTTATTTATAAAGAAATTGTCATATTGGGCTTAAGAGGATCCGGGTACAAATGATGTAATGTTTGTATATGAACCGCTCAATAACTGAAATGACTCAACAGAGTTGTTTCTGAGTTTTTATGAAAGGCATTCGATTAAAAAACCTTCAGATATTTTTATATAGAAATTTTTATATAAAAAAAACAATGATATTAAAAAAATATATACATAACGACGAGTAAATAATCTGTCTTCTTTGTGAAATCGCTAAGTAAGTATATAATGTAATAAAGCGATGTCCTGTTTACCAAAGTATTAAGTTTGAACTTGTAATCAAAATATGTAATTTACAACCATCTTCAAAATTGTAACAGACTCCCATATCCTAGCAGTTATTTTTACTCGTCTACAAATTGCATTTAATATTTATTGGAATTATCAATAAAACTACAATCACAAACCAGATAGAAAATTACAGTTATTAAATTGCTTACTCAATAAACGTTGTATCGTGAAATAAATTGTGTCTAGCACCAATTTCAACTAATTCACAAGTAAGTGCCGCGCGTTCCGAGTCACATTCACAGTAACTTCAAAGCAATGTACATAGTCACAGTACTGACTGTGGCAATGAAGCTCTGCATCCAGATGCGCCGCGCCGTTCCTTATTACGTTACGTTGAATTGAAACTGATTCCGCAGTCTACTTCAAGTCGGGATTTCCAGCAATTTATTGTTCTTTTATTAAATGGTTACATATGTAGAATTTCACAAATTACATTGTGAAGAGTTTTCCTCCTAAGTTAATATCATAACACAGAGAAGCTACTTTGAATATTAGAAATAATTGGCCAGGTACGAGTCGAACTTGCATATGGAGGCTGCCGTACCACCCAATTACCACCATCGTTATGCATCGTCTGTAAGAATTCCAAGTGTGTATCTATTACGGTTCCGGAGATAGCCCTGTGACAGACGGACAGAAAGCGAAGTCTTAGTAATGGGATTCCGTTTTTACCCTTTGGATACGGAACCCTAAAAATTATACGATCAGAAAATTGCTATTTTCAAAATTATTAATTTGAGTACACTTTAACTAATTGACAACAAACTGGATCAGCTTGCATTTCCAAGAATCACGTTTATTATGAAACTCTTTGTTGTAACGTCTGTTGATTCTGATTCTATAACGTCAGTAATATATATGTATTGATTAAATTAGTAGATACGATTAAAGTTTTGCGATTCTTGAAACATTTTTAGAGGAACTAAATCCTACGACAATAATTTAAGAAATAAAATGAAATATTTACTTCTAGCCAATAAATGCAAAGGGGATTCTTTTTATATACATTCTTCTATCGGAGCTGAACGTGATTTCAAATGAGAAGATTCGGTCATAAACTCGGGAGAAATGCCTCTCTTTATCATTTTCAATACCTTCTCCTTTTTAAGCAGGCCTACAACATAAATATAACAAAAGTCGTGTAATAACAATTAAATTTCTGCGCGTACGTAGACGAAGAATAGATAGAAGCAATAGATTTTCGAATGGAGGACGTATGTAACGATTTAAGCCTATGACTTAAAGGGTCTCACGCACACCTGCACCAAACCGGTGTTTTTCCCGGTTGTAATGTTGACAATTTGTTAGGGAAACTATAATCTTGTTTCTCTAAAAATTTGTCTTTGCTAGACCATAAATATCAATTTGTACAACATGGGCTAAAAGCTTGTATTGACGATTTACGTAGTTCTCACAATTCTTTTTCACTCTAGCGGCACCTGAAAAAATATAACGAAACCCAGGATTGAAACTTAAAATGCTCAGACTGGCAGACCAAACTTCTTTCATTCTGAACATTAATAACTCGGGGTAATTATGAAGTCCAACGTATAGACAACATTGGAGTTCAATAAACAGAAAAAGAACAAAGATACTCGTAAATCATGTCTACACCGCAAAATCTTAAATGTGGCACCGCTCGAATCACACAATAATACGCTTAACATGGGAACACGTGTTGAAACACCTGAACTGTGGAGAAGCCAGGGTGTAGATACTGTAACTCTATTCTTGTCCCAAGATTATAGGGACAAGGCTTCATACATCTATGAAGTCGACTATCAAGAGGTTTTCTCACAACATTTTTATTTGTCTTCGATAGTATTATTAGAATCAACGATAAGCCTATTTGAACGTATAATCCTAAACATGACAGACCATAATTCATTATACAGTTACTCACTGGCCGAATCGAAAATAACATGCATACATCCAAAATATAGACATCATTAGAGTTTATCAAAAATAAAAAACAGGCCGAGATGAAAATCTAGTGAATACCGTAAAATCTACCGAAACCTGACATCACTCGAGCGCACACAATGATACGCTGAACATGTGAACACGTGTTGAAACACCTGCGCCGAGGGGAAGCCGGGTACACCCCGGCCGATACCGTATGACAAATATTGGTTTTGGGTAAGTTACGCTGAGTGAATGGGGGATTAAAATTTATGTCGAACCATTGTTTTCTTTTGTGTAAATACGAGTGTCATGTTTCATTTATGCAATTTGATTTCGCTTGTATTTTGTAACGATAGATCTTATATATATATATTTTGGAATAAATGATTAATAAGAAATATATAAAATTTTATATTACATACAAAATTTAATTTTGCATGTAACTATGCCTGTTATAACATGTCTAATTGGTCCATTATGGAATGGTTAAAATTTATTCGTTACTTATATTTGTTTATTTATTTATATAGATGTTCCTTAACTGCAAAGATTTTTATGATTGTAGGCTTCGTGTTTTTATTGTATGTACAGTTTATTAATGTCCAAGTTTTAGTTTAATAGCACTTTTCCTAATCCTTAAGAAATTTGGAACATCTTATCTGAGAAACTTTAAAATACATATTTTTTAATACTTCAGGCTTTATTTCAAGTGGAACGGCGTAACTCAGTGAGGTAAAAATTTGGAAAAGGAAAGGTGCGAAAAGGTCTTCCCCTGCAATAAATCTGATAGAGTTCTGAAGAACTCGTTATTTGCCAACCTACACGGTATTGTCCGTGACATGTGTGCAAACACATGCACTAGTGGATGTGAGGAGATAGCACATCTCCATACATTTCCAGTTCATAACACATTCACAAAGATGTATTAAAATGTTTGAATTACGCGATAATATTAGTCTAAAACCATATATTGACAAAGATGTTTGAATGTACTACTTATTTTTGTTTAGGAAAGAACATCGAGCTTAGCGATCGGTGGGTCAGAAATGAGTTGATGTTGAATCGCTTTGACAGTACACATACTAAAATTGGAACGTTACAGAGATGATTAGTATTACCTCTGCGCAGTAATGAAACACAAAATCGTGAATAGTCTGCAACACAAAATAATATATTCTACCGCTCTACTACCCTGTTACACTTTTAGGGTTAGTAATATGCTACACTATTTTTTCGGTAAATACTAGATTTTTTCACACTCTACTTAGCTGTTTTTAAAATAAGCCAACTTAACTTAAAATTAAGACAATATATTCTTTAGAATTTATACTACTATAATTTAGTAATAGTTTCACTGACAAATGTTTCAGTGAAACTGTTACATATCAAGTAATTACATGCACGTGTACACATATTCAACTTTACATGTGTACATGATTTGCAAAAAATACTGAAAACGTCGGAATTCGGTACTTGTCGTTATTTGCGGTCGCACAATGGAGTGAGTGGAGCGACAAACACGTTCCTGGAGCAGACTGAGGGGTTCCTGTAGGAAGGCCCTACCATGGGTTTTGGTAATAATATCCCCATAGTGTTATGGTACAAAATTATTGAATTATGGGTATCCTTCTCATTCGGAGAGGAGCCCCGTGCCTAGCATGGGAACAGTCACGAGTTGCTGATGATGATGATGATGTTAATTTTATATATAAGTGTAACTCAAATGATAATAGTAAGTTGTTTATTGATGTCCTAACCAAACAAAACGACTATCGATTTTTGGTAGATTTGACGCTTAATCATGTTATTCGCAATATGTATGATAACGCAACACATATTGTTAATAATTTTGTAGTAATAAAATAATAAATCGATACAGCGAGTTAAAGTACATTAAAAGATTACACTAATATTTTTTGTAAAACACTCATTTGAAGATATATTATAATATTTGCATAAAAATGGCTAATGATATGTATATTATTATAACACACTTTTCAAATCATCACAAAGCAGCGCGAAAGCAAGTTTCTGATTATTAATATTATATTATACCAGTCAATTTGAGTCACATCCCATCAAATCATAATTTATTATAACATAATGGTATACTAAATTAACATATTGAATGCAAATGATTATTATTATTACTAATATATTAATGGTTTTTGACAAATTTGTCGCTTAACTATCATTCAGTGACTTCTTTTACATTTAACTTATGGTTAATAAAGACGTTTTAATAATTTATGTTTCAAAGTTCTCGCCGATTTAAATAAATAGGGTATAACTAAAAATATGTTTCATTTGTAAATTATTGACAAAGCAGATATTACAAGGATTTTAAAATCAGCAACCTTTTGGTGTTATTAGACGTCTAAAGATTCAAAATTTATCATAAACAATACATAGACCTGAACATAGAATCTCCTTCATCTTCGCAGTTGGTTAAAAATCAAAATATCTGTTTATTGTACCGAATAAGGCAAAATTCCCTTCATCAACTCATTACTGTCCTAGTGCTGGGCACGAGTCTCCTCCCTGAGGGCCATGTCATAGGCCACTACGCTCGCCAAGTATAAATTGGTAGACTTTACCTTTTAGACTCACACATTCCATAACACTACACAAATCCATTCCCGTTAACGTTAACAAATCTCCGAAAACGTTTCGAGTTACAATAGTTGCGCCAGCACACAGTTCAAATTTTTGAATGGGACCAGTCCCGACTGCTTTTTGATTTCCAAATAAGATACGGTTTCTTCCCCAGACTTGTTTATTGAATGCTTAGGGATGTTTTGGACGACCCTTCGTTCTAATCACGGGCTGTAAATAAGGGAGGCTTGAACCGACATGGGGGCGTGTTGACATGTGTTTTGGAGGCTTTTGTGCAACGCTCGTGGATCTTCGTGTTTTTCTCTTTACTCTCATACTTAAGATAGCCTAGTGGATGATAGCGTATAGAAGCAGCTCGTTTGCTTTTGAATTTTATGGTATGAAAAATGTATGTGTATTTCAAACACGGATTTCATGTAAAAGAAAGTAGAAGTACAAATGCACGAGCATATTCTAAATAATGTTTCATACTGCAAAATTATAAAAAGTGTTTTTGCTGATCTCAAATCGATCACAAAATATAAATACTTTTGTAATATTCATAATAAAGAAGCCTGATTAACTTGATGCTCACTGCAATATAACAAGTCATATTCACTTTGGCTGATACACACAACCGGTGACTGCAGACTTGCTGACTTCCTTAATCCTCACCTAGCTTCTATGTTATATTTGGGAAGAAGGAAAATGGAGTGTTTCAGAATGAATAGTTTAAGGAAAAACGTTAAAGTAATTAGGTTTTATAGTTATGTTCGTTGCCAACTTTATATACTTAAATGTTCAATCAACGCCCCCATAATTCACGCAACCTCATCAAGCGAGCGAACCTTTCACCCATTTGTCGAAAACCCCACAATTTTCGCCGCAACCCATTACCGAAAATCATAACCAAAATACAACAATAGTTCATACAATAACTCTAATTCAGGAAGTCTTCAATCATTTAGCGTGGGTATAACCATAAGGTCGTATCTCACGATCACGGCACGGGATTGTGGTCGTAAAGAACAGTAGATTTCAATAAATGGAAGCGTATTTTAGCGTGCACTACCCTGGCCATACATCGGGGCTGATCGACCACCACCTGGGCCGTATAGACAAGTTATGTATTCAATTTCGTCCCGAATGCCGCTTGTAAAGTTTGACAGTAGATTGTCGAGTGACGTTTAATAACCGGATTTTAGTGTTCCGTATGTTTGTTTTTTTTTCCGTATGTTTTCAATATCTTTCAATTTTTCCGTATGTTGTAAAACGTAAGGGTTATGGAATCATTCTGGTATCCGTATTTTTTGTTATAAAAAGCGTAATTCGATCGAGATTTATTTTTAATCAGTCTCCCTGAAATTATGTGGTTTTATCTCATTATACAAAGTCTAGATTTAGACTCTATTTTATTTGAAATCTTCAATGCAATTGATATCTCATTAAATTTGTAATGAAAAATAAATTTATAACGAACAGGTTTTTTAATATACTTCTTTATGAATTACAAATGTATATTAATACAAATAATTTTCATTTTTGTTTCATATATTTTTAAAGATCAAAGGACTAGACAATACATTTTCAAATATTATTGCAATGAATTGAAATATAAATGTAATAATTACAATAGAATTTTCATTAGGAATATGATATAGAAAAATCTGAAATCCTTTGAGTATTTTGTCTTTATGTAAGTAAAACAAATAAACACCTTAATTTAATGTACGGATCACCAATTGCCTCTACGACTCCCACTTGTCGCTTTTTGTGATCAAATTTTTCGAATTTTATTGGATGTCCAACGTGGAATGAGCGTAGAACGGTCGATCGTTTTTTGATATTGTATCACGGATTTCACCATTGCATTTTATATACAGTCCAATTACTCCACTTAGGGATTTAACGACTGCTATCGAATGATGACGGGAACGTCGTTTAATATGCTCTACGAAGCATGGTTTAAAAAAGTATGGTTCGGCCGGGGAGGTACCACCGTCACATTATTTCTAGCGTAAAAAAGTTCTGCATTTCGGTAGAAGGGTGTGGATGCTGGTTGACTTATATATGAGGCGATCACCTTATACTTCAGGAACGCCAGAGCATTTGTGCTGATTCAGGTAGAAATTGTTTTATATAAAGGTTTTTTATATAATATAGGAGTAGCAGACGTGTATGCAATCCACCTGGCGGTAAATGGCTGCCGCCGCCCATGAACGTTTCTGATCAACCTCATATAGGATAAGATATTCCTACCTGAGGTCGGCCACAACTGCACAGCTACCTCTGATGACTAAGCTGGAACGCCTCGGAAATGTTACTACATTTCTCCTCCCTCTGTCTCCCTTACCACATCCTTCAAACCAGAACATATGGCGATTCATGGCCGTCATGGACCTTATCATCAGGTGACTGCAATTTTTCTTTATTTCTTCAATTTTAAAAAAAGGCGATTATGTAGCCACTGACTTCAAATTGTAAACAAGCGTGTCTTCAAAGTGGAAACATCAACTTACCCGTGACTACGTGTTTTTTTTTTCAAAACAAACCAACACAATATTTTCAAAAATAAACCCTGCTACTTACAGTGCTAGTTGTAACAATTGACGTGTATATCATAAATATTGGTTGGGCGCCTCGGACGGCGCTCCGGGTGGCCGGCACAATGCGACCTTAGAATCTCAATTGTTGAGTCTTGTTAACTGGATTGTTGAATGGTGAGTTCAGACTGTATGTCGCGTTTATATGTGTGTGTGTTTTGCAACTAGGTATGTGTTAAAATCTTTAAAAAATATAAATACGTAATAGTAATACGTATATATATACTATAGACTAATATATAGACTTAATATTATTATTATATAATATAGACTTAATTTTATTTTTTCAATTTAATTATTAGGTATAGGTACGTCGCACTTATAAACATGGGTATCCTCTTAGGATGAGAGGGAGTCAGCACGCACGCACGCATAATTTTATAAACTAAGAAATACTGCCTTTTCAAACCCTGGGTCCTCCGATAGACAAGCCGAATTTCAACCACTAACCTATCACTGTTTTTCAATTACAAGGCACAATCATAAACATTGTATTTTATATTACATTTTCCTAAGGAATTAAGCATCCTATCTTAGCGTTTATTGCAATATTAGCAGACTTGTAAAAAAATTAATGATACTACTTAGGTACTTCTTTAACTTATATGTTGACGGTCAGTCTTAATTAAAGTAAGATTTTTAGTTGCTGACAGTGTAAATAAAACCTAATGTAGGTACTTACTCCCAAAAACAAAGCAAATATTAAACAATATGGCGGTCATTACTTCTCACGATAGATCAACATACGCCCAACACGAATATAAGAATCGTGAGAATTGTGATTTACATAAAATCGAAATTCGAATATCGCCTTCCATACAATGAGACAAATAATGAATTTGATATTCTATCAACGTCATTATACGACAAGATAGATGTATTGAATTTATTCACTAGTTCTTGTGCGATGCCTATAAAAGGTTAGCCTTTAAAACAAGCTTTCTATTCTAATAAATGAGTGCTTGTAAAAGAATTATTTGAAACACTGAGGTATATTTTTATATGAAATTAATAACATTAAACTTAGAAGGCCACTGTGATCAGTAATTATTTATATTCGTTCTAATAATAAATAAGCTACAGCATCGCCGGCAACCGTTGTAAGTTGTCCGCATTCGATAACAAAAGACGGCGACAATCGTCGGCGGTCGCTGTCGACCCTCGCTCTCTGTCGATGATCAAACACGATAATGAAAAGTGACAGCTGACAACCGTTGCTGACGACCGCCGATTGTCATTAGGCGATAGTCATAATCCTCAGGAATGGCCACGAACCTGCGATGGCCTGCAGGTATAACTCCTGTTATGTACGGAGGCGGCTTCACATATCCAATGCATATGACTGCATGCTTATCTCATTAATCTGAAGTAAAAAATATGAGCCGCAAAACAAATTATTACTAATTAGACAAACCCATTTATAAATAACAAAATATTCCTTATAAGATAAAACCAAGCTTCTATATTCATGATAACTTTGTCCCCTTATACATTTGCCTACGCCTCGTATCGATACATTAGATCCTAAAATTAATCACAATTATAAACAAGTTCAGTGACAACGTCATCGATCTAGTTCCACGTCCCACTCTCTTCCATTATTCTCCTCTCTTTATCTCAACAGCCTGACAGAAGGTTTTGGCATCCAATATCTTGATACAGTACACAAGGTGTAAGCGGAAGCGATTTTACTTATTAATTACGATCAATACAATACGATATACAAAAATGATATGAAATCGATGTTATAATTTGTAGTTATTATTTCTGTAATTGTGATACTATGTTCCGTTAAGTAATTAAAGCAAAATATTTATTTCGTTACCTAATACAGTACAAAATTATGTGCTGATTTTTAAAAGTTAATTGAATGCATACGAATAATCTAACAGAAAAATTAAGCAATACATTTGAAATCGTAAGACGTTTACAATGAGAATGTATGTTGAAATTTTAGTAACAATTATATATTATTAATAAGAAATTAAATTTTGAAGACGCTACCGCTCCTGTCTTCCACCATGTCGAGACTAATGCCTGTCACTGCGGAAGAAGAATCGCTTTATATAAATTTCTCGAGTGCAATTAATTTTTGTTATGTCAAGGGGTATCGATAAACTTTAATTAACCTTTAGTATTTCACTTCTTTCCGGAAATTTCGAACCGGTTTCAAAGCCTTTGTATAATTCTCTCGTTATGTTTTAAGGGTCTGCCGTTGATGCCCGATCGATCCGTTGTTCAGGGACGTTATTTTGAGTTTTTATCAGCTAATAAAGTTGTGACTTTATCAGCTGGGTGAGTGTAACTAAAAGGGTAGAGATAAGTGCTTATTTATTATTGTCATAAGATGACGCTGAGTGACATTTGTAAGTAAAAAGTGATTGTTCTTTTCCAAATTTTGTATAGTATATGTAATTTTTGTATAGATAAAATGTAAATTAGATACTACTAGATTTATAACCTCTTTTTATTTTTTATCGGGTTTGTAAAATCTGTGCATAATTGTAATGTATTTGTGGGTAAATGGTAATGTAATCAATGTGAAAGGTTACTAAATTATTTAATTAAAAGTACTCTCCAAAGGTACCAGTATTACCAAACATTAACTGACAGGCAGGTAATCAAAGACCATTTTTATAATCTTGCTATTGTGAACTTTTAGTTGAATTATAATATTATCTCTACCAATGTTATATCAAATACGCGCATTATGTTCGTCTAGTGGTATTAGATGAAGTGGTTGTAAGTATTAGCTTATACCATGTGATTGCTCATTACGAACTAATCCGTATTTCCTGCTCGCTACTTCACAACCGCATCGAATCGGGTGGAACTAAATATCCATAATACGCAAGTCATTGAATGATGGATGTATATCGATATTCGATAGATTAGTTAACGTATATATTGACGAATGCAAGTCGGTAATACTTATATTAAAGGCTAAAATTAAAATATTGCTCGATGTCATTGGTTTAAAGAATTTTAAAGTTTGTAGTTAAAAAAATAAACCAAGTTTAGCTCAAGACAGCAGCATTATTAAATAACTATAAAGATAGAGGGTATTTGTTAAAAAGTTGAACTCAAAATGTCACATTGTTCATTTAATATTTATAGACCGTCATCTAAAAACTTTATGTTTACTTAAATGATGTTTAATCATAATGCTTGGATGTGCGTGTTAACGACCGAAGTAGGATTTACGCCTTAACAAGAAATAGGTCCTATCTATCTACTATCCTAGACTGACATCATACGAATTATTCTGATTATGTCTGTTATTTAGATGAAGATTGTCAATTTTACTATACCTAAAAGATGGATTTATCGTTCATTGGTGTCCCCTCCCTAGTCGTACCTAGTGCCACCCTTATTCAAATGGGTAACGAGCGTATAATTGTTCGGGAGCGCTCAAATGCGCCGTGTGTCTACGCAACCGGCTAATACATTATGATTTATTAACATATAAGCTTTTATCCAATACTTACCCTCCTTAAAAGATGATTAAAAAAACTTTGCAGGGCTATCTTGGTTATGTAAGAAACTCCTGTTAAAACTTTCATGCATAAATCATCTTTTAAAGTTACCTTGAATTATATTAAGTAGACATTGTCACCCATGGATGAGTGTTATCAAAATTCTAAATAGGTATTAATTTTTACCTGAGGTATAAAAGTCTCAGAATTCTATCGATATAAATTACTCTGCTATCTTACATATTATAAATCAGAAAACAGCATCACTTAACATTGCCGTTAAAAGGTATATAACATAAAGTATAATACGTATCACCCCACACTTGAAAAATAAAATTTTATTCTAACATTTTAGGTTTGGACAACGACCTCTCTAACCAAAATAAATAATTATATTTGCAACTCGCGCCTACATTCAAAAGATAATTATTACATGTATTATTCATTATGATGTTTGTAAATCTATCATCAGACGACCTTGATGTCACAAAATAATCAAGTTATTAGAGTTGTTCTGTGATTTCATCCTACTGTTACCCAATTGGTGGTATGTAATTAGGGGTTTTGGTCCAATTCATGACCAGTGAGCTATATGAGGCGAGATAATATTGCTTTTCTGCAACATGAAATAAAATAATTTTATATTAATCATAACTTTTTTAATTTTGAATTGATAACTGCCGTTGAATTAATAATTATTGTAAATTAAAATAGTTCAATGAAAATTTGTTTAAATTTTTGGATTATACTGTCATTATCATCATCAGATCAATGGAATTAGAATCAACAATGAAAATTATGTTCTAATTTTTGTTCACGAATAGATATTCGTCACGTATAGATCAGATGATCGTCGCAGTACAATAAAATACATACATTTGTATGGTAATTAACAGAAAGAAACAATATTCATGAAGCCATCGAAATGCTTCCAAACCGCTATCATTTCTGACTTGGACCATCCAATTACGTTAACTCAGAACGTCTCGAGATACAGAGGCGGTGATGATCGATGTATCACCGATGATTTCAGATCCGAGTACAGAGATGATTAAACTGTGTAATTAATTAACAACTGTTCACCGGTATCGGACCCTCCGAGTAATGAACCGACTTTAATTAGAAGGCTGGGATAAATTGTTCTTGACTTAATCAGTATATCAGCGTCAAAGGTATTATTGAGAAAGGTATCCTACTTATGGCCGGAAGGTTTCATCAATTATATTAATGTTTCGAAGATAAGGACTTTAACGGTTGGAAATTCATTTTAACTACTTGTAAAATTTTTATTGTTGCTGCTTAAAAATCTACGTCCTCTTTACAAAGTTTGCGTGTACAAATTCGCTGCTTAACGATAACATTGCCTTTTATTTTTTTTCTTATTAACATAGAATATGTTTCGGAATCATGTTAACATTCTTGAAAAGCGTTTGAAAATCAGATATACGAGTATATACAGGGTGAATTAGGCTAAAAAAATGTTAATACGCGAAATGTATAAATTAATGCATGGCGAGAACTTAGCTGCCAAATTAATATGAAAAAACATTTATTTTCTTAAAATTGAGGCTTTTCCTTTAGTTTGTCATTTATCATCACTTGCCAGAATTTTATCCGTATAAGCAACATTATAAGAAAGTGGAATAATATAGAGGATTTATTTTTTTTCAAAATGAACTCGTTCGATTCCCGGCTAGGGAAAAATATATTTAAGAAAGTAATGATGCAGTTTTATTTTTTATCAAAATCGGCCTCGTAACTCCTTTCAGCATTTTTCGCTAATTCTTATAGTTTCGGATTTGGCTCTGAAGGCCCGTTTGAAAAATTCACCCTGTATATTAAAATATTGGAGAATATATTATGGCCTTTAGAGGCCAACCAATATTTTTATTGTAACTTTTCAAGAATAAAAATATTGGTTTTTCCTTTTTGGATTATAACAAAAATATTTATTTCGTAAAATATTGTTAAACACGTACTTTTTATAATAATAATAATAGACTAGTTAACCCTTAACGTGTTGTCGGCATCGTGTAGTTTAATGTGCATAAATCGACCGTAACTACTGCAAGTGTTGTAGCATTTACCTTCCAATCTCGTTAGGACCCCGCGGCATTCAGTTAGTTCACTTAGCAGCGCTTATTTTGTAATGGGACCGCTCCCTCCTGCCTACGGATATCACTTTTGAATCAAGCCTAACGCAGTAGGTTAGTATACAGGTCTTAATACTAGTACTACGGCATGAACATATTATATCGAGTAACCTTGGCCAAATTACCTATTTTAATGAAGTCCTAGATTTTTAATTATATGATTTAAACAATGATCGTCTAAATCATACATGTTTATTTATAAGATAACATAACCATTACCCAGAAAATTATAATATGACCAATTAAATGGCATCGAGTATACAAACTAATCTACATCGACAACTAAACTCGTCCATTAGGAGTTTATCAGATCTTTTTCCATATTTTGCAGGATTATCAAGTAAAGAAATATTTTAATATATACTGCGATTAAAATGCTACTATTATAAAATATATATATTTTACAACAAAAAACAGAGGGAATGAAGGTCTTCTTCAGCTTAAAAAGTTTTGTTACGGCTTGCGTAGCTTGCTAGGTAACCCTTTATGTATCTAATGCGGTATTTACCCATAAATCATTCTAATAAGCATTGACTAACAGAACTGCCGCAGGGTAACAATACGATCATAGAAACGGCTGTACCATTGGTATTGCTAAATTACCGATATAACCGATCAATTGAGTTAGGTACGGGCAATTTGCTTAAATATAGAGGACTCATGATTGTTCAGAATTACGATACATCTATGAGCATGTTATTTTACAATCGTTTGATCTTTGAGCATAATAAATACTACCTGTTACTTACGTATTCAATTTTAAAAGTTATTTACTTTGGGGTTGTGTTGTTTCTATTATTATAGCCTTGAACTTTCTCATTCTAACAATCAGGTGAGAAATGATAAAACTAACGATAAGAGTATTATTATCCCTGGCCAAGTATTTGTTAATTAGTTTAAAACTTCCTGATTTTTTCCATCACATATTTTATTATGACCCTCAAGACTTGCATTTAGACGCAAAACTGCAATTTTGCTCCAGCCAATACCTATTTCTATTGCATAATGTATGTAACTAAATTTAAACTTTAAAGATTAAGAAACCAAATTATTCACTAATATATATTACATATGTGATTCCATCTTAGAAATGAGGCAAGCATAAAATATCCGAAGTAGATTAAATATCGTTTCATAAGTAGGATGCAGTAATACGATCTGGTTAGGCACGCTTGATTCTGATTAGAGACTGCATTTCGCTGCGCCGGCTTTCTTACGTCCTTTCTCACGCCGAACTTACGGGCGATAAGAATGGCAAGTAACAAGCCAAGAAAAGACCGTTATATGCTCCGGACAGACGACCGCTATCATTTTACTTTTTTTTATAATATGGGAGTAGCAGACGAACACGCAATCTACCTGATGGAAAGTGACTGCTGTCCATGGACATCTGTAATCAACCCCAGATAAGATTAGATTCCTAACTGAGGTCGGCAATGCGCCACTATCCCTGAGGACTAAGCTGGAACGCTTGGGAAAAGTATGACTCCCTTACCACACCCTTCAAACCATAACACAGCAGCGCTCAACGCTGTTGTTATTAAGCAGAAATAGGTGTGGCGGTGGTGCCGACGGAGGAAGGTGAATGATTTCTGAACCCAACAAGTATATGCTACTTTTTTACTTGCAATGTCTGCTGTTTCATGGTTTCGGGATTTCTTATTTATTGTGGTAATGAAGACTTACATTAGAAGTTAGTCTTTTCCTTAGTCAGACTTCAAATTTGATTATTACTCAAGTGGACTCGTTGTTTGCTTGTGGTATATTATATAAGTTATTATATAAGTTATTATATATTAAAGGTGGTAGAACCCTTTGTGGTTCGACTCCGGCGGCACCACCGCCACACCTATTTCTACCTAATAACAGCAGTGTTAGGCGCTGCTGTGTTCCGGTTTGAAGGGTGTGGTAAGGGAGACAGACTTTTCCGAGGCGTTCCAGCTTAGTCCTCAGGGGTAGCGGCGCATCTGTGGCCGACCTCAGGTAGGAATATCTAATCCTATCTGGGGTTGATTACAGATGTCCATGGGCGGCAGTAGCCACTTACCATCAGGTGGACTGCATGCTCGTCTGCTACTCTTATATTATAAAAAAAAAAAAAAAAATATAAGTATTTTTTAAACGTTAATAAATAAATATGAATGTGTGAGCGATTAAAATTCTTGGCTTAAATATTTCTTGACATGTTTTCCATTCATTGACTTTGTGTGTAGCTGAAGTCTTCGCTCTTATACTTTAGTTCCTTGAGGTTTTCCGTTAATATAATTTAGAAATTCGTTCTGAGAAAAATTTAAAAATTCTCGCATGAAGCATCAAGATTCTCTTGATCAAGAGAACGATCGGATTATATCAGCTCCAAGCGATTTATTTCCTATTGCTGGATTTGATAGGAGTATTAAACCAACTAATTTAGTTATCATGCGTATATTGGATCATTGGATTGACAGGTATAGGAAGATTTATAAGTTGTTCTGAAATTATATGTAAGGATGTCACCAAAGTCGTGGTCAATCCATTAATCTCCGGAGGAATCCCGGAGTAAGACATATTTAAGCCATAGTCCACCGCACTGCTTAAGTTCGAATTGATAGACTTCATACATCTTTAAGACTTTTTTTAAGTGTCTATTGTAAGGCGTGTAGGTTTTTTTTACGAAAATTTCCATCCATGCAAGTGACGATTGATTTTTAAGAGGCACATAACCTTTGAAAGATCAGGGTATCAGTATCTGGGATTTGAAACCAATTGATAGACCGAGTTTCAGCCACTAGGCTACCACTGCCTAAATATGGAAAAAATGTTTAACAAAAAAATATAACCGACTTCTAAGTCACTACAAGGTAAAGTCTGAAGTCAGCGTTCATATTAGATACGCTGTTTACATCGTTATCCAACGAAATATATTGAGCGCCGACTTCAGAAATATGTACTAAACCAACATTTATTACAATTATTTTTTACTTTGTAGAGAAATAGAAATCGGTTGTATTTTTTGTTAAAAAAAATTTTATACCCTTTTTAGTGATGACATACTAACATTTATATTAATACAATACAAAATTGTATAAACGTGATCATGAATGAAGGTAAGGTCTGAGTTTACATTGATTGGAAACGCCCGCTCGCAGGGCGCTGCCGCGGCCTGCTCGCTTAATTTTATATTGTCTTATATGTTCCAACCTAACCTAACTAAAAAGTCAATGATGAACTGACTTACCTATTTCATTAGAACCTACACCAAATATCTTCAAACACAACTCAATTATTCCCATCGGTTGAGGAGTTACATATTTTGACTCTGAGCCACATTATCAGACCCTTAAATAGTCAATGATAAACTGGTTTTGCAATTTCATTAGAACCTACACCAAATATCTTCAAACAAAACTCAATTATACTCATCGGTTGAGGAGTTACATATTTTGTGTCCAGAACCCACTCTGATCCTCATCATATTTAAATGGGACCAACTTGTAGCAATTGTACACCCACAAAATTAAAGGCATTAAAATAGGTTAATAAACGGCGAAGTTATGGCTGTTATATTTACGTGGGTGGAGGAGTTCCCCTCATTTTCTCCAGAACCCATCGATGGATCCATATTTAAATGGGACTAACTTCCAGCTCGTCTCTATACAATAAAAAAAGAATTATTGAAATCGGTCCACTAACGGCGGAGTAATTCGTGTACATACATAAAAAAAGACACCGGCCGAATTGATAACCACCTCCTTTTTGAAGTCGGTTAAAAATAATCATAGAAAATGACGATAAAAATTGAGACTGATATCTCTCAACTGTACGAAACAAGGAAGCGCTCACAAAAAATGTTTCTGGGTGTTCATACTTGCGTATTATTAATTTATCAAGATGAAGAATTTATACACGACAAAGGATCTCATAATTTGCAACTTTTATTTGTTTCTCTCTCAGAATCCCATTATCTTTGAAGAGTTCTTTCTCGAGATATTTATGTAGATCTTCAGTGTTTTAAATTAATTTTCGGGCTGAGATATGGCGTTCAAGTATTTTCCTAAAAGTATACTTTAACGTTGAACGCTTATTTGGTATATTTATTTTGGAGCTTAACTAATAATATTCGTGATGTAGTAAAGAAGACATTTAATTTACGGAAGTTTGAATAGTGTTTTATTTATTTACTCATATACAAGTTGAATTTGATATTGAATTCAAAACACTGTTCATTTTTTTAAAGACACGAACGTACCAACTTGATCACTTTGGACAAGAGTTTTAAAATTAATTTAATAGTATCTATACTTATAGGGGTCTTCTTTGCAAAATATTGTGCTTGTTATCCAATGGTATAAGCGCGTAATATGACGCAGGCATATTTGAAGGTAGTAGAACGATCTTAAGTTCGACTTCAAGGTACTACCGCCACACCTGTTTCTGCCTGTACACAGCAATGTTAAGCACTGCAGTGTTCTGGTTTAAAGGGTGCGGTAAGGAAGACATACTTACCCGAGGCGTTCCAACTTAGTCCTCAAGGATATAAACGTATAGTCCAACCTCAGGTAAGACTAATTTATCTGCACACACAGCACTTACCATCGGATGTATTGCACTCGTTTGCTGCTTGTATATTATAAAAATAATATTTATATTATAAAATTCAATGTATACTACATTACTAACAGCTGGGTGACAATTTTATAAAACGTTAGATAGGTACATACAAATTACTCGTCTTCACATTAACGATGAGCGATGAGAGCAGGGTTTGTATTTTCTAATTTATCAACGTCATGTGGTATCAATGTATGCGAATATTTGATAGGCTCAACCCGAAAATGTATAAAGAAGGATTACACATAGATGTAAATTCGTTGTCAATTTTGTGATGAAAAAGATATATTTGAAGGGATCTATTTTGTGTATCGTATGTAGAATATGTTTGAAGTTAAAGTTAATGTTTGGTTCTATGGGTTATAATTAAGTATGTTAGATAGATGTGTACTTGGGTTTACATTGACCACCAACGTGTAAAATGATATGAGCACTTAGTATCAAATATAGACACTACATTTCATGTCCCTTTCATATTTTGTTTTCGTCAAATTACTACGACTATTACCCGGCTTTAGGTTCTTTCTCGAAATCATTATTTAGGCAGCGGTCCTCCTCTCTCGGTAGCTACATATTTACCTTTAAGAATTATGTAAAAATCTTAGGCACTTAGCCCTCGCGATGTTTTATTTTATGCTTAAAAAATAATATTTTCTACAACCTTCTTAGAATTCTCTGTCATATACCATTAACCTGAAATAGAATTAGATTCCTTTCTACGCAGTCATTAAAATGTAGATAATAGCTTATTTTAAAGGGCATGAATGAAACAATATTTTTTTTATTTTTAAGCCTGGCGCAAGTTATCTCGAGCCATGAGAACAGCAAGTAGCGTTCGCAGCTTTATCTAACCCATTCATTCTCCATAATGGCTCACTTACACTAACTTCAAGTTGCTCCACTGCTTCGTAGTTAGAACGTCAACATTTAAGTTATTGTTGGAATTGGATTAGATTAGTCAAGAAAGTTATTCCAAATAATTCATTACTCGAGTCGTTTGATAAGTTTTGTTTTTCATCTCAACGCGAATCTTCCATCCGATTTATGCGATAAATGCTACTGTTTTTATATAAAACCTGTATTATTTTGCTTTAATTAATTTTGAATATAGCTCTATTCCTCAGTATTACGTCATAACACTCGAGTTAAGAACATGTTATTTTATAAGCAATTATATCTTATTGTTTTACTAAATATTTTTTTACAATTGAATTTTAAGCTTCAGAACACCAATTAGTCTCAATATTATTTCTTTAGAGAGTGAAAGTCATATATATTTTAAGATTTTACGATACCCGAGTCTTGAACACCGCAAGAAATTCTCGCAACTTTATTTGAGCCATTCATCCTGTATAATGGCGCACTTACACCAACTTCTAGTTGCTTTAACTGCTTCATAGTTAGTGCGTCAACAGTAATGTTTTTGCTGAAATTGGGTTAGATTAATGGAGTAGATACATTATAGTGGAGACACAGATAAACATGGTTTTGCTTGCACAAGGTAAAGGAACAACTCATAAGTTATGTCATGTTATTATTTTAATGTTTACAGTGGTTCATACATTTCAATTCCTAAAGTATAAATGAGAACATCCTGTTATGGTTTCATACTTAGATACACACTCCACTTGAGCCCATATTAATGAGTCGCAGGCCGCGGCGCGGGCCGGTGTGGCACGTGGACGATTTAATTATCGGCCAGGTAGATATGTAAAAGATGAACTTCGGTTTTTATAGATGTTTCTGGGCGGTTTCTGTATGGCTATTGCTAGGTTAAAAAAAGCGTAATTTTCATATTACTCGTATTAGTCGAAATAATGAAGTGGGCCTTGAAAGTGGAATCTCAATTTTATAAAAAATTTACACAGCAGCGGGCAGTGATCAATTAGTATTGATGATGAAGGATATTGATTGAATGGTTCTCCATTTGACACAAGATGGAGCGCTTTGTAACTAAACAAAGAAAAAACTAATTTACGAAGAAGACGTAATACCGAAAACAAGTTAAGCTTCGATACAGCTTTATGAAATAAAGAGAAAAGTTTAACAACCTGTATATACGATATTTCTATATACAGCGTGTATTCTAATTTACCCGGTTGCCTATTATTACATCGATTAGTAAGCCGATTATCGTATTCTCTGAAGTACCCTAGCGACTGCGTTCACGGAACAATGGCCCTCATCTCAATTGGTTTGACTCTGTTATTGCGTGCGCGCTCAATATGACTGGTTAAGACATAATCCTCTTGTACGCCTTGTTCGAACAATTAGCATAGTTAGAAGGTGATACGACATTTCGATGCTTGAATTTAGGGCGCTGCGAACAGAGCGTTTTGGAAGCTAATTCATAAGCTATATACGGTAACATCACTAATTGGAAGCTGAGGATTTGAAACCATACATCATTACTACCATTAGTCTAGATTACCTACTATGATTATGTATTTGTGTAATGTTTAAAGTCATATTAATATATGTAGGAATGCATAATTTATTACATAATAATATTATGTAACAGATAATAATTTTACATTATTTCTGATAGCTTTACTGTTTTCATCAATATATTTACATTAAAATAACAAGTATCAGATTTTTAACAAGAAAAAAACGCAGCGTTTATTCGCCGCGTAAACCGCTACGTTTGTCATTCACTTTTGTGACATATTATTAGAGCATTGTAACAATACTACACAAGTACTACGTATTAAGAGATAAGTGTCACACAATTGTTCGGCTTAACATTGTTAATACGTTGACAAGTGATAGTCTTCAATGACTATAATATGTCATAGAACTTAACTTGTACTTAGCATCTGTTATGACAAGTTGGCCTTTTGGATTTTATAAAAGTAAACAACCTGAAGTTATCTTCACTAATATTATAAAGAGGAAAACTTTCTTTGTTTGTTTGGTTGTAATGAATAGGCTCAAAAACTAATGACCGATTTTAAAAATTCTTTCACCATTCGCGAAAACTACTTTATCTACGAGTAACATAGGCTATATTTTATATGAAACATATTTGATAAATTGATTTTGAGGCGGTACAAAGTTTGCCGGGTCAGCTAGTACTAAATATGACATAAAGCTAATAAAAGGTATTTTATTTATAGGTACCACTTTTTCTGAATCTTATTTGCATAAAGATTTTTGATGTTATCTTTTATTTTTGTACCTACATTGAGACTGCAAATATGTTTAATTGTTCATATATTTATGAGTATTATGGATTTAAATAAATTATTTTAAGACCGAAAGAGTTGAACCAAAGGAGTTGATGAAAATCTAAATGATGTACTTAGATTTATGTTTTGGGGTTAGTGATTCTTTTGTGTGTTCATTGCACCCAAGGTAGATGTTAGTGTGTGCCTATCAGTATCGAAAACATATAATTCTGTATAATAATATTTTATTACATTTTTGCCTCGACGATATATTTCGCATACAATCTGGGGTAAAATCAACATAATCCTACGAGATTGAATAAATTTATAAGATGAACTAAATATAATACCGGAAATAGCTAAAACGGTCTAACCCACACTCTTCAATTGTCAGGCCCAAGAAACCTTTTGAACTTCAAATATTATATATCTTGTGGGCGAAGTCGAAAATAATAAGATCGTGGGTGTCAAATACCGAGGCGGACGTAACGTAATGAACGTTTTTAGGGTTCCTTGCCAAAATAAAATTATATTTGGGGAACCGTTCCATCTAATATTAGTCATTGTTGTAAAACAAATTACGTTCATGTGTAAAATTATATAAGTACAAATATTTTAGTGTGTCTCCACTTGTGAGTTATACGACATAAAAAGTAACAGTAAGACATTTGTGTGGTAAGGGAGACATACTTTTCCGAGGCGTTCCAGCTTAGTCCTCCGGGGTAGCGGCGCATCTGTGGCCGACCTCCGGTACGAATATCTAATCCCATATGGAGTCGATTACATATGTCCATGGGCGGCAGTAGCTACTTATCATTAGGTGGACTGCATGATCGTCTGCTACTCCATATTATAAAATAGGACCACAAGGATTTTAAAATATAAATATCTACTCACATAAAATCCTGTTTTTATGTTAATTATTTTAAATAACCGACAAAGCGGTACGGAACACAATATACGCGGTATTCAACGCACTTGACCGATGTTTACATTTTCTTTTTATTACTGTCGTCGTTATGCATTAATAGATACAAAATACTTTATTTTGTTCAGTAATTGCCCTCATAAAGTATTATAAACATGTTTTAACGACTGTCCGTGGGATTCAACATGTATTTTATTATTTGTATTCTGGTTTCGTTGTTTTGTCTTTGAACAGTTATACTTAGTTGAAATTATGTCAATTGGTGTTTATTTATAACGATGGTATTTTTATTATTATTATACATATATTTTTTTATAACAGACTAAAAGATGAATAGAAACGTCTGATTTAAAAGTAGTGTGTGTACCTTTACTGTTATCGTTATTCCTGTTTGTTCATAGGGACAACCAAGACCAGTGATCAGGTTAAAATCCACTTTCTAGAGGAAGACTAATGTATTATGATGGATTTTTGTTGACATAACAGTTCGTTACACATCTACATAGTAATATGTATGTCTTTTTTGATTTTTGTACAATTATCGATACATAATAAGTATCGATATTAACATAAGTGCACGGATCCATCTTTTTATGCTGGGCGCAAGAAGGCTTTGTTTTTGTTTCTTAATGGGGGGGAAACCTTCAGAAGGTACTCGACGACGTGGGAGAGACGCCGATCTCCGACGGAACACAACCGGAGTCCTCCAAGCGCGATGCCCCGATCGGGCTCGGCCCTGGGGAGCAGTTTTCGCTCCTCCCGCACCATCTGGTGTTCACGACGGTATGCGACCACACATGCCGCTGTCCTTCCCGGGATCGCTTACTGGACGGCTCGAACTCCCCCTCTTGCCACCCGCAACCCCGGAAACCCCCTTTTATTCGCCTCTTACGACAGGCAGGGGTTACCGTAGCCCTATTCTAGTCCCGGAACTACAGGGATAAAGGAAGGCCTAGAACGTACTTCGTCTACTAAAGCTTATTAGTAATTAGAAACACTATCCAAATTCCATACAATACTCATAAACTTGCTGGCGCATTTTAGGGAAATCAAAATATCCGAAAAATATCTTATTACGAATTTACCAAATACCATATAATATATTCACATTAAGATCTAAAAACATCTGACATCACTAAAGACGTGCTGGAGATCCTAATCTATTGACATTTCAACCTTTGGCCAATTAAAAATAAACCCATCAATAGGTATTTAAAGATTTAATCTGTGACTCCGAGTTACATCGAATCTATTTAGCGTTATCGATGATATAATCTGACAGGAAGCAGAATTCGTTACTCAGAATGAAAAACGGTAATTTTTTACCAGTAATTAACAAAATACCTCTTTGACACGCCTTTCAGTAACAACAGCTACGTTATGTTCCCAGTGTTATTAATAAAATGGGATTACGCTAGTTGCCTTAAAACTCTTATGAGACATTTATTAAGAAATCTTGGACATAAAGGTTTTTTCAACGTGTGCTCAATGCTCTATCTCCCAAAAAACAAGTAGCAAACGACTATGTAGTTCTCTGGAGGGAAAGTCGGTTGCTCCAATTTGAATTCTTCAACGTCCTGAAGGTCTTCAATATACCTGAGGTCTGTGATAGCAGAAAAAGGTACGACGATGATACCAGCAAACAACGTATGTAGAATTTTACCGCATTTCTATCCAAGTATATAGACTAGTGGTTAAGAAACTCGACCTCTCGGTCGAGGGGTCCGCGGTTCAAATCCCAGGCAGGCACCTCTAATTATTTAACTACGTATTAGTAAATTAATTATCTCTTGCTCAAACAGCGAAGGAAAACATCGTGAGGAAACCTGCAAACCTGAGAGATTTAAAAAAAAAAATCTCAACGTTATGTGAAGTCCACCAATACGCACTTGGCCAGCGCGGTGGACTATGGCCTAATCCTTCTCATACTGAGACGAGACCCAAGCCCAGCAGTGCGACAGTAATAGGGTTGATGATGATGATGTAGACTTCCTCAAAACCTTTATTATTCTAGTATGACTTCTTATGGAAACCTCAATCTGACCAAACCGAATTCAGCCACACAGTAACTTCCCAATCAAAGTTTCTAAGCAAGAAGTTCCACTGTCCGTTCCGAACGGAAACAATTCGAGCAATTAAATTTCAGTCCGGATTCCTTACGTTACAAGTTACGGTCTATCGTAACCGGACGGCGAGTTTGACAAATGGCCGAGTAGACCAAAAACTAATGATCTTGGAGTTTAACTGTTTGGAGTGACTTATATGCGAATTACGTGATTTAACAGTATATTTCTCGGCTATAATGCGGTAAAGTTTTAACACTAATCAGAGTTTCTTGTCTCGTCCATCAGCATAATATCGTCAGAGGTCTTTAACTTTTAAAACGCATTCATTTCTATATCCTACTGAATATTTGTCACGAAACGCAAATTACTGCAAACGGTATCTAAGCCCTTAAAATTGCCCTTAAAATAAAGTCTGCCTTATGGTAACTGGTCACTGGGCCAGCGCGGTGGCCTATGACCTATACCCCTTTCTCCGAGAAATCCTTTTTTCCTGAAATTGACAAAAAAAAAACATTACGCCATCACAGGTATAAATAAGGTGAAACGCCTTGCTTTAGTATCTTTAATTTACCACATCCATAAAATCAGGATATTTCGGTTAGCATCTAAATTGGAATGACTTGAGTATTTAACTCTATATATTGAGAACCTTCAGGTCATTGCAGCAAATGAAGAGATAATTACTTAGCGGTAACTCTGCAGTCTAATCTCATAATATATCTGTGGCCGAAGTGTGGTCACCGACTTTAAAAACCAAATCTAAGTTTTTTCATTTGCCTCCTAAATTAAAAACAAATGATGATATCATTGTAATATGTATTCATACATAAGCAAGACGTTAATTTCATTTTATTAAATCATGGAGTATTAAAACAGCGGACAGAAATTAATGGTTTTAAAGTTCGCTTGCACAATCTAATGACCTATAGATAAATGTTGTACGAAAAGTGACCTCGGCATGACTTTAACCGAATAAAGGTAGGTGCATTCACTTGAATAACTCTCTAAGGATATTTAGCTTATAAAAGGCAAAATCGAACCTTCTGTTTATTCAGGATAGGAAAATAATAAAATTGTAAAACGTATGTATATTTGAGTTTAAAGCTTTTTAAGTTGATGCTCATAGCGTTGTTTTACCAAATTTATAAGATATTACTTTATGGAGAGTAGAAACGTGTATAATTAACGTATACCTATAATCCTAATATATCTTCGGTTGTCATTATGCAAGAACTACCTCCCTTTAAGATATAGGATTTAGATGAAGTCTAATACAACCACTCAATCTTGACTACCAGCGACTGAATTTCATTGTTTTAAACAAGAATGATTTTATCAATAGACATTTTTATGCCCAGATTGGACTGAAGTATGTTAAACATGTCAAAATATAATTATAGGTAAAGCATACAAGGTATATAGGTCAAACGAAACAATTTATCAATGTAAGGAAAAATACTGAACGAACTAAATACCAAAATAGCAAAACCGGCATACTCGAAGTTAGCTAACAATTAATGAAACAGAAAAATATAAAACGCTTAAACGGAGAAGTTTCGAATCCACTCAAAGTTAAGCTGCACAGACAAATGATTGAAACGATTTTCAAATATAAGGATGCTTCTTATTAAAGAGCTTATCAAAGAGCTTTTTATATAATATAAAAATAGTGAAATAGCATATAAGACATCTTTAATCAACCCCAGATTAGATTGGAATCCTGACTGACATCAATCACAGATGCATTGCTACCTGAGGGCTAAGTTGGAACGCCTCGGATAAGTATGTTTCCTTCTCAAACCCTTATAACCAAAACCCAGCATCGTTTAACACTTATTATGACAGAAGTAGACGTGGAGGTGATACCTTCCAATTAGAATCACAATGGGTCTTATACCTTTCAATATTGGTTCAATCAATCAAATATGGCTTGCAATCGCACCATAAACGAGCAATATTTCCTGAGCTGTATCGTTGCAGCATTGTTATTGCTGCTTACATTGCATGTCATTAGTAAAATAACCTTGCAAATAAAGGAATTCATTATTATAATATTTAGGGTCTTGTTAATAAGCGAAAATGTTAAGCTAAAATCTATAATAAGAACAAAGTAGAAAGAAGAAAAATGGTCAGTCGAAAAAAGGCAGAAGCTTCGAAACCACTCTTCGCTAAGCGCGGCGCAGACAAACGATTCAAACGATTGTAAAATAAGAGCATTCTTGTAAAGCTCTCGAACTGCCGCGGGGTGTCGTTTACTGCCGCTTTTTATGTTATAAATATTGTAAAGGGGCATGCAGTTCATTTTATATTAAATGGATTAAGTTATGAGACACCTTTAATCATAAATAGACGGTTTACACGAACTCGAGAAGACATAACGCAATCGAAAAGTAAATCAGACAATCGCAACACGGCAGCGCTAAGCGCTATGATGATATTATAAATCAGAAATAACAAAAATATATGATAAATTTACAAATGCAAATTAAATTTTAAGTAAAATATTTCAATATTTTTATGAAAAATATTTGTGCGATCACTTACTACAATTTAAATAAATAATGTACGATATATTTTAATCAAATTTAATACTGCACTTCGAACTTAACCGTTCGTTCTATCAGGAATGGAGGTTTCCATCCAACTTTTATCATCCAATAAATTTGACAGACGCAGCCACAGCGTCCATCAATTTTTATTTCCATAGCACTAGCCTCACCACCAGCGATTATAATGATAATATTGGCTACAGTTCATGTGCCTGTTAAGTTTCGCCTTTCCAAATTTTGAATTTTGACGATGACGATTTGGGTTTCTGTTTCTGTGCGCACAATTTTTTTCTATTTTTTTATACACAATTGCTTGAATTTAGAAGTACTTCCGGTACTGCATACGAAATATACGGAAGTGCTAACTAGTGGAGCCAATCATAGACCTTCTTTCACTTCATTTCTTTTGTCGCGCTGTTTGTCAGCAGTGAGACAAACGGCTAAAACACAACGCCACCTAACTTTTGCTTTTTGTTTCCAACTGGCTACAATGTTAGTTGGATTTGACTTTTTTGGCTTTTTCCACTCCTTCGTTTTTCCGAACGATGTTTGAAAATGGCAGCGGAATCCGGGCCTGTTTTGATTCTGGCCAGTGAACTATGTTGTTTGAGCTTTGTCGGGATTTTTGTTCAGCTGATTCAATTTTTCCGCAGCGTGCTACTCTTCCGTCACTTTGTTCGCAAATGGATTGCTGAATGTCGTCTCTTTTGAGCCACAGACGCCGGGAGTCTAGAGCACGTATTTTCATGATATGCCGCTTTTAGCCGCCTTTGTTCATTCGTTTTTATCAGATATGATAGTTGGATATTTTGACGTCAAACAAGCCTTTACGTTGGTGCCAATTGAAGTGCTCCTTTTGAGGCAGATTGGATTGCAATTGTTATGGAAGCTTAGAGTGGCTTTGATAAAAAAGTACGTTGCTGTTTGTTTTTAGCAAGGTACGGACATAAACTGTTTATTTGGTTCAAGCGTACAACCGTTGCATTTGATATTCTTTCCATGTGATTTGGTGTCTTGAACTGATTCAATTTTAAAAGTAATCAACAAGATCGGCTTATGGCATATTATAAAACAGTAGCAATTTGTTGGTGTTAGATAACCAAATATTTTACCCACAACTTTAGTTTAAATTCATAGTTATTATACGAGTAACATTTGCTGTAACTTGATTATGAAGGAACTTTTCTTAGATTCCGGAGACGTAAACAATAAAAGGACAAAGGTTCGATTTCTCACGAGAACTGGGCTTCCAATTGAACTGTAATGGATGTTCCTTGTCTTCTTCTCTCAGTAGCTCGTTGTGCGCTCAAATTACCGGAACATCGATTTTCTTTGAATTTGTCGGCTTCGCACGGTTTCTTCTTTCTTTTATTATTATTTTTCTTTTTTATATATTTTAGACAACTGTTTTGATGGTACTGTATTCACTAGGCAAATTGGACTGAGGAAAAATATATTTTTTTGTAATAAGAGGTTTTTTGATAAAACCGCATCTATTATTGGTAGAGTAATCCAGTTTTGATCATTTCGAAATTTTGACAAACATAAAATGATTGTTCTTGTCCAAGACTAATGATATCTCAGTTATTTTGGGAGCAGATATTACTACTTCGGAATTATCGGAAAAATATCGTGAGGAAATCAAACACACCTGATAGTTCATGTTTGTCCCGTCTAGTGGCCTGTTTTCTTTTAAACGTTCATCATCAAAGTACCCTAGTAATACTGACAAGATATGCTACTGTTACAAGTCATTCATTACAAATCTCTCTCGTTAGTTGCCAAACGTACTTCGTATTAATTCAAAAAATAGTACAGACGTTCTATTTCTCACGAGAACTTGGATAAAAATTGAACTTGCCTTTTTCTCAGTAGCTAATTCTGAGCCCAAATAACCGGAACATCGATTTTCTTCCAATTTGTCGGCCCCTACTTTTTAAGGTACCTTTTTTGGATACTTTTTTAGGATCTGTCGTTTTCTTTTATCACATTTTTATAGGACTTCTTTTTCTTTAACTTCAACTTTCGACTTTTTATACGTTATTTCATTAAATGTAAGTACTTAATATATTAACTAATGACCTCATAGCAAAATCAACTAATTACTTCAAAACGCGATGTTAATGTGAATTAATCTAAATAATACGAAAAATAGCATAACTGTTGTAAATAAGTATTGGATACCAACCAAAAATATTTTACCCAAATTTACAGGCATTCATTGGCATTTTCATGTCTAAATTTCAATTCGAATACCAAACAAATATTATATAAAATTAAACCTCCAAATAGCAATAATTTTGTTTAATGAAAAACCGCCAATCAGCTATTCGGAATTCTATTTACGAAAATTTGAATGAAAAAGGTGTTTCAAATTGTAAAACCCGTATATATCATAACAAACAAACAGAGTACGTACTTTAGATTAAACGAGAATGAGGGCACACCGCCACAGTATGTCACCGAAACGCTCCAAGTTAAAACCGGTGTCAGCAACTCTTTTCATATTTTCCCATGTTTTTACGACGGCAAAATCGTATTATCCTTCATAAAACAACGTTGAAACCGCCACTAATTCCGCTAAACTTCAGCGGACGGCGACACCTGGCGGCCGTAGCGCTACTTTACAAGAATACCGTTATTTTACTACCTTTTCGATTCAAAAGTTTGGCGGATTTTTGTTTACTTTTTGCTTTCTTTTATGTATTTTCAATGACAAATGTTTGTTCTACGAGGCACTTCAAGAACTTTACTGTAGTGAAACTTTATGTGAATCGCCATCGAAACATTCTTCAGTACTCACTGTTTGAAGTTTATTATTCTTTAGTTAAGTTTATTTTTAAGTTCTAATACCGGTGTCCTCTCCCCGAAAGAGGAATTTCTAGGTATATAGGCTACCTATTCCAATATCTATTAGATGGAATTATAAAACAAGAATATATGTACAGGACTTAGCTAGAATTAGTATTTCATTGAGCTGGTTAAGTTTCCCAGACATGTATATAGTAATTTATGAGAATAATTATTATCTTAATTACTGTCATTAGTCGTTGCCACTCTTACCCTAAGTACTTCAATTTGATTTTTACTGCGGACCAGTTCGTTAAGTAACTGACTTTAAAATTTTGACTAAGGAATCTCACTCGCATTCAACTCGTAATTAAAAAGAGAAGCGACAGAAAATGGTACCTACCTGGCTGGCGTGCTAAGAACTTTAGAAAAATCCACTTATTTTACAACCGTTTGAACTGTTTGCCTGCGCCGCGCTTAGCGATGAGTGAATTCGAAACTTCTAATATTGGATTCAAATATTTCAGTATTGACAATTTATTTTCTCATTATATATTAGTAAATGTACTAATTCATTTAAAGGTCCTAACTAACTGTAAAGTAGTACTCACAATTAGTCGTACCCACGGACTTGTGGATAAGAAGGACCCATGGATAAAAAAAAACATTAAAAAAAACTTTAAATTAACCGTCTATTATCGTACCCTTAAAACCAGACCACGGTACTACATCATGATTGTAAGACAGTAGCATGGTGGTGGTGCTTCTGCAGTCGCACCCCTAACAGTTATATATTTATCGTAAGAAAGAAAACTATCCACAGAAGATTGAAAATCTAGCAAAGATTAAAAACATTAACTAGATTTTTTATTTTGCGGTCGTCAAATCGTTTGTGAAAAGCCGAACTAAAACTTCTCGTTTTAATTTTTTTAATTGATTGTTTAGTTTTTAGTTGGCATTTTACAACAATTTACTCGAATAAACAGTTCTCTTGAAAACCCGTTTCGGCTCTATAACTTCAGTCCTTAATATGTGCTCTGATTTGCGAGAACATGTTCAAGTTACTACAGTGTATTCGCGAACCAACAAAGTTACGGTCAGTTACGGTCTAGTTGATTAGGGACAGCTTCTTCTCATATTTATATGGTTCATAATAATATGTCAGTGACTACAACATCTGCATTGCCCGTTCATTCTTCCCCAATGATATTCATAAAATAAGATAACACTGTTATAACATTAAATAGCGAAGACTTTGGTGCTGATTTCATATTATTCACGTATTTCTAAAAAGTATAGCTTTATATTCAGTGTTTATATAATTTTAGACAGATACTATATATACTTTTAGTATACCTAATACAATACAACTAATATTTCAGACAGAAAGCTGAAAACTGAACAGATCCACCGAATGTTTTAACCATAACGGGAATTCTATTTACATAAACAGCTTCCTGAGAACTTTACAGTTTATTTACACAATACAAACAAAGCTTACACGATTCCGACGTAAGGATGGACGGACAGTCAACAGCTGCGAAAGTTTGTTCCACTTTGCACTCAAAGAGTAGCTCCCAAAATAAATGTTTGGACTACAAAGGTATTGTGTAACGTTAATAAATCATTAGTCCATAGTTAACACGGAAACCCGTAAAAGTTTAACTTGAACCTGTGAGGTTAAACATCCAGGAATAGTTGAGGAAAGATTTATGCATACGTTGTGTTACATCAAAACGTACATGCATGGAATTTGGTGTGACTGATTAACAACAAATTAAAAACGTTGAAGTTAAAAGGGAACAGAGGGATTTGAGATATGTAAGGAATTTTGTATGTAAATGAAGCAGGAAACTAGTTTATATTAGTGGCAAAAATAACATTTTTAACACTGCGAATGCCTTATATTATGGTGGTAGTGATTCAGGAAGTACCACCATCAAACAAATTACTGGCATAAAGCAGTGCTGCAAAGTTCAGCGAAGGGTTCAGATGCGCAGCTGACTTACATGTAAGGCGATTAATTAGTTCTTCGGAGTGGAAAAAAATCTACGAACAGTTTCAGATAGAAACCCTGCTGTATTTAAATATAGTTACAGATGTCGAAGGATGGCAGTAACAACTCAAGTGGTTAACTTCCTCACTGCACATTGTTCTCCTTGTGATGAACTCACGAAAACACTGCTAGTCATAACCTGGCTCTAATCATCATCTCCTACTATGTCCACAACAACAGAGAAAAAGCTTGGTGCTATTTCAAGCAGCGTAGTAAAACTTTAGAACCCGAATAAATCCTACAATACAAAGAGTATGAAAGACTTCACCAGATTTGTTTCCCAAAGAAATAAAATAGTGGTCCTGTAGAATTTAGTGGCGCTTATTCGAGTCCCTTGTGTATAGTTTGAGGTAAAACTGTTGAATAAATTCACGAAAATGCTTTGACTTTTACAAAACAAGTTCTTTTACGTTTCGCTTTGACCCTTCAAATGAAATTTTCTTAGGATTTGATGATTACCATCGATACAGTAAAGTATAGCAGTGACTTAGGTTGAGATTTTGCAAAAATAAACAGAATCGATTTTGGGGTGACTCTACAACTATATTGTCTATTTTAGGAACTTACATACTTTATACAGTATTACGCAGTTTTCCAATTGTAAGATATGACTCTACTTTCTCTCAAGCTACGAGTACGTGTGAGATAGATCATGTCGACATCAAAGGTAATTTTTATTTCCCTTTAAAGTTGAAGTTTGAAATTAAAGAAAAACTGAACCATCACCAATACGTCAAGTACTATGACTACGAGAAAACATTATCAGGCTTCTAGCTTCATATACAACGAAGTTACAGGGGGTCAAAAATGGGCCGAATTGCTTTGAGAAAAGAATGCCGTGCCGCTTTTTTTGGCTCGACTTGGCGAATATCTCTACCATGAATGCCGAAGAGTTCTAATTTTTGTTTCAAATGAGTGTGAATAGTGTGAAAGAAGTGAAGAACTATAATTTTCTGAAAGGAGATCAATGTTTAATGATTAAACAAGTTACTAATGCTTTCATCTTCCCGATACGTCCCATTAGCTGTCAGATGTGAGTGTGAACAGAGCAGGTTTAAGTGAAACGCAACTAAAGCAAAGCGCATATGTTACGTTCAAATAAACAGATCGTTGTCTCATCACGGCTGCGTCTGCGCAGATGGTTTTGTATCAAAACGGTCCTTTTTTGTTCCGGTTGTGGTGAGGGTTGCCAGGAACAAGCATATAATAGCGGATGCGGCTTATTTTGGTTTGCTAACATTTTCCATAAAATGTAAAAAGGTATCTAAAATTATATTTAGGTTACCTATTAATGTTCAAAAAACAGTTATGTAAGAGTACACATGCATAAAATATGTTAATTTTGTTTTAATGAAATTAGACTTATTTTAGAAGGTATATTATATTTTCAAAACCCAATTAAAATTTGAGGAAAAAATATACCTATCTCATACAGGAGTATACAGGGGCTTCGGGGGTTTATCTCGCTAGTCGCGGTCATTTAGAAAAACCTAATGATGCATTTAGACCAAAATGTTGTTGTCCCATCGAAAATCGGACTCGTGGCCACCCTACTGCCACCCGTTTAACCTTATTGGGTTGAGTGGTAAGTTATTGGCTCGTTTGTCGGCTAGTTAGTGTCCTTATTTTTTGGTAACATTTTAAATGAATGATATTTCAAATTCTTGGTAATTATAATAACGTTTTTTATTAGTATGTTAAATAAAAAAGTATTTTATGTTCGATAATTATGATTAGTCAATTTAATAACCGACGTGGCACAGTGGTTAAACGTATCCTTCTGACAAGAGGTTTCGGGATCGCTCTGACACATATCTAAGTGATAACTGTATAACAGTCCCTTTATACAATCAATCCTCACCAATTTTTCCTAACACATTTAGAAGTTCGACAATTTAGGTACGCAACAATTGTCAATTTTAGAACTTTGTGTTAGCGTTCGTTTACTGGTTTTCGCGTCTCTTACTACTCAAATTATTCCTCGATTATTACGAAGCGAGTTTTGAATTGAGTTGCTGGTTGGGTATGCGAAGAGTCTGAGTATATTTTCTGAATTCCTATATTAAAAACAGATTTTATGAAAGTAAAACAGACAGGTATAAAGGACAACAAAAAAAACTAAGTGATTATTTGACTGACAAAACGGTGTGGTCTAAAGTAGTTCCAGCTCCACATGTACCATTAGGTTAAGTTTAACATTGTAAAAAACATTTTTTTTTCAAATATATGTGATGTGGAGTTTCTTTCGCCGCTTCTCCTCCATAACAAAACACCTTGTGAAGTGGTGGTAGTTTTAATGACATTCAAAAAGTGATCTGTAAAGAACCTATTTTGAATTAAAAAAAAATATTGATTTGATGGATTAAATAACTTTGGTAAATTAGATAAATGATGGACAACAAAAATATTTATAGAGCGACTAAATTTAGTCTTCACAAGTGTCACATTACTTAAGATAAGGTGAGTTTGAGACAACTACTGACGCATCTATAAATAGAAGGGAGGGTGAGTTATTTGTTGAACAAATTGCTTAGATCCGCGCAACTAAATTTAGACTTCTTAAAATAATCCTGTAAACGATAGGTCTATTCTGTTGGGCAAGGGTCTTTGTGTTATTAATAGACGCCATATGGCGGATTAGGGCGAAAAGAGATAAATTTAAGGATTCTAAGTAACACTGTCTCTACAGCCCGGTTCCAGGATTTTATACTTTAATACGTGGTAGTTTTATTTTGAACGTAGAAGCTCTGGTGGTTCAGCTCCATGACAACTATTTCTGCCAAATTATAGTAGTGTTAGTTAAAGTGGTAAGGGAGACTTACTTTTTCGAAGGTTTTCAACTTAGTTCTCACGGGTAGCAATGCATTTATGACCGACCTCTATAGGATTCTAATCTTATCCGAGGTTTATTACAAATGTCCAAGAGCGGCGTTTGCAACTTATCATCAGGTAGACTGCATACTTGTTTGCTACTCCTATATTAAAAAAAAAGAAAAATCTAATCATGTAATACGTAAGTATTACCGCGTTAGTAAATCTTGTCACAGTATATTCACGATATTATTTTTAATGTACAAATATTATATTTAACAATCACACCTTTAAAAGTTGTTACGTTTAAAAAAATACCAAAACATAAAATTTTCGTTCGATACGCCGAAGTGTAGAATTTTCATTTCGTACGTTTTATAACATCCCAATACCGGCCCTTAAATGGCGTAATCCCCGTTCGTCCGTTTCAATGCTGGGGTTTTGTTTTCAAGAGGATTACACGTAATGAAAGCTTCGGGAGCTTTCAAATCAACGGGTTATAGATGGAACTCTTTTTCAGTCTCACGGCTGGGCATGGGAGTCTGGAGTACCCACCCACAGAAACATTCTTTGTGGACTGCTAGAGGAACCCATTACTGACATTTTCAAAAATCTACAAAATTTACAATTCTCTTTTGCTCTCATTTCTATCAATTATTATATTATTTTCATATGTTATGTATAGGTACATAAATCGCAAGTCTATGTGCATTTTATCTGTGCAAGCCACAGGTCTATGCGCGCTTCCACTATATAACCTACTTTGCGGTTGCGGCTTATTATATTTCATTACGTTTACTATATTTTTCATCTTGTAATTTTATGATAAAAAACATGTTAGAAGCCACTAGTTACTTATTCCGTTTATTTGGAGTCTGGAGCACTGTGGTATTATTATACGCCATGTTTTTCTTATCAATACACAAGGAGCACACTTCCTACAAACATAGACACAACATTACTAATACATTCAACTCCTAATAAATTTTTCAGAATATCCCCAAACGTCAGTACTCCCGACAATGTAGCCGCATTCGCAACAATTACAACGCTAATTGCCTCTGCGCTATACACTGCGGGTTCCTCAGCCACCTGCCAATTGAGGCTCCCGTTAACCATCAATGTTATTTACGATGCAGCAATAAATCGGACAGCGAGGAATTATTTATGCTGAGAATAGTAACAGGATTCTGGTAGTGAAATGAATTGACGTGGATTCGAATTCTGGCATTTATTCGTATTGTTTTTGTTTTCGTAATGTTTTGGTACTGCACCTGCCAACTAAAAAAATTCAAATTCAGTACTTTTTCGAAATTTTAAACTTAAACTGTTAATTTACATACATATTATATTCGTATAGAATACATAATTATATTCGTATAGATATTATATTCGTATAGAATACAAAAAAGGCATAACGTAGATAATAATCAATTAAAATCGGTTTCATACTTCTACTATTTTAATTCTACTTTTATTTTGATACTTTTAGAATAAAGAACATTGATTATCTTCATTGGTTTCTATAGTTAAAATTAACAAGCTTAGTTACTTGTACTAAATTTCAACAGACACCTAACTTAAGCTTCATAATATTACGGATACATTGAAGCAGCGTTATTCACGTTTACGATCCGGTAATAAATTGAATACAATATGGGCGAGTTGATGAGCTCACTACGGGTCGAATGCTCTGTGCTTAATTGAAGTGTTCCTTGGGATTGATGGAGTGAGTTGCAGTTAGTGTAATGTAAGAGAACGAATGGGAGTGGTTTACAATGTCTTGTTAAATACAAGTAGACGTAACAGTTCCTTATACTTGCGACTACTTACCGCTAACATAAAATGTTACCTACTATGCTAATCTAAATTTGTTGAAATGTTTTGTCAAATACAAGTGAATGTAACGCCTCCTTTCTAATACCGCTATTATAGATCTCATAAGAAAATAAGACGTACAAATAGTTTCTGTAAATACTGTGTCATCTTAGTAGATCTTAGTGAAAATCTTAATATATCAAATGTTATCACTACTTTTTCGACACTAGTTAAAATGAGAACCAAATCACTAATCTCTAACCGATTGAATTAAAATTTTACGTACACATTTAGTAAAGATGACAATACATTATTAACTTTGTGTTAATTCAAATCTATTATGGCGAATGCCATAAGATGTAAATTATTTTTTGAGCATCTTTATGATGAACCCGTACCGGGAAAAAATTACATTCAAAAGGTTTTTTCTGCTTCAATTCCATAAACAAATAAAGTTCCTCATGAAACCTCGTAGCAAAGTTATAGTAACCAAACTGATGCACACTAATCTCATATCACGTAACTTTGCATGTCTTTCGTCCATGCACGAGATAAGTTTATAAGATTTATGAAGGGAAACTTTTATGCAACTTCGGACGTATGCCGGCAACAGCGCGTAATAACAGCCGAGAAACGGCAGTGTTTTTATTAAAAGTAGTCCTTATTTTATTTTAATTTAAATTTAGTTTACAGTACATATACAGTTACAGTAAACATAAGAGTTAATGTAAGCATAACTCGACGTCGCTCCCAAGTCGTTGGGCACCTTTTGAAATCCTCCTGGAGAACAAAAAAATGTAATCTTGTCAAGTTTTCGATGACCATAGCTACAAACTTTTTTGTGTCCCATTGCTGAATACGGATCTCTTCTTGCAACTACAAAAGGCCGAGAGCCCATCGCACTTCTTATGTAATATTATCGAAAGTAATAATCGAGGACACAGTCCACCTGATGATAAGCGGATAATGCCTCCCATGGATATCCGTAATCAACCCCAGATTAAATTGAATTCCTACCGGAGATCGGCCACTGATGCGTTGCTGATGCACTGATGCCACTGTGGTGTAAGTTCGAAGGGCTCGTTTTACTCTCTTGTTTACCATGCCCTCTAAATCAGAACACAGCAGCACCACTGCATTAATGTGGCAGTAGCTGTGGCTATTGTACCGCCTCATACCACAAAGGGTTTACCTTTAAAATGCACAATTAAAATCGTCAACCCTACGAAGCCACAATTTCACAAAGAATTTCTCCGAAAGAGTAAAATGTTAAAGTACTTCAAAATAAATAGAAAATATCTCGGAAGCGGTGCTTGTGTGGAGCAACAAAGGTTTTAGTGTGGTCGGGAGACAGTATAAATTATGTTTACAGTGGTTTGTACGGAATGAGGAATTTAGCAACGGTTTGTTAGATTGTCCTTAGTTTGTACCCTGGAGACGTTCCACTTGACAACCGTAATGATCGCTACTATACGTGTTTAATATACTACGTATATACCCACACATTAGGGTTATTTGTCTTAAATTAGGGTCACTCATAGATGCAAATAAGATGAGTATAATGTAAAGTCAGAGCCAAAAGATATTTTATCTATAATATCTATTTAAATACTGGCATCGCTGAGATTCAAATCTTTTACCGACTGTGTGTTCAGACGTTCTATACAAGATTAGACCGTTTTTAATAATCAATCTATCCAATACTTTGCCTGTCTCGAATTTTGATCTGGATCAAAAAATAGATAAATTGATTTATTTACTAACAACAACATATTATGTCGGAATGCTTTATGTAATATACACCATTTATCTACTTGATGAAATCCTTAAAAATGCTTTTTATACTCATAGCCTCACACTTGGATTCCCTGTCGTTGCCTCAAAGATGAATACACCCTATCCTAAAACAGATATATAAATTCACCATTCAGTCTGTCTGGCCGCGGATCGAATCCGGAACACTCTATGCGTCAGAACTGTATAATCAACAAATCAACTTTTAATAAATATTTCTGTCTCATTAGCAGCGTTAAAAGCTGTTGTTTTCTGGTTTAGAGGATGCTTACCACACTTTTCCTTTTACGGAGACATACTTTTCCGAGGCATTCCTCAGGAAAGCTGAGCTAAGTCCTCAGGGATAGCGGCGCATCTGGTGCCGAACTCGGGTATGAATATCTAATTCTATCTGGAGTTGATTACAGATGTCAGCGACAGCAACCACTTACCATCAGGTGGACTGTATGCTCGTCTGCTACTCCTATATTATAAAAAACTAAGGAAACATTGCAAAGAACATTACAAACCATCCCATAATTACTAATGTTCGAAGCCTGTTTCCAACTATTGTGCTCACAAAAAGCATTCGTTAAGAAGCAAACAGTCGAGGGGGACGTAAAGAAATTGTACAAAGACACGGAACTTCAAAGGCAGCCTTTGGGAGGCTCTAAATGAACTAGCGGGACGTTACCTGATTATGGCGGTATTAAAAGAGTTATAATAAAGACCAAAAGTTTTCGGAAAAAATAGTACAGCCAAACATTGTAAAACTTTTTTCAGATTTTGATGAAAAAAGGCAAAGTGCGAGGCGATCGCGTACACGGGCTTTTCCGTAGCACATTTTTTTTAATGGAGTTATACCATTTATTATAAATGTATTATGAAAAATTTAAATGTGTATAATATGTTACCCACCGTTCAATAGATAAACCGTAAAAGGCCGAATCATCCCAGGTTTTTGTTTGAGGCCCCATTTAATTGTAGTTTTAATTGTTGATATTTGTTGTTATAGCGGCTTTATTACACAGTCTGCAAAAATCATGTATATAGTAATAAGCTTATATAGTGTTCTAGAGGAACAGTCCTGTAAAAAACGGACAGACGTTAGAAGCTTATTAATAAGGCTTTATTCTTATTTTTTGGGTACGGTACGCTAAAAATAAATAATGAATGAAGGCCCATTAAGGCAAAAGAGCAAGTTAAAATATAATAAATATTAATTAAACAAATCTTAACCTTTATAAGCTTTCAATGGAGGAAAACTTTTAAAACATTACCGTCTAGGAGTCAGAAATTTAGGTACAAGTTGTGAATATTTCGCAAGTGTATTAAACTTTATGTTACACTGAAGACTCGTATTAACGTAATCGTTACTTTCAAATTTCAAAGTTTTGTAGTTTGACTTGTTTAGTCTTTGGGGAATTATTTCAGTCGGAAAATATTAAAATTTTAGTAAGAGTTGTACCGGCTATACGTCATAGTCTTAAAGTATGTGATTTTTTCGTACAAGGAATTTTGTGATAGTAGAGTATTGTATTAATATATATGTAGCTGGGTGGATCTACTAGGTGGACTGATGTAAAGAAGAGGAACTTCAAAAATACTCTTGGAAGATTTAATGTGGCTATCGCAACTTACCTATCTGCCTGCCTTTAATGTAGCAATGTACGAGTAACAAAGATTCTAAGATAATAAAAATAAAAACTCACACACGCTGTCAAAATGTAAATATTTTAACATAGAAGCTTAAATAAATTTTCAACATGAAAGATTCGTACATGAAAATGTTAATAGAATAAAATAATAGTCATGTAGCAAGATAAGCCAAATGGATCCTAAAATTCCTAAAATTGTATTCAGAACAAAGTATAGAAATAACGCAGTTAGTGAACGTAAAGCAAGAATTAGTCGAACATCGGATTATAAAGAAAAGAAAAGAACAGAAAGTACAAAGAAACAATCGGCAGTGGTCCGTTCGCGGAATTCCAATGGGATAAAAAGTTGGGAAGCGAAACTTCGGAGCACTGATTCGATTCCCGGCTGTTTTTCAATTAGGCGTGTTTAGGAATTTTGCGGGTCGGTTAAAACCGATACCCTTTGCGAAATTCCAATGAACGGAAATTTAAAAGTTCGATTAACAAAAGCTATTGTTTTTGTGAAAGGGTAAATGGTAGGGCACCTGATACTACAAGTCAGCCGTCAATGTAAATCTCTATCGTAAAGGTATGGAGCGATTTGAGTTGTAGCTAGTGCGATGTAGAATCGATAAAATAGTGGAAGATTATTTATTTCACTGAAACTAAAAACATATTAAAACAAAGTTTACTACGATATATTCAAACAATATTATTAGACTGTTACTTTCTTTGCTACTAAAATTTCGTAAAATAATAAAATTTTATTTAAATTTTCCACCGCAACTCCAAGTATGGGTGACACTGCATGAAAAGACCACTCACTCTTGATATCTCATTATTTAAAGCACTTAAGACAACTTGCAATTCCCTACCATCTCATGAGTGATTGAAGGTTTCCCTTAACCAAGGTTGATGTGAGTTCGAACATCCCTCTTTATGTAAATGAGAAAGATTTATTAAACCCAAGCCTCATTGTATGTAATAATTCATACTTAAATTTTATTATCACTCAAATTTCCTTGGATACACAGGGGTTTTGGCCGTTATAAGAGATCACCGTATGCATTATCTTTACGACCTGCCGGTACGATGTATGGTACAATGTTATAAGAGACGCAACAAGACGAGCGATTAATATTTCTGTTTATAGAGAGGTGTTCTATAACCATTCGTTTTCTACGTTTATGAAGAAGTTAAGATAGAATGTAGGCGAGAAGCAGTTGTTTGGTTTACTCAGCTTCTAAATTATACCAGTTGCGTTATCTATATTGTTTTGAACCGTGGTTTTAGTCCGGTTCAGCCCTAAAGAGTATCAACGCATTTGTGATTACCGTCACGTAGGACTTCTTAATTTAAATTTATTGTATTCTGGATATCCAAAAGCATAGTGACTTGGCATCAAAGTGACTGCACATTTATAAAAAAAAACCTAGTTGGATAAAATCTACAATACGAGTATTTTCAAGTATTTGCGAGGTCCATAAAATAGTTTTAGGGCCAGATAGTGAACTAAATCATCTTATTCTTAGAAGATTATTCCCAGCAGAGCAGAGTATGCAAAATCGCTGTAACTTGTACATTGGACCATTCCAAAAGCCATAAAGCGGGGTGAGCGTCGAATGAGACGTAAGGGCGCGAGATTTTGGACTAGGTGTGAACCGGGATCACATGTGTGATCGCGTTTACGATTCCAGTGATTTACTTAACGGATGCTGAGCATAAATGACTTATAAATGGTTTATGGGGCTCTAGTTATGGTTTCGTTTGTTTTCATATGTCAATGGATGTGTTAGTTTAAATAGAAAGTTCAATAACAGATGTGAGAATTTGGTCAGAATTTTAATTGACTTGAATTCCGACAACATTTAATAGTGTAGTGGTTTTAACGATGTATAGCCTAGCAGCAAGAAATGAATCCCGTTCATTCTGTTTGTCTATGCGTTTGTTTGTTCATTCGTTTATTTGTTCGTCTTTTCATAACCCTTAGTCATTGCACTGTTACTTCTCTATCGAACCCTCTTTACTCCTCTAGGTCGTACACTTTTACCTTCCAAATCATTTTACGAGTACTCTATCGTTACCAATCTTTCAAAGTTGAATTACCTGAAACAAATAAAGAGAAAATATTAATTTTACTTTCGTAAAACATACCAGAAAAATATATAAAAATACTTTGACGCACTTCTTGAAAAAAATGTTATAGTTTTAAGAATAAGAGGAATGGAAAAATATAGAGACATAAAATTGTAGTAATTATTACTATTACACTATCATGATTTGGAACATTTGATCATCATCATCAACTAGCATCATCATCATCCCCATATATGCCAGTGTTGGACATGGGTCTTCTTGTACATCGAGAAAGGTTAAGGCCATGAATTTCATACATTTAAGAACCTTGTTTTAGAGAGCACATAATTATATTAGTTTTCTTACGATCTTTTCGTTTGCACCCATGGTATTCATTGGTGTAAACGAACATTTATTCGTAATGAACACATAACATCGAAAAACTACAAGTTTTTGGTTTTAATCACGGACCTTCACAACAACAAAACGAAATAGGAACAGTTTATAAAACCGAAAAAATATACAACAATAGAAACAATGCTTAATATAAAATTAACACTGTTTTATTTCGGCTAGGAAATAAAGTAACAATGAAATAAAAGGTTAATTATTTCTTTGACCGTATTTAGGTCAAGCGTAGGTCGGGTCGGAACACTAGATTGAAAATGGCGTTTCAAACAATTTTCAAGTCTTTAAACAGTGCTTCGTTGCGAAATTAAATTTGAAATCATTTGTTTCATTTATACAATGTTTTGTAGAAATCTAACTAATTAATATAATGAAGATGGTAACTCTTTGTGGTTCGACTCCAAATTATTTCTGCCGAAAATAAAAGCGAAAAAAATCTCTACGTTACTCCCACACTATTTTGCTAAGATCCGACAAGCCGTTGGAGCTGCAGGCATACATACCATTTTCTATGGAGTTTTTGAACGCTTTCTACATTCACAGCCCACACTAGAATTCCCTGTATCGTGGGTGCCATGGACACACACAGAGACATATACACAAACACCCAGACCCAGAAACAGAGACCTAAATTCATCATATAGATTTCTGTCTGGCCGGGGGTCGAACCTGGGACCCTTTGCGCGTCAGACCGGTAAGGTGACCGCTCCGACACGCGCGTCCAATTGAAAATCTTTATCATCCACAGTCGGGAAAAAATAAATGTATTTGTTTAATATGGAACCCCGGACTTTCAAATTATTACGTTTCAACTGTTTCCATTACATAAATCAGTATATTCCATTTATTCCACAAAATGAACATTCCTATCAGAATCACTTCTAAAATTGTAAGAATACCTTTGTATTTCAAACATTTGAAACACTGTTTCCCTTTCATTCCCTTCCAATTTACAGAATAAACGTATCTTACGCGAAAGACGTTCATGTAACAGTATATATGTACGCTGTATCGTAAATATGTGCTCGTTGGAAAGTTTACCGCTATCGTGAAAGTAGGGAACTTCAAACTCCTAACTATGCACTGTCTATTACGAACAAAACGATAGTAAAATACACAGTATATTGTCTTACTTCGTTGAAATGTCTCGTGTTAAGTTTCAGTGAGCGGTTATGTACTAAGTTAATTTTCAACATAATTACGTGAGCCTTATAAAGATGTTAACTTTAATCTTCAGTTGCCTAACGGCTTCACATGAAACTTGTGAAATAAATTTAAGTTTCTTACATAGATAAGTATAGATATCTCACCGCCTTGTAAGGAAACCATTAAATGGCTTAAACGGCTGACAATTCTGTCAGACATTTAATGGCTGTCATGTTACCGAACAATGCCGACATGCGTAGTTAAATGGTGCAAAAACACGAAGTCGAAGAAAAAGTGCGGAGGAATATCGTTTCATTCGTAAATGATCTAAAATCTTTATTTTTTTCATATTTTTCCAACACGAATAGATGGCAGTGACAATTTCAATTGTCAAAACTGGTTACATTTTCTTGTTAGGAGTGTGTAATCTTTACTAATCTATGGTTTCTTAACAGTGGGAACGAATGCCACGGTTTCTGCCAGTTAAATATGGGCCCGTCTTTGATACCCGTTTAAGCTAAAATAATGAAATTGTACTGGAAGTCTTCAAATAATATAGATGAACACTAAAATAATATAAAATGCTAAGAAAATGAATACATTGTATGGGCTTTTATTATTAAGGTTTATGGTAGAAAATTACAATATGATATATATATATATATATATATATATATATATATATATAGTCGCCAATGCATCGCCGGCTTTGAAGGAGAGCTCTTTTTGCACCTTTTTTGAAGAGCCCCATGTCATAGCGCTCTGGGAATACATCAGGTAACACAATCGGGATCCAAATCATTTTTAAGTTTCGTAGCCGGATCGAAGTTATCGATTTTCGTGATCGTGGTGGAACTCGAATGATTTTCCGATTTTATAGCGCATTTGTTAAATTGTGTTGTTAAAGTTAGTGTTCGTTTTTTGTTGAGTTTGTAAAGTTTTTGTTTCTTGTTACTTTGTTAACGTTTACAATACCTGTAATCGTATTTTGACAAATACATTTTTTGTTTACATTTTGGACACCTAAGTAACTATGAATCAGGCTATAAAGGAAAAATCTGAAAACAGTGAATAGTTACGATTTAAAATAAGTATTACTCGTTCTAAATCACAATCTACGCCGGATATTACTAACAGCTGCATATAATTTCCCACAGATCTGAATCTGGCCACTTTTTGCGGTTGAATAATGCATTTATTCATTATTCATAACCCAGTTCTTAGCCAAGTTCTCGAGCAAGTCGAAGTACATAAAAGATTTATCATTTCTCACCACTAAAAGGAGACTTTAAATAATTAATGGGGAATGTACCGTTAACGGGAATCTTATGGGCGGTTTTAGGGGTGAATTATCTTCCATGATGCTACTTGGTTTAAAATAAAATAAAATAAGTCTGCAAATTTGTTTATTTTTTTATAAGCTTGGAGTAGTAAACGAGCTTGCAGTCCACCTGATAGTTAGTGGTCACTGCCTCCAATGGATTATAACTAACTCGATATAAAACATGTTTTATTTAAAGTCCATAAGAGCTGCAATTTCTCCTGCTGAGGTCTAAGATGGTCACCTCATAAGTCTTTTGACACCCTTTTACTGTGAGCATAAGTGCTTAGAGCACAACCCGTGGAAAACAAATGGCATATTTTTTTCGAAAAAACTTAGCGACTCTTATATAACAATAACATTAAGAACTGACAATTAAAAATAGCATATGAATCATAGAAGCGCTCATGAAAAGGTATTAGTTATCACCCATCCAACTTATAAATACGTAGTCCACACAATTGGAGCTAATAGCGTATCACAAGGGTATACGTAACAAATACATATCTTAGATTTAGTATAATATCACATATAAGGATATTATATTAGACATAATATCCGTAATATCGATAATATATCTTTTGCCAACCTTTGTGACATGTCAGAATTATTCAAGCAAACTAACCACGTGAGTGTTAGTGGGTGTCAGGCTTCTGGGTTCAGACAAGCGACAATAGGCGTAGGTAGATAACCAAATTGATAATAAAAACCGTTTCATTACTACCTTAAATCTGGGTGAAACATTCACTTTGTCATGTCCAAAATGTATTTATCACACGACTTTCCTCGTAAATATGTTTGAGCGAGTCGTTTAAGTGGTTAATTTACTGGTTTTAGTGACAAACAGGTGTGGGTAGTGACTAAATAAAACCTAGAAGGTATTAGAAAACTTTGTAAACATTACTATATAGAACTTAGAAGATATTTTCTCTTCTTTGCACCCAATAAAGTCTTTATCAAAGAAAAACTTTTATCATAAATCATAAATATCAATAAGCATACGTACGTTCTACGAAACAGCAATTCAAACAATTATAGTACTATTTTGATATGCTTCTTGCAGGAAAGCGTTCAATTAAAGGATGCGTGGACGTGAAGATGATATATATAATTGGAGGGATAAATCAGAAATAAACTTTCGTGAGGTCTTTTTAAGAACAAAAACAGCAAAATAAATTTGAAAACATGTAGCACTGTAGCACTGTCTTTAAGATTTTTCTTCAAAGGAGATGTTTCATTTTCGGCCATCTCATGTACACTATATCTAAAAAACACGAATAATTTGTATAATTGAAGAAAAATACACATATATTTTGATAACCTAAAGTATTCCTGTTTAAAAATATTTAAAATAAGCATTCCTCATTGAAATATTAAATATGGCGTAATACTGTCAATGTCAAGTTTTCAAAACTGTCGATGTCGGTCAGGAACCTATGTGTACCCCACACATAGGTTACTATACTCTTTGGATGTCGGTAATTCAGTATTTCGTTGTTTTTGTCGTAAAGTTATTGTTACCTTAGTACTTTACAACCTGGCTTTTGTTTTGGGTATCCCGTCATTATTTCTGAATTTAATTAATTATTTATAATAATTATAACAAAACCACCATTTAAATAGTATCTGGTTTTATAGATGTAAGTGACATGTCAAATTAAAAAAGAAGAAGTTGTCAATTTGATATGTGTAAAAGTGGATATATACGTATTATAATAATATAATAGTGGACTCCAATGTAAACGTTGAATAAATATGTACTGATGAGAAGATTCCATTTTAATCCTGAATATGTTTCTGCGCTGTGCTGCTTACGATTTTGGACTGATTCTACCTTACTTGTTTACCCAGCTTATGTTTTATGGACTCTTGTGATTTTCGTGCGATCGCTGTGGATTGTGTTGACAAGGATTCAATATCATCAGGTTAAATACATCAGTTAGTTGTATTAATCGTGAAATAATCGTTAATAACTTTAAACAAGAGAAGCTAATCTTTTTACATTTCTCTTCTTTTAGATAATTACAATAGCAAGACAAGGACATTCTTGGGATCACAAAATAATCCGTTATTATTGCAACTGTATCGCTGGGCAACGAACCGTACTCGTAGGTAGTTGCGCTCACATTATGACCATTGTTTGATGTTTGGGCTGAGCTCGTCACAGGATATTACAGAACCTGCTACATGATTGGATGAAAATATTGATAAGGGAAGATTTTGAAAATTAATAAATAATGTATCTAAGTGAAGAATAAGTAAAATATTATCAAATGTGCACTTAAAGTTGTTTTATTTACACACTTAAATGTTTTAACTAAAATAAATTGGTATAGAAGTACATATTTTGGTATGTTTGTTTTAAGTCAAGATTTATGAAAGTAAATATAATTAATGTTTATCAAATATAGGCATTGTTTCTCAATACATACAATACAATATTTATATATCTACGTCCATTCGCGTAAAAAATATATTAAAAAGTATATAGTAAGTTAAAATAGAATGACAGTTGACATTATTACGGTAATCATTACCGCCATGATGTTTTTCCACTGTTATGTTGCAAGTTTAAGTGTAAATTATTGTTTTTTAACAATTAAACGAACATGATTTAAAGAAAATGAACCCCTACGAATTGTTCTTTACAAGTTTTCTTAGTTTTTAGTATAGTGTACTAAAGGTGGCCGGGAGCCCATACATTTTGAAACATCTCCTTTAATCATGATAAATTCCACATCTTACTTTAAACAATATTTTTAATAAGAAATCCCCTTACTTTTGTTAAATATCTCTGCTTATTTCATTCAAAGCTAGAGAACGTCAGCTCCATTACAAACATGTATTTGCCTGAAACTATTTCCACATGAGGAGCAAATGCAGTAACATTCATATCAGGACGAAACTCCCAACAAAGTTCGTAGCGGTGTTAACAATAAGCTTATGATACCAACTTGTCAAACAATTTATCTTATTTATTATTACAAGCGTTTTATTATTTGAAGGTTGTAAAACCTTTTGTGGTTCGACGCCGGCGGCACCACCGCCACACCTATTTCTGCCTGATAACACCATTGCTGTGTTCAGCCTTGTAACTACTCGTACTATGTTCTGGTTTGAAGGGTGTGGTAAGGGAGATATACTTTCCGAGGCGTTCCAGCTTAGTCCTCAGGGGTAGTAATGGTTTAAGGGCGACCTCAGTTAATTTAATCTATCTTATCTCGGATTGAGTAGTTGTTAATGGGTGTCAGTAAACAGTCACCATCAAGTACACAATATACTCGATTGTTACTTCAATTATCTATATGAAAAGTAATAAGTATTGCAGTAATAATAATTTATTTTCAATTAAAAATAAATTACTAAACATCAAGCCACGAATCTCTACCACCCTAGTAATTGTTATAACAATTACTAAATTCTCCAACTCTACCTTAACCAAATATATATTATACAAACCAAAACCCGAAATTAGTAGACAGAAACATTTAGCGCATCATTACCCCGTAATAAATAAGGGTTCTAAACAATAGATCTACTCTCCATTCTCTAGCAACTCTACATTTAACAAAGAGTTTTTAATTGTAAGGCTTTGCTATTTATAAAGCTATTTATAAAAACAATACAATACATTGTTTATTGTATTGTTATGAAATATATTTAAATATGATTTTATTAGGAGGTTATATTAATTTATTTTATTATTTATTTCATTTCATATCACTGTAGAATATAAAGATAGTGCTTTCTGAAGCCGGTATCAATAGTAATAACTTTGAAAATTGGAACCTGGAACGTCTCATATAAATACGTTTTCCTATAAATAACTTGGCAACGCTGCTTTATGATGTACGGCGGTTCTCTAACTAATCCTCTAGTACTTAGTACTTATGAGTTAGTAGAAAAAAATAACGGTCTTGACGTTTGAGATGTATTTTTGCGCGGGAATAAAAAAGTGTTAAATTGCTTCAACAATTTATTATTTTTTTAGGTAAATAGCTTTATTCCTTCACACACTTATTAAACTCTTCAAACCACAAAACAGCAGAATTTAAAACTGAGATTAGGCAAAAATTGGTGCGGTAGTGCTAAGGGCAAACCACTGAGAATAACTAAACTTACTACAGAGTTACTCTATTCAAATACACAAACAAAACATTATATGAGCAACAAGGTTATAATGGAACTAAGTATGTACAGTAAGCCGCCATTATCTGAATAATCCCACACAAGAACGCCCTTACAAGACGTATTGTGTTTGCATTGTTGGGATCAGAATGGATTCTCATTGGACCTTATGTGCACATCTCTTTATATTATAATAGTGTTATTAAGAAAGTGGTTTATGTAATAGTTAGGGCATTATTTTTACGAAGCGTTTCGTCTTTGTTTTTAAGGGAGTTAAGTACAAGTTATGCAGATTTACTGGAGCAGCGTGATTTAATGTCGCTCAAGGCGTTCTTCAGTCTTTGGAGAAACTTGTGCTCAGCTATGGGACATAATGTTTAGAGTTTTAATGCAGTCAATGGTGATGATGTAACTATATTACAGACTGTAACTGAGCCAGCCGACTTTAGATAGTTCTATTCGGAGTTGTTTGTTGATTCCTACATGTGGCTACATTTGATTATTATTTTCAGAGTGAAACAGTTTTGCGTCTCGGTAACAGGGTGTGGATACCGGCATACTTACATAATATGACAACATTAGTTATAATTAGTTGCAACACATCTGTGATCACCTTCAGATAGAGTCTCTATTATACATGGAATTTCGTCCAGATGTCCATGGGGTAACAGTTACCATCAGGTGGACTGCAAGTTCCTTTGAACTTTGACTTTTTGAAGGTGGTAGAACCCTTTGTGGTTCGACTCCGGCGGCACCAACGCCACACCTATTTCTTCCTAATAACAGCTGTGTTAGGCGCTGCTGTGTTCCGGTTTGAAGGGTGTGGTAAGGGAGACAGACTTTTCTGAGGCGTTCCAGCTTAGTCCTCAGGGGTAGCGGCGCATCTGTGGCCGACCTCAGGTGGGAATTTATAATCATATCTGGGGTTGATTACAGATATCCATGGGCGGCAGTAGCCACTTACCATCAGTTGGACTGTATGCTCGTCTGCTACTCCTATATTATAAAAAAGCTCGTTTACTTTTATCTTTACTCCCTCATAAAAAATACAGTGTCCGTGCCCTCTTTCCCTTAGATGAACTCCATGCTTGTTAAATCTTATAGTTATTTTGATGGCAAATGATGACTAAGCAGTCATCATTTGCCATCAAAATTGCAACAACTTGAAGTCACTCATGTCTCAAACATATACGTAAGTAAACATATATATGGTCCAATAATCCCGTCTGTAACAATGCAAACAATAGCTTTGCAGTAAGCGGTTCCTTGTGTCACATACAATAGTAGTTTCCTATTATGTTTCCTGTATGACTTTGTTGCTCATTATATTGAGCTTGTATCGAGATGTTTGTCATGCGATGAATTGGTATAGTTTCTTGTTACGGTTTGGAAATGGTTATTGACTCTTATTGTAGCATACATAGCCGCAAATACAGTGCCTATTTACATGTAGCTAATGTAGCCATCATGCACATATCTGGGTGTTAGGTGTTGTAAGAATATTCATGGTTTTATTTCCCCAGACCAAATTTTGACATCCAGATATTTAAAGAGTACAAAATTCCCTTGTAAAGTACGGTGTGAACACTCGTATGCTTCTTTTATCTTGCGTTTTTAGATAACAAATTGAATTTGGTCTCAACACGGACAGACTATCATGCATTGTTGAAAGATCCTTGGTGCAGTCCATGGCTGCCGTGGTTCGCCAACCGTCAATAAATTCGCATAAGAACGGACCGTGGGAATCCACTATTAGACAAGCTATAGACAGCATTTGACGAAAAACGAACTAGAAACGAAAACTAAAACCAACTTTCCCACACAATCGCGAACAAAAAAAAACAGAAAAAACTTGCAAAACGCCCGCGACTCAGACAGTAAAGTATGAGCTTGACATTAAAAACTTGAAATGGTCCTGTCACATTACAACTCAGTAATTTATAACCTCATATGAATAGCGTTGTGGAAACTCGGAAACTTTATTTCGGACCACGGGTCGAGTACTGGCGCTTAAGGTGGGTCTTCACTTCGAGCGATAAATAGTAATGTCTATTACTAGGCATTTATTAGCTTGACCAGTGTGTAAAAATGGAGTTTAAAAATTCAGTTACATACATATGTAACTGAATTTTTAAACTCGATTTTTACGCACTTTGAACGGTCAGTTTAATTCAAAAATTTTAACAATTATCAAGAACCGATGGCAATACACAATTTTAATGAATTTTCCCATATTCCTTATCAGGATCGTCGGGATTAACGATTTTGGAGACGCTTTTCGAGGTAGGTGGTGCCGCGGCCATGAGATGCGGACTAAATCATAACTAATAAGAGTAGGTAGGTACATTATTTATTGCTGATGATGATTTTTGTGAAATACTTTACGAATATATAGTATGTAGGGGTTCAGTTTAACAAAAATGGTTTTATTTGAAAATCGAGATTAAAACGTGACCGCACACTTGCTAGTCACCGAGAGAGAGAGCGGGGGTGAGGCGCGAGACGCGGATGGAAGGCCAGCGCGTGGGCAGGGAGCGCTCTCATTGGTCGTTATTACGCGTGAAGTTTGAAAATACTTACTGAAGCACAGATTATAGAAGAAAAATAGGGAAGGGCGCGCTACAAGTATAATTATGTATCATATAGTTAGGATTATAAATACCTGCAATTTTAATCCCATATGTATGTACATATATATATTTTGCTAGATACCAAAACTTATCGCACAACAACAGATTATACCTCGCAAAGTTTTCTATGTTTTGCTTCAAGCGTACGTCTAAAATTCCTTTATAAAACGTTTTAAACATGAACATGAGTTTATCAAGTTAGGAAAAGAAAACGGGGGCATCTCACCTATTTATTTTCGCATCCTACGGCTTTGTCAATATTGCGTGGGTTATTGGGGCTTATTTCAAAAGGATTCCCTCTTTACTCGAAAACTTCTAAGGAAGTTATTACTGAGAATTCCTTTTAGTATTTTATAAAAGTATAATTGGCAATAATTTCATAATAAGTAGGCAATAATTCATAATAAGTTATTATATTGTAATAACATATTACATTATTTAACGCAGTATCTCACAGGTACCTATATTATTGCAATACAGTCTTACACTGTGGTAAATATTATGTAAGGAAACTAAACAGGATTTAACATAGAAACTTCAATTCATCATTCATGTTAAATCTTTAATTAATTTATAGTTATATAAGAAAAACTATTTGCAATTATTAAGGTAAACCTATGCTTTAACCGCTGTAATACGCGCCACACACTCCTAAGTGCCAGCTGTATTTTTGTATTCTTCGCAGTCATAAAAAGTCGAAGGCGAGTGTAGAATTTATTAAAAGTTGTGTGAAAACAACTGACGACAGCGCTACTTCGCGAAGTTTCAGCATTCTTTACTCTTTAGCTCAAAATATTGGTTATAGTGGAAACTTTTTTGCTATTTTCGCAACTGAACATATTGTTAAAAGCTTTTTGAAAATAAATGTGGTTAAACTATTCGTGGTTTTATTGTAGAGGTTACACTGGAAAATCTATTCCTGACTTATAACAACAGTAGCAGTAAACGTTACTGTGTTTTTAGTTTGAAATATTTAGTATTCTAGCATTTCGACTTGATGTATTATAAATATGACTTTCTTATCTGAGGTCAATATTGCATTCGTGACATGACTCATAAGGAACCCTAAGAAGATGTCTTAGGGTTCCTTAGGGTTCCTTATACAAAGCGGAAAAAAGTACCATGTTACTAAGTTGGCTGTTCGTCTGTTACAGGTCTCGTGGCCCTATTCTAGGTACAACCTGTAGCCCCGGGACTAGAATAGGGCTACGGTCTCCCCTGCCTGTCGTAAGAGGCGACTAAAAAGGGGCTTCCGGGGTTGCGGGCGGCAAGATTGGGGCAACGCGTTCAGAGGACTCCGGTTGCGATCCGTAGGAGATCCCTCTTGGCAACGCTGAGGACAGCCACCGGGCGGTTTTAGTGCGGTAAGAATCCCACATAACCCTGTGTCGCTCCCACGGCACCGGGTACCTTTTGAAGATTTCCCCCTCGTAAACAAAAAAAAGGTTTCTTCCCCTTAATAAATAATAGAGATATGTTTTTTTACGTAACGTGTATTATTATTGCTGCTGTAAGAACAAGTACTAAAATGAATTTTAAAAAAGCAAAAAATAAAGGATCTCTTTTATTCCATGTAACAGACCCATTCGAGAAACCGGTACGTATGAACCGTAGTGGGTAGACACAAAATTGTATACATACTACTCATCTAGCTAGCAAAATAGCAAACCCAAAAAGTACTATTTTAAAAACATAATTATAGTGTTAACATTTTTGGTGATGCAAAACCCTAGGTTTGTGAGTTCAACGCGTACTTAGGGGATTTTTTCTATCACTCACTTGGATCACTTATCAACAGCAGAGGATTCGCCTTCCCTCGCTGGTTTTAGCACGCATGCATGACTGTTTTCTAGTTGCATCCAGTCCAGTAGCATGCATTACATAACATTCCACTCCGTTAATTCTTTTATAACAATTCAATTTAAAATGCGTTTGTAATTATTCTAACATTACATTTTAGAATTTCACTAACAAATTCCGTGCATATTCGCATGTGGAGCGAAGTTTCCTCTGCGGTTATTTACTCACGGTCCACGTACCCCATCATAACAATGTTTGTGTAGTTATGATAGAATTTCGGCTAAATTTATTCAATTTTTAGTCTAATCTAAATTTAGTCAAAAAGGAAATATCTCGTACCCTTTTGATTGCCATAAATCCCGATGGAAAAGGAGCACAGACATATCCATCGGAAAATTGCTTTTTTTTTAATTGAAATACAATTTATCTGGTTAAGCTGTTTTGTAAGACAAGTCTTGTATGGAGGAAGAGAAGGTTTCGACCATTGGATTGCAGCTGATTATAATTGATTCTTATTTTAATTTCACAAATTGAATCCTCTGTAGATTAGTGAAAATTAAAGGCCAGGGTTTAGCTAGCAAACAATCCACAACTATAATAATTTAAAAAGATTATTGGATATTTTGGACTTTATAGTGAAATTGGATTTTTATGTTATTGGTGTGTTCTATGTGTCTATCGCATTGACGCACGCAATTAATACAATGCATTATTTTTTTAAGACTACCTACATCATGTTATTATTATTTTCTGTACAGCCGAAACGGTTCAATACTAATTTTACTTTAATGTTTAATCTTAAGATAAATATTAAATTCTAAAACCCTAATTATTTGATTGTGCAACCGGTTTCGTGTTTAAGCCGTTTTTTATTTCTCTTTATTTACTCTTTATCTGCGTTCAACTCTTCCTCTATTGAGTTTATCCAATTCAACCGCCGATCTCAAACAATCCAGTGAATACACAATCGGTTTACTAATCTCCACAAATCCATACAATTTGTATTGCCAATATTTCGACACTAATCGACACAGGGCACCAATATTAGCAAATTAATCCTGGATACCACTTGATAGATCATAGAGATTATTGGAAACAGTTTATAATGTTACATTGTTTACTTCTCTTCAAATTGAATTGTAAGAGACATTCGGTTTGAAGATAGAGTATTGTATTACAATACGGTGAAGATAATTTGGTAGGAAACCAATGTATCTGAGAGATCTTTAAAAAAATAAGGCAATGTCTACAAACCACTGAACCAGAATGGTGAACTATGATCTAATCCTTTTCATTCTGAGAGGAGATTCAACCCAGCAGTGGGACGGTAATGAATTGACGACGAAGATACAGTTTTAAACGATTCAAAATGTTTGAGCATGACACTTTAATATTTTTTCGATGAAAATAAATCTTTGTCATATCACATTTGACAAACGATACTCCGTCAAGATACAATTTAACTTATAATTCAACCACTACATCAAGACATAATTAGATCTTCCATTTCCACAAAGGTTACGTCATACGGTCCGCCACCCCGAGAGAATTGCAAACACCCACACGAACACGCTACGAATATATTATACACATCTTAGTTGAGATAAGTTTTGTTTGTAGAAATAGCGATGGAAAATTATTTCCAGTAAATGTCTCTAAGTGTTCTTAGCTACTGCTTTTGACTTGCGTTTCAATACAAGAGAACTGGGGACGTTGAAGTGGAAAATCTAAAAGTTAAAAATATTTCTAGCCGTTCGAAAATATATTTTCATAATATTGAAGTAAGCAAACAAGCATGCACTACATCTGATGATAAGTGGCTTCTAATGCCCATAGCACAGACCTATATCTAAAACAAAACAAATACATGTCTGAGGCCCATAGATATCCGTAATCGACTGTAAGATTATATTCCTTCCTGCGGTCGAGCACAGATGCTTTGCTACCCCTTAGAACTAATTCGGAATGCCTCAGATGTAGGTATGTCTCCCTTAGCACACTCTTAGACACGAACGCCAACAGGAATTAACGTTGCACTTAATAGGCAGAAATAGATGTGGCGATTATATTAGTCGTACCACAAGGACCTTTAGAGAACATGTGAAGAACTGTTATACATATATTAGTTTCAACAATTGAAACTCAAAAGTAAAAGTAATTAATTTCATCAACTTACACTATCCAAATCTAAAAAAGTCTGTCTGGTATGAAACCAGGATAATCATCGTGGGAGGCCGAGTACACAGCTCATTACTGCAATATAAAACAAGCCAGTACGCAACACATATTAATCAACTCAGTTTTATCTTTACGCATTATTTATTCAAGCTACATGTTAGCGTGATTTACACCGAAAATGTAGTTTCACTGGTTTATCGAAATAACACGTTTATAGTCAAAACAGAACGAGAAATAAAAGTAAAGTTAGTTCGTAGTTACATAATCCTCATTCGGACGAAACAAATAAAAAACTTCGATTCGGTGCTGACCTTTGTCAGGAATTCCGCTACAGACTATAAAAGGGCATAGGGAGTACAATTACGTGACACACTGTCGGTGAGAATGAAATATCAAAACCTACTTTATAATTTTTAAGTGATGATTATGGAAGAGGACTCGAAGCGTTTCATTGAGTCTTGGGTTAAAATAAAAATAAGCCAATCGGCCTCTTCATGCTAATACAAGGACTCCTTGCACTTTTTAACTTATGATAGTTTTGAAATGAGAAAGAGACAGTTACTAACCATCAATTTCTGACACCATAAATGGGATACAATTTTAGAATTATGTCATTAGTGTCCAATGAATTAGGCTCGCTTAGCCTATCTCAACTAATTTAATAATAGTTTAAATAATTCACTTATCGAAAATAGAGTGAAAATAAGTGGATATACATATAATTGGATTCATATAAACAGTACTTACAAATATTTCGCGCAAACCATCGTAAAGGCACCCTCGATTAACGACGTATTTATATCGAACTTACGCATTATTTATCAAATGTTTGCCAAACATGTTGGCAATATGTCCACTACCAATTCGATCGGGCCGTCCCACATTGAGCCGCGGTTCTTTGGCTAGGAATTAATCACAGCGCGTGTTGCTCACTTAAAATCACGCGACGAACAATTTTCTTTATTACCTATACGGTCTTTGCGGTCGCTTTATTGATCCTCTGGACACGCGACCAGGGGACTGACGGATTAGTTCGTGGGACCGTTAATATTGTAACATTGATGTTCGATTTTTTGAGTCACTACTATTAATTGGTGCAATTGAGTCCTTTGGAATGTAGTAGTTTCTTTAGAGAATCAATCTTCCTTTTTTGTTTGTACTCCTTTTGCAAATTGGTAACATGTAATAATATTTTCTAGCATGTGTGGGTTCCCTCAATCATGCTTACCTACATCAAGGGATTGATTATTTATTGTAGCTTCCGAATAAAATAAAATTTCGGTTATTTACTAACAAAGTCAACTATATTGTATCCAACTCCTTTGCAGATAATGCCTCCTTACCAAAAAGAGCTTTTAGTAATGAAAAATACTTTTAGCCTCCCACAACTACCATTTGTACAAGCCAACCAGCAGTTTCCATTACAAATTCAATCAAAAAAACACTGAATTTAAAGAAGGAAACCACCACACACACCCCTTAAATTACCTCATACGTAATCAAAATCAAGTCTATAATTGCCCAAAATCCATTAAATGTCACGCGACATTCACATAAATAATAGCTATTACGTGCCATCATTAGCCTGTCTCTGTTTCGTCAATTTCCTGTCTCTGTAACCCTCCATTTTTTGGTAATGAACGAGAAAATGTATACGCATTTTGGTGTTACATATATGGGTCATTGCAGATATTTTTTATGGGAATATGGGTGCTTAGCATGTAGCAACATTTGTTATTAGACAGCTTAAAATGGACTAACTAAAAATAAAATCAAATCAAAATGTTTTATTAAAATAGAACTTTACAAAGTTGTTTTAAAACATAACGTACCACTTAAAAAAAAAAACAAAAATTCTTAGTGTAATTTAGGTAGCCCTTAAGTAATAGCGTGGGTTACCAAAATAAACGAAACCTTCGAATAACCCACTGCATCGTCATTACTTACCCCAAAGGAGTGAATTTATCTATACTTACGCCTACAATTACGTCATTCCCGTGCCGTGTAAATTGTTCTAACCCCGCGCGTGTAACTAACCTTGTCGGAGGCTCTATTTTCTCTCCGACTGTACTATTTGAGAAATTTCCCACGCGTCCTTTAGCCCAAACTACACCCGTCATTTGTTTATTCATTTTTTACTTCCACGTCAAAACATACCCCGATGTGTTTCTCCTTGGGCTCATAAAAATAATGGCGAGTAGGGATGGGGTGAATTTATTATCATCGATATTTTTGTTACCTTTTGCGGTGAATCTTAACCATTACATTATCCTTGTGATGGTAGGCGTGATATAATAGGGAGTAATAACAGTATCGTTACAAGTACTTGTATACTTACGGAAAATATTTATAAGATTTTTATATACTAAGCCTATTTCTGTGCTTGTTATCCTTACACAAAATAAATATAGGTTTCTTTATTTCTACAAGCCTCCACTCATTCTTTTTATTTGAATGGAAATAGTCTGTTTTAGTTTTATTAATCTAAACTCTTGTATTGTCATTACATAGTGATACTTAAAAGTTTAAGAAAGTATATCTGATTATGATTTATTAATTAACATTAACTAACAATTGCTACAAATGCAACTGCTTTAGCATATAGCCTATGGTTACTTGAATCGAGCAAAAACATAAACGGAACATTGGTAAATTAGATTTAATATAATAAGAATGAGTTCACCAAATTCAATATTAAGATTACTTAATTCATCTCATAACAATTTTTTTAGACGATACAGAAATTGCCATATCTAGTAACAATGCCTTCTATTTGTGACCATATTGAAGTTCAATAATGTCAGCACACGTATTTATACAATATATTTATATAAAATATTTTCTGGACACACAACATGTACTCGTATACATTAAGGTTATAATCAATTTTATTCTGTTTAACTAAAATGGTTACCCTTCAATATATACTATAGCATTATCTAGAACCGTTTATAAAATTTTAATATCAAATTATTGCCAAAAGTAAGTCAATGCTTGTCAAGATATATCGAAGATGTAAGAAGGAATAGACAAATGAGATAGATCTTCATGACATTATACTATCAAAATTTGTCCCTCAAGCAACAATTCTACATGTATCCAAAATAGGCGGAACTCCACTAATACACCGTAAGTTTGTTTATCGGTAACAAACATCTTGTCCCTTACGAGTCAGATAAGACACAAACTCGATTCGGGCGGCGTAACAAAGTCAACAAAGTGAAGGTGTTTACAATCAGGACCCTGTTTGTCGGAGCCCGTTCGTCAGTCCCCGTTCGTCAGTCCACTGTTCGAAAGTCCAAAACAAACATCGATATTATTGTCACGTTGTCACATCCCTATCGAGGACATTACCGCACTTTGACGTGACTTCATGAACACGGGACACAGGTAACGGTTTTCTGCTGGATTGTCTAACATGGGAACTAGTTTTGTCTGCGGATTTACTTGAAGATCTTTAAAATATTTACAAAATGAAATAACATTTCAAATAACTGGAAGAAAGGTAATACTGTGAAATATTTTCACAAGAAAAAGTAGATAAGTTTTTTTTGCATATTACGAGTGAAATGCTTGCATATTCTCATAATATAAAATTCTAAACTATCGAAGAATACTTTATACTTTTATTCTGCAGGTTTTGTAAATACGACTGGCGATAAACGTTTCTAATCGCGTATTGTACTCTTAGTTTTTCTATTGCATTTCAACATTAGGGTAGATAAAAAATCGTAACATCACTCAGGATTGCCCAATAACCTTAGTCTGCTGTTTTAACCCTTAGCGAGTTTAGGGAGCGTTAGACCATGTCAACGACATTACATGTCGTCGCCCGTCGCTCATGTGTTACCCCCCTTAGATCAAGATAAATATTAAAAAAAAAACTGCACTAAAATTTAACAGACCGCGAATAAGATTAAGCAATAAAATTACTATGAATATTATGATTTATTATTATTATATTCACTTTTATCAATTACTTACATTTTTGTCAAGTACAAGGCTTAGTACAAAGTAATTCACCTCCACTAACAAATACTTCAGTAAAGGACTAACGTACAACCAGACGGATTGCAGTATTTTATATAAATGACAAGAAGAGAGCTCGGGTTGACGTAATACATCATGGGGTAATTGGCTGCCTCTACCCTGATAGTTGATGTAAATAAGTAACGTTCGCATTTTGTCAAAAAAGGGTGACGGCGGGTTAGAAGTAACTTATTTAAGGTACTGGTTTAACTGCGAGAGAGTTATGGTTGTGGTTTTCGAGCTATACTTTTTTGCGCGTTATGAAGTTAATATGACATCTATTTCTGTTTTATGATAACAGTTTTTAGCGCAGCAGTGTTTTTTTTAAATTATGATAAAAGGCAGAAATTACTGCAGGCGTTCCTAGTTATTTAAGGTAAGGTAAAAGTATTAACTACGCATCTCTGACAAACGGTGCTCTAATTATATAAAATCCTATTTAGCTTGGCTTTACAAGTCCGATGAGTGGCTGTGACCAATCTGGAAAATTGCAAAATTCGTTGATTGCTTTTCATATAAAATGTCTTGTGTACCTCAAACTTATTCGTAAATAACCATAATATTATTATGATCAACATTTTGAAGCTTTGTAGTACGTTGGGATTCATTAATATGTTTCTCGCTTCTCGCGCTCCCAGTTGCTGTGCGACCAAACCGGTAAATAGAGTAAAGTACATATTTTGTCAAAAAGGGTGACGTTAGGATGGAAACGATGTAGCGCTATGATGTACGCAACGGAGGCTTAAGGTAAATTTGGCTTATATGTTTATACATAATTTCAACATCAAAAATTCATAGTCTAAAAAAACAATACAAAGCTTTAAGGTGGTAGAACCCTTTCTGGTTTGACTCTGGAAGCACCAACGCCAAATCTGTTTCTGTCCTATAATGGTAGTGTTAAGCGCTGGTGTATTCCGGTTTGAAGGGCGTAAGGAAAACGTACTTATCTGAGGCGTGCCAACTATTAACCAACTAAAGGACTAAACCCAACTGACTCTGAGATAGTAATGGGTTAATGACGTATGCACTCAATAGTATGCTTCTCAGTTTCTTTAACCTATATTTCATTTTAATCATGTTTATCTTTGCTGCAAGTTCCAGCCGATTGTATATTTTTGGATTTATAAGACGTTTCACATACTTCTTCTAATTCAAGGCAACTTCACCATCAAATTGGCCATAAAAGTCAACACCAGTACCCAAGTACTTCAAAACTAACATCGAGCAAACTCAAATTATCGCTGACCTGATTGCTTCGTCGCGAATGTTTACAAACACTTCGCTCAACGCGTTGTGTCGTGTTTGTGTCTCTTGACACAAAAACTGTTCTCACGATGTTTATATTCATAATAATGTGGAAAAAATGTGTGGAATATTGTTTAGTTTAGTTTTGTTTTTTTTTGTTGGGTGGTAGAGCACTTTGTGATTCGACTCCGGAGGTACCACCGCCACACCTTTTTCTGGTTAATTATTTACAGCAGTGTTAAGCGCTGCTGTGTTCTAGTTATAGGAGTGAGATTAAGAGAAACATACTTTTCCAAGGCGTTTTAATGTAGTTCTCAGTGGAAGTGACGCGTATAGATGCCATAGGGCCATAGGGCCGACCTTTAGTGGGATTCAAATATTATCTGGGCTAGATTACATTGAGAGTTATTAAATTACGTTAGTTGTATTTGACCCAATAAATACCAATTTGGTTGTAAAAACGGTTCAAAAAGAAACTTTTTTAAACAAAGTGATCACGCTCGCTACTTCGCTTGAACGTTGTCGTCAACGGAAAAATTCAACAAAATCCTGTTATTTTTCCTGCAAACTCCATGTAGTTGCTTCCGTAAGTAGTATTCGACACTTGCGATCGAAAGGCGTTGAAGATGATTGATGACGCAACGAAATATAGACGGCGTAAGTTATAGGCTAACGCGTAATCGGCGTAATTAATGTAATATACGCCAACTTGCGTGGCCCGTTGGTCACTGTAACGGTCTGACAAATTCTGACGGGATTCTTCGACTCCATTCCTGCTAAGGTAAATCTATTTATGAGCACAGACTAAATTATAAACTCGCCTGTGTGTGTTAATAACAGACTCCTGTCTGTTATTAACACATACGGGCGAGTTTCTAATAGCATAACACAGACAGGGTTCCTGGGTCCTCCCAGGAAGGTCCCATGTGTGTGAATATATGGCATAAAATATTTATTTACTTTATTAGTTAAATATTGTTGTTATCGTTAATTGTAATAACACAATAAATAAACTCATCCCTTTCATACACGATAGTCTCAATAACTTCACTTGGAAAAAAATATTTTATAGCACCTGTCACGATCAATATGAGTTTGTAGTCTTAAAAATAAGTCTTAAAAATAAATCATTCCATTATAGTTTACCTACAAATAAAATACCATCACTAAGTCCAAATTCTCACGCACGACAAAGTTAGAAATAAGTTTACAACTTGCACCACACAATATGTTAAAGCTTGTCATGCGATGTTTACACCGAAATGTCGTGTTGAATATTGAATTTAAGTTGGTACGCGTTAACTTAACGCGTGGTCCGTGTGTAGATAACATTTGTTGATACAACTTTTGTCGTTAAATTTGGTTGCCGTTTTAAAGTTTGTTGATTGCTGATCGTATCTGTTGACTGTTGTCTCTGAATAATGCAGTTGCGAAGTTGTGCTGTTTACTCTGTTTTGTTGTTGCTAAACGCTTTTTCTATGTTTATCTTTCTTTGTACGATTGTTGAGCGTGGCTCTATTGCCTAGACTTCGAAAACATTTCACGACATGTTGTTCCTATCGATGAATGAAGAATGAATGAAGGTAAGGATTACAGTTAAGGGGCAACCCATGTCGATATTCCTTAATCACCCACTAAACTTTCGTTATGATTTTAGTAACTTTCAGAGAAAAGAACTAGGACTGACGGCTTAGAGTGCACACCGAAGCTGCCGGTGTCCTGCCGTTGGCGCCGGTGCAATGCCGGTGCCGTATCATATCGTCCAAATGAAGATACACAAGGACAAGGATACAACTTTAATGGTGTTAACGCGAAAACTCATTTTTCCATATGAAATGGAAATTGGCTATTACGAAATTCCCGCTACGAATACACATGAGTTTTGAAACATGACCATAAAGTAACTGGAAATGAGTCCTCCAGCTCGTGATAACGGGACGTTACTACAACATAAAGAATATTTCAACGAAACAAATGGACGACACATTGGCTTCTGTCAACGGAACTTATTACAGCAGATACTTTTGTTGAAATGAAGACAAATAGAGACTCGGTATTACAAAAATGTTTCCTGTGTACGTATGAGTAATTTCTTCATCTGCCATTTCATGTGAGTAACCAAATAACTCATTTTAAATGGGTTGCATAATTAAATTTATGTCACATATAAAAATAGGGTAAATCTCATTATGGCGGAAATTTTAGAAACAGACGCAGAGTTATGAGATAATGGTAATGATTTCTAAGTTTTACTTTGAGCTTTCCAGGCTCAGCTCCCAGGCCTGTCTATAAGTGCTACCCAAATAGAATGCACCTTAAATTCAGAGGTCAATCTTTGGGAAATTATGTCCTATATCCATAACGTTTGAACCTATACGATTAATAATTTAATGAAGCCAATTCATTAGGACATCAATAAAAACATCATCGTCATCAACCCATTACTGTCCGACTGCTGGGCACGGATCTCGTCTCAGAATGAGAAGGATTAGGCCTTAGTCCACCGCGCTGGCCAAGTGCGTATTGGTAGACTTCACATACTTTTGAGATCTTTTTTTTATAAATCTCTCAGGTATGCAGATTTCCTCACGATATTTTCCTTCGCCGTTTAGCAAGTGATAATTAATTACTAATACGCACATAACTTTGAAAAATCAGAAGTGCGTGCATGGGTTTTAAACCTCGGACCCCTCGATCGAGAGGCCGAGTTTCTTAACCACTAGGCTATCACTGCTCTGAAGCAGCTCCAGCTCCACGTATTATATTAGCTTAGATTTGTCTTTGTTGATAAACATTTTTAGATGTGTGATATGGACTTTCTTTCGCATTTTTTTCTAACAAAACCTCATACGAAGCGGCAGTGGACTATTGACATTCAAAAATAATTCTGTAAATGAACGTCTAAAGCAAGGTTTACTTTGCAAAAATTTTTTTGATTTGATTTTGATGTGATTTGCTCCACTACTGGGGTCATAAATATTTGCAGCCAACATAAATCTCAACAAAGCCCAAAGCCAGATAAAGAATAGTACGCAATAAATTCGTTATTTATATGCAACAAACGGTCCCGTACGCCCACTACACTGGCCGACAAATTAAAAGAACGGTACAAAATCCATATTTCTCGGGACTTTGACGATGGAATTGAGTTAAAAATAGTACAAAACTCGTAGTATTTTATATTTGTTTTAATTTTATTCATATTGTTGTTATTACGTAGAAACATGTTTTAGGTATCACTACCCCAAAAATCTCCAAAATTTTAATTTCTCGAACATTTAATTTTTTTTTTATTGTTGTAGTTAGAAAAAAATATTATTTATTTTTTCGAATAATTCAATAACAGCAATGTTCGAAATATCACATGTTACTCGTACAACAACAATAAAAAATAAAGTGCTAAGATAAATATTCTAAGCATAATTGTTACCCATTATTTACAGTTAATTCTTGTACATGCCCAAATTACAATCATTTAACAATGTATGTAGTTAGGTCTTGTTAAACACAAACTCCGTATAACCAAATTGCTCTATTGTAGAGAAAGGCTGTTAAAGCCAAAACTCTAGTCATCACGGGAAGGCTAACCAACACCCATTAAATCTAATTAACAATTTAAAACGTACCTACTTTATAATGGCTTACGTACTCTACCGTTAATCTCTAGAATTAAGGGGTAACAATTTGATCTCTATTTTAATGTTCCAGTCTCTTCACGGATTTATATTAACTTGGACATCAGCCAAAGCCTAAGCTGATTGGTAGATTGATAGAGTCCAGTCTCTATGGAAACCACAACTGCTCTACATTTAGCTATTAGAATTTAAAGTTCTGTACTTTACATTATATAGTATCAAATACAACGTGATGAAACGTATAAGAAATTCGAAGGACAGTTCAAGTTATTTTCGCTCTTATATGCTCTATTATCACAAACTAAAGTGACTTAATAAATTGACAACATTTTTTCAAAATAACAAAATTATGTTTTATTTTCGTGTTCGTCACGCTTAAAATGTTCTGTAATGAAAAGGCCTTATTATTTCGAAATAAAATAATTCTTCAAATTAAATAAACACAAAAAAACAATAAATGACAATTGAATTTTCACCAGAAACATGTCGTGTTGTTAAACCTGAAAGCTCAGTTGAACACGTTTTACATGACGCGAACGAAACATGCCTTTTTAAACTTTTTCGTCCATCGGATTCGCCCCGAGGCCTTGTCTTTGTCCCTTTAAATAAAAGTTCGTCCGAAAAATCGCCGAACACGTTATAAAGTCAGTTTTGCGGTTAGTAGTACACAATACACGTACATATATAAAACGTCACAAGTTGAAAGATAGAAGTAGTACAGTACCCTTACCATGAGTTTTTACGTTTTGACAAATAACTGTTTTGGTATTTGTTTACGTATTTGCCCATACAATCTCCAATCAGCGCCCCTAGCGGATTGTATCAGAACTATAGTGTCAGTAACGTTAAATGTCTAAATTGACAAAATGGCGCTTTATATTTTGTCTCTCTTTTTTGCGAACATGTGCGGTAGACAAAAAGACTTGAGCACTTATTTATTGTTACGCTTACTCAGTCTACTGAAGCAAACGAAACAGAATAATGGATTGAGTAAACGTAACGTAAAATTGTGGGATGTTTTGAAAACTCATGGTAAGGGTACTGTTCGATCGGTAAGTTACCACATATATTTCTAGCGTGAAGTCGGTCTGGAGTTTCGGTGAAAAGGTATTATTCTATCTGATTTACATATAAGACGATCATCTTAGGCCTTAGGATTGCTAAGTGGAACCCCTAATCTATATGGAATTTGTTACAGATGTCCATGGGGGCCGGAATCACTTACAATCATATTGATTACCTACTCATTTGCTACTTGAATCTTATGAAAAAATCATGACATCGAAAATGATAATTCTTCAAATAATAAAAAAATCATCGAGTATTTTTATATACAATAGAACGTGAGTTAAATGGCATTTAAAATACCAAAAATGTGTTTATAAACCTGAAATGTCAGTTGTATGTTTTACACGACGCGACCGAAATATGCTATTATACACTTTTGTTTCGTCCAACAGATTTACCCCAAAGGCTTGTCTTTGTCCTTTTAAATAAAACTTCGTCCGAAAAATCGTTGAACATGTTTTAAAGTGAGTTTTTTCGGTCAGTAATACATATATCAATCTTTTAGACGTGATATCGACAGGAAGGAGTAGGCGGAATAATGATGGATGGTTTAATAAGCTATCGAGCAGTGAAAATAATATCTCGGCAAAATCAATGTCATACGTGTTATAATGTTTGGGGAGATGTGACGTCAGACACCACTTATTGCTTCCCAGATCATGAACAAAGATTCGTATTTTCCATGGTTTTCTTTACTAATGCAAAAATATTGTAATTCTAACTAACGCGAATGTAGTGATGAATTAATAGTCGGAATAGTCGAATGTTAACTTTTTTATTTGTTTGTAGGGATGACGTCATGGGTGGTCAGGGATGATAATATCGCATCAGCGCATTCTTTGAAAACAGAGTCAAAACCTCTCATAATTTGCTTTATTATATTCTTCAAAGCTAAATAAAGCACTATGTAATTTTAGTAACATTATATAAGATATATAAATGTATTCGTAGCCCCCACACTTTCAGACAAAGGATTCTACCTTTTACGTATGTATATAATTCATAAAGCGAAAACACAAATAATTTCGATTCAGATATTCTGTCAAGATTAATTATAATTTTAATCACAATTTCAATTGATTTATCATTTAAACCATTAATCCGTTCCAATAATTGAGTCTTTCGTTAAACCCAAATCCAAAATTACTCAATTATAATAAACACTGAAATGGAACTGTAGAGTCGATAAGCCGAGAATTATACTTGTAAATCGTAAGCAGTTGGTAACTACTTGTAGAGTCACCCAAACCGACTCTACGTTTGGATTAATTAATAGTCGGAATGGCTTAGTCGTTGTAATCAAATGATAAGCCTCATGAATTGTAAAGACAGTTGTATTAAATGGGTAACACTGTTTCCCCTCTTTTAGGGTAATAAGGTAAGACTTTGGTTATCTTAAGTCCTGTTACATATTCATATTGTTACTTATAATTTGTAAGTCCATACATTTTGACGTCCCGCGAGGCAGAGGGTACCAGGTTCGATCCTTGGCCAGACAGATAATACTTATGTGTTAATGATTAATTTAGATTATTGTTTTGGTGTGCGTGTTTGTGTATTAGTATTTAAGAAATTCAATCTAATCTAATAAGAGTGTTAAAAAGAGTAAAAGGTATTATTATTGGTACTATTTATTTTTATATTTTAGCCTGTAATAAATAATTACTTCATGGAACTTCAGTGCAAGTTTTAATGGTACATTACGGGTAATATACGCATACCTGTTTTGACATGCAGAGAAGTATCTAATTTATTTTCCAACTAAACAAACATATAAATAATAGATTTAGTACTTATCTAAAAATAATCAATTTAAAAAACATAACGTCGCCATATAATATCTTGCTTATTTCATCCAATAATCTTATCGAAATGAAACCAAACTGGATACAAAACCGAAAATAGAAAACCAATTCAAAGCAAACGGCTAACTAATACTTATCGATTTCATTTGCACCGATTCAGTAGAATTAGGCACCAATTTTGACAGCGCGCGATTTAAGACCGCACTCGCTACCAATAAGGCTGTTGTCTTAATACCAGCGAAAGAGATATATCTTTTAATAAAATCATTAAGATAATGCGAGAGACTTAGTTATCAAATATAGTAATTTTCAGTTTCAGTGTCTTACATTACGTGAAATTGCGAAATGCTCAAGAAATAATAATAATCACATTAACTGAAGGCATCTGGAAAACAAAAATAAACAGATCTCATGTTATTTTTTATATTTTAAAGCAGAACTTTTAGGCAATGTCAGCTATGTTTACTTCTTTAAGAATAATGTAAGCTTCACCTGTATGTGCATTGAATATAATATTTGCAAAAAAGTAGTTAGGAGAAATGAGAACAAGCTATAATTTCTGACTGTTTGTTCGCTTGTGTGTTTGAAAACGCATCAAACTTAAAGTCCTATATTGAATTAAATGCATTAAGAATATATTATTACAATTATTAATCCGTATCTTGTAATACTTAGCCTTTATGTTATTCAAATCGATCTATAATACTTTATTAAAAAATATTACAATATAAATTCAGAAGTCATTTTTCTAATATAACATGACGATATTCGAAGCGGAGTTTCAGTTTACCGGTACACTCGCTGGCAGTGCGACAGTCGCTCGGTGCTCATAAAGTGTTCTTTGCCAATTTTAATGAGTTTCAGAATATCCGCTTACAGGGCGAGTTGGAGATTATTACTTTATAGAAACGGTGTTTCTGTTTAATGGAACCCGAGTCGACCTCACACGTACCAACAAATTTTAATTTAGTTTCGAACAAGCGTCCGGTGGAAACCTTGTTAATTATAACTATCGATTCCCGGAACGTTGTCGTTTTCGCTATCTTCAGAATATTTGGTAGTTTCGTATCGATGTAATTGGTTTTGGATTTTGGATGTCAGGTTCGTAACATGCTAGTATTATTTTAGGTTTCCAATTACTTTCTTGTTTATGTGTGTTTACTGTACTTATACTTTTAACATGTGTTTCTAATTTAATTCAGTAAATGATTAATCCTTCCAAAGATCACGTATGAACGATCGTATTTGCCCCTGGGTTTCTGAGCTTATGTATGTTTATATGGCTTATTCTTTGGCATGCTTTGTAACCCCATCAGCTTAACGGATTCTATCATATGGGGTGCGTTGGATTTATTTAAACTGTGGAGTTACATACATTACATCCTTAAGCAGTTTGTATTGACATGGTCACTGGACCTTAGTAAGAAAAAAAATTAGCTCAGGTGAATTACCAACAACTTACGTTGAAACGCCTGTTTTCATTCAAATTTCTTTAAATAGTCTAGCATTAATTAATTCAAAGGTGTTAGAACTTTTGTGGTACTTCGTGGCATGACTGCCGGTCTTTATAACAGCAAAGTCGCACTACTAAGAAAGTCAACGAGGCATTCCAACTCAGTTCGTAGGGGTATAAAATACCTGTTGAAACCCTCAGGTAGAATTTCATCTGGAGATAATTATGAATGTCCACGGGCAGCAATGTCCACTTACCATCACATAGATTGCATCAAGTAAATTGCACTATTTTGATATATTCGTTTGCTACTATTTTGATAAAAAAAAGTTTATATTTTGAATTTCCATGACATATCCGCTTAAATTGTAAATACATTTTAATGGAGTGAGGCGAGCTCTAATGGATGAACTGCAATTTTCAATAATGCCCCTTATTATCACATAATATTGAGCTTTGACAAATTAAATATCTCAAAAACACATATTACCTGCATATTATAAAACTAACATGTATGCATATTTCATATTACGCAAAGCTTAAATTCGCGGCTCTGGAAGCATGTTTTTTTTTGTATTTTTATCCATATAATGTGTAGTTATAAGCAACAAAAATATTTTTTGTAAGAACTTGGTTCACGCTTTGAGGCTAATCATGTACGTCATTTGGTTTGAAGAAGTTTAAAGAATTGAATTTTACAAAACTATAAATATGGAACCCTTTGTGGTTTAACTACTTTATTATAACTTATTTTGTCTTGTAACCAGATCAAAGGTAATGTTGTGTAGGTTTGAGAAGTGCAGTTAGTACGAAACACTAACGCAAGACATTGCTAGTCCTTAGGGATAAAAAGACAATGCATCTGTAACTTAGCTGATTGAGATCTAAATTGAGAAACTCACACGCTGCTGTGAATTAAGACGAAACGCCTCATTTGAGCAAATAGCTTGAATGAGGCGTTCCGTATCTAAACATAACGCAATTTACTAAGCGTCCAAATGTACGTTATAACCAAAAATATATTTTATCACAGCTTTTTCATTTGCCCCTATTTTACATCCCTGAGAATTAGCATAAAGGACGCAGTAGATTTATCGACAAAGGAAACATTCGAGCGAGTCTATCTCCGTGATATATGTGTATGTTTAACATGTGTCATTTTGTTTAGATTTAATATCAGCTTTTCAAAATTGTATTTTGGAATACTTCCGTTTGTAACTTTTTGTCAAGAGCTCAGTATAAAAAAAAATACATTTTGTTATTTGTTTCCAGGTTTACTTTTTTATTTCAAAATATATAGGTAGAATACAAGCTAACTGTCCAACTGGTGGTAAAAAGATACCGTTAAGGACCTCTATAATCAAACGAAAATACAATCGTCTTACCAGAGGACGATCCAAAAGGCGTTCCCATCCTTGAAATATACGAGAATAACGTTAAGACAAGCACGTAATCATACGCACGCATCGTTGTAAGCACGGATGAGGAGAACCGAAGACCGGGCTTAGTGGCGTACCTTGGGAGAAGCCTATGTCCAGCAGTGGACTAACGTGGGCTGAAGATGAAGCACGTAAAAGCTAGAATCAAATCCATCGATAAAAGAAGAACGGATCTGAATTAGTAAAGCTTTGAAGTAAAGTTATCGATAAAGTAAGAACGGATCTAAACAAGTAATTCTTAGAAATAAATTTATCGACAGTCGCACGGATCTATCTAGAATCTCTGTTCTCGCATCTGTCAGTCCGTTTGAATCGGGTCCTTTGGGGATTAAATTATGCAAATTGCTTTGAATTTGTCGGCTAATGGTAAGGATGTTCCTGAAGTTATGGGAACCGAATAATTCCCCTCACCGGCCCGCCTGTGTTGAATTTCAAGTACCTGCAATAGAGATTATTTTGTTAGAAATGGATAATCTCATTAACGTAGTACTGGCCCACAGCTGGGCGTCTGTCTCCTTTAAATTGAAGGAGAAATTACAAAGTTAATCATACTGGGTCAACACAATCAACGGGTGGATATACCACACAACTTTGATAAGATTATTGAGATAAATCTTAGCTTTCGGATAGAACCTGTTCTATACGGGGTTAGACGAAGATATCAAAGCTTGGCATTGACCACAGGTGGACTGCGTTTATTCTCTAACAAGCTTTCGTTTACTACACTAATTTTATAAAAATAAAATCAATGGGTTGTACTTCGGGAATGCCGGCAGAAGTGAAAACTTTCGAAACCTAACTTGAATAATAAAATATAATAAAAAGAATGAAACTGCCACCCATTGACATATTTTTTTCTATGCTGACACCGTGACATCTTGACTTGCAGTTTTCATTGCCGTCTTACGAATTTTCGATCAGGACACGTGATCCTGACGCGAGTTTAACACTTTTTACCCGTCACAAAAAGTGCACAACGCCGCTAAAGAAGTTTTCAATTCAAAAAACTTTACATATGGAAATTTGCACACAGATGAAAAACATGTGTATAAATTACATAAGTAAACAAACGATTCTACTTTTTGCAATGAAATCAAAACCGAGACTAATTTTAAATTTATACCACAACAACTAATTTACTCATTCTAAGAATGACATTAATCAAAATTATTACCGACATTCCGATTGCGTATAGAATAATATGCAGTTTCCCGCGATCCGTAGTACATACGTACAATCACTTATTTAAGCATACATGTATATTGCATTCATACGGGTCGTTTATATCCATCTGAAACGTGGAGTGTCCTGGGTTCAAACTACTTGATCTATGTGTCGGTATACTTGTTTTTGTAATGGTCACAGTAAAAGGAATTTTAGTGCAGGTTTTTTTATGAAGTTGTGATAGCTAAGGAGGATTTCGTTTACGACTACGATCGGCGACTTTGTATATTATCCTTAATAAGTAGTAATCCAGCAGGATTACTACTTTCGAATTTTTGTTTCTCTCCCTTAATAAATCAAAACATATCAGCGCTTAACATTTTTATATTATAGAAGAAGCAGTATTTGTGGAAATTGCGGCAATCGACTAATAAAGTATTCACAAATTTTACCGGATTTACTACAAACAACGACCACAACAACACAACAGCAAAAATATATGTAACAAGAAACACTTCACATGCCACTAAGGTTGTGCAAATAATAATCTACGGTAATCGACTAACAAAGTATTCACAAATTTTACCGGATTTACTACAAACAACGACCACAACAACACAACAGCAAAATATATGTAACAAGAAACACTTCACATGCCACTAAGGTTGTGCAAATAATAAACCAGATAAATTACACTCTACTACGGTTGCTTAGCGAACAACGGAGGTTAAGTGTTGCCATTACGTACGCAGTTCATTACTTAGAAACAGGCGGTATATCTTTCAAGAAACCATAGCTAACGAGCGGTGTTATTAGACAACAAGGATAGTCGTAAGCTGTACATAAACACTACAATTTTAAGTTTATACAATCTAATATGAGCATTGAAAAATCACACAAAGGAGTGCAAGAAAGGAAGTGATGGTATTCTGCGCTATACTAAGTCAATTTTTATTAAGGGATGCTAAGAAAATCATAGGAATTCTCTATAAATACGATTGAAAATACTAAAGAGTAGTTGAAATTCTTAAATAACCCAGACAGTCAGAATTTAATTGGTTACTTTTCTGATTTGAAAATTCGCATACATTTGCCAAAAACTATTAACAATTAATATTAGTAATGGAATCTACTGGCAAAATCAATTCAGTTAAATCTTAAAACTCAAATTAACGATACTGTTTCTCTAATTTCCATTCTATTGTATCACGAACTTGTTGATCTTAAATTGTATTGTTTTAGTGTTTCGTTAAAATAATTGGATTGGCTTTTGTTTGTTCAAAACTACTTTAGATATGTATGCTTTATTTTGACTTAAGTGTTTGTAGTCTTTCGTACTCTTATTATTTACATCAATCATATTTAAACAATGATATTACCTTGGAACACATCAGACCTTGGGGTCTTAGTGATCGCAGCGACCTAATTAAGCATTTTCTAACACTTTGACTTGATAGAAGCGATGCATTCGTGGCTATCGGCACAGGAGACTACTATACTATTACGTAGTTTATTTCAAACATCCGTATATGGTAGCGACCTTACATACAACTTATCTATCATACGAAATTCGCGTGTTACTTTTCTTTTTACAATTAAATTAAGTATTTAGTTCAGGTATCTACTTAGGATTCATAACTACCACTTAATAGGAAACCTTACTATGACTACTAGTACTGTACTATAGAAAGCGCAATTTCAAGTCATTAATAATTGCAAAAAGCGATTGAGACATTAATTAATATGCAAATCGAAACAGAACGATATATAACACGAACATAATAATAATACCTCAAAGACGAGAGAAATGGCTGTCCAATATACCGAGACATTTGTGCGCAATATGGAATTTGGTTCATTCCAAGGAAAGCCTCTCCGGAGAGACAGGACCGACATTACGTGAACAATTATGATCCGATGAGGGATTAGATTAATCAAGCAAAAACATCTTGGGCATTTGTTTGATAGCCGAAGGAAAAGCGAACGATCGTGCGAAAATAATAATTCAAAAGGAATGACGATGGGATTTTATAACTTGCATGGAAACTTGAATTGAAGGTGGTAGAACCCTTTGTGGTTCTACTCCGGTGGCACCACCGCCTCACCTATGTCTGCCTCGTAACAGCAGTTTTAAGCGCTACAGTGTTCTGATTTGAAGGGTGCGGTAAGGGTGACGTACTTTTCCAAGGCATTTCAACTTAGTCCTCAGGGGTAGCGGCGCATCTGTGGCCGAATTCAGGTAGTAATATCTAATCCTATCTGGGGCTGATTACGGATGTCCATTGGCGGCAGTAGCCACTTACCATCAGGTGGATTGTATGATCGTCTGCTACTCCTACATTATAAAAAAAAACTTGTACGGTTTGCTGAAATTAGTAATTGGTAAAGGTACGGATAAGTGAACTACCTGTGTCAGACATTTGCAAACTATACGTATTGACTCTGAAATTTAAGCACTGCTATCCAGCACAGTATTGAACGACAATCAGGTTAATAGTTCACATGCTCCTCGAAGCACGAAAATTTAGCCGATAGCGGCTGTTTATCTAAGCCAATTTAAAAACGTTGTGGAGGATCAGCCTCCACAACGTTTTTAAATTTTATGACGATCAATACAAGCCTTTGTACGTTTCACTTTCTCACCAAAAATTACAATTCAAGGAATAAGTATATGCAATTGTCTCGAACATTCAAGCCTGGCTAAACGCTCGCAGTGCGACTCTTTCCTTAAATTTCCTAAGACAAAGCTTCGAGGATTAAAATCGTCCAACCGTTTTATTGTTTTCGAATATCCTGGCAACATCCCCTTTTGCGGTGCGGAGCGCGAATTGCTCGGGACGATATTAGGTATTTCTGTAATTATTTACCCGCTGGTACAGTCTTGCTCCTTCTTGCTGTTTGTCTGTCGGAATTTGTGATGTACTAAGGAATTCGGAAATTATTTCTGTTTTATTCTCTGAATACCCAGTATACTTCAACATGCTATACCATACCTCATCAGATTAAAAGAATAGACTTATAATTTTTCGAAAAAAAAAAATTTTAATAATTCATTCGTTGATAAAGCTTAATTATTCTACATAGGCAAAGAAAAAATACCAACACCACTGCTTCACATGGGCTACTGACCTACTCGTATAACCGACTTGTGAGTAACTGTAAATAAAAAAGTACGTCCAAAATCGATTAGTGGCTAAGATAAGAACAAGTCCACCCATCCTGCACCGGAAACCGCAAACGGCATCTTTAAACAAGTACTTGTTGATAACAACACAGTGATCCCAGTGAAAGAGGAAAAGAAAACATTGGCAGCTCGGAATTGCCGGCTTATCGAAGATGGCAGCACCAAGCCGGGATCGTGGGAATTAGCGGAGAATAGCGGTGAATATGGACGTGACGGAAAATAACCGATATTTATGGATAGAGTGATCCGAGCTCGGCTTACCGGATCATGACGAGGAGATTTAAATCCGATAGTTTTGAGGCGAGCAACGTTTTCGGATCTCCAGATAAATTTTCGAATCGTATGGCGTTGGATGCTCTTGTTTAATAATGTTTTGTTAAAAATGTAAATTAAAGATCTCTAAGCCCGTGATTTGTTATATTATTATTTCACCTACAATTTCATTGACATGGATTTAAGAAATGTAACAGTTTCAGTTATATCGCAATGCAATAACAGATTTTCATCATCTGTAATACTAATACTTTCACATTCATTGTTCAGATAGAGAGAAATGTAGTTATTTGTATGTCTTATTCATTACACACTATGCTTACATGTTATATGTTAGGCAACATATATTCAAACCCATTAGCATCACCAACCTCCGCGTCACCAAAACTGTCAGTTGTAGATCCTATGTCCAACGAAGCCAATAATAAAACCCTAATCGCAAATAACAACCCTTATTCCGCGGTGCTCCATACATTATTCATAGCGGCGGCACTTAATTAATTTATCTTCGGCCCCGCTTTGCGCCGCACTTCGGCCCAACGAAGCGTTTGATTACGTCGGGATGTTATGTTGTTGAAGCCTTCCTATATTATAAATTTAAATACCTTAATAATATTTGTTTGCTGGGTTATTCCTAGTTTCTCCAGAAGTTTATCTGTGGATCGAGGCCAAGCGTTCACTCGATGTCTAAAGATAATTTTCAGATGCTCCTATGTTTCCAAGAGAATTGGATAATCCTATTCGTTCCAATTCTTCTATTCTAGGCTCGCATCAAGTCAATGAATTATGCAGTCTGTCTGTCTGTCAGTCTTATTTTAAAACTTTATCGGTTTTAAAAATAAAATATAGTAACAAAAAAAACATAACAATGTCAACATAAAAACAGAGCAGTATGGAAACGCCTGGAATGCCTCATGTACGTTTGACAAAAGTGTATCAGTAGCATTACCATGAGTTGGCATAGAAACGCCACTATAGAAATGGTAAATAGAAAACTATTGTCATTTTGCTAGTGAATAACATAACTACTATCGTTACGGTATTTCTTGACAACGTCTGTCAAATTAATGACTCATGGGACCGAATTTGTATGGCAATAGATCATAATGACATTCGCTAGCAATTTGATTTCGATAGGTTTTTTACGTATCGAGTTACGTCACTACGGATTTTAGTTCTACGAGTAACCAACAGAGGCGCTTACAATTTTTCATACATTTGTTTTACGCAGTCGCTAGCGAGTAATACTTTTGTAAACTCATGGTAGTCCTACAGAAAAAACATCACAGCAAGTTTTTTCCTTATGAAAATTATATAAATGAAGTTGTATATGAAACGACGTAACATAAATCGAATATATCTTAAAATGTATTTATTCTACGGTTTTTACAAAAACAATAACCAAAAAGTTACGTTAATCTTAATTTATAAATAAACGTAATTTAATGTACTTATCGCGTGCTCATGTGCATTTTAAAATCATAAACCACAATCATAGTATAATTGCTCTTATCGATAGATCTTAGCAAATCGTAAAATATTAATTCGAGGAATCAACGGTTAAAAATAATTAAGTACATGGAAAGTTATTTTTAAATGCCACGTGTTTTTATAATAAATTTAAAGGCCTGAGACGTTAATGTTAAATTTTAGGTCCTTGATATGGAAAAGAGTCCTATGGATTCATTTCTCATCTGATTATTAAGCGCATGTAACGTTGTTGTTACTATTTATACCAACTCAAAACCAACTTACAAATCATAGTGTTGCCTAAGACTGAGATAAATCGTTATTAGCTATTAACTCGATTTACTTAGAAGAATTAACTTCTGTGTGCGCGACCTTGATTACTTCATTTACTTTCAGCTTCATCGCCATTTTCTATTCTTGACCATAAATTAGTTTTGGAATAAAGTTTCTTCTCACTGTTTGCATTTTAACAGGTTCTTCAGGTTCAAGACCTGGCTGTTTACTTTAAATTCCAGTAATTTTAGTTCTGGTGAACTTCAACTAAGATAAAAAACATTAGGCTTATCTTTTTAATTCGTTGCTTTAGTAAGCCCTAAATGCTCACTCAATCTAGATCTATAGCGCTGAATCAAGTCCTACTGCTTATCCGTCCCTACAACTATTCCGCCCTCAAGGGTCCGTTCCATAAATTCACTTCGGGTCCTATTGTTTTAATTGTAAACACGATCCCCGCTAGATTTATCGTTTTGCTCGCAAACGGTAACAATTACCGCTGTCGTGAATTGATTCTCGAAACCCTTTATTGCTTGTTTCGATAGCAGAGCCCGTTCAATGGCGTTGGCAGGAATTTTATTATCATCCTCTTCAGACGCGGCTTCAGGCATAATTGGTTTTTATACAACAGTCTCGTTGGTAGGTTCTTTGTTTGTTCGAGACTTTCAATGCGGTGTTGTAATTTTAACCTCTTCATTGATAAATATCATGTTTAGTACCAATTAAATTATGAGCTTTTAATGTTTAAGTTGTAAATTCAAATATTTCCACGACCCTGACACGACTAAAAGTGTTACATAGTGTGTTATTGTGGCATAAAACGTGTAGTTTGCATTGTACACGTTTTATTCGTCACTTAATTATTAAATTTTAATTTTCTTGTATTAGAACTTATTGTAAACTAAATTATGTTGTATTTTATAATATTAAAAAAGTTTAAATAGCAGTAGCAATTATAATTAAAATTCATACTTATACATACAGTATACATAAATTGTCTTTACAATAAAATCTATGCATCTTAACAAATCAAAATTTAATCTAAAATTTAATCTACCATAAATCGAAAAACGTGCTCTATTTTCCTTTATACCTCAACGGTCATATTTCTCGCTATAGTGGCAGCATATTTCAAATTTTATTAGAAATAGCTTTCACCCGGCGTTCGTTCCCACAGACGAGGAACTTATACATGCATCGAAGTGGGAAATGCAATCCTGGTGCGGATTACACGGAGATTGCGTGATAACAGCACAAGCTCCAACGTTCTATGAGAGCCTGGTACTCCCAACTTTAATACCTACAGTATCTAGCTAAGACCTACCAATTTTCTATACAAGTATGTTAGTTTATTGCTTAGGAATAACGTAATACGAGTGCTTTGAATAATTAATATTCACTACATTGAGAGTGGTAGGTTTATAACGAGGTTTTATTTAACTTGCTTTGTTAGTTCATATGTATGTGAGGGACAAATCTTGCAACTGAATTTTAAACAGTCAGTCAACAGATTCAGGTGATCCATAAAGTTTTGTTTGGATGACAATTCATAATTAGATATGTTACGTCATTCTAAGTTTTATACGGCGGATGTTCCAGGATGTGCGACATAGCGAAGAACAATATTTTGTTATGCACCCCAATGATACAGATATCGAACGATATTTTTTCTAAAACAATACGACAAACTATGTCATGCTATGCACCTTTCTATTATATTTCGGTATCGTTTTTAATCCTTTATGGTTCGACAACATCACCGCCACACTTATTCCATAAAAGTGTAAAAGCCGTGTTAAGTTTTGTTGTGCTTCTATTTGTAGTAGGGTGTGTTAAAGAAGACAAAATGAACCGAGGCGTTCAAACATAGTCCTGAGGTATCAACGCATCTGTGTGCAACGTCAGGAAGAAAACTTATCTCATTTGGAACTGATTACAAATTGTTGATATCAAATGGACTGCATGCTCGTTTGCAACTTCAATACTACACAAAATAATATAATATGTTATCAATCTGACAAATCCCGTGAGAGTCCGAGCCTACGAGAACACCTTAAGACGAAACAAGTTAATAAAATGTAATATTCAGCAAATTCTCTTGAAATTGCAAATGTTTCGTAGCAATCCAAACTAGCTGTGCTCGAGTGGGGAACGCAATCCTGGCTGGATAACAAGGAGATTGCGCGATAACAGTTTGAGCTTCACCGCTTTATGAGAGCCGGGTGTTGCTGTGGCCTATTATAATTATGTATGTCGCCACTCGCCGTCCATCTTTAAAATCTGGTATGTTTCATTTATTTATTAGAATAAACATTTAAGAATATAAAGAGGTTTAAAACAGGTAGCTAAAGAAGGCAAAATTTGTGATTCGACCCTGAAGACACTATTGTCATACCTATTCCTGCCTAATAACAACTGTGTTCAATGTTGCTGTTTTATTTGAAGGGAATTGTAAATGTGACATACTTATCCGATGCGTTCCAACTTAGTCCTCAGAGATAGCAACTCACTTGTAGATGACTTGAGATAAGACTCTAATCTTATCTAGGTTTAAAGAAAAAAAGTCCATGGACGGCAATAGCCAATTCTCATCAAGTGGACTGCATGCTCGTTTGCTACTTCTTTATTATAAAAATGCCTTTATATCGTTCTGTGTACAATCAAACCAAATTTTTCTCTCCAAATCTTCCTTTCGTTACAAATTTGGTCTATTGGAAGTTATAATGGATGTAACTTGAGTGTGAATCATGCATATACTACGCGATAACATCAGCTCTACCGCTTTGTAACCTAGTTTGATGTAACAGCGTGCTGTACCAAGCCCTTATCTATCTAATTACTGATCAGTAATTAAAGTTTGCAATGTACAAAGGATTACTATAAAATATTAGACCTTGTCTATGATTTTGTCCATTTATTATCCATTATTTATTTGGTAACTTTGCCGATGATTATTTGAAACAGACTGGAAATATTGCTTATTCTGGTTTTGAAAAACAATTACGTCTTCCAATACTGTTACACTGCTGGGCACCGATTTCTGCACACAATGTAAAGGGATTTAGGTCATAGTCCATCGCTCTGGCCAAGTACCAAGTACTTGGAAAAAACCCTTGATAACCTTTATCGGAACATCAATATCGATATTCCAGAAATACACGCAAAAAGAAGCTTCAATATAATACCCGACTTTACAAAAGATGGTTGAGTATCTATAGATCTACAGAGACAATATTCAAGGATGTTTCCTAAGCAACGGAACTCGACGTCGATTGTAGGCAAAATACCGAAGGTTAGACGAATCTAGCCCTAAGGACTACATTGAAGATACAATAGTTTGCCAATACTTTGAATATCCAAGGACCAATCATAAACCTATCCATTATCTACTAGAGATTCATAAAATTGTGCCTTTGACATTTGTGATATGCGATATCGTTGTAGGTAATAATGTTAAACTTTAAAATAAGAGCGTCTATCTTCTAATGTATTTATCTGTTGTCTATATATATCCATTGCCTGCAAATGTATTTATCTATTGCCGTTAGTAAACTTTCATGGATATGGACGGGTAATATATAATATGTTTAATATTATGTGTGTAGTTTTTAGTAAAAAAGTTGCACTTTTTAGTAAAAAAAAACTAGAGATAAAAATATTTACGAGCATTTTGTATATTGGTGAGATTTTTATCTGGCTTGCACGTATCATCATCGTCATCGTTGTTCGAATATTTAAATCCAGTCTCCTTAAGTTCAAGAAAAGTTGTAGCAGCATGATAAAGTACGCTTCAGGCCTCACCCATTAATGGGGAATAATCGTTAAGAGCAGTGGGACATAAAATGGGTGGCAGCCATACTAATCCACTCATTTGCAAATATAACCTCGATATTACTACCAATTCAAAATTTTAATCTAGTTTTCGCGACACAACTATTATTGTATGTGGTGAGAAAATGAGAATTCCTTCCTAGTGTCAACTCAATCAGCTAAGACGCAGGTGTCTTCTAAATAAAATTTACGTTCAATCCGCCAACTGCATAGAAAATTGTACAGTTTGTTCATTTCACACTCGCTAGTGGAGTTTTATGGTAAATATGTGTATGTTTATCTTCATACTAAGTCTGTGGTAGATTGTTTTAGTGTAACTTATTTACCTCGTTTTTAGCTGTGGTAACATTACGTATAATCTAACGTTAATCCGGTGACCTTCCTTCTTCCCGACTGCGAAGGGTAATGTTGCTTGTCCGTATGTATGTTCGCATGCATGTCTCCTTCTTTTGCAAGTCCTGATGCCCAAAAAGCTTGACGGATTTTAACTTATGAGGTGTAGTTAGATTCATCGAAATTGTGGGAGTGGCATAGGCTATATTTTTAAGTAGTCGGGGTTTTGCTATGTAATGTGATGCTCTTAAAATCTTCTACTATACTAGGCTATTTAATTTTGCCGTAGAAACTGCGTTCGGCTGTTTTTATTGGTGACCACATAATATATCTTTGCAAGTAGACGCTGTCGCTGACCAAGCTCCTTCGTTTGCATCGATCATGTGTTTCTTCACACATGGGTGGTATTATAAATGGAACATACCTGGGTACCCATACGGGTATGCGTCATACAAATGATTAAAGTGATGGTGTCAGTACTATATTTTGTTAACCATATATTAATAGTTCATGTAGTAAAGACGGCATACTCCATTCATTTCTTGTTCCAATAAAGAAACAATGCAAAGCGAAACAAACGAAAAGTCCACACAGTGGCTGTGAAAAAATGCAAAGCACACTCAGTAACGACAAAGGGATACTCCCCTTAAGACCACTCGTGATAACACCACGAGTGTTTGCACCCTGTTCATCTTATCGTTTTAAGGAACGCGCCTTACCACCAGCGAGTAAGTTGAGCGAGAAAATATTTATATATTTTTATAGGACAGATAGTTGTGTATTTATTTTGAAAATGATTGAAGTATCTTTGGTACATTTTATTTCTATTCCAATGTCATTAATGTAGTTCTAAGTTCTGGTTAGAGGACTGTAGTAAGGCAGATTCACATCGAGGCGTTACGTTTTAGTCCATGCATATACAAATGCATGGCTAATTTCAAATATATAAACTGTTGGATATAATTTTTTGATGTTCTCACAGATGAATCCCGACGAGTTCCACTATCTTTAAATGATGTATGCAATAGGTACAGATAAACATAAAATACTTTTGATTATAAATTTACTGATCTCAGGAAAATATGAAATCTTACAATATGCGTTTTAGTAGACCACATTATAGTTAAAAAATCTAAAACTAGTGAAGATAGAGCTTATTAATATTTTTATTTTTTATCGCTTATAGTTCCGCTCGCTTGCAATACGACATGTCAGTGGGTTGCGGCGATCCTATCTAAAGGACGCGCAATCATCTCTCAAAGACTTAAATGGCAAACTTTAAGAATGCACACCAAAGAATTCTTTTATCGCGGCAATTTTCACTTGGGTTTCCAAGTGTAATTTGCTACATTAAGTGTGGATAGCATTATTATGGGCTCTAGGTCCTTTAGGGATTTTATTTACTTCTGCAGATTTTTAATAATGAAATTAAAGTAGAGTAAAGTTAGCCACGGCATAGCCATGAGTAGGTCTCAATCCGTCATCTCAAATCTCAATGGTCTCGGAATGGTTTTATAAGTCTGAGATGAGTAACCCTATACTGGGTTTCCCTACATATAAAACCTGTTTAAACCTATAAAAGCGGGCATTTTATAAATAAAATAATGACAGCCGGAATATTGTTTAGCCAATTTGAACTTAAGAGCAACCTTAACAAAATTTAACACCATTGTTACTTGCCATATGTGACCTGCAAGTCTAAGTTTGCATCTATATTTATCTCATGCCAGTATTTTCTATTTCGAGTATTTTAAAAATGAATTACGTCGCAAAGATTTCTCACATTATTGCAACATCAGATACAAAATTATTTTAAAAAGTAAAGCAAATCAGATATTCCTTATTCTTGACGAACCTTATTCTTGTCGTTTACGTTATCTTAACAGAAACCGCGAAGAAATCATCAGAATAAACGATTAAAAAAGTAATAAAAACACCTCAACAGCGCACTGTAGGAACTTCAGACGCGTACTAATTTTGAATTTTGTCAAAACGCCGCAATAAAAGTACGGTCTGCAGAATAGGGCAAGTACAGTCAACGCCGCCGTTAAGACTGCGATACTGTAATGACGAGGCCTCGCGAACCATTTACTGTATTAGGCCATAAAAACAGTTTATTCACGTGCACGTATACATAAAAGTATACACATAAAGTACCACATACTCACCTGAATACATACAAATATGACACGGTAAATTATAATAAATGGATTTCCGTCAATAAGATTTGAACCTCGCGTGTAAATGGTTCTAAAGGTAAAAAAACGTTTATACATTAATGATTTATCGAGCTTTGTCATTTAAATAAACATTATAAAACGTTATGAATATATTTGTAGATATTAAATCCACCGAAAAAAATCAATTGAACAAAAAAGTCTGCTCAAAATAAAAGTTATTAATACAAGATTGTGTAATAATTAAAGGTTTGAAGTATATATTAACAGCACCGAGCCTTCATGACCAAACAATATATAAGTAAAGCGCATTTAACTTTAATTGCATTTTAATAATGAAGGCTATTTTTCCAAGCATAAAACATCTACAAACTAAACTCGACCCCTTTGAGAGCTAAACTTAAAACTACAAAGTGCAGTAAGAAATTAAAGCCCAAAACTTGCAACAACGCAAGAACGCTTTGTCCGCATGTTTCGTGGCTCCACTGAGAACTTTTCTAATTTATTCATAACACGAAACCCTCCCTTGTAAAGTTGGTAGAGTTCCGTTAACAATACGGATGAGGATTTCAAAGAAAAATAATTTGTACTCAACGGAAAACGTAAAACAGTCGAGATTGAGTGCTTGAGATGTTTTATGATAATGAGTACGGATTGAGTGGTTGTCGGGCGACGAATGTGCGACGTTCTTTACGAGTGTTACCTTTATGTTACTGTAACGCGTTTTATTTGCTTAAGGAGGTAGCACACGAGCGGCAGTGAGTTGAAAACTCTGACAAAGTCCGTAACAATCGGCCACTGTGTGTTACAACCGTGTCGCTTAGGTATTGCGGCCTTGGTTGGTCATCAATATGCATTTATTAGCTTCCAAAGATTTCAGATTTTTTATAATCATACGCTTTATTTCAAAATCACAGACGATTTAATTAATCAATTTCTACGACTTGACAAAAATATGTGAAAGTTGATAAACAGATAAGCAAGTTTCCCAAACAGTGTTAAAATATATTAGCGAATGCCTTTCCTATTGATATTAAGTGATCATTGATATTCATGGACATTGATAAAATTAATCCAAGGTTCCTAGGACGCCAATCTCCAAATAAGATTAAAGTTCTAAGAATCTTGAGGGCTAAGGTAAACCCTTTCGTAAAATGGATAATAGAAGATTCCTTTGAGATCCGTATCAAGTCACAGACGTTGTAACCAAGTTGAAACGCTCCAATAATAAGCGTCACCACACCCTTCAAATACAAACACAACACAAATTGTTGCCATGGGGAAATAGGTGTGGCACCACTAAGTTTGGCAACTTAAAACATTTCCAAAACACTATTAAATTTCGTCTTCCCAATACTCCGAACAGCGGGGTGCCGCGATATTAATGAGAGAGCGAAACCTGCGAATAACTTTGAATATTCACTACGAAAACTTTCACAATAATTATTCCAGGAAATTACTTTGCTTAGATCTTGGAATTCTAAAAGATAAATGATAAACAGTAGATCTCGTTGTTACAGACGGTAGTCTACTCGAAGTTAGAGGTTATCTCCGAAAAATGAAAATACTCGTACATTAATATTAAACTGACATATCATTATGGTTCTCCAGGATCTGCCACAATCTCCGTACATTAAAATGTCGATTACATAGATATAAACCTTATATTACTAGATTTGTGTGAGCGATCAAGCTGTCGAGCTCTCGATTCGATTGATCAAATCCTCAGTTGAAAACTCATGCAAAAAGTACTGAGGTACAAGTGCTATATTAGATCTCTCCACAAAGCCCACAAAAAGTGTTGTTCACTATTGCAACTGATGATGGCTTATGATTGATGAAAATAATGATGATGATGTGGGTCGCAAATAATACTGATTCTCTTCCTAGTGTTAAGTGTCGTAGAAGCCCTTCACATGATTAAATCTAGGAGGTGAGCTGCAACATCTTCCTGAAAAGACCCCTATATTTTCTGGAATCAACTTAATTCGTGGCCAATGTAAAACTCTTATCTTACCAAAATACACCTAGGCAAGGTAGACCTATGACAAAACTTTTTTTATTCAGGGGAGACCAATATTTCATATAATTTCATATTGGATTTTGAAGAGCTGACAGATGTATAGACAATGATGATCGCTTACAATTAGTACCTATTGGCCTCTTAAGTTAGGCGAGAATTTAAAAAGTCACAGTTATGTACGTGAGTGTCCATATCCGTCCATAACGTAGTGCAGTAAAAAAGAAAACTTCAGTTATATCATAAAGGCCCTGAATATTGATTTTATTTATAGGAAATATCGTGACATTTATAAACGTCTGCAATCGACAACCAAGAACTGTTACTCGTAAGCGGAATATATCAATCATCTCGAGTTCCACGGAAAATCCAGGCGACCTCATTATTTAAACCCATCGAAGTATGAAGGTTGCTTCCACAACCGAAACATTTCTGCGACTCTTATTTGAATATATCGGCCCAAAATAGTATTATAAATTGCACGCGCTCTCTGATACAATCTTCCTTGCAGAGTGGCTGGATTTTGAGTATTTTTAGAATCAGAAGAGATTCAACAATGGAAAGAAATGTCTTTATATCAAGATTATTCTTCCTGTATAGAGGTAGATACTTCGAGGTTTGATTGCAGTGTCCATTAAACCGGAACACTGCAATGATTAAAACTGCTGTTTTTTTTCGATGGCTTAAGGATAGCTTATTTTCTTCTCTTAGGAAATATTAGCTTCAGGTATATTGAAAACTTTCTCATAGTACCAAAAAAGAGCGTTTAGTCCACGTAAGGATGACTAGAATGGACAAGTTTTCTGTTTATTATACTGATTCCAATCACCGAAAAAAAGGGATGTACCCCACTACTTATTACTTAAAATCCGAAAGTGGTTGAAACAAGTAGAAAACTCCATAAGCACGATAACGATAACACTACACCTTTTAATTCCTAATAATAGAATTATTGTTCAGCGCTACCGTGTTCCGTTTTAAAGGATGTGGATAAAGGAGACTTACTTATCCGAGGCGTTCCGACTTGGTCCTCAAGAGTATCCGGTCATGACTATCGGTGGTAGTAGCTACTTACGTGAAAAAAAATATTTAGTGTATACTGCTATAGTGTATAATGCATTAGGCAATACAATAAGAACTGAGTAAGTGACAAAAATCGCAGCGACAACTCAGCGACGTTCACTCGATTTATGTAAAGACACTTACAGCGAAAATAGGAATGATTGATATATTTCGCTTAACAATAAAATCGAGTCCTCGCCCGTCAGTTGCAGACGCTTATAAACGTCAGATTTCACAGTTGCTGTGAAATGTCTCACGAATTCGGTACATAAATAGCATAGAATATTCCAGAAACACTTTCTCCGCCTCGAATTGGATTTATAAAAGTCTGGCTGGAATAATAAACTTTAACGTATCGGCGTTTATGCTGAGCAAAACAACGAAAATTGTAACGGGTTTGACATATTGACAACCGCATAGATATTGTACAATTTAAATAGTAAATGCGACTTAAAAGCAAATGTAATTTCAGAAAAGATTGAATAGGTAAACTTACAGCTCTTTCTTTTACTGATACTGAATTTTTGACAGTTAGTTGATATGTGACAGGAATTTAATAATTTCACCGAGTCAATGTATTTTATTAAGCGTTTGCAAGGCGATGTGTCGTACCTATGATTGGAATCGTTTCTTATTGATGTCATTAAATCATTAAATTAGTCTGAGACCGACGCTTGGTTCACACGGAATTATACTGCAAGTATTTGGAGGACAAATTTTATCTAATAACCATACATTGTGTATAGCACGTTTGTATTCCAAGAAAACGTACGCTGCTGAACAATTGGATCGAGTACCCACCGGAGTTGTCAAGCAAATAGTTAAATTTGTCACGTCTTCATCTTCGATCAATTATTTTTTAAGGAACGTAAAATTTGCATCACTCTAACTATATTTTTTAATTCAAATACGACACTAAAATGTAAGATGGCCTTTATGGGATTGAAAACATATGACAGGAGGTTGACTACTAATCCGTCTCTAGTTCCACCAAACCAAGGCGAAGTAGCATAAAATATGTTGTAGACGGTTAAGAAAAGAAACCCGGGCCCAAGAGCGAGAAATAAAAAGGGTTGCATTCAAAAAAGAATAATCCCTGTCATACATCACTTATATCTCACAAGTGCCTTAAGTCGGTTAACCAAATCAAGATGGCGCGTGGAAGAATAATTGTGTCATATTTTTCCTGCGAAACACCCTTTCAAGACAAAACCATTTCCTTAAAATAAAGGGCTAAGTTCCCATAGAGATGAGAGTGAAATATTGTTATAAAAAGCACTGAGGACGCGAAAAGAGGGTAATATTACCACTAGTCGCCTGGCTTTCGAGTAGGGTGGCTCTGCTTTCAATGTATAATGGGACGCGTCTTTGAGATAATATAATGAAATTAACATTAAAGTTAGTTCTGGAAAGGATCGTCGTATTATTTCATTATTATCAACACTAATAATAAGAAGTATAAGACATATTTCTATAACTAATGTAGATTGATAGACAGGTTCCAAAGTCACAAATAGGTGACAAAAGTCATGCATTAATGGTTTACCGTACATAATTCTATGTAATGTTTAAAACCAGCCCAATTTAAGGTTGAAGATTAAAATTGGTTACTGACCAGCCACTAACAAACTTAAATTAACATAGCTCATTAACTGTTATATTATACAACATTAACATATTTAAAAACTGTACTCGTAGAAAGACGTAACTGAAGTCGTTTACAACATCTTGTAATATAAGAACAAATACAGCCATCCTGTCTATTTTACTTGCGAAATCGCTTAAATCCGCCCTCAAACTTTACACCATAAATATACAGCTTGCATTGATTGCTCTTTTTGTGTTTAGCGAAAACATTCCCATAACTTCTGTAACGTAACATTCAGAGTTGTTCAAAAGTAATTCAAGCATTCACATTCAAATTCGCAAAGCGGCAGAAGTTTGGGACAAAAGTGTATTAAGTATTTTATTGAGAAGTAAAACATTTGGTGCCTGTTATATTTTTGTAATACAAGTACAGAGCATGCATGTATTGTGATGCTAATTACTGTGCAAGTTATGTACTACCAAGTTAAGTAACATCAGGTAGGTACATGCTGGAGTATTTATAGAATTGGAGTAATAAACGAGCTTGATGATAAATGGTCACTGCCTCCCATGGACATCAGTATACAACATCATATAAAACTGGGATTCTACCTAACGAAATCACAGATGCGTTGTCACTGTTCAGAATCAAGATGGTCGTTTGACATGTATAAATAAATTCTATACACTCTTCCATACTTAGGAGGAAGTTGAGCAGTCTAAATAGGTTGTCACAATTGCACATTAGAGGATCAGTAGTCATAATAATTCAAAACACTCTAAAATAATATAGTTGAATATTACTTATAATCAATTATAATTATATTTGCACACAAATCACGTTCCGATGTTATAAAGGTACAGTAGCAAGGAATTTGAGTAATGTGACCAGCCATCGGTGCAACCCACGACCATAAACAAAAAGTAGATTAAAACTTCGCTATTACCTACAGGAACAAGCTCAAATGATAATATAATTATAATCAAAATATATCAAGTTGACTTGATTTTTCTTGAACGAAAAAACGGGACAACTCCTCATAACTTCAAATTAGTGGCTACATTAGGCAGTTGAAACGTGGCCCGCCCTCAATTTCCGCGTACTTTCCGACAATCCTTAGGTCGTAAAACATTTAAAAAGTCGAAAACATACCATTTTTATTCATGTTTAGTAGTATACAATCTTAGTTCTATTTACGTAGATATAACTAAGTACGGCTGAAGAAAACAGCTCAGTATTTGTTCGCCGTGGGTAATTTATAACCATACTACATTTTGATACACTTTTAAAACATCTTAAAAATCTTTACCTATTCAGCGGTTTATATATTTATTATGTATTTAAATAATTTTAAATTATTTTCGCTTCGGCAGAAGTCTTAGTTTTTTTTTTCAAAATGAACTCGTTCGATTCCCGCCTAGGGAAGAAGATATTTTAAAAAAGTAATGATGCAGTTTTAGTTTTTATCAAAATCGGCCTCGTAACTCCTGTCAGCATTTTTCACTAATCCTAATGGTTTCGGATTTGGCCCTGAAGGCCCGTTTGAAAAATTCACCCTGTATATTTTTAAAAATATTTCTTTCCTAGATAATGTAGGCTAAATAATATAAAAACTGTTATTCCAAGCTTGAGAATAGGAAAAATATAAAAATAATAAAGAGAGTCAGATATTTTTATAATAATTGGTTTGAATTATTTTTCCAGCTTAAATAAACAGAAAATTTACAAGTTCAGGATACACATTTTTGTCAGCACATCTCCCAAAAAACAATGGCATAGGCTAATGTAGTGTTTCCTTGTTATTATTATATTTATTACTATATACATCATAATATTACGTTTCTAATTATATTTTAGTAAATATTATATGATATGACTTATTAAAAACCACTAGATTATTCATGAAAATCTGCTTGTACAAAGAGGGTGACTTCGAAGCCCGAATAATCCTCACCTACCATATGCGTGGACAAGGTTATGTGCTTGGAGTTGGAAGGTGAAGGATGTAACACACTAGTCACAATGAGCTATGATACGAGCGACAGTGTCGTCCTGACGACCGTCACCGATAGTTGCTGACGCTCATTGACGACAGGCGGTGACAAACGACGACAGTCGCAGACGATATGCAGCGACAATCAACAAAAGTCGACTTCACCTGTTAGGGCGTTCACGGCTTAGGGCTTAAGGTCACGTATTCATTTCAATCAAATGTATATAATAATACTAGCTGACCCAGCAAACGTTGTGTTGCCATATAAATAAAAAAAATGTTAAGGGTGAACAACCCTTATCACTTAGGGGTATGAAAAATAGATAGTAGTCGATTCTCAGACCTACTGAATATTCATATAAAATTTGGTGAAAATCGGTAAAGGTAACTTACACGGTGACACGAGAATTGTATATATAAGATATTTTAAGCGCTTATACACTTACGGGCCCACACCAGCATGTCCAGTATCTTTGGTACCATGAGCACTGGTTCGATTACGGAACGGCGTTCAGATTGACGTGCCAGATCAACTGACATCTAACTAGATATCGCTAGATGCACCCACAACCGCACGCCCCAGTAGTACTCGTGTTTATGTGTAGTATACAATTATGAGTTTATTACTTATACACTACACCATGGATACGAGTACATAGACAAATACAAAGACGCCCAAATCCTACATCTGTCTGGCTGGGGATCGAACTCAGAACTCTGCGCGTCAGACCGATATAGCGACGGCCATACCACGCAGTTCATAGACTAGATTAGTCGACTAGTGTAACATTTTTCGCAAAATAAAACTAGCAAAATCCGCAGCAGACTAGCGTAATACTCAGCATATTTCCCGAATGAAATTACTATCCCGTTAATTAATGTAGCTATTTTTTCGTGCTCGTTTATCAGTGTCTTTAAAACTGCGATATAGTAATTAGCGTGCTAATTAGGTCACAAAGTTTTTCAGTTCGTTAGTCCTCTCAATTAGTGTTACAACAGCCTCAGATGTCCTACTTCGGCTATGTAGTAAATGGAGTATTCAGCTACATTATGTCAAAGCGCTACATACATCTTTGACAAACGTAATGAAGTTACGATGTGCTTAGTAACATCTGGGTTAGTCATGTTTGGAAATCTTGAATTTTAAAACTTGCTATAGGATTTGGATTAAATATAAAGGGTGGTATTAAGACGTCTATTTATCAGTATTTAAACTTTTCAGGGTATCGATGCATCTATGTCCGACCCCAGACAGGAATTTAATTTTTAGTAATTACTAAATATTATTAAATTCAGATATTTGACAGTCAAAACATTGGATAAAAGATTTGATTAATAGCGAGCGTTATTCTTGACTACGTTTCCTTTAATGGCGGTGTCTACTTATATTCTGGATACTTGTATGATACTTAAATTTTACAAAAAAGTGATAATTTGTACCTAGTCAGCAGCAGCGATTGCTAACTTCGCTACCTTTGTCTTATGAAAGCACTGTGTACACATTTTTATGATATAAGTGCAGCAGACGAGCATGCAGTCCACCTGATTCTAAGTGGCTACTGCCGCCTATGGACATCTGTTATTGACCCCAGGAAAGATTACATTCCTACCTGTGGTCGTCTGCATATGCACCGCTATCCCTCAGGACTAATATGGAATGCCTGGGAAAAGTGTGTCTCCCTTACTACAACCTACAAACCACAACACAGTGCTTAACATTGCTGTTATTAGGCAGAAATAATACCTATATTATAACTTTCATAAGTATTTTTACTGCCATATATTATATTTAGAGAAAATGACGTAATCATGATAACCGAGGATCCCAATGGAAACCGTACTTGAGTGATTAAGCAAGCTTGGAACTGTCAAAAGTTGGTCCGACGTAATATGTTCCAGAGATATAAGGAAATAAGCCACGGAAACACGAACATTCAAGGACTAAGATGGAATGCTTTGTGTATTTTGATCTTAGTTTTTATGTAGATATGGAATCTCATGAATTTGGTTGGTGACAGCTGTGGAAAAAAGTTCGATAAAGTTAAGGTTCGATATCCCAGTAAACCAAATGTTTATGTTTTAGTAACACCGTAGTGGGTGAGCCAAAACACATTTAAATTTAACCATAAAAAAGAGGCACCGTAAAACCGCAGGATTGATTCCCTTTCCCTAAAAATATTCCCTAAATATACTAAAATAATCTTAGGTATACATACTTTCTCACTATATCAGATAGAAAAATATTACGCTCTACTTCCACTATTTCCGATGAAAGTATTTTAAGACAAAAAAATTTAATTTAAAACACAATCAAGTTATTAAAAATGTGATCAATTTCAAAATAATACCCTCGATTCAAACAAAATGTTTTAGCCATGATACCCTTGATACAAACGCATTTACGTTTAAGTGGCACAAAAACCGTTCTTACCCTTTCACAATTCACACCGAGCCTCAAGGGGAGGTGCGAAGGAAACTGGTCAAGAGGTCAGTTTACATGAAATATGGATAACATGCATTGCCTTGTAATCATATTTTTAAGGTCTCAAAGCTTACGAAGTTAATTTGCCCGCGGCAACGGCGACGGGGCGGGGAAATGCGATATAATGGCGAATTTAGCTTGCTCTCGCTTCGAGTTCGTGGCGTAAATTGATGTTTAAGGAATGAGCGGAGAGCGTTTTGGTAATCAAGGTAGAATACAAGCATACTTTCGAATAAACTACAGCCAGTTTATTAAATAAATGGTAAAATAATAGGTAAATTCATCTGTGAAAATCAGTCAAGAACAGTCTGTACTTCTATATAGATTTAGACTAATATAATATGATTATGACTGGGTCGAAGTAGGATGTGTACTATTTATAATAGGGATATCTTTAACATTACGAATTTTGTTACATGTACGAGTATGTAGACAATTATTTTGTTTCCAGTGTAAATGCTCAGGAATAAACGAATAAACGAAGAATAAAGAGTTCAGTTGAATTAACAGTTTTTTAGTTGAATTGTACATATTATAATGTAGAAAACTTTTAACTAAAATATAACTACCTCTAGGATAAAAGGTACATTAGATGCTGACGCTGTCATATTCTGCTAATAACCACGTTTAATCTGTACCTATTTTTCACACAAGTATCTACCACAGTAGGTAAACCGCTTAAGCGTATCCCTCGCCCCACACACCAAAGTACAGAGCGGGCCGGGAACTTCTGTAATTTATTCATAGTCGAGTAATGACACTCGATTACTTTAGCGTTAACCCTTTACAACCCCGCTTTAAAAGAGTTGTTTTTTGTGAGAAGAACGACTTCATTTGGGCCTTTAGCACGAAGGTTCAACATTATTACGTTATCTTCATAGCAATCTCCAGAATGCATTACCGTATAAATGCAATTTGTTTTTGCATAAATAAGCCAGTTTTTTGGTATGGAATGTACATGAGCCAGAGTCGCAAAATTGTGTTATAATATGTTAATTCGTAAGTGAAGTGTTTGAAATTACACTCATGATATTTTACCACACATTTTCTACCCACATTTTACTGTATAAAAATCTACATTAATATTAAAGTGTAATGCACATAAAATGTTGTGCATTGTTAATACACAATGAAAACACCATTTCCTTCATATTACATAAGATTTACCCAATACATATTAACAATACATAATAATACCTTTCTTGATATAAACTCAAGCCTAAGCAAAATCAGTGTTAGGTGGCGTGACATTTGGCGGTTAACCGAAAATTACTAGTAGTTAAGCGAGTCCACGAGAAATCTTACATCAAAGAGAATCATTAGGGTCTTGTTATGTGCCAAAGCCTCGTTTGCATTTAGCAAGGTGACTATGACGAGTCGGTGTATGATGTAAATGTGTATGAAGTAAATGTGTAAATAACAGCGCTTCCTAATTCATGTCTCTTATTGGGTCGTGCGTTCCACTTTGAATTTACCTGTAATGAGCCCTGTTCATCGTCGTCATCCTACTAGTTTCCCACTGCTGTTTCCCACTGGGCACGGGTTTCCTCTCATAGTGAGAGGAATAAGGTCACTGTCCTACTTGCCTAATCCATTGCGCTGGCCAATTGTGAATTGGTGGACTTAACATCTTTAAGAACATTTTTTATTACTCATTCCTTTAGGTTCCCTCGGGATGTTTTCATTCGCCGTTATAGGTGACAATTAATTTCTAGTACTTGAACATTTGCTTTAACTTTTGAAACTTCTGTTAACCAGGTATATGTGTGTCACTGATGCTTCCGACATCAAACGAAGGTACCACGAAAGTTTCTACCACCACCATTTTTTTTAAGTCTGTTATTGAGTTACGACTGCGAATCATACAAATAAAATAAATTATAAAGGTCTATTTCCATGGCACCTGAAGGTCTTCTTCTCCTAACTGCGTGACAAAACTCAATTACCAATCTTCTGATCAATACTGACCACTCATTAGCTAATCTAAGATACGATTTTCCAAGTCAAGTCTGTTGTGATGCGTTTAAATTTTTGACGTCGTTTTTTTATAAATGCTGCTTATTTCGGTCCTTCGAGCCGGATTTGAAACTTTTATAAAAACGACATTATAACATTCTAGCGAGTCTAACGTTGAAGTTAACGTAAATTCGATACAAAACGAGTTCACGTCTTAAAGTTTTTCTGTTATTCCCGACTAAATAGAGCGCCTTTATTTTAAATTAGTCTGTAATATCTGAATCTGTGCTCTTCTCGATGGAACTTACTACCTCATTTATTCGAAGAAACTTAGAAAAGCTGAGTAAAGTTTAATAAGAAAAATAATGGCCATTTCTTTTATTCGTCTAACTTTTATTTCTGTTTTTATAAAGTTGCAGCGGTGCGGACCAGGCAGAAGCGATGTCTGACGAGGACGTTGTTCTGAAAACTGTACATAAAAGATAGGCTGTCCGCGTCCTCTCCCCGTCCGATATCTCTTCTGTGCGATCTCTATCTTAAGTTTTTAACGTAATATAATTATTAATGCTCTATCACTGGTGCTGTAGTACACGTTGACTTCCAGCCAGGAGGAAAACCCTAATGATAAATCTAGATCTGGGTTTTAATAACCTACTTTATATAGAGACCTATATTAGTAGTTAAAAATACGTGCTATATAAATTTGAATGTATATTTTTTTATAAAATGCGGATGGTATAAAAATCAAGGTTCTTTACGCGGCCAGCACGATTTTTCCGTGAAAATGTCATTAAGTCGGAACCAGTTTCCGCCAGGTGTGAATAAAAATAAATATTCATTTTTATAAAGTCAGGTAGACATTAAGATAAATTTAAAACTACATACTTTGAAGATATTTTTGTGTGTTACAATAATATTCTATTGTATCGACAACTCGCGTGGCGAACGAAGAACCCACAACCGTGTCCTGACTCGGAGAGATTTTGAGTTCAATCCCTGGTCATTCTCTCGTACTTATGATATGATTCAATTATATATACTAAGCTAATATAGTTACTAACCCTTCTAAATAGCATGCTGTGTGCTAAAAACCATGCCGCATTCCCTAGCAAAAAGTTCCGCGTTCCGGCGAGTATAAAACCGAAATAATAAAGTCAATGATATTTGCAATTGATTCCACTCCGCAAAAAATAATCCCTGATTTCCAAATGAACGTAAGAATAAACGCAAAAGGAACTTCGTAGTAGAGATATTATAAAAACACAAAACCCGAATGTTTAAAAATACAGCCTATTGTTCCACAATTTAGATGATTCCAACGACCTCAAACCTCAAAATTTATCGTTTAGGGTGCTCAAAATACATTACCCAAAATACATCACAGTAGAAATATGGAACAGTATGGAAACTAAGGCTAGTTGATAAAATACCTACACTCTATCGAATAATAAGGTTGTCATTATATTATTTTTTAATAATAGTGTTATTTATTTCTATTTTTCCATTTTCTGTGCTATTATGATCAATCAATCGAATTGCAATAACTACGCAGTATACAAATAATATAAGTAGGTAATCTCACAGCGTCGGTTAATCCCAGCAAAATACGATAATTATTATAATTTTATTTTTAAATACGGAAAACAGTGTAAAATTGATACAACTTACTTTGTTTTTTTTGTAGATCTTTAATTTGTTATTAATTACGGCGTAACCTTTTACGAGTTTTGGCGGAGGCATACAAATGAATACAAATGAAAGCAATAAATCAATTGAATAAGCATAAATATTAAATTAAAAAAAATGATAACTCCGGTTTTTATGAAGCCGAATTCGAACAGCCGTATACCACGCAATACGCTCGTGTCATTTTTAAAAAGATCGCTGAAATAAATTTAATTGAATATTTACTACACTCTCTACTACACTATCTACTGTGACATTACCCTCCGCTGTCTGTTAAGTATAATCACAGTAGTAGGTAGTTAAGTAACCCGTGTCAAATTCTCTATAAGAATTTAATTACTTAACGTGTTTTTAATGTCGCAAACGGACACGGCCTTGTGGACGTTATGTTGTCATGTTTGTGTTTCTGAAGATGTTGTATAATTTTAAAAATGCTTTAGGGTTCTGTAGAAATATATTATAAGCCAAAGTCTGTTTGTTATTCTTTAAAGCGATGTATTTTAACTTGTAATAGTCAGCTGATTAAAATATAGCCTGCCAGTGGCCTATTTTAATAATTATTGTTACAGATAAGGGGCCAAACAAAACATATAAGGATGGTTCTCGTACATATAAAATGATTTTTTTTTAAGTTTTGTATTTATTTTTGCCTTGTTCAAAAATTATCATGATAATCGTTATAATCGCGTAATAATCGCTAACTTATGTTATATCTTGTGTTTGTAAAAAATAAAATTTGTAACAAAAATACATAACATTCGTGCCAAGAAACGCTCAGATGATATGCGACTCGCACTTGGCTCGTTATTTTTATAACATTTTGTCCCATGACGTCGTATGCACGACCTTAAACCTTACTTAAAACCAGATATAATTTATGTGATCAACTGATCATGTTTTGAATAATTACTTAAATATATTATTCAATACAATTAAAAATATTTAACTTACTCCTGGCAACCGCCAATAGGGCTATTTTAAACACACACGACTCGCAGTTTATTTTTGTTAAATAAAAAGTTACACGACCGATTTAAAAAAGACTCACCTTTAACCTTTCCTAACTGCTCTCTCGACCTTGTGTAATTGGGCGTGCAAATCGATACGTCAAACTACACGGTTTTAATTACTCGTAATGATTTTAATCAGTCGATAAATTTTATTAACGCTTTACAAATTTTTAATAGCCGCTTAGCTTGTGTAAGTGATCGGTACTGATGTATAATTATTAGTGGTTTTTGTAATGTTTCGGTTTTTTGTGGATTTTGTAAGTTCGACTTAGTACTCTATACTTATTTTTGCACGCCCAATATGGTACTTACCCAACATAAGATACTTGTTATAAATTTAAGATCCTTGTAAAATACTATATTCTTGCAAATAAATGATTTGATTTGATACTCAGTAGAGCGATAGCCCTAAAACAAGAAAAGCAGCGTTGTCAACTGTACGAAAATTCTCGTACAAATACGAGATTTGTGATCTTGTACGCGGTACGAGGGCACTATCAATCTCGTTTTCAGGGTTCCGTACCCAAGGGGTAAATACGGAACCCTAGTACTAAGACTGTTGTCTGTCCGTTTCTCACAGGGCTCTTTCTCTGGTACCGTAATAGACAGACACTTAAAATTTCTACAGAGTATTTTTTGTTATAACGGTAGCCGCTATAGCAAAAAATACTAAAAATAAAAAAGTTACATATAAAAAGGGGTCACATCAAATAAGGCGGAATGCGATCTCATTGTCACATAAAAAAAAACAATAAAAACCTCATATACATATTTGTACCCCAAACACGACGCTAAATAAGCAAACTCATTACGAAAATACTCCAAAAGTGATATTTCCTCTCTTATGGGTAATCAAAATAAAAATCCACATACTAGCTATAAATCAACGCAATCTGGCGGTTCAACAAATAATAAAACAGGATCCAAACCCGTTTTCCCGGAATCGAACGAAACGGTACGTTAAAAAACTCATTAGCAATAGAAATATTAACGGAATTTTATTAATATCCCAAGGCTTGTGGTTCGTATTCATAATTAAAATCTATTTGCACCTGTGATGAAATACTTAAGTTACGTATAATATGTTCTGTATCTGTCTTAAATTAAAAGTGGTAGAATAGTTCGTGGTTCTTCAAAACTTCCGATTGTCGGATCAGCATTATGACCACTCCGTAACGTAGGTCGTAATTTTGTATTATTTTTTGTTATTGTCGTTGATATGGTATTAAGAATGGCTAAGTACAAGGCGAAATTGCACATGGAAGATTCCGTACCACCATATTTTTTTAGTATTTAATTATGTTATCATGGTAGTTGCAGAGGTAAATGCATTGTGCAAAACAGACCTCCTTTAACGGTCCAAATAGGTAAAAAAAATACGGAAAAATACCAGTTTATCCAGTCTTTTATTTTTTTGTATTTTTAGTCTTTCTTGTTAATGGTCATGGCAATACCCACACTGTGAAATCAACTGTCTATTACGATTCAAAAGATAAAGGATGTTACAGACAGAGTGGCAGCGGAGGCTTAGTTACCCTAAAAATAGGTTTCGGTTATCACGATCATTATTCGATTATCATAATATACCTACTGCTTTCATGATTTTAAATATATAGAACATATTACTTATTAATACGAAGTCATTATATGAACCGCTTCCAAGACCCAAATTTTAGTTGACATCATAGCAATTTATTGAAATAAAGAGTCCACAGCGGAGTAAATTAACAAATCATTAGAACTACCTCAACCCATTTCCTAACTATTATATAATATAACTACTGAACGCCTTAAGTGCTTCGAACCTACGCAAGTCGAGCTTCTATTTCAGGTTACAGTGGCCAAGTGTTTATTAATAACAAAATATTTTGTACTGAAAATAAGGAAATCTAAAAATTTTCTTGCATTCGTTATTTTTATGTGATAAGTTAATTTATTTCTAATCCATGCCTATTATAGCCTCAATTACAATGTATTTCATAAATTGTGGCGATACGTAGTTTTGCAATAATATCCAAAGAAAATTTTAGGGTTTAGTTCAAATTTAAATTATTTTCCCCATTCAGTTATGAATAAAGTTCAAAGTTTATGTTTAAAATTTAAAAGTAAAGCTTCTATAAATTATTGTCAACTTTCTAAAGTTTCTTCAATATTAAAAGCCAAGAGACAGTCAGGATACATAACTACTCGTAAAACACATATTTTCTGAACAGTTTAAAAACTTTAGAGTATTACAATATCATGTATAAATTGTAGATGACACAATAATAATAGAATATGTAAGTTCCTTAAAGTGCGAAATATACATAAAACATACATATAAAGCAGTGATAGCCTAATGGTTTAGAAACTCGGTCTCTCGAACGAGGGGTCCTAGGTTCAAATCCTAGGCACGCACCTCTGATTTTTCAAAGTTATGTGCGTATTAGAAATTCATTATCACTTGATTAAAACGGTGAAGTACATAATATATCTTGAGGAAACCTCTTGATAAAACATCTTGAGGAAACTAGCATATCTGAGAGATTTACATAAAAAAATCTCAAAGGTATTTGAAGCCTACCAATACACACTTGGCCAGCGCGGTGGAGGCCATACCTAATCCTTCTTCTGAGAGGAGACCCGTGCCCAGCAGTGGGACAGTAATGGGTTGATGACGTGATGTGATGACATATAAAGGTTCTCGTGCATACATTTTCTGTAATTTCTAAGCATTCTCATAAAGCGAATAAAAAGATAAGTTGAACATAAAAGGAAGAAGCAACAAACGACCCATTTATCAATGGACTAGCAGTATTCTTCACAATTATTTTAATATTCATTGTAAATGTTATTTTAATAGGTCCTGTACTGAGTCCTTGTGTGAGCCATGGTCACCGCAGCCTGGCTTGAATTATGACGCATTGCGGTTAGCAAGTTAGGCCGTTTTTAGACGTATAGCGTTTATGTTCACCTCGAAAACATTCATTATGGCATGGTGATATATTATATTACGAAATTACAGGGCAGAAAATAACCAAATCCTATTGTATCTGTTTGTGGCAACCATTTAATGAATCGCACACAGGGTATAATTAATTAATGTTTGCAAAATAAACATTAAATCTATTCTTATCAGGGGTTGATAGATTTTAATGGGTGGCTACAGCCACTTAACATTAGATGAACTGCATGCTCGGTTACTTCAATATTATTAAAATAAAAACTATTTTCGCACTTTAATATGAAACATTACCATTAAATTAATCCTCAGTCTACAACCTTATACGTAAACTTAATAGCCTTTAAGGCTCATTTTCCCACAAGGCTTAACCTTAAACCATAACACTAAACTAAAACTTTATTGGAATCCAAAAAACTCGCTAACGAAGTCGCTTCTGTGTCAAAAATGACTACAAGGAAAGCCGACGATGAAATAATGCTAGAGGCTCAGGTTTTTTACCACTAACGAGAAAAGAGTAACGATATTTGCAAATAGATTAAAGATACTGAAATTTAACGATACGGCTTGAAAAAAATATAAAAAGTAAGACACAAATACAAGGGAAGCCTTAAAATAATAAATGCAATATTACAATGAAAATATGGCTCACGATGACAATAAAGGTAAATACGAGTAATTAATTGAAAAAAGAATCAAAGGTCTTATTATAAAAGTGTCTTTTTATTTGTTAAAAAGAACATAGATTAAAATTTTATCCATTTTCAGTTACTAAGATCAATAAATCGCCTTATCGTTTACATTTTTGTATTGCCACACGTTCATAAAAAACCTGGTTTAGTTCCCGAAATACATCGAAATGGTATTTGATTAAAATTGATTGCAACAACTACAGCCAATCAAATGGGACATTATGTCAACGTTTTTGTGGTAGCATAAATCCACTAAAAGCCAAACAGTTTTTCAAATTCCAGTATTTTGGTAACAATTTAATAATGAACTCAAACCTTTCACACATATTTTTTTACACCGAATTGCAAGGTAACAACTTGCATAACAAACAATATCGGAAAACAATCACATTATATATTATATTCATTTAACTACAACTATAGGTACCTAATTACTAACCAAAGTTGTCATAAAAGTTTAGAACACATAAAATACTAGATGCCATAATATTTTTAGTATCTCAACGCCATTAAATTCGTCTCTTTAGGGCCCAAATCAATCTTTCTCTGGGTAATAGAAAGCATTAAACATAAAGTGGCATCATCGTGTGTGATCCAATATCAGGTAATAGCCTTTCCATATCTCCGTATCTCTAGAGATAAGATGGCGACGAGCGTTGTTTAGATAATTTAGATCGTGTTTAGATCCCAGCCTATGCTATCGGTATATCATTTGTAGACGCGTTTTAATTCGATCTAAAAGATAACGATATGAGATGATCGGAATGATTTGGAGTTCCACAAGGTTCCATTATAGGCCCTATTAAGTTAAATTGAATTAATTTTATTGTCTTCTTTTGTTACGATAATCATAGATAAACTTAATGATAGCTGTAAATTGTACGTGTACACAATTTATTATTTGATAAGCATCATACCTACTCATGTAATTTCTTAAATTTATATGCAAGATAAATAGCTTCCGTTTGACCCCGAAGTAATATTTGCTTTTGCAATACCAAGACGTTCATATGTTAAATACGTCGTAAATTCCTAAAAGACCTGACAAAGGCCTTAGAAAGTCTTCGGACGAAGAAAAACTACCGCAGACACATCACGTCCATACATTTCCGGCAAATTATGATGACATAGTTCAAAGAGCGACCATAATTTTTATCCCATGATATATTAACGACCCTTGCGGAGCCGGTAAGCAAAATTTGCAATGCGTACGTTGGTGAAGTGGTCATATATCAAGCGGGCATTTAATATATTATTATGGAATCTGACTGAATATGTATGAGGCGCCCAACTACATATTTTAAGTTAGCGAACCGCTTACCTTCATTTTTTACCTTTCTGCCGGCCAGTGAAAGCCAGGTCTAGCTATCTATCAGCCTTTACTGCTTCTGAGATTTATGTAAACGTTTTTACTACCCGATTTTTCAGGGCCATGGACCTTGTACAAAAATGTTACTTGATTTTTGGAAGGTGACTCTTGAATCAAATTTCAAACTATGAAGGTACTCTTTCATCAAAAGTTTTATTTATGAAAACATTTTAAAAGCCACCGTTTATTAACAAATTGAGTTCTGATATTAAGACTGAAACTTTTTCGGTAAAGATATTCAAAGCACAATTAAAATTGTCTTTGACAAACACCAAAATTCTCGTTACTGCGTGAATTTAAAGCTTAGAGTGGCTCAGGCTTAATAAAAATTATGAAAAAGGAATAACTTAAGTTTAAATTTTATAGATATTGTTATTTACGTCTACATATTTGAATAGTTTAAAAGTAGACGATCCACTTAAAAAGAAAGCTAAGTGCTAGCTTATCCGAAAATCCGCGTCACCGACCCACAACAAAACATTATAAACATTCCAGTTATGCGCTTCGAACCCACGTTTCACCTTCATCCCGGGACAAATACTTCACGTGCCGGCGTGGGACGAACATCTCCGCAGACCTCTTCACTTTCCTCAAAAATCTTGTCGAACATTATGTCGCCAATTAAGAACGTTTTTGGAATGTCCGATGCGATTCTGCTATCGGCAGCGATACCATATCTATTAATAATTGATATATTTTATTTTCATTTGAGTATCTATATATACGCTGTTCTTTACATATAACGCAAATGGGTTAAAATATTGATGTAAAATTAACGTTTCATGATTATGCGGTATATGTATTCTGCGAAGATATTAATTCACAATTGATGTTATTAAGATGTTTTTCTTTTTGTTTCTATTTATAATTGTGAAAGAATACATTTCAACTGTTATATTTTTTTAAAAAAAAGATACATCTTTATAATTTTATGTACTTTAAATTTTCCGAGATAAATGATTTAAAATCATGTCGGCCTTTGTATTCATGTCGCATCGGATAATGTGCAGACTCGCTAAGTTAAGAGGAATTTCCGCGTGGTTACGCAAACTTTGTCCCGTCACCTTCGGATAAATAGTGAAACGAAATTTGTAACGCAAATTAGGTCATTCAGAATTTCTTCTTTATTAGTGCATTCCTCGATAATGCATTCCTTATAAATCGTAATTTTCGCTACTATTTGTAAAATTCTAATATTAGGTATAAAGAAAGTTTTATACGGTTTACCATGTTCTTGATTTGATTATAGTAAATTAATGGATGAAGTTAGTATGTTAACACTTTAATCGGAAAACAATAAAAATAAATACTGAATGAGAAAAGTCACCATCAAACTAGACTTCTGCAGCAGTAAAAGAGATATAAATGCGAATGAGAGAAGTTTCCTCAGGCGTAACACTGACAGTGAATAAAAATTTCTATTTAAGAGCCTCGAGCAAATTACTTCGAGACTTCCGCAGTAGTTTGCGGTTAGCTAGTAATGAAACTAATTTTCCCAGTGTTGGTATCTCCGTCACATTCTACAGTAGCAGAGTTAACATAGCAGTTTATTACTTTAGAGATGCTTGCGTTAATGTTGTTTACTCTTACGTCTTGTATTTAAGGAATAAAAACACCACCAGCCCCGGCTCCTTTGTGTGTGACACTTATCAACTACATCGTGGCATAATCATATTATTTACTACCTACTGAGCCTGCTTGATTTCCATATATGAGTGGCCTCTAGTCATAATTTTCCTGGGAATTTGAGAATTTGAATAGGTTATTCCGTATTCATAGAAATGCGTTCATGAGTCGGTCGAAATGGTTGTTCCTAAAATTCTAATACAAATGTATGTCCACTAATTGAAATCCCTCATCGTGATCAATATGTGAATGAAGTTTAATAGATGCAATTTTAGTCAAGCCAGGCAGTCAATATTTAATAAAGCTTTCCTGGATTTGAACTAGCGTCAGACAGCAAGGCATAATACTATATTATGTTGTAAGCATTTTCCCTTATGTCACGGAACTTTATAATAATGTATTTCAACGTATAAAATACATTATTTAAAATTTACTCAACAATGTTTATCATCGTCTAAGAGTGGGAAAATGTTTTTAAAGCTTTAAATAAGCTCGGAGCCGTCCTGGGTAGTTTGCGGTTTTCGAGTAATGGAACTAATTTTCCTTGTGTTGCGTTTGTTATGGCGCAGTCAGCCCCGCGACTCTAATTGCGGAATAGCTGACTTCTTCGCTTTACTTTGCCTGTATTCTTGGTTTGATTGAATTTCACAGCTATTTAGACTAAATTCGATGGTGGTTAAACTCCTTTCGTATTAAAATATACATTTGGTCGTTTTATATTGCGATATGTAGTTTGGTTTTAAATACTTGTTTTAAAACAGGTGCATGAATTTAAGATGTACAAATCTTAGTATCATTAAAAATATTTTAAAAGACTGTCCGTACTATTTTGTTCTTTTTATTATTTCATTACAATTTTAGTTTCAAACAGGGTAGGACCTCTATTCTATATCGAATAAGTTACAGGTGTCCATAGGTAGCAGTGACTCTCTATCACCATCAGGTAGATTGCAAGCTTCTTTGCTACTTCATCGTATAAAAAAAAATCTCTCTCGTCTTCATCCCGTTCTTAATTGCAATGGTTTTTAATATTCTTAATTTTCCTTGCATTGAGTTTGTTATGGCCCAGTCAGTTCGCTGCTCTAATTGCAAAATGGCTGACGTCTTCGCTTGATTGAACTCTCGCATCTATTCAAATTAAATTCGTCGGTTAATTAAACTCGGTATGACTCTGAATTTAATGAACCAACCAGATTCACTGCTTTGCAAAATTTTAATTTCACTTTAATTGTTGTTTATTTATTGTGTGATTTCAACAATGCATTGATAATTAATTGTTATTATTTATGTCATACAACTACTATCTTCCCATCACGTGTAGTTATGGTTGATTATTAATTAATATTTCTGTTGTTTTAACATTAAGAAAATGATGAATAATTCAACCGAGAAGCATATTTCTTTTTTATTCTCAGTTACGACGTGCTTAATAGATCCAGTAAAGATCAAGATCAAGAGAGAAATAGTGTCTGTGTTTATAAGTGACTACACAAAAGAAATACATTTCATTTCATGAATAACGGTAATAAATCAGGAGCTAAAATAAACATGTTCTTGTCTCGTGTAGAAGAAACATAATTATACTATACTTCGGCAAAGAGGCTAAAAAGAGCGTTAGAATAGATAGAAACAATTAGATTCATGGCCCTTGCCAAGTAGTGGTGATAACAAGGTGTATTATTCCGTTAGCATTCCGGTATACAATGTGTGGTACTTTCTAAATTTTGTCCATATATATTTCAAGTATGTACCCAGTAATTTTTTGTTTAATAACAATTATGAAAAAAAAATATTTCTTTAACTTGATAGAAATGCTTATGTTTTTCCTTGTAAAATCCACTTTTTTTATTTGTTTGGCTCGTAAATATTGGTTAAACCTTGTAAAATCCACTTTTTTTATTTGTTTGGCTCGTAAATATTGGTTAAACGGTTTTCAAAGTAAAGTTTTTTATCCAGAAAACATTTTATTTATGTGTAGAAATTGGATTTATAAAGCTTTAAAAATTTCCTTTCATTGTTAACCTTTCTGCGTATTGTGTTGTAAACATGTAGGTAAATAAATCGTGAATAAATTTAGAAAACTGAAACGCACGATATGTTGAAATAATGTTATTACTATACTTAATCCAAATCATAACAGGCACAGTAAACCTCAATATAACAAAAGCAAACAAAACAGGTAAAAACAAACACATTGTTCAAATTTCTAAACCGATTAACATTCTAAAACAAACATACAACAATGGATTACCTTTCGACCATTATTCCGTGATTATGATACGCATACATTATGTATTACGATTTGGTGAAATTTTCCGCAAGTTTACTGCTTTGATCATAACTAATCTAAGGCTTTGTTACATCTATTTTTGGCGCAAACGGTACACTGTGTTCAGTGTTCTGTTACGCTTTGAAAAAATAATTGTAAAGATAATAAGAGCTCTTATAATGTCTTAAAGATGATTGACAAAAATATCAGTCAATCTTAAACTTTATATTGCGATAATGACACACATACGTAATTTAACTAAAACTTAGGCAAATTTTTCGGCGTATAACGATTTTTTTACAAATTTCCGTTCCACTGCGTAAATATAATGATTGGAGAATCAGGAGTAATAATACTATCAGAAATCATAATAGTTTTGGAGAAAATTAACATACTTACCTATTAATTATTTCTCTTTCAACAATTATAGGTATATTATAATTATGATAATAATATAAGTACGTATATTACGTCATTAAATATTTATATTTTATTATGTTTAAAACATTCCATTAATTCTATAATACCTATTCTACCGTGTCTAAGTGTAGATTATTATATCTACTAAAATCTATTTAAAGTCTTAACAGGTGAACTAAAGGAATATTTGTTTATCAACTTAGCATGGAAAGCATGAATCGAATTCCTTTACCGATCAGTTCCCACACAAAGGGATCAGCAACCAAAATATCATGTTTATAACAAATAAAGAATCTACTGACGTTACTTACGACTATAATCTCGTAAGACTCATATTATCGATGCGCTCATACGTTAAGTCTTTGATGTATTGTTATTTCTTGAAATAAAACCCCGCTTAGAAAGGGTTAGGGGACCGTAGGTATTATAAGATGTTTATTTTTCGGATTGACGAAATATAGGTATGTAAAAATTGTAGTGGATTTTCTTCTTCTTATACTCGTTTCTTGATTTTATTATTCGATTCAAATTACTTGGTTATCTATAAATAACTAAAGACAATCAGTAACTTCGGGTCACCGAACTGTAAAAAAATCTTAACTTATTTGAACTGAATTTTCACTTTTGTAAATACAATTTTACAAATTCGTAAAAATAAACTTTTTTGATTAAAATATAAGAATAATATTTCTCTTATTTCATCTTTCCAAGGTTATTAAAAGTATAAATGTTTTTTTCTCATCTACGAAACTAATCATGTCTAGTGACTTTTTACTTGACTGCGGAGAATAAAAAAAAACTAGTATTACGTATATGTCGGCGATAACCCACTACCGCACTTTATAAATAAACTGAACGAAACGACTTTAATATGAGAATCACTTTTATTCACTTTTATTTACAATTCGGGCAGAGTAACGGCTTACACGACTGATTAAATGCGAATGAATCACGCTCTACCAGCGCGTGGACTTAAATACTACTCGAGTGACAAACAGTATAAGAACTACCCTCTCACATCACTTGTTTTGCTATAACAAGTGACGTGATTCACAATAAATTTAACTATTAATAAAATAACATTATATTTAAAATATTGTTTTAAAAATACGAGAATAAATATTTAATATTATTATAATTCATATAATTTATTTGATATGACTAACAAAGTGTGTTGAAGTACTACCGGAAGTCGTCCATATTTTAATCTAAATATTAATTCCACATTGACAATCAAAATTAACATGATAAACATTAATATTATTATATTATATATTATAAAATGTCTCGCCGCCCATACGGCCATACTGACTCAGCGCGCTCTCTGCGCAATTCTGGTGTTACAAAAATAAACCCAAAATAAATATAACATAGTTATAAAATGTCTCGCCGCCCATACGGCCATACTAATTCAGCGCGCTCTCTGCGCAATTGTCGGCGTTACAAAAGTAAACCCACAATAAATATAACAGTCAACACACATCAGGCATCACCCATCCTGGGATCTAGCCTCCAAGACCGGGAAAAGGAAACGCATGGTGGCCAGCCAGCGTCAGGGAAAGGAAATGCGGAAAGTAAATAAATAAAGCGTAATAAACCCACAATAAATATAACATAGTCAACACACACATCAGGCATCACCCATCCTGGGGTCTAGCCACCACACAAAACGGCATCACCTCTCCAAGGATCTAGCCAACACACAAATCAGGCATCACCCATCCTGGGATCTAGCCTCCAAGACCGGGAAAAGGAAACGCATGGTGATCAGCCAGCGTTAGGGAACGGAAATGCGGAAAGGAAATAAATAAAGCGTAGTTACAAAAACTCACTATACTGTTCAGAATCTAAACAATAATCTGAACTTATTATTCTTAATCTCTTTTTTTTTATCTTTATCTTTTTTTTTAAAAAAAAAAAAAAAAAAAAAAAAGAAAGTAATTTGTTACAAAAAAAATGAAATGAAGGTTCGGCGGTCAAAACTGTGGCGTTGTGGCACCCAAGGTCCACGCGCTCCCCGACCACTCACTTGCAGCAGGTATCGACAAACCACCCCTGATGTCTCTTCAGCTAGTGCCATCTCTTACTTAGCGCACTCGAACCAACCCTCCACTGGCCATCCGCGGCATGGCCATCGTGACAAGTCAAACGTCCTAGTGTGCTGTTCCTGTAAGGCAGAAAAACAAACGGCGAATATTAAAATTTCCGCTCGGCCAATCCTGATTAGCTCGTATTAAGGTTATTCACCACGCTAAAACCAAAAGACTAATGATGAATAGTTTAATTCAAATCACATCCGTACTCGATTTCGACCTCTTTTACCTTACTATCACTTTTCTAATTAAACAAAATTTTACACAAAATCGATCGGTCGCATTGTCTTTATAAGATTCCACATTTTCTACAACACCATTCAAACAAAAGAATTAGTCCCTTAACATTAAACTCAAACGCGTAAAATAAATTCCAACGAAATATTATTATATATACATTTTTTTTTTAAACTCAAGAGCTTAGCTGACCAATTCTTTCTAATTACTAAAATTACTTAGACCAAACATCAAATAATTCGAGTCATTTAAGCACTACATGTGATCGATGGATACGCATAGCCCAGTAACCTCCTGTTACTTTTTATTAACGCAAATCCACTCACATGAATACATATAGTTTTTACTGAAACTAGACCTCCGTCATAGCTGCCTGCCCACCGTACACCGTGCCTCTGGTACAATTCGATCAACATGTTTACTCAAGTTCTTAAGTCATTATTGTAACTACTTTAAATGAATTTAATCAGCTTAGCACCAAATACCCCGTAATATACCCTATTTGTATATAGAAAAATAAAATGAAAGAAGTCTGGAAGTTCATCAAGGACATTAAAACCCAAAATTTAAATGTTCTAACCTAAATCACCTTCATCTTGCTCAATAAACACACCGTTAAATTCAAACACGAGCGCCACTGAACGCTACAGTATCGTATCTTCGCTGAACCCATATCACAAACACATCTATTGAGCCTTTACCAAAGACAACTCTATTCGCTTCATCAGAAAAAGAAACGAGGGACCTAATGAATCGGCTTGAGAGTACAAGCTTGGACTTTGGCCTTTTGATAAACAGGAGCAAAACTAAAATTATGGTGATCGACCGTTCTGAGTCACTACAATGAATAAATCTGCTCAGCGACTTCGAAATCGTCAAGGAATTTTAATACCTGGGATCAGTCATTAATGATAAAGGAAACTGCGAAACTGAGATACGACGCCGCATCGGTATGGCTAAAACGGCAATGAACCAACTTACCAGGGTCAGGGACAGGAATATTACTAAGCGTACTAAAATTCGCTTAGTTCGTACGCTCGTCTTTTCCATATTCCTCTACGCATCGGAATCTTGGACGCTGAAAGTAGCAGACAGACAAAGAGTGGACGCATTTGAGATGTGGTGCTGGCGGCGAATGCTAAGAATCCCGTGGACAGCCTTCCGGACCAACGCATCCATCTTAAAAGAATTACACCTAGAGCATTCCCAACGGCTCTCCAGCATTTGCCTGCACCGCATACTTAAATACTTCGGTCATATAGCCCAAAGAAATAATGACAACCTAGAAAAGCTACTGGTGACAGGCAAGGTGGAGGGCAAAGACCCAGAGGACACAGCCCAAAACGATGGTCAGACCAGGTATCGGACCATCTAAAGATACCGGTTAGCGAGGCGATACACCAGGCCACTAATCGCAATCTCTGGAAAGACGCTATAAAGCAAAGAAGTCACGATCCTCAGCATTGAGGGACCGACTATAGAGAGAGAGAGAGAGAATCTCCATTGAGCAACGTGTAGACTTAAAATTGCATTAATACGACAACCTTCAGAAATTTTTCACAAGAAATAATGAGTGTACCCGTAAAATCGTAAAATTCGTAATTCGTAAGTAAATTCTTTCCAAACAGTGGTCAAATACTGGTAGCCAAATTATTAATAAACCGTCAAGTACCTCAATTTTTAACACGCTTTTATTAGCTTGGGTTGTACGTTTGTATGTATGTATGTACTAACAGTAACGGAATCTTTGAGCTCGATTTCTATCCACTTTGAACGTCCAGTTTAATTAAAAATTTTGAAGTATTATCAAAAACCACGAATACACGATTTTAACATTTTTGTACCAATGTCCTTATCAATATTCTCAGGATTAACGATTTTCGAGGCGAGAGAAAGCGCCTTATGGAGCGTTCAGGCAAAGTAACTAGATCGATTTTAAGCTTTGGAAAATAATAATTTTATTTCCCTATAACTCAAATGTATTGAAACATATCTATAATGCCATCTTGTAGAATGATTTATTAGGATTCCGTACTCGAAGGATAAAACGAAACCCTTCGCTGTCTGTTCGTGAGTCACAGGGCTGTATCTCTTAAACCGTAATAGATAGACACGTTTTTTGAACTATATTTATTAAAGTATAAAGTCACTTACCGAAAAGGCTCTTACTAACTCACCGCCTTGGTTTTACCAGTCAAAAAGTATCCTGCCTTATAGCGACCCGTAACATTAGCCACCTTCCGGTACGTTCGCGGTCAACACAAGTCCAGTATCGTTGCAATACCACCAATAAGCAGCTATAGTAGATTCTTAGCCTGTGGACACTCAAACATTAGGTGAACATTATAAAATTACAAGATAGAAATAAATTAAAACAATAGACCACCCAAGTGGTTATAAGTATCAAAATGACAACGTGTCGCCCGTATGAAATAAACTGTCATACTACACCAGGGTCCACCCCAAAATTACACTGCTCCATACGTTCAGTCCCGCCATAATCAAAGCATCCAACGGCTGTCATACGCTTTACCAACGGCGTGGCTTCCTAAGGCTTCGTTTAAAGCAATCCCAGGAAAATCACCAAACACGCGCGCCAAATGTGCGCGCCATTGCCCCGAACCAATAAACGTCACCATTGATCTCCATCATGACCATGTGGACACGTAGGTCCATCCCACCGCTGCTGTCGGCGATAACCCACTACCGCACTTTATAAATAAACTGAACGAAACGACTTTAATATGAGAATCACTTTTATTCACTTTTATTTACAATTCGGGCAGAGTAACGGCTTACACGACTGATTAAATGCGAATGAATCACGCTCTACCAGCGCGTGGACTTAAATACTACTCGAGTGACAAACAGTATAAGAACTACCCTCTCACATCACTTGTTTTGCTATAACAAGTGACGTGATTCACAATAAATTTAACTATTAATAAAATAACATTATATTTAAAATATTGTTTTAAAAATACGAGAATAAATATTTAATATTATTATAATTCATATAATTTATTTGGTATGACTAACAAAGTGTGTTGAAGTACTACCGGAAGTCGTCCATATTTTAATCTAAATATTAATTCCACATTGACAATCAAAATTAACATGATAAACATTAATATTATTATATTATATATTATAAAATGTCTCGCCGCCCATATATACTACATTTTTTTTCTTTGTATGAACGCGACTACGAGTACCTATGCCTTATTTGTTTTATACCCCTTGCGGCCGAATAGGCCAAACGGATTTTATGACGTCTAAATGATGGGAAGGCCAGTCAGGTTAGTTTGCTTATTTTTTTACAATATATCCGTACTATGAATATTTGTAGTATAATAATTTTGAACTTCTCACAATCCGTATTTCACTTGGTTTACGGAACCATTCTCATAAAGAAGGGGTCCCGCAGCCCGATGCCAGGCGCGTGCTAATCCTCCATAAACCGTGGCATGGCCGCCTGACATATCCTGCTCGTGTCGAGCGCTCATATCTTCTACAAGCCACTACTGTCGACTTGAATATACAATGTTTTCTATAGACAACTATTTTCGAATATGACTGTCATGTTTGAAGTCAAAGGCACCTTGCAAAGGTGAGTAACTTGTGCAATTCTTAACGTATTCATTATAAATATAGCAATTAACTTTATGAAGGCTTCTTTAACTTGGGAAATTTGATCCATATTTTTTTATTCACAAAAGTAGTCAAAGAAATATACACAGAAATAGTCAAAGCAATGATGCGGCCGCATTCGAACCACAAATATACTTTTAAAATAACTTTTACAATATTTTTTATATAATTTAGAAGTAGCAAACGAGCATGCAGTCCACGTGAAGGTCAGTGGATATTGCTGTCCATGGAGATCTGTAATCAACCCCAGATAAGATTATATTCCTACCAGGGGTGGGACACAGATGCGTTGTTATCTCTGACGACTAATTTGGGACGCCACGGATAATTATGTCTCCCTTAGCACACCCTTTAAAGTTGAACACATTAACGCTTAACACTTCTATTAATAGGCTAAATAGGAACGGCTGTAGTGCCTCCGCAGACGAACCACAAAGGGTTCTACCGCCTTTCCTTCCCACGTCACAAATCAGACAACAAAGTATACAAAGCGATAAAAGCAATGATGCTGCCGCATTTGAACCACAGATACTTTCAATAATATGTTTATACACGTATTGAGCTACTATCGAGCTCACCTTTTGCATGCAAGAGATATAAAATACTATTTTAGAACAGATTACTGTTACTCAAGGTGCCTTCAACCTTGCGAAGGTTGTAGAATCAAATTTGCAAATATTACTACGAAATTGTTTATCGTTTTTAAAGGGGATTACGAAATTTTTATGAAGAACTTTCTAAGACGACTTGGAGGCGTAATTCAAGAATGAATAAATTGGAAGCTAAATATTATATACCAATAACTTCATAAGAAGATTATATTTATTGGGCTGTATATTAAAATTGGATCTCACTATTGCTATGGCAGTTAATTTGATACAGAACCAGAAGAAATAGGGACTTCAAGTGTAAATAAAACAAATTCGGATTAATTTAATGTGGTGTCCGAGGTTAAGCTCCATTTCGCATTTGAGAAAACATACTAAGTAGTGAGCTGATATAAGAGTACCATACGATGAACACACTGCTTTTAAAGTACTTTGATGTCTATAACCCGCAGACCCGCTATTGACAAACTTGCTTAGTGATGCCCTAAGGCTATAACTCTGAAAGAAGGCACGTTCCCAGGACTGAGACAGTAATGGATTGATGATACATGCCATATTAACGATGAATGTTCTTTGGAGTAATACTTATAGATATATTCTATTTAGGTCTCTTTCATAGACTCAGGACTAACAATTTGATGATTTTTATCAAAAAGACGATTTCTTAAACTAACGTATGTTAAGAAAAGAGCGTGTATCACCCACCCCACACAATCACTGAACATATTACAAAATGATTGGTATATAACGTATCTACATAAAAATAATATTTAAAATTGTTTTATGGTGCCCATTTTTATTGTAGGTTTTGTAAAAAATCATGATAATAATATCTCCCAATCGCCCTAAAAGAAGTAGAACTTCAAAAACATTCTACAATTCAATCTTAACTTTTTCTTTCATTATTACTTTTAATATTACACTTCATAACAACGTTCTCAAAAACTCATTAACTCACAGTCATCCATCCTGATACTTGTGATGTTTTCATTAACCCTTAAACACCCTTATTCAAATGAGACCGTAAATTTTCAACCCCTTCAAATAAATCATCTAGTTATAACAAAATAGCTATATTAAAAAACAAATTCTCATTCATCAAGGCTGTCGACGCATTTTTATTATGAAAAAACAATAAAAAAGAAAAAAAATGAAATTTGGTGAACCTAATCTTGAAATTATTGAAAATTATCGAACCAAACTGAATTGAATTCTAGAGATAGAAAGTAATTTTCAGAACGTCAGAGGTCAGGATAATAAATTCTAGATTTGAAAACAATTTTCGGTTTGAGACTTGTTTGATATATTTTTTGAATTAAGTTAAAAAGTGAGACGCTCATTGGTAATACCTATTGAAACTTTCCTGAAAATATTTTATTTATTAAGTATTGTTTTTGCGTGAACGAGTTTCAATCATTTGAGATATTCCAATATTTATTCTCATAATACCCTGAAATTTAAATATGGAATTGATGCACTATAATAACGAAATATTAAACTTTATTAAATTTCAATATTGTGTTTTTACTTACTTTCAGCGTTTATACTTTTCATTACGCTCTTTTCTGAGTACAACTTAACTGCATACCTTTACCTACTTTAAACGCGTAATAACATGATTATTATGGTACTCAATACAATCATAGGTATTAAATCCCACGCTAAGCATTGATTGATCATTGGCGCATTGCTGCGACCTCTTTCTGAGCGTTGTTTGAATACTAAGCGTTTTAAGTAGCGAATGTCGCTCTTAGTAGACACCGAAGAGATTCAATATATTATAATAGATATTTATATGTCTTTGGTAGAGACGCATTAACTTTTAGATGTTAGTGGATTTTAAACTTTATGGTCTGATTTTCGAACGCTTGAGTGTTTCGACGTCATGTTTGTATTAAAATCTAATATGTTAATAATATCAAGCATTAGAAGCAATAATTCGACCGACAAAAATCTCTTATTGCAACTTAGTTTACTTATTGAAAACGCTCTAAAAATTAATTGTGGTATAGTCAAGTTACTGATAACTAGGTAACTTAGTCATGTTACTGATAAGTAGGTAACTTAGTCAAATTACTCATTAATACAACTGTAAAGAAACTCAAAATAAAAATCTAAATTAAAAACTATCATTCTTGCCTGGCCGAGGATCGAACCTGGGTCCAGCGCATAAGACGAGAATGGTGACCGCTTACAAATAGTCAACATCAATCGTAACAATGACTTATTCCCGAAACAGGTTAAAAAACCCACCCCCGGTATATCGATTAACTTTTTGTGTAAGGAACAACCCAACTCATTATATCACATACATTGCACGGGATACGATCCCGTATTCCCTGCTGGGAATAAGCATTAGTGGGTCCATTAACCCTAAAACAGTATCTCATAAATGTTTCCCATATTGGACTGAAATCGGGAATTTGAATTATTGATAACCACTAACCCAAATAAAATTATGTGTGTAGGCAGCACACGGTATAGCAATTGATTTAAGTTAGTTGTTTAAATGTATTTTAAATAACTTTTGACCATTTTAAAAGGTGGTATAATAATATGGTTCATGGGAAGATACCGTCAGTACATTTTTTTTTGACGTAAAACAGTTGTGGCGTTTCAATCATATATTAAGAGACTAAATTTTACACGCGGCTTCGATCGCGTTCGGGTGTTTTATCTGTTCGTTGGGAACGGTACTTCTTTTCGGGATAAATGGTACCCTATGTCTTTTTCTGTGCCTTGACAACGTGTACACAAAATTTCATCACACTTGGTTATGTAGGGAAGCCTTGGAAGTTAAACAAACAAACAAACTCACGTTTGCATTTTTAATATTAGCTAAGATTTGATATTGATCACGCATTTATTAATCAAATCAAATCAAAAATAGTTTTTTTAAATTCAAAATAGGTTCTTTACAGAACACTTATTGAATGTTAATACAACTACCACCACTTTACAAGTGTTTCGTTATGGAGAATAATGGTACATGTGGAGCTGGAGCTACTTCAGACCACAATTAATTTCATCAACTCGTTTCATAGGTAGACCATAACAACTAGATATGGGTTTTATTAAGATTTCATAGGACCGGTTGATACATAATACCGGCGACACAAGTCTCGTGGCCACTGCCTCCCACAATCCCAGTGGACACTCGTATAATTGCAGAGCTGCATCTGGAGACCGAAGATTAGAGTGTCACAGCGAATGTTTCGAGATATCCAGCTTTAATTGGAATGTCCTGACTTGATCTAGATGAACTTGGTTTTAGTGTGTTATTGTGGCTTTTCTTTTTTGGCAAGAAAGAACAATCATATCTATTTATGTGTTACAGGGGTAATGTTTTACATATTACAATATGAATATTATATTCCTGTGTTGTGGAAGAGTAAGATAACTTTATGAGATATTTGGTTCAATGGGATTTATGATTACATTTATAATGTAGTTAGCTTTAGTGTACAGGTGAATTAGTCACAGCTATATTTATATAGCATACCTATGCATATAGTCGACATATTAGCAAAAATAAAGGATCTCACTTTTCCGTATAATTCCGAATAATGGCGACTTTCATATTTTATTTCATATGAGTAGATGATAGAAGTAGTATTCAGACACATTTGTAGCAATACAATTTAAATTAATCCAATCAGGAAACTTACCTTACTTGGAAATAAGTTATATTTTTAGACACACAGATTAGAAAAGTCACTTTCTCTAAATGTACATTTACAACTAAAAACTATACATACCTGGTTTATCTAAGTCGCTCAAAAAGTCCTCTGTATCAGTATAAGCTGTGGTCCGGCCCAGCGCCGCGAGCACCGCCAGCCAGGCCCACAGGCCGGGGCCAGGCCTCCAACCGACAGGCCTCATGGCCCCGTGTCTCGGCCTCTCCGGCCCACTCATGGTTCCGTTCAAAACATCACAACACTACACAAACACTGCACTTTACACACTGTTCAAGGGTTTATTGTACCTGCAACAAAAATAATGAAGTTAGCTTCAAATCAGAAACATAGTTTAAGGTTTTTACACCCGGAAATTTTGAATATTTTATTATATAGTCAACAACCCTCTTTATGACGCTTAATTAGGCATGGGTCTTTCCCCGCGATATGGGTAAAAGTGAATCGCGTATAGAAGTATCAAATGAGAAAAATTGAATTCTAATTCAAATTAAATCTGAGATTGGTGAGAGACAAGTCGCTACCCTTGATACACAGTTTGACCATATCTAACCTAACCCATAGGTTACAGCCCCGTTATTGGTAATAAGTGAGTTGAAACTTTTGACCTGATTTTGATTTATTTTTAAATTTAATTTTTAATCCAACTTTTTCTGATTTTTTAAATCTTGATTTAGTCTCTTATATCACGTAGCGACACTGGTACGTTAACCCTTTCTGTATCTACAATAAAATACAACCGTGAAATACAGAGACATCCTACGCTGATTCCTCGACAGTTTTCTTCCAATTTCATTACGAAACACTACGAGCCAACATATTTTACCAACGTGACCTTACGTTTATTTTATATTTTCCTTATGGACGTTATTTTTCGTGTGACATAAAAAGACAAATTCTTCAAAACAGAGCGCCTCCGAGAGGCCCTTATAAAAACAACACCAGTTACGAGAATTGACATGAAAAATCCATCATATAACTCTGAAGTTTTGAGCTTGTTTCACTGTGAGCGATTGACGACAAGCGATTGAAACGTTCCTTTACAAACTAAAAAATGGTGAAAAATAAATACCTAGGTGTAAAAAATAAGGCCTAATAGAGTTTACTATTTTAATGTTTAAAAGTGACAGTACCACCACCATACCTATTTCTGCCTTATAAAAACAATGTTACGAACTGCTTCCATGTTTGAAGATTTCAGCTATCGTCTGTAAAACTCAAGGTATTTTATCCAGATTTGCAATTCTCCTTTAGTGGTCATTTTCTTACGCTATAATTCAAGCATAGCAAAGTAAGCCTTGATAAGATTGAAGTATAGTGTTTCAAGCTTAGCAACTTATATGGCATTTGTTACTCAGTAATTAATTTTTGTATGTGTGCATGTAGCCAACTTCCGCGAATAAATGATTTTATTATGATTATTAAATCACACATCAGTGAAATCTTATCAGATCAACATTCGGAAGACACACCCCTCTACCAGTTTTGCGCCGTAACTTCTCAATCGTGTGCCGTTCAATCGCATTGCATCGCTAATGGATTTTAGCTAGCTATACAACACATACATTTAAGTGTTGTACCTTTTGATGCCATTGTTCGGAAGTTCTCTGCCGGAGCACCGCCATATTGTTTTATTTTAAGAGACAACGTCGTTTCTTACGTGAAGTGGAAAATATGAGAGTCAAGCGCTAGATTTATCACAGGAATACGCTTGCATAAATATCCTTTATTTCGATATAACGTAAACCATCTTATCATGGAGAAAAGTGTCAAGTCTTTTTAATTTTCAGTTAATAGTACAGTTCCTTACTATCCGTGTATTTTAAGGGTAAGTAAGATGAACTCCATGGGATGGGCGGCAGGGTTTCCGTAAGTATTTCGTCTACTGCAACCATCAACACATACTTGTACCATGAACAAATACAATCTAATACTCGTGACCCCTTTTTAAGGCCCTTTTTAATATGGTTTGGAAAACAAATTATGCTCTTGGCCCAGTTTGTTTGTTTATATCCTAAACTTTACTACTCTCGACCGATTCGTGTTGGAGCATAGAGAAGTACATTTAGAAAGCATCTTCCAGGTGAAGGGAGGCCGATGATCAATAATAAGAAATAAAAAGGGTTAGGTAGGGTCCACGCTCTTCGCATATCGTCGTACGCACCAGACGGTGTGGCGAGCGTCAAGCGCACCTGGGCGGACCCAGGTGAGCTTGACGCGCGCTAAGAGGACTCCGGTTGCGTTCCTTTGCAACCAATGCTTACAAAACTATCGAAACCCCTACTTTTTACCCTTTAAAATTTTATTTTTTTGCCTAAGAACTCCGCACCAGATTCTATTACCCTTCGTGTTTGGGTCAGGATTTTAAGAGCCTCAAGGGTGCCCTTAGTGGGGTGTGGCTAAACGATGCAGTTTAAACGGACCTTCTTGTTTTTAGGGCTGTCATTAGTTACGTGTAATTATCATGTACTTAGTCTAAATAGGTAATTGTAATTAATAGTAAATTTTGTTATTTTTTAATGCAATGGACACACACAAATATATAGTAATACATAGATCTAGATCCTAAATCCAAATTGATAGTATACTTACTTGACACTTCAGAATCGAACCTAGGACCACACAACACACAAAACCGAAACATATGACGATTTAAAACTTTGCTTGGGTCTTTATCTTTTCTTAAGAGACAATCTTCACTTAACATATACTGACAGCACATACACTAGAAGAAGCTTAGCAGAAACTTAAGTTATTTGATATGTCGAATTTATGGTTAACATAAACATATATTATGTTGCCACTATACGATAAACCTCAAGGAATATTAGGCACTCAGTAACGAAAATAATGTTTTATGTCAAGCATAAGTTTTATATGATATCTACCTTTTCTCTATGTCTGTCTGGTATGTGTGAAGAGCAGACATCAAGGACGAAGGCATAATGTTTGCCTGCGTAACATACGAATTTAAATGAAACCAACGACATCATATGTTAAAACCTCTCAAGCCGTTTGGACTGTGTAGCGTGCCAAATAATAAGACATACATACGCTCATAAATAAATAACGTATATGTTCCTCCCACCTTCCTCAAAAAATACCCTAGTTACACCAATTTTAATATAACTAAATTTCAAAGTCTAATCCAAATACTTATTAATAAGTCCTAGCCTTATTATAAATTTTAACTAATTAACGCCAATAACACTTCGAGTCGATTGTATTTTCAATTTCCATAACACATATAACATTGTGAATCACTCGATGACAGACCTCTGTACCATAAAATAATAATATGTAACATACACCCAACATATGGGCCGTAGGCGTCGGAGCGTGACAGACAGCTGGCTACGACATGGGTCCTACACGTGACCGCGGCCCGGACCCACAACACGCCATCTTATCGCCGACAAACTATTAGAGAAAGATGTGTAACATGTAGATACATATCAACGATATCATTAACATTTACGCACACTGAAAAATATGCCTCATTATTTTACTAATTACTCGTATTCTACAATATTGAATTATTTATTTCTACTAGCGTGCTATTATTGTTTTGCTAATTTTAAATAATCTAGGCATTAATAACCGCTTTTTTTGTAATATAGAAGTAGCAGACGAGCATGCAGTCCATCTGATAATAAGTGGCCAATCCTGCCCATGGACCTCTAATCTACCCCAGATAGGATTAGATATTCCTACCTACGCCTACTACTGGGAAGCCTTAAAAAACATGTCTCCCTTACTAAACCCTTCAAACAAGAACGCAGGAGCGTTTAATACTACTGTTGTTAGGTAGAAATAGGTGTGGTGGTGGTGCAGTCGTAGTGAATCACAATGGGTTCTACCACCTTTATAAATAATCTAAGCGCTGCTATAAATATAATGGAAATTAAAAAGATATCATAAAATTGAATAGAAATTTTATATAAACCAACTATCATTTAAAATGAAATGGGATGTGATGAAATGAAATGAGATGAGACGTGACGAGACGGGACGAGAGTAAATAAAGCGAAGTGAAATATTTTTATTTCGTATAGCCCTATTGGCCTATTATGAAGGTACAAATTGCTAGATACAATATTATTTACACTGCTATCGCATCACAGGAATTACAAAATATCTATAATATACATAAAATATGTCTGTAGCATCGTACGTAGACGGACAGCTGGTAACGACAAGGGTTCGACACGTGACCGCGACGAGGGAGGAACCTCACACGCCACGTGGAACACTAATAGAAAAAATAACATAAATATGAAACTACCGTTTATATACTTACGTAATGCTATTTATTTATTATTTATTTAAATATTATATTATGAAATATTTTACAAAGGACACATTTAACACCTCCTTAATAGAATTTTCTACTAGTTAATTTTGGGCAGACGACCAATTTTTGTTACTTTTATAAATGTACAGATAACTTAATGGCAGCTTTATTTACATCCTGTAATTTCTTTTGGCCTGACTTGTGTATTATTTGGTCATACCATTTTTTATAACTTCTATGATACCAAAAATGTAATGCAAGTAAACGAACGTAATTTGTCCATTTCCTCTAATTACTAGCTAGATTGTTTCGGAGGACATAGTCCATCTATAAAACCTATTAAGATAACCCGCACAGACACATACATACCTAATCAAACATACAAACACACAATAGAAACAGAACAATACATAGAACTATTGCAGATTTCCGCTCGATGTTTTTGCATTATATCGACCCATAATTATAGTAATGCAACTTTACATTTATATGATGTTTGAAGGCCTGGGAGCGTAACAGACAGCCGGCAACGACAAGGGTCCGACACGTGACCGTGGCGAGCAATTGCCGCACGTGCTTTATTTTATTAGAATAAAAACAATTTACAATATAGAACAAAATAAAGAAAAACAAGCATAAAGTGCACCTGACTACATGTTGTCATTGCTGTGAACACTTCATATATACACAGTAGTATTAAGAAACAAACATTTTACCAAAGAAAGCAACCAGTTCCCATACCACTTGAAAGTAAACAATAATTGAAATAACGGTTGATTATTATTTGTTCTATTGGGGTTTGAATATTCGAAATATTGTTACACAATACATAGTTCGATGGAACACAACGTAAACTGTGTCCAATATGAACTTCAAGAGGGCTTTTCCGTATAAATATAGCTTGCTACACTAATTTTTCACAATTCCCAGTTTTGTGAGTATCATAAATACATTTCGCTTAGACCCAGACTAAACTTTTAAATTTGTTATTTTGATGTATTTTGATCAAGGATTGAACTCGGAATGCTGAAACTAAATGCTAAATGCTAAATGTTAGACTGGTGTGGCAAGAAAGGTATGCTAATCTTCAACCAAATACGCCATGGGGTCATGATGATATTCATGGGGTAAATTAGAGTTTCAAAATATTATAGTGTAAGCACATTATTCCTGAAATACTATTTTATATAATAGAAGATTCAATTACAACTCCATTATTTATTTTCTCGACAATTCATTCCATGACATCTTATTCTCTAAAAAAACATTATATCCTTCTTTCTTTTTATATAGTTTTCCGTTACATTGCTGCTCACTAGAGATTAAATAGACTCTTATTAACATAAATTAAGTAAAAAGTATTGTTATGAAAATATACCCTTACAATAGTAACTTGTAAGTAAATAAGGCAACAAAAAAATAGTCAAATATCAACACCATAAATCTTCTTTAAATATTAATCTGATAATTAAATTACCTATTTAAGAAACACGTTAACACTTAACATCCAGTATTTTTCTCTAAGAGTATATTTAGGTATTCCAAGATCGTATCGTGCGGGGTCGCTCGCCACAGTCACGTGTCGGACCCTTGTCGTTGCCGGCTGTCCGTCACGCTCCGATGCCTACAGGCTACAGACATAATATATTGTTGAAGTTGGATTAATGTATGTAGCGTAGTATAGCGAAAACGTAAGGAAAGCTCGAGTTCTGTTTGATGTTTTGAGAATCGGTTGGGTTAATTATGAATGGGCTTAGTGGACTGAAGTTTCAAGCTGTGTATGGAAATAATAACGTGAAGTAAGGGGATCATATTTTGTACTTTTCTTTAACATTCGGGTAATAAATAAACTTGCAGTCCATGATGGTAAGTGGTCACTGCTAGGAATCAGTGACCAACTAAAGAACAGTTCCTGAATCAGATGACACATATATTGCCTTTCTTGAGGATTAAGATTATCATCACATAAGTAAGTCAGCTGGTATCCACAAGTATCAAACCTATAATTCCTTCACGTTAGTAATGGGAGTGGCGGTGCATATTCTGATCGAATTATACTGGATCTATCACCTTTTGTCTTTGAGAAATAAGATGAGGTGAAGTAAGAGAACCATAATACGATGTCTGCGTCAGTTTTGGTTATGTCTGTATGCCATCTCATATGATACATGCGCTCTCAAACGTAAAGTAGCCACATAAGTACCTCGTAAGTCAAGTAAGACATTGATGTTATAAGTCCTCTTTACTATGTCTCACTCCTTGGTAAATCCTACAGCCCAAACGGCTTGGTGGATTTTAACATGGAGGTATCGTTTAGTTCATCTTAACCGTGTTAATGTTCTGTTAAATTTATGGCTACAAAGATCTGATATCCTTGAGCTCGACTATTAATTTACCTGCATCAAGTACATTGCTATTTGCTTCAACATAAAACCACTTTTGCATATAATATTCAAATAGAAAGTAAGACAGATACCGACACAGTGTAATGATATTCAAAGACAAAAACTTCATTCTAATGCAACGCTCGAACGGCGGATCTCACGCTAATGTTTGTTGTAAGGACTTGTCGTATTAAAGGATTAGAAAATTGTTTAATATATAGCTAAATTGATTTATGTGGTAATATGGTAAATTTGCTCATCTAAAGGTGGCAGAACCCTCTGTGGTTCGACTCCGGTGACATATTTCTAATTTGAAGGGTATGGCATAGGTACCACACCAGTATGTCATCCCATAGGAAGGCATACTTTTCCGAGGCATTCCAGCGTAGTCCTGAGGGGTAGCGGCGCATAATATGTGGCCGACCTCAGATAGGAATGTGGGAATGTTTAAAAAATTAACAATAAATAATCAATCAATTCGAAGTAACCATAGTCCTCTGAATATAATTTTATACTGCGACTTTATATACCTTCTTTGTTTCTTTTTGAGGGGAAACCTTCATGGGAGCGACGCCGGGTTTTTTAACGCACTAAAATCCCCCCGATGGCCGTCCTCACCGCTTGTTGGAAAACTCCGGGATCTCCGACGGAACACAAACGGAGTCCTCCAAGCGCGATGCCCCGATCGGGCTCTGCCCCGGGGCAGCGTTCGCTCCTCCCACAACATCTGGTGATTACGACGGTATGCGTCCTTCCCGGGGTAGCTTACTGGACGGTTCGAGCTCCCACTCTTGCCGCACGCAACCCCGGAAGCTCTCTTTTAGTCGCCTCTTACGACAGGCGGGGGATACTGTAGCCCTATTCTGGTCCCGGAACTACAAGGACAGCAATTCTATATACCTACCGATACTTATACTTTAAGTTTTTAAATAAGATATTTTAGATTTTTATACAGGTAAGAGGTTTTATAATTTAAGTTCGCTTTACGTTAACAGTAGAACAGGTGGTCAACCAATGCCCCTATATCCATATTCATCGGGCAGCCATTTTGATGAGTTATTGCGATACTCCGTTAAGTATTAAAGGTAGGCTCAAATACGTTTTGAGTGAATAACGAGCTATGAGATTTGCTTTTATGCCTCTTTTTGTGCGAATCAATTTGGGTTTTTTCCGGCAGCATTATTATACATGGAATATCCCCGAGAAATATCAGTATGAAATGATTCTATAGGTACCACAGATACACGTAATCGGATCCCTCTTCGTATAAGAATATTATGTTGTAACTGTACCACAAGAGGTAAATTATATTAAATTCCAGTAAATCTCAACTTAGTCCAAATAATGCCTTTGTCTTTCGGTACTCCAAACTTATGGATCTGTTAAAACTTTAAACATAGTTATCCTATTTCAAACAGCTTCAATAACATTTCAAATTCGGCAACATAAAAGTCGATTTCGCTACTCGCTTAATAATAAACTGCTATAAACGATAACAGTTAGCAAACAGCTGCTAACAGAACCATTAACGCTTTACGACTGCATCAGTATCGATGGCACGGAAGTCGTGAAACTGGTAACGGAACCAGATTTGAGTAACGGAACACGTTAGATGGCGCCAGATTATCAACAAAGGTAGCACACCGACGCAAATATTTAACATCAATACACACACTTTTGAAGACATTATTAAAAGCGTTTTAAGGTAAATATCTTTGTATGCTTATTAGTTTAGTTAGGTACCTACTAATTAAGAGCTTCTTGGGAATATGTAAAGAAATGTTTTACATAGTTTGCTTACATTATCTTCTGTATTCTTGTTTAGTAAAGCGGTCATTGCTCCCTTAGTTTTGAAATTGACTCAACATATTATAATAATTTCTGATCTTCAATGGTAGACAGACATTTCCGAGGCGTTCCAGCTTAGTCCTCAGGGGTAGCGGCGCACCTGTGGCCGACCTCAGGTAGGAATATCTAATCCTATCTGGGGTTGATTACAGATGTCCATGAGCAGTAGCCACTTATTATCAGGTGGACTGCATGCTCGTCTGCTACTCTTATGTTATAAAAAAGTGCGTTCTGTTAACAAATTCGGGCCAAATTCAACGTATTACAAGAACGAGCGAGGTCATGTGCGAAGACTAGGTTAATTAATACGAAATGGCTTGAGGCCTGTTATGTTATTCCCGTATCTTTTGCAGAATACATAACAGTATCGTGTTCATGAATGCTAATATAAGTATTGAAACATGAGAACGGGGTTACGGGATTATTATTACTAGGCTGTATTTTGTTAACCGAATAAGGTCGATTAATAAGTAAAATACGTTTATATTTTACAAATACTAGCAGACATAAAAATTAGGCCACTTCTATTTTTACAGTATATTTTATCTACATATTTTATTTTCCGAATTTGTTGCTAACAAAAAATAATATTGTGTTGTATAAAGATACGTTCTTCATTGAACTTAAATTGAGAAAATCCATTGGGAAGGCGATTGTACCGATATTAACCACCAAGTTAAGGAACGTCTCGCGTTGTCGGTAATTGGATGGGTGAACGTCAGTGGCTACATTATGTAAGGTTCGATTCTTCAAAAAACAGATAGCAGTAACATATACGACAACATTGCTTAATTCGGTAAAAGTCATGAACCTGTACCTCCATGCTCTAATATGCAATGGAATAGTTTGGTGGAGTATATTCCAGCCCTCCACCACTCATAGGGAGAGATCCAAGCTCAGTATTGTAGAAGGAAACTCAGTTAAAAGTAAAATTATCCTATATCTCTCAATTATCCATTAATATTACCATAATTTACAAAAGATTTTCATCTCGACCAATTTACTGTTCCCTAAGATAGATGATGTAATCTCTTTTGTCGCGAAAAGTAACAACGTTAACAAAGAAAAAAAGAATTTAAAAGGCCATAACTCACCCTCCTACCCCCACTACAGAACCCTTTCCGGCGAAGTAAATAAGGCTGTTGTTTGATTGCAAGCGATTTTTTTGTCAAATTAATGCTGCAAACCATTACTGTCCTTACCTAAGAATACTGTCAATGGACATCTGTACCCTTACCATGAGTTTTTACGTTTTAACAGATATGACTGTTTTGGTATTTGTTTACGTATTTGCCCATACAATTTCCAATTAGCGCCCCTAGCGGATTTTGTCAGAACATAACTCCTGTAACTTCAGATAGCAGTGGTTTGGTTGCAGTATTTACACCTTGTCGGAGATTTTATGGGTTTGAAAACATTCGGTAAGTATGGGTTGGTCAATAAGCTGTGTCTCTCTTCAACATTCTGCAATGGAGCAGCAAGATTTTAACTGTTAGTCACCACCGTTTACGAGCGAGCCGTTCCTAACAATGGTAAAATAATAGATTTATAATGAAAAAAAAATCTCAAAGGTATGTGAAGTCTACCAATACGCACTTGGCCAGCGCGGTGGACTATAGCCTAATCCTTCTCATTATGAGAGGAGACCCGTGCCCAGCAGTGGGAATGTAATGGGTTGTTGATGTGATGATGATGATAATGAATAATAATTATTGTTTATTTCGTTAGCGAGCGTTAACTCGTACACTCGCTCGCAATGGAACAGCAAAGTAAAGAAGAGCAGAAAGGTATAAATCATGCTGTTTCAATTATGCCCCACTCACCTACTTTTGTTTTTCTGTATCTAATATTGAAATAAATCATAATGCACATAATAAACGACATTATTGTGCTGTGTTGTTGTATTTTTTGTTATTATTGGAAGTAATTCATGATTACAATGCGCTATTATTTATTATGTTTATGTTTTTTTTTCTTTGTAGTTAAATAGTAAAAACTTTATAGGTAAATGCATAGATAAGTATAGATATCTCACTGCCTTGTAATTGAAGGAAGCCATTAATGGCTTACACTTTAATGGCTGTCATGGTGTTATTTACGCGGAGCAATGCCGACATGTGCAGTTAAGTGGTGCAAATCACGAAATTGAAGAAAAAGTGCGGAGAAATATCGTTTCATTCGTAAATGCTCTAAAAACTAAATTTGTTTTAATATTTTTCAAACACGAAAATAAATGACAGTGACAGTTTTAATTGTCAGAACTGGTTCCATGTTCTTGTTAGGAGTGAGTAATCTTTACTAATGGTAAATGATGTTTATTTTTTTTAATAAGTAGCATCGAATTCACGTAGATTTAAGTAGTCATCATTTCCTTTATACTACCCGGTAGGTAGCACTTTCTTGGTAAAAGCTATAACGCCTCCGTCAAGCGTTTCTGCCTTATCAATGATGGTACTACTATCAATATCTCGAAAATACTTTATATTTCTGTTCTTGTCAAAGTTCGATTCTGCACTTGTTAGTTTGTGTTAATATCAAATAATAAAAATAATCATCTCATCGGTAAAGAAACTCTTAAATTTAAAATATAAAAAAGTTAAAACTAAGACTTGTGAACTATTTACAAATTAAGAAAATTCGAGAACATCCCTAATCCACATGAATAAGTCTCAGCGATCTCAAACCTTATTCTGAAACGCTAGACTTAAGCTGGATTTCAGAAATTCAAATTAGAATTAGTTTCGGATTCATTGAACAACAACTGCCTCAAACATTGCTTCGTTTTTGTAGGAATTCTAAAAAGTAATTTGTACAAAATAAATAGAAAATTTTAAATAATACAGTTTTAATCTTTGGCCATAAAACACTTTTCTTTAATGTCCCAAACGAGCATGAATTTAATCTAATAGAAAAAGTATCTTAAAATTGCCCATAGATATTTGCAATCAATTCCAAAACTTGTTATGTCTTGTGCTTTAATTTATTATTTAAAATGGCACCTTAATAGTTCTGTCTTTGTCCATGGGCTTTGAAGCTTAATTTGAGTTTTAAGATTGTTAGTGGCGTTTACCTGCGGTTTTACTCATCAACTGCTGTAATTACCACCAACAGCATGAAACACAATAACTACGACAAAATCTTCCTCTAGATACGTCCTATGTTCTATGTTCACCTCTAGATACGTCCTATGTTCAGCTTTCAGGAAGAACTCTTTTGTAGAAATCAACTGTTAATGCATGAGTTCTTGCTGAAGTTGATAAGAATTGCTTCGTTTAAACTAAATTAGAACACTTAGAGTGAATAAGTCTACCTTGTTCTATCCTTGAATTAACACAGCTATGAAAAGATAGCAATTTTTCAAACAAATCCGTAGTAAGCATCAGAGTACGACTGTCAAAAAAACTTGACAAACCCGCCGACTGGATTAGTCAGTCCGAAATCGTTTGCGGAAAGTAACAAAATTGAATTTCTTAATTGCCTATCTGCCACCCAGGACAGTTTGATGAACCTCGCTTTCGGACATCGGTCGGCGAAAATTCCGTTGATATTTTTTCCTTTCTACGTTTAGTGAAGTTGTCTTACAGCTAGCGAGAAAACGTGCAAGCGAAACATCTTTTGAAAATTCCGCGTTATTTTCTACTCTACTTAGACCGTTAGCGAAAATATAAATAGCCATAAAAAACTTATTAAATTATGTATAAAACATAGGCTGTTTTTTATATCGAAAGCTAAATAAGTCTAATATATATGTTTAAATAAACATAAGTACCTGCACATTAAAATAAACGAAATAAATATTATTAAAATGTTACTCCCATAATTTATACGAATCCAACGACATGATGAAATTCGTTAAGCCGTTGAAGCTGTAGGGCGGACGAAAGAATGAGATATTCATGTGCTTGATAAACATTACAATCTGCAGTCTGGTAAAAAGGTACGGTAAAATAAATAAAATAAATAAACTCTTTCTACACTCACAGCCCCACACTAGGATTCCCTGTGCCGTGGGTGCCATGGAAATACACATAGACTACACGGAATACACAAACACCCAGACCCAGAAACAGAAATCTAAATTATTATAATAACATAATAATAATATTAAATAACAGAATAATTATTATTCTGTTTGCATGTTGTACCGAAGTCAGTAAACCAGGTGCCATACAACTAATATATTTCATAGACATGCTTACTATTATATTCGGGATTCCTATCCAAGATTGGTACAATGCCAACTTGTTTACACGATGCTAAGATGATTGCTCCTTACCAAGTACTAGTCGAAAGTAGAACGTTGCTTACACATGTAGGTAACAGACTTACTTAAGTGTTAATTTATTTCTCAATTTCTTACGCATCGCATCTCATAATCATTGTCAACCAATTACTATCCTACTACTGGGCACGAGTGGTGACTCGTGGGTGGTGACCCAAAGTAAGAGTTTGTTAGGTTTTAGTCCACCACGCAAAGTGGGAATGGGTAGACTACATACACCTTTGGGAAGCTCTTTTTTCGTCATTCGTTCATCTTTTAAAGTGAATATTATTTTATAATCTAATATATAAAATTCTCGTGTCACAATGTTAGTTATCATACTCCTCCGAAACGGCTTTACCGATTTTTACCAAATTTTATATGCATATTCAGTAGGTCCACAGATTAATAACGTGTAGGTCTGAGAATCGGCTACTATCTATGTTTCATACCCCTAAGTGATAAGGGTTGTTCACCCTTAACATTTTTTTATTTACCTGGCAACACCAAGTTTGCCGGGTCAGCTAGTAGCTCTATATATCTTCATGTATTTGTATCTTCATGTACAAGACATCAGATTATCTATGTTTGAGTCCATTAAACTCGTTAACACCGAAGTTAATGGATTGACCTGAAATTTTAACACAATATTTTAATTTTATATAAAAGTGTTTTTAATTTAGATCCCACGAGAATGGTCTGATATTAATTCTAATAATTAATACCAGGCTAAGCTTCAGCGAACCGTGTTTAGCGAGTATTATTAAAAAGCAATAGTAGATGCTTCGTAGGGTTCGATTAGGAGGATGAACATTATTAGTCCGCCATATTGGATTTACAATGACGTCACAATGAATTGTCATTCAAACTAAACAGTTAGTCGAACGGTCAGTTTGGTTTAACTGGTTTAAAATTAATTGCAAGGTTCGATCCTCATCACATACATACGAACTAATAAAGCAATGTATTTGTAATAATTAAAAAATGTAATCTGCGCCCACAAGCTTGACACTTGCCGCAAATTCCAAATCTCTACAAACGCTCAAACGTGTGAACACGTCGCAAGCGCTTGCGACCACCCCTTTGCCATTCCCTATGATTTGTTTAAAAACTAACCCTGGATTGGATCGGTTACAAGCGCTTACAAATCTACACAAACCAAATATAACGCACGCTGAATTTGTAACTGTTTGTTGAGGCTTTGCAAGCTTACGAACACATAATAAAATATTATATTTAGATTAGCTTCTAATAATTAAATCACAAACATCGCTCATCGCATATCGTTGACACGCTTACAATAAGACAACGGATTCCCCGGGGAAAGTTTTTTTAATCTCAATCAGGGTTGTCAGACCAGTATAACATTTACCTAAGCCGGAGGTACTAAATGTTTTATCGGCTCTCAAATAAATCAGCGATAGGAATATAGGGCGAGCTCCGCGTAATCGCGATACATTTTATTGGTAAATATATAAACATGAAAATAGAGTATATACTGATACATGAGTAAAGTTTTGTAAATATTAGTTATTTGTTTATCATCATGCCCTAAATATTTTTGACTTTAACAAACTCTTAAAGAAGGTTATTGAATTCATATTTTTTTTTACTTTTATAATAGATATTAAAGCATAGATAAGTATAGATATCTCACCGCCTTGTAATTGAAGGAAGCCTTAAAGTGGCATACTACGTGTCAGCCTATTTGTTACGTCTCCGACTGTCATGGTGTTATTTACGCGGAACAATGCCAACACGTGCAGTTATGTGGTGCAAAAACACGAAATCGAAGAAAAAGTGCGGAGAAATATCGTTTCATACGTAAATGCTCTAAAAACTATTTTTTTTTTAATATTTTTCAAGCACGAAAATACATGACAGTTACAATTTCAATTGTCAAAACTGGTTCCTGGTCAAAACTTGTTAGGAGTGAGTAATCTTTACTAATCTATGTATTTAAGTAGTAAACGATCGTGCAGTCCACCTGATGGTAAGTGGCTAATGCAGATAAGATAGGATTTCTACCTAAGGCTGTCCACAGATGCGTTACTACGAGTATATGTGAGGACTAATTCGGAAAGCCTCTTTAATATGCTTATAGCGACTTCCCGCTACTCGTCAAGAGGTGGCGCTGCTGAATCACGGTATCGAAGTTTTCTAAAGATGTTGCATATATACAAGTTCCGAAATGAGACTGTTGGAGCACGGCCGCTCAGCGGGCTTATCACCTAGCCCGGCAGGAGATCTCCCTTTGCCAAAGTGGTGACCCCGACGTGATCACTACATGTCTAAAATTGTTTCATTTGGTAGACAAAGAATTTAAAATATTATAGTAATTAAGCAACACCTTATGTACCCATAAAGAATATTTACAAAGAGATTTTGTGAAATTTGTAAAGTTATAAGTGGGTCATGTTATCCAACTATGTCTTGTTAAGTATGCACCTGCACTAGACGAGCCAATAAGGACGAACGCACACGAAAACCTTATACCGCTACAAACTTATAGGGCTGAAGGCAGGTACTGCCTTGGTAAGAAACTCTGTCTTTCATTCGGCAGGTCCGAGGTCCGAGGTTTGAAGCGCAGACACACATCTCGGATTTTTTATATGTGCATTGTGCGTCTTAGAAATGAATTATAACTTACTTAAATGGCAAAAATACCATTATGCAGGAACCTTCACGCCTGAGAGTTCTTAAAAAAAATTAGACTAAAAGTTAACACACTGAGTACAGTGTATATGTAAGTAGTAAGTAAGTAAAGCGTAAGAGTATTTAGTAAAATACTCTGCTTATTCGCAATCGGCCAGATTATGGAGGTGTATTAATTACGTAAAATAGTTTAAGCGTGTTTTGTGAGATTTAGCGCGGTGCAATATCGTAGTGTGCGACTATCTTTACGCCATTTGCTTTATGCAGACCAGGTGTTACCAAATTTAATGTTTTGACTTATGGAGGTGTTTATTAACTTTATATTACACTCGATACAAATAAATTTGATTGATGTGAAAGCAACTGGGCTATTATTTAAGAAATATAGCCAATATATTCAAATCAAATTGCGATTTTAGTACAAAAACGAAATAACAAGCGATTTCTTGTTAAGTACGTAATTGTTAAGTAATATTTAGCGCAGGCAGAAGTTGGATGAGCTATTATTTTAACATTGAAATACTCACCAAGCATAGACAAATAAGTGTGAAGACATACTATATTCGTACGTGCTCGGATGTATTCGTGACGATGAAAATTTCCTGACCATAAAATAACATTACATAGTTTCTATTAGAGACAATAAGGTTTATAAGAGTATAAGATATAGTAATAATTACCGGTACAAACCTATTTGAAACAGAAATGCAAAGAATAACTAACGATTGATTCATGATGCTATTAGGTAACTCAGACTTTAAAATTCCATAGATTTGGCAAAGATGGGGCAAATATTACAACTGTGATTGAACTTACTAGCAGATATGAAAGGCTATTCGGAAACCCGACCTCAATATGGCACTCCACTACAATCCTCGAAATCATTGTCTAAGCTTGTTACTCCGACTTTCCATTGTCGTTAACCAACCCTCGGCCCGAATTCACTTCGATTGTTTTCCCTCGTTTTATTAGTATAATTTCCAGCAGTTAGACCAACTGAAAAATCGTTGCCATTGAAAGTATTCGGAGCGGGACCGGTCCAACAAAGGCGGTCGAAACAAAGGCCCTCCGACCACTACGATAGGACCCTGTTGCATTATGTGCTATTGACGAGGATACCAATAAACTTTCGTCCTTTGCTGATCTTTGAAGGTAAGAAACCTATTTGGTCGACTCCGGAAGCACCACACCTTGGTACCTATTTTTGCCTAACAACGCTGCTATGTCCGGAACACAGCGATTTGAAGGATGCGATAGGAGAAAAAAAATCTAAGGCGTTCCAACTAAGTCCTCAGGGATATCAATGCATCATTGGCCGTTTTTAGATACAGTTGATTACAGATGTCCATAAGGAACATTAGCCACTTATTATCAGATGGACTACAAGCTCGTTTGCTACTTCAATATTCAATCCAATTTTCTGATTTTTTTGTTTATTGAGTACCGAAACGACACCATGTTTAGTCAATTTCATCGAAACAACGTATTTTCTGGAAGAAGGCTTGTTATGGTATTTTTAGCCGTTATAACTTTCACGAGAAGATCACGATAAATTAGAACTCCTTATCTCTTATAATGACGTCATCACACCACAACATCACATTTTACTCTTATTCGCTTTTGGTAGAACCAGTGTTTGGGCAAAGTGACCTCGAATCTTAGCCTTACCTTTTTTATTGTTACCTAACCTTTTCCCGTTGATCCACTCCCGTTTAATAACCTTTCTGCGATGTGGCACATAAAGAAGAATTTTACAGGCCATTATCTTTAAAGAATTCACTGAAAAAGATTCCGTTACTAAGTGCCTTGGATATTTTATGAGGAGGTAATTAAACACCCTTTTATATTATTTGTGTCTTTAGTCTTCAACAAATCTTACTGTTACGTGTTAAAATCTGACATAAAGTCCATGGAAGAAATAAAAGATTTTGGTGCAATGTTTTTCAAAACTATTAAAAGTATGAATATAGAATGAGAATATGTAAAAAGTGTATGCCGTAGACTCTTTATTTATTTACTCCAATTTATGGCTGAGCTGCTTGACATAACATTCACCATACTAGTCTGGCACGTAGTGTTCCGGATGCGAATATTGAGAGGGCGGACATACGAGTATACTGATCAATTGAAATTTCGGTATGTTGTCGCAGTTTTGTATGAACGTTTTTAATTCATAATACTCGTATATCAAAATCTGGAGGCACGGCAGTGCCTCCGCCAAGTCGAGCCAAAAGAAGCGGCACGGCCGTACCATACTTTTCCCGAAGCAATTCGGCCCATTTTTGACCCCCTGTAACTTCGTTGCATATGAAGCTAGAAGCCTGAATTTTCAGGAGCCAAGCAAGCATTGTATAGACACGGTACATTTCAAATTTCATGCAATTTGAACCAGTAGTTTAAGAATTACAAGTAGTTAAAGTTCGTAATTTTGTCACTCACTCACTGACTGACTGACCGATCATCAAAAGTTTAAGGCACTTCCAGCAGACATAGAACGTTGAAATTGAGGGTACAATTAGTGTTTAGTATATAACTCATGGAAAAACTAAAATATTTTGCAATTTCTGTCCAGTTATCTAGATACACCAACTACATTAAATAACTTTGTATCCTATATAAGTTATATAGGATTACAAAGTTACATTTGCAGTTAATGAATCTGTGTTTCTGTCCGCGAAATGTACGAGTAGTAGGGGAGCCCATGATGTTAAATGGGTAGAAACTCGAGCGTCAATAGGACGTATACGATTGTGTAGATTACACGTTAGAGTGAAGAGAAGGTTGTGTGATATTTTTCGATTCACCGTGGAAATAGCTTCTAGATGATTCGAAAAATGTAAAAAGCAGAGTCAGACATACTCAAGGCGCGGAAGGTTAGTGATAGAGTATATATCTCTGATGCCGGAAATATGTTTATCTGCTGGTTTGCATAGGGGGACAGCCATACGAGAGGTAAAAATGGAAAAAAAGTAACCAGCACATTAGATTTTCAAAGGGGATATGAAGTTACCCCAGATGAGTCCCCCATTCGAAAGACTGACGATTCGATTCGAAAGACCGTCAGTGACTCTTCGAAAATGCAAAAAAAAACGTTATCTTGACACACTCGAGGGCGTAAGATTATTATACAGGAAATTCCAGCTGATGTTTTATGTTGCAGCTGACGATTTAGTGGAGGGGTTTTTTATATTGACGATTTGAAAAAAAAAACAGAATGAGAATATATAAAGAATAATGTATTTTCCATAAAATTTGCCTTTTCCTTTAGTTTGTTGTACACCATTACTTTCCAGGGATCCATGCTAATAAATGGCGCTATCAGATAGTGCATATTTTCTAGCATTATTTCCTTTGTATTAAAAAAAATACCGCACTCGAGTATGTCCAGGTATAGATTTTTTGCAACCTTATTACTCCCTAACGCCGCCCTCAAACCATCAGATTATAAATTTATTGTTTTCAGCATGTAATTAAGCTACTATAGATAATACGATTTTTTATTAATAGTCTGATGGACTTCCCTGGTTGAACCCCCCAAATGGATAGTTTAAGATACTCTATAGGATGTAAGGTATCTCCCATATCTTAATCTGCCGCGTTCGAGTCACTCTCGAAATCCCGTCTTGGGCTCCCCTACTATTATAGGCGACGTCAATTGTTTTTATTCTCGAGATAAAAGACGTTTTCAATTCCAACTTCAATTTAAATTCAATTCAAATAATGGGTGAAGTGCGAATCGAACTCGTACGTACACTGAGGGTTCCGTACCACAAAAATATTTGTTTATTTTATTTTTATTTTTACTAATTGATGTTATAGCAGCCATATAATGCATTGTGAACATTTCAAATGAAAAACGCTAAAAAATAGCAGGTCCTTATATGTTTGTCTCTGTAGTTCCTGGACTAAAAAAGGGTTACGATATCCCGTGCCTGTCGTAAGAAGCGACTACAAGGGGGCTTCCGAAGTTGGGAGTGGCAACAGGGAGCTCGAACCGTCCAATAAGTGTCCCCGGGAAGGACGGCGGTATGTGTAGTCGCATACCGTCGTGAACACCGGATAGTTTAGGAGGAGCGAAAACTGTTCTCCCAGGGCAGAGCTCGATCGAGGCATCGCGCTTAAAGGACTTCTGTTACGTTCAGTCGGAGATCCCGGAGTTCTCCAACAAACGTTGAGGACGGCCACCGGAGGATTTTAGTGCGGCTAAAGTCCCACATAACCCGGCGTCACTCCCACGTCGTCGAGTACCTTTTCAAGATTTCCTCCTTATAAAGAAAAAGAAGGTCCTTGTATGGCAACTCTCCTTTATTTGAAAGTTTTTCTTTTTACTTTTAGTACATATTGTTAAAGCGGCCACCATTATACATATTCCGTAAAAAAAATAAATTTCTATGTATTAAGGTTCCAGAAATAGAGCTCTATGTCAGACAAACGAACGGACAGCTTAGAAATAGGGTTCCGTTTTAAACTTTAGGTATGGAACCCTAAAAAGTTATATAATATCAAAAACATTCCGAATTTCTGACAAATGTCATGAGAAAAAAACTAGATGTTACGGCTAATGTGCCTAAATCAGTTAAAACGCAGATTAGCTTGTCCATTACCTAAAGTACAAAACGAGATTGTATCAATTTTCACCCCTTGACGTCGACCCGTGCATGCCATGATGCGTCGTCGTGTCATGAATTTACGACAAACATTGTATATTTTCACGAAACAATATCGCTTTGCGGCACGATGTCGCTATGTGTCACGATACGTCGTCGTGTCGTAAAAAGGCATGTGTTTTAGCCCTAAGAACAAGTCTGAAAAGATGTTTCGAATTTTAACTACATAGTTAATCTGCATATTTTCTAGCTAATCTTAAGTCTAGTTAATGTGTATGCTAACGTATTCTACAATCTAACGGTAACATACACAATATACAATAACTGTCGTGAGGTTTAGCAACTGTCACCGCATTATAAAATAATAATAAGTTTGTTTCCAAGGAAACAAGTGTTTAGGCAAAGGAGATGTTTCATTTTCGGCCATCTTATGTACATTATAACTAAAAAACACGAATAATTTGCATAATTGAAGAAAAATACACATATATTTTGATAACCTAAAGTATTCGTGTTTAAAAATATTTAAAATAAGCAATCCTCATTGAAATATTAAATATGGCGGAATACTGTCAATGTCAAGTTTTCAAAACTGTCGATGTCGGGAACCTATGTGTACCCCACACATAGGTTACTATACTCTTTGGATGTCGGTAATTCTGTATTTCGCTGTTTTTGTCGTAAAGTTATTGTTACCTTAGTACTTTACAACCTGGCTTTTGTTTTGGGTATCCCCTCATTATTTCTGAACTTAATTAATTATTTATAATAATAATAACAAAACCACCTTTTAAATAGTATCTGGTTTTATAGATGTAAGTGACATGTCAAATTAAAAAAGAAGAAGTTGTCAATTTGATATGCGTAAAAGTGGATATATACATATTATAATAGTGGACTCCAATGTAAACGTTGAATAAATATGTAGGTACTGATGAGAAGATTCCATTTTAATCCTGAATATGTTTCTGCTCTGTGCTGCTTACGATTATTGTGATTCTACCTTACTTGTTTACCCAGCTTATGTTTTATGGACTCTTGTGATTTTCGTGCGATCGCTGTGGATTGTGTTGACAAGGATTCAATATCATCAGGTAAAATATACATCAGTTGTTGTATTAATCGTGAAATAATCGTAAATAATTTTAAACTACAGAAGCTAATCTTTTTACATTTCTCTTTTTTAGATAATTACATTAGCAAGACATGGACATTCTTGGGATGACAAAATAATCAGTTATTATTGCAACTGCATCGCTGGGCAACGAACCGTACTCGTAGGTAGTTGCGCTCACATTATGCCCATTGTTTGATGTTTGGGCTGAGCTCGTCACAGGATGAAAATATTGATAAGGGAAGATATTTAAAATGAATAAATAATGTATTTAAGTGAAGAGTAAGTAAAATATGATCAAATGTGTACTTAAAGTTGTTTTATTTACACACTTAAATGTTTTAACTAAAATAAATTGGTATAGAAGTACATATTTTGGTATGTTTGTTTTAAGTCAAGATTTATGAAAGTAAATATAATTAATGTTTATCAAATATAGGCCTTGTTTCTCAATTCACACAATACAATGTTTATATATCTACGCCCATTCGCGTAAAAAAATATATTAAAAAGTATATAATGTATATAGTAAGTTAAAATAGAATGACAGATGACATTATTACGGTAATCACTACCGCCATGATGTTTTTCCACTGTTGTGTTGCAAGTTTAAGTGTAAATCATTGTTTTTTAACAATTAAACGAACATGATTTGAAGAAAATTAACCCCCTTCTTTGCAAGTTTTCTTAATTTTTAATATAGTCTACAAAAGGTGGCCGGGAGCCCATACATTTTGAAACATCTCCTTTCGGCCTTATTGAGCATAAATAAATGTCTATGAAAATATTTTTTATATGTAAGCACATAAAAAATTATAATGTTCACAATAGAAAATCCCTAATAACTTCTAAACGGATTACCCTAATTACACAATTCCTTTTGCCCTATCCGTTTTAGACATAAACCTACCAAATGGCATTAAAGACAAACCAATATATATACGAACAAAAAATCATGTTTTCAACTTACGTAATATTAGGTACGTAACATTTCAACGCAATATTACAAAAATTTAGTTAAGTTCGTTTCAAATGATTCGAAATAGGAAACTGTTATATAAATCGAGCTTAGATATCCACTTTATAACATATTCTTGCCATGATCACCAAAAATATCAGCTCCTAGTGGCTTGATAATTGATAGCTATAAAAAAACGAAAATCCACAGTTTAACGTTGAATTTAAACAACCGTCCATTGCACAATTAGGGTATTTTATTTTGCTCCATTGCTTGTACAAAACAGTTACAAACGCGTGTCAGAAATGAACTGACAGTCGCGCACGTATGCGCTCGAGTCCCCCCGAGATAACGAGTCGGTAAGTGGTGTCTACGTGTGCGTTACTTCAGCCCACTTTGTATGAAGATTTACTTCTGTTAGTTTTTATTTTGTGTTAGTACCTACCCGGAAAATACGTGGAAATTATTATAAGAAACCTTTTTAATATAAATAATTTTAAGTATGAATTTGTTAGCGGTGAGTAAACTTACTGAAAAAGGATTTACTGTTAATTTTGAAAAACGGTTGCACTATTAGTAACTCTATGGATATTATCATCGCAACTGGCCACAACGTAAATGGTATATATAAATTTAAACAATTTGTCAAATCACCGATATGTAATTTGACAATGTCAAATAAATATTGGCATAGAAGACTAGCCCATATTAATCCGGAATATATGCGAATTTTAAAGAATATTATGACTGGTCTTGATAATGTGAACATTACCGACGGATATGACGACTAGTAAGAAACCATTTCCAAACCTCTGAACGCGAACGAACGATATACTGGAGATCGTACATACAGATTTATGTAGTCCCATGGAAGCTAGTTCACTCAACGGTTCAAGGTACATGTTATTATTTATCGACTATTATTCTCGAATGACACGATGAATGTTTATTTTCTAAAACATAAGAGTGAGTCTTTAAGAAATTTAAAAAATATAAAGTGTTGAAAAAGGAACTAGCAAGTCGAACAAATGTATGAGATCAGATGGTGGGACGACATTTTGTAATAGAGCTTTCAATATTTTCTTATCAACAAATGGAATTCTACATTAGAAGGCGATACTGTATACCCCTAAACAAATTGTTGTGGTTGAAACAGCTAACAGAACTATTATTGTATATGCGACAAGTCTAAAACTGATGTTATCATTATTAAATAAATATTTCATTTCATTTCAGAAGTCAGAAGTCTATTATAAATTGAAACTAATTTGAGCAAGAGCAGTAAATACTGTGGTTTATATCAAAAACCGGAGTCCGACGAAGTCAGTGAAAGATTACCAATGATTTTTGTCGGATATTCAGAAGAAAGTAAGGGATGTCGATTATTTAATACGAAGACACGTTAAATCCCAATAAATAAATAAATAAATAAATCACAATCAGTAGAGATGTTTTAGAATGTTTTTCCTGAGGATAACGGGCATAATTTCAGTTGTCAAAATAGTAACTTTTTTAGATTTAATTTATTGTCATGTTCGAATGAAAGTGATGATGAATGGCAAGATTATTTACATAACTACAAAGACTACCTAAACAATTTAATTGCCTTTAAAAAATCTGTTGTTGAGATTCAACTAGTGGAAGGTACCGGAAAGGAAAAGAGTAGAAATATCTACAAAAAGGAATGAGATGCCATCAAAAACAATGCTTGTAAAAAAATCCAAGTCTCGCCATTCAATTCTTCTACCGTAAAAAGTCTTGAGATCTATGTAATACCAAGCCGGTAATGTATGCAGTCCCTACTTAAGAGACCTTCTGTCTTAAGGTATTATCTCACTATCTAACCTAACAACATCTTATGGGACCATACCAATTTTAAAAATATTTTATGTTCTAAATAAATTGACGTGGCAATCGTACTTGTGTGATGCGATATGATAAGATGAAAACACAATGTGACTTGCAGTACGATTGCCACGTTAATTTATTTAGAACATAAAATATTTTTAAAATTGGTATGGTCCCATGAGATGTTGTTAGGTTAGATAGTGAGATAATACCTTAAGACAGAAGGTCTCTTAAGTAGGGACTGCATACATTACCGGCTTGGTATTACATAGATCTCAAGACTTTTTACGGTAGAAGAATTGAATGGCGAGACTTGGATTTTTTTACAAGCATTGTTTTTGATGGCATACTTCTTTCCATAACAAAGTAATTTATTTCTGAAATCGTAGGTAGGTATATGAAATACATCTAACATTATTTTACTTTACCGTAATACAAGCAAAATAGATCTTACTTCCTCTTCTATTGCAGAAATAAAAAAACATATACAACCAAGATGGTCAGTATCAGATCTAAGAAGCAAGTTTTGCTATAAGTTATCGTCACAATGGCAGAGGACTAGGATTAAGTAAACCAAATACCAATATGTAACTAATCTCACATAAGATTAATATCACACAATGTCTAGACACAAGCAAAATTCCAACTAGCAATACCGAAAACATTGCTAAACAGAATTTGTGTGATAAACGCGAACCCAAAATTCACAGTGAAACGTTTAGCGCAAAACAAAATAGCCACATCGCAAACAAGATTCGTTGCTGACGGCAATAAAAACAAACGGAACCACGTTACTGAACCAACGAATGTTCCAGCATTAGTATCTGAAATTTACGTCTCACTTTATGTGCCACTCGAATTTCAATGAAATGGCGAAGCTTCTGTGGGCGTTCCTCTGCTAAGGGTCTTGTCTTACTGCTCACGTTTGCTTGTTAAGATTACGACTTTGTTTATAGATGTCTGCGAGCCATCTTAATTTTGTTATGTTGAGTTAGTGTATATGTAGTTGGTTAAGTTGATCAACGTGTTAAGTTTACTATTCATGGTTATTGACAAGTGTAACACATTGTTTCTGAATTCATCAGCACTTTATAATATTACTAGAGGTATGTGGCTACCTCTACCTATTGTTCGTTACTTAGATACTTAAACCATTACAGCACAGCTTCCGCTTCTTATTAACGAATTACTGCTATTTCCTTTTATACGTCCTAGTTTTACGTCCAAATACTGCTTCTTTGAGTGATCATCACAAATCACTGTTACCTCAACATAGTTATGTGATTTACATAATAATTTGTAATCTTTACTTTATTAATATTATTACTTATCAAAATTTAATTACTCAGCAATATAGTCATATCCTCGTTTTCTCTTTCACGATGGAACAGATCCATAATAAACGGATTCACGAAAATCCTTCCAGTTTGACTACACGGTCCATTGCCGACCTTTTTCCTACCATCTTCGGGCGATGTGATAATATTTGGGGCTATATTTCACCCCGGGACGCTTGGCCAACTTTTAGACCGTTAATTCGCGTACGAAGTACGGACGGGAATAAATATTAGGGCAACAATCTTGTGACTTTTTGTTTCGTTTCTCTCTTTAATGTATTTTTTTAATATCGGGTTGATTAGTGTGTTATAGTATCTACCGTGAATGGGTACGCTGCGACTGAAATCTTCCTGATAAATCTATGTGATTTCGCTTGTGCTCTTGTGCGTTACATATTACGGGAGAAAAATATAAACGAAAAAAATTAAAAGCAAAACTGAAGAACTCAAGCCTGTATGATATACCGTGGGCCCTTAAGCACCACCGTTGCATATATTTCTGCCGTACTAACACTGTTTGCCAGTGTGTTGAAGTTTTTTCGTTGCATACACTTCAAAGTAAAGTCAATAAATTTCGGAAGGTTTTTGTTAGATTTTACTGCAGATGTATGGAACCAAAAAATGTTAAGCCAGAAGAGACAAAAATATTATTTTTTGTAAATGTTTCATAATGTTTGTTCTTAAAATAAAATTATGTATTTGCCTTTAGAGATAAACGACACCCGGATTTATGAACCTCGCCGCGTCAGGACACATAAGATATTTTACGACTAAGAATAATATTTGTATGACTGACTTCTCCGAAGAACGCTTCGCATTGCATCTATACACACATAAAAAAGACACTTTCTACACTCACAGCTCCACACTAGGATTCTCTGTGTTGTGAATGCTATGGACAAGTCAGAGGAAATACGCTAACACCCAGACCCAGAAACAGAAATCTTAATTCATCATTTAAATATGTGCTGGCCGGGGATCGAATCCGGGACTCTCTGCGCATCAGACCAGTATGTTACTGCTTCGCCTCACGCGTCGTCCCTCACTGTGTATAAGGTAAGGTAATAAGAAATACCATTTTATATTTTTGCAGGTAATAGGTAATAGTAAGGCATGCTTAACTTTAATTAACTTCTATAAACAGTATCTCAAACACTCTAAAGCCATATTTATATTCAATATAATATTGTTCAAATTATTTTTAACTTATTAATGCTTTTGAAGTCAGCTGTGTGTTCCACTTAAAAGTTATTTATCCATTTCATACAATACAAAGGCAAAGCCTATGGTTTTGACAACCCAGTTATATTGAAAGAACTGAAGTTGTGTGTGCCGGATAGAAGTGTGGAGCGCCGGCGACGTCCGAGTCTTCTGGCGTTGCCACACGCACGCACCAACCTGATGCGCGACGCACCCTTAACACGAGCATTGCGCACACTTAACACTATAGCAGACCATATCGACTTGTTCTGTTGCACACTTGGAGAGTTCACGAGGGTAGCCTTCCATGTAGTTGAAAATTATTAATTAGTTTACTTGTATATATTATGTATATTGTATATTTTATGTAATTTGGACGTCAATTATTGTTATTTTTAAGCTACACTAACGCATTAGGATTTTTTTCCTGTAATGTTAGATGTAAGTTGTGAATAAATAAATAAATAAATAAATAAATAAATAAATAAATAAATTACAGAAAAATATGTAGGTTTAATACATAAATCTTATATATAAAATTATCGTGTCACAATGTTAGCTACCGTACTCCCCCGAAACGATTTACCGATTTTCACCAAATTTTATATGCATATTCAGTATGTCTGAAAATCGGCTACTATCTATTTTTCATATTCCTAAGTAAAAGGTTGTTCACCCTTAACCCTTTTTTTATAAGGCAACACAACGTTTGCCGGGTCAACTAGTATCGCTTTATTATTACCCTGTTGATACATATTGTTTATTTATTTATTATCACTATATTACAAAATATATACAGTGACACTTCACTGTATTGGAAATGTAATAATAATTCCAAATATTCAATACTCTCTCGAACACGAAGAGGAAATAATGGACGCAAGAGTTTTTTCAAAAAATAAATCCAGCAAGAGATTTCTAAATACAAATGAGGCACATTATAATTTTCCTGTATTTACATAAAAATTAGCTTCACTAGGGCGGAGAGACAAAAATCGCCCTCCATTCTTTCCCGATTGAAACGTCACAATTTAAGTTTAAATTGGGAAAGTTCTGAGAGGGAACTTTTTATTTATTCCTCGGATTGATATTTTCAATATTCTGTTTAAGGCTCTTGTTGCATTACGAGTACATACGAGTAAAGGTTTGAGAATGGATATTTGTGAACAACTGATAGTACGAAGTATTTTAATTGTGGTCTTTGCTTTGGCTTGGTCTTTGCGTGCGGCGTAGTTACCGCAAAATGTATCTAAGTCTTCTAATAGCGATGTAAATTTGTTGTTTCCTGATGAACAGTGGACATACTTGTAAGAATTCAGAATAAATCCTCAGCAATACATCTACAGGCAACCTTTGATAGGACTCCAATCTTACTCGGGGTCGATTATAGTAAGTAGTACACGATAAGTGACGCTGACCATTTGTCATTACCGGTTAATCGCATGCTTATTAACTACAGTTGTGTATTAATGTTATTTACCAAAAGATAAATATATCATCGTTCTTCGATCACCGCCAGCAATGGAACAATGCAGTAATGAATCCTCAATCGTAAAAACTTCTCCGTGAATTATTAGTTTTCAAGAGACGTGGATCAAAGAGAAAATTAAAAAAGGATAGTTATAATATTCCAATTGCAACTGTAATTAAAGAAAATTAATTCATGGTCTATGGTAGCTTTCATTATAAGTCATAAAAATGATTCTGATAAATTGCTTTTATATGAAATGCAAAGGTCACCACCTTTGCATTTAATATAAAACCCTTGGTAGATCGACTCCGGAGGGATCACCGTCACATTTTATCTGTATAATAACAGTAGTGTTAAGCGCTGCTGTGTTGTGATTTAAAGGCTGTGGTAAAGGAGATATACTTATTTGAGGCGTCTTGGTATTTAAGGGTTGCCAAGTATCTGTGCCGCCCTCAGGTTAGAGCCGCATATTATGCTTATGCCCCTTTGTAACGTCAATATTAAAAAAAACTTAGCCCGCATACTTATATAAGCATCTGTAAATCAGATTTAATGGAGTGGTGACAGGTGGCAACAGTCAACGACAGCGGCGACAGCGGATGCCGGCACGAGCTATTACTCGCTCCCTAACCCACTCAATCTCGACCAATCCGCATTATAACACCATGGTATAGTACCATAAGTTCTCCTCACTTGTGTGCAAAGACCCAAGCCAAGCAGAAGAACATAAATTAAGTTTCCCTCACCAAAGACGCTCCAAATAACACAGCGGGCTAGATTAATAAAAACTCTGTTTACTTATAAAAGTAATTTCGGGCGGCAGTAAACAAGATGTTTGGACTCTTTGAAGGTTTCGAGTGCCGACAATATAATACCACAAAGGTCTGTAAAACGAAAGCAAATAATGTTTACAGGAAAACCTCGTGGCTCTCGGCACGGAATTTTGTGTTATTAGCTACTTTAAGCCCGTAATATGTAGGTAATGAGAGCTGTGTATTAGTCAGATGTGGGGTTCATATCTGTAGAATACACTATGTATAACAGCATAGCTTTTATAAGCTAGAAATTGAGTGATATCCACATGATATTCACATTTATGTATATGCACACTTGCACACATATACATTATATACACCAATGTACAAAATAAGTACCGTCGAGCGCGACGGTACTTAATTTTGGTACGGTACTTACCGAATTTGGATGGGTAACTTCTTATCCAGTGACGGCACGAAGGAGTGTCCGATCGTTAAAATTTAGGATGGCTACTAAATCCTATATCAATACCATGTCGCCTAATTAAAAAAAGGTTGAAGTCAAATGATATTCGGCCTCTTATGCTAGGTTCCACCGATTGTACTTCCAGTCACCCAAATCTCGACGAAACTATTTTTATGCGTTCCGTACGTCATACACCATGTCCACATTTAAAGTCAGTTGAAGCCCATGCAACCATAAAAACACTTCAAATTCTCTCATAGTCTTTCTTCCCATCATCAAATCTGAGTAGTCTTTTAATGGAAGGTAACCTTTTGAAGATTTATTTTGCAACGTAGAGTTCTAGTTATATTCAATGTTACACTGGAAGTTTATTTGCTTTTATTTCTGTAGACTCTACCATACAGAGAACATAGAAGATATGCGAAAACAATAAAATTATAAAATGTAGAGCTGAACTTATTAGAACGAATCCTCGTCCTTGTTAAAAGCTAATGGAGTGAAAAAGAAAATACGTTATGAAAACTTTCTAGAAAATAATATTTTAAGGAAGAACGAAATGAATTAAATGTTTTATAATAATTTTATAACTGCAATACTTTTTCAGTGCATTTTATTTTATTGTAAGCTTTGCGTTTGTGTTTTATTTCCATTCGTTATATTACGACGACCTGTATAACGTAGCGGTTACTTCTTCGGTCTGATACGCAGTGGGGTCCGGGTTCGACACCCGGTTAATTAGGCCGAAATTATTAATTTAAATTTCTGTATGTACTTGGTCTGTATGTTTGTATATTATTAATCTTTGAGTGTTGAGGACAACCACCACGCTGTAACATTTTAGTGCAGGGCAATGAGCTTATAAAATATATGAAGTCACATATGAAGTCACAGTTTAAAACATTGAATTTGTCTGGTTTTCGTTGAATATAATTTCAATACATATTCATTATATTAAGATAGACATGATTGAAATTTAGATTAACTTTAATATTATAAATTAAAAAGTCGTCTTTCACACCGTAATTATTATGATGAAACATAATATTAAGGCGTTTTGAAATATTCCAAATTAATTGCAAAATCTCTTCATTATATCGTGTATTAAGAACATATTTAATAAAAATAGCATTTGAATTGTGTGACCTTAAAGTCTAGAAATGGTTTTTTACCACGCTTTTTCAGATAGAAATTTAACCCACTCATAGTTAAGCACGTAAATTGTACCCATGTGCAGCTCTTACAAAATGGGCTCCCAATAAAATTTTCAATGAATTTTAAACGAATATCGTATGCGAGGTCCTTTTAAACACGTGTCATACTGTTGCAGGTGTAATGAAAACTATAAAAATTAAATACACTGCAAAAATAGACAGACCGTGTTGACATCAAAGAAATACTTATTAGAGGCGTTCTAATTTAGTATTCAGGTAGCAACACACCTGTGGTCAACCACAGGTAAGAAGTAATATAATGTGGAGTGGGCTATAGAATAAAGATGTCCATGAGCGGCAGTAGCCACTTACCGTTAATTGGATTGGATGTCCATTTGCACCTTTAATATTAAAAATAATCATCAAAGAAGCCATAGAAGTAAAAGTTATTTATGTACTTTTTTTATAATATAGGAGTAGCAGACGAGCATGCAGTCCACCTGATGGTAAGTGGCTACTGCCGCCCATGGACATCTGTAATCCACCCCAGATAGCATTAGATATTCCTACCTAAGATCGACCACAGATGCGGCGCTACTCCTGAGGACTAAGCTGGAACGCCTCGGTAAAGTCTGTCTCCCTTACCCTTCAAACCGGAACACAGCAGCGCCTAACACTGCTGATAGGTAGAAATAGGTGTGGCGGTGGTACCGCCGGAGTCGAACCATAAAGGGTTCTACCATCTTCAGAAGTAGTTATAACAGTCATCATTATACATCTATATAAATAAAATAGGAGTGTCTCTTTTTAATATTGAAATAACCGCTTTTACTACATGCATATGGATATACATACGGTACATACACCAAAATAACATTTTTTTACAATTTTATCTGTCTGTCTGTTTGTTCTGGCAAATCTCTGAAATTGCTGGACCGATTTTGACGGGACTTTTATTGGCAGGTAGCTTATGTAATAAGGAGTAACTTAGGCCAATTATATTTTAGAACTAACAGATGCCCCTGTTTCATTTTAACGCGGGTGAAACCGCGTGGCAAAGCTCTAGAAAAAAATTCAAATTCAAAAGAAGAAAATTCAAAAGAAGAAGTGTGTATCTATTATTATTTTAGAGATACAACCGAAACGAACAGCCGGACATACGAATGCTGGGAAATAAGGTCCCGTTTTTCGCTTTGAGTAAAAATAAAATAAAACGCTTTCTACACTCACAGCCCCCTGTTTCATGGATGCTATGGACACACGCAGAGACAGACACACAAACACCCAGACCCAGAAACAGAAACCTAAATTGATCATCATCAACCCATTATTGTCCCACTGCTGGGCACGGGTCTTTTTCCGAATGAGAGGGATTAGGCCATAGTCCACCAGGTTGAGAGACCGACAGAGACCGACCACTAGGCTATCTCTGCTCTTACCTACCTATCCTAAATTCATAAATTAGAAATTTGTCTGGGTATCGAACCCAGGACCTTCTGCGCATCAGACCGTTATGTTAACCGCTCCGCCATGCCATCAAAGTGGAGATATAAACTTATACTCGCTAATCGTTACTCGCTGTTACTCAGGCACACACCTAAGTCAAGTGTTGTGTATTCTAAGCGTCTCCAGGTCCTACGAAGCAACTTTGTAATTTATTTGTGACAAGCTTCCGCCAGCATGATTTTATTTTTCATACACACTATTTCGCTAGACAAAGTGAACGTCTCAGGAAATATACGTTTTATGGGAACTCGTATCTAGCATGGGTTAAACGTTTTTACTCCTTATTTTTAACTTTTTAAATCGAATAATAAGCATTTATATGTATAAAGCAATACTAATAGACGTCACATTTACATTCCAAAAGCTGAAACATTTTGACACATTATCCAATATAGGTAATATGTTAATGTCTTTGGAAGCTATTGGCTTCTTATAATTTTAAGTATTTTCTTGCAATAAATGGTTAACTTTATTTTTACACCATTGATTTTACCATAAAGCTTTTACTCTCGTGTGAATTGTGGCTTTGTAGGTATTTTATTAATATTATTACCATTTAAACTGTATACGAGTACATATTTTTTCAATAAATAGGCAGCTGACATCGTCATTAAAAAAATACATAGATAATGATTGTAGTTAGATCAAATAAATTATTTTATAAATATTTTAAAATATGTATGTTTTAGAGTTTCTTTCGCTACTTTTCTAAACGAAAAACCTTACACAGCGCACCTTATTGACTTTCAAGCAGAGCGCCGTGAAGAATGTTCTCTGAATAAGTTTATTATGTACACAACACAAAGCAGGTACAAAACGTTGCTAAAAACATTGTGTAAAACTTCCACGGACTATATAAGTATAAGTTCTTTCAATGACAAAGTGAAACAACTTATCGCTAAATGAAAACCTAACCCATTCACTCCTGAAACAATAGGTCTTTCAAAAGTTCGCAACAGTTATGAAAACTTAAATATTTCTCCGCAAAGGAATTTCAGAACAGAATGGCGATTGGGAATTTAAATGAAGAAAAAACTTTAACGGAGCAAACTCTATTGAAACCCAATTGTGCTCAGGCGAAGACATTGTAGTACATTGTCGAAGTTTGACTAAGCACGATACGCGATAGGCGATGTTCTTATTGTTAAACGCTACATAGCAGTTACTATTATCATTAATTATTCCAAGTGGAACAGATTAGATTAATAAGCAATCTGAATAATTTTTTAGGAACCAGTAGTATATTTTACACCTATTTTTCGACCGAGTTGTATCGGTCGCCAATCAGAAAAATGTTATAGCATGGTTAGCAGATGATAATTAAAAAGCGCATGTGTCCCGCTATCGTGTAGTTCATGACTGATATTTTAACTAAAAAATACAAAATTAAGCAACAGAATCTAAAAATAAGCAATTTAAACGGATCGAACGAACGCATGGTCGAGATTTAGATGGTCACCCATCTAAATCTCGACCATACATGATACATCGATCCCAGTTTAAATCGAAAGACACATACACGAGATATTCCGACTTAGCTCTTAGTGATAACATCGTTTTTAATAGAACTTTAACTTATCTAGGGTAATACCTAATTACAAAACGTCATTTAAGATGAAGTAGACTCCGAGCTCATACATACATTGCTTCTGATTCACAAGAGATCTAGACCCAGAACTAAATTGAGGCTGCTAGAACCAGAGTGGCCTAACTGCATTTTAATGATTTTTGACCTATCTGTATTTTCGTAATTTAAACATGTTGTATAGTCCGCGTAAAACTGCTAGTCCGCTCTGAATAAATCGCGTGGCCATAGCAAATTGTATGATTACACCTCCTCGCAACAACTTCAGAGCGGATTATACACTTTTACTTCTTCCCATATTCCAAATCGTTTTTTGTAGGCTACTCTGGTTCTAACAGCCTAAATTTAAAACGACAAAACTTAACTCGACCTAAAAAGTGAAATTACTTGAGGTCAAATAGTAATTTTAAGGTCAGATACAAATGTTCAATAATACAATTTCCCACTTCATAAACGCTGCAACACTGCTTCTTATTACATTTTCATGTTTCTTGTAAATAGCTGAGAGCCATTTCACAGGCAATTGCAGAGGCGAATCGCATTTATTATGAAATAACCAACTTCGACGGCTTTAATCTCAGTTTCTCTCTCAGTAATCAATTAAACTATGATTTAAGATTTATTACTGTTTATTTGTATAATGCAATAGGTACAATCTAGTTAAAATTAGAGATTATTACTCATAAATATCTCCAATTGACTTCAAAAGGAATAAAACCCGTAAAAGTCCATAAGAGTTCTAGAAGATTTTGTGGAATATACATATTATATAAATCTTATCGGCTTTACCGATTTTCAACAAATTTTACATGCATATTCGTTAAGTTCGTTATATGCATATTCGTTAATTCGTAAGGGTTGTTCACCCTTAACATTTTTTATTTATATGGCAATACAACGTTTGCCGGGTCAGCTAGTAGTATATGAAAGCTTTAGTGCTAAGAACGAAACATTTTTTGGTTTTCAATGAGGAAACTTTCAAAAAGATCGAGGTACCATGGAAGCGACACAAGGTTATGTGGGATTTTTACCGCAATAAAGGGTGCCCCTCATCGGTGCTGCATAAAAAACAGCGGGATCTCTAAAGAAACGTAACCAGAACCTTCTGAGCGAGTTGCAACGTTGGGATCCGCCTAGATAAGCCTGAACCTCGCCACACTGTCGGGTTTATACACGTAATCCCGGAAGCCCCCTTTTAGCCACCTCTTACGACAGACAGGAGATACCGTAACCCAATTCTGATCCCGGAACTACAGGGACAAAGCCCGAAACACCTTCGGAAAAACAACATAACTACATAAATTGACTGGGCATAAAGTCGTTTTCTCATATAAACTTCCCAAATGGGACATGGAGCGTGCGAGCCTTTTGCCGCCACGCAACGCAACTGGATAAAAAGTTTCCCTAATTAAGTCAGTCGGTAGTTCCCAAACATAAGTAATTCCGAGTTTTTGTGTCCCTTGGGACCTCTAATTGTTGCGATTCAGGCTAGGCTCCGATTAGTTTTGGACTAGTTTTATAGCTAGGTGATATAATTTATAGGTTGTGTATTTACTAAAGGTAGTGGATAGGAAGGATGACTTATAAGAGATTCAGGACAAGTATTGATAAAATAGACTCGAAAATGTGATAAATATAAATCGAGTTTATAATATGTTTGATTTGTTCCAATTAGTTTTAGACTAAAGATGCTTTGAAGGTGATATAACCAAACCATTTATCGAATCTTCTTCTTTGATTACATTCGGTATTTTATTATATATTTTGAACATATGTAATCAGCCCCAAACGAGATTGGAGCCCCACCTGAGATGATTGCAGATGTCAATTAGCGGTCAATGGTTGCCACAAACCATAAAGTAGACTGCATGCTACTGCAGTATTATAAAAAAAATTATAAAAAAAGTTTGGAAAATCCAAAAGTGCACGACTCATTGCTCATTTAATTATGAAATATAAAAAAAAAAAAAACTTAAGTCGTTCAAAATTAATTGTCGGAAAAACAGCTGTAGTAGGAAGAAGGTACTGCACAAGCGCCCCTGGTGGAATAAATGTACATAATGTCTATAGATATACAGTCTTGTAGTTTTCGTTTTTTATTAATTGCAATTAAACGACACTGAATTAATTAATCATTCGCATTCAGTGACCTACAATCGTCGATTAGAATTTAAAAAAAAAAATTAACTCAAATGATGGATTTTTTCACAAGTGACGGACAGGAAAATTTTTTGACCTATTTTGGTGTTTTTTTCCAATTCTATTGCAGTAAATCAATTTTTAAAAAGTATGGAATTAATCTCCATTAAATTATCTCGACAATAGTATGCAAAATATCTTGATTCCGTGAACTATCAAGGCTATAATAATAAAAATAGCCGCCAAAATGAAGCGAAAAAATTTTTTCGATCGTAAAGCACACTCTGATGCTTCGCATCATGAGTCGTGCAATTAGTCATCATCAACCCATTACTGTCCCACTGTTGGGCACGGGTTTCCTCTCATAATAAGAAGGATTAGGCTATAATCCACCGCACTGGCCAAGTGCGTATTGGTAAACTTCACATACCTTTCGAGTTCTTTTTTTTAATATATATTTTTTAATAATATAGGAGTAGCAGACGAGCATGCAGTCCACCTGATGGTAAGTGGCTACTGTCGCCCATGGACATCTGTAATCAACCCCAGATAGGATTAGATATTCCTACCTGAGGTCGGTCACAGATGCGCCGCTACCCCTGAGGACTAAGCTGGAACGCCTCGGAAAAGTCTGTCTCCCTTACCACACCCTAAAACCGGAACACAGCAGCGCCTAACACTGCTGTTATTAGGTAGAAATAGGTGTGGCGGTGGTGCCGCCGGAGTCGAACCACAAAGGGTTCTACCACCTTCGAAATCTCTCAGGTATGCAGGTTTCCTCATGATGTTTACCTTCACCGTTTAGCAAGTGATAATTAATTTTTAATACGCACATAACTTTGAAAAAATCAGAGGAGTGGCCGAGTTTCTTAACCACTAGGCTATCACTGCCTTAGTAAAAATTTGTGCTTTCGTCATATTAACTTCTATATACGCATGTACATCATACAATACGTCTATTATGAAGCAAAAGGTAAAAACGATGGGAATACCCTAATCAAGTCACTGGGTAGTTCGGGAACATAAGTAATTCCGAGTTTTTGCGTCCCCCGGGAGAGCTGTCTAATTGTTCTGTTTCAAGGACAATTTGTCCTGATAAGTTTTCTCGTAGATAATAGTTCCACTGAGGGATATATTTAATTAGTTTTTGGAAACCTTATGTACCTTCCTATACTAGTGGCATCTTTTTTCCTTGTGAAAAATGATGTTTCCTTAAAATTATTGTAGGTATATAAATGCGGTTATATGTATGTCATGTATGTATATATATTTTTAAGGTGTAGAGCTAGTTGTAGTGGTGGCACAGCTTATTGTGGTGGTTGGAAGTATGATGTGTTATTTATCTCCTGACGGTCACCCATCCAATTTTTGCCCGAAAAGGAACTGTCGTCATGAAATGAATGATTAATTTAATACAGGCTAACTTGGCGATCATCATACTTTTCAGGAATGCAACGTTTATCTGATCTGCTTCAGGTAGAACCCCAAATTTTATAATATGAAAGTGGTTACATACGGGCAATGGGCATAGGTCGTAATGTCAGGTGAACTACTTGCTACTTTCCTAGTTCAATCTTATAAAAAAACTCCAAGTTGTTTAATAGAATATTTATAACTGAGTATGAACTAAATTACAACACAGATGATTTAAAACTGTAAATAAAAACCATATATTTTATATATCTCGCTAACTACAAAATGTTAGTTCCCTAATCGTTTACAACAGTTTATGAAAGCTTGATAGCAGCAGATTTACGATAAACGGAATCCCAAATAGCCAACATATATTTATCTGCAATAAAAACTCGAAATAAAAACTAAAAATCCATATGACTGTCAGATTGACACGAATAATTTTCGCTTCCAAAACTGTCTGACTATGACCAAATAAACGATAATAAATTTTATCGCTCATGAAATCAGATTGAATGACTTATATGACGGATATGTCATAGAGAGGGAAATATATTTCTTGAGTAATTAGTAAAAAATGTATAAATCAAAGAACTTTTTTGCACTTATATCATACATAGGATATTGCGCGTTTTAAATGAATACACGTAACAAAAAGGCCACGAATTACAAGGGTCTAGATATTAACTGATATACAATCTACTTAGAATTACCCAACATGTTATATTCAAACACTGGTATTAATATCCCGATCAGTACTGTTAGAAATATATTTTATTATAGATAGTATTTTTTAATTAGTTTGTGTTTTTTCATGATGTGTTATTTTTATAATAATAAGTATATAATCACTGGCTGGTACGATTGTATGAGTTAGCATGAAGAAGAGAAAAGGAACGCTCTTGAAATTAGAGTTGTACTTGTAGTGGTAAATTGGTTGAAGAAATCGTTGTATTATTTCAGTACCAAGATGGATATAACCGATACAAGAACATTAGTATACAAGTACACAGCAAAAATCTTAATATATCGGGCATCCAACACTGAGCCTGTCAAATAACTTTGTTTCTAACAAATAAATTCTATTAAAAAAAATGAGTATTTACCTAATTTAATCCACTTAATTTTACTCACTCAACGCTACCCGCCAACGGGTAAGCAAGTCCAAAATATAATAAACTTGTCATCGTTTAATCAACGATTCGATGGACCCGAATAAAATCAGTACAACTGGCTGGCTACATTAAAACAAAATTTTATCGAAAAATATTAGCCATCTCGACGAACTCCATAATTTTCCTAATAAACCATACTCATAGATTTCCGATCTATTGAATATTAAACAGGGAATTCATTTTAGTTGTTAGAACGCGGAATCACGGTATTTCCAATTTTATCCCTTCTACATAGGGACCAACTGAAGTGTCTCAGTAGATTGAAACATTACGTGTAACACCAGTTATTCAGAAAATCGTCGCTTGCCCAAATTGGCAATTTACATTTGAAATTACTATGAAATTCTACAAGCAATTTGTGTTACGATGGTACTGACGTCGGGAAATTAATACTAGTGTTTGAATCTAGCTCGTTAGATGATTCTAAGTAGATTCTCCGCGTATTATATGATATCTAGATTGGTACATCGCCCTAATTCGAGGCCTTAAACCAAGGCAAGATACATCATCCTTTATCAAACATATTGTTACTATCGGACGTTGACTAAACTCAAGTAAGACTAAATCTAAATCTCCATGTACTTACATTTCTACATTATGAAGAATCCAGACTTCAATAATCTGTAACAAATAAACGTAGATTAGTAAAGATTACTCACCCCTAACAAAAAATGTAACCAGTTTTGAGAATTGAAATGGTTGTGTAAAAAAGTTTTGCCACGCCTCCGTGCTAAAATGTTCCTAAAATTTTTGATGTACTTATTTATTTATTATGTAAATTAAGCAGTATTCGTTATTTATTTGTAAATTTTCTCTAGAATGTTTTTCATTTGTCAATAATTCAAAAAAAACAAATGACAAACAGCTGACAAATCAACCGTTTAGTGGCTTCATTCAATTTCAAGGCGGCGAAGTATCTTTTCTTATCAAAGCAAATAAACGGTACTTTTAATAAGATTCATCTATGACTTAATTTCTTGAAGAATTTCTTGTGCTAAATATGCCCACATATTTTGATATTAAAATACGATCTTAGTTATTTAAAAGGTAAAAGGAGAAAATAACAAATAATATTGTCATACCATTTCATTTTGTTTATTTATAGGGTCGAAGAGAAGAAAATTACAGAAAACATAGATACATACGAATTAATGGAATGGAATATTTATCGAAAAGAGAAAAATTATACAACAAATAAAAATACCCAACAACAAACCCAATACATTGTGCTATTGCAATAAATAAATGGAAATGATATTGGATTATCCGGCCTAAAAGCGAAGATTTTACCAATATGACGATGACGTTTCCAAATGTAATATATTCAGGTGGGGTCTGCACAAACTTATTGCTTGCTCCGTTGCGAAATATTGAGGGTCATTCGTATTTATAACCTCGCCCTACGCAACCTCGCCCGCGTTCATATTTTGCAAGGAAATTAATATCGTTATGGAATATAGTTGTAGTTTTGAATGTAGTTTCGCTTGCGTGTTGCCTTCCTTAATTTTGGAAATTTATGTGTAGAAGTTGATTCTGCTCTATGATATTTTGTTAGTCTCTTATGACATGCTATACTCCAGGATAAATAGATCGTACATTGCTGCTGAAATAGCACAGCGCTTATGTGTATACTAAAATACTTAATAGAGCTATGAAAGAAGAACAAACGAAATTTAACTACACAATTACCATTAACTACAAATATGACAAGAAACTACAAGTTTCTTTAATGAATCTGAATTTGAAACGTTATATAATATGAACTAACAACTTCAAAGTTCAACTAGAAACTTACGAATAGCAGCATATAACTCACTACCTCTATACTAGCTTGTTTAGTTATAGTGATCTATTACTGCTTAAACTTATTTTATTTTGTGGCCAAAACTCCAATGAATTGAAACCTTTTCTAAAAACCTTTCATTTTCTCTTAACTGAGAACACGAAATAAATAACACAAAATAAAAATATACTTCAAGGAAAAATACGTCGATTACGTATCAAAGTATAACAAATTCAGGTCAAACTTACTGCCCTCCGCGGCGAGATTGAAAGAAAAAAGCATGAGAAATATTTATTGGCGTCGGCTCATTCGTTTTTCAGCAACATCGCCCGTTTCGTCGATTCCTTTATTCCGATTCATTTACGCTCCGTAACTCGCACGAATTGAAGGGGCTTCATATTTACGGCTAAGTCATTTTTTAAATTGTAAATAACTAGTCTTTTTGTAGGTTACAGTAATATCTTTCATCTGATTTGAAATTTGAAATGTTAAAATTGCCTGATATAATCGGGTTTGAACAATTCAAAGGCGTAAAATATATAATTTGGACTATTCTCGATCTTAGGCTTGACTACTTGAAAATAAAATTTATAATATTTACTTGTAATAGAAAAATAGTATTGTAATATTAGTAATATTATGTCGTATGGTAAAAAAATCAACGTGATTTACTATGAATATTTTGCTATTAATGTAACCGCAGTTAGTTTCGTAGTGCCTCCAACTTTGACAATAAAAATGGTTGCACTTAGCAACGCCAGCTGTAAAATAGCACAAATTTAGAATTCAGCCCTGAAAGAATTCTTAAACGAATCACTAATTCTAGTAGAATTTTTGTCAGCGAGGTTCCTCTTTGTATATTTAAGCGCTTCAAGAATTAGGTCATCGTCGAATCAAAAAACTACAGCACAATAAAATCCTTTCGTTCGTAAAGACGACTAAATTAATGCAAAGTCTTGCAACTCTAGCGGAGCGCGGCTTAATTCTCTACCATTCACCCCAAGTTTCTTGCAAAGGGAGTAGAAAGAAAGAAAATATTTATTTCAGTTGTGAACAGAAGCGTCTGTTTTCCATTCACTCGGACCCCCGTTTATTCTGACCGTTGAGAATATACTTGTTTAATAAATAAACACTCAGAATTCGCCGCGAAATTCGGTTCTTGTTCGACATGTAGCTAGTAAAAGTAAAAAACAATTATCAAAACATATGTGATAAAAATGTTGTATAGTAACTGTAAAACTAAAGTAAAATGGCAATAGGAAAATAATTTTTAAGATATTCTGGAAAGAAAGGATCAATTCCGTGAGTTGATAAAGTTAGTAATTCGTATATTGGTGCATGTGGGTCTGTTCCAATTGTGTGCATTATCATCAACCCATTATTGTCCCACTGCTGGGCACGGGTCTCCTCTCATAATGAGAAGGATTAGGCCATAGTCCACCGCGCTGGCCAAGTGCGTATTGGTAGACTTCACATACCTTTGAGATTTTTTTTATAACCCTCTCAGTTATGCAGGTTTTCTCACGATGTTTTCCTTCACTGTTTTAACAAGTGTAAATTAATTTGTAATACGCACATATCTTTGAAAAATCAGAGGTGCGTGCCTGGGATTTGAACCTCGGACCCCCGATCGAGAGGCAGAGTTTCTTAACCACTAGGCTATCACTGTTGTTCAATTATGTAGTAAATCAAAATTAAACAATATTGTAATTGTAAATACATTTCACTTTGTTCTGTTATTATTAAATCGCTAAAACAAACGAAGTAACAATCAAATGTCGTCTGGTTAGTTATTAATCTTCACATATTATTCCGATGCAGCCCGATGATACTCCATGCACTGAAGAATATAAGAATGGTGGAATATATAGAAGGGTTTTAGACACACAATGATAAAGATAAAAAAGTATTGGGTATCGATTGAAAATGTTTAAATTAAAATACAATATACATAGGCCTACGCGCTTGTATTTACAAAACGCAAAACTTTTTTGCTTAATATCAAAAGCGAATAGTTTTTTAATCGTCTATCGCTTACTCACTTAAGGTGAGACATCTCAATAAGACAGTAGAAAAGTGGAACATAAATAATGGAATACGAAAGAATTTGGGGACATTGTTCCCTGAATTGAAAGTGGAGATTCCTTGAGGTTTCCTTGTAGATTTATACTCGCAAGCAAAAATGTAAATTCGGTACTGAATTGACTGAATCAACACTGTTGGTGTGTAGACACTAATATTTTAAAAATAAATAAAATATTTTTTAATCTTGTGACTAGCCTGGGATCGAACCTGCACTTTCTTTGACAGACCTAACAATGGCTCGAATAATCCAAATTGATTCTTAAGATATCCTAGCCTATCCTAGTCTAACCGGGACACAAACCCTACACATTTGTTGAGCGTATAAGAACGTAAGTGTGCTTAAAAACTAACTTTTATCGAAGTATTTTTTAACATCTTTTCCACGTCAAAAAGTGTCTGACGCAGCAAAGCAATATTCGATACCATAATTCCGAAAATGGCTGGTTATGAAGTCAAAGTTTCTATTAATATCGTAAATTTGACACCGTTTCTAAACGAGCCACACTGAAACGATATCTTTTATCTAATAAATAAACTTGAATGGTATTAGGGGCAATAGATGAGATTTCTGCTACATGGCGCAGAAGTTACCATCAGATTTTAATTGTTGTTACCGAAAGATGGGCGTATACGGGTGAAAAATTGGTGCAATGCAGTCGCGTATTTAGCTGGGACATTTGAAAAATGCAGAATGGATTCTATATGTAAATTCCAAAAGGGAAAATTCCAAATGGTTTAAAATGCTATGAATTTTTCGTGTCACTGATTTTGGTATGTGTGGAATTAACATGATATGTCATAGTTCAATGGCATTGTTTTTGAATTGTAGATTCCTCAATGGGAGTCTGATAATTGAATCAAATCAATTCAAATCAAATTTATTTTGTAAAATGCTTCATATACATATTTTATCAATATAAAAATATAATAATAATATAATCAATATAATACTATGCATTTTGTCATCGCTGACGTACAAAATTATTATAAAATTACAGGATCAATTATTATTATTTAAATATAAAATAATACACACAAATATCATAATTAATACATTAGAATAGATTATAATTATAATGTCAAGACTTTTCGCCATTTACCTATACAAAAATAAAATTTCAGTTTAATAAAACTTAATATTACATACTGAATAAATTAATCATTTTATGTCAAGAAATTCTTGCACATTGTAAAAACATTTGTCAATTAGCCACAATCTTAGTTTATGTTTGAATTTTGTTAGTGGCAAGTTTTTATGTCCGTAGGAACAGCATTGAATATTCTTCCACACATAGCGACACAATTTCGGTGATAGAAAGCTGTTCTAGGTTTTCTAGGAAGTACTAATCGGTCTGGATTTCTAGAGTTCCTAGGGTATTTATCACTTGCCTTTACAAATAAATTTTGATTAGCTCTAGTAAAGCATGCTACTTCCAAGATATACATACAGGGTAAAGTAAGGAGCCCTAGTTTTCTAAAACGTGGTCAACATGAGCCCTTCCACAAATCACTCTTATATATATTTTTAAATCCTAGAATCATAATAATATTTTTTCGGAATAATGTGCGTTAACGTATACGAATATTTTTTCTATTATTACTAATATAATCTTTTAAAATAGCGACAACACCATACCCACGCATAATGATTGTAAGTAACAACACGCTTGCTTATTTTACTCCATTAACTTCTACCCCAATACTTCTTATCACGTTTATACACAAAAGGCGATGTCACCGCCCCTTTTATTACCTCGTATGTTTCCCAACTGCGTGTGGTCACGATCGGCCCCCAGATTAGAATCGGACTCCGGGCGATAATCGATTAGAAATTAAACGGAAGCTCTGAGCAATAAAATTTATTGAGCATTAATTTCGTATGGTTCTTTTGACGACTGGGGCGTTCCTTCTGACTTGACATTTATATTGAAGAAACCTTTCACACCCCTCCCCAACATTAACTTTGTAGACGTAAATTCGTGTTTAATTATTAGATTTATTATGTCGAGATGTACTAACAGCTAAAAGATTAAGCGACGATTTAATTGTTTTCTTTTTTGTTTTATGTTACGAAGGAATTCTTTATAATAATCGAATAAATAAAATTAATATAGCAAACGTAAATGCAGACTGCAAAGGATAAATAGCTACTGTCTCCCGTGAGTTTCTCAAATAAACCTCGTAAGTATAAAAATAATCCTACAATGCAATGGTAACATATTTATGGAGAATCATGTTGAATCGCCATGAAGACCTGAGGACGCCACGTCTTTTGTAAATAAAATCAAAAGCCTTCACAAAGAAAACGAAGAAAAATAGAATAATGGTGAATTAGATAATGTGGCCAGTATCAAACCTATACTCGTACCTTTGTTCCCAATAATATTAAATACCCGCTAATAAATTACCCTGTTTGATCATGCATGTTCTAAACAATGCACCGTTTGAATTATTACCAGTTAATTTCTATTGCTATTCTGACGCCATTGTACAATTGTTTTAGATATTTTATGCATGACGGCCTCGCAACATTTACAGGTCAAACAATACACCGATTGGAATGTCACGTAGTTATTAATTTTAACGTTATTTCTGCATCCAATCAGCAAACAGTTGGAAATTCAACAGATTAGTTCATTGATTATAATTTATCTCTTTTTATGACAGTGGAATAACAAGCATGGCCCATCTGATGTTAAGTTGTCACAACCATTCTGTGAAACCATCCTAGAATAGTTATCTACCTGTGAACAGTTGCAGAAGTGTTGCAGGAAACTTTTTAAAGGATGTGGTTTCTAATGTGGATTTCCCGCTCCTCCATAACAAAAAAACATTACGAAGTGATCGTAGACTATTGACATTCAACACTCACTCACAGATATATAATTCCATAAAGGTATTTATATGACTTCACAACACAGCTTCGTTCGTCAAAAATAAAAATTAAATTTGAAAAGCACTCAAACAAAAATGGATTAATTTAATATACATATTCCCAATTAATCCCATTGAAACTGTAGTTTAAATATACACTGTACAGTATTGTTTAGCAAAATCACTGTCTGTATCTCGTTATAATTAAAAGCGCAGAATAAACGAACATTGAATTCCAATTTCAGGTTTCAATCCCACGTTTCAGCGCCATCGAGCCATCAGGAGGGATAGTAAAACACAATCCGTTGGAAATTCAAAAAATAAATTATTTGAAACATAAAATCGAGTACGGTGACGTAAATGGAAACAGTGTAACCGTTCACTTATATGGTACGCTATATTTACTGATCTGGTTGCAACCCTCTTTATCCCACGCCTGGGTACAGATCGTTCCATAAGACTGGGGGAGGTATAGGTATATCCAGACCACATAATACATACCTTTAAAATTATATAATACAATACCTTCTAAAGGGGTATTAGCGAGTTATCGTAACGTATGTGTCTATTATAAAGTAATATATAAAATGTTATACAAATCTGTGTAAGACATTCTAGGATATAAAGAGTATATTTTAAAATTCAAGGAAGCATAATACGCAGCAAATACTACCTCAGATAAATGCTTTATTAAAAGCCAAAATGGACCTACGATGGAGCCCTGCGTTCCGTCTGTTTTAATGTCTTGCCTGCGATCCCGATCATTGTTCTTTAGTGACTTTATTTCAATATAGTCTAACGTTTAAATAAGAATTAAACAAATCAAGTGATTTAACTTGAATGTCATCAAATAGTAATTTTAAATATTAAGGTTCAACACAATTAAAAGCTTTTCATAATATTATTGTATAAGCATAATAACACAAGTAATTAATTTAAAAAATCAAAAACCCGACTGCACCAAAAAGGCAAAAAGGCTGAAGTAGAATTTCCAAAAGCAGTGAAATAGGCATTTCATTATTTTTATCCAGAAAGCCAAATACAAAGTTTCATAGTGCTTCAAAAACAAAAGATGTGCAAACAATATTATCCTATTTTATCCTCGTAGTGTTCATTTACGCTATATAAAGAACCTATGTGTAAAATTCCAGCACGCTTAAGTTCAGCGGTTTCCTTTTGCGTTGATCTCTGGCACAGCAACTCACTCATTTAGTCAGACAGTCATCTCGATGTGTATATACGAGTATATATGTACTAGCTGACCCGGCAAACGTTGTGTTGCCATATAAAAAAAAATGTTAAGGATGAACAACCCTTATCACTTAGGTGTAAAAAAAAGATAGTGGCCGATACTCAGACCTACTGAATATGTATATAAAATTTGGTGAAAATCGGTGAAGCCGTTTCGGAGGAGTACGGTAACTAACACGAGAATTTTATATATAAGATATATTATATAATGTATATGTAATCTCCTCTTAATTTCCTTTATTTTGACACCCTACTCGATAGGTTTGGTTAACTTTTTTAAAACGTGTTACTATTTTGCGAATTTCACCATTCACCGAAATTCACCATTTACGGTCTATAAAATATATAACTTCAGTAAATCAAAGTTTCGCTCATTATTTTACCTCGTTAGAGGTAGCATTTCATTATTTTTATCCAAAAAGCCTGATACAACATGTCATAGTGTTTGCTTCAAAATTGACGATTGTTCAAATGAACTTTTAACCCTTATTCTACCCTCTACGGGGTTGATTTTTCGGAGGGGGATAAATAAGTGCGTCCTTGTTCCTATCCAAAAAGCCAAATACAAAATTTTATAGTAGTTGCTTCAAAATTAAAGGATTTCAAAAAAACTGTTTTCCCCTATTTTACCCTCTTAAGGGTAGAATTTCCAAAAGGCCTTTCTTAGTACTTATTCAAGCTATATAGAGAACCTGTGTGCAAAATTTCAGAACTGTAAGGTCCTTGGTTTAGGCTGTACGTTGATTTCTGAAAAATGAAAAAGTCATTTAGTTAGTCAGTCAGTCAGTCACCTTACTGTTTTATATATATACAAATATGTGTTTATAATCTCCGTTTAATTTCCTTTCATTTGATACCCTACTCGATAGGTTCGGTTAACTTTTTTTTTTAAATGTCTTACTATTTCGCGCCAAAAATCCGCCATTTTGATTTTTTTTACTAAAACCTATCTAAGGACACTCGGGTCGTTGAGACAAATATAATGACACTTTAACTGTTGAAATTCATCCAGCCGTTTGTTAGATCGGATCAAATAAAGAAAGACAAACATACAAGATACGCGCGAAAAACATAACCCTTCCTTGGCAGTCGGGTAATAATATAAAAGTAATTTTAAAAACATTTAACCACAATATAGATTTATTATTTCAATCGTATAGCCTGAACACAGGATTTCTTTTTATTTTTTAATCGTTTTACATAACCCAAAAAAACTTGTTTGGTTTCGAGAAAATCCAACGCCAGTAATAGTCGTGCACAATCCGCTCAAAAATAAAATATTTAAATCGGATAAAAACCGGGTACCGGATGAAATAAATGCAAACGCTCAAAATATTTGCTTTATTTGATGCTGGGGTGAAAACCCATAAATCCGGACCATGCAACTCATTCCTACAATTTAACTCTAGTCGGCCGTACTGAAGTAAATTCGCGATACCCTGCGCCAATGTAAGAAGTATTATAAATCGGTTACCGATGGTTTTAGTTTTTAATTATGCAAGACTGAATTAATCCCAGAATATCAAATTTCTTGCTTTTTACCCAGAAGTACTACATGAAAGTTTAAACATAATTTGCCTAATTTAGAAAATCTAATCTTTATCTTTATACTAGGCTGTCATTTACTGCCATCGTTAATTAACCGACTTCATTGATTATATTTTGTTTTAAAATTATGTATTTAAGTGATTTTTGTAAAATTGGATTTTTAATTGCATGTTATGACGAAATAATTTTGCGATATTACAAAACATATTTAATGGTAATATTTTAAAAATTCCATATAATTTGCACACAATGCCTCATAAATACAGAATACGCCCAGTATCAGCACAATAACATGCGAGCGGGCGCAATTTACAAATCGCTACTTTATTGGTGTGGGCTGTACCAGCATTTCTCGTATACCGATTCCAAATATCTTTATCCAATTTATACGTCACTGAAACCCGCAGTAAATCCTTATTTATTGGCATATCCCCGTTTTATATTGCTTATAACTTTTGAGTCCGTTCACTTGTTTTGATCTTGCGATTTATCGGCGGCTGAAAGTTTGAGGATCGCTTTTCTTTAATTAGTTCCAAGTAGGCAGCCAAAAGGCTGGTTTGAGATCTAAACAGAAAGTTGATATGTGATATGATAAACTATAGTTTTGAGTAAGATTTTACAAAATTTTCCCATTTGTGTTGTCACAGAAGTCCAATTTTATTAGTCTAATGAAGTGGCAATAAAGCGAGCAAGTATTCGCAATTAAAACTATAGTGTGTTAGATAATTTGGTTACAAATTCCCATGAAATATAAAAGCTTGTGTGAAAAAGCTTTTTAATGGGAAATTTATGAATTTACTTCACCAATTTCCTTCATAGTCTGATATAATCTATGATAAATCGCTTAACAGTTTGCAATGAGAAAAGTCACCCGGTCAGTAAGTCTTCCTCCATTTCTCATTTACTACCTTCTTTGAGTTATTAAATTGGATTTCAGCGAGACGACTGAAGAGACGAGTGTATAGAAGTACCAAGTTCTTGATGGGAACTTTTGAAAAGCTCTCAAGTGGTCATTCAAGAGATAAGTATCATACTTTTGATAAAAGGTTATAGTGGAATTATATGGATGGATTGTAAGTTGGTAAGATGCTCAGATGCTGAGAAGTTGATTAACTTAGCAGATATCATCTGCCAAGTCCCTGTGGATTGTTATGTTTGCAAATATAGTAGAGAAAATTATCAGTTCGTCTTTTCTATACTATCTATCTTTTCTATGAAATCCTGAACTTGCTGCTGAACTTGCATGCTGAATCCTGAACTTCCACGTAATGGTTTATAGTAGGCACGGATATCTCCTCTGAATAAAGTTTCGGAGTATGCGTCAGGTTTTTCTCAATTATGATAAGAGGATTATGACCTTTTTTGTTTTTTTTTGTTTTTTTTTTTTTTTGTTTACGAGGGGGAAACCTTCAAAAGGTACCCGACGACGTGGGAGCGACGCCGGGTTATGTGGGACTTTTACCGCACTAAAACCCCCCCGGTAGCCGTCCTCAGCGCTTGGCGGAGAACTCCGGAATCTCCGATGGAACACAACCGGAGTCCTCCGAGCGCGATGCCCCTATTGGGCTCTGCCCTTGGGGGAGCAATTTACGCTCCTCCCGCACACCTGGTGTTTACGACGGCATGCGGCTACACAAACCGCCGTCCTTCCCGGGGTTGCTTGTTGGACGGCTTGAGCTCCCACTCTTGCCGCCCGCAATCCCGGAAGCCCCCTTTTAGTCGCCTTTTACGACAGGCAGGGGATACCGTAGCCCTATTCTAGTCCCGGGACTACAGGGAAAAAGAGGATTATGACCTACAGGTCCACTATTCCTATTTAACACGGGGAGACATAAAAGAACATGAACTCAGGGTAGAAAATACCTTTAAAATCCACCTTGTGCAAACTTGACCGAATTTTATTGCCGAGATATTATGCTTCTAGAAACTTTCTTGATAGTAAACCTCAGCGTTATTTTGATAATAAAAAAGATCTCACAGCTCCGGGCGAGAGTTCACGTTTAGTGGCTCGTAAAAACCTCTTTGCCATTAATGATGGGTGGGTGAAAGGAATATTTTCGTGAGATAACGTCGATGTATGCATAAATGTAACGAAACAAAACACCTTCCTTTTAAGGTACTGTTCACATTTTAAGGTTACGATTTTGGAGCTAAATTTTCATTTTTATATCATGGTTACTCAAGTATCGAAGTGGTTACCACATCCACATGGATAGGTTCCCAGATTAAGCTCTCGGCCAGGCAGACATCTTATTGATGAATTAACTTATTAATGTCCCAATATGAAGGGGAACAAGGTAAATTTTTAGTATATTTTCAGTTACTTTTAATGTACGCGAAGGTGGTAGAAGCCTTTGTGGTTCGACTCCTGCGGCACCACCGCCACACCTATTTCTACCTAATAACAGCAGTGTTAGGCGCTGCTGTGTTCAGGTTTGAAGGGTGTGGTAAGGGAGACCGACTTTTCCGAGGAGTTCCAGCTTAGTCCTCAGGGGTAGCGGCGCATCTGTGGCCGAAATATCTAGGACTATTTAGAATAGGAATATTCAGATAGGATTAGATATTCCTATATATATAGGAATTGCCTGTATATATAGGAATATCTAATCCTATCTGAGATTGATTACAGATGTCCATGGGGGGCAGTAGCCACTTACCATCAGCTGGACTGCATGCTCGTCTGATACTCCTATATTATAAAAAAAAAGTAACTGAAAACACTTTAGACAAAATTTCCCTTAAAAAAAATACACATTATATAGGAAATTTTAATCTCACGTTTTGTATGTATACATATTTTGTAGCATCGTAAAGATTACTAAGAAGTAAACAAATTCAACTCGCATCTCCTTATTTATCCAAGCGAGCTAGCAACATTCGCATGTAAATAAAGATGAGGATGTTTTATAGCGGATCCCGGCAGGAACATAAAGTGTTCTTACGTTCTTGGACCCAGGAACCGTACCCTGATCCTCACCTGTCATCGTCGCTCATAAAAACGCAGTAAAACTATCGGTTTTATTGTTTTGTCCCATTTTTTTACGGTCTTCGCAATGCCATGAATAATCTATGCGATTTATTCACATTGAGCTCTGTTTTATGGTCATCATGACGTCTAGACGGGAAATTGGAAGTTTATGTAAAGTTTCTAGGGAAACTTCTTTAGAGATACGACTGATGAAGTTGGTTGAAAAATCTTGTTTTAAATCGAATTTTCTTCTTTCTGTTCCTTCGTTTTGGACTTTTTTCAAAATAACTTCATTTTATATACTATATTGGGCTCAAGAAAGTAGAAGGTTAGACGATTGGATATTCTTCTTCAAAATTCGATTTATCTCTTATTTGTCTCATATATATTCACATAAGGCGAAAGGTCTCTCTATTCAATTTTCATCATCTGTCAATTCATAACCTGCCATCCTAGTCAACATAATTATCCCGAACGATACGTCCACTATTATCCACTACACCATAATTGAACACGCTTGTCAATTTTGTCATTTGCGTTGCAAGCAAGTTTGGCAGATTTCACTGTTTAACTGCACATTGTCAGCGGGAAAACAATCATGATCGTAATAATGGCACTAACAATGAAATCGAAGACTTAGCAAATATTCTATCTGTCATGTCCGAATATCAAAATGCATATGACAATGAATGTGATGAAATTGAAGATCTTGCGAATATTGCATTTGAACGATCGTAAGCGAAAATAAAATTAATGTGGCACAGCGTTAGCTATAAAGCTGTGAAATGCGGCGGACCATTATTATTCTGTACATGACTCTGAATTAAAAATAAGTTAGTTCAAAACTAAAGTCCGTCACGCTGGCCCAAGAAGGGTTAATACATATATGACTAATGTTTACACAAACAAATGTAGAAATTGTCATTATCTTACCTATACTAATATTTACTTGAGATATTCTTCGCAGTAAAAAATAAGCAAGTGATTATTTCCTAATAACCCCATATCAAGCAAGAAATATTGTTTTACTTTTAAAGTATCCTGGAGGATAAACACAACGCAATTAAAATAACTTTGCTGAGCTTGAAGCAAAGATTTTATTTAAGATTGCCAAAATACACGACGAAGATTGATTCAGCATACAGAATCAACACACACGTAACAACATGGGGACACCACCCCGGCCAATGCAAATATTTATCACGCCCGGAAATTGACAGTCATCCTTGCGTTGAGAACCGTGTCGGCAACAAGCCGTCTGTTGTCTGATATATCATGTATGTAGTACATATTGTTATCTGACTTCTCATTGTCTTGTATGAAATAGAAGAATCAAGCATGCAGTAAAATAGTCGAAGTGCACTTTACTATTGATTAGAAAGTCGAGCATGGTTTGTACCTTGAATGAGATTGATTCCTTAAGACGGCTACCATTTTTCAGGACTAGTTTTATAATAGCTAATTGATAATTCATGGATCGTGCAACTGGATCGAAATATCGTCAATAAATAAATTAAAAAACCGCATATCGTGTGTACCCGTTACTTAGCAGAATGTCTCAATTTCGCGATAATTTTAGTCTAAAATCAAATATACCAAACTCATGTATTGTGTATATACCATTTTTTTTCTAATATTGTCAATTCAAAATTTACTTATTTCGCATTATTTTAATCGGCTCATCATTATGTAAACCAAGGCACAACATTCGTGTTATAAAGACGAACACAGCGTACTTTGAAACCGGAAAATTGTATCGTTCCCGAGGGAGTAATGAAAAACCGTGAATGAGTATCTACGTTTTAATACACATTGCTTATGTTCAAAATGTTGAAATTAATGGAAGAACCAGAGATTGAACCAGAAATCAAATCTGGTAAAGTAATATGAGAACATTACTGTTATAATAACATACTGAAGCCAATGCCTATGTACATTGGAAGGATTTAATCAAGGCATATGCGATTAAAGTCATTTTACTTTCGAATTCGGATTTCATTGCATATTTCCAGAGTGATATAATTAATTTACATTGCCATACAATCATACAATAAATACATTACACTTTTCATCACATTTAGATACCCACAAAGATGCTATTAATATACTCCTAAGAATATCGCCTAGTTCACGCAACATTTACTGCGCAACACGAAACTAACATTATTGTCAAAATCGCTCATCTGCGCCAAATGGACAGGATGATATACGATGGGAGCATTTTATTGGATCTCAAATGAATCAGCATTGTCATCGACGAGTGATTTATTGACATCAAAATAGGAGACGCCCTTGTAACCTGGCAAGACAATACAATCTCATCAAAGGACACATTTAAGAAGTAAGTAGAATATATTGCCTCGTTTGAAGTAAATTCTAAGCTTGCCAAGATAATCCATATTGTATGTTTGTATTATAGTAGCAAACAAGGATAAAGTCTACCCAACTCCAACTAGAATTTGTTTCGTAACAATGGTGTAGTGCTCTGATGTGTTCGAATTTTAAAAAGTAAGATTCAAGCTTTGGTTCCATCTGTCTTCAGAAAATTCAACTCATTTCTGATGAATTCCAGGTAATGCTCTGTATGAATTATTGGTTGATTACATTTATAGGGTGCTCTTAAATGGTAATTGTCAGTTAATATCAGGTGGACTGCATGAATTTACTAAACAACTTTTAACTAATAAACACCACGCCTCTACTCATTAAATGTAACGTATACCTTCCTTAATTTCATAGATCTTCCCTTTAACAGCCCTTATACAATTTAGTTGTTATTGTTTACAGTGCTCTGTTTGTTTGGGACTAAATTAGTCAATTTCAAAACCCAGTTAACACTACATGCGCAAAGGTTTTCAAACAAGCGGGTGTACTCGTACTTCTAGTTGTTGACCCCGAAATATAGCCTGAATGTAGACGGATTTGTTAAATTTAAAATACTGTAGTCAGACTTAAAGTTGAAGTACGAATAGCCCAACGGTTTGTGTAGTTCTGAATGGATCTATAATATTTTGCAACGTTGGTTTTTTTTTTTATAATATAGGAGCAGACGAGCATGCGCTCCACCTGATGGTAAATGGCTACTGCAGCCCATGGACACCTGTAATCAACCCCAGATAGGATTAGATATTCCTACCTGAGGTCGGCCACAGATGCGCCGCTACCCCTGAGGACTAAGCTGGAACGCCTCGAAAAAGTACGTCTCCCTTACCAAACTCTTGAAACCAAAACCCAGTAACGTTTAACACTGCTGTTATTAGGCAGAAATTGGTGTAGTGGTGGTGCCGCCGGAGTCGAACCACAAAGGGTGCTACCACCTTCTTACGGTCACACCTGGGTACGGTGTTGATTGAGTGACTGTTAGTGACTAAAGGGACCTACGCGATACATGTTTCGAGTACGAGTTGGGTGGGTGACCGTTAGTGGCTAAAGTGGCATGCACGATTCATGTTTCAGAGAACATGCTTAAGTTGTACATAAGTTGTGGGTCTCAAATTTTATTATTGGATATTACAGTTGTTACATGGTGGTATGAGTTGGCCATCGATCTCGACTTCTCCCACCGATTCGTTAGTGTTGCATTGTGAAGACGATACACCAACAGTGGGATACTAAAAATCACAAAGGCTTGATAATGAATCGCTAAATTAAGAGTCTTGCATAAAAAGTAGATACAACCATTTTAAAACCGAATTGCCTACTTCCAACAAAGAATAAACTGTCAAAGAAAGAAATGAAAAGAAAATTTCGCATTCTTCCTAGATTTGAAACTAAATTTTTGATGTTGAAATCTGAAGACAAAACTTGGTTCCTGAGAGTAGAATTTTAACAAGTGTCACTATACCGTTCTTACTTTATTTTATGCAATGTCCACTATAATTTTGGATTTTTTTTTACTTCAAGTTTATTGTCCTCAGGCTTAAGTGGCTGGTAGATTTTATGACGTTTATTAGATACTATTGTCCTCTTTCCTCATAGCATACTTCTTAGAATAAACTTGATTGTTCCTTATAAGCAAGGATGCGAGAAATAGGTGTCGGTAGAGTACCAGCACGTGAACGGCAAAGGGGTTTTAACACAAAGCTGTAGTGTGTGTGAGACTCCTAGTTATATAAGTTAGGTTAAGCCTTAGTATTCAGCCATATTAAACGCGTCAACCCATCAATACGCCTCTGTTACTCGAACCTGCCTGCAACATCTCTACAAAGCAACAAATGATTGGTTTAATGAATTGGGTTCGATTGATAGGACTATTCTATGGAAAAAATCATAATCATTACATAATCTAAGTAGACTGCGTGACTCTCCTTGCTTTGATAGACACCTGAAACCTTAGTTTCATGTTATCATTGGACAATAGGTAACCCCAACTACAACACAACGGAGTATGCTCTAGGTATTCCCCGAAATGAAAATGAAAATCCATTCTCTAAAAGTAACTATCTTACTAACCACATAATATTCCCACTTTTTGAAACGGAATACTTTGCATATTTCTATCCCGGCGTATAATTTCCCGGCCGGCCTACAGAGTAAATAATAAATATTCATAACTAGTTTTCCGCTCGGAGGGTTCTTCGCGAAACAAATTGCTAATGTGATTTCGCGAACATTGTAATAAATATAAGATGTAATACGCCATCTTTGACTTGCCTTATGAAACAAACGAGCATGTAGTCCATCTAATGATAGTCACTGATATCATCTGAGCTTGAAATATGATTTATTTTTACCTTCTAACTCATAGAGATTGAGGGCGAATTGAGCTTCAAACAGAATTGGCCACATGTGGTTTGTTACCCTTTCGAAGTAACTTGTAACTCCTTATGCAAGGGCTCCATCAGACTGACAGTATGTTTGTCGTCATCAACAGAAATGCTATCCCACTGCGCGGCACAAGTCTCCTCTCAGAGTGAGAGGAATTAATGTTTGTAGTAGATATGATGTCTTTGGCAATAGCAACCAGGCAACAGCTGCGTTACAGAGCTGAAAGACAGAAGGTAATAAAATGACTGAAATTTCCATGACTTTAGTGGAATGAATAGTATTACACAGTAATATTTAAATGAAAAAGTGGAGTCACCCGTCTCTTTGTGCTTTGTGAAAGTTTTTAAATATATTCCAGCTGTTCTTACAAGTAGATACGGGTCTGCTACTTCAGAATTCATGAATGAACTTGTTAATGTCAGAACAAATAATACTTTAAAATAGTTAACTGAGAAAATGTTTTGTTCGTTCAGCAAACTTGCATGCTGACTAATTAGAATTATCTGTTGCACTTAGTCATTTGAATTCAACCCCGAATAGGTCTGCCGGTCGCAGATGTGTAACGGCTCTAGAACTTAAAATACGTCTCGTAAATGTCTCAGCATCATCACTTCATTCAAACAAGAACACAACAATGTAATGACGTCGCACGTCGTAGGACCAAGAATACACTTATAATATGAATGCGTTTTTTAAATTAACATAATAATATCTTTAAATTAAATCTATCTTCCAAAAATATAAAAGAGTGTGCATTACAAATATATTTTAAATATACCACCCATATCTATGAAATTAAACCAAGTATTTGTCAATATATTTACAAAAACAGCCAAGAAAGGTCTGAATATAAATTGTTATAATGAAATATATTTACTCAGATAATCCCGTCCGGGAATCATTCCCGGCCGGAAATAAAGCAATGGATCATGGTAATTGAAATTCAGGCATCCTCGTTTTATAATTTAATCAATTCCGTTACAAAATTATATATTTTATTCATAGGAATCCAAATAAGAGAAGCTAAGTGACCCACATCGCAAAGAACGTAATCAAGCATTGAAAGCTTGCAAGTGGTGCAGTAGGACGAAATGAAGCTTAATGCATAGGTCTCTTTACATACATGTATCTATGTGGTAAAGGAGACATACTTATACGTTACTGAGGCGTTCCAACTTATTCCTTAGGTAACAATACGTCTGTGTTGAGGTATAGATGACGTAAAACTGCTATTCCGCTCTGAATATTGAAATGAATCGCGTCGCCATGTAAAATGTATGACTACAACTGCTTGCAACAACTTCAGAGCGGATTAGCAATTTGGTGGGGGCTATATATCTTTAAATACATGCAACCCTCTTAAGTGGTCACTGCCAATATCCTATAGAACAGGAAACTCGCCTGAAACAGATTAAGGGTGGTGCAACTACTGAGATAGATAATTTTTTTACCTGAGGAAGTGAATTTATATTATCACATGCTTCAAAAAATAACAGCGCAATTTTGTTGTGATATAGTTAGAAGAAACGTTGCTAATTTCTGTGGACATAGTGTTACTGCCGCTATAGACGAATTTTAAAGAGTTCCTAACATTTATATGGAGCCAGAGCAGAGAATAAAAAATATATATATTCAGAAGCTTGTGCACAATCGAACGATAAGCGCTTATTACGCTACGTGGCTCAAATAAGACTTTTAACTGGTATTGGTTTTAATTTACATAATTTCTAGGTATCACACATTTGCCCTCTGAGACCGGAGTGACCGCATTGACCGCGCAGGACGCGGTGGACCGCACCGAGGATGCTTTATGAGGGATGTGACTCGGTATTATAATCAAATGTTATCTGAAGGAGGTATTCGGTAAAATAATAATAATTATAATTTAATATATAAATAATGTAAAAATTAGTGACTTTCATTACTATACATAAGTTTTTAAATGTTATTTTAAAGTAGACTTTAATACTAACTGATTATTGATGATTAAAAATTAATTATCACTTGCTTGTACATAAAATATGTAAAAATTTAAAATTTGTTACCTATATGGGATAAATAGATTATGTAAGCTACATTTAATAAGATTAGAGCGTGATTTAGTCCGAATTTTAGATTTCAGGATGAAAACTGAATACAATTATTGTATCACAATTTAATTTACATAAATAATAAGTACGCTCCAAAGCTATGACACACCATTCTATTCCAATAAGTAACCAACAAAACAATTTGCAGTTATTACACACGTGGACCGCAGTTACTAACCGCATTTTGCAGTTTCACAGGATGCGGTTAACCGCATTGAGTACGGGCGAGTAAATTTACAATATCGGAAATTATTCACTATTCACCAGCAATAGGCGGCCAATAGAATATATTTGCTAAGAATATTTGTTGGGTCAATGAAAATTTGCACCTCGTTAACCTATTGCTGTCCTATTGCTGAGGTCTCCCCTCAGTGAGAGAAGTTTTGTCCTAGTCCACCGCATGTGGTGGCATTTAGGTTCCCTAGTGATATTTTCTTTCATCGTTATAGCAAATTATACTAACATAAATTTGTAATACACACAATTTTTTGGGAATCGGAGGTTCGAACATCGAACCTCTGAGAGGCCGTGTTTCAAGAAGTAGACTATGACTGATTTTTTATAATATTCGCTGAAACCTCCTCCTCCGACAGAAATCCATCATTAATGATTATGCCTCCATCACTCTACAATGGGATTAGAGATAGATACATTTTAGACTTAAGACATAAAAATGTATATCATATGAAAGTCTAATGTTTTTTGTCATCTTTTGCAGTCAACAAAATCAATAAACAAGCAAAATAAAAAATATATATAATATTAACTAGTAATGCAGAAGCAATAAATAATTTGCCCGCATTGCACTCATTTCCCCTGGAGTTCCCGATTCTACCGTCGAATCTTATTTTGCATGCTTGGGTAAATTTCCTTTAATGATTTAAAAGTTATATGCAAATCCAGCTTTGCTTCCGGCTTCACTCGAGTTTATAATACGTTGTTCTCCTTCTATATCTCCTTACACGGTTGACATATACCATATGCTCATACCATGCCATGCATTACCACCGCTGCCCCCTTTCCATTTTACATTGCTACATCAAATAAAGTTGTCAATTCTTAAAAGTTCGCATATTGTTTTTAAAGGAATATAGTAATGGTCACGTCATGATCTAAACCCTTGTCAATTTGATGTCAATTTTACAGTATTTAGTCCGAAATCTTGGAGCCAAGCTGTGAGACGGTAAATGATAACGACTATAAATTCTTTTTCTTTATTACTCTTTATATTTTTTACTCATACTTATATCGCGAATTTATTTAGTAAAATATTTGCACACAAACGAGTATTGCTATTAAGTCAATTTTATGGGTCTGTGAATTGGATCCTATCCCAGAAATATTATCAGGGATCGTTAATGATGATGCGAAAATGGGTGTTGCTTCGTCGTCAATTTTCCCGACAGAGCTCTCTAGAGAATAATGAACTAAACGGTTAAATACAAGATTTCATGCGAAGCTGTGTACAATTACTAGCCAATAGCTCATTGGCATATAAATATTGCTGTGCATATTTGCATGCGTACATGCATGCAAACATCCACGCATACGCACATTCATGCATGTATGTAATTACACAATACTCCGGTTAAGGAAATTCCATAAATATATATATTCTTTTACTGACAAGCAATTTACAGATACAACCTCCAGATGACGTAATAAATAACTTCCCCGCATTGAACAGTAATTTCCCCAGGAGTCCCGGCTGACCACATTGTGTATGCTATGCTTATATTGTATGACCAATAATAATATTGGCTCAGGGGCTAATAGACCGCATGCAGATCGAGAATTCCATTTTACTAGTCGTTGTTTACTAATAAGGTCACATATATGCGCAAATCACGTATGCATACGCGCACGCACACAAACAAGCTTCCACACATGCATATCTGTACACCTGCACGCAAACACGAAACGTTCTACACACTGCAATTTTAAAAGCAGTCGCAGAAATAAAATTAGCCGTCAAAAATGCCACAAGAACACCAGCACATTTACCAAAATTGAGTTCTTCTGACAAGCAATATCTAACTGCGAGTAATTTTTCAAATGAACCACCAGATAACGTAATAAATAACTTCCCCGCATTACACAGTCATTTCCCCTGGAGTCCCGGCTGACCGCATTGTGTATGCTAGGGTTAATTTATGACCGATAATAATATTGGCTCAGGGTCCAACAGACCGCATGCCGATCCGTTTTATTAGTAATCGTCTGCTTCATTTGTCAAATGGATTTATTTCTGGGCGCTCTATATTCAAAGGATAATGTAAATGTCAGCTAACCTTACTATTTTTGTCTATCGATTATCGTACGCTGGAATGAACTAATTTGTTCTATACGAGCTAATATTCTAACTGTTCAAATTTTCAGCTTTAAATAGCGTTTTAATCTTGGTGTGATAATACTGATTCCGTAAAATAAGCTAAACTACTTAAATATTTTAGGAAGAGATTTGTGCTCTTGATGTGCGACTTTATCATCACAAATAATTAATGCTGGGCACGTCGTCAACCCATTGTTCGTCTGCTGGACACGGGTCTACCGAAGTGAAAGGGGTTTAGACCATATGCTACCGCGCTGGTCTAGTACGAATTAATAGACTTTCCACACCTTTCGAAAACTTTTATTGTAAATAATTCTGAGGTATGTAGGCTAAGCTACCACTGCTTATGCACTGTACATTGAGCTATAATTATATGTATTAATTATATGCTATAATAGGTAGTAATATTTGAATGGCATTTAACTTGAAGGCCTTATAGTGGGTTGAATGCTAAATCGTTATTTTCGTTGCCAATACGCATTGACGCAGCGTAAAAGAGTATGATACAGGCCTCCCAAATTGTAGCCAATTTAGCCACCGCCCGAAGTACGACATAACGATGGCTACCCAAAAACAATAATGCGCTATGAATGTTCTAATTTGGAGTTTTTAGTAAGGTCTTACAAACTTAAAAGGAAAAATAATACAATTTTACCTTACATGGAACATTTACAACCATTGATGGCCTCAAAATAAATGAAGTAGAAACAACCTTTGTTCTGAGCAATCACTTTTCAAGTGTGTCGAGTAAATTGTTCTCGCACTGTGAACTACTCCACGAAGCTATAAATTCTCATGAGTTCTAACAAGACAGAGCCTTTAAGATGCCGCGTCGAAGCATATTGTATAAATAGATAATTCAACAAACATATGTATAATAACACTGTAATAATATCATATCATATTCCTAAATTACTTTGAACAGGGTTAGGAAGTAGGACTCTAATAATAATTAATATCAGTCAGTCAAGAAGAAATAATAAATTCATGTACTTTAATGTTTAATAATTTAAACAAACAACTAGGCAGACAGGAAATATTCTAAGCTCATATGTTGGAAATTAAGCATTTATAAACTTTCAAACGCCTTGACCCAGAACGAAAATTCCAAAAAGGTTCAGATAACGTTATACGACTTCAATCCAATAATAACAACCAATACCGGCCTAATAACTATATTATATAACGTAAGAGAAGCAGACGAGTATGCAGTCCACCTCATGGTAAGTGGATACTGCCGCCCAGGGACATGTGTAATCAACCCAAGATAAGATATAAATTCTTAACTGAGGTCGGTCACAGATGCTACCCCTAAAGACTAAACTGGAATGCCTCGAAAAAGTATGTCTCTCTAACCACACCCGTCAAACCCGAACGCAGCAGCACGGCTATTATGAGGCAGAAATAGATGTGGCGGTGATGCCGCTGGAGACGAACCACAAAGGGTTTTACCTTCGTGTGTCTCTCTTATAACATCAAAACAGTTTCATGAAACAGTATCAGTTACATTCTATAAGTAAGTTTGATACAGATTCAAAATAAAGTCTAAATAAGAAACAATTACCAGAGTATTCCAAAGCACTTGACACGTCCCGAGCTATAAATTCGCTCCCCTTCCGATCCTAACGAGACCTATCTATTCTACTTCGTTCTACGTTCGAGACTCGTTTAATTTCAGCAGTTTATTTTGAGATAGAAGGAGTACCTGGAACTTTTCTAGCGATTCCGCTCTATCTTTATTTCGTTTAATCTAAGACACCTTTGCAACTATACTAATTTTAAAATCAGTGCATCTCAACGAAACTCGAATATTTTGAATACTTTCTGAAAAGCTATAATATCTCAGTGCAAAATTGGCGTAGCTATATAAAAAGCTGCATAATAAAGCTTCTTATTTCTAAGATTTATTAAATAAAAAAATCTACATAGATTTATTTCTGAGATTTTTGTGATCATAAAAGAAGTGGTGGGAAAAACAATAATTATTTTCCTTTAATAACGATTACGTTCACTTCCCATCACCACTTTAATAATGAACTTTGATCAACCGCATCAATACAGTAATGATATTCAAAACATGGTTCAACAAAACTATTTAAATGTAAAACATAAATAAAAATGCTAGTGCAATTTTAAATATTACTGGCCACAATCCCAAATGCATACGCTATGCGTACTTTTGAAATATGTACCAGTTTCGTATCCCTGGGGTGCAATAAAGTGCTATTCTTGCTACCCTTACGGTTTAAAATTAAATAAAACATTTTTACTGGTTTAACATACATAAAACTTAAAGCTTGGATGATTGCTTTTTCTTCTAAAGCAGTAGTAACCGCTGCTGTTCTGGTTGAAGGGTATATGGTAGAAATATGGTACAAATACGTTTCAACGTAGTCCTGAGCAGTTAGGTAATTCCTCAACTCCGGGCATGAGTCTAATTCTATCTGGAGTTGATTCCATGAAAAGCAGTGATTACATATTGACTTAATGATGGGTTACGTGATCGATTTTTGCGATTTCAGGTTATAAATATGTATAAACATGTTTAGGAATTAAAAGTATCTTTATTTCTTTCTTCTTAATTGGTTATTCAAGAACTTCCTCAGAGCATTATCGGACAATTAGTAAAATGCAATCAAACTATAAACGGTATGTAATAATATAGTAAATCACTTCAGTAAACTTTGATAAACGTTGCACAGTGACACTCTGGGGGACGATAAAACACTGCACTCGCTACCTGCAGTTTAAAATTAAATTAAACAGAACATTTTCCCCGCAATTTCACTCCACTTGCAGACGTGAACCGAAATACAATTTTGTCTTTGGGACGGCACTAAGGGGGGTAACACACAAGCGACGGTGAGTTAATAGCTAGGCGACGATGAATACACGACGAGCGGCGGCGACGGGTGGTTACGATAGTCTGGATCATTGCAGAATGACCTGTCGTCGGCGATCGATGATCTTAAACGGTACCAGAATGTCGCAGCCAGTCGTCGACGACTGTCGCTAACTGTCGCTAGTACATTAGCTTCCTAACTCTTGCTAAAGCACATATACCACACTAGGATTCCTTACGGTCAGTGGCGAACTAAAGTCGTCGGACGCCCGGGGTGGAAAGTTGGCCCCCAGTCTACAAAATTGATTTGATTTTACAAAATTACAAATGACACTTAGAGAAAAACGTATTTAAGTGATAGGCTCATTGCGGCGATCTTCTTTTTTTCGCTGATAGCAACTGTGTTTGTGGGCCCCCCAGCACCGGGGGCCCGGGGCGGACTACCCCTTCCGCCTAGGAGTTTAGTGGTGCCATAAGAGGAGAAAAACAAAGTCCTTTACTCTCGGCCGTTAACTTGCAAGTTCTAATTCCAAAGTCTATTATGCCATTAGCAACAACATTAGAAAATGTTTTTAGGTCTCTGACAATGTTATATTTCCATACAAATACAAATGAACTCATATGCTAACCTATATTTTACTTAAAGTAGTCAGCATTTCCTTTCATACCCGACCCGCGACCTACATAGTACAATGGTAGGCCCGACGGAATTAAGGGATTGTAATAAAAAACCAATGTCAACATAATGCTCGTGGTATGAGTATCGCGAATCAATAAATACATATGAAAAGCTGATATAACATCGCATTGCATTTATCTATTGAATATCCACGTTAATTCAAAGACTACACAGATTAAATTAGCTGTCATCATCACTGACCCACTCACTGCTGGGCACGGCTCCTTTCATGAGAAGCGCGGATTGGTAGTATGGCAAAAATATCAATGGCTTGACATTAGGTACAGACTATAATTATGTACATATGAGGAAAAAATACCAATTTTACCCGAAGAAGATGTTATTTAACGTTATATAATATGTATATGCGGTTTATTCTTTGGAATGCTCTGCAGCCGAAAGATCATGACAGATTTTAATTTAAATGTGAAGTGGCATTCGTCAAAATGTTGGTAGTCACATAGGCTATAATTTTAAACAGTTGGAATTTTTGGTTACATAAAAATTCTTACTTAAGGACGACTATTATCAAGTAGGTCCCTGAATACGAGTATAGCTAGTTTCTTAACATTTCCTCTCACCCATAACATGACGATGCCAAAATACCTCGCTTATATCAAACCGAAAAAGTCACACCAATCATGGCATGGAGAAAGCATTAGCCCTGAAATTCTTTCAAAGCTTCGTGTTCGTAAAACATACGCTAAAAATGATTCGTCATCAATTCCGCCGATGTAGAGACTGATAGTGAAAATCCCTCAAAAAACTCAAAAAGAACTTCGGCGGAAGCTTTCCGAAGCTTTTTCGACACGCGTAAATCGGAGTCACGAGAGGGGCTCGTTTGTGCCGCTTTGATCTTCGAACGGCCACGCCTTACATAATGTAATACGAGGTTTACAAATCCATTCTGATTCCTGGGGTGAGAAGACATCGTGTTAAGAAGCATAGATTGCACGAGGAGTTTTTGTTATAATACAAAAGTAGCATACGAGCATAATCACCAGGGATGTAAATCAAAATTAATAAAATTAATTATTCGCTTTTGAAATCTTTATGCTTATGATAAGTACGTAGAATTAGAAGAAACGCTCATAAGCAAGTCGTGAATTTTGGAGGTCGCCGCTAGTGACGAAACTTCACGCGCTTTCATATTTTCAAAGGCACGTTAAGACGTCCTCGTTGTTGTATTGAATGACAGTCGGTAAACTATCTTCATGAAGGTTTCGTGGAAGTTTTGTAAAAATTTGTCACCGATGGGCTACTAACTCGTGTCTTCTTCGACTAAACATGGAGTACATTCCATGGATTTTGTTACCGTGGAGGAAACTGCATCCAACATTGGGACATAACAAGGATTACAGGCCTATTTCTATAGATGCAACTGCATTATGAAATGATGTGACAATATACTTTATATTTGCTAGAAAAGTATGCAATATAAATTTAACTGCTGATCCTTATAAAAGATAACTTGGAATACCGGCGAATGGTGGCCCCCAATCTTTGTTTGCGACAATTACCTGCACAGTAATGACCCCGCGCTGTGGCACGTTTGTTGACAGACTGATAATCACACATTGATGGCCAATAGCTGATAGGATACGCGAATTTGCTTTAAATGAATTTTGTCATGGTAAATAATATAATAAAGTCGATAATAACCACATTCTTCAATAACGGACTGAAGAAAAAATATGTATCTATAATGTTCATATAAACCAAAGTAGGTATCGAGAAAAAATTCTGTAATCAATGGAATTGTTTTATTAAGGCATACAAAATTAAAAAATGACTCAATTAAATTAATATAATGATCATTTTGTTAAAAACTAGGTAACTTAACATATGTAGATAGGTAGTACATACAAAGTGCATATGTATGATGACATAACCCCTTTTGTGGGAATTCGACTTACTCGTGTGATTACTATAGGTAGTATTTTTCCTAGTACTATAAACGTTTAGACGATCGATGACATCGATTTAGTTGAAACAAAAGTATATATTGAGATAGACTTAGTTGACGAGAAAAGGTTATGGACGAAATAAAAAAAATATTCAAATTACAGAGAAAAACCAAAATGAAAGGACCATGGACCAATTTCAGATATTTGACAAACGTATGTAAAGGTTACAAAGTTTTATCATTTATAAAAAATAGAAAACTGAAGTTAGCCAAATAGTATGACTCATTCCTATAAAATCGTTTATCGACCTACAGTCAAACAACAAATTGACGTCACAAAGTAATTAGACATTGATGGTAGATAGTAAGTGCAAATTCGAAATAAAGAATTGGTTCCAGGTATTGACAAAGGGTAATTTCTATGTTTAGTGGAAGCAATACTAGATGTATTGCTAAATGCGACAATGTAGACAAAAGCTTATTTGCACATTTACGCATTTGGACGATTTTTATGCGAATCTAAAATACTTGCAAAGTAAAACATATTTCTGCATCCAGTAAAGCGTTGTCGTTCTTTGGTGAATCCCGTTTTCAGACATGTTAAATAATTTCAATATCATTTACTACCATTCTCAGATATAGTTGATATCCAAAATTCCCCCTTTCAAGAATAACCAAATGAAAATTGAAAATGTGTTTACATGAGGTAAAATTTAAAAGAATAGAATCAGTTTAAGTTTAGTACGTCAGATACAATTAAAGCTTAACTATAGTTCAATGTAACCTTTGAAATCAGCATAGCGGATTAGGTAGTGCATTAGTGAATAAGAATATTAGCGACAATATTAATGCGACAACCACATTAGTAGCTACTATACAGTCAACTAAGCCCAAAGCTAAAATTACACATAGACATGAATGTAAGGCTATTGTTATAACAGCAATAATTACAAAGGTGATGGACAATTCGCGTGAATTCCATGTAATTAAAAACGTGTGTTGTGCCAGGCATTACGTTCATGTCGATAAGTTTAATGATCGCAGGACAGCGCTTTATAGGCCAATGCTAAATAATTGACAATTTACCTTTAGTTCGTTTAGTATTGATTGAGTTTACAACAGTAGCTAAACTTCAATGTGAAATACAAGGTATGTCTGGACACAATGTGATAAATTGTGAACTGAAACCACGACCAGAAGTGAGTGTAAGTTTTCATAAGATCTGAGTTATGATGTATGGATCTATATAACGCTTTTGCTCTCAAAGAATAATGCACATGCAAATAATGTGAAATATATATTTAAGTATATCAGTTAATGTTTTTCGAGCGTCTGAATAATGTATTTTTCTTTAGCATGCCATCAAGTAAAACAGCTTGACGGATACATACGAGTTGTTGTTGGATTCGTCTTAACTATGGGAGTTACATAAACTTAATTTATTTTAAGCAGTGGGGTTTGATTTTTATAATAGTTAATTAGTAATTAGTACTCCAAGGTAGCGATAAATATAAGACACTACAGGTACTCATAATATATTCCTAAATGTATAATGTAGAACAATTTGTAAACACTACCGATTATAATAGGCAAAATTTGTTGTTTCAGATTTTTTAAGCGGGGTTGTTTTTTTCATCGGAGCCGTCAATATCAATCCATTGTTTTCTTTAAACATCGACACCACAAGAACTTATAATGATTCCAATTAAAACTGACGAGATCGATTTTGAATGAAACGTAACACTAGACCATTGTTTGTTAAGGCTTTTCTCAAAACAAAGGGCTACACAAACAGCTTTTGTTACACATTTATTCAGTACGTTTCAAAATTTCAGTGTGAATAATTGGTAGGTAGAGATACTTTGGATCTTAAAGTGTTAACTTTGGATCTTAAGTTCTGAATTTACAACCATCATTCCTATAACAGAAGCGGATACAAATGTGACCTTTAACATCGCTTTTTTATAATATCTGTAATCGGCCACAGATGCGCCGCTACTCCTGCGGACGAAGGTGGAACACCTAGAAAAAGTACGCCACCCTTACCGCCGCCCAAACCCTTCAAACCAAGACAAAGCAGCGTTTAACACTGTTGTTATGAGGCGGAAATAGGTGTGGCGGTGGTGCCGACGGAGTCGAACCACAAAAGGTTTTACTACCTTCTAATCGCTTGTAACGTACGTCGCTTGTGTGTAGTAATGATTATCTTAACAGGTGTTCCAACTTAGTAGTCCATGAATTATAGTGATAATTGAAATCAATTAAATGCATTTCAATAAGTAGCTTCATATTGTACTCATTTATAATAATGTGATTGCTACGGTTAATAAACATTAATATATGGATCCTTCATTTTTGATCTAAAATGATTTGTTTGAAACACGTGCACTAATTTAAAATCGCTGACTACAAATTTAAACAGTGAAGTTTACAATTTTAAATGTAAAATATTACCCTGAAGTTGCGTATTCGGTTGAAATTGTTGATAAACAAAAACATAACCGGATAACAAAAACCAAAGTTGCGAACTTTGTTGCAAAGTATGTTCTTAAGATATCTGAACTCTGAGCTCGCGGCTTTTCGTATCGAAAATCTACATCTTTTTAAAAGTTTTCGCCAAACATTTTCTTACATTCTTCATTGTAAATATGGATACTTGTGTATTTTTCCGAGAATCAGACTTGACTCCATCGGAACTTAATAGACGGTTAGAGATATCTTTTCAATATACTGACGCCGTGAAAGATAACGGTAATAGTGAGTTTAGATGCTGACATTGGTAGCAGTACTGGTATTGGAAGTGCTAAAACACCGGCACACCTATTTTTACCTCATAACAGCAGCGTTTAACGAACGCTGTTGTGTTCTGGTTAGAAGGGTGTGGTAAGGAAGACATACTTTTTCGAGGCGTTCCAGCGTCAGAGATAGCTTCGCACCTGTGGCCGAACTCAGGTAGGAATATCTAATCCTATGTGAGGTTGATTACAGATGTCCATTGGCGACAGTAGCCACTATCAAATGGATTGCATGCTTGCCTGCTACTCCTATATTTAGAAAAAAGTTAAGTTTGTGACTAAAAAATATATGGAACATTCTAACTTGATCTTCAGCGGTAGTCGAATTATAGAATGATTGAGGTCTTAGGTATTGATCACTTACCAACATCAGGTAAACTTACATGCTCTGGCAAACTCACTCGAATGTAACCATTATGTAGAATAATTCAATAATTTAGGGACGGCCTGTTAAGCGTTGACAATACAGGATTTAGGAGAGAATGCCATTAATACAATACTATTTAGCTATGAATATAGTTATGTGAGAATTCGCGGTTACTATTACGCATATGGACTGTACATATATACCACATTAATTACTCATAGTTCAGTGGATAGTATTAATTATTATCAGTTTTCATATATGAACATTATCCAACTCAGTGAAAGATTGATATGTATGGTACGAATAATTTGTTCTATTTAAAGACATCGAATTCAAGTACGAAATATCAATCATTAATTACATTTTCACTATTAAAAAACATTTTGTAGTGTTAACCGTAATAGTGTGTTCCTGCCTCTATATTGAACAAGAGTCCAGAATCAGCCCATTTATAATGTACAAGTATTAACATCAAGGGTTTGCTAATAACGAGTACCTATAACTTTTTGTATTAAATACCTGTTAATCGTTTAATTGAATTTGTTCTTGTAGTGGCGTGGCACACGACATGTTAAAGTTTAGTTCTAAGATCTGGGAAGGTACGTTACATTATTTTTCAAGATTATCGATGCCTGACTGCGATGACACCATCATTACGTACTTATGCCCTTAACAACAGTCCGCCTTATACGAGTAAAAGAACTGCTGATGATGCTATAAGCATAGAAAAACTTGCAAGATGCGTTTCTACTTAGTCTTAAAGATTAGCAAAGAATTCACTAATTCTTTCACGATTCAGTCACTACTGAAGTCAGGTGGGACCATAGATATAGGATGTCAAAGATACACAATGTCAGTTTAAACGCGTTACCAAAATTGATATGTGTATGTGTGCGTAATAGTGTTGTAATCTTCATACTTTTTATCGATTGACATCCAGTATTAATTTGATGAGCCTGCCGTGGCAACGTAGCTTTCGTATCCAAATTATTACACAAATAATAAAATACCATATTTTCATAGATAATTATTTATTAATATTATAAAACAAGTATTATGATATACAAATTAATACGACGACTTCCTTGGTATAAACTATTTTTCCTCAAAATGTTTGTTACATATTACCGATGATTTAATAGGAGTCAATTCTGGCCGATTTATTATTCTTATCCACTTTTCACGTACATAAAAATTCAGAATATGTAAATTCCGTTACAATATGTCAACAAAGTTTACTTTTATACTACTTTTGTACAAAGTTTACTTACTATCTTTATTATATAATCGACACATTATCGATATAATATGACGTCACCATTTTGTCAAGCCCTAGCGTAAATAAATATTCTAATTCTCGTATATTTTTTGGTAACTTTTCATCTATCTATGAAATATATGTATTTATAGAAAGATAAATTAATATAAAATTGTAACAACTATGTATGAAACCAATTAATAGGAAATTTGACCAAATATTGCTTAAAACCTGGGATAGAAAAATCGCATTTACCTGTGAAACGTATACTTCCGTGTATTATTTTTCCTTGTAACGGTACACTTGACAATAGAGCAAGACACCCTTGTAACAAAAACTCAGCAATATATTAAAACTAGTATTAATTTTGGTAAAATAATAAAAAAACGTCGTAGTCGGAGGAGCTTAAGGCCGCTTATTCGAAGAGAAATTGACACGCCGTCACTTTTCTTGGCATCTCTTTTTCTCTACTAGATTATCTATATGAGTTGACATATGTCTTTCTCATGCTTTGTTGGTCTTTAGCGTAGCGAAAAAATTCTTCTTCAATTTAAATAAAAATAACAAACCCTAGAACAATTGATAATACTTCCTAAATTAATTTCTTCCTCTTAACACACCTGCAGAGATTATGCTCATCCCGAGGTGAGATGATACACAGGTTAGATCACTTTCACTATTTCAAATAAGTACATTTCAATATTTGCAGTAAATCTTCATTAATTTCACATTTCCCCGAAGTTCCAGAAGCATTATCTGGAATCACCCAACGAATCGGTGTTTTTATTTTCAATAACGTCGAAATTATAAAGCGAGCAACGACACATCATCAATTATTTCGCGCGTTAAATGAGTATCGTACGAGGTCCATACGACACACATTTCATCCTAAAGTCCGTCTCGTGCTAGATGTGCCTCTGAATCAACTGCATTAGGTTGAAAATCGAGTCCATCATCACGAGAGTTAAGGCCTTCATTTGGTACTACTGCTTTCAGTCGTGAAATTTCGACACATTCTAACCGACATGTTCCACCATTGAAATTTGAGTTCTAACCCAAAGTATTAGGTTCAAAACAGGTTGTAGGTAGTGGGCAGTTGGTACATTTTGAGTTATGGATAAACTCGTCCACTGTACGAGTTATAGACAAGATCATTAACAGGGATTCGGACGTCGCGCCGTTGTCACTAATTTGTATCAGCTGAGTGACAGACGGACAAACAGACTGATTGACGGGCTTCATTAGTGAGTGTAGCCTTTATTTGCTAAGTGAAATCCAAATGTTTTTGAATGACCATCCCTCGAGGCCAGGCTCGTGCCTGTAGTTTTTACTATTGCACACGACGTGTAATTATGTATGATGTAGATTTATTACCATTTTAAAATCATGAAGCGCGTGGTTTTTCTTGGTTGAAATAAAAACTGTGTAGTATTTTTAAATTGGTAGAACGTTATGTAGTTGGACTGTAGCAGCATCACCGATGCGTACTTCTGCTTTATAACAGGGGTATTAAATACCGGTTAGTTGTGATTCAATGTGATAATATAAGAAATAATACTAACTTATTATAAAGGCTTAAATTTACATATCTACGGTCTACTTAGCGCTCAAGAATAGTTGCTATTCTTGAACCTGTGTTGACCACAGGTAAAACTTTAATCCTAATTAGAGACATATTTAAGAACGAGCACGGCACAAATATAAATATAGCAAATTTTGGATTACAATTTATTACCATTTTAAGTCAAGTAATACTGTCTGCAATAACTTGGCATATAGCATATAGCGGTTAGTGCCCCTTATTAGCTACTTTAAAGTCATAATTTCAATCATTTAACCTTTTCATACATTATAAAAATGTACACCTGTCTAGACGTAATTAACTAGATTCGTATTTTATATCTAAAACTTCACGACTTATTGCATACAAACAAATATCAAAGTTTAATAGTCACATAAAACGACTTACGAGTACCTGAGTGATTTTACTTTGAAAGGAAGTTTACTACTTATTTGCTATGTTAATTAAATAGAAATTGAACCTCAGGTGTTCAATGTACACTGAACTTGATTAATATTTACAATGAAATCTAGTAAAGTACACTTAGCAGTTACAACAAATACATTAACAATTCGATCTGAATTAGACTTTCGTTCCTGTCGACATAAAATGGACAACAAATAGATAACCTCTAATACCGATAAACTAAATCTATTAACAAGGCAGAATAAGTGCCTAATAAAAATTAATCACAATAGAAACGTGAGAAACTTTACTAAAGTATCACTAGATTTAAAGCAAATCTATTTTATAACTTTTAGGAATAGCCTCGCTTAAAATTTGATACTTTGATCTCACAAATGCATTATTGTTTAACTAACTCGCCTTATGCTGTTGCTCTTGAATCAACTGGTCTAAAGATTCCAAATACCTCTTCAATTGTTCCAAAAATTCTGTCACATGAAAGTCTTCAAAAAAGACCGTCGAAAATTGTAACTTAGACAACCAGGACAAAATCCATTCTCCTACCCATTTGCATACCCTAAGCCCAAAAACACAAAGCCAACGACTAAGCCGCTGACAGAGCGTCCGTCGAACGTGCGAATGACGCAAACCTGATTGACGTTAGCTGATTAGCGGTTTGCGCGGCTTTGATCACAATCATCTGACTGATGACCCTCGTGGCGTAGTGGCCTGCCTCGTTGAGTGTTCTGAATTCAACCTCTGACCAGGTACAGCTTTACATGATGAATTCCTCACTGCATATTTGGAATTCATGTATCTAACCAGATAGACATCCAAATGAATTTAGATTTCTGGTAACCATAACCTAGGGTAAATTTGGGCAATATTAGTGATGGTGTAAAAAAGAAAAAGAAAGCTTTTTTGTAACTAACTAAACAAAATGCCAATTTAGACGCATGCTAATAAAATTTGTATTTCACCACTCAGTTACTAACGAATGTTTCTTTTAGAAGGGATTTAAAAAGAACGGAAGGTGTGAGTAATTTGACTGCTCAATGCAATCGCATATGGCTTAAGTACAAACAACTTGACAAATAATTGCACTCATCGAATAGTTATGTCAAATATATTTTTTGATCCATTCGAAATCACGCTTAGTATCAAAACTTCATTTCGCATGGTAGTACATCTCTAGAGATTATGATGAGGCACGCACCTATTTGCTTGTCAATCATATTCGCCGATGTTCCGTCATTCGCCGCGAGATTCAAAGATGAAATTTCGGTACCACTTCCATTTTCCAATTTTGTCACCAGTTTGGGAACGAATGCCGTCAATTTCAAATTCAATTTGAATGGGATACTGTTTCGGATCGATTCTTGGATTGATCCGATTTTAAATCTTTTATCAATCACAGGAATCGTTATGGTTTGGTATCATCACGTACTGGAACAGTGACAAAAATCTGTTAAGAATTTGAACGATGCGTTTGTTGAGAATTCTGTGCCTATAAAGTATTCATCAAGATATTGTTGTGAAATCTCTTGGAGCCACTATGTTTGTAAGTTTCCAAACGTTAAATAAGATTTCTGTCGATTTCGTTAAATAAGGTCTGAAAAATATTTCGGTATCGATTTCTCCAAATTTTCTACCGATCGATCGATCGGTAGAAAATTTGGAGAAATGTAAATTAGCTTATTACCTATGTCAACAAAATAAGTATTGTAATTCTGAAATTGACTATTGATAACTTATAAACAAAAAAGTACATTTAAAAAAACTCGCGTCCATATTTATTCATGCAACCCAGCAAAGCCGTTTGTTTACCTCTATAAATATACAGCTATAAAAATATTTGTTTTAATAGCAGTATGTATAGTAATTGCGCGGTCAGGTTTCGTTCATAAAATGCAATCAAACAAACCTACGCAATTAATTAATGGACAAAAGTTGACAAAACAATAAGTGAATTAATCTCATACTACCTACATACCTGAACAAATCAAACATGTTACCTTATCTTAACAAATTACCATATTTTTGTAATAAAAATAATAAAACTATTAGACATTCTTTGGTATAATTAGATTACCATAAACCCGATCCTACACATCAATAAAATGAAGATTTTTCCTATTAATATTTTAAAAGCGAAAGTCGTATGGTACCGTTTTCGGAACTAAATTGGTCAATGTAATTGCAGTATTCCGGTCTGTACGTGCCTGGGTGTTTGGGTAGTCATCTGTGTGTGTTGCTAACACTAAAAACAATTGGAATGGTCAGAAAGTTGAATTTTTTGAGGAAATTACGACTTATAATATGAATTCATAAATTAACAGCTTTCAAGAATAATGAAACACCATAGATGGATACTTTATTGATCGTATTAATAACGTTTCTATAAATAAGGTTAATGGTCAATATGTTGAAGCAAATACCATAAAAAGCAGACGGAGCTGCGAGCGAAATTAGTTAAAGATTAATGAAGATTCACCAAAAACGTAATATTAAAATTGGTTTCGACCTGCTCGCTGGCGTAGTTAAAGTATTAAGGTCACAGTTGGAGATAAAATACTTGTTTCATGCCCAAAATAAATGTCGAATATTTTGCATGATTTATGTTATATGTTGAGAAATATAACTATACTTTTTGGGAAAGATTTTTAAAGTGAAACAGTTTTTAAAATCCGTTTTAATACACCTTCAGAAAAGAAATATTTTTGTCAAAAGTGTCATTGAATGCATCCTAATCCTAATGTATGTAATTGTTATCACCAAATAAGAAAAAAAAGGTCTTCGAGTGGCGAGTTTAGCAAATGAAGCACGGGTTGCCCCACGATTGATAGATGGACTGACGACCTAAAAATATGACAATAATCCACTAGATACAGAAAGAACGGAACCAGTTGGAAAGGCGCAAATTAACGAGACCCATGTCCTTTCCGTTTAAAAACAAAATAATAAAATTAATCTTTATTCGCAACATTTCACACCTAACTAGCCCAAAATACCTACTTAAGACGCTACTAACGATACGTATTTTAAAGCTGATTATTATTCAATACGATTGTATGAATATTACGTATTAAATGAGCGTGATATAACTGACATCTAATAAATAATCCTACAGTTATATAACCTTAGCTGCTTCTTAGTAAATTCCAAACTTGTTTAAATAACACGATTAACCAAAATTAATGGTCTTGTTTGTCATGTTACTCGACAGATATTGTAATTTCTTCAAAGATCTTGCTTAGTATTTTTAATAATAATATCTAGTCTAGTAATATGTAAACTAACAAGCGCGTGGACTGCAATCTGCGGATCTGATAGTAAATGACTACTACTGCCCAAGGACATATTTTGTAGTCGACCCCAGATAAGTGTCCTACCTGAGAGGCCACAGAAGCGATGCTACCCTGCGACTAAGTTGGAACCTATCGGATAACTATGTCTCCCTTACAACAACCTGCAAATCAGAATATTTTTTTAAGTAATCAATAAAGCAGGATTATCTATAGATGGTCGCAGACGTATTGATCTCCCTCAGAGCAAAAATATCTCAACGGAACTTTCTTTAGTTTTTAAAATAACTGACGAATCTAAGCCTTTTATTTTAGGCACGTCATTAAACTAGGAACTAGGAATGATATTTTCTTTACATTACTTCAAACACCTGTCAAAAGATTCTTATTCCTTGATTCGAATACATAACAACATAAGTGTAGGAGCGTTAGAAAAACATGTCCTTTCCAAATATAGCATGTTGAATGAATTGAAATTGTCACCTCAGATATCCAACTTTGTTTTGTCGCAGACTTCTAGGAGCCGAATTTAATTTGCATATATTATTAAATATTTTCTTAGCAACCTTGTCTTGATGCCGAACTGTAAGCATTCTATATTAAAACAGCAATTTATAATTATTTAAATTGCTTTTAGTATTCTCTTTGCCCTATCTCTTTTCTATTTTATTTCTCCTGTATTTAATTTTATTATCTTGAGTTTAAGAACATTATTTTTTTAAGAATAAAGTATGCATCATATAGAACTGGCACGCCTAGTAACATACTTTAATAAAACCACAGAAACAGGATACATAAAACACAGTTCACTAGGGGGAGGTAGAATATCAAGTTACGGGCTGAAACTTCGAAACGGTCCCTCAGGAACCCTTGCTCGGAGTGTACGGTGTGATGGAATGAAAAAAGTTTGTAATGGTAAGCGAGAACGAGGGTGGGTATTATAAGTTCTAATTCTTAACCGTGTTCTCCGGGCCTACGTTCTATTACTTCGCCAACTTGATGAATTACCTAATAAAGGTTATTAGACTTAAGTTGATATTTTTAATTTTTCAAGAAGCATACAGTCCACTTGATGATAAGTAGTATCTCGCTCATGAATATCTGTAAACCATTCCATATGGACGATTTGATTTACTTTCCATCGGTTTTCTTAATTATTCTATTACCTATTGATATTATTCCATAAGAAAAAATCTATTGCTGGAAATCTATTCACGGAAAGGTGAAGCCGTTCCGTGCTTCAGTTATAAAGAAGGTACATCAGGCAAATTAATATTTTTTTCAACATAGGCAACAAAATTAATTTTGTGGCCAGGTTGTTACATGAAATATTTGCAAATTGATAATTCGAGTTAATAACTACTCTATCACAATATCTATATATATATAAGAGATTTCCACGTATATAGTCACTCATCACGATATCTCTGGAACCATTAGAGCTAAAGACTTGAAATTTGGTAGGAATATTCTTTTCACCGAGTAGAGGTCAGCTAAGAACGGATTTTTTGATATTCCACCGTTAAGGGGGTTAAATGGGGGTTGGAAGTTAATATGAAAGTCCGTCAGTTTTAAAGCAAACTAGATGAAAATTGGTATTTAGCTTTCTGATTTAAAGTAATAAAAATCTAATCTAAGGGTTTTTCCAAAATCAACCCTAAAGGTGGTTAAATAGGGGTTGACAGGTTATTTTAAATTTTGCCATTTTGGAAGCCAGCACTATGAAAGTTAGCCATTGCTTTGCTGGTTAGATATAAAATAACTTTAGTTCTACCGTTTTTGGAAAATCAACCCCTATGTGGGTTAAATAAGGGTTGTAAGTTTGTATAGAATTCCCCCAGTTTTGATGTAAACGCTATCAAAATCGGTATTTAGGTTTTCGATTAAAAATAATTAAATACCTATTTCACCATTTTTGGAAAATCAACCCTTAAGTTGGTAAAATAAGGGTTAACAGCTTATTTTAAAATTTGCCAATTTGAAAGCCAGCACTATGTAAGTTAGCCATTGGCTCACTGGTTAGATACAGTGGAACTATAATTCTACCGTTTAGAAAATGAACCCTCATTTGGGTTAAATAAGGGTTGTAAGTTTGTATGAGAGTCCCCCAGTTTTGATGTAAACTGTATACAAATCGGTATCTGGGTTTCGATAGAAAATAATTAATCATCTATTTCATTGTTTTTGGAAAATCATCCCTTAAGTTCGTTAAATGGGGGTTGGAATTTTATTTCAAACTCCGTTAATTCGGAAGCAAGGACTATAAAAACTTGCATTTGGCTTCCTGTTGGAAATAATAGAACTTTTTTAACACCATTTATGGAAAATCTATCCTCAAGAGGGTAAAATAGGGGTTGTAAGTTTGTATGAAAGTCCACCAGTTTTGAAGTAAACTGTATAAAAATCGGTATTTGGGTTTTCAATAGAAAATAATTAAACACTTATTTCATTTTTTTTTGGAAAATCATCCCTTAAGGTCGTTAATTGGGGGTTGGAATTTTATTCCAAACTCCGTTAATTCGGAAGCAAGGACTATAAAAACTTGCATTTGGTTTTCCTGTTAGAAATAATAGAACTTTTTAACACCATTTATGGAAAATCTACCCTCAAGAGGGTAAAAAAGGGGATGTAAGTTTGTATGAAAGTCCTCCAGTTTTAATGTAAACTGTATAAAAATCGGTATTTGGGTTTTCGATAGAAAATAATTAAACACCTATACCATTATTTTTGGAAAATCATCCCTTAAGGTCGTTAAATGGGGGTTGGAATTTTATTTCAAACTCCGTTAATGCGGGAGCGACCACTATGAAAAATTATCATTACAATCAATGAAGCATCTGAGTCACAGTTTTTTTTAGATTTTTAGATCAACCCTTAAGACTGCTATAGAAGGGTGTATGCATTATGCCTTTCTGTTTACACATCTGTTTCAGCATTTTAGCAACTCAACAATCAACCACCATTAGGGTACTATTTTTTTTTATACTATAGAAGTAGAAGACGAGCATGCAGTCCACCTGATGGTAAGTGGCTACTGCCGCCCATGGACATCTGTAATCAACCCCAGATAGGATTAGATATTCCTACCTGAGGTCAGCCACAGATGCGCCGCTACCCCTGAGGACTAAGTTGGAACGCCTCGGAAAAGTCTGTCTCCCTTACCACACCCTTAAAAACGGAACACAGCAGCGCCTAACACTGCTGTTATTAGGTAGAAATAGGTGTGGCGGTGGTGCCGCCGGAGTCGAACCACAAAGGGTTCTACCACCTTTAGAAACCTATAAGTAAAGGAAGATTCTTTAAAAACCGTTGTTGAAGTTACTTCCTTTGGCGTGTCTGGAAAAAGAACAGAGTGCAGAGAGGTTTAGTGTAGGGTGAAATTCCACGGGCCATCGTAACATATATTTTTAACATGGGAATGTATTACGCGTGTTGAAGTGCACATCGAAGGTTTTTTAGGGTTCCGTACATAAAGGATAAAAACGGAACTCTATTACTAAGACTTCACTGTCTGTCCGTCTGTCCGTGTGTCACAGGGCTCTATCTCTGAAACCGTAATAGATAGACATTTGAAATTCTTACAGAGGATGCATAACGGTGGCCGCTATAACAACAAATACTAAAAATAAAAAAGTTGAAAACAAAAAGGGGTCCCCATACAACAAACTGCTATTCGATATATTTTCAACTAACTTTTAAACCGTTAGAGGTAGACAGTTGAAATTTTCACAAAATGTGTAAATAAAAATTTTAGTTGTACGGAATGCTCAAGGTGCGGGTTGGACTTGCACTTGGTAAATTATTAGTAACGCGCAGACCCGCGGGCCACAAGGAAAAGTCGCGGGCCATACACCACCCGTGGGTGTCGGCTTGCCGACCGCAGGTGTTGAATTAGCTTTCAGAAATTTGATGATAAAGTATTTATTGATACATATGTACATAGGAATGTTTTTGAAATTCTACTAAGGAGGTAAAAGAAGTGTTATATGTATATATACGGGAATCTTTTAGGTTCGAAGTTAGAAACGTAAAATTTCAGATAACGTCTATTCAGACAAATACAAGACAACGTGGACGGGTGCAAATTTCATATATGATAATGCGTAATTTTGGTATACTGATTAGGTACATCGCAACTACTTTGGACACACTGCGTGCCAACATTTTGTCCTGCCGTGGGGTATGGTTGTGGTTATGCGTGGATTAGTGATGGTTATGTGATAGACACATAGACCTTGGATTAAAATTTTGGGCTAGAACAGGGCTACAGTATCCCCTGCCTGTCGTACGAGACTAAAGGGGGACTTCAGGATTTGCGGGCAGCAAGAATGGGAGCTCTAACCGCCCAGCCAGCTACCCTGGAAAGAACCACTGTATGTAAGGCCACATATAACATGGACGGTTCCTATAGAATAGAGTAAATAATAATTATTGTATCCTACATGAAACTTATATTTTAAAGAAAGTTTCATTACAGTCCACTAATTAGAATTTTAGTGTATGTTTCTGAAGAAAGCTTGACCAATTTAGTTACACAGTGAAGAAAAAAAGCTTTTATTAATTAAATATTAATGCTATTTTATCGTTAAAATTGTTAAAGGTACAAATTTACGATTACAGTTACGAGTATTTGTCTGTTATATCATATTTTTTTTACGCGGGCGAAGCCGCGGGGTTCTGCTAGTTACGTCTATAAGTAAATATCGATTGGATAATTTATTAAAGGTAACCCATACTGTAATTAACTGGCTTCCCTAACATGTAATTCTACTCTAGTAGGTACAATATGAGTATGTTTAGTAAATTTGATAGTAGTCCTTGAAAGAGATTCGTGTTTTCGAGGCTCGATATAATTATTTTTATTCAAGGCTGTTGGCACGAAAACGCCGTCTTGTGTGCGGAAATGAAAGAGAGGTCACACACCTTAGTGACCTCCAAGCACGATTTTCATACTGACATTGTTATGGATCTACTTCAGAAATTATAGAAAATAGAAAAAAATCAATCGCGTTAATATTTTTCTAAACTGAAGGATATATTCTTTTATATGACTACATCATCGTTAGCATCATCTTCCCGTTTGTCTAACACCTCTCAGAATTTTGGTAGTTCACCGAGCTGAAAAATTCGAATTCAACAAAATGTTTCATCGTATGGATGGGATAATAAATTTCGAATTCACAGATAGCATTGACAAATCTAAATTTTATCCGCACTCGTTAAGGTGAGCGACGACTTCCATGAGACTATAATTTCTTGATATGACTATATTTACTGGATAGCCCTTAATAAGGAGTAATTATATAGAATATAAGACCACAAGATCGTAATCAGTCTGTCTCAACAAAGGTTTCATCCGTCTGGTCGTAACGTCTTGCAAGCTAATCATAATCTCCAGTTGCGAGTTCACGCCCTAGATATTCTGTAAGACCAACCATAACTCATTGAAGTTTTTATACGCGTGTGGTTTTATTCTTGATAGGCTTCTTGTCTGAAGATTAATGAAGATCCTTATGCTCTACATGATCTCGCTGTACATGTCAGGAGTCTGGACATTTTTCATTAAAGTTGTTATTTAGGCTGGCATGTTTCAACTGGTATTTAGGCGTACTTAAAATATTTGTCAGATGTTTCACTCTACAGGGTTTTTAAGTAGAAACTTTGTGGAAACTTTGTGGAATTGAGTTAATCATGATGAATCCGTGTATATAACATGCGTGAAGTCTAGAAAACTGTCTCATTACCTGGTCAATCGTTAATCCTTATTCTTTTATGAGAGAAGATAATAATTATAATGATGATGTAAATTAAAATAATGATGCCCCTACACAAATACTGATTATAATAAGTATCCGGATAAGTAGGTATGTTGTGGTACACACAAGCAACGCGCTTGTGTAATAATTAAGTTGACTGTATTATATAGAAATGTAAGAGGTATGACCCGTACTTCGTCCTAGCAGACGGGTAGATGACACCAGTTACCTGGATTTCCAAGTCGCAATGTAGACTTAAATTGTATCAGGGATGATGCGCACGGCGCTGTCATGGGACTCAAGGAAGTAGGCACGGCCTTCCCAAAAAGTAATCACTTTGCACTTCACAAAGCACACGCGGTAGCACGGCTAGTCCACGTGAAAAACATAAGGCAAAGGACACATCCAGAACGTTTGCATGTTCTCGCCGAGCACAAAACGACGACTGTCACACGAAACGACGTTATAGGCGATTACTGGTGGAATTATTACATCTACCCTCCTACAAGTTGACAAGGATTGAACAATTAGGATAATGGTGTTTTGCATGAAGCAAAACAGATTTTAACTTATGATGGAATAACCATCTACTAAAAATGAATTTCGAATTTATTTAAAAAATATATTTTGTTTGCGAGGAATTGTCCAATGTCGAACTTTGATTATTTATTACGGGCTTTAAATTACTTTTAACTAAAGGTTAAATATTTCTTTATGATACACATGAATCAAAAATAAATATTGAAATATTAGTTGAGTCAGAATATGTCAAACACAGTTTGTACGACGAAACCAACTGTCCGCTCCATTGACTTGACAGTTGACGAAATGGATGCCAGTCACATCACACACGTCCGCAATCTAGCAGCGTTGAAACTTTGAGTGAAGTATTCCATGCAGCATAGCGTTAGAGACTGTGTATTAGATAATTTCAAACTTGTATCTGAGAGTAGGTATGTCTATTACCGTAGTTGCAGTGAAAAATATGATTGAGGAACATGACGTTTCATGGACCGCTTCATCTCCATAAGTATCATTTTTAAAAGCAATGGTTTCGATAAACTAGCTCAAAAAAACAATATTTTTTTATTGAATGCTATTTATATTTAGAACTTGAGATTCATGTTTTGCAATTAATGTTTATGTTTCCGTTAATATTTATGTTTTTATTTGTATTTGGTAAGCCTAAATTATTAGATATTTTCGTTATAATTTGATTACTCACAATAATACCACAACCCATACATACTTCAAAACCCAACAAATTTGGGAAAATCCGAACATGACCTGAAAACAATTTAAATATAAGTGTCTTATATTCGCCAACACAGCTGCAGTAACCAACACTAGATGAACACTTTAATTCGGCACTTCATTTCCATATAAAGGAATATTAACGACATTACTGTCATTAAACTGTCGATGTGCCATGAACTCAGTTATAAAACAAAGTAACGGAAGAATCGTTAAACGAACGCCATTCATTTTTGTTAATTAATTTTATGGGTTCTTCAATCATTTTGTACTGAGCTGAGAGAGCCTTTATGACGTTTGATTTTGGTGAACAAATTGAGATAACTTTATTGTTATAGCTATTTTCTTCGATCTGTAGCATGCATTTATGAGCTACAGTACCTTCTAAAAACGGTAATCATCACCGTCAGTCATCACCACGTGAACTCACTTCATCCCTGCAAACCAGAACCTGTTCCACACCGCTATTGCCTATAAGACCGTATCTGTATACGCGGATCTGGATACGGAATCTGTATGCGGTATGCGGTGGTATCGCAATTTATCAACAAACATTCAAAATTATCATCAGTACAGATAATAATAATATATCCGCGAACAAACAACGATTAAATTATTTTTTGTGTACCTTTTCCTAAACATAACATTATCACTTCCTTTATTACGCATGTTTACGGTAATCATCTTCTCTGATGATAAAATTTTGTATCATTAGATCATTCTATACAAGATAAACTAAAATCGGACAAAAAAGATCTAACAGATTCACAAACGATAAACTTTTATGCATGTTTTAATGTCCGGTCACACCGAACACGATAACGATTACACGAAACGGCAAAAGATGCTGGAAATGGGAGTTTATTGTATTCAGAAAAGATTATAAATGGCATATTTCACTACTGCAAGAAGTATACGTTATTAATTTTCACATCTCATTAAATCTATTAATACCACCTGGGTAGGTGCATTTAAATAACATTTCAATCTTTATTACTACTTCTACTAATTCTATTAATTTTCAAACATTACTTTATCGCAACCAACTGTTGTTTAAACTAATTAAATCATTGCAACCATAATATCCTCTCTCAATGGTCATTTACGATAAATAAGAAAATCCTATAGAAATTTCTTTTGTTTTTACTAAGTTCTTTGCTTCTAGAATCGTTAGTTTGAACTATGTGACGATTCTAGTTTGAGCTGTGTCTATCAGTCAACTATAAAGTTTTGTCGACTGATCAAATTAAGTATTTAAATTTAATTGTATTAACGATCAAACGGCTATTTTTTACCGCATATTCTTTCGATCGAGGTTGTACAAGTCCTTTACTTGTAAATATTTTCGTATCAAATTAGTATTTGACGCATTTTCAACAAAACCCGGCCCTATTACCGAGCTCCGAAGACTATAATCGCTTGTAGGACCATCTAGTTCATCCCTACGAATACCATAAATAAAAGATAAATGGTGTTCAGATTAGATTGTATATAGAATACATATTTATTGGGCCGAGTATCTAATTGTGTTTTATTTGCCCGATTATAGGGAACATAATGATTCGTGTAGACGAAGTTGAAAGCATTTTTATACTTGACGTTATCAGCATTGTGGGAACTTTAGCCGGTTTTAGGGTACCGTTTTGGAACTTTTATTTTTGGTATTGTAATTCATTGATCACATTGATGTTTGTTCTACATAAAAAGGTATGGAATGGTATGTGATTTATTGTTTTCGAGTAGTTTTTGCCAGCGAATTTATCCGTGCGATGGACAATTTCTACCACTAAAGTGGGTTTAAACTGTGATCTAAAAAGTGATAACTTTTCATACAAAGTTTTAATCTCAATATTCCACTATTCAATATATTTTATTGCTGGAATAATGTTGGCAATCATGAAATTATAACGAGCAACGTATGCGCTTATAATAAAATATTTATAATCGATCACATGTTCCAAGGCCAAAAATATTTGTACATCCCTAATTCCAGATACACTCGATAACTCACCGCATCGCATAAATAACCCGTGACATCGCATGGGAATAACTCATCGCAACGGGAACACGACCTCTAGCCATAAGTTGTGAGGCCGTTCCATTCAGAGATTGAAGGTTAAACGAACCGATTTGGGTATTACCCATATTCGAACTGATGGCGATTGCTCTATTTGCGAGAAATTTGCCTTTTAAACGTTTTTAGGGTAGGGTGGAACCACTGAAAACAAGTATTTTATGTTTCTTCCATATTTAAATAATAATAATAATAGAGTTAAAGTAAATAATTGAAACTCAGTCTTTATTTACGTGGTTGATTATGTAAAATAAAAATTGCCTACAATCCTTTTTAAGTCCCATTGTTGGGTAGGGGAATCTCCTCATAACTAGAGCTACCGCTACCGCTTGACCACTTTCAGCACCTTACTTATTGATGGATTAGCGAAGAATTTTCATCCCATCATATATTGTATACAATTTTCATAAATAGGTCGTGAATTGTGTAAAATTATCAACAAATCTACCTACTGTCAGTGCTGCAAGTGAAAAGCTAGTAAAGAATATTCGCGACAGGTTACCATAAGTTCCGCAGCAGTGCCGCTCATTCCCATTCAGAGATCGAAGGTTAAACGAAGCGTTTAGGTGCCGTCCTATCTCCGCTTGAAATAGGGCCCCTAAAACGACGAACGCGATAAGTTGAAATGTGACAAGTAGATCTTGGATTAAGATATATCTGGCAGGAACAAAACGATTTTCATTTCTTGCCAAAAACTTCTTTGCAGATGATGATCGAATAAACCGCATCGGCAATTTGATGCAATACATGAATGATGAACATAACATTAATATAAAATTGATACTCAGAAATCATTACTCATGTTTGTAAAGCGGCCAAAATCGTCAACAGTATTATAATCGCTTACAAATTATTTCAAGGAAATACTTTGAATACTTGAAAATATTTACTACGAATATAGCAATTGCTTAAGTAGAATGCATGCGTAAAACGTGCTTATAAGATTCAAATTCTTTCAAAGCAATAATAATACAAGTCTTGTTTCAAGAATACAGTGATATCGAATACGTCAATGAACAATGCCTGACGCTCATTTTGTGGCCACAATATAATTTCTGACAGTGAATTTTGCGCCATAATTCCATGGAGGTTGAACGGCGTAATCTCCGCGCGTTGAATCTCAAACCGACGGTGATTGGATCGGCTGTTCTTTATGTTATCAGCTCACCCCATCCCCCCACTACTTGCTTGCAAATGGGACCATTCGCTACCCCGAGCTAAAATTAGCTCGGATCAGGTTATTAAGAATGGTGAATAGCCCTTTTGATACTATTACTGTCTTAATAACTGCAGAGGAAATGTGCAGAAAGTCCTACACTTATGGATTTGTGCAAGTTTAAAAGAGGCTCGTGACTAGTTTTGAAAAACGGTTACTTAAGAATATTCGAGCATCATGTTATTAGATATAATGTAATTCGTCAATTATATCATTAGTCTGCTCTCTTCCTCCTTTTATATCTACCTTAGGACGCAAATAAACTAAACCAAATGTTCTAAACTAACACTTTGTAAAAAAAACAAAAATATTTTCATATTGAAAGTTCTATTTTACGTATCAGAAATATAGGAAAAAATAAACCTATGAGCTATATTATGCTACAGTCATTATTAAGATTTATGATATTTTAAAATTGTGGATGTCCAAAACATTATACTTTAGATACACACAGGATCGACTTAAAAAGTAAATAAATGATCGAAGCTTTCACTCAGTAAACATGACTGCTAAGTACACCTTTAAATCTAAATCAAACAACAGAATATCTTAGAAATTTTCCGTTCAACAAAACCTATTCCTTTTGAATATTTCAGTGGTTACGGCGCAGCAAGAAGCGCTAATGATAAATTCAGAGCTCCCTCGGGATCGTAGCAATCAGACGCCACACAAAGGTCGGCTCCCGTACAAAGTTGTGCTCGAACTTTGTGAACAAGGACTTTGCTCAAATGAACTACAACTGTAGTTATTGTTTTGTTGTAAAAATATCTAGTAATTATTAGATAATACTTGAAGGTATGTGGTTCGGTGAGTGGTGGTGAAGGTTGGTGGTATAAATTTTGGTCTAGGTAATAAATTAATTAAGTTACTATATACATCATACGCATCATAGGCAATACATCATAGGTATACACAATGTTTTTAAATTATGTGTTACTTAAACATTTATTATACGAGTAACATTTTTAAACAGAACAATCTTCAATTTCTACATACTATGTACTCGTATAACCGATCACGCAGTGGGACCACATGGTGATCTATGGTTAATCATTTTCATATAATATTTTTTAAATAATATTACGTAATTCTTCCAGACGAAAATATAAAATATTTGTGTTAGTAATACATTATAAATATTTGATTGCGCTCCACATTCTGACGTACTTGACGTCTGAACTAAAATACAAACTTACCTAACTAAAATGAATAACAGTAGTTCCAACATTTCTTGATGCTAAAAGCACTAATGGAACATTTAAAACCTCTATCTCGGGAGCAATCAGAAAGGGTCGGCTTATGAACAAAAGTTACAGAAACTGGAACATCAGGACTTTCAGCTTAAATAAATTGTTTACTTTAAAATTCACCTTATTTTTGATAAGAGGGATGAAGTTTGGAAATACTTTGAAGTATTTACAAAGATATACTTTACACAGAGTAATTAAACGCCAAATAAATGTATACGGTTTCGGCTCAATTTGTTTTTGAAGCAAAGCAAGCTAGCAAAATTCAGGGCTTTGTTGTTTAGTCAAAAAAGTAATATTTGCGGATAGCGCTATTGTCTGCAATTATCTGAAACGTTCCCTAAATTCATCCTCCCCTTTTGGATATTGATGATTCTTTGGTTTCCTTTCATTAAACTATGCAAGATCGCTGAATCAGCTCTGAATACGTTAGATTTTAGGTACTACATCAAGAGCACTGGCATTAGTGTAATTATTTAAATTTGAAATCTCCGCCATCCAGAAATCAAATGCGAAAAGAAGTATAATGAGTAATACTATTGTTAATTTCGTGCAATTTTTTTAACTATCATTATCAACTTTTAGATAAATAGCGTCACGCCCAATTTTCTGTCTATAACATTTATATTTATACGAGAATTATTAGGGTTCTTAATTACAATATTTCACCAATAAACAAAGTGTCAATTGTAAACGGAAAAAAACTATTCTCAAATAAACTTAATTGTAAGCTTTACATCGCTAAATTTATTCGTCAGGGAAAATACAAAACGTAACTGCAAATACACAAATGCCAAGAACAGAACACATATTTACAAAATCAGATCATGAATTTGAAACGTCGCCTGAATTTGTTTCCACTTAGAGGAGAAATGCTTTTGTGAAGCCAGCAAATTAAAACGAAGTCCGAACAGCTGATTTGAAACGTTCTCTGCATAATTTCCATGCACTTTGGATTTTGATGACTCTTCGATGTTTTCGTTGGCTTTTCATTCAAGTTTGTCACAAGATTGTTTCCGGAATAAATTAATATGCCAATTACGTGAGTGCTTTTAATGTACCGTTCACATTTCAATATTTACTGTCAATTCTTTTAATCTGTAATCTTTACCGTAATGAACAAGAAAATAAACCATTATTTTGAAGTAATGTATAATTGTAATAATTAAAAAGTATCTACCTATTCGGTTTAATGGGTAAACCGAAAAATAACGATTTCTTGTGTAATCATAAACAGGGTGGGTTTAAGACTTAGTAATAGTATCCCGTACTTATCCTTTGGACTCGGTACCTACGCTAAAGTGAACTAAATATAATATCATTATTTCCTGATATAAAACAGAAAATATGTTAACAATACAAAAGAATAATCTAGGAATACTCATGTGGCAAAATTTCACCTTTTCACTAAGATGAAAAAATAGGACTATTTGAATAGAAATGTTTTCATAAAGACATTTGGCATAAGCTCCACGATATGTTAAAATTACCAATGTACTCGTATTTTTAAGATGATTTTAATGAAAAAATATTGTTATAATTTTTATCGAGTATTTTTGTAGGACCTTGTTCTAGATTAGAATGACTCAATACTATGTCCTTTTTTAATCGATTTCGCTTTTTTTTAAGTAACCTTTATATCTAGGTATATTATTTTACTTGTCGTGCCATTTCTTTAAAAAAACTTTTCAAGTTATTTTATAATGATCCAAACATAATTCAATTATTTCACCCAAACTGTTGATGAAGAAATCAATCCCAGTACTTAGACAACTAACTTTTATCCTCCACTTCTCAATTGACTTCTCTTCATTTATCTTTAACAACATTTCAAAACTCACTTCCAGCCTTTCATTCGTCCATTTAATCTAAATCCTTGCCTACTTTACTTTAAATATAATATTCAAGAACTGCTTTATACTTTTGTTCCTAAGTTTCCATGATTAAGGATTTGTTTCACCCTTGAGACCTAAGAGATTCTAGTAAATACTTAAGGAATCTAGAGCACACTTCAAAACACTATTTCCATCCAGTTTTGCATCGTAGCTAAATACCTTTTCTTTCGAAATACTTAAAAGTCCTTTAATTTGTTGATGGTTCTAGTTCATTAATATCATGTGATATAATTGTACTAGCACCATCCTCGCAGAAATCAATGTAGATTATATTTTTGTCATGTATATTTCATAATAGCCCTTAGGAAGTGACATACTCGTGCTTAGTACTTACTTATACTATGATATGTTCCAACTTATTGGGTAAGACATGGTTGCATACGTATTTAGTACTTTTTCACGTAATAAAATCTATTTATAATTTAGATTCCTACCCCTAAAAACCCAAGCATCGCCTGTTACTAACTCGTTTTCGATGGAACAGTTTCTAAGAACGACGCTGATATCAAAGATAAATAGTACAATCGGAAAAGTTTTCACTTACCGCTGAAGTTTCGCGCTGACTAAACAGTAGAATTAGGCTAACTTGAACAAGAACAGCCTTGGCGCTAAAATGTATTAAACTAACTAGAAGTAAGTACTTATCGCAGATACTTAAGGATCTCTCGACGACTTAGAACATAAGGGATATACATAATACATGTAACCTTTTACAACGTTGCTTCTCCATTTTGATATTAGGTTTTAAAAAGGTAAGAAAAGATAATTCGTTCTTTGTTTTACCTTGCCCTACCAATTCTGCATCATTATTAAATGTCTATGAGTCTAGTAATAATGTAACATGCTAACATACAAATGTGAACATTTCTGTACTATCAAGTTGTTTACCCTGCCGTTATATTTATTTCACTGTTAATTTTTAGGTTAGTCGTTACTGTGAGCCAAGCAACTAAGCTTCCAATCAACATCAAAATTGACATAACCGATTGCTTTTCACTTCAAATCACAAAGTGGAGGGAACGAACAATTTTAACTGAAAGTAATCCCCGGGACAACGTGAAGTAATTACTGCGGGACACCTTTCATAAACAACGGCACGGGAAATAATAAAGCAGAGGACTGGAAGCAATTTTATATAACAACGAAGTTATTTTGGATCAGGAACAAATTGACAATTTTCACGAGCTATTGGACAATTCAGATACGTTATTCTATTGTGTGATATAATTGGAACCAACATATAATATGGATGAATTCTTATATGGTATTTAAAAACTGTTTCATTATTCATGTCAGCATTTAAGCCTCAATTAATATATTAATACATATATTATTTCCTTTAGACTTTACAATAATTTTCATTAAATATTGAGTAAAAGACACGTTGACCGAGAAAATTCGAGCTAAAGTTCCAGGTCAACTCGAATATGTACGTATCGCTAAACCCTAACCTTTATACAAAGTAATAGGGTTAGGTGGCGAGCTATAATTAGGGACTAGAACGTAGACGAAAATAGATAGTAAATAATATAAGATCTAGAAAAGCCGAATTAGAGCAAGACATTTATTTTGATACCAGGTCAGTCTTAAATTAATATTTTATTAAAGATAAGAAATCCGGCTCTCATAATTCAGCAAACATCGTGAGAATTAGACCTAATTATGTCACGTTGACTAATTGATGTAATGAAAGTAGAATTGTCCTTTAATGGCATAGACGGCATAAAAGAAAAGATATAGCGGAATATTCCAAATTATTTTTAATACCTAAGTGTGGCATTAACACCTATTAAATTAATGTTGCTTATAAATTATTTATTTATATCAGATGGATAATTATTTTTAGCATTATTTTTGACTAAAGACTATTACCATGCTCAATGTTTTGCTGGACGCTTTTTCTTATTGTGGCCTGTCTGATGATTGTCTAATGATGACTGTTTTATTTTAATTAGTTTAATTTTTACTTTGATCATAATTATAACTTTAATATTATCGGGTATGAAAAGTATATCCGTTCTTATAACGAGAATCAGTAAATAAGGATCTACGTATACCCTAAAGTAAACTACTATATTACTTGCTGTTAGATTTGCTACTTGACTTAAAATAATATTACTTGAAATATCAAATTTTAAAAGTATATTATAGCAAATTCGTTCAACCCTAGTACTTTTAAAAAAATCTATGTTTTAAAAAATCTAATTGCAAAATCAATCGCTTCCGCTTTTGAACTGAAAGCACCGGAAACAAAGCAGCCGGAGCTTTCAGAATTAGTGACCTCCATGAAAATATGATAGCGCCCGTTTTTCCGGAAGAGGGACAGGAATTCCTTTCTCAAATTCAATTATTTTCTGCAACCAATTAACGTAATTAGCTTTTCTTATATTGAGGAACAAATAAAAAATATTTGTAGATATTATTGTAGTAGATATATTTACCTGTTTAGGGAATAGCGTTTCATCCGTATTAGATCTGATTATTTTATGTTCAAATTATTGTTCTGAATAATTTAGTTATAATAAGAGTTCAAAAGAATTTCGCAAAAAATATTCTTTAGCCCTAATATAATTAGAATTTTGTTTATCATCGGAGCTTACGAAAAACGTTATTTTTTTCTAAAATTAAAACAATTCATGATGTTACTTTATATAATTTGTAAAACAAACAATAATTTTGAAGAAAACGTTAGAACAAAAGTAATTAAAACAAGCACTGAATATTCACTTTATAACACCGAAGGTCCCGTCCCAATAAACCATCCAAAAATGTCGTCACAAAACTATTTACAGCCTACAACAAAATTTAATTACGCTTTGAACAAATTTGACCAGCTACAAAATTTCTTAATTTTGAAAGTTAATTCGAAGTACAGAATCACTTAATTATGGGAAATTGAAACTATAAACCCATCAACCGTGACAGTGATTACAGAAATAGAAAACCATGAAATAGGTATAGTACAAAAATATTTGTAATCAAACCACGGTAACGCATTTGCCACCCAGAAAGCATGACTTACTGTAATACTAAGTAAAAGATGTTGTTTTGTCAGGTTGTGTGTTGCTTTTTGTAAAGCAATTTTTTTATTGATTTTGGTTTTCCACTTTAGAGAATCAATTTGTTTTAAGCCAAAGTTTGAAAGAAATTAAAAGATACAAAATATATCGTAAATAAATTAAAAGTTTATCACAAAAGGAGTGTCACGATTAGTAAATGGAGACCGAATCCAGGGGAAATAAATTGGTATGTTGATGATAATAGTAATGATTTGTCTTGTATTATCTAACTAGTGTTTTGGCCATTTATTATGTATTTGGGAACATTTTTGGAATGGTTGGCGCAATAAATAAAGCTTTTTGCTAAGTCAGCGATGAAGTTGCAAATCATTCCGTGTAGAAAGGAATGGTAATGGTAATGAAATTAATAATATACTCATTCTAGATGACATATCGCAAATTTTAACGAAATTATTTTCAAGTACAATCATGAAAAAATAATAGTTATTATTGTGTTATATCCATTAAAATTTTGAATCAAGTTGAACAATGTTTTGTTTTTAAAATTTATGACGACTTCTTGTCACACGAGTGAAACCACGGACAAGAGCTAGTCGACAAATATTACCTTCAATCAATTCCTTGCCGATCACGATTCATTGGCCCAACGAGTCCAACTATCTCAAATGTGTGTACATTCATTTGATCTAAAACAACTCTTACCACCTTCACAGTGCGGTTGGTTTCAACTTCAGCTCTGTAAACGATTCGTTGACGGCAAATTAATTTGGTTTGGACCATAAACAGAACGCGTTGGCTCGTCTCAATTTCTTTACTGACCGAGAGCGGTCAAATCATTCGATCCATTCAATCGGTCAAATCATTCGTTTTATTTGATTGCACGCTTGATTAATAACTAAGGGAATAAAGAAATAATACATCAAGGTGGTGGTCGGTGATTTGTTTGGGATTGAGAAATTATGAGCTTTGGTAATATTTGTAGCTACCCATCATATTTTTTGAGATATAAATGAAGTGAGTTTTGTTATGATTTATCGTTCACAGATGCGTTACTTTGGGGCCTGTGGGCGTTTTCAAGGGCGTATACATTTTAATAGTATTTATATTGTGTGGTAATATTAATGTGAAACATTTCTATAGACTTTGAATTTATTTCGGTCCCTAGCCGTCTGCCTCATTTTAATGGCCCTTTTTAAGAGCTTTAATACCCGTCTGGAAAGAAGTGGCAACTGTCTTATTTCCATTATTAAGTAAGTTGTGCAGTACTTTATTATTAGAATATACTACTATCACGATAAGACATTTTGTTAAATAATGTTGTTTAAGGCCTATTGTTTTACTTCTATTCTATTACTATACCTACATAACAAACCTAAATTGCGCTTAATTAAAATTCACGTACGCCAAAGGTCATCTTTTAAGAAAAATATATATATACGTGACAATCATAAAAGAGTTTCACACTAAAATCTTTGTGAAAAAGAAGAGGATAAAATATCTGTGGTCATAAAAATAAATGTACTCACATTCCGGCGTCATGGAACCTGCAAAGAAAACAATTCAGTTAGTCATAATAACATTACACATTAGACTCCTAAAACAAAAACGTGTTTGTTCGTCACGTTATCGCGCTCAAATGGAGGTGAATAATATTTAACAAAGCTCGAAAAGATTAAACGTGGAGGTGTATTCTGAATACTAGAGTTTTATGCAACATTATAACAGCGTTTTGGAGTTAATGTGACGGCGTTATGATAATTTGATTATTAACAAACTGTTACACTTGAAGCGAGTAACGAGTAATTTAAAGTCTTTTTTATTGTTTGATTGTCACTTTATCGCGCTCAAATGGAGGTGAATAAAATTTAAGCATTCTTCAAAAGATTAAACGTGGAAGTGAATTCTGAATATTAGAATTTTATGCAACATTTAGGCACTATACATTTAAATTTACGATGTTGTGATAGATTTTAGTAACTAAATATAAAAGCTTAACAAAATCATACAATCTTATAATTTGATTTCACTTGCTTTTCCGCTAATATCATCTATTTTAATTTATGTATAATAATCACGTTTGGACAAACTTACTTTTGCACTAGTGCTTATAACTAATTTTATATCACGGCGTGCGTAAATGGACGTTTTACGCACGCTTCGCGTGCGCAAAACCCCCATTTCCGACCCCGTAATATAAAATTTTATACAACACGCGGACGAAAAATGTTTTTCTGACTCGTGTGATTGCAGTCCTCGCCTGCGGCTCGGCCTGCAAACTCACACTTGTCAGAAAAAAATTTTTCGTCCTCGTATTGTACCTAATGTACTATTTTTACTTGACATTTCATTTGCACATAACTATTGTAAATCTCGATTTGATTTGGATGATATACTTAAAGGTACCATTATCAGAATAGTTTCATTACATTCAACAATGGTCTCATTACCAAAAATAAATTCATAAGCGAAAATGTTATCGTTTATCGTTTATTTAGATTCGGTGAGTAATTGACTTTACACAAGGGGTTTATATATTTTTCACGTAAGTGGTAAGTGGCTGCGATAATATTCCGGGCATAATTTCGCTGACGCCTTTTGTCCCCGTTGTCATAGAACCTTTTAAAGGTCCCTTTAGGACATACTTTCAGTTATATACTAAAAGTAATAAGGGATTGACCGATTATTATTATTTATGACTTCCGTGATGTATGCAAGTTATGATCATAATTAAATGTTAAACGAAGTTCCTAGCGCTGTAAAAAGGGAAGGGTAAAGACATCTGTAACGTAGAAATAGACCTATACATGGGTAAGAAAAGTGGCAGATATGACTTATTTCCGTTTGGAAATAGGTTATTCTGAAATATATGTCAAGGGTCAATCATTACACCCTCTGTTAGTGTCCAGTAATGTTAGCTCTGTAAACCTTTTATTTTGATCTCTTTGGGGAGAGCTGATCATCCAGTTGCGAATACCAAAAGTTAAATGTTACTAACCGACAATAAAGAAATACCATACTATAAATCTATTTTTATAGAAAGCGAACAAATAACCACCGCAATATAAAACAAACTAAAATATCATGGTTCTTCAAATGCGATCATACATAGTCAAAGCCGATAACGATCTGGTGATATCTCGATTATGATTGGTCTTTATGACGGAACCGTATTCGCGTTCTTATGCAATACAAGATCCATGCCACTGATAGCACATGTACCGGTGACCTTGCTCGATGAGACAAGCCAAGTAAGAGAGCATGGTACTAAAGCAGCCAATACTTAAATATTAAAAATATCTCGGCTTCTTGATCAATGGGGTCCAACTTCAAATCACAAGCACGCACCTCTGATTTTTCAAAGCTATATGCGTATTTGAAATTTATTATCACTTGTTTAAACGGCGAAGGAAAACGTCGTTATTAAACCAGCATACCTGACAAAAACAGTTTAAACATAAAAAAAATCAGTTTTCAAAGGTATGTGAAGTCTACCAATTCGCACTTGGCCAGCGCCGTAGACTGTGGCCAAATTATTATCATTCTGAGGGAAGACCCGTGCCTAGCAGTTGGACAGTAATGAATTGATGGTGATGAAGACTTAAATAGTAACCAATATTTACTATTCGTATAGCAAGGATCACTAGATCTATTATACCAGTATTTGACAGCCAAATACTGCTGTTGTAGATTAAACTAAGTTTTGCAATGCTGCACCAGTTTAACAAATAAATGACATTATTTTTCAACGTATTGAGCTTTGGCATCTATAATTAAACGTCACGATTTCATTAACGAATTCAAGATCTTGACGAGTTGTTGATAAATATTCAACGCTCAGTACTTAAAACTTATTCTGTTTAGTTTGGTTTATGATGATTTACTATAATGAAGTTGTGTTCGAAATTTATTTTTGATGCATCTATAAATATTACACAAGCCTTCGGCAAATAAATAAATAATTTATAATCTATGTTATCAAAATCTTCATATTAACAATATATCAGCGTAAGCTAGCCTCTATAAATCACTGAGTGGCATAAAGATTAGACGTTTAACTATTACTATTAACTATACCGAGATTTCATCAATTTTGAAATACGGCTTATATAACCATTTGCTTATAAAATATTCGGCTATTGTTCAGGCTTTGGCTTAAGAACTCTCAAACAGCCCAGCCCTTTAATCTATTTTATTGCCACTAACCTTGGATTCTAACCACCTCAGACATAACGTCTGAGGGGTCCAACTTAATCCAACATCAAGGTCCATAATATTAAGAACCGCTGTAGACTAATCTGCGTTATCTTCATAGAACCCAAACTATAGAAACTGGTAAGGGACTTGTTCGAAGGTAAGAGACACGAGATGCGCCGTAAGCTAAGAAATTCTTGAACGATTGGCGAAAATTCTAACAGGCCACATATTTTGTTAAATTTTAGCGATGTATTTGTTTTGTTTTATAAAATAAAATATTGGCACAAGAAACCATATATAAAGAAAAAAAAACAAAATGAATTACTAATGCATGTAATCGACCTACCTTGCTGCGAAGGACATGTCAAGCTGCCACTTATCATTGGCCAGCAGTGGTCGTAAATATTCGAAGGTATTAAGGCCGGTTGAATGACAACACCAATTTTGGAAATGACTCATGCATTCTCCTCATCTTTTAATTATTCATCTGTATGGAGACCTCTCTTATTTGTATAGAGAGACCTCCATTTAGCTTTTAAGGGCGAATCCCAAAATGTGACGAACCGCAAAAATAGCATCAATTTGTTTTTCTTTTCATAATATTTAAAGTTTCGTACGTCCAAAGTACACATTATAACTACTCGTATATCGTTACTCGTCCGTAGTCGGACAAGATTGTAAACCGAGTGGGTATTATCTGTTCCCTTCGGCCCTTTCAGACGGAGCCTGAGCGTTGCGTAGTCCATTATGTAAATTGAGTCGATGATATTTTTTTGTTGTGTAAAATATTTCGTAACACGATATTTTAATATGTCGATGTTGACGGCTTCCTATGCAGGCTTTTAAGGAATTTTCCGAGCCCTTTGAGAAATGATAGCTTATTCCTTTGACGGGTCTTCCACAGCGCCAAGGGATTGTTAACAATGGTCTTCTCTTTATTGTTGAGGAAAGTAGTACCTTAAGTTATCTATTGCATAGAGCTTTGAGATATTCAGTGTGCCTTATTTCTCTTTTTCTACTTTTGAAATGAAACCTAGATAGTTATTGCCACCTGGACAAATACAGTGTAGAGTTCCATGTCAAGTTACCTTTGGGTAACTATTTAGATATCGTATTTTCTTATTTTATTTTTTATTTTTCCTATGTTACCCATATTATTTTATAAAATCCATTGAATAACAAAATAACTTTAAAGGGAAGTATTGTAACCTATATCACACTCATGTTTTAAACCTATCTAACAATACCTTACATTATGTTCTCATATACCTCACATTATGTGTATGTACCTCAGATTATGTATCCGCATATATACACACATACACTTAAAAACATTTCCATCCGCCGTCAGATATAACCCTTTTTATTATTAACAATATTTTATGGAAAAAATATAACAAACCAGATTTAAAAACCGCAATGAAATATTTAAAAAATCTTCGCGTTACGGATTATGATTTTATTCCCCTTCAGAAATATGACCAAAGTAAATGTATTAGCTCCCTCGGTCCTTCATCCCGGTTTTCTTTTACCCGTCGTTCTTGGCCTTTTAAGCATTCGTTCGGAGTAATCCTCCCTAAATCCTAAGTGAGTGTCCGCGACATAAGGAAGGTCTTTTCAAGTTAGCCGGCTTGTACATCACTAGGTAATCAGCGATAAGCGAACTCACGCTTTGGTAGATTGTTTTGGTAACCTACCAACTCAGTATTGTTAGTATGTTTCATTGGAAAGTTTACTAATAGCTGTACCTACTTACTTCTAAACATCTAACAGTGAGAAGATATTATCAACGTCACAAGTTATATTTAAGTATTCCAATCCCACTAAGTTACATTTGAGATTTCACCAATTATTATTTGTATTGTCTGACTTAACAACTTCTGCTACATAGAGACGGTCCATGATTTTATGTAGGCAAAAATTCGATAGATAAGAACGATTCGTAACAATCCACTCAATGTCCATTTTTATATATAGACAGTTTTTTCATCTCATCGCATATGTTGTTTAATAAAGAATCGGTAAGACCAAAATAATCATATTTGCCCACTTCAAAAAAATCATCGCTTTAAATTTCTAGCCTTCGGTGGGACAATTTGTCAAGAGAGCCTTTTCAGGTCGGACCGCGACTGTCTTGACGATATTTTCTCCTTAAAAAGTTTTTTGATGCTTATCTCATACAACTCGGTTCTTTGCTGAATCGAACGACTGATCTTAAATCAGATTGAAGACTGCTTTTATGTTTACCAGCGGTTAATATGTTAGAAATGGGCATCGAGATTTATTCCCTTTGATTTATATTTATTCCCTTTGATATATTTTTGGTGATCCGGCAAATTCAAAAAATATTTTTGATATGGCCCTGCGATACAACTTTACCCTGTTCGTCGTAAATATTCTCTTTAATCTGTATGGGCGTAGCCTACGTAGATAAAAGTATGATGTGGTTATATGATACGTGGCTTACATATTACTATCTAAAACGATCTGAAAAAAATATATATTAAACTTGTAACTTATATTCGAATATGACATTTAATTTGTTTTTAGGTATACGAGCAGACTATGGTTGAGACAAACCCTATTACCTTAGGCTTACTTAGCGCGAGTGTACCAAATAACACTAAGACAGCGCGGTGATTATAGCCTAAATCCCTCTCCCTCTGAGAAATTTTTGGCCAGCAGAGTTCTAGTAAAGGGGTAGTGACGACGACAACCTCAGATGAGATTTCAGTCTAGCTTTACGTGAAGTGAAGTTACAATATTAATGTATCATTGATGAAATACGGTCAGTAGCCTTACTTGAAGTCACTATGTGCGATTGACAAATGTTTTTACGTTCTAACACTAAGTTAGGACGCTTCAAATATACATATACTCGTATGTTTACTACATCCTTGTACCCAGAACACCAGACGAATCTTGCTACAGGTAAAAATCTATGAGGTAATGGTTACTATACCGCCGTCAGACTCCCGAGTTTTTTTTAATGAAGTAACTTACAAAATTCCATAAATGCTCACTTCATAAGTCACAAAAATACATTCGTACATTTTTCCAGAAGAAATAAAAAAATATTTCTCCCAGACATTAAATGACAATGACATATAAACGAGCTCCCCATGAAACCGGGATAAACACCACGAGTGGCACCGTACCCTCGCACAATACCAAGGATAAGCCCACTTTGAAACAAGATACCACACAAAGGGTCCAACACCCATCAACATTCGGCTCCCGTCAGAGCCTCTATTTATCATTTTCCGCAAAATTTTCACTTAGAGAACCGTATTAGTTCTGGCGTAAGTGATAAGAAATAGCGAATTTGAACGAATAGTACCAGTGTTTTTCATTTTAAAAAATGCGAGTAGCTTTTCTTGAGGAATACCTATGCTCAGCAGATTTTCAAGTGATGGATGGAAAAAAGTAATGGAAAATCCATATAACCCGCCAAATAAAATTGTCCTATATTCTATTTAAGGTTAAATACAGACTTGTGTCAAATAACTAAACAACATTTCAGCAACGCTTTATATAAACAAACCCTAAGGTCAACTTGGGGCACCTTACGAAGTCACGATACTCTCCTTAGAAGGATTCGGGTATTTTTCTTCATAAAATTTCTATGTATTTACATAAGTAAATGTAAGCGACAATAATTCAAAACCATCACTCGTTCCGCTCACGATTCCGCTTCAGCTTGATACTTGACACAAACAATATCGTATTCCATAGAAAATGCTGGTAACACTTTGCGCGATATAAGATACTTTTTTGTAACACATGACGCGTTGAAAGGATCACACGTGCTTGAAATGCTAGTGTTTAGTTACGAGTTTATATGTTATAGGAAAACTGTCCTTTTTACATAAATATATAAATAAATTGTCAACGATATGGAGTTCAAAATTTAGAAGTATGATTTTTGAAATTAAGTGTTTATTCAGAGCACCTATCGGCAAAGAATAGGCGTAGGTTTGAGCTGACCAGACAAGCTTAAAAAAGGGTACTAAAAAGGTACTATTACATAATCAACAAAGTAAAACAATATTAGTGATTTGCATTCTACTTCAAATATCGTTAACATCAAAACGCAGTCAATTTCGACCTAATTACACCTAATACCGCCTAATACGATATTAAACACTAACAATAGGCTTACAATAGCAAACGAAGCAATCCGCCAATCCACTATAATAAGCTGGTATTAAATCAATGGTATTCAATAAGCCACCTGCAGTCTCCGCTGACGTGTAATCAAGTAATGCTGCAGGCTGCGATCAATTGCACGTAATGAGCATTCAGATTAGCAGAATATTCAATAAGACGCAGTAATATCATATCTTATGCTACTAAATGGTTATTTGTATTTGTAATTTACTAAGCTCTGCCCCCGACTTCATTCGCTTCAAGATAAACTAATGATTTAGTCATCGTAAGGCAGTACTGTATGCAGTTTTAAAAAATACGATATTCTTTTTTACACAAAAAATATTATCGTAATTTGGTTCCTTCTTTTATCGTATTAAAAGTAAAGTAAAAAAATAGGTAGGTATGTAAAATCAGTCAGTAAAGTAAAACGTTTGTTCCTTTTCCATGGAAAAAAAATCGGTCGACAATAATAACTCCTATTATTATTAGATTCAAGTTATTTTTTGAATAATAAAATAAATAATAAAAAGTAACTACAATATATACCTACATAACATTTTGTAAATCGTTTAAGTGTTCTAGATATGCTTGAACTATTAAATCTCGCTTCATACGTAATTAAAGTAATGTTTCGCAAATAAATTCAGAAAATAAAAAATACTTAACTTAAACTTTACTTAAAAATACGTTGCACATTGAAACGAATCAAGGGTTAACTGTTTGTATTAATAAAATTACTAATAACTGTTTGTTTTGACGGAGCTTGTTGCAAGCATGCAACCCTAACGATAATCATTTATTTGTTTAACCCTCGCATGCAAACATCTGAAGACGGTTCTGATTATATGGAAAAGTTGCATTTAACGTTGATAAATTATAAAAATGGTAGATGTTAAACATTTTGTTCTATGAGTGAGTATCGTGCAATTAAGCAAAAATTCTAAGATATTTTTAAGTCCTAAAGGCACTTAAATATTATGCAACTATTTTATATCCCGATACGCTCAAGTATTTCGCAGATCTGGGGCACATTCCAGCATTGCTCATTTTTTATATAATATAGGTGTAGTCGAGACGATCATGCAGTCTACCTGATGATAAATATCTACTGCCGCTCATTGACATCAGATCTGTAATCAACCCAAGTTGTGATTATATCCCTAACTTAAGGTAGGCCACAAATGCGCCGATACCTCTGAGGACTAAGCTGGAACGCCTCGGAAAAGTATGTCTTCTCTTACACAAAGCGAAATCCTTATCGTTAAAGAAATTAATGGCATCGTTTTATTTCCACATGCATACCATATAGACAAATAAGACACAAAGTAGTTTTTATGTTTATCTTTCTAAAACAAGACGCAAGTAACACAACACTCGTCTAATTTAAGTAGACATACCCGGTTCATGATATACCGGTCTATATCCGGATAAACCGTGCGAAGCGGCCCCCATTAGTCCCGGATCCCTTTCGGGTTTCTTTATTTCTATTTCGCCTTTGCGAACCACATTATTTATCGGGTTTTTCGGATGCTAAGAAATTAAAAGAGGCGCATTTTATTTATAGGTATATTTAGAGAATACACTGCCTAATCCGGTAATACGAGTAATAATTGTTGTGTATGTAGTGTTTTTTTTTATTTCATTTGAATTTGAATAGTAATGAATGAATGAATTGAATTTGTACGTTCTTGTGACTCAATGAGTTTTAAAAACTTCCATGTACGGTATATATTTTTTAAAAGGCTGAAATATGTAACGAGCATACAATCATCGCATCTAGTGGTATGTATAAATTACACAGACACGCAGACCCAGAAGAAAAATGTATCCGCGCTCATAAAACATCTACAATAGCCATTTACTGGGTACAGCTAAAGCATAGCAGACGGTATGGTGACACCTACGCCTCGTGGATACAAGCAGAATAAGGAGATGTTTCATACAATAAAGCTGTATTTAATACTTCCACACATACACATCTTAACGTTACAAATACTTAAAATGACCTTAACCGGGCATAAATTAAAATATATCAACAAGAAATTTACAAAATTTGAGTCAGCGTACAGATCCAGGAATCATCTAATTGAAGTAGATAGGCACCGGGATAATGTACCAGCCCGGATACCCGGCCGGCCATTAGCCTGGATCCTTTTCGGGATAGTTCCGTTATTTCTATTTCGCTTTTTGTGCCAACTATTTTTCAGAGTGTTTCGTCTGATTAATTAATGTACACACATGGTGCTTTATTTAAGCCCCGGCCTAAAACCAGGATGACTCGTGTACTCAAATACTGAACTGAAACTATGCATTACAAATAATCATTTACCCTAAAATATGATGGGTGCGATGGCAGAAACATTTGTTTTTATAATATTATAGAGGTATCAAATGATCATGAAGTTCATCTGATAGTAAGTGGTGACTGACACCTGTAAATATTTGTAATCAACCCCAGATGAGATTAGAGTTCGACCTGAGATCGACCACAAATATGTTACTACTCCATCTCACATCGCTTTCTTCATACTTTCGCCACGCGCTACCTCCAGAGCTGATCAAAGTTGGTTTCACCAAAATGTTCGTTTAAAAGACATCTGATACATTTTAAGTGGTATTTCTTTACGTTATTTGCCTTTACTTAATACTTTTTTTTAATTTAACAGAAAGATTACCACTCTAAAGAATACTAAAGAACTCACATAATTTATTGAACTCTATTGCAGAATGATGTACAACAGATACTATAAATCGATTTCTCCAACGTTTATTTGTTTGCACGCTCATATCGCTAACGAGATCCTCTTTATGCGTTTCTTCGAATTTATAGTTCCTTTGCGTTGGCTTTGTTTCTTACGTCAGAGGTTCCTGAAAGTCAAGATTCTATAAAACGAGATATTTGATACTTTTCTGCTACGATTTTATTTTGTTCTATCTTCAAAAATTAACGAAGTTGAGTGTTTATATCATTAACAAGATTGTTTCCTGTGTGCTAATAGATAACACATAATCTTATTAGACTTATGGAAGGTCTAGAGCTTCATTAAAACTTAATGATTAATGCACTGCGCCACCCAAGGATCAATCCAAGTTCGGATACCTGAAAAATTAGCTTTAACACACTTTTTAAGTGTTGCCACAGTTGCATTCGAACTATAAATTGAACTACGAGTTTTATAGTTAAACTGATAGTTAACTTCCAATTGGGGTCCTTCCCATGTTCCTAAATTATAATGTACGCAATTAATATTATTATCGACTATTTATTTAAAAGAAATGCATGTCAACATATGACATAATTATGATAGGTCAATACTGCCATTGCACGAAATAACTCTCTTAGTACATGACTGTATATGATTATTACCGCCCGCAATACATTATGACTAGCAAATCAAGTTCTTCGGTATCTGACTGTGATCGGGTACAAATAAATCACTACCCTGTAGATTAAGCTTCAACATTTAGTTTAAGTATTCTTCTCACTACCATCTCAAAGTTGAAAGCAAAAATCTATATCAAAACTTGCTAAATAAATCAAATGGAATGAGCAGTAAACAACGCAGTCGACCTAACGAACTAGAGATAATTCCCAAAAATTTAAGATTCAGTAACATTAGCACAAACAATTAATCTAAATTGTGATTCTAAACCACTATCTTAATTGAAAATTCAGATACGAATTAATAAACAATAAAAATTCACAAGATGTAATCCCTCCCACGACTGATCAGCACAAGTTATAAGAGATGAATAATAAGCTTAAGAATTCTTCATCCGTTTGTTTTCTTTCTTCTGAATACGTAATAGAATTTTCATCACGCAAAGGCTTAATAATTCAAAATGCAAAGAAAAGTTCGACTTTCGTCTCAAAGGATTCGTCTGTAGAAACTTTTGGATACTTTATTTTTATTGATTGATTTTATTTCAATATCTTTTTTGACCTACGCGCAAACGTATGTCAGATAGACAATGAATATGTTCTTTTTCACAACTAGTACTTTTATTTTCGCGATTTGTCGCAGTAGGTAAACATGAAAAGCGAAGCATAATTGCACAACTGGTATACAAACTGATAATAACTCAAAAAAGCCAAAATAAAGTAACATGGGATACTGGAACGAGTTAAAGGAGGCGTTTGCCAATTATTTTATGAATGTACATATATAGAAATATACGGAATTAAATATCATTGCTGTATGCAAACTATAGAAGTAGCCTTAGTATGATTTTCTGGAGCAAGATAACACGGCCGCTAATCTCTTACAACTTGTACCACACAAAATCGTGCTGAACTTAAGCGCTTGCCAAACGTGACGGCGTGATGCGAATATCAACAAGCAATGAATTTAATTAAGCCGACACCGTAAACATTGTTCGCGTTTTTATTGGCTTTTAATTGAAATCCTTTGTTCGCAACCTACTTGGACTTGGCAATGGGCGGTGATTGAGTTGCTGAAAATGCTATTCTGTTCACAGGCAGCCCTATATTTTCTGAGGTCTAATTCACGAACGACTGCGGATTTGACCAGTCTTTTTATTTCGGTGTTATTGCTCTTTGATTTCTTGAAATACATACATTTGTGGTTGTCCTTTGAAAATTGTTTAACGTAGTGTTTTGGTTTTTCTTCAAGCATAGCCGCATTAGCTTCTTCTCTTAGTTTATTTTGGGAAAAAATATTTCTGTCTTAATTTCTTATTTATTCTTATATAGTTTAAATCAATACTGTAGTAACAGAGTGTATCAAAGCGATGCTTGTTATCTTTGGATAGCATTAAACCTCAGACAGCTTATGGGGGGTTTGAAAACGTTTGACATGAGATATTCTGCAACTGGTATCTTCTTACGCCAATTTTCATTGGATTAGTTAGATAGAATATGAATCTGAATTTAGACATCCGATATTAATGATAACAGGTACTTCTCATATTCATAATCAATCTGTGAAATTTTTGTCTATCACATATTGATATTTGACAATTTCAGCCTACTAGAAATTGGAAACTTCGATTTTTGGTAGGCAAACTATTGGAGATCGATTATTGATTACCATCAATATTGCCCGTTAGCAAAAGGGCTTTAATTAAAGCGACTACATACCTTATTTCTTCAACAAACAAAAAACTTCAGTCTACGCTATCAAATATAAAAGCTCTTTATGGATCTGGGAACTTAAAATGCACTTCTACTGCCACACAAGCGTTTCAGTCAATTATTAAGTTTAAAGCAGTAGTGAAAGTTTAAGTGACTCTCGCAACATATTATTTAATTTAATAGTCCGCATTTGAGTTTGCGAAATTCACAATTGTTAGTCAACGAGATGTTTGAAATACAAGTAGTTCACGTGGTTTTACTCCGGTACCCTTAGTATGAGTTTTTACGTTTTTACAAAAATGACTGTTTTTGTTTTTGTTTACGTATTTCCTATATATTTCAATCAGTTCTGATACAATCGGCTAGGAGCGCTGATTGAAATTGGGCAAATACGTAAAAAATGCAAAAACAGTCATTTTTGTAATAACGTAAAAACTCATACTATGGGTATTGTACGGTAGACAACTCGATTTTGTACTTAAAATATGTAAGTAAGTTAATTAAATGTAGTAAAATCTTTGTTCATATACAGAAAGAAAAAAGATATATTAACTTTGAGTTTCACAGACTGCAGAGATTAATGTTCTTACAGCTCAAACGACATGATGGATTTTATCATATGAGTTACCGTTGGATTCGTCTAGATTGTGGGAGTAACATGGTCAATAATTTTAATCGGGTTTTAATTTTTAATATAATTACATTTATTTAAAGTAGCTTGTAAGTGGTTATTGCCCCTCATGGACATCTGTAACCGAGTCGATATAAAACAGAGGTTCTACCAGACGCCGATCGAAGAATAGTGGCCGATCCATCCATTTATACCCTATAATAACTAGAGCTACGCTCGACAATGTTACCTTAATTCCATCATTAAAAGTTAGCATAACTATAAGTCGAAATTACCATACCGCTTAGCTAGAGCGAGGTTAATAGGACACAGGTACCAACACTAACCACAATGGCTACATCACTTCTTCACATCTCGAGAATGGGTTATTTTAGTAAGAACTTTATAGCTCACGATCACGATTTTAAACGAACATTTCTCGTATTCGTTAGCAATTTGTCGTCGACCTATTACAATCGCACTGCCCGGTGAGACTCACCTCTCAGAGTGAGAGATTAAAGCCACAGTACACATCGTCCTTTAAAAACGTTTTTTAATAACACTCAGGCGTAAAAGTTACTCAGAATGTTTTCCTTTACTTTAAAACATTAATTTCTATTTGATAAATTTTCTACCTTGAAAATCAGTATCAGTGAGTATAATATCGTTAAACTTGTAAGCTTAGAAAAATCCAATAAGTTTGATCGTCCACTAGTCGTGTCGCCATCTTAGTCGTGTGGCATAATACATAACGTTCTTGATACCTAAATGTTTTAGTGTTAGCCTTCAAAACTAGCAACCCGGTTAACCCTCTTTCAGCCGGCCATTACCTTTTAATCACACCCCTGCTTAATTAATTAGGGTCGAAGGTGCATGGGTGGCGCCGATATAATAATTTAAATGTTAATCGGATTAGTTTTACAATGATTTCAATTTGGGCCTAGCTCGCTTTGGCAAACCGGGGAATAGGGTGTGGATCTATTGAAAGCGAAAAGCGAACAGTAAGCGAGAAAATATTATAATGTGCTCGTAACGATCTATCGAAAATTACTTATAATTGCTAAATAGGTCGTGCCTTAAGGGATCACTTATGAGCAATGATTGGAATGTGAATCAATATTTGTGAATTTGAAATGATGCCAATATTTCAACTTGCTTTTTAGAGACAGCAACAATCTGTGAATCATGTGAGGCATGATACATCAATTTGGTAAGACTGCTTTGAAGTCAATTACTCTCATGGTCAGCAGTAATAATCTTAAGTCAGGCGGATATAAGGCATTCCAGTGTAGTCCTACTTAATAGCAACACCACGGTGGTAGTCAAGGGTTTTGCCTGTTAAGCAACGACTATACATGTTCAAACAGTCATCGTTAATTGGGTCTCCACCCGCGCCCGGAATTAGGACAGAAATGGATTAAATTGAGAGGAATCTCAGACAGGGGTTTAGGCCATATTTCGCCGAGTTTGCCAATTACTGTATGGTTATGACTTTACACACCTTCCACAACTTTTTTGAGAACCATGAACAGTATCACCACAGTACCACCATCAAATAGGCTCGTTTTATACTTCCATTATACTTCCTTATAGCTACTCGATTTAAGTGAGACGAAGGGCTTAAGCTATTTGGACCTGAGGCAAAAGCAATTTTACAACCGATTGGCATAGTGGATTGGATTTGGCACTGACACTGCCATTACGGCAAGGGTCAAGGCCCAAACCAGGCCAAACGTTTGACAGACGCATGTCTTCGGTTGTTTTGTAAATAGCTACCTTTACTTTGTTTACCCTCTTTTCTTTTTTCCTTATATAGTATTAAGAAAGATTAATATTATTATTACTAGTAATTGCAGTGGCACTCATATAGCATAGCCTAGTGGTAAAGAAACTCGGCTTCTTGATCGAAGGGTCCGAGGTTCGAATCCCCATCCTCTGTACTTTCAAAGTTATGTGCGTATTTCAAATTAATTACTCACTTAAACGGTGAAGGAAAACATCATATAGAAACCTGCATACCTGAGAAATCTTAAAAAAACGTTCAAGATATGTGAAGTCTACCAATACGCACTTGGCCAACGCGGTGGACTGTGGCCTTATCCTTTTCATCCTGAGATAAGATTCGTGCCCAGCAGTGGGACAATAATGGGTTGATCAGGACTAATATTTACAATTATTTCTTAGTGTAATTTGATATTAAGTATGAATAATGTTAACGTACAATATAATGTTGATCATATTTAAGTTAAAGCATATCAAATAACAGGTACAAAGACAACCGTATGAGAGAGAGTTCGGGCCATTTAGGAATATTAGGATTTTCTCGTTTCCAAAGAAATTGAAACACAGATATCCCTGAGGACTAGGTTGGCCTCGTGTAAATATCTGCCTTAGCAAATCATTCAGAACGGTAATACTGCTATTATATGGCAGAAATTGTTTCATGTTAGTAAATTGTTAGTTTAACAGTTGACCTACATATAAAATTAATGTCAATTTATCGATTTATCGATTATTAATGTCGATGTATCGACTGCTATCTGATAATAATATTAACGACAAAAATTACAACTTACGTACGAAACACGGAAGAAAGCCTAATATTTAGCCACTAACGGTAACCCATTTAATTCCTGACCGCGCCAGTTGTTGCTTAACGTCACCTAATTATACGCACTTGAAAAACAATCTATTAATAAAATGATATTAACGAAAAACATAACCCTTCCTTGGCAGTCGGGTAAAAAACGAATCCACATTTAACGCAAATAACATAATATCCTTATTAAGTTTCACATCCATAAATTCCCGGTACGCCGATAAAATTACCCCGGATAGTAATTACACGCGGGAATTGAGTAAAAATAAACCCGTGGCGGTATTTAAAATTTCATAATTCAACAGCCTTACGCCTGGAGTGCTCGCGATACTGATATTAAAATTGCTAACACAAAAATTCCGAATGAGCGTCGGAATATGTGAGGGTTGGGAAATGTATGCGTCGTAACGTATTGTGACGCTAAAACATGAGTTTTCCTCACTCACACTAGGATTTCCTGCTTTATGTCGGTCATAGACATGAAGACATTATTGTTTATAATATAGGAGTAGAAGACGATAGTCTACCTGATGGTAAGTGGCTACCGACATCTGTAATCAACCCAATATAAGGTTATACTCCTAATTTGGCTACAGATGCCGCTACCCCTGCGGACTAAGCTGGAACGCCTCGGAAAACTATATCTCCCAAACCCCTTTAAAGAAGAACCCAACCGCGCTTAACACTTATATTCAGAGCCAGAACAGAAATCTAAGTTATTTAGATTTATTTGGCCGTGTATCGAACTCGAACCTTTGCGTCAGATCGGTATAGGTTATGCCACGTGAGTTGTCAAAATGTGACATGTGTGGCATTTAGGGAACAATTCACTTTCTATTGATACAAATGATGGTAAAAAGTAAAAGTAACTCCGAGTTATGTAAATGTAAACATCGGTAGTGCCTTATTGAATTGATGGATGATAGAGCAAGATAAAGCAACGCAATTTTCGTATTGTAAATTGCGTGGACGCACAATTGTATGGAATTGTCAAGAGCTAGGTGAATAATATACAATGTCACAGTACATTGTTTAAACATGTGAAAAATTTTACTTCCAGGCACTTCTCGTTTTTCGGTCGTCGTATTGAATTAAATCGGATTAAATTTTTGAAGTGACTGTATTGAATATTAACTTACATATTTTTATAAATTCATATAGATCCAAAGTGAAAAAAATTCAAATTGTTCTCGCGTAACTTTCATTTTTAGGATTTTTTTAAATAACTACATAATAGTAAGCTTGAAGTACCAATTTTAGATTTAATGTTAACATGGAAAGCCATGACAGTTTAGTAAAATTTTATATACAAAATTATCTTCACAGCTGTGCCTATATCATGGAAGAACTCAGATTATAGAAAATGCACAGAAAGTACCAACCGATTAATTTGCATAACACGACTTTGAAATTTGTAACTGAAAGTAAAAGTAATGGAATAATAATGTCATGGAATATTATAATAAATACGGTAAAAATTATTGTCATAAATGATGTATCTTGTTTTTGTCAATTAGGATTTATTCTATTTTTTTAATACCGTAACATAAAATGCTTTATATTATTTTGTGAACATTGAATAAAATGATCCTATTAAATTTTCACATAAAATTACTTACTCGTATTTAAATATTTACAAACATATTTTTAGATTATTTTAATTCAAGTGTAAGTGACAAAAAACGAAATGTGCGCCGAAGTGGCACTTAAATTTGAAACACTATACGAGACCGATTCTGTATGTTCACATTCTGAGTACATGCGTGTTGTTGTGATTACTATAATGGGATGACTCTTGAATTTCGACATAATGACTCGTCGGTATCTGACATCGAATGAAAAGGTATGTGGTGGTGGTACAAATTGATACTGTGGTGTGGTAAAATATATGCTTGGTACTATTGTGTTGTGACCAAATAGTAATTTAGTGTGTATATAATTATTTTAATAGTGGTTTAGTTTAAGAATGTTTTCAACAGACTTGAACCCTCCTTATACATATAATTTTATTAATTTGTACTTAATTAGATAACATATAATTACAATACTTTAAAAAATAAATTAAACAATATTTAAACAAAAACTACTAGGATAAACAGTAAAATTTTATAAATAAATTAATTTGTACTTTTAAATTTTTATTTACAAACTTTATAAGAATAATCTTAAAAAATTCGCATGTACACCAAAATTTATGATTTATAGACCAATTTGATGTCGTTAATGTAGATAATGAGAGTGTAGAGCGACCAGCTTACTAGTTTGACACGCAGAGGGTCCGGATTTTTTATGACTGATAAAAGCGACAAAATTTTAAATAATTAAATTTAGATTTTATTTATGAGTCTGGATATTTGTATGTTCATTTTAATATCCACAATACAGGTTATTCCAGTATCGGTCTATGAGTCTAAAACACTTTTGATCTTTTAAATTATTTTTATTTGATTTTTCATTCTCATTTATTATACTCACAATCATAAGCATTCATGACATAATAAATCGCAAAAAATAAAAAGTAAAACATGTTGCTAAATGTACAAAAACTCAAAAGGCTTCATAAACAGGTCAACCCTTATACGCTTTTTTATTTCAAAATCATTTACAGGAGTGGAATATTTTTCAGGGAACAAAGCATGTTTTAACAATATTAAATTCGTTTCAGGTCATATGTTGCTTCTGACTTGCGCTAATATGAACATGATCCTCATTAAAAACGCATCACAAACTCCCAATGCATAGCGCGAAAGTGATTAAGGAACTCGCTGCACCATTGACGATTAACTAATATGCAAGAAATTGTGAATTCAAAGCTAATCTACCGATTGTCACTTGGCAATCGCGGTGGATTGGGTGGTAATTCCTCTGAGAAGATATCCATTAGTCCTCAGGAGTAGCGGCGCACCTGTGGCCGACCAGAGGTACGAATATGTAATCCTATCTGGGTTGATTACAGATGTCTATGGGCTGCAGTAGCCACTTACTATTATATATTATAAAAAAATATTACATTATTGTTTGATGATGTTGTTACCATGGGCACATATAAAGTGAAATAATTAAACACTAATACATATATTATGTTCAAGAATATTAGCTGCAGCGGCATGCCAGATGGAGATGATCCCTAGATATATTTAGGCACGAATACTCCAGATAACCTGTCGCTGAATATGTATTAGTTCAATATTGTAATGATAGTTGTCACAATTTAATAGGCCTTTTGACACATGAAAAATGGATAAATTATTAATTATTGGTAATTTTCGATTAGTTTAAAGTTAATCGACTATGGTTTCTTCCGAATACTTAGAAAGTCGCAAGCTCTAGCCGTCATGTGGTCGTAAACTGCCTACTAAAAAGTTAGTTGAAAACGTTAATGACATTAGGATGGCATGTGTCAAAATGGGCTTATTAAATTGTGATAGTCCCAATTTAAAACCTATATTTTAACAAAAATCCATATCATCGCTTATCGTTATACGTTAACGATGAGACCCGCCAACATTTACCTACGAACATAGCCAAAGCATAACTTAAGTAGATTTAAAGTTGTTCCATTATACATTTCAACTCAACGGAAATTATTTGAAATGAGCACGAAATATTTGGTCCTTAAATTAGCATAATCCGTGTAGGGGTAGAAAGGGCCGTTTATCCCGGTTTCAGTACCAACTTCTAGTAATGTGTTTAACTTAAACATTCCTCGTGATTTTTCGACTCAGAGCCACTGTCTCACCTTATGAGATTAGATATTTTTGAAATTCAACTTAAAGAAGTTGAACTTAGAGGAGTACTGGAAAAATATTGGTGATAATTTGATTGGAATATTTGTTGAGCGCAAAATCTGCATGTAAATGAAACCGTACTCGAAGACATTACTAATGTGTTTTTTCATACCGCCAAACCGCCAAAATTGCGACATTTTTAACTTAATCCCCGTATCCATTAGCACACCATAGGTACCGTTGCAGCTACCAAAAACCGGCTTTAGATACAAATCTTCAAAGTAAGTTTGAAATAGTTATAAATAAATCATAATAACAATACCCTTTACTTTGATCTACATTATTTTTTATAAGATAGCAGACGAGCATGCAGTCCCCCTGCTGGTAAGTCTACTGCCGCCCATGGACATCTGTAATCAATCCCAGATAGGATTAGATATTCCTACCTGAAGTCGGCCACAGATGCGAAGCTACCCCTGAGGACTAAGCTGGAACACCTCGGAGAAGTCTGTCTCCCTTACCACACCCTTCAAAACGGTACACAGCAGCGCCTAACACTGCTGTCATTAGGTAGAAATAGGTGTGGCGGCGGTGCCGCCGGAGTCGAACCACAAAGGGTTCTACCACCTTAAAATATAAATTGTTCAAAAATAGATTATAGCTGTTCGCCGTCGACACGACAAGTGTCCGATAAAATTCCTGTTTGTTTTGAGCACAGGTAAATTCAGAGCTCAATATAAAGAGTTATGTTTCGTATTTTTGCTATCAGTCTGCAATCTCCCACAAAGCTGTTTTAACATTTTATACTTCCAGTTTTATTACGCAATTTAAATATTTGGGGTTAGCTATAAAATATATGGAAAAAGCTATATATTTTGTTGAAATTTCTAGATTTTAAACTGGTACCTCTTGATTATTATTAGATATTGGTATTTCTAGATATTAAATTGGTTGTTCTGAAATAGGTCCCATACTTCGATGTTATCGAAATACCTGCCCTACCTACACTACCCCCTACCCTAGAATTTACCTATTTGTAAATGACACAGAAATTTACACACTTAAATGTATTAATATTTAAATTATTATAGATTGCCTTGCCGAAGATCAAATCCGAAACTCTAGTTAGCATGAGTTCTCCATCACGAATCTCATGACCCGAAAACCGGTTATAACCGAATACAGCATTATAACCGATAACCCCACAAAGGCAATATCTTTAAGGCAGGCGATAAAGTGCGTTTCAGTGAGTTTTTGAGTACGTTTTTGATATTTGATTTCGACGTACGTACTTCGACTTCCGGATTTGTCAAGGTTAGTTGGTTCGACGCGCTCCACTGCCCTTAGGGAGCATCAAAGGAAGACTAAGGTGATTGGAGAAGTTCCTGTGATATCCAGTAAGGGTGATAAATAGGTAACAAGTGGAGATAACGGAAGTTTGATAAAATGAAATACGTACTGGACATATGTGTTAAAAACACCCCTGTTTTCGAGTGATCCTTTGAACATCACATAAACTATGAAGTAACAGATGAACATTCATACCTACTTTGTAGAGTAAGTAAGTATGAATGTTGAAGAAAGAAGGTGATACAACTTTTTGTGATTCGACGGAGGCACCAATGCACCTTTTGTTGCCTAATAATGACACTGTTAATGTTTTTGTGTTCTGGTCATAGATAAGTATAGATATCTACCCGCCTTGTAATTGAAGGAAGTCATTAAATGGCTTAAACGGCTGACAATGTGTCAGACATTTAATGGCTGTCATGGTGTAATTTACGCGGAACAATGCCGACATGTGCAGTTAAGTGGTGCAAAAACACTAAATCGAAGAAAAAGTGCGGAGAAATATCGTTTCATTCGCAAATGCTCTAAAAACTACATTTTTTAATATTTTTCAAACACGAAAATTGATGACAGTGACAATTTCAATTGTCAAAACTGGTTACATTTTCTTGTTAGGAGTGAATAATCTTTACTAATCTATGGTTCTGGTGTAAAGGGCGTAGTAAGGGAGAGACATTGTAGTCTTCCAGAGTAGCAACTCATCTGTGGAATCTCATTATATAAAACATTATATATATAAAAAACTTAAAACATAACCCTCCTTTTGCTCCGCACTCAGAAAAAAATGGAGCGTTAAATCCGATATAGACGTAAAATATTTCTAGAAATGGGACATCTAACAATCCAGTATTAGAAATATAATACAATGTTTACGTGACATTTCTATCTTCAAATTATTTCTAGTAACTAAATATCTCACTTACCCGATGAAACTCGTTTAAGATGCGAATGATACAAAAGATTACTTCTTGGAAGACAGATTGCGTTACGCGAATGTAAATTATTTTTTATCCCGGATTAAATTTCGCGTTGCCAAGTTACCGTAATTGCTTCGGATGTCTTAGCGAATCCATTTAATAAATAAATAAATATTCATTTTGTGTAGACAAAGTTATTGATGAGAAAAGCAGTGTGGGAGTTGGTTCGAATCTGAGGTATAACGTTTAAGGCTTTCTACACTTATAGCCCTACACCATGAGTTTTCATGTGTCATGGATATGGACATTGGACACACAGGACAAATTGATACTCTGAGAATATAAATCTAAATTAATTATGATAATTGTCTGGCCGGAGACGGAACCCGGAACTATGCTTCTGAGCCCTTTTACTGCTCGTATCGCGGGATGTTTTATTATTTCAAAGTTGAGAATTTTCTTATGTGTTGTGACACGAGGGTTAGTTACTATTTTTTTATCCTAGATATTTGTGATTCATAGGAACTACAAATAAATACGAATATCCTGGACGCCTAAACCCAGGACATAAATCTCAGAATTTATCATTTAAATCTCTAAGTCACCGGGGATCGAACCTGGAACCTCTGTAGACCGGTGACCGCTACGCCACGCAATCGTCAATATCATCAGCTAACCAAAACAATCGCTCCAATTAAGTCATTGTGGCCCCAGAGTATAAACGGACCCTCAAATTAATGTACCGGTCCATATAAGTCGTTTAATTTATTAGTTGTACCTTTTCTGTCCCAACGCAATGCAATGGGACATTCTGGTAAATAATGGCATGGTTTCCCATGGTACCCCGTGTCAAATAGGCTGGAGTAATTGATGTAGTGGCCATGTTGTGTAGTATTCCTACTTTCATCTGTATATGAATGTAAATAAGAGTCATCGAGTGAAGATTACGAATTGTATTCTTGGAGTATTCGGTTTTGTTATCAATATAAGAAATAAAGTATTGTAGAATTTAATATTATCCAATTTTCTAAGCATACGGTATAGGTAAGGCCAAATTCCGGTGTAATGCACACGATGTCAAGTTATGTGCCGGATACAAAAGAACAGCTGCTTTGCAATATAAACGTTTATGTAATAAACATAACATTTATGTAATAAGTATATAATTCAGTAGCGGGCAAATAAAATATTTTCCTTAAGAATACACATATATAGGAAAACTCAGAAAATTATGAGAACCTTTGCTTTATGAAAATGATAATTAATTCCAATATACCCGGCCAAATATATAAGAGTCCCAAAAACCCACAATATGAAAATTTCCAGCTCCCTTGGAAAACAAGAAATAAAATTGGGAGTCGGGAAAGACAAATAACCATAAAGGGATCCACAGAAATCTCCCATTCCTCGTGGATACGGGAACACAAAGCGAAGCAGGAGAATCGCTGAGTATAAGGTAGTGGTTGCACTGACGACGATGGACTGTAAATGTTTTTAAGTTAGTGCAATTTTATCGTTCAGATTGTGATTATGATTTTCAATGATTTCAAAGACTTATTTAAAATAAAAACATTAATGACCACATACAAATTGTTCGTAAACGACTGCTGTAGTTAAAAACTGTGAAGCAGCCATTTACGCCCACCTCTGGACAATCAGGAAGTATGTTCTGCGTACTGAACTATTATAAATTATGATTATGTATTGAATGATGGCATATTACCTTTAATAAGGAACTAAGTTGAATTCAAGAAATAGCAGGGTCTAGAACCGTCTGAAAGATAGAAATAGAAAAAAAAAACAAAGAATCACAACGACAATAATAATAACTACCACAATTATGTAATTACATTTTATTCCTTTCCATCCATCCATTCTTTTTACTCTCCAACGTCCAAAGAGCTTTACTCAAGAGCGAATGATATGTCGCTTATCGTAAAGTTGGTCGCGGTGAAACACCCCAATAAATATTGACGGATGACCCAACCCCACAAGCCAGCTTGACTTAACCTTTTCTCTCGTTTACTTTATACCCTCGATAAGAAGAGGGTGAAATTTTGACATCGACCCTTATTTCAGGACTAAGGACCCTTCAAACGATACATATGCTAAAATTATACGATAAAATCTATATTTAATACCCATCTATTTATGGGGAAATATACACGATTAGAAATAATTAACCACATTTAACATATAATTTGGATTTTGAGTTTCACGCAAATCAAATCCGTGATAGGTAATGAACCTGGAATATAAAATGTTTGTTCGGGGTGTGACCCTATTCGAACGCACTGAATCGTGGAGGACGTATGGTGAAAACTTACACATCCCAGCAAAAAACGTATCCGTAACGGATATTCAACTATTTTTTTCTTATATAGCGAATACTCAATTTTTAGGGTTCCGTACCCAAAGGGTAAAAACGGAACCCTCTTACTAAGATTTCGCTGTCTGTCCATCTGTCCGTCTTTCTGTCTGTATGAAGAAAATGTTGGTTGCACGAAACCCTCCAGGTGCCGGTTTAACTTGCACTTGGCCAATTATTAATACCTAGATTTGAAAAAAGTTGAATGAAATGTGTTTGTCACAAGCACGGATATGTTAAAATCTGTAAAGCCTATAGGGTGGTAGGGCGTGCCAAAGAATGAGACATTTAATGTTTCTTGATATATAGTTCGCACCCAACTGCTAGTCCCCTCTGAAGTTGTTGCGAGCAGGTGTAGTCATACAATTCTCTATGGCGACTCGATTCATTTCTATATTCAGAGCAGACTAGCCGTTTTACACGGACTATATATACGTATATATGTATACATACATACACACGATCAAAAACCATTATCGTAGTCGTCTTTATCTTGTATTAGGAAGTTACGTTAATACCGTTTTATGCGGAGAAGTGTGGTTCGACCCCGAACCACTTTAAAATAATTTCCCTAATTTATCGCCGGCTCAGTTCCGATCTTAATAGGCTTGTTATAACGCAAATAATTAATTGCACAATATTAAAATCGGAGTCCTGTTTCCGAGGTCTATTTTGCGAAGTCAATCATGAACGATCTCATTAACCCGTTTAATTGGTGACGTTAACTAACGACCGGTTGGTGTTAGGTGTTAGGTCTTAGGCGCTGCTGTGTTCCGTTTTGAAGGTTGTGGTAAGGGAGACATAATTTTACTAGGCGTTCCAGCTTAGTCCTCAGGGGTAGCCGCGCATCTGTAGCCGACCTCAGGTAGGAATATCTTATCCTAACTGGGGTTGATTACAGATTTCCATTGGCGGCAGTAGCCACTTATCTCGTTTGCTACTCCTATATTATAAAAAAAGGTTTCCTCACGTTTTCTTTAATAAATTAATTTCTAATACATACGTACCTATGATTAATCACATGTGTGCCTGGAGTTCAATTTCAACCTCATATTAAAAGCACATTCCTAACTCCAATTTTGCAAGAAGTCAATCATAAATAACGTTATTAACCCGTTTAATTGGTCCGCTGGTGTTAATTAACGTAGGGATCAATCTCGATAATGATGGGCTTCCAACTGTGAAATGTATAAAATCCAATATATACAGTTTCAATTTACTGTATATACCCCAATACCACTGTCGGGATGTGTGCTTGTTATTTGATTTCCTTACAACTCTTCTTAAAAATTTAAGGTCAAATATTACCTTTTTTAGAATTGAAAATTTCATAAATTTTTAATAAGTTTAGCTAGTTATAAAATAGTACAGTTAGTACCTATACTAAGATAAACACATACCGTAAAAGCATATGTATACTTATATGCCAGTGTGAAAGGTTCTACAACTTTTGCGTAAATACACCAAAGTTGTAGTGTGTATTTAAAATAATATTGCTTTTAATACGAGTAAACGAGTAAATACTCGTATTAAAAGCAATATTACTTTAAATACTCTTTCGTATTTTAATTTGGAATTTTCAACTGGACCAGCTAAGAATGCACATGCCTAGATAATTCAGAGAAATTCAGAATTCAGAAAGTAATTCAGAGAAGAGAAAAAGAGTTGCAGATTCCACGGCAAAACTACAAGCAAACTCTTCTTGTTATAGCTCTTTTGCGTTAGACTAAGACTTTAAACTTAATGTAATAGAAATAGGAAAATGATTTGTTAATGTTAACACGTACGAAGTTGCTGACAAAAGCCAGTTATCATAAACCAATCCTTTATTTGCTTTGCACTATCAATACATACAGCAATGAACGAGGTAATTACTAACTAATCGAATTGCCACCGCAAAATGAATGGAAATGTGATATCGACTCCATTTATAATCAAATTCATTAATTTACATTTAGGTGTTAAGCTCTGGACGCACTGTCCTTTGCTCGTTGTGTTCTGTCGTTACATCAATTAACAGATCAGTGGAAATATCGTGCTCTGCTACGTCAATGATAGAACTTACTCGAGATTATTTATTATCGCTTGCTAAAGTGAAAATAAGAATTACATTTCTACACTCACAGCCCTACACTAGGATTCCTTGTATTGTGTATCTTGTGTTTGCCATAGACACATACATAAAGATCATCCAGATACATATTCCAGATCTAGAGCTGAAATCTAAATTTATTATTTAGACATCTGCCTGGCCGGGAAAAGACTCCGGGAAGGGTCCCGGAGTCCGTGTAAGGACACGCGTGAACCAGGTAAGCCGCGCTAAAAAACGCCAGCGCGGTGGTATGCCTTTGTTATCTTGGAAACCCGCATACAAATTGTAGAATACTTGATTAAAGGAAATTTAAGAAGTGGGGAAATGTCATCTCGTATGAGTATGAGATACAGTTCCGATCTTATAAGTAAAATGGGAAAAATGTCAATGCAGCGTGTAATACTCGGTGTGTGCACAAGTATCTTTATAGCTACAACCATCAATAAAACGTTGAAATCCGCTCAGTCCAATCATTATAAACTTTTAATAATTATTTGTAACGGAACGTTATAATTATCGAATGATATTTAGAAAGCTATACCCGTTTTAACCAATTTGTCAAAGACATTCAATATCCTGTGAATAACTTTGAATTAAATCATTCATGCAAACTTGGAATTGAAACGAGTCTATTCTATGAGATACGTAATTTAAGACTCAAGTTATTTGCTTACTAGAATTTAATTACCACTTGTTTAATCAGTTTGATCAGAAAGAAAGAAAGAGAGGAAGACAAAAGAAGAGAAGAAAAGGAAGAAAAAGAGAGAAAAAAAGAACATGTCGTTAAATAAACGCTATAAAAAAAAGCGTACTATAAACTAAGTGATGATTTGACAGACAAAACGGTGTGGTCTGAAGCAGTTCCAGCTCCACATGTACCATTAGATTAAGTTTAACATTGTAAAAAAAAAAACATTTTTCTTAAGATGTGGCTTATGGAGTTTCTTTCGCCGCTTCTTCTCCATAACGAAACACTTGGTGAAGTGGTGGCAGTTATGTTGACATTCAAAAAGTGCTCTGTAAAGAACCTATTTTGAATAAAAAAAAATGATTTGATTTGATTTGAAGGAAAAATTCAAATCGTGGGAGGACCTACAAACTAGTACAGCGGACTATAGCGTAAACCCTTCTCTCTTCGAGAGGACACCTTTGCCCAACAGTGGGACAGTAACGGGTTGACGACAACGAAGACAACGATATCAACTACTACAAAATGCAAATAAGGATCTAATGTTGTAAAATTTGTGATAGGCTGGTTAGAACCCCAATCATTCTATCGACGGGACCAAATTTCGTATCCCAGGCAAGTAACTTAAGTGAATATTAGAAATTAATTTACGGGCGAAAAAAAATATAGCAAACAATTCAGTCTCTAAGAGTTCTTAAAATATTATTGTTAAACTCTTCAAATCAGTTTCTTTGAGATGGAAACAGGGTGATTCCAGGAAAGGATAAAAATACCCGCGGGAATATCGAACAATGGTCGTTATTTACCCGAGGTGAGGTCAGTTGTCAGATAAAACAAACTATGAAAAGAATAGCAACGAAAGACTGTAGTAAATACATACATCGGATTGGAAAAAAAACACTTTTTATTTTGATGACCTGCGTGCAGTCATCATACTGGTCTGGAACCCTTTTCCAAGTTCGATCCCCAGCCAGACATCTGAATGATGAACTTGGATATCTGTTCTAGGTCTGGGTGTTTGTGTATTCGTCTTTGTGTGTGTGTCCATTACACCAATGATGTAAGGAATCCTAGAGCGGGCCGGTGAGTGTAGAAAGCGTCTTATAAAAATTGACGGTAGATAACCTTGCAACGCATCTGTAGCCAACCTCAGGGCTCCAACAATGTTTAGGGTGAAATACAAATGTCTTAAACTTTATGAAATACATAACTGTGACAGATATTTTAGTTTAAATTGATAAATTGAAAAATGTAGGACTAAAGAAAACTGAAATTTCTTAAAGAGAAACTGACAAATCAGATAATACAGGGCCGACATAAAAGTTAGTTGAATGTAGATTTCAGGTAACAATCCTTTTTACCTCGAAAGCCAGATTTAAACCCTTGTATGAATATGCATACAAACATAAATTTAGACGCACTCCGTTTGTTCTGGCCGGATTATCTGGATTTAGAGCCAAACCAAATATTTGTTTGTTGTGCAAACTGACCAATGGGAATCAAACTTGTGGCAACAGACGAATAGTAATTGTTAAAGAGACACGTTTCTTAATTTTCTATGTTTTTAAATCAGAAGAGCACCTTCTTTATATTATAATCATTATTGTCTTACAAGAGCTCGTTTCCAGATGCGATGCTATCTTGAAATAGAAGTTGGAGAGCCTCGAGTTGTTTGCCTTAGTACACATTTTAAACCGAAATAAATTGCGCAAGTAATCACTGTTGTTCATGAACATCTAGTGGTAACCAGCACCACCAAATATAATTCTAATTCAGCCACAGAAATTTTGTTATCTTGAATATTAAGTATGTGGGGGACACCTCGATTTTCTGCCTTTCCACGCCGATGTGCTTTCTGATGATAAAGAAATAGTTGTTGTAGAAACTCCTAGAGTCTAACTACAAAAGGATCTACCAGAAACAAATGAACATTATGAAGATGAAACTACTAAAGTTTGACCTTTTAAAGTATCGACGTAGACGATGTACCTAAAACATACGGCGAGGCATATTATATTCTAGAGGCATATTATATTCTAGATATAATACAACCTCTATTTGTTAGAGTGAAACAGATATTTAGCGCGCCGATGCTCAAGGGAATTAGCTTGGATATCGATACCCATTTAATTACTAAGATCAAACAGTTGTATTGTGTAACAACTAATGGCCTGTAGCAATATTTGCTCAGATAATAATATGATAGTTATATTATTACTGATATATAATATTCTTGTTTTGATTCGGGAATAGGCGATATTTTTTGCTTTGGTTGTTAGGTATATTGTGATCCGATGATTCCGATTTTTATTCAAATGAATTGAAACGCTTTAAGTACTTTCTACACTCACAGCCTCACACTAGGATTCCCTTTGTCGTGGGTGCTACGGACACAGAGATAAATACGCAAACACAGACCCAGAAACAGAAACCTAAATTAATCATTTAGATGGGGTTGATTACACCTAGCAGGACCACAATTTGATACAGTACTACGACTGAAAGTTTCTCGATAAGTCCACGACAATGACGTGAACGATGAAGAACACTAATCTGTGAAACATCTCATAATGAGTGTTGTGATTTCATTTGAAGGTTGCCATAAGGCATGTCCTCATCATGCCAGTACTATCCCACTGTTAGGTATAGTTTCCTCGTAAAATCATTATTATAGATCGCGACGCTGGCGAACATCGAGAACACTTTATGGTCCTCCAAGCCAGATACATTTCTTTGAAAATTTCTGACATTTTAACAACTAATTACAATGTTCACAGGACCAAAATTGTCAGTCGCCGCACAAATTCAGGGCTAAATTGTCAAAGCATTAGTTCCAGTTCTGATTTTACGATAGCAGAATTGAAAGGGTGCCTTTTAGGTTCAAATGTGAAAGTTGGCTAATGTGATTACAGTTCGCAGTACGTAACCTGGAAATTCCGTACGTACCTTTAGATAAAGGTCTTAGTATTAATTGAATTTAAATTGAGGTGTTTAGTGATGAGATACCGATTTATAGGTCAATGTAGAACCCTTCATATCTATGACCATAACTACGTCTATGACATCGGTAAGGTACACCGATCAGCATCAGCATGACAGCGATCTGAAATATTTATGTTCTTATTAACACATTTTTAGCACTATTGTTCGCTGAGTTGGCGATATGTTTAAAATAAAGAACATACAGCATTTACGTTTATCCCTTATTCTTTATTTAGATTATGGTTAGCATGGGCTGGTTTGAACCTGGAACTTCTACTCGTTATGTCGACAGCTGCAAACGCTGCGACGCTGTTTCAAACAAATGTTTCTAGGGGAATGTACAACATATACAATGTCAATTACATTGATAAAATAAAAATAAATCGTTATTAGAGATACGATTCATCTCTCTGATAAAACTATGACCTATCTAGGACTATAACTAGGACTTATGTATCCGGTACTAATACCGCCTAAAAGCCGCCGTAAAGCGCCTTTAAAACGAACCAAAATACTCCCAAATTCCGAGTAAAATGATTAATATTATCGATTCTAAGAATAACCATTTGATGTTCGATCAAGTTATAAACGTATAGTAGTTTGACCTACAGACCACATTTTGGTCATTTAAAAGTAAAATTTATTCAATCCGATCGATACTTCCCAAACTCGTTTAACATATTTTAGGTAATCGCATCACTAATTAACAGTTTATTTAATGCTAATATCTGAGGAATATTGTAAACGGGGTTTGAGGTATAATACTGTAAAGTAAACTAAATAAATGAGTGGTATAAAAAATAGGTGCTATGCAATAGCTTTTTAAAATATATATTTGTTACTAGCTTTTATTGTCCGTATAAAACTGCTAGTCCGCTCTGAATATAGAAATGAATCGCGTTGCCATAGCAAATTGTATGACTACACCTGCGGGCAACAATTTCAGAGCGGACTAGAAGATTGGCGCGAACTATACCAGCGACTTCGTATAACATGACTTTAAATTCCAATCATATAACCCGAACTACTCGAGTAACCCATAGGATTGAATTTTCAAAAACAGTGAAATGAGTTTTTCATTATTTCTAACCAGATAGCCAAAATAGGTTTTATAGTTTGAACCCTTATATAACCCTTCCCTAAGGGGTATCAAAAAATCCTAACTTACTGGTGGTTCCTTACTTACTTACTCGTCGGTCCGAAGTGAGCCTTGGCCTCCGATACGACAAGTCGCCATTTCTCCCGATCCAGTGCAATTTCTTGCCAGTTGTGTAGTCCCAGCTCTCCCTGAGATCCCTGACTGCTTCAACATTCTAGCGGTATTTAGGCCGTTCAACTGGTCTTCACCCGTCAGTAACACCCAGGTATGCGCGCTTCGGGGCTCGATCTTCTCCCATTCTATCTACGTGTCCGAGCCATCGGAGCCTGCTTGATTTGGTTCCTTAGGGGTGGAATTTCAAATTCTTCCCTTCCCATATGTACGTCATAAAAGGAACCTACTGTGCAAATTATCGCTTCTATCTTCATTAGTGTAGGCTTTGCGATGATGAATCAGTCAGGGGATGTATTTTTATAAAAATCGATGTTGCTAGCAAAACCTAGCCTCGTTTCGCTGAGCCTGATATTAATTAATAGTAAATAAAGATCCCTTCCCGTTCCCGTGAGAACATCGAGATTAAATGTATATAAAAATATTTATAGAAAATAACGTTGTATAAAAATTTCTAATCAATCCATCAACCTGAAGTTTCGCGGTACAAATACGTAAACTGATTTTTCAAAATTTACTGTCGTATCCACACGCATGCCGAAACATCACAAATTCAAACGTGTGGATAGGGACTTTGACTTGGTTTGTGTAGGTTTGCTTGGAGTAGCTTTTGAGCTTTGAGCAAACGTTTGTAGAAGAGTTAACGCTAATTGTGCGGATGCGGCAAATACGTATTTATATCTATATTTACACTTTCCATACAATTGGACAAACATCCCTTCATTGTTACTGTTAATTCAGAAACGCAGCACAATTATTGATCATTGATTCAGATCTAATTAATATCTTCGTCTTGAACGTATCTAATTGTAAGCAAAAAAGCATGAGTTTTTTAAATTGAAATGAAAGAAGGACGTAATTCACGTAATGGTAAGTCCACAGACCTTCTGTGGGTAAGTCAGTGTTGCCATTGACCTCTTTAATGCCTCAAATACCCAAAGTCGTCAACAGTTGCGTTAACCCTGAGGACTAAGTTAGAACTCCTCAAATTATGATAACCTAAAGAACCTAGAAGGCAATTTTCTACCAGATGATCCGTTTTCTCCTTTAATGGTGTCATTTCGCTATATTTAAAGACCTTTAAATAAAAGCAAGGCAGGACTTTAGTAGGTATAATAAAACCTTTTGACCAGAGGTTCTTAAACATTTCATCTACCGCCCATTTAAATAAATATCTTTTGTAGGGTTTCCCCCTTTTTCACTATTCTTTTTTCTTTTATGGAATAGGTAGGCGAAAAAGTGGGCTTCCTACTTCAGCAATCGCCCTTTCAACGGCTTAAACGCCTCTTAATTTTCACTGCGCCCTTCACCGCCCCCTGTAGGGTCCAGCGTCCACAAAGGGACGTTATCGCCCACTTTGAGAAACACTGCTTTGTAATATAGACATTAACGACATCATCAATCACATGCAAGTGTATAATATACTTAATATATATTATATAAAGGTAATAATTACTTAATAACTGCACTTAATTAACTTTTTATAAACTCATATCGTGGGAATTAACCCAAGGTTACGTATGTTCTGTTAAATCTTAATACGTTTTAATTAATCTTGAATTAAATAGCGATTTTAAGTTTAAATTTAATGAACATAATATGGTGCAGAGGCTATGCGGGTCTGCTATACAAAGGGTTCCTTGTTTGATTCTCAAACAGGTGTTCATATAATGAACTACTTTTTTTTTGTTTTACTTTTGGTCGGTTACTATCATTTCTTGTCGACAGGGATACGTTTAAAAGGTACCCGGTGTCGTGTGAGCAACAGTAGGTTATGTGAGATTTTTGCACAATAAAACCCCCTCAGCGTCCGAATGTCCTACGGGATACCATCGGATTCCTCCTATCGCAGATCCTTTAGTGAGCTCTACCTAGGTAAAATTTTAAGCTTTTCAGAGTAGGTTCACTCCACAGGTCTCTCCACTTATCACCGGGCGAGATTGAACAATATCCAGTAATCTAATGAACAAAATCTGGACCGACTACTAAATTTACCCACTAGTGGTCACCGATACAATTGTTGACCACGATATCGATCAATCTCTATGTTAAGTAAACCGAACGAAGCATATCTCGCCGGGTTATTCTTAGTCGCTTTCTACAACATCCGTACATAACATCTTTCCATAACATATTTTAGTATCATAAACATGTCCTAAAACTTTAAATAAATTATCTGCGGAAGTAGCAACCAGAGTCGTTCCATAATCAACAAATTCGACAAGAAAACGTCTAACAGCTTTCTATACGAAAACAAACTTTCATTTGTAAGGAAAATCTCTATTTTAATCAAGAAAGATTTGATAACAAACATTATTATTTGCCAAGGACGCCTTAAAGATATCTTTACCATCTCGAACCCAGCGGTCTTAAGCCTGACACTTAACAATTTTCTCGCAAACCACCGAAAACAACGAAAACATGAAAATTACCAGATAACAGAATGTTCTTACGGCACTTGTCTCACTATGAGGAAGCGAGCGATATGCGATATATGTTTATTCCCTTGAAATCAATGCAAAATTGGTTGGAAATAAAATATTACGATTAACTAGTTATTTATAATTGCATTTCAAAGAAAAATAATAAGAAAACTTCACGGCGACGAATAAATAAAACGGTAATTGGAATTCTCTGCTTGAAAAAAATCTTTATTTTTTTTTTAAATGAGCTTAGTAACTTAAGCGACTCTTTAAAGCCTCTTAAGTCTTCATCTCTTAAGCGACCTTTTTCAAAAATAGTAAAAATACTTAAAACATAATAATAATTTATCCTGTTCCATTAAGGTCTCCAAATAGTCTCAAAATACAAGGTATTCAAATAGGTCTCCTCGCTAAGAAACTACAATATCATCTGTATTGAATCGACGTCGTCCGTTTTTAAAATACATGTCTCTTTTTCCGTCACTGATATCCGTTTTTCGCATTCCACTAGAAGGACATAACATCTCTTTACTCGCTTCTCGCTAACAGTCTGACCAGTCATTTACACGAAGCTCTACTAATTTGAGTGATTAATCTCCCAAGACTACCTTTGGGTGCTAATTACTCATTTATTTCCAGCCCGAGATGAAAGTTGCAAAGCATCTGTAAGCTTGAAGCACTGAAGCTCTGGAGCTTTTTTATTCACTTTTTTTTTTTTTTTTTTTTATAATATTGGAGTAGCAGACGAGCTTGCAGTCCACCTGATGGTAAGTGGCTACTGCCGCCCATGGACATCTGTAATCAACCCCAGATAAGATTAGATATTCCTACCTAAGGTCAGCCACAGATGCGCTGCTACCCCTGAGGACTAAGCTGGAACGCCTCGGAAAAGTCTGTCTCCCTTACCACACCCTTCAAACCGGAACACAGCAGCGCCCAACACCGCTGTTATTAGGTAGAAATAGGTGTGGCGGTGGTGCCGCCGGAGTCGAACCACAAAGGGTTCTACCACCTTCAAACCACTTACCACTCAATTTAATTTATTTTTACTGTAATATTATCGTCGTTCTCACCTAAGCTTACAAAAGATTTTTCTGAATGGCTTGCTCATTATGAACTATTATTGATGATGTTTTTGAAGGTGGTAGAACCTTTTGAGATTCGACTCCAGAGGTACACCTTCACACCTATTTCTGTCTAATTACAACAGTGTTAAGCGCTGCTATATTTCGGTTTGAAAAATATGGCATGAGAGGTATACTTTCCCGAGGCGTTCCAACTTAGTCCTTAAGGGTAATTTTATTTGGGGTTGATTACAGATGTCCATAGGACGCAGAAGCTAATTAATAGCAGGTGGACCATATGATCGTTTTTTTCTATATCCCAAAATTAATACTCCTACGATCCACCTAACATATATAAATCCGCCAAAAAATAATATTTATATATACATACGCCCATTTATAGGTTGTAGAGCCTTTTGTGGTTAGACTCCGACGGCACCACCACCACACCTATTTCTGCCTAATAACAGCAGTGTTAAATGCTGCTGCTTTCCGTTTTGAAGGGTGTGGTAAGGGAGACAAACGTTTCCGAGGCGCTCCAGCTTAGTCCTCAAGGGTAGCGGCGCTTCTGTGACCGAACTCAGGTAGTAATATCTAATCCTATCTGGGGTTGATTACAGATGTCCATGGGCGGCAGTAGGCACTTACCATCAGGTAGACTGCATGCTCGTCTGGTACTCTTATATGATATAAATAAAACATGACTCTCCGCAGTTGGGTTAAAAATAAATACTTCTTTCCAAGTATTTTGCTTCCTGAAATAGAGATTACAATCCCTACTGGATGGTGTTCTCACTTCCTTTTCATCTCAATCACTTTATCCCGTTCGCCTTAAACCTGTTTATTAACTCCAGTCTATTTACACCAAGTATTAACTCGAAAGTCATGAAAGTGACGTAAACTTTTAGGGCCAACAGTATCAAGGTTTGATGGGTCGCTTCAAACACCTTAAAATTTAGGGCCTTTTGAAATGGGGCGTTTAACGAGTATTGCTCATTGTGTAGACATCAATCTGTGTAATAAGGACATTTTACAAGATACCTTTAAGTACATATAACCCTATAGCCTATACCCTTAGGTACAATATACCTTATTGGTACTTATGTATTAAAACGAGTATTACTCATTGTGGATACATCCATCTGTGTAGTAAGGACCATTTTACAAGATATCTTGAGGTACAATAGACCCTTAGGTACAATGTACCTTATTGGTACTTATGCACTACATCAGGTATTGCTCATTGTGTAGACGTAAATCTGTGTAATAAGGACATTTTACAAAGTACCTTCAACCACATTGTACTCTTAGGTACAATGTACCTTATTGGTACTTACGTACTAAAACGAGCATTGCTCATTGTGTAGACATCGATTTTTGTATTAAGGAGATTTTACAAGATACCTTCAGGTACAATGTACCTTATTGATACTTATGTACCTACTTATCTAGGTACATAAGTATCAATAAGTTTCTCATCGTGAAGACATCAATCTGTGTAATAATGGCATTGTATATGGTATCTTCAAGTACAATATATGTACGTTGAGGTACGATATACAAGGTACAATGTACCATATTAGTACTTGGACTGCTGAAGACTTTTGTGAAACATAGATTTCCGTTAAAAAATTCCGAAAAATTAAAGGTCTTCACATAACCACCGCGCGTTAATTGGCGACGCTAACTATAGAATTTGGACTGAAAATTGTAGAGTTATTTTATTTGGACACCCCCAGACTATAAGCTCAAAAATTAAATTGTTGCTTGGTCGTTAAACGTTCAGTTTAAAATGTATGAGAATAAATCCAGTTTAAACCTTAACATTATCGGAATAAATATAAAAATATTCATTCATTCACGTTAAAAAAACTGGGTAAAGGAAGCAAAATACTCCTCTCGAGTGGTCCATTGCTTTGCTGCAAAGCCGGGCTAAGTATCGTTATTTCTTTAGCGGATTTAAAAATATCAAGCCAGTTGGTTTAATTATCTCCCAGCTATTCGTCACTGAGTTACTTGAGAACCGCTGACCGGATTTTTATCGGCTCTGCTCATACATTTTGTAGAATGGCGGCTGACCGCTGATTCTGAAATCTTTGTACAATTTTTGAGCAACATTTTAATGGTTTAATTTTATATAAATTCTATTTTATTTTTTACAGAATTGTGTTTGTAAATGGGTTACAAGGTAAATTTCTTTATGTAACAGAATTTAGATCTAGTCATTGAACCAGAATTCTATGGCACAGAAATTTTGTAGAGCAAGTTTTCTCCGTGTTTTATTCTTTTAATGACAACATATCACTAAATTACTTTTTTTGGTTTGTTAGTTTAATGCAAAGGAATTAAAAAAGATATACAGTACAACTTTAAAAAAAATGTTGCACTATACAAAAGAGCCTTTTTTAATCTAGATATTTTAACACAATTTAAATCAAAATAAGGCAACTTTTCACTAACCACCCAAAATCAACCTTATTTAAATTGCCAAAATAGATATACGACCTAATTTACATTAACGTGTTCAATTATAACACAATTATCGGAAAAATCGTATCTTCTACAGCAGAAGTATATTCCATTCTATCTTGGATTCCGTAATAAATCTACGTAAAAGCAGAGTGCGGAATTAGTCATTGAGATTGGACTTATCTTTCGCCGATTAGATTGTGATGCCGCGCGAACTAACTCAATCTGTTCGATTTAGTTCATTAGAAAACTTGCAAATGTTTCTTATTGGAGTAGAAACTAGAACATCATTTATATAGAAGTGAGTTTAAAGAATTAATCAATTACATAAAATCGGTTACATAAAAGTAGGCTTACGGAAATCAATTTATAAGAGATCTAAAGTAAGGAAAACTATACACTCTAGATCTAAGCCTCGAAAGATCTAAGCTAAAATAAAATCGCGGAAATACTCTCGAGCCTAGTTGTGGGTCATGAACAAATGTTAAACATAAGAAAGGTACTCAAATCAAATCAAACGTGGGTACTAAAAGTTATTATTTATTTACCAATCCGCACTTGGCCATTGTGGTAAATTACAAGCTACAATGATGATAATGTTGAAGTGATGTATCATAACAGCGCATACTTATAAAGAGTTTCGCATGCCATTAGATATCGCAGATACCGAATTCCCTGTTAAATACTTTGGACACACAACCATGAGTACAGAAGAACTCAGACTTAAAACATGTATAGAATTCATCATTGATATTGACTAGGCATGAGTCTAATCCAATGCATATCAAACCAGTATTCAGATCATCGATTTTAGGTAAATTCGTCCACTTTAAATTACACTGAATTTAAAGAAATAACCAACTACTCGTGCAATAAAGGTAAACAAAAGATTTGCTAGCGATATCATTGTTCTATTCAAATGACTGATACCGCGGCTGTCTCCGTTCCAGATTTATCCACAGATAACCCGAGCAAATGCTATTCGAGCACTTGGAACAGACTATTTTAGATAGAGAGAACTGCAAACCTTGGGTTCTGTGGGTTTAATCTTTAGTTTAGATTAATCAGCTTCGGCATAACGGTATTTGAGTAAGTAAAATTGACTTAACTAGTAACGCGGTAAGTTCAATTTTATCTATCTGAAGCTCTATGATGGTACTGATATCTGACTGACTGAGGTAACTCTATGATGACCACGTACGATTTTTTTATTTTGAATTAAGAAATGAAAATAATATTTCTTAAATATATTTCTTTTTTTTTATTAGATTCTCCAAAGACAGAGTGAGAACCCCAAAATTTCTTCATTTAGTTTTTTCTTATAATTCCAAGAAAAAAGATCTTGAATCTCGCAGAAAAAAGTTTAAGCTTCTTGTTAAACAAACGCTGTGTAAAAAGCGTACTATAGGCTGAGTGATTATTTTTATGATAAAACGGTGTGGTCTGAAGTAGCTCCACATGTACTATTAGGTTAAGTGCCATTGTATAAAACATTTTTTTAAAAGATGTGTGTTAACTATGGAGTTTCTTTCGCCGCTCCTTCTCCATGGCGAAATACCTTGTGAAATGGTGGTAGATGTTCAACAAAAGTTCAAAACTTTCAAAAAGTGCCCTGTAAAGAACCTATTTTCAATAAAAAAAAATGATTTGATTTGGTTGATGATATTCTATGATACCACAGGACTCCAAATAATTTATATGAGTCTATTTAATTACTTCTTCACATTTATCGTTGCCTCAAGAACTTTCTACTGCACTATGTGATTAAAATCTAGAACGGAGACAGGCGACCTGCGGAATTAGTCATTTGAAACGGAATTATCTGTCGTGTCGTATAAGTGGGTTACTTAAATAATTCAAAAACCTTTCTTTATACTTTTAAGTACTGTCATGGTATTTTCTTAAATCTTTTATCTCCACGAACTGTTGCATGTTGTTTCGTTCTTTAATGTTATACAGAAACCTAGAAGATTTTTGGGTGCTATAATTCGCATATGCGTATTTTGCGTTTGTATAAGATCTTTAAGGAGAATAAGTAGTTTTCAACGATTACTATATTAGTAGTCGCATTGACAAAACTTTTGAAGATTTTCCTTTACAAGCCTTTAGAAGTCTACTACACTACTTGACAATAAACTCTTCTATAAAGCGTTTGCCGTATTTCACAGCAATTCTTTGCATATTATTGACAACAGTTAATAATCACAGGAAGACGCTACTTTCCAAGTAGACAAATAATTCCATATAGATATTTTTCGATTTAACTACTTGATAAATGGACTTTTAAATTCCATATTCATATAAAAAATACTAACAAAAGATTTAATTTTATCCAATCGTATGAATCACAAAAACAAGTCGAGGAAAGGCTATAGAATTTAAAACAAAAATAATTGTGATTTGATAATCATTCAAAACCCTTAAAATGAATCAGTCAGTCAACTTCTTTCAATGATTTTTTTCACATTTCTAACTAGACAAAGCTACATAATAACATTTTTTTTGTGTACCGAGTTCACTAAAATAGTCTGCAGCCAGAGATTCATGCAGAATTCAAGGAACTAGCTCGAACGCTAAGAGGTTTAATATCAAACTCGACCATTCCATATTCAAACTGAAAGTTAGGTACCTGGTATGTACTAATGAGTTTTCAAACTTATGTTGGACTAGTTGCAAAACTTTAGTTTTCGAAAAATTACTTTATACCTGGGAGACGATAGTATTAAGTGATAGTATTAATGATAGTATAGTTCAATATTATAATAATCATACTAAATCCTATTAAGCATTTAGTTAAACTTCGTTACGAATACTTAATTATAACAAAACAAATACTAATTCTTCTAACATCTGAATTATATAGCTGAAAAAATCACATACTCAAACTGCTATAAACTTTAATCTATTCAAGCAGCGTTCTAGGAGATCTATTTCTGTCACCCTTGGAATGGGTGCAACTTCATAACCTTTCAATAATTCTCTAAATTATCTTATACAACTCCTACGTACATAAATTCCAAGACGAAGTCTCTAAACGTTCTCTAAGAAGTGACGAATACGATAGTGCGATAAGAAGTCTGAACCCATTCTAAAGCGAATTCGTACAACTTACTCCTAGAAACGCCCGTCCATTTGTCAGGCTAACCACCTAGAGTATTTAGACTGCTTATGCTACTGTAGTTAGTGCTTAATGGGTTGGGTGCTTAGTGTTAGAAAAGACGAGATTTATGTAGCGTTAGAGGCTCACTGGGTGGTTGCGGCTAATTGCACGGATTATTGGTCTCAACGGCTGAGCTGATGCAATTTTGTTGTTACTTCATCTCGTACTGTTCTTCATTTAGTAGCTGCTTTACGATCTACAATTCTATATGTAATGTTTTGAGAGGTTTCATTTTTACTATTACTTTTTGTGCAATTTGCGGCAGTTTCAATAGACAAACATCTAATGTTTGTCCATTGAAATATTATTTTTCCTTGTCGTCAATGTCATCGTTCATTGCAGAATCGTTTCTTAAATAAAACTCGGGGAAGTTATCACGTCACATCTCTTTACGATAGCATTCTAGGCCGGTTAATCTTCCATGGTCAGTGGACGGCAAACTTTTAAGTCATCAAGAATTAAGTAGCATAGCTGATAAAACGCTAGAAAAATGTATCTCATGCTTTGGAAGCAATAATTTGAAAAATATCATTTTATCCGACTTCCCAAAGAAAATAAAATAAAGGTTATTACTTAAGGTTTTAAAGGTTATTGCTTGAGTTTTAGAATGTAAAAAGCTGAAGTTTAAAACTGATTCAAAGAAATTAATTTCTAATATACCAGTCCTGCTTTAGGAGGCCATTTCGTCATAGTAAATAGCACTTCAATTTTAATTTCACATAATTTTTAAAAATATTTATTTTATAAAAATATTTTGCACTTGACATAACATACCCTAGGTTTGCAAAAAAACTTAGCTTATTTCGCTTATGACTTTTCTACTTCACCAGTTTCGATGTGCATTAGCGTAGAAGGTGTCTTTTATATTGTTTGTTTTGCAGCTTTACTCCAGTCATGGATTAACATGAGTTTTCAAGTTGTACGAGTATTATTTTAAATTAACGTATGAAATATACATATATTTTCACAGAAGAAGCATAGCAGAATTAGGATTACACTACTAAGTATTAAGTAAATATTAAGATGATTAAATAGTAAAAGTATATTATGTTTTATGGAGTACAATACGTCGTGGTGGAGTTCATTCATCATTCCTGACGTTAAACTAAACATTTCGACCATAAATCACAATTGGAACAACTAGAAAAATTAATTCTACATCATTCATCTTTAATTATTACACGATATCAATCTCGCAGTAAAGCAATTTACTCAACAACGGATAGCAATTTTGTTTCGAATATGGAGTGAATTTCGGTGAATTCATACGCAACTCGGTCAAGGTTGGTAAAGTTTAGGAAAAAAGTAACCACGTTATCATCATTACCAGTATGCCTAATATCACTTTAATGGGTCCCAGATGGTATGCTTTCAAATAGCCTAAAGTATGTACGACCTAACGTGTTTTATTATTTTCTGCTCATTATGTGTGGTTCCATCATAATGTACCCTTAAATGATTTTTTGTGTTAGGTGATACTTGATAGGTCAAGAATCCTATTTGACGCAAAGCCTATCATTGATAAAAAAATGAACTGGTTCGATCATTTCTATTGTTGACAGAAATAGGCCTTCATTGGAAATAGAAAAAAATATTTCGATATTTATTTTAAAAATAAAATTTATTTGTGAATGAAAAGCACAGTTCTTTTATAACAGTGCTCTAGTCCATAGTTGTCAACGCAAATTTTATTTTGTTTTAATTATATTTATTATTATATTCGATATTATTTTTAATGTAGGCAAAAGTGCCGTGTCTCTTGCTCCTTATTCCAGCTCCGTAAGAGAGATGATAAAATGAACCGTAAAGTGCGTAGCCTTTTTTGTTTGTACGCAAAATCCTTGCTTTCATTGCTTTGTGTCCTTGTAAGAATATAAAACGTCTACGCGTCTAGAGGAACATGATAAGCTATAGTGAGTAGCTATATGGTAATGCTATCTGTATTATTATACGCATATCTTATTACTTAACTGTTATTTTAGTGTCAATTGTTACACTTTTTTTGATTTCCTTTTATTTAATTTTTTTTTTCAAATTTTTCATAAACGTTTAATTTATTGAATCCAATTTGTTTGTTTTTACTGATTTATAGAAATTTATGTTTTTTGAAGAGTTTTTGATTTGCAAAAAAAATATATTATTAATAATTATTTTGTATTATTTCATATTTCAATTTAACTTAAATGCTGTATGAAATATTTTTCCATATATAACTTATCCATAATAACTAACTCCATAATATTACTTATCTTTAATAAGTACAAATTTGATTATAAAATACTACTTACTTTTATGTTTTCTTCTTATTAGCAGACCATCACAAAATTTAAAAAATCCACACTAACACAGGTATTCACTGTTCGCGTTCACTGTTCACTAAACTTTTCAAAAATTTTATGAAAATCACAATCACTTTTATCTTTAACCGTAATTTTAACGTCACCGAAGTCACTTATTTTCTTATAATTACTGTTTCATTTAATTTACTAATAATCAATTGTGATTATTAAGCTTAGGTTAATTATTATAAACAAATTTGCATCTTACTTAACACAAAAAATACGTATGAAAAATCACTTTTTCTACCCACATGAAGTGTCAAATTTGATTTATAGTCAATTTACACTAGTAAAACATTGTAACATCTTGTAATAATAACAGTTAGTCATGTTTAGTTCAGTAACTCAAGTTTTTAAGTCGCAACCATTCACATTCGTAACATTTTTTCCGATCGTACGGGATCGCGTATTAAAATGATGAGCGATAGCAACCTCATAACACATGCTTCTAGCTCCGCAGCCCGAAGGGAACTGAGAGGCGTACAATACCTGCAGAGGCACGCACACAGCTGCACCTTACGCAAACACGTACAATACAACTTAGCGATTTAAAGCACCGTATTCACGCGTGGCTGTTTGTTCCATTCCTTTGGCTTTTTGTTTTTCTTTTTGTTATGTTATCTGTGAATAATTTCCGGCCTGTTCTATTTGATCGGTAAAATCGAGCGGATAATGACGCTGTCGTTCTAAATTTACTTATAAAAAGCTTTTTATTTTTAGCGCCCATAATTTTATAATCTAAACGAAGGCTACGTAATGGTGACTTGTTAAAATAAATGATTAGCATTTTCGGGATAATCTTACACGCACTTTTTATACTTATTTGATTTGAACAAAATCGAACTTTTAAGTGCGTATACTATGCAGATAATGATCAAAAAGTTTGTTATTCTGTTTTACTTACTGAAATTTGGTTTTCCATTTTCAGCGAATTTTTTTTTATTAATATATTTTTATCGTCGAACTTATGTAAAACGTCGCAACAATAATAATCCTAATAATTAATAAAGTAATTAGGGTATTTGCGAGTACCTATCAGTTTATGAATGTCGAAATAATAACGTGAATATTTTAACTAAATTGTCACTTGAAACTCATTTATTAAATTGTTGGTATTTATTAGTCCGATATTGTTATAGATGACAATTTCATGATTTAATTATTTGTCTATTCAAGAAACTATATGTTTTGAATGCATTAATTCAAATAATGTAAGTAACAAAAACTATTTTTACATAAATATTTCGTTACTGTAATTTTAAAGTATTATAAAAATTATCTATAATAATATTTATAAACCTTTGATCTCGGAGATCAAAGATCTGTTTCAATCGTAAAATTGTTCAGATGTTATTAAAACATGTTTTAATATTATCTGGCATATTATTTAAAACCTATTTGTGATTATTATTGTTCATTAACGCCAAAATATGCTCTATAAATACGTTAGCTTTTACATTAATGATCTTCAATGTTAATCATTTCTTAAAACAAACATTCAAAATTGATTGATCAAATTTATTAATTGAGTATACGTACTTATAATACTTAGACAGTTGCCCGACTGGAGGTCGAATTCTAGACACTAGGCGTGTCCGATGGGTCAAGGGGTTTCACCGCTGTGTTTTCTTAAAAAAACTTCTTCGTTCTTTCTTATGATACATTTTTAGGAGATTTAATATGCAATCAATGCACTGACGCTAAAGGTGTCTGTCAAAGAAGCGTCACTATACGTCGTCTGCAAACCAGATTATAGCAGCACTTAACACCGTTATTATAAAGTACAAAGGGCGTTGCAGAGGTACTTCTTAAGTCGACTCACAAATGGTCTTACTATCTTTTGCTAGACTGTGTTCTAGTTATAAAAATCTCATAACATTACTAAGTATTTAGATCTCAAAGTTCATACATAATCGAACTCATATTGCATCATTTTTCATAAAATCTTATTGAAAACGAAAAACAAACCGATATTTATAGCTTAAGAACCTGTTATATTTATTCTTAGATCTAGATCTATTCTGAGATTGCATGTCTCACGTACAATGTACAGTCACTCTTAGTCACATGTCCACAGCATCATTACATAGAATTATGCAAACAGAAGCGACAAACATTATTATTCTAAGGTACCTGTTTTCTCAATAGAGAAATATTTATTTAGGGGACCTCGTAACGAGGCTCGTGATATTGCGATGACAACTCTATTTAAAGAAAAACCCAACAATATGCTCAAAATAACTGGCCATTGAGAAATGCGGTTGAGAGATGGACGCCATTTTATGACAAAAAAGTTTCAAGTGATTCGTTTGAATTTCGAATGTGATTTTTTATAGTAGTGAGCATGAAACTAGCGTGCGGTATAGTATGTTGAAAGCTATTGAGTGTAACTTAAGGTGTCTCCCACACCCTTCAAACTAACAAAGACTCGCTTGACTGTGCTGTTATAAGGCGACAAGCATTTAATATAATCGTATAATAGAAAAACTCGACTGCTAATAAATAATTAATTATAAAGGTTTTGCCTATGTGACTCCCACAATTTGGACGAATCCAACGACACCTCTTATGTTTAAATCTTGTAGGCCGTTTAAGCTGTTGGCCGTAGGAAAGATTGAAACATTATCCTGCAAAGTAGGGTTATGATAGGAAATCAGAGTGCAGTCCGCGTAACACTCGCCGAAGGATGAGGTTCCATCCATATCAACTTTATCCGGTCCTCCACGGTTCGGTTTGCATGGTCATTTTTGCCGCGTACGTGCAAAATGTGGAATGAACTTCCTCCTGAGGTATTCCCTCAGGACTATAACATGGGGCTCTTCAAGAGGGGTGTAAAAAGAACTCTCCTTCAAAGCCGGCGATGCATCGGCGACTCCTCTGGTGTTGCAAATGTCCATAGGCGACGGTGACTGCTTTCCATCAGGTAGCCCGTCTGCCTTAACGGTAGGTTTAATATAAAAAAAAAATGTCACATCTGGGATTGATTACAGATATCGTCATGTATATGTGGTTAACTTGCAGTTTGCTGTTACTATAATATGACAATTAGGTATAAAGTTTTACGTACTACTATGATATTATGTAATTGAGAATTAATAATGGTTACAATAATACATTCTGAATAAATATTAAATTAATCAAAACGATATACGCACATGGAATAATATCCATGTCAATTAATTGAAATCAAAACCAAACCATTATTACATTCGATTTCAATTAACGTATAACTCAGAATACCATGACGTGATATCGTAGATTTCATTCAGAATAGACAATTATGTTCCGCAGTTCGATTCTGGCGGCGTAATGCTACATTAATTGTCCTTTATAACAGCCGTTTTTTAACTCAGAAGCAGCAAATGATCATGCAGCCATGCAGCCATGCAGCCATCAGTCCACACGACGGTAACTGCTGCCCGTGGACATCTGTAATCGTCCCTAGATAAAATAAGATACCCCACTAAGACCGACAGCAGATGCGTTGCTACCCCAGAGGACTAAGTTGAAGTGCCTCGGGTGTCTCCCTTACCTACCGCTAGCCATCAAACCGGAACGCAGTAGCACTGAACACTGCTTGTAGTATGCAGAACTTGGTGTAGATGTGGTGATTCCGAAGTCAATCCACAAAAGGTCTACCATTTACAATGTTAAGGGTTTGTGTTCTTTTTTGAGGAATATATTAAGAAATACACATTTGACTTATTCATACTCAGACCTCGAGGGTAGCAAAGCATCTATAGCCGCCTTTAAACAGGACTTAAATCCTATTTAGGCTTAATTTAAAATGATGATGAGAGATCACATACCATTAGACGAGACCTATTAACAGTAGTGTTAAGCGCTGCTGTATTCTACGTTGAAGGGTGTGTGGTAAGGGAAACATAATTTCCGAGGCGTTCTAGCTCAGTTCTCAAGGGTAGCGGCTCATCTGTGACTGACCTCAGGTAGGAATATCGAATCCTAGTCCATGGGCGGCAGTAGCCACTTACTATCAAGAGGACTGCATGCTCGTCTGCTACTACTTTAGTAAAAAAAATGGTCCACGCTCATTTGCAACTTTAATTTGATAAAAAATGGTGATGAATCAAGGAAATCCCTTAACTAAAAAGGATAATAATACGTTATTCCGTACAAAGTCAAGCTTTCCAAAAGTGTTTGAGTCGAGGGCTTATCCATTTAATTTTAATCCGTGTTCGTTAATAATAACTTTTAATGTTATTTCAGTACGTGATATGTTTGGTTTATAATTAAAGTTCTATCAAAAGGTCAAGTATAATTTGGGTATAACAGAAATAAAACTCATAATTTGTATAGTATATACTCATATCCTATTAGAACGAATGTTAAAATAATAATACAATAAATGGTTTAGAGAAGAATTTTCGGTAACTTAAACTATTTGGCTTTTTTAAGGGGTTTAGGATAGAACAAGGTACGGCCTCAATAAACAATGCTTTAAGAGTCGATTATTCACGTTTCACCAATATATCGATGCTTCATCACGATTTGACGAGATGAGATTTGATTTGGTGCGTTGGGTCGCGATATTTGAAACGTGCGTTTTATCGACTGTATTAATGCTTCATTGCGTTTTTTCGTTCGGTTTTCCAAAAGTAGTTGCGTCCTTTGCTTAAACTTTGATTCCTGACCAAACAGATATCTAAATGATAAATCAAGATTTCTGTATGGGTCTGGGTGAGTATTCGTCTTCATGTGTCTCCATGGCACCCACAATATAGAAAAAATATTATGGCGCTGTGTAAAAAGCGCTTTTTATTTTTACCCTTGTAATAATATAAAACATAATTAATTAAATTCTTGTCACCCCTTAATAAATTAGACATTAGGAATAATATTAATCAATTTTTCCCCCAATGCCCACGGGGAATTATTAAGGTAGGGATGAGAGATATGTCAATAAGGGTGGTTTACCTTATACGGATTCATTGTTTACCGTCTCACTAATGAGGTGGAAATGACATGTCACTATGTAAACACAAAGACAAATTTATGTACAAATATGTCTATGTATTTAGTGTCTTCGTTATTTGATTATAATTTTTATGCAGTTCCGGCGTCTAGGATTTTAGCAATAATCTTAGGTATACTTAATGTTATCTTTTTGGCAATGAAATGTATTTTTTTGCTTTTAACATTATTCTGTAGATATACGCGAAGAATTAGTTCTGTATTTAGGTGATGATTAAAAAAATGAAATTAACTTTAAACAAATAAACAAATCTATTTTTTGTTTAAAAATATTCTTGTACCTAATTATTTACAATTGTAACTCAATGTACACGTAGACATATTTATAATTATATGCCCTATCCATAATCCATGTTATGAACAGAGTTATGCTTGGTATTTCGCTACGCGACAGAATCTGTTGTGATGAAATCCGTAGACGAACTAAGCTTACCGAAATAACTCTCGGAATTAGCAGACCATATTGGCAATGGACTGACTCGAAGTACAAATAACCATTGGGAAAGATTTTTGAGTGGCGACCACGTTTAGGCGATACAGCAGTATACCAGGTACCAGGTAGTACCTGGTATACTGCTGTGAAGACCTGAAGAAGACCTTAGTAAACCGTTCTGAGGACAAATGGTTGAAGGTCGTTAGTAAACCATTTGTGGTAGTGTTCCGTTTTGATATGTGTGGTAGGGAGACATTTGAGGTGTTCACCAAAGGCGTGCCACACTTACGTATGGCTAGCCTCAGATGGAACTATCATATCTGGAGTTGGTTGCACATGTCCATAGGTGGCACTAGAAACTTTCCATTATAAAAAGCACACAGGATTTGTTAGAGTGGCATCAACTATAGGCTTCTTCTTCGGCTTTAAGGGCCATGGGATTGAAAATAATTGTCTCAAATATATCACTTTAATTCTAAAGGATATTGGAACTGAAAAGTATTCAGGGAGAAGACGAGACTACACAATTCTCTATCCGACAACAAACATCAGTAATAGAAAAGTTTCTGTGCCATATTTACTTTCGTTGTACCTAAATGAAAGTCGACTTGCGTTTGGTCCAAGTTAACAGCGATTTGCGTATTTTATTAAAAATCATTTAAAATACATAAGCCAGAACATGGATAATATTATCATGCCTCACTATTACAAAAACATATTATTTACCATGTTCTACAAGCGTTTTAGGTTAAATAACTTAATAAATAATGGCTTCGTTTTCGGTCCCGTGGCAGTCGTGTTCAACAACATTAACATTGGTTTACCTTTTTATTTTTATTAATTAATATTCTGTTTAAATCACACAAAAAATAATTGACATCTAAAATAAATAATTTAATCGTCTCCACTCATTACCACTTTCACAAACTAAATAAATAAAAAATCACTTTGGAAGAAATCTACAATCAGTAGGAAATTAAATTCATGGTTATATGGAATTGTGTAAGATTCACCGCAAGCTAAATTCTGGTAACGCTGTGATCCTATGTCTAAGACCAAACACAAATATCACCGGTAAAAGCAAAATTCCGGGCCGCGGCGATCTATCAATGTCGGCGAAAATTCCGAAATTCCCAGCAATCGATAACGACGGGCGACGGGAATTTAACGATTAGTGAATTACAAGTTGTGTTATTAAATAGAATCGCCTGAAACATACTTCGTGTTTTGAAGTTACCTTTAAGTTGGAAACAGATAAATTTATTCCCGGAATTGTAAATTTGTTTCGATTGTAAATACTTCCGCGTTTGAGGTGTTATTTGGGAATTTATTGGGTTTGTTAGAGAAATTTTGTATCAAATAGATATATTCGATATTATTCAATCAATGTTACTTCAAAGTAAGTATAATTATCCGTAATCTGCAAAAAGTGTACAATATCAATTTACATATCAATATGACGTTGAAGTCTACAAACCTGAGTTTTTTTTAAAGTTCTGCAGTGTGTAAAATTTACCAAAATCGCACATGGTCAACGCAGTGGATTATAACCTAAAACCCGTCTCATTTTGAAAGGAGACGCGTGCCCAGCAGTGGAAGAGTAATGGGTAACGACGGCGACCTACATCCTAAATTATCATTATTAAAGCTTAATTAGTGCGTCACTAACCGCAATGGATTATAGAAAACGCATTAACCTCATAATAGCTACATGGATCCTGATTTTGGCTTTGAAATTATGTGCCGCAATTATTATAATATATTTATCGTAGGTGTACAGTAAGTTCAGAGGTTTGTATGTTAAAAAATAATTACATATTCGTATTGTAAGTGAAGCAGACACATAGGCCGCTTGTCCACCGCCACCGTCACCGAACACATACCGAGATTATTTCTTACCGATTTTAATATGACATGACGGCGATAGTTTGTCCACCGCGACCGATATTGTCGGTTTAGTTTATTCGACCTGTCACGCGTGTAACGGCAGTGTATGAACAAGTTCAAACTCGTTTTATATTGCCAACACATCGGCCCGTCAAAATCTAGCGGTCACGCCGATCTACTCGAAATATCGGCGGGCGGGATGACGGAGCTCGGGTGACGGACGTGCGGTGGACACGCGGCTATAGTAAATGTATGTACCGCTACTTCAGCGCTGTCATCTCGTTCTCGGTATCGGTTTGGTGACGGTGGCGGTGGACAAACGGCCATAAGGCGTTCCAATTTAGTCCTCAAGTGTAGCAACGCAATAAAATTTCGCCGTCTTAAACAATACGTTAATTTATGTAAATATTTCGTACCAGTTTCATAATTTGTATTCAAGTTTTGTCATATTAAAATCTTATGTTATGAACCAATCCGTTCGTATCATGAGGTGAAGGTTAGTCATCGAACCCGGAATATCACTAGTGCCGTTAAGCTTACGTCACTTTTGATGTGAAACATCTATAGCCGCACGTAAAACCGATTTCTGGCGTTGCGACGCATGCCTTGGCGACGCGTCGCCACGCTATACGATGGTATATATATACAGTCTATATGCAGTAGTGTGTACGGTGTGGCGAAGCGTCGCCATGCGCAATAACTATTACCGAAGTCACTGATTAAACGAATTAAGTAGTCACGATTTGAAATAAATTCGGCTCACATTTTTTTTTTATTACAATTTATATAATCTTAATAAAGTTTTATAAACGATGAGAGATTTTCATATTTTTAACCCGACTTCAAAAATAGGAAGTTCTGTAATCGACCGCTAAGTATATGGAAGTTTATATGTCCGCGATTTTCTCAAAAACTACTGATCCAATTTAGATGGGTTTTTTTAATAATTCTCTCTTTTTAACTTTAGTTTTGAAGCAGCTTTACAATTAAAATCTTCATATGAAAAAGCTACAAGATAAAAACTAATAATCCAAAAAAAAACTCGGAAACAAAACAAAAAATTACAAAGATTAATAGCACTCACTGAAAACTCAAAACTGGGGAGATGCCAATTAGAACTCTTTCGCAAATTTGTTGTGCAAAAAAATAAACTTTTAACGATAATTTCAATTAGCGGGGCCATCCGTAAATCCATTCCCTGCAAGGAAGGCCAAATTTGTTTTTCCTTAACATTAAAACTGGAGATAGCGGACAATCGCTAAAGTTAGAGACACCATGCTTTGAGCGTTAATCCGGACAAGTCCGTATTTGTAGTCGTGGTACGAGAAATATAATATTAAAATCGCAACATTCGCACGTCACATCTGGAGAAAGCTACGTTTAACATAATATGCAGAATGTAGGTATAGATGCCACTAATATAAGTTTAAATTCTTGCATGTATTCAACACGTAATACACATAACCGTCCTTTAGAAATAAGATTGTTAACAATTACTTGGTCGATTGTTTGGTCCATTTCATGTAGTCCATTTCATATCATTGCCGCCCACATACATCTGTAATCAACGCCAAGTATCATGAGAATATCTGACGCTACCCTGTGGAATAACTGGATTCCCTTGAAAAATTCTCTTACCACACCTTTCAAACCAGAAAAAGTAATAAATAACAGTGCGATTATAAAGAAGAGTAAGGTGTGACTGTCATGCCGCGGCAGTGGAATCAAAAACCTCTCTGACACCAATAAATTATTAAACCTTTATTTGCCGAACAGTCACTACTTATCTTTGATAGCTTGAAGAGTGCGTCAAACTTCATGTAGAATGTCTCTTTTATTCTTTAAAAATTCATGGGCACCGTAGGAAAGGTACAATTTGAAACGAGCAGTAAAGCGTTATCTCGCTCTGTTTTAAGAATATTTGAATGTTTAATTCGACGTCGGGCTGTTCAGTTGGAATCACTATGCTTATTATAATTTCAAATTATTCTGCGGCTGTTGCTAGAGTACGTTTGATTTTTGAGTGGAAAATATGCGTTGAATTTTTGGCAATAAGAGACTACCATGATGAGACATTGACCAAGTCCAAATACCACCGGTACATCATTTTCTAATAAACAAGCATGTAGTACAAGTACCACAGAAAAGATAAGAGCTACCTGAGATCGACCTCAGATAAATAGCCACCCAAAGTTGGAACGCCTGGGGCAAGTATGTCACCCTTCCCATACCGTCCAAACCAAAACACAGCACTGCCGTTATTAGACAGAAACAGGTGTGGCGGTGGTGCCTCCGGAGTCTAATTATGGAGGTTTCTACCAACTGAAGAGTAACATATGATAATATTATAAAATAATATGGGGCTAATTACAAATGTATTAAATCGGCAATGACCCGTTACCAGAGCAGTTATATGTTTATTCGCTATTTTCATATCATATCAAAAAACTCACAAAATCTTACTAACAATCGAGCCTAAAACAAAATTGCGGAGTTCGAACGATGAATATTTTAATTTCCGGGATTAAGAAAATACGGACTTGCTTTGATAAAATTTTGCCTTCTCCTATTCAATTTGGGATAAAGGTTTTTGTTAATAATATTATTTTATTTTTTGTTATGTTCCATTTCAGTTTTATCAGATACAAAAAAATATTACTTTTAATAATAGGTATTAAACAATAACCCAGTATTATCCCACTCTTGGTTCCTTAAAATAAGAAGTGTTTAAGGTATTATTCCACGCCGAGAAAATGCGAATTGAATCTTTACATATCTTTTCAGAATCTTTCGAACATGTAACTTTCCTTAAAATATTTTTCTTCGACTACAGATACTATTTTTTTATATTCTAGAAGAAGTAAACAAGCGTACAGTGCACCTGATGGTTAATGGCTACCAGAAGTCAACCATAAGTGCGTTGATACACCTGAAGACTAAATTGGAACGCCTCAGATAAGTGTCCTTTACCAGTCTCTTCAAACAAGAATGCAGCACTGCTTAACTTTGCTGTTACTAGGTAGAAGTAAGTTTGACATAGGTGCCTCCAGAACAATAAAGGGTTCTACCATCTATAACCTTTTTTTTGTTTACGAGGGGGGAAACCTTCAAAAGGTATCCGACGACGTGGGAGCGACGCCGGGTTATGTCGGATTTTTACCGCACTAAAACCCCCCCTGTGGCCTGCCTCAACGTTTGTTGGAGAACTCCGGAATCTCCGAGGGAACACAACCGGAGTACCATCTAACACCTACGAAGGGACAGGCTTGGGTTTTGAACCCCTTACCCCTTATACACGGAGCCAAAATCCATACCTTTATACTCTAGATTAAAATCTTTATAGCCACAAGCATACATAACATTACGACTGAACCTTTTTGAAACAGTTCACTCGTCGGGCCCTTTACGGTCCATCTCAGTTCTAATTGCCGCAATAAAGTGCCACAATGTTCCTTTTTGCTATAAAACTACCCTTTTATTTTTTAAACCACACACTGGGTCCTAATGTATGTCAGTGCTGCGGCGAACTCAAATGTGTTGACGGAGCTCTGCATATTTTATTACTATAGCTTTCGTGACAAACCTTACTGATAAATTCATTGATTTGGAGGTAATTGTAGGGCCGAATTAATTTTGAACGCGTGTTTATCAGTTATAAGAAAATTAATTTATAAAAAATACTTTTTCGAGGCGTTTCATTAGTTTCGTCAAAAGTATACGTGATTGATCGAGTAGTAATTCTGAACAAAAGCTACCAATGTCATACCTAGAGGTATCTAAACGCTAAGGGTTTTAACGCTTTTTACACTCACAGCCCCACACTAGGTTTGCCTGTATCGTGGGTGCCATGGACACACACAAAGACGAAGACACAAACACCCAGACTCAGAACCGATACCTAAATTCATCATTCAGATATCTGTCTGACCGGGGATAGAACCCGGATCCCTTTGCGCGTCAGACCAGTATGGTGACCGCTCCGCCACGCGGGTCATCAACTATCTATACTATCTATATGATATAAATTACAAATACCAATTAATATTTAACGAAATATGTGTTTACGTTTACTACTTTAGATAATTGTAGCTTTAGTACCTTTGAAATAAACTATATTTTAAACATGTTTTTTTTTATAAAATTGAATTAAAAATGACCTTACAGAGTACCTGATGGTAAATGGTCACTACACTATAGAGGAATGTAACCAACTCCATATAAAACAGAGGTTCTATCGGACCTAAAAACAATTACAGATGTTCCACTCCCAAGGACTAAAATCGGTATGACGATGATACCTCTGTTATGGACTATTTTTCGATGACGTTAATAACGTCATTGAGTTTCTTTTGCCGCTTTCTCTCCATAACGAAACACCTTGTGAAGCGGTGGTGGTTGTATTGACATTCAAAAAGTGCTCTGTAAAGAACCTATTTTGAATAAAACATTTTGATTTTATTTGATTTAACATTCTGATTTATTAAATATTATGCAACTTAATTTCAAATATAGAGTATAGGTAATTGTACCGTATAAATACATAGTAGAGTATACAAAGTAGAGTTTACAATTAAACTTCGGGTCTAATTGCTCTTGTTATCAACGCTGACGTTACGAGTTATATCTTCGCCGCTATAAAGATACTTTGTAGCGTTTATACCCCGCAATACCTAAGGAATTTCCTTTGCTTTTATTGCTTCGTATAAAATGGTAAATAAAATATAGAGCAAATGTTAGATTCCTAGTTGACGAATAGGTGACATTAAAATAATAGTCTAGTGTGTATTTTCTATACATTGGCTATAAATTGGAAGACCTTTTGAAAAATTATCCTTTAGGCATGTTTCAGGGCACAGAACCCTCTTGTGTAGATAGTAACTACACAACATTTCCAGTACCTATGCAACAGCATCGATTGCACTTAATATAACTCAACTTACTTTTGGGGATATATAATTATAGATATCTCACCGCCTTGTAATTGAAGGAAGCCATTAAATGGCTTAAATGGCTGACACTTCTGTCAGCCCTTTAATGGCTGTCATGGTGTAATTTACGTGGAACAATGCCGACATGCGGAGTAAAGTGGTGCAAAAACACGAAGTTGAAGAAAAAGTGCGGAGAAATATCATTTCATTCGTAAATGATCTAAAAACTACATGTTTTTAATATATTTAAACACGAAAATAGATGACAGGGACAATTTCAATTGCTAAAACACTGGTTGGTTACTTTTTCTTGTTAGGAGTAAGTAATCTTTACTATAGTCGTCACAATTTAATAGGCCCATTTTGACACGACCACGTGACAGCTAGAGCTTGCGGCTTTAAAATATTCGGAAGAATCGATTAACTTTCAAATAATCGAAACTTAGAATTACCAATAATTAAATATTTATCCCTTTTTCATCATAACAACAATAAAATAATCAAGCCTTTGTTTCTTAGTGAATGATAAAACGAAAAAAAAATACAATTTACGAGCGATGCTTTATTTAATCTTCTAACTTGATTTCATTTTTAAATTACACCTGAATTTATTTTCATATCTCCTTCTTATTAAATATTTAGATAATTTAGGAATAAATAAATAAATATTACACAATGTTTACAAAATATTAAGTAATCTATACAATATGACGTGGGGTTGTAATCGATTTGTCGTAAAAATCATTTTCTTTGGTTATCAATTTGTATATCACATGCTTAGTGCCTAGCGATGGCATGTGTCAAAATGGGCCTATTAAATTGTGACTACTATAATCTGTGCTTATGGGTTGGTAAACAGTACTTGGTAAAATTCATGCGCGCTTTTGTGCTTGAAACGTTAAATCTTTGGCCCTGCTTGTTGCTTAATTACGTTATGGTTTTGCCATTAACTCGTATCTTCCTTTGTTAATTTGTATTTGAGCAGGTTGTATTGATCCAGGCTTCCATCATATAGGGAAGGTGACGTACTAAGCCGCGGGCTATCAGCAAATGGCTTGGCTTGTGGCGGAGCGATTACCGATTTACCGATTAAATTTACTGATTTGATAAAAAATATGATTTTAAATTTTCTTGCTAGGAATATTAGAAATATTTATTTCTTTTTTTTTCAATTATAGCGTGTAGTAATAAATCAAATTAATAAATAAATCACGTTATTTTATTCACTGCCATTTCTTTGTGACGCAAAACAGATTTTAATAAACAGTAGCCAGCACAAAACCTTTTCAACTCAGATAAAAGCGAACAAGACTAAGCGACTAAGAGAACTAATAAAAGAATCGCAAACTGCAACTGCAAACGCTACGTCTCTTCGTAGAGGCTTCGTAGAGGTCTACGACTAACGTAGTTCACCGTAGAGTTTGTCTTTTGAATCCGCGCAACAGAAGTGCAAACTCCTTGTTTTCTATCAAAGTTTAGTTCTAGTTTATAACGTAACCTATTTACTCGTTTTATTGAGTTATAAGCAATTGTTTACCTAAGTTGTACTGCTATTGTCGTTGTTTTTAAAAGAAAAAATACATTCTCTCACTCTTAATTGCAAAAAAAAATATTATATTATAAATAACAGAATATTTTTTGCATTTTACATAAAAAAATAGTGATTATGTAGATTGTGGATGTTACGGGTTGTAAACGCGCATCCCCTGATGGCAAGTGGTCACTAACGTTAGAATGACTAAATACCTCTTTGCTAGTCAAGTTATTTAAAATGAAAAGTTGTTATTTATTGACAGAGTATGAAAATAATCTTTGCACCAAATTATTTTATTTTCTTAGGCTTTTTATTAATTTTAGGTTTCAGATTTTCTAACATCATATTTGAATTCATAAAAATTTAGTCAAGTATATTAATGTAAAAGAACGTATGAACGTATGAACGCGTATATACACGGGATCTGTATAATAATATACACTAGTACGACAAGAATTTACTTCGTTAGTATGAAAACAAACTGCTAAGTGGTCAGTTAAGTCTACAACTATCCGTAGCAACCCGTAGCACCGACGAGCTCGTAGCATCGACAAGCTACGAACTGCTAAACTAATTTGATAGTTCGTTAGTTTGTCTTTTGAGTTCGACACAGAGCTGCTACCAGATTTGACTATATACTGATCGTTTATCTTTTTGTGGTAAGCTGGCATTAACCTCTGGGGACGTATTATGATAAAACATTTTGTAAATGTAATAAAAAGTAATTTGGTATTACACAGAATACCAGAAATTAATGTTATATAGCTCAACTTAATAATTGCCTACTTATTGCTACTAAATACTTTGTAGCTACAAAATCATTATTATTGAAAAACTAACTTATTATAAAATATTTCTACTACTGGGCGCTAGTACCTACTTAATATAATAAGACTTAAGACCAAACATCACATTTTTTCTGAATATTACAACAAATATTCCTCTCTTGTCATTTATATACATCAAACAACTATTATTTCCACTACTTTGAATACATAACAGGGTTAGACTTAATATACTTAACAAACTACACTTCCATATGCTTCATATTTCTGAAGTTTGTAGTTTGGAGAGGACGTAGCGGTAACAAGTTTCTCTACCAGCCGTCACACGAATACGGCGAACAAATTAGAGTTTAATTGTTTGGCTGGTGCCCGCCGCGGACCGACATGTGGTCCGGCTATTACGTACAACGTTTATTGGACCTAACAGATTTGGAGACAAGTTTTAGTCTTTATAAGAATAGGATAAGTCCTATGCTAATTTTAGGTGTGTAATCATAAAAAAACAAGATAACTTAAAAAGATCGGGTGTAATAATAAAATATTAATATGATATAAAAAAATAAAATATAATATAAAATAAAATATTAATATGATATAAAAATATGTGATAATTCATATAATACATTTTTGTTTTGAGGTTGAGTTTTATCTTTGTTTCAGTACTAATTCTAAAGTTGTATTAATTTTAATAAAGATAAATAACATTAAAGATGAATAGTATTACAAGATTACTAGTATGCACTTGCATACTAGTAATCTTGTTGTTTAATAACCACGAACTTCCGTGGTTATTAAATGTTTTTTTTTATTTAAATTACTTTTATACGCTACCAAAAGAATAAATTTACTTTTTATATTAATACGTTGTTCATACTTCACATACTTATTTATTCCTTAAAGCTCTTGTGATACATGGTTTTATTATATATGTATATATATATATATATATATATATATTTGCACATGTTTTATCTATAGGATAAATAACTAACTAAATAGTATTTCTGAAGTTTACAGAGGAGGTTGCGGTAACAAGTTGCGCTACCAGTTGTCGCAGGAATACGGCATACAAATTAGACTTTAATTGTTTGGCTGTTGCCGGCCGCGGTCCGACATGTGGTCCAGCAATTACGAAGCGCTCATTGAATCTTGTGTATTATGTAACACGATTGAAAACAACTTACTTTTACTGACATACAGATTTTAAGTATATTCAAAATGCAAAAAAGCATTTTGAACAAAATAATAAACAATATACACTTACGAGATAATCTAATTTTATCCTCTGGAGTAGCAACATATATATGGCCGACCTTAGATGGGCCTCTACATCTATTTGGAATGGATTTAGAGTGTTAGATAGAGTGACAGTAATCCCTTATCGTCACATAGACGCGTTTGCTTCTATTTATAAAACTAGACAAATATTATAAAAATAAAAAGCCCGACTGCTTAAAATACAGCTTATATTACAATTTAGACGAATTAAACGACTCCTCATATATTACGTCAAAACCCGTAAGTTATTGGGGCTGCAGTACGTGGCAAGGAATGACATATATATGTTATATACACACTTACGATCAAGAAACATTACCCACCGCACTTAGGTAAAAATTATGTCGAATTGCATTAAATTGCTAAACAAGATTAATTAACCCAGCTAAATAATTTGAAGTCCAGAGAGGACGTGGCGGTAACAAGTTACTCTACCAGCCGTCACACGAATACGGGGCACAAATTAGACTTTAATTGTTTGGCTGTTGCCGGCCGCGGACCGACATATGGTCCGGCAATTACGGACCTTCATTTAATCTGGTATTATGTAACGAAAATCAACTTAGTATACTATACAATTAAAGTTAATTGACTTATAATCTACTGATATTAAGTGAGCATTACGGCTTATGGTTATCAGTAATCAACTCCAAATAAAATAGAAGTCATGCTTGAATAATGAGCATTCAAACTTATTCTGTAATCGATTAAGAAATATTTTTGAAGTATTTAAGATTGATTTTAAATAACTAAAGGCGGCAATGAGTACTTTAAATCGATACGACTATATGGTATATGGAGTATCATTACTTTACATAACAACGGATACAAGCACAGATGACTTTTAAAGTTCTTCTGATCACAGAAATGTCTAAAGAAGATAATTTTATGAATGAAAAAAAGTTTGTTGGGAATTTTACTTCATTTCACAGATAGGTTACAATTCACCATTGCTAAGAAACTACAGCACTTCAATAGTACCATTTATCATAGCTACCAATAACACGACATACAAGTAAGACATACGAGTATCAAAATTACATATAAACGGAGCATTACAATCCCCAGAAGTGCAAAAGAATACGTTTCGGAATCACCAAATCGATATCATTACACTCAACAATTCGTTTCTGCAAGAATTTTCCACACATTACAATTTCCATGATTTCCCCAGTGGTACACGTTTATCAATGTCAATTTACTCTTTAACTGAAAGGTCGTATTGGTATGTATTTTGTATGTGGGCTCAGCTTAAATGTAATTCCTGTTGGTAATGACGTAGACTTTGCGTTTTACTCGGACGTGTCCAATCAAGTGGACAGAAGTTCTAAAAGGTTACACGGTTGTGATTTTATTGTTGAGGTTAATTTCACTCAAATTAACTTGGATATGTATATATAACATTTATTATGAATGATTATTGTATTATTAATTATTTCTAACAGAACTCCAACGCTGTCTTGAAGACTAGATATGGTTTAAAACAGTGGATTTGGGAACGTAATTTTTTTAGATTACTGTAATTCATCAATTAGTTATCTGTCTGCGGGTCTAACTAGCGGGTCCAGGTGGGCGGATGCTAGTTGTCATTTTTTTTTGATAAATGGCAATTTGTATAAACTTTCAATAAATACAACATGGTTTATAGTTCAATTATTATTTTGAAAATTGTTTCTTTATAACATAGGAGTAGCAGACGAGCATACAGTCCACCTGATGGTAAGTGGCTACTGCCACCTATGGATATCTGTAATCAACCCCAGGTAGGATTAGATATTCCTACCTGAGGTCGGCCACAGATGCGCCGCTACCCCTGAGGACTAAGCTGGAACGCCTCGGAAAAGTATGTCTCCCTTACCACACCCTTCAAACCAGAAGAAAGCAGCGTTTAACATCTATGAGGTAGAAATGGGTGTGGCGGTGTTGGCCCCGGAGTCGAACCACAAAGGGTTCTACCACCTTCTAAATGTGGACCGTTTTCAGAGTCAGAGAGATCCACCCAATAGTAAAACAGAAATGGGTCGACGGTAAATTACATAACACATATAATATCAAGTTTCCCCTAAAGTAACAAATAGTTACCCTTAAGCGCATCATAAAACTTGAAACTTCGCGAAGGTTCCAACTAAACATCAATTAGTTGGCTTCTGAAGCTTCCATCTTGTATCGAACTTCGTGTATACAGGTATTATCTAGTTATTTCTACTAACAAGACCTTTATGTTCATCCTGACTTTAATAATATTATTAATATACTAATATACATAATCGTAGATATTTGTAGTTTTATTAGATTTTGAAAGTGGTAGAAAGAACCTTCTGTGGTTCGATTCCGGTGGCACCACCGTCGAACCTATTTCTGCTTAATAACAGCAGTGTGTAGCGGTGCTATATTCTGGTTTGAAGGATGTGGGAGACATACTTATTAGAAGCGTTCCCACTTGGTCCTCATGGGTAGAATCACATCAGTACCTAACGTCAGGTAAGTATTTAATCTTATCTGGGGTGGATCACAGATATCTATGGACGGCAGTAGCCACTTACCATCGGATGGACTGAAAGCTTATTAGTTACTTCAATATCAAATAAAAATAAACAAATAATACATTGAAGTTTTTTCAAATAAATTAAAGTTGAGGCCATGTGGTGCTATCTATTATGAAATATAAATACTGCCTGAGAGTACGTTGTTTAAAAAAAACAACTCTATATTCAGTTAAAAAGGAATAATAGAAAATAGTGTCCATAAAAATAGGGGCAAGGGGATCCCAAAATAGAACAAATGCTTTTTATATTTTTTCGTTATACAGATAAAATTCCACGAAAAACTACACTCACTTGATCAACAATAAAATTTTATTCCTATAAAAATTGAAAATCTGAAAAATATACCAACTAAAGCAGTAAAAGTGTGGGTTGCTCACTTTATTTTCAAAGTACTACAGCTTTTAACCATTCGAAACGATACCTTTTGTTAGGTTTTATTTCGTTTCACGTACCGTTAGGTACTTGTTTGACTGTTTTAGTGACGCGAGTAACTAGAAAAGCGATACGGTAAATTGCGGATATTTTACCGAATGCTGGATAAATTGACGGACTTCATGTAAGTATGCATAATTGTAAAAATTCGTTTTTTAAAATATCTTTTTCCCTAGCCGGGAATCGAACGAGTTCATTTTGAAAAAAATTACACCCTGTATATTATACCACTATCTGATAGTGTTGCCTATAAGGATTAAATTCTGGGAAGTAATGATAAATCACAAACTAAAGGAAAAGCCTCAATTTTAAGAAAATGCATATTTTTTCATATTCATTTGGCAGTTAAGTTCCCGCCATTCATTAATTTAAATCTTTCGCGTATTAACAATTTTTTTGGTCTAATGTTTCAAATCATTTGAAAGCAGATGTTTTGTTCTCCAAGAATTTATACTTTTAGTTTGACTCACTGAAGGTTATTTTCAGGACCATTATAATATATTTTCAACTTGCTATACGCGGAGTTATGTTTAATACAGATGTAAAGTTGACAATTTGCGAGAATGTCTTTTTCGAGTGAAATCCCTGTAATTACTTAACATAGAGATATAGAAAAACATATTTACGTTGAAACGAAGTTGTAAACAACAAAAAATAAAAAAAACTACTAATTTATCAGTTATCTATTTTTATTTTAAAAATAAATACTAAAAACGGCGGGAACTTAGTTGCCAACGTATTACTTTATCATACTAAGCCGTATGTCATGGTCGTAACATCGAAGAATTAGTTGATTGACCAACAAATTCTTCAATGTTATGACTTATGTATAGTCCTAAAGAATTATACATAAGTCATATGTTATGTGTAATCCTTAAGGATTAGTATGGTCAAAATATGTATTTTCTTAAAAAAAATCCTTTTACTTTAATTTGTCACATAACATTACTTCCCAGAATTTGATCCTTATAAGCGACACTATCATATAATGGAATAATATAGAGGGTGTATTTTTTTTCAAAATGAACTCGTTCGATTCCCGGCTAAGGAAAATTTTTTTTAAAAAACAAATGATGCAGTTTTAGTTTTTTTTTAAATCGGCCTCGTAACTCCTTTCAGTATTTTTCGCTAATCCTTATAGTTCCGGATTTAGCCCTGAAGGGCTATTTAAAAAAATCATCCTGTAGATAATTTGAGCTGAAACGGCTTATAATATATCAGCTTTAACATACCCTTAAAACCAAAAGCTAAATGATTTTATATACGATACGCTTAAACTGAATACAGTCTGAAATTAAATCTCGTTGACACATTCGGGCCCCACAAAAAAGATCATCGCAAATCGTTCAACCTGTGAGGGTGCGACAAATCACTAACTTTATGTACAATTAAAAAGCGAAAAAGGAACGGTTTCACCCATAACGGTCATTTACAAAAGCAAAACTAAAATCTAGACCGTTTCAACTCAGAACAATAAGTTAGACAAAATGGAAAATAAAATTTTCGATATATGTACTGGAGCTGAAAATAATTGTATTCCAACATTTTTTTACATTATTATTTAATTTAATAATATAAGTCATATATATAGAGGTACGTTCATAATGTAACTTTTTTATAAGATTGGAAGAGAGAACGAGTTAGCAGTCGACCTAAATGGTCGAGTCTTCACCCCATTACTGTTCCACTGCCTCGCACGGGTCTCCTCTCAGAATGAAAAGGAGGAGAATTTGGCCATAGACAACCGCGTTGGCCAAGTGCGTATTGTATTGGTGGACTTCAATGATGACTATCGCTAATGGATGACTGTGACCAGCATATATAATAGGTTCTACCCGAACTTCTACGTTCTAGCCAATCTCGGGTGCGTTGCCAACCCTATCACGGATTGATTACAGATGTCCATGGGCAGTGACCACTTACAGATGGACTGCATGCATGATTGCTACTTTCATGTAACACATTTTTTTATGATTTTGAAGTGCATAGGAAGGGAGCATGCAGTCCACATGATAATCACTGCCGCTCATGGATAATGAAACCCAGAAAAGATAAGAGTGCTACCTACTTGAGATCGGCCACATATTATGCGTCTACCGCTTTTTTTTTTGTTGACGAGGGGGAAGCTTTCTAAAGGTACCCGACGCCATGGGAGTGACGCCGGGTTATGAGGGATTTTTACCGCACTAAAACCCCCCCGGTGGTCGTCCTCAGCGTTTTGTGGAGAACACCGGGATCTCCGACGGAACACAACCGGAGCCCTGCTAATGCGATGCCCTTCTATCGGGCTCTGCCCTGGGGGGAGCGATTTACGCTCTTCTCACATTACAGCGATATGCGACCACACAAAACCGCTGTCCTTCCCGGGGTCGCTTGCTGGACGGTTTGAGCTCCCACTCTTGCCACCCGAAACCCCGGAAGCCCCTTTTAGTCGCCTCTTACGACAGGCAGGGGATACCGTGGTCCTATTCTGGCCCCGGTACTACAGGGACAATGCGTCTACCCCTAGGGCCTAAGTTTGAAACGCGTCGGATAAGAATGTCTCCCTAAACACATTCTACAAATCCGATCAGAGCAACCCTCACCATAGTAGTTATGACTTTTCACGGTCCTAATACCTTCAAAATAAAAAAAATAAGCCTGTACGATATAGATAAGCCCGGTAAATAAATGATTCCCAGAAAAACGACGACAATAAAATAAAATAGCAAAATGTTTAAAGACAAAATAAAAACATTATTGCCACGGAAATAATATTACGGACGCTGGCAGCCAAATAAAGTTAAACCGCACGTGGCGTGAAATTTCTGGATATTTCTGGCAGTAACCGGCTCACACCGGTTCTACGTAGCTTCTAAACTAGACGCTAATTGAATATGCGCGAGTACCTCATCTCCCTACGTGGCCGTTTCTGAAACAAACAAAATTTGTTTCATGTTTATTTTTCATCGTTTTTACGGTTCTGTACGTGAATGGTTAAAAACTGTAATATTATCATTTCGTTCGAAATATTTGTCCATTTGTATTATTATCGTTAAGTTTTCAGTTTTTTATCGAATACGTCGAAAAACGTGTAATCTGGGAGGTATTTCTAATTTATCTTTCTGTCTGTAAAATGCGTAGTCATGCTTGTTCGTGTAATGTCAATGAATATACAAGTTTTGTGGCGACTTTCCGCAACTACTCAATAGATGGCGCCACTAGTATATCAAATCACACTATCAATTTCTTCTTAACATCTTGTACATATACCAAGTCTAAACTAAGAGTCTTGTGGCACGGCCCCTACAAAATGGCGATTAGAACTTTTAGATGTTTATAATTGGGGAAGCAGCGAATAGTAGAGCAACGAGTAAGAATATTTGAAAAGTGAGGAAAATATCACGGATACTTTCAACACGGATGAAACCGTGCCGCATAGTGAGTCTTACATAAACCTCAAGTAATTCCTATGAACGTAACTCAAAGACAGGGCCCCTCTAATCTTGAGTTTAACGGCTCAAGTTAAGGAAGATTTTTCACATAAGTTAGAAATTGGGACCATTAGCTGCAGGCTCCTATAACTCAGGAACCCATTGAACCGTGATTCGGTCTTAAATGTATTGAGTTTGGAGTTGTAAAGTGAAATCATGTGACTAGAATTATGTATAGTTACAAAGTTAAGTTAAGCTGTACAGATTTACAGGGTCCCTGTCCATAAGTTGGTTAGAATAATTTTATAATAATATGAATAATTTTTCGTTTTGGGTTCGATCCTTGCCTGACAGATATGTTAATTATGAATGTGATTTCGATTTTCCGGATGCTTCTATTTTCAGGATGTTTTTCTGGATATTTGAATAAAAACATCGGGATTCATTATAGAAATATTTTTAAAACAAAAAAATCTACTACTTAAAAATATACTTCGTATATCGGCTACATTTAGTATCATGTATTTTCTACCGCTAATAAATATAAAGATCAGCAGATAAAGTACTTTCCAACAATCTATCTCTGAAATGAGACACAAGCAACAGAAGACAATCCCATATACACCTCATTTCGGCGGTATATATAAAATGGTATGGGTTGTAGGGCATACCAAAGTACGAGTACGAGACATACAGTCTAGAAAAACATTAGGTATCCCCTGCACACTGGTTCATAACCAATGAAATATATTGATAATTTTCAATCAAAATGTTTCATTGGTTATGAAAAATCTAATCAAGTAACAATGGTTTTAAAACAAATTCAAATTCAATTTGAAACTGAATATTTAATTTAATTTTGATTTCTACATTGTGTTTACTTCGGTCATGTTTTATTAAAAACCCAACGTCCATTTGTTACTAAGCAGAGTCTAACCAAAATTCGCTTTATGACCTGCTTCTACATATGACAACAAAGAAGTGGAGTGGACTAAAGAATTTCATTTCACTTCTAAATTACTTCATCTGCAAGGAACGCAAGTCACTATTTGGGATGTCAGTTTTGTAAACATCTCATATCCGGGACCCTTTGCGGAAGGGAAACAGAAAATGAGTTGTAATAATAAAACCACTTTGTGTCCACATGCTCTCGTTTTTAGAGCAAGGGGTTTAGACATAGTTCACTGCGCTGACGAAATGCGAATTGGTCTTTAAATACCTTTGAGGTTTTTTTTAAAGATCTCTCACGTATGCAGGTTTCCTCACAATGTTTTCCTTTACCGTCAAAGCAAGTGATTACTAATTTCTAATACGCATAAATTTTGAAAAATCAGAGCTTGCTTAAGATAAGAAAATGATACACCCTAGATAGGACTTATACATACTATACTTATACTAGATCGGGAGCTCATTACGGATGTCCACAGGCGACAGTAGCCACTTACCATCAGGTGGACTGTTTGTTGGTTTGTTTGTTACTCCTATTATATAAAAATAGGAATTTCACCCTGTTTGCGACCGTATATTTTACACCAAGTGAAGTATATTCCGGTTTAGTTCCGTAAAAACCTTAACAATTCTTCAAAGCGACAAGTTCCAACTTGAAGTACGGAATTCATTTCCTGACTTGTTTGAATAATAAACAAACGGCCGGCCAGCTAAATCTCGGCGTTTGATTAAAATTTCATTACAATTACATTAAAGTTGTTTGTTGCGAATACTTTGAATTGAATTTTTGATGCGGCGCCGAAGAATTCGGGGGCTGAGTGCAGAGCTGAGTGGTTGGGGTAAAGCTAATTTAGAAGTTTGAATTTTTTCATTTATTTATTCGGTGCTCACTAATAGTACACAAAGGAAGTAATATTTAAAGAACTCTGTTAATTAGGGAAGTCAGTTAATGACTCAATGTTAAAGACTTTTTATTAAGGGAAGTAAAACGTGTTTAGAACGTTTTTAAAATAAAATATTAATTTGAACTGTTTTTGAAACTTCTCATGCATTACATCCACTTAGTAACATTTTTTCTGTAAATTCTTCTGTAAAGTCGCGTATTAATTTTTGAGATATTTTTACTATTAGAATACAGCCAACATTTCTGTCATAGTGAAGAGTTTCGTGCAGCGGTTATATGGTCGTGGAACTATTATACTAGAAGCTTTCATCTCGTATTTAGGCGCTTTAAGGGCTAAATTTTCAAAAAGCTTAAGTTCTGATCTACGTTACATAAGAAATTCCTGTATACAACTGGTAAGTCACTGCCGTCCATGAACATCTGTAACAAACTCCATATACCTAGAACAGTGATTCCACCTCGAGTCGGAATTGCGTTGGCACTCCTAAGGACAGTCAGCCATAAATGTCAACAGGCATCTAACGAAACGCAAAAGCTGGTCCACGGTAGAAATAGACATGTCGGTCGTATCTCAGTGAAAATCCAATTTTTATTAACTAGATATTGAATCATTTCCCTAAGTGCAAATTAAATAATTCCACGACTTTCCTCAATAGAATACATAAAATACCATATCTCATCAATTTTGCATTATACATTACGCGCGTTGAGTACTATCTATTATCCTCCTTTAAAATTTCTTGTTTAAGATTTCATGGTTTCCGCATTTATACCTTTACTTCGTATCGAATAAAACGGGCCGTGGAATATTTATGAACGTCTCTCAACAACGATTTCGCATCTTTCTGCGTAAAAGATTTCTTTTTCGACGGGACCCTGATATTTCAAAGATAGGTTCATTCAAAAGTTTTAGAAGGTATTCAATCATGTTGAACCTTTTGTCATTATCAACCAATTACTATCCATCTGCTAGCTACATCGTCGTTGATCCATTACTGTCCCACTGCTGGGCACTGGTTTCCTCTCAGAGTGATAATTAAGTAAATAACTTTATTTTTTAACTACTTGCATCTCCTCAAACATAAGGTAAGCCATGGTCTATTCCTCTGGTTCGTTAGACTTCACATAGTTTCAAGAAAATTATGAAGAAGTCATATATTTAGACCTAAAATATTTGCAATGAATATTTAACACGCGTAAAACAAAAAAAAATACGATTAAAAAAAAGTATACCGATTCAATCCCAGATTCAACCATGGCACATTGCTGCCTGTGGCAGTCTATCATAGTTTTTAACCTATGTTCTATATGGAGTTTCTGATATCCACAGTGAAGGACCACTTACATCAGGTGGACTTTTTTGCTACTAAAAAAAATAACATGTAACTATTCTTTAACGCAGTCACACGCCTAAATAATCTAGAGAATCTACATTGGAGACATCCCAAAATCAATCAGCATAGCACCACACAAACATATTTATTGCCCACTCAATCACCCCTAAAAGCATAGAAGAGAAAAGCAAGCCTAAAAGCATTCATTCATACCTTTATCTCCACCCCCGTAACCCATACCATTTAATTAAAGCCTACTATCTTTCTTAAGGATGCGGTCATACTTTACGAGATGATATCAAATAAGTTGTATTACAAGAACTGTATTTAATAAAATATTAAAATAATTAAACTAAATAAACAATATATACTTACTAAGACCAACAGACGACGTATATACAGCTTAAAGCGCTTTAGGATCACAACCTTATATAATAACACATGATACCATTAGTACCAAATAATCGCTTTGGGCATTTGATTATAATAAAGTGGGGTAAGTAACAAATTGAAAATTTTGCAGTTAAAAAAATCGAATCGGTATATATTACGACAACTATATATATTTACAATAACTATAGAGTACGTCTCTATGTGTATATATATATGTGTGTCTCTATATATGTTTGTGGTCACTTCACAAAAAATATGCCTGATGGTGAGTGATTGTTACAATCTTTCATTATTTGTGACCACTCCAAAGATTACACGAAGTTGATTCCATGTGAATTATTTACACTTTGTAGTTTGTAATGTACACTTGAATTTGTGTATATATGTATGTTTTTCCACAACGTACCACGAGCCACGTTGTTCTATGGAAGAAATAGATAGCGATGATACTACAATAAAGAGTTCTACTACTACCGTGAACATATAAACAGTAGAACGTTATTTCGTTAATACTATCCGCTGTCCGCTAATAGATTGACAAACATTCTGAAGGAGCGTCAGCTGTCAGCCTCCCAGCAGAGACTCGATTTGCTAATCAAAACGAGGTAACTTGCAATTTGTCATTTTAAATAACTAACAAAATAAAATCTCTATGCAAGAAAATATTATGTGTAATAGTTAGTTACGTGTAATATTAGTTATAATTTAATTTGCTAAACGAAGTTTTAATGTTTATGGGATATAAATTACTATTTAATTAATATTTTCAGTTACAATCAGTAATGAAACATTTGCATGTTATTTTTTAATTTTTGAATAAAATATTCCTTATTCAAGTGTTAAAAAAATCATTTATTAAGCAAATGACAATTTTCCTAATAAAGTATTGATCTGTTGATTACGTTACTTTATAAATAAACTTATTAAAGTAACAAACAAATATTACAGTTTTTTTGTAATTAAAATATATGCATGTGTAATTATGTACAAACATGAAAGACAAAGCTTTATGGCTAGATATTTTTTTTTTATATAAACATTAAATAATAAATATTAATATAAATATTTTTAACATAAATTTTGGTTACATCATTTTGCTATGCTAGCAGCCATTGATGTTTTCCAAACAATCTCTTATGTTAGATAATGTTGTAATGAATTATCGGATGCCGAGGGTGGAGGGTGCGATGATAGCTAGGGGTTGTTTTGTCTAGCCACTTAGGGGATGAAACAAGGTAGGTAACATAATTGATTTTCTTCCCCCTTTCGGTAAAGTAATTTAGACATCTTGTTTTTGGTGAAACGTATTTAGGATATCGCTATGTGAATTGGGGTTAAATTTATTTAGGCGTCAACCCTTTTTCATATCTGACTCTCCCAGTACTGGTCATAGGTATTTATATTTTTATACTTCCACATCGAAACGATTTAAAATCAGTTATCGTATCATAATAATAATCAGTTATCAAATCAAATCAAATCAAATCAAATTTTTTTATTCAAAATAGGTTCTTTACAGATCACTTTTTGAATGTCAAAGCAACTACCACCACTTCACAAGGTGTTTCGTTATGGAGAAGAAGCGGCGAAAGAAACTCCATAACACACATCTTTTAAAAAAAATGTTTTTGACAATGTTAACTTAACGTAATGGTACATGTGGAGCTGGAGCTAATTCAGACCACACCGTTTTGTCAGTCAAATAATCACTTACTTTATAGTACGCTTTTTTACATAGCGTTAGTTTAATGACATGTTTAAACTTTTTTTCTGTGAGATTCAAAATGTGGTCGGGTATTTTATTGTAGTAGCGAATACAGTTGCCCACGAAAGATCTAGCCACCTTACATAATCTACGTTTAGGAATTACTAATTTATTTCTATTTCTGGTATTAAAGTTATGGTGGTTACTATTTTTTTCAAACATATCAGTGTGTTTTCTTACATACATAATATTTTCATAAATGTATTGACTATGCACCGTCAATATATTAATAGTGGGAAACAGTTCTCTTAGGGACTCACCACGCCGCAGACTATATATTGACCTTATTGCTCTTTTTTGAATAGTAAATATAGAGTCTATGTCAGCAGCACTGCCCCACAGTAGAATGCCATAAGACATAATGCTGTGAAAGTAACTGAAATAGACAAGTCTGGCAGTGGGTATGTCTGTTAACTGTCTAATTCTTCTGACTGCAAAAGCTGCAGTACTAAGTCTGCTGGACAAAGCAGAGATGTGGGGACCCCACTGGAGTTTAGAATCAATGGTAATCCCCAAGAAAACAGTTTCATTGACGAATTGCAAAGTCTCACCATTTAGAGCGACATTCATCCCCGTACTCCTTACATTTGGTAGCATAAATTTAATACATTTAGTTTTATTAGAATTTAAGAGTAGGTTGTTTGCATCAAACCAGTTCTGAATCAAGCAAAGAGTTTCATTAATATCGTTCGTATCCTGTGATTGTCGTTTTACTCTAAACACCAAGGAAGTGTCATCAGCAAACAAAACAACCTCAGATAAATCCTTTACTACATTTGGCAAATCATTTATATAAACTAAAAATAGAAACGGACCTAGGATGGAGCCCTGAGGTACACCTATTTTAATATTAGAACCTGCTGATAATGCTCCATTTACTTGCACTCGTTGGACTCTATTGTTTAAATAAGAATTTATCAACTTTAGAGAATTTCCCTGAATACCATAATATTGTAATTTTAACAATAAGGTTTTATGATCAACACAATCAAAAGCTTTAGACAAGTCACAAAAAATACCTATAGCATCATGTGCTTGTTCCCAACAATCAAAAATATGTCGCAGCAATTGAACACCAGCATCTGTGGTAGAACGGCCTTTAGTAAAGCCAAATTGCTTTTGATGTAAAAGATTATTTAGTTTAAAATGAAGCAACATTTGCTGTAAGAGGATCTTTTCAAAAATTTTACTTAGAACAGGCAGTACTGAGATGGGTCTATAATTGTTGGGATCTTTAGTATCACCTGCCTTAAACAATGGAATTATTTTGCTATGTTTCATTAAATCAGGGAAACAGCCCTGATCAACACACATATTAAAAATAGTGACTAAGTAGGGAGCTAAAGTTTTAATGATTGATATACAAACTTTTACTGACATTCCCCAAATGTCCTCTGTATTTTTAACAGTTAATTCTTTAAAAGCTTTTAATATGTCATTAATTAAAATATGTCTAAATTTAAATTTAATGTGACACTGACTTAAATTCTCTTTAAGGATGGTCACTGCTTTAATTGGGGATGATTTTAAAAATTTAGTAGTATTAAATGGTATATTCGAGAAAAAAGTTTCAAATTCTTGTGCAATTTCTTTATCTGAGGTAATCTGACCACGTTCAGTAGTAAGAGATACTTTACTGATACTTAATCTGCAAGTTCGTGTTTCGGCATTAATTATTTTCCAGATTGTTTTAATTTTATTATCAGCATTTTTTATTTTATTATGTATGAACTTAGATTTAGCTGTCATACAAACTGATTTAAATATTTTAGAATATTTACGAACATATTCATTGAAGTGAGGGCTACAGTTATTCTCTCTTTCACTATAAAGCTCGAAAAGTTTACTTCTACTTAGACGAATACCTTTAGTAGCCCATTCACAAAAACTAAGTCTAGTACTCTTTTCATACCTAACTTCAGAAAATATTTTTTTAAACTCTGTGTGCACTGTGGAGAAAAATGCAGAATATAAATTATTAACACGTATATATCGTATCATAAAAGCACCGTTGAATAAAAACTAACACTACAATTGTCCTATTTAATACATTTTTTTCCTTATCTTAAACATACAAATTATCCTTACTTTCTCCGCATACGTTATAAATTTTGTGCAAATATTGGTTATAAAAAATATCTCAAAACTTGTTATCACCGCATAAATTGTCGCTTCTTTGTATGCTTGGACTTAAGACTAATCCATAAACAAATATATCGTTATCACTCAAGCTACCGAATTGGAACTAGGCAGAGCTCCCCTCAATACGACAAGAATAAATAACAGCAGTGTTAAGCGCTGCTGTGTTCTGGTTTGAAGGGTCTGGTAAGGGAGACATAATTTTCCGAGGCGTTCCAGCTTACTTCTCAGGGGTAGCGGTGCATCTGTGGCCGACCTCAGGTCGGCTACAGATGCACCACTACCTACAGATGGCTCAGGAATATTTAATCCTGTCTGGGGTTGATTACAGACGTCCATGGGTGGCAGTACCCGCATACAATCAGGTGGACTGCGTGCTGCATGCTGTAGACGAATTCTTTGAGACTGCGCCATCATACGGACATCTATCTTTATTCACTTTCAAAATTTCATAATTTTGAAAGTTAATAAAGATACGTCTGACTTCCCTTATTGTTACGGTGGTATCACTCTATTTCTTTCTCATTAGGAATGTGTCTGTTTTATTTGATTAGTGTGGTAAGATCATTTATATTCTTCTGGTCATCGCAGTCCTCAAGGGTTGCCTATTTACTTTATTTCAGCTACAACTATGATGGGTGATAGTGATCACTTAATATTTGGTGTACAAGACGATTTATTTCTTGTATAACATATACAATGGGTTTAGTACACACGCAAAATAAGATCCAATTGATAATCATTATAGGCAAGTTCGGAGACCTCAGGCTCGCAGGTTTTATATATTTCCATTCGCTGCTAAATTTTGTTTGACAAAAACAGCTTTCAAAATTTTCAAAATTAATACAGATTGTATCAGCTTCCGGGAAAATCGCCCACCTTTGAATACATTAAACGGAAAGGGATAAAGATAAAAGGGAAACAGAAAAAGGGAGAGCTGTGTATACATTCTATCGGGTCATTAAAATGGATGGTATCGCTTGTTGTATCGCAGACGAGTAAATAGCTGTTAAAAACGGTACACACCACATTTAATAAATTGGTAGTTCCTCCATACATTAGCATTACCAATGTACTCTTTTAAAATCATTACCTTAGTTTTTGTCCGCGCCAAACTCTGAATATAGAAGTATCTGAATATACGAGTTGCGTCAAATAGCAAATTGTAGATATGTCGAATAGCAAATCCACCCGTCCGCTGCCCCGCTCTCGCACACGGGTACATAGCTGCGTTAGTAGGCCCTTACGTTGCCACGGAATATATGCTTGTAGTTGTGCGCAACAACTTCTGAGCGGACTAAAAGTTTGGAGCGAACTATACTATTATACGTTGTATCTAGGAGAATGTAAATTTCCGAAAATAAATATTTGTATTTGCTGAGAAACGCAAACACTTCTGGGCTTTTTAGTTAAATAGGTAACAATTGAAACGTTAAATTTAATATCTAGTTTAGTAAACTCTGCCGTTTCCAAATTTTACAGTATTATTCACACCTAAACAACGATAATTACAATTAGATTTATTTTCATAAGGATTAACTCACGTGTATATAGATTGTTCATTTCCCGAGTAAATGAAAATCACAAGGCAGAAAAAGTCATCATTCACTTCTAAGCTATATTCCAAGTCTATATGGTACCAATTATTATTAAAATTTCTAGTTAAACAGACAGACAAAAGATAAGTTACTACACATAGTAAATTAGCAGCTATTTTAAAGCTATAGTCACACAGATTATGTTTTATTTATTCGTATAGATAATGAGAGCATCGTTCATCGCTTCTCGCTGTTCGTTTGCACAACGCCACGTCACATCACAATAAAACGTTATCTGTAATACCACAAGATGTCATTCTTTTACCAAGCGGATTACTTTATCTGTGCCGCCTGACAGCCTTTCAGAAGTATTGGTCTAAGATCCCGATATAAGACTGCCTTCACCGAGCTGGTTAATGGATGAAAAGTATTTGAAGTTGAATTAAATATGTCGATAATTAAATGGGTTGTCTTAAAAAGAAACAGTCCAAAGAATGATTTTTTTCTTAAACATTTCACTGGATTCGTTAATAAAAATAATCACAAAATCATAAATAAAAAAATATCATATTCTGGACTGAAATTTTTTATTCAACCCATTTGCAATATAATTTTTGATATATTTAATTTGATATAAAAAACGTTAACCAGCTCGGTGAAGGTCGTCCTATACTGGGATCCTCTACTATATATTTTGGATCAGAAATAGACCGTCTTTGGGAATACTGGCAACCCTGCTAGAGTTGATAGGCTTCGGAATTATCCTGTTGTAATGAAATTGTATATTTAAATTCTTATTATTCCCATTTCCATTTTGGAAAATGTCTCTCGTTAAGTATATGACTGAGACCAACTGTGGTAGGTTTGATATTAGATTTTCGATTTAGTTTTTGTATATTTTGATTCTTATAACATTTAAGTAGCAAAGAGCATGCAGACCTGTACCCTTACCATGAGTTTTTACGTTTTGACAAATATGACTGTTTTGATATTTGTTTACGTATTTCCCCATACTATTTCCAATTAGCGCCCCTAGCGGATTGTGTCAGAACTTGAAAATTGTATAGGCCAATACGTAAACAAATACCAAAACAGTCATATTTGTCAAAACCTACAACCTAATGGTAAGGGTACTGATGTAAGTAAGTGCCACCCATATAGACATCTCTAACCTATTCCATGTAGAACTGGGTTTCCACTAGACGCCTAGAGATACTTTGCTACTTGTCAGGGCTTAAGATGTTCACCTCATCGGTAACTCAACTTTAGAAATAGGTGTAGCGTTGGTATCTCCCTGGTAGAACTATATTGGTCCTACCATTCTTTAGATTGCTTCATGTTTGTGCTTAAAGAAATCTAACTATTGTATTTTTTTTTACTAAACATTTTACATTTAAGCGAGTATAGTCGCGGTATCATTATTAGTAAAGTATTTAACGTTCTGCTAATTTATTTAGTTATGTAATAACTTACTTTTCTTTATGTTTACTTTGTTACTTTATCAAGTTTTACATTTTATCATATCTTATTTATTTCGTTCATATAATAGAATCGAAAAACTGTTTATATCCTCTTCATGATTTTTGTCTGTATGTTTTATATTTATGTTTATTTTATGATGTTGCCTGTGTGGATTTCAAGCGATTTCCAATTAACTTTATAGTATTTTCAAAGAGAGTTATCAGTTCAAATCTTTGCCAAAGTAAATATAAATCCAAATAATCTAAATCTTTGATAAATAAAGTCGTTAAATACTTATTTTTAAACTGTTCAAAATATAATAAATATAGTTCAGAAAACTACAAAACACGCTTTTATGATAAAATCAACTAAAAAGTAGAAAATAATTTTCAATCTAGGAATCAATTAAGGAACAGTAAATTGTATAATTGTGGAAAAAGTGTGGGGTGCTTTTCGAAAATTGATAAGTGGAGCACTCCACGCTTTTTTTTACAATTATACAATTTAGTGTTCCTTAATTGATTCCTTATTATTGATATATTTATATTATTAATTTTTAGTATTTGTTGTTATAGCGACCATCATTATGCATCGTCTGTAAAAAAAAATCAAGTGTCTATCTATTACGGTTTAAGAGATAAAGCCCTGTGACTCACGAACAGACAGCGGAGGGTTTCGTTTTATCCTTTGAGTACGGAATCCTAAAAATCATTCTACAAGATGGCATTATAGATATGTTTCAGTACATTTGACTTATAGGGAAATAACATTATTATTTTCCAAAGCTAAAAATCAATCTAGTAACTTTGCCTGAACGCTTCATAAGGCGCTTTCTCTCGCCTCGAAAATCGTTAATCCTGAGGATATTGATAAGGACAATGGTACAAAATTATTAAAATCGTGTATTGTCATCGGTTTTTGATAATTCTTCAAAATTTTGAATTAAACTGAACGTTCAAAGTGGATAGAAATCGGGCTCAAAGATTCTTTTACTGTTACGTACATACATACATACAAACGTACAACCCAAGTTAATAAAAGCGTGTTAAAAATAGAGACCAAAGTCATAGTTGAACTGTACCGGTTATCTATCTTCTATTTATATATTATCTATCTTTGCTTATCTTTATCTCCACAATACTTGTACAATAAAACTGTAATGGCGCCATGTCTGTTCACAGATCATACATAAACTAAACTATTTATTATTAACAATCTTACATGAAACCAAAACACAAGTTAGGTATATTTAATACTATTAACTTTAATCAATACTACTTATAATAATTTAAGAATATAGGATTGAAACTGCGGTGTAATCTTTTATAGATTATCCTTATGGTACTCGTAACATATTGAAAAATTACATTTGAAGTTGCCGATTTCGAAGGGTGATATTTTAATTTTTGCTCCTCAAGGGTACTTTATTGTAAAGATAAGACCAAGTTTGTGGTCGCAAGTGTAGTCTCTTGTATCAAAATGCTCTAAGGTTATTTTTGGTAATATGAGCATAAAAAAATATAAATGTCTTTTCGTTATTTTGGTTTTACATCAAAAAGTTATACGTTATAGATAATTCAATTTGAAAAGATAATTGTGCTTACAAATTTTCTTTGCGAACTATCGTATGCCTAATTGAGTGTTAAAATTACTTGCGTCCCTTTTTCAAGATGGCGGTAGAAGAACAAAATTTACAGAGAAGAGAAATTTTAGGAAATGTTTCATCCGAAAAAACTGAATGATAAATGTGAAACTAACCATAATTTCCATAACATAAACGAAGAGGCGCGTGGAAGCTAGTGGATATTTTTGTGAAACTGCGTCATTGTGCAAATGAGATAATATCTTATCATGAGACAACAAATCGTTATTTAATAACCTCGTTGCGTCTCGCACAGTAGTCAGAAATTGCAACCGGTTGCAATGATTGTGATGCTGTGTTTATATAGTTGTTCCGCGATTCGGTGAGACTTATCAAGATTATAGGAGTTGCAGGTATTTATTTTTACAAAATTATAGAAGTTGCAAATTTGATATTCTCGGTAGCACTACGTATTTATAACTGTTGTGTAGTGCTGAAGTGATCTGCTCAAGGTTATATGAGATAGAATCACTTTTTTGAAGGTTTTGATAAAAAAAATCAGGATAAGTGAGAATTGATTTCAAGTAGCATTTTTTGATGATTTTTATTTCAATTAACCATGAACAGCATGGATCACTAAAATCGTTCCCAAGTATCATTAAATTTTTAAAGGATTTTTGTAAGTTTGATGTCTATGGGGTATCTCCCATTTAAAACATCAGTGTGACTGAGATATCGGTAGAAAACTTTTGTCTGAAACTGACAGTCTTCTTTTTTCATAAATTGACGGTAGAAACCTAGTACGTTGCCCAGTTTTTGGAAGGTCACTGCTGGTACCATGTGTTATCATTAAGGACTTAATAAGAACACATCATGTAACGAAAATTAAGTTAAGTTAAAAATTAAGTAAAAATTAAATTCATCATGTCTGCTAGTAACGAAAACATTAAATTCTTGTCCCATCAAGTCTATATCAAGACGGCTGACAGGTGCCAGGCAAGACCTTACAAAACCAGATCTTTTCTAGTTCTAGCTAGCTCTAGTCTTTGTAGTTGTAAACATGGTTTATAAACATAAACAATTGAGTCATATGTTTTGATTTCATACTTTTGAAAACATTATTAGTCATGTAATTTTTGTTACGGCATTTTCCTTCACTATGAAAGCAATAATGGTTTTAATAATAGTAAACAAGATGTAGAATTTTATAGTAATAAAAAATCCTCGTCAAGTATCCGAGGTGTACAATATTATATCAGCAACAACAAGTTTGATCAAAATAGGTTCGTAAGCAAGCGAAGAACATTGTTTCACTGATAACGAATTCTATTTCCTCTCGTTTACAAGTTTTTTCGAGACAACGCTTTGTGTATTGTCAGTTTGTTATTTTCTCAGATTCTTTTTGATTTAATTTGTGCAGAACTTTTAATAAGTTTCTTAGTTTGAATATGAAAGTAAAGTATGATAAAGAAATGGATTTTGACATTTTTAGACTCTGACACCGTATGACCGTCCATGATCCATGTATCCAATCACGAACCAATGTACGTCTAAGATGATATTCTCCCGCCCGCTCCACATTTTTGCGAGAATCTCGCGAGAACGCGAGAGAAACACGAGAAACGAGAATGTGGAGCCTATACTAAGCGGGGTTTTCTCCCGTTCTCACGAGAGTCTCCCGAGATTCTCGCAAGAATGTGGAGCGGGTGTTTGAGAATACTTTTTTAAAATTTAAAGAGAGAAATAAAGAAAAAATAGACAAAATATAAAAGTACTAGGACCTAGATTCAACAGCACATTTATTTTTAAATCTGGCTCCTAGAATCCAAGAGCCAGTACACAATTTAAAAGTACTAGGACCTAGATTCAACAGAACATTTATTTTTATCTCTTTAATCAGATTTCCATGGAAAATGATGTGCGTATACCATGTATTGGAGTAAGGAGGATATTTTTGCTTTCACTGAATTCATTTTCGATGTTTTTTCTCACGCCGATCAATTAATGACAGTTACGTTATTAAAAACAAACTAAGGCTTAATCCAGTTATCACATGTCAACTTAATTTTAATGTATTAATGCGATTATAAAATATAACATCATTTAAATGAAGTTTACTGTTACAGATAATGACTGATATGGCGTCGACCAAAGAGGTTTTGAAGACATGAATAATTATTATGATGATCCACTTCCAGTGAAACCTGGCACTTATTACCCGAAACACCGTAAGTACATTTCTAAAAAAAAAGATAATTCCTCATATTTTGATCTCACACTTATCTCATATTCAACTTATTTTTTCCCAGTGTGTTAAGATAATTTCAGATTAAATAAGTATCACTATTCAGAAATTTAGATTTATCCAAGTAATTAATATCTTCTAGAGTTTAGCATAGCTAATAAAAGCTTTTATTTTTTTGTTGACATACTTCATTGTATCTTTCCAGAACTCCATCAAAAAACATCTCGACAAAAACCCACAAGAGCCGTGTCTAAGACAGGAGAAATTAATATTCATCTTGATTCCAGTCAAAGATTTAAGGTTTCAAATTATTTCATTGATCTCGTTGAAGCAAGATGGCGCTGGACGATTATCAACTTTGTTCTAGCTTTTATTTTCAACTGGCTTTTCTTCGGGCTTATCTATTATGGTATTTCTTACTCACATGAGGATTTCAAAGCAGAGAACATGCATCAGAATTATACAGAATTCACACCTTGTATCCGAAATACATACGGATTTACTTCTACGTTTCTATTTAGCATTGAAATCCACACGACTGTTGCTTACGGCCGACGCGCAATTACATTAGAGTGTCCTCATACAATAATTGCTATGTGCCTCCAATGCATGGTCAGCTCGATCTTCCAATCCATTATGGTGGGAATCCTCTTTGTGAAGCTCACATGTCCTCGAAGTCGGACACAGACGATCCTCTTTAGTAAATACGCGGCGCTTAGTTTAAGAAATGAAATTTACTGTCTGATATTTCGTGTTGGCGATATACGGAAGTCAAGAATTCTGAACATCAAGCCACAAGCGTTCATTATAAAACAGAACTCGGACAACGAGTATTTAGATGAAGAGAGACAGATCGAATTAAAGGTCGAGATAGATGAATGTGAATCTACGTTCTTCTTATGGCCGGTGACCATCGTGCATCTAATAAACCAAAGTAGTCCTTTGTATGGAATATCAGCAGCGGATTTACTTTGCAGGAGGATTGAAATCCTGGTAGTCTTCGAAGGGATTATTGAATCAACCGGACAGCCAGTACAGGCGAGGTCGAGCTACACGGAGCACGATATTCTGTGGGGTCACCGATTTCTCCCAATGGTCGGATATAACGTGGATAAGTTGATGTATGTTGTAGATTTCTCTAAGTTATCAGAAATAACGCAAGTGGACACTCCGCTTTGTTCCGCTAAAGAGTATGACAGCCTTTTGTCGACAATAATCGATACTTATGGCTAGTATATTAAACTTGATATCTCCTGCGGCACAATGATCACCGCATCGCTCGGCCTTTGGAGTTCTAGGTTCGATGCTTAGTCACGAAATAATAACCAAATTTTATATAATAGATGTAAATTTTAGTCTCTCTGTCTTTTCATACCAACAACAGTGAATTCTTATGTAGCTATACGTGTGAAAAACATTTTAAGATTAGGTGTTTCTTTACTTGAGTATTTTTTTAAAGTCTCCTCGTCTTACTGAAAGTAGGATTAATATTATCTTGTGTGTCGGCATAAACCCTTATACCTAAATTATCTTCGAGAGACTTCAGTGAGTAGAAAGTTAAGCCTAATACTTGAACTAAGTTAGGGTTAAGTTAATTCAGTCTTGTCTTTGTAAGAAGACAATGTTTTGTAAGACAGTTTATAAGTTATATATAAAATATTGTTTATTGTTGAAATTATGAAATTTCATGTAAAAACAGTAGGTAAATAACCATTTTATTGACCTTAGGTATAATATTATTATATAATGAAAAATCTTGTGAACCGTTTTCGATTATTTTCGTTTGAAACCATATATACCCATTACAGGGATTAGCCATATTAAGTTATATGTATGATCATAATAAAAATCTACGTATCCTTAGTTGTGAGACTTTTTCTAATAATATTTTAAATGTTATAATTTTTACAATTGTGTTTGATTCAAAATCAATTTGTTTTATAACTATATGTTTGCTGTTTTTATCGTCACGTGGTTTTCGGACAGTTAGAGAGGAACTGAGAGTCCATCTGATGGTGGTTACTGCTGTCATCTGACGGAATCCTACTTGAGACCAATTACACTTATAAATTGCTACCCTGGGCACGGGTGAAACGCCTCGTGTAGGCACCTCCGTCAAACTAAAATACAGTAGCGGTTGACGCAGCGATTGTAAAGCAGAATTTAAAGTCCTTTAAACCATTATATTTTATGGAATTTAACCATATTTCTTCAAAGTCATGTACGTATTAGAAATTAATTATTGCTTGCTTAAACGGTGAAGGAAAACATCGTGAGGAAACCTGCATACGATGCTGTATGCGAAGTATATCAATTCGCACTTGGCCAGCGCGGTGGAGTATGGCCTAATACTTCTCATTCTGAGAGGAGTCCCGTGCATAGCAGTGGGACATTAATAGATTGATGATGATGATGAACCATTTTTTTATCGGGTGCATATGGAAGAAACAAATATGCATGTGGGCGCGCCGGTAGGTAGATCTACAATGGTATTTCGATTCAACTAATTTAACCAATATTTATAAAAATATAGTTAAAATAATTAAATGAATAAGCGTTAATGCCACCATAGTAACAATAACACCCAAGCAAAACACCAAACAGTTCAGAGCACCACCGTGCCGTGCCCACTATTGGACAACTTCTGATCTGTTGACAGTTGCGCGCCCCTTTTTTATACCGTGATACAGGTAGCCAATTGTTAATACGGAGCGGTAGTTCGAAATTAATATCATGTGATTTTAAAAACGGAATATTTATATATGAAATGAAGCATTCTCCCACATGCATATTAAAAAGATCGATGAATAATAGTAATGTCTAATCTTATGGTTCGATTATATAAAGTTTGATAGTACAAAACTAGTGGCTACCTCAACAAACCCTATATTAATTAAACTCCGAACAACTAATTGTAAATAGCATCAAGCCTACTAATTAATTGAGAACGCTTTATCTTCCAACTTGCCGACTTCTTCAAAGTGAAGCTTTGAAACTTTGAAGGAGTCAATGTCGAAAGCGAGTGTAACTGCCTTCTTGTTTATAGTTTCAAAGGTGGCGAAAGCACCACATGTGTATAATAATCATCAATGTAAAATAAAAAATGACTAACTATAATGTTTCATCATCACCGTCAAGCCATTATTGTCCCACTGCTAGGCACGGGTCTCTCTCAGAAGAAGAAGGATTAGGCTATAGTCCACTGGCCAAGTGAGTGTTGGTAGATAGACTTCGCATACCTTTAAGACTGTTTTTTTTGTTATAAATCTCTCAGGTATGCAGGTTTCCTCATGATGTTTTCCTTCACCGTTTTAGCAAGTGATAATTAATTGCTAATACGCACATTATGTTAAAAAATCAGAGGTGCGTGTCTGGGATTTGAACCTCTGACCCCTCGATCGAGAGGCCGAGTTTCTTAACCACTAGGCTATCACTGTCTAGTTGTTTATTGATTAACTAATTGTAAGCGTTCCTACATGAACTTTTGTAGTCAATTGGATTGGAAGGATCGAACTCTTACCTGATATACTCGAACTATAGAACAAAAATCCATTTTTTTAATTATTTAATGCCTAAATCACACACTCGTGTGTGCCTTATATCAGTCCACAAATCGGAATACAGTAAAATTTAACACAGCTGTTATAAAGCATAAATAAGTGTAGTGGCTCAATGGTACCTCTACGGTTGAACCACATGGCATTCAACATTTGAATTTATATTCCAGCCATGTTATAAAGTTTGTCTTGGATACAAGCAAAGGAGCAATCAATAGTATCAGCTGTGGATATTTCGATCATAGCATTAGTAAAGATTACTCACTCCTTACAAGAAAATGTTTGACAATTGAAATTGTCAATGTCATCTATTTTCGTGTTTGAAAAATATTTAAATAAATGTAGTTTTTAGATCATCTACGAATGAAACGATATTTCTCCGCACTTTTTCCTCGATTTCGTGTTTTAACTGCGCAAGTCGGCATTGTTCCGCGTAAATTGCACCATGACAGCCATTAAATGGCTGACAGAATTGTCAGCCGTTTAAGCCATTTAATGGCCTCCGTAAATTACAAGGTGGTGAGATATATACTTATCTATGATTTCAACGATCTGTTTCTAAGACGTTCTTTTTAAGGAATGTTTCATCCTGTTTGATCCCATTGCATACGATCCGTAAACTAGAATGTAAAAGATAAACAGTAAAACCAACGCAGCATATTGTTATAAATGCAATGAATGAATGTTCTAAAATCATATACTTATTGGTTTTATCAGGCTCACAATTTTTTGATATTATCCCTGACATTAAATTATAATAGTAGCAATTCACCAATTGTGTATCAGTTGCTAATTTATTATATCAGGCGTTCTGTTATAAATTATTTCATGTCAGATTAAGAGCAATAATAAATGTATTTGTAACGTATTAATACACATTGTATCAAACCAATAAATTATATTGAAATGTTAATATCATATTGCGGTTTAATATTATTACCTCAATAAATATGTTTAGGCATAGAATTATTTATCTTAATTAAAAAGTTAGGTACCTACGTTCCGAAAATCTTAGATTTCTTTATGTCCATTTATTTTAAGGCAATTAAAATAATTAGCCAAGTGCGAGTCAACATCGCATACGAAGGGTTCCATATACACGGATTCCACGGAGGGGTCTATAGATATAGATATAGACCCTACCGAAAGACCTTACATTTATTAGAGCCCCGTGACAGACGGACATACAGCGGAGTCTTAGTAGTAGAGTTCTGTTTTTACTCCTTGGGTACGGAACCCTAAAAATATTTTAAAAGACGGACATTTAGTCAATATTTGAAATATATACATTCTGATATTTGTAATTGGCAGCGTAACAACGTTATGATTGAAGAAATCACGAACCACACAAGTTTTAACTTTCCTATTATTTCCATACAACTCGTGTGGGACAATAAAAACATAACAAATGACACGTTAAACAGAACAATTCAAACAATACAGCCTTTCAGTAAACAGAAGTTTTCTATACGCGACAACCGCAAACGATTCTCGGCTGTATTCTAAAGCGGTTGTGTTCGTTCTAGAAAATAATAGCGTGTATTTTCTAGTGAGCTGTATACAACAGGTGAGCAGTGGAATTAGGCCGGAGATGTATCGTGTGGTAATATTCTACGTGACGGTACGGAGCGCGGTTCGTGCATAATACTCCGGTGGAATTAGAAAAGTATGACATTTTGTACTTTTTAATGTACTTTATAAATCACGAAGCTTTACTGTGAAGTATGTCATATGTTTGCCATTGAAATGACGTACGTGATGAATAAAACGTGATTCTTTTTAGGACATAACTTTTGCGTGTGTCTCCGTTCGCATTGACTGTTAATTTTATTTGTTTCAAAAGTTGTTGGCAATTTTATACTTATCTTACATACCGGTGCAAAAACGAGTTGTACTTTGCCAATTTTCATTTAGGTAAGTTAGTAGTATACCTACTCAGTATTTGCAATTGTAAAAAAATAGTACCTACTATTATTAAGTGGCACAAGATTCCTACCAGAAAAATAGCAAAGATTCGTTCGCTGAAACCAAGTTTAATTGATCTATTACTACATATCAAAATATATTTCTCAATCGCCTTTTAAGAAATTGGTTTGTCTCACACAAGAAGTAGCCCTGCCTATTGCAAAAAGAAATTAAACATAAACCTATATTCACAAGCATTTCTAGTGCTTCACTAAATTAAAAAATATCGCTGAAATAGATTTACTGAAAATGAAAAAAGTGTTTTATCGGTTTCTCTTTTGAGCATCTTATTAGAACTAATATTTTTTTTATTTTACATACGAGAAAAGCAAAAAGGTACTATTATTAAAATTATTCAATGTAAGACGATTATATATCAAATATATATAAAAAGTTTGAAGATAGCAGATCCCTTTCTGGTACGACTCCGGAGGGACCACCACAATACTTATTTCTGTCTAATAGCAGCCAGGTTAATGCCACAGATTAATAAATAGTTACTACGTAAACGCTGCTGCTTACGTACGTTAATGCTGCTGTGTTCTGCTTTGTTGGTCGTGGTCAGAAAGACAATATGCTTATGTGGGGAGTTTTAACTTGGTCCTCAGAGGAAGAATCGCGTCTGGGGCGAACTTTAAGTAGGAAACTCATCTAATCTGCGGTTGATTACAGATTACAAATTTTTGGCTAGCAACATTCATATTTTTAATATATCTGTATAAGGTGGCAGCACTCGCCTCTTCTGTCTACGACATGCAAGTGAAATACACGCTTTTTGGTTACTTCCGAAGTTTTTATTAATTGGCCTCAAGAGTACCCCAAGATATACAGTCCATAAATCAGGACTACATGTTCGTTTCTACTTCAATATTATTAATATAAAAAATACCATCACTTAATCCGGGACCGGCCATAAATTCCGTAATACAAACCATTCTGCCACGTGTCAACAAATTATCGAATTATCGAAAAAGCTATCAGAAATCCATCTCGATTTACCGAAAACTGATATTTTAACAAGCTCTTCAGGCGTAAATAAGCCTGTAAATAGGACACCGACACAATACCAACTCATTATCTCGTTAATATGATGCAAAATTCAATTATTTTAATCGTCCTGTATATAGGCAACAAAGCATTCGGAAAACCGAAAAACCGTTGTTATTTCGTGCTTAATGGCAAATTGAATCCGTTTTGAGGATTTTAATTTGGTTGCGGTGATAACAATGAGCGGATATAACAGGTATAACGAATAAAACGATTACGGTGGACTTTTATTTTGATTGAGAAATATTAAGTTTTTGGTCAGCTTGGTTTGTGTATTTCTACTATACCCGTATATGAAAAACAAGTGAATAAGTACAGATATACAGTATAAGGAACGCCATGTATAAGAATAGTGCTTGATATTCTGTGTCATGCGTGGTAACATGACAAATAATAACAGGTTTGGATTTAATTCCGACTAAATAACACTTAATTTGTACGTCTTGTCGCATCTCTGAAAGACAACCCTGTACCCTTACCATGAGTTTCCAAATCATCCCACAATTTTACGTAACGTCAATCCATTTTTCTATTCCATTTGCTTAGTAGACTGAGTAAACGTAACAATAAGTAAGTGCTAAAGTATTTTTGTCTACCTCCCATGTTCGCAAAAGAGAGAGACAAAACATGAAGCCCAATTTTGTCAATTTAGACATTTAATGTTACGTTACTGACACTATAGTTCTGATACATTCCGCTAGGGGCGCTGATTGGAAATTGTATGGGCTAATACGTAACTAAATACCAAAACACTCATATTTCTCAAGTTAAATCATCATAGGTTTCTTTAGTTTCTGCTACAAAGGTTCTAATCATTATTCCTCATAAGCAATAAGTCATGTAATATATACAACATATACCAAGTAGTTTACTTACCAGCAAGCTATTCAATTCTAGAGGTTTATTTGAGCACGACTGTTGAATGCTATTGAACGGTTGGAAACTGTAACAATACAAATGGCCGGTGAGTAAACATGGCTCGAAAATCAAATCAAATTGAATTTATTTCAAAACGTTGTTCTATGTACGAGTTGACGCGGAATTTACCAGGTACTATCTCCGTGCAAGCATCTGAATAATTAACATCAATGTATTTTCGAGATCTGGGTTTTTATTCGCTAGTTATTATGCCACGATATATATATATATATTATATATATATATATATATATATATATATATATATATATAATTAATCCGATTATGTACTCAGATGTGGATATGTATCCATCCCATTAAATCTTAGTATGGGAGGTAATGTTGCATGGTTTGGATATAACATTTTCTTTTTCAATCATTTTTATTTGTCATTAATTAAATTCTTCTGACTACATCACGTCAGATTTTGCTACCTACCAATCTAGTTATTTCATAAAAATGTACTTCTAAATATAATCGTCTGTAATATTATACTCTTTTGTTAAAAAAACTTACTCAGCGTGGATTATAGCGTTAAATATAAATATATATAACTCAAAGGTGACTCACTGACATAGTGATCTATCAACGCACAGCCCAAACCACTGGACGGATCGGGCTGAAATTTGGCATGCAGGTAGATGTTATGACGTAGGCATCCGCTAAGAAAGGATTTTTATCAATTCTACCCCCAAGGGGATAAAATAGGGGATGAAAGTTTGTATAAATCTTCTTAGTTAATAATATTACTTCGTAACGTGAGCGAAGCCGCGGGCAAAAGCTCGTCGTATATAAAGAAGTATTTTTTAGAAAGGTATATCTTCTTCGTAACATCTTTACACACCAATAACAGCGCTACCAGTCGTACTACAAGGTAAGGCACTACATTCCGTAAAAATACACAGGTAATCTGAATAGGCTAAAACGAGTAACATAGGCATTTTTGCGCTTCAGGAAGCTTTTGTGTTTGAAGTTACCGAGTCTAGAAAGGCAAAGGAGTAGGGTCTAAGCCGGTGAGAAAGAGCAACAATAGAGATTGTGTTGCTTTGGGACGCTTGTATGACGTTAGTGGTTGTTTGTCGTTAGTTTCTGTATTTCAAAGGGTTTGTGCGTCTTTGTGGAGTATGTTCCAAGGCTAAGCTTATCCGACATTGAGTGGTTTAGTTGTTTGGCCGGCTAAAGAAAACCTAGACTTATTCTTGAATATAGCCTAATACCGAGCTGTGAGGTAAATGTGAAGGGCGTTGATTTGTCTGTAGTGGGGTTTTCAGGTTTTTCCATGATATAAAAAGGAGGCACCTCAAATGTACTTAATCCCGCTACTCTAATGCGGATTGGTTGCAGAAAGCATGATTGGGCTTCCTATGTCCGATGTCTTCAAACCACCCATAAAGGCCCCCAAAAGGTTTGACGCAGCTGTAGTTGTAACCAGAACCAGCGAAATGTGCCCTCCAAAGCACGAAATCGAGGATGAAACTCCGCCACCAGCGGTCACCCATCCATTTCACGACCGCGCCTAACGTTGCTTAATTTCTAGATTAATTAAAATTCAAATCGCAGGACTAGTCAGGTTAGGTTGCAAGTTGCAATTACTGCAACTACACAAGCAGTAAAAATTGTTTCTCCAGTATCAATATAATGAGCAAACTTCGACGAGCCTGGTAATATCAAATACGTTGTTTTATAGCAAGTTGTAACGTCCTTAATACATGAAATACACTACACAGTATAAGTTTTAAGTAGAAATAAGCGGTTTGGGCTCGCTACGTCTCGGAGGCCGCGATAACACGACGGAGCGACCCAAAGACGGTTCAAGGCATAAGAAATTGATATTGAATATTTAAATTAGTCGCTGTTAGTTTTGCTGTGGCAAGGTTCCTAGTTCGATGCCCTGGCAGTTAATTTATTATGTAAAATTTCGTCTAAATTATTTGCATGCATCTGTCCTTCTTACTTTGTTATGTCTTCTCTTAACTATTATTTCGATTTGAATATGATATTTTTATATGTATGTTTGATATACGGTATTGGAATTTGATCGAACAATATTGGTCTGTTTAAAATTTTATCTAAACGTTATAACTCAAAGTCACCAAATGTAATCACACAATGTAAGGCTTTCATAAAAAGTTTATATTTTCTTCACACATATATCTTCTTCTTTAATATTTTCTTGATGATGCCAGTAATGCACTTTGCTTGTTTCATTTTTAGGCGAAACGCACATTGTATGTACTTATATTATTATTAGTGTTTGTGAGAGGGAGAGTGGCATATACTGTACCCTTACCATGAGTTTTAAAAAAAACCCACAATTTTACGTTACGTTTACTCAATCCATTATTTTGTTCCGTTTGCTTCAGTAGACTGAGTAAACGTAACATTAAGTAAGTGCTCAAGTATTTTACCTACCTACCTTTTATACCTATTTAGCCTACCTTACATGTTCGCAAAAAAGAGAAACAAAACATAAAGCGCCATTTTGTCAATTAAGACATTTAATGTTACGTTACTGACACTATAGTTTATGATACAATCAGATAGGGGCGCTGATTGGAAATTGTATGGGCAAATATGTAAACAAATACCAAAACAGTCATATTTGTCAAAACGTAAAAACTCATGGTAAGGGTACTGTACGTCTTAAAATTATTAACCATCGTAAGTGTTCGATTTATAAATCTATCGCTATTACTTATAACTTAGAACATTTGAAACTACTACCAACTAAAACTTACCAAAGTGATTTCGAGTTCAAAGTTTTGTAGGGAAAATAACAATGTGGCGAACTATAATATTCATTCTAATCTATACTGATGTAGGAAATTATAAACGCAATGAAACTGTTTATATCGTAATTTGTTTATAAGTAGGTTTTCAAAACTACCCACTCAAGTGGGAATAATTTGGATAAGTACCTCAGGCATATCTATTTATATGCTTATAAGTGACAGTTATTACTTTCTGTCATATACTTAGCCCGTATGCCGTATAGTTAGATATAATTAAAAAAAAATCAACTCTACTTATGGTGAGGTAATTATGGTTATATCTCCTGTGAAGGAGTCACATGGTCATCAGATAGGCTACTTGACCGTTTGCTTCTGCAAAGTCCATATAAAATGAAATGGACATCGTACTGACAAGTCTCCGACACATTTAATTATTCCCTTCTCTTGGGACAAGCTTATGAGTCTGAAATTCTGAACTCTCATATTGTTATGGTTCATCTGTAAGTCATACTTATAATAATCACGACTCTTAAACAAAATAACTTATGTTAAGCAACTTTCAGGATTTTATTTAATTGACCCTCAAATCAGACGTGGAGTTTCTTTAATAATTTATTTAAAAAATATACGCGACGAATAGATAACCTCTCTTCATTTGGGAAGTCGGTTAAAAAATTGGTTCTCTTTTACAACACTGAAATAGTGATCGAGTACCTAGGCACGCTGTTCATCTAGTTCCGCGCTTCAGATGGCACGTTAAGCCCTTTAGGCACTTTGAAAATCCGATACGAGGTAACCATTGACCTGTAACACACACCAATCCAGCTTAAAGTAACTTGCTGTAATACTCTCCACGCCTAAGTTAGTGGGGTGAATAGTTTCCGGCCGTGAAATATAAAATACTTGGAGATGGAGACAACATACATATTTCTTAACTTTTAAGGACTAAGTCATTAATCTTTGAAGCAAACAAATAACGTTTTCGTTTAATTATTATTATTTTTTTAATATAGGAGTGGCTGTACGGGGATGTAGTCCACCTGTTGGTAAGTGACTATGTGACTAATAGACATATGTAATACCCTAGATAGAATTAGATATGACCTGAGGTCGGCCTCAGATGTACCGCTAAATCATCATCAATGGTATTAAAAAATAAAATATTGTATCTCATATCGTATAAATAATTTATAGTAAGACCATTCATTGTACTACATATTGTAGTAACCTAACCACTAACAGGTTATTAGTTAATGTTAATGGTCCCCACTGAAACTGCTAGCAATTTGCTGAAATATGCCAGATGATACCCACAACCCCAGAGCCTTAATTCGGATGCAATTTGGAATTCCGTAGCTAAGAAATTTACTCGCAATATGTCATACTTGAAACTATTTGAACTATAAGGTCCAAGTATTTCATATTAAGCATTCCGGTGGAGTATGGACTATATAGCCTTTATTGTAACAATATATAGTTTATGTATATAAACATAACATCCATTTGAGATAGTTAAGAATTTTCTAGTTAAAAATAATAATTACCATGTTACTTTAAATTAAACTGGAAATAGGACAGAAAATAGTGTATATAAACATAAAGTTTAACAAAACGATTTTAAGTAAAGATAAGAAAAAAAACTGAAGAAGGTTTACAAAGTTTAAAAGTTGCAGTTTGACCACTGTAGCACCACTGTAATAATAGAAATTCCACATCTTCATTAAAGAAATAATTTTATTGAGAATAACAAACATGATTTTGTTATTAAATAAAATCTAAAAATTGCCTGATCTCTATGTCCCTAGTTCATACAAAATGTCACCGGAAACAAATTTTGAAGGTAGTATTAGTAAACGTAGCGAAGTTTCAGGTCCACTCAATTAGCAACTCGACACGAACGGGAAGACACATTACGGTCTAGTTACGAGTCGCAGCGGATCGTTTCTCAGGGAAGTGCAGTATCTGATTCAGTGCTTTTAGTAACCTATAAATACTCCAGTCGTTATCTTTAAGGACCTTACCGAGAATAAGATTTTTGAATATACAACTTTTAATTTCGTCTGAAGTTCTTTCCATATGTTCGCATTCCTATTATTTAAAATATTTATCAAAATCATTATTTCGAAACTGTTTTCCATACAAACCTTACCCAGGTTCAAGTGAAGGTATAGCCGATAGTCCACTCAATTAGCAACTCGACACGTACGGGAAGACACATTACGGTCCGGTTACGTGTTGCAGCGGATCGTTTCTCAGGGAAGTGCAGTGTCTGATCCATTTCTTTTACTAACCTATGAATACTCTAGCCGCTATCCTTTAAGATCTTACTGAGAATAAGATTAAAGATACTGTAAAACATGTAAAACAAAGAGAAGTTAAAACATGAGCACAAGCACGTGCTTTAAGAAATTGCATTGCTCCTATCCGATAAAAAATAAAATTAACAAGTCATTAATAGAATCGTAACTTGAATAATAGATCAAAAGATATAAATATTTTTTTATTATACAACTTTTAATTTGGTCTGAAGTTCTTTCCATTTTTTCGCATTCCTATTATTTAAAATGTTCATCAAAATCATTATTTCGATACTGTTTTCAACACAAACCTTGCCGAGGTTCAAGTGAAGGTATAGCCGATAGTCCACTCAATTAGCAACTCGACACGTACGGGAAGACACATTACGGTCCGGTTACGAGTCGCAGCGGATCGTTTCTGAGAGAAGTGCAGTCTCTGATTCAGAACTTTTACTAACCTATAAATTTTGCACTAGCATATATCTGTTGAAATCGAAGAAATAAAGGAGCAAATGCAAGATAAGGACAATAATGTAACATTTTCGGTAAATGTTCGGCTGATAGTGGAAGAAACGATAAAAACCAATTCATACGTAATTTAATTTTTATTGAATTAGTCATTAATCTCATGCATTCCATCTGATGGTAAGTCGTCACTATCCATAGACATCTATAAATAACGACAAAATCTCTTCCCTCTTCCCTCAAGAGTGTCGTCCCTAACCTAAACCTTGTCCTCCTCCAAAAACCCAGCGCTTGACAACTACAATAAGGTAGAAATATTTCTTAACAAAACTCAAAAATGTCTTCAAACATTTCTCGGTTAGTGGAACCTTTTCGAAGGACGGTCGGACCTCACATGGATACATCACTGTGGGTTCTTTATTGCGCCTATATTTCAACCGATACACGGTCCATGGCTGCTTGAGACTGATGTATTGGATTTTTGTGTAATGCCTCATTCTCATTTTTTGCTGTTTTTGGAAAATCCTCTGCATGTACAATCGTGTCTATAAGAACATGATCCTACGCAAAGAGCCAAAGGATCGACCTTCTATGAAAACGATATGATCACTTCTAATATTTTAGACTTAGGATCAAAACTAAACTTTTTATTTTTCGGGTATAAAATTTGACTTAGTTAAACGATAAAAGATTTTCCAAAGTAAATTTGCCAATGGCACTTGGTCAGCGCGGCGAACACTTTTCCTAAACTTTGCTTAAAAGCCTTTTTTTAGCAGAAAACAACCGTCTAGCATGAGGACAACCGATTAAAATCGTTTCGTCAAATTCGAAAATGCACGAGATGCATGTGAGCGTTGCTACTTCTCAACAATGTCTTTTAATTTAATGGTAGGTACTTGGATCCCTAAATTATTAGGCTAAGGATTAAAAAAAGGCACGGAACACAAGGCCCTCCCTTAATGACCGTAGAGGGACCCATAACAAAGGAGCCCTTAGAATATATCGACTTTGTGTTAAATGGCTAATGTTGTTATTTACAGGGCGTTTCGTGGTGTACCTTTGCTTCTTTTATGGGATCCATTAATTACCTTATGGCTTCGATCACTAATAAGAACTAGATACACAATCCCATACAAAAATGAACTTAAAAAGTGGCGTCAAATTGACGCTAAAAAAAAAGAAAAAAAAATTGACGACCGTGGTTTGTCACTTGGACAAGGAATTAGTGGAGACGAACTGTCATTACTTTTAATATTTTTATTAGGTCGAAGTAATTAATTTTAATGAACATTATAATAATTTATCAATGAAAGTAAGTAATATGCAGTCACAATTTATTATAATAAAAATATAATAAGTTTAAAATTAAAATATAACCAAATACAAGTAATTTAATTAAAAAATCATCAAGCTGTTTACGCCGTTATCCAACGAAATATATTGCCCACGACTATATAAATATGTAGTAAACCAACATTTATTTCAATTATTTTTACCTGACTGCCAAGGAAGGGTTATGTTTTTCGCGCGTATCTTGTATGTTTGTCTTTATTTATTTGATCGGATCTAACAAACGGCTGGATGAATGTCGACAATTAAGGTGTCATTATATTCGTCTCAATGACCCGAGTGTCCTTAGATAGGTGTTAGAAAAAAAAAATCAAGATGGCGGATTTTTGGCGCGAAATAGTAATATTTTAAAAAAAGCTAACCGAACCAATCGAGTATGATATCAAATGAAAGGAAATTAAACGGAGATTATAAAAACATATAATTTGTATATATATAAAATAGCAAGGTGACTGACTGATTGACTGACTAAATGATTTTTTCATTTTTCAGAAATCAACGTACAGCCAAAACCGCTTAATTTAGAGTTCTGAAATTTTGCACATGGGTTCGCTATATAGCGTAAATAAGTACTAAGAAAGGCCTTTTGGAAATTCTACCCCTAAGAGGGTAAAACAGGGGATGACAGTTTTTTTCAAATCCTTTAATTTTGAAGCAACTACTGTAAAATTTAGTATTTGGCTTTCTGGATAGGAATAAAGACACACCTATTTATCCCTTTCCGAAAAACCAACCCCATAGAGGGCAAAATAAGGGTTAAAAGTTAATTTGAACAACCGTCAATTTTGACGCAAACACTATGAAATTTTGTATCTGGCTTGTTGGATAAAAATAATGAAATTCTACCCCTGACGATATAAAATAATTACTAGAACTTTGAATTACTGAAGTTATATATTCTATAAATCGTAAATGGTGGATGTTTTTCCGAAATAGTAACACGTTTTAAAAAAAGTTAACCAAAACTATGGAGTGGGGTATCAAAATAAAGGAAATTAAAAGGTGATTACACACATATTATATGATATATACATGTGTATAACACATCGAGGTGACTGTCTGACTAAATACGTAAGTTGCTGCGCCAGACACCAACGTAAAGGGAAACCGCGGATCTTTAGCGTGCTGGAATTTTACACATAGGTTCTTTATATAGCGTAAATGAGCCCTACGAAGATAAAATAGGATAATATTGTTTGAACATCTTTTGTTTTTGAAGCAGATACCTATTATAAAACTTTTTTTTGGCTTTCTTGCTAAAAAATGATGAAACGCCTATTTCACTGTTTTTGAAAATTCTACTTCAGCCTTTATAGTGCAGTCGGGTTTTTGATTATTTTAATTAAATTACTTGCTTACTTTGTAGTGACAGAAATCCGTTGTATATTTCTTCTTAAATTTAGAGTTTTTCCCAACACCTATCTAAGGACATTTGGATATTTGAGACGAATATAATGACACCTTAACTGTCGAAATTCACCCAGCCGTATGTTAGATCCGAGGGAATAAAATGCAGTGCAGCTAAAGTCCGCTTATAAAGATACATACAAGATACGTGCAAAAAACATAACCCTTCCTTGGCAGTCGAGTAAAAATAAAAATATGGAATCAACAGGATGCCATTAATTCCCTTGAATAAAGTGAGTTTATTGGAAAACAGTCTTTTCGATGGATTTTTATTTTTTTTTCGTATCTTTTTTGGCTATGTTAAGCAATCTTATTTTAGTGTATCTTTCGACAATAGACTTTATTATAATAATTCTATGACTATTGTCGCGGCAGTTGGATGAAAAGACATCATAAAATATAGTAAATAATAATTTACTTAATAATTTAATTTCACTCATTTACTATTTACTCATTGCCTATGTTTAATTATTATACAAAACAAATATTTTTATATAACAAAAAAAAAGAAAAAAAATAATAATTAAATTAAAGAAAAAAATATAAAACAATAGCGTCTCCATTCAAGTTAGAACAGAGTCACCATGTAACCCGAACAAATCAAGTGGGCTTGCAATAGTAAGAATTGTACGTTTAGTAACAGAATTTACAATTTAAATGGTTTATACATTCTGTTGATTTTTGTTGATAATTTTTAAAACTCAAAAATAAATTATTTACGAACGAAATAGCAGTATTTATAATTGAGTGATAGCAATTACCTACTTATAATAATAATACTTACCGAAAATACGATATTCCATCATTTGTTAGCGTACTAGACGTGTGATTTTTGCAGTTTTGAACGAGCACTGAGGCATGTTTATTCTCCGAATGTTCAAACACTACTAACCTAAAAGCGCACCCAAATGTCTATTTGGGTGCTCTTTTCGTCGCGCCATTTTTTTGTCGCTGATTGTGTATCTAGTTCTTATTAGTGATCGAAGCCTTATGGGCATAAATGGCGAAAAAGCCATACCAGGTTTGTGTTGGACTTCCATACCAAATAAATCCGAGATTTCAATGTATTTATAAATAATATTATTATCGCTTGTTTTAAAGGTTGTAATCTCCTCATATCTAATGTTTTTAAAAGTAATGAAGTTCCTTCATATACCCTTAACTAGCTCACTACAATCTATATACTAAATACCTCACCTTAAAACGAGTTTTAACGACCATTGCAACAATAGAAATTTAATGAGCATGGAATTCCAACCTGAAGAAGGTCGAGAGGAAAAAAGTAAGGAGTAATGGGGTAAACAAGGGGTGAATAGTATGAAATAAAATCTTAGCAGTCATCCGTATTTCCTCCCACACGTTCTCCACCCGGATGTAAGCACGATATGTTTTATTACTATCGACCAAGAGCTTTTACGTATACGATCCCGATATCTGTCCAATAACTTACAATCTGGGCTTCCTACGGACTCCTATACACCATTTATCCATACATAAGATATATGGAAATTGTATGGATGAACGGATATGGTATGTTTAACTGAAACTGAAACATAATTTCAAAGTACTGGGAAGGATGGAAATCATATAAGACGCTCGCTCGCTTACTAGCCATACTATATTTATATGCTGCACTAGCATTTTGGACGCTCACTGAGAAATTACGCATTACGCATTTACACACAGCTAAAATCTGCATATTTTTGTTCTCACTCAAAAAGTGGAGTGCAAGTTTTTTACTTGATATAGAAGTAGCCAACCATCAAGCAGTCCACCTGATGTTAAATGGTCATTATACTCATTAACCGTATAGTGACCATTTAATGCCATGCGGTGAAAATAGGTAACTGTATACTTTTATATTCATAGCTCTATAACATAACTCTTAGTAAAACAGAATAGAAACCTGAATTTGTTATTTGGGTGGAATCAAAATCTGAATCCTCCAAGTGAAAGAACGTTAAGGCTGACTGTTCTTAAGACTGCGTTTGTCGCCAAAATACACTTTTTAGAAGTTAAGTTTTCCATTACAATTACTTAAACTTATATCATTTCAGTGTAAAAATAAAAGATCTCTAGAACTACGTCGGATTCAACACGTAATATGATATGTACGGCGAACAAGAGACTGATATTAAAGAATCATCTGACGATATCAAACATCGCTTCGAAGAGTACATTTTGAAGTTTCTGGAGCGCTGAAATGAAAACTCGCGATGTAAAACCTTCGAGACAAATTGCCAAATGATTTTGTTCAGCGATATTTCAGTTCTGTGAAAAAAGAATTGTTTTTGTTACGAAATTGTAGGAGCAAACGAGTATGTAATCCACCTGATGGTAAGTTGTCACTGCCATCCATACACAATATGTAATCAAGTTCAGATAGTGTTAGTATCCTAATCGTGCTAGGCCATAAATTCGTTGCGAACCCTGAGAACTAAGTTAAATAAATGTTTTTTTATAGTATAGGAGCAGACGAGCATACAGTCCACCTGATGGTAAGTGGCTACTGCCGCCCATGGACATCTGTAATCAACCTCAGATAGGATTAGATTCCTACCTGAGGTCGGCCACAGATGCGCCGCTACCCCTGAGGACTAAACTGGAACGCCTCTGAAAAGTATGTATCCCTTACCACACCCTTCAAACTAGAACACAGCAGCGCCTAACACTGCTGTTATTAGGCAGCAATAGGTGTGACGGTGGTGCCGCCGGAGTCGAGCCACAAAAGGTTCTACCACCTGTCTTGTATCTCTGCTTCCTTTACCACGCTTCTTGCGTTACCACACCAAACCAAAACACAGCAGTTCCACTGTCGGTATATAAGGTAGAAATACTGCATCCGAAGACGACCCATGAAGAGTTCTAAATAAGTAATATCCTCACTAAATCCATATTATTTGCCTTTTTAAAAAATAAAGTTATTTTAAATTTGATGAATTACCTTCAAGACAGGAACACATTTTGCACCCACCAATTTACGGGCCCAAATCCTTAAAAATCTTAATTGAATCGTAAAAGTAGCTATCATGATCTGTTTACTGAATAAAGTCGCCAGTTTAAAGTTTATTCGCTTCTTAAAATTGCCCTCACCTTGCTTGCTAAGAGTAACCTAATTCAGAGCAGTAAATTGAGCTTTAGTGCGCGGTGATAAAGAATAATTTGCTCGTCAATGCCCATCATTAAAACAGCCATCTCTCACTGGACCAGGCGTAATAAAAATCATAAGGCTATGTTCAGATGCAATGCGTTTTTTTATTTGTTGGCCAACCATTGTTGAACCATTTGTGGGCCATTTTTATAAGAAAGGAAATCTAGATGACTACAAAACAAAATATTAATAGTAACAGCACTTCACGTAATTGGTACCAAATTTAGAAGTAAGTAGTAGGAGTAGTTGAATTTGATCAAGATTAGTTGAATTATGCTATTGCTTTATGGTTATAAATATGTTATTTATGATTTAAGCAAACAGGGAAATTGGTGTAGATTAGGTACTACTGCATTACTCATATTATAAAATAATTCTATCATATTACCAAAAGAGATCCGGTACATATCATACCTGTAAGTGGAAAGATAACAAACGGAGAAAAATACGCCGAAACTTTTCATATAGTATACACATACTGCGTGCGTTCAGCTCAAATTGCTGGAGGACTAGAATTTGACCGATGCACTCTATACTTCTAGATTAATATTGGTGTATATTTCTGTGTGTACTTTATACTTAGTTAGTTATTCATTAATTTGTATATTTATTTATTCCTCAAACCATGACGTCATAATTGTATGCTGTCTGAATGCCGCCTACTCAGCTTCGTTCGGGACATTTCTTTATTTACGCCTCTGGATAGCTCTGCGCTGTTCATTCTCCAACTGATTATTTTTTCTTGTCTTTTCGAAGAGTTGAAATATAAGAACACTCCAATTCTGTGTTCTTCATTAAAACTTGAATTGCTTTTAGAATTTTCTTGCCTCTAATGAATGCGAATAAATATATTGAAATATTTTGTTATCAAATGTCTTTTTCACGAGATATTGAAAAGGTTGGATTTTTTTAACAAACAAGATGAATAGAACGGTTACTTACCATCGTCACGTTAAATTGCACACAATTATTGCACATAACTCATTCGCATATTTGTTAATCTATATGTTAGTAACTATGTAAATGAATTATTTATTTGAAACTACGAATTTGTTTTACCAATTTTTAAATTTACTCTTTCCATTTAACAGCAGCCAACCAATAAGTCCTTGTTAACCCATTACTATCCCGATACCGGACGCGGGTCTCCTCTCAAAATGAACTAATAAGAATTAGTGAGCAATATAATTATCAAAAAATGGTATTTCCATAGAATCCACGCGTGACAGTGGTACCACGTTGCAACGGGCGTCATGATCAAGTGACTCAGCTGGCGCGGCGCCAAACGCAACGCGGCTCATAACTCGCCCTGTTTTACTTAACGTCAATCTACTGTTGCGATTTTGCGACTAATGCTCATTATCTTCGCGACTAACTATCGCTTTAATTCACTTCGAGTACATTAGTAATTTACCACTAGTGTAGAAGTAAGAGGTCAGAGAAAAGGCCACAGAAATGTGAGAGAAAAAATGAGCGCACTATGTCGCACAACTTGAAGAGATAGCTAGATAAAGACAGTAGAAAATTAATTTGTTGGGAAAACCTACATCCAACAGAACATGGAAGCAAGTAAAAAGAGATTTGCTAACGCCAACAATATTTTACTATATTTGAAGTGTCTTCCTTCCTTTTGATGCTTATTCATATTGGTAGCTGTCATCATGTTATGGCAAGCAATCCTTGGGTTATCCCTGCCATTCTTACTCTGCCGGTACCAATGGCGAGAGTAGCACTTACAACTACGATAAAAACAGAGTTACAACCTACAGTCGTAGTAAAATCGCAAAGTCGCGATGACGCCGCATTGGCCGAACTGCTAGTTATTTTATATTTCGTTTCGGTACCCGTAAATTTTTAGCTGTGACGTTATTGTGAGAAATGGTGCAGAGAATTCCGTAGAGGAAGTTAATACAGTGTCCTGCGCCGGCAAATACTTATGAACTTGGATTTATCTAATGTGAATTTAATTTTCTTTCGCTTAAACATGGCGGTTACCATCTCTTGATTACATTTTCCGAGGGTGGTTTATGGGATGGAGTAGCTTCAACTCCATACCTAACCGAGAAGAGCCCGGAAACGGTCAACCGCCGTCGGGACCTAGGACAATTGCTATTAATTAGCAATTATTAAAGATAACATAGTGGCGTTTTAGTCGGTAGGAGTCCGGCATATCACCTCCGCTGTCCCAGTGGTTGTTAGGAACCCATGCAGGTATTTCCACGTAAAAAAGGGTGGAACTCATCCATGATTCGACTCCGATGGCATTATCTGTCCTCCTTTTCACGCCTTGTAAAAGCAGTGTTTAGAGTTGTTGTGTTTTGGTTTGATAGCTGTATTAGTCGGATATAATTATAACACACAGAGTGCTCATATAATTATAACATACAAAGTATTCCAAATTAGTTTCAAATTAATAGAGATAGTAGCGCATCTGGTCCTTGGCTGGGACTTCAAACCTGTTTGTTAATTGCTGTAACCAGTACCTTTAGTATGAGTTTTTACGTTTTTACAAAATGACTGTTTTTCTATTTGTTTACGTATTTGCCCATACATTTCCAATCAGCTCCCCTAGCGGACTCTATCAGGACTGATTAGAAATATGCTTCTTCGATTTAAAAATAAATGCCTAATTACGATAAACGATTGAATTACCCTTACTTCCTTGAGGAAAATAATTCATTTTATTACACCACATAATGTTCATGTATAAGAAATTCTAGTTATGTAATAATGTTACCAACCCACGAAGACTAACTTAGTAGCTTGATCTAGATTGATATTGTTCTGTCTGTTCCATAATTGCTACAGTTATCATACGCTACAGTCTGGAAGTAGACAGAACAAACTTTGGTGGTTTCCTGAAAGTAAAACTAGTCCAATTTGCCATTGCTGTTATTAAGGCTAGATTAAGGAACGTTGATAGATCGCTTTGACGGTATAGCCCATTTTAGGAAGGTATAACACGTAAATCCTTACTGATATTATAAATCCGAAAGTAACTCTGTCTGTCTCTCTGGTTGTCTCTTCTTCACGCCTAAACCACTGAACCGATTTTAATGAATTTTTGTACAAAGATAGTCTGAGACCCAAGAAAACACATAGAATAGTTTTTATCACGGAAATCCCACGGGAACTAGGAATGGCGATCTAAGATCGATTAATCGGAGAATCGGTCTTTTGGGCCCAAAACATCGATTATTTTAATTGATATTAGTAAGAATTGAATCGTAAACTATGCATTTGATCAAGTGATGATCTTTAGCAAAGTTGAAGGTACGAATTTACAGTTTTATGTATGTTACTATGTTATATTATTTTCTTTTAAACGCGGGCGAAGCCGCGGGCAATAACTAGTATGTTTAATAATTTACGAATTACTAAACAACGTTAAATAAACTTACGACAACAACAGGACCGACCTCATGAAGTTTAGTTTCTAATGGTCAGCCATCCCAAAACTGGCCGTGCTTCACGATTTGACCTGGTCTTTGTTTAAATTAGCGTATCGTTTAGAATTACTTAATTCAATTACCTTAATACATGTTAGTTCTATAACATAGCAATACAATGCTTATGACTAACTCAACATAAAATCCTTTATTCGTTTAATTGACCACGCCAGAAAAGGGTTTCCCTTAAACATGCGTTCAATTCTATAAAAATAAGTAAGTCTATCAATGGGTATGAACTACTATATACTATGAACTATCATCAGGATAAAAGGATAATTATAAAGATACATATTTAGATATTTTTGTAAACCTGATAACTTAATGGCAGATTAGGATACCATAAGAAGTATAGTAGACTGCACAAGTATTTACAAAAAGTCGTAAAAATAAATTTATTTTTATATAATATAGGAATAGCAGACGAGCATGCAGTACACCTGATGGTAAGTGGCTACTGCCGCCCATGGACATCTGTAATCAACCAAAGATAGAATTAGATATTCCTACCTGAGGCCGGCCACAGATGCGCCGCTACCCCTGAGGACTAAGCTGGAACGCCTCGGAAAAGTATGTCTCCCTTACCACACCCTTTATTAGGCACTACACCCGTTGTTAGGCAATAAAATGCAATAATACGTAACTTAAGAAACAAATGGTTAAATTTTACCCAGATTTTTTGATACTCAAGTCTCTTTATATACCAGTATGAAAACAAACTCTTATAGATACAAATTTCTCAAAGCAAATTTGGCTTAGGTACATGTCCCAAATTTAATAAAATTCCTTTCACTAGTCCTCATCTTTCTATCTATAGTTAAATATCTCTTAGTCTGTTCATCAGTTTTTTTAAACATATCTTGATAATATTTATTTCTAAGCAGCAAAGTATAAGATAAGCAAAGTATAAGACTATCGTTTCTGTGTAGGTACACAGGAAATATCTGTTTTAAAAAATGGCATGTGGCAGAGACATGGAACGTTCCATTCCAGTCTATAGGGGTAAGTAGCAACGCACCGACCGACCGACCGAGTTCAGTTAGGCCTCCAAGATATAACAGTGTTAATAAATAAACTTTTTAAACAATACGAGTCTCAAATTTTGTAATTTATTAGAATTTAAATCTAAACCTCTGAAATACACAGCTTAAGTACCAGCCAATTTCCTCTGTACTTTTCGATTGATCAGAAATCAATAAACGTAGTACATGTTCTTATAATTATAATTTTCGCAAAACCTAAATAATAAATATTCTTCACAAAATCCGGGAGTCTAAGCTAGTCCTAAATAAACACTACAACTGGGACAAGATCTTAATAATGCGTCGTAAACCATCAAAGTCAGCGGAACCGTCTTCAAAGTTATTAACTTTGGATTGCAATAAACTAAAGTGCGCTATACTTTTATGGGAGAATTAAGGGACGTTACACAGTATGGAGAAACCAACTTAGGAAATCCTCGAATTCGCGAATTTTGATCTAATACTCTTGACATAAGCTTGTTGGTGTCCGCAAAATAATATTGTTGAGTATTGTGTTTATGGTATGGGCTAGAAGGGAAATATCCCTTTTTTACGAGGTACCAACGGCCGCGCTTATGTATGGAGACGTATATTAACAATGTTTGTTTAGTCTGAAGCACCCAAGTTTCAGGACGTTCCTTGTTAGTTAATTTTGATGATAATGTGCTGCTCGTAGACATATAGTTCGAATTATGACCAAAGTAAGAAACTAGTTTACGGCCAAAGTAAGAAATGCTCGAACGCAATTGGTACCTTACGCGCTCAAATTTGTACTTTAGGGCTCGATTCAATCAGACTCGGACTAATTATGATTCGCCTTGAAATCAAACTCATCTTGTAGGTCTTGAAGTCATGTAATAATATAGTCACATAAACGGTACAGAGTAACGATATAACAATTATACGTAAGTAAGTTCACACTAGTGATTAGAAGTATTATAACTACACAAGTATCTCCGTTATTCGACTGCTCTTGCTGAAGTCTCCGACCAGAATGTCGCTCTCTGTTAATTCGAGCGCCGCCAAGGTGTCGTCCCCACTTCACCTACCCGCATCTGTTTTTAAACTGTAGTATCAAATGAGTCACTTATTACTTTAATGTAACGTTATAAAAATGTGATATCGTTAATATCCAAGCTTCTTATTAACGACGATAACATTCGGCCGTCCTGCTCACACGTTCGTCCTCGATCGTGTATGGTCTGATGCAAGAGCTGCAAAAGAAAACCAGTTGTTTAATGCCTAAGTCCAGAAGAGTTACACATTTTCTTGTAATACCGACTCGCACGTAAGAGGCCCGAACTGTTTATCAAAAACATGGCTTAAACTCTACGCATTTTCTTGCAATACCGACTCGCATGTAAAAAGCCCGAACTGTTGATCCGAACCAAGGCTTAAACTAGGTGATGTTCATATAGAATCACACTAGTTGTGTATTACCTAGGTTATAAATCTGCCCCAACAGTGTTCACCACGGATTTCTGTTGCAGGCATAGTTCATAAGGACTCTTTACATAAATGTCATATGCGCGACAGGTATTGAAGCGAATGCATTAGACCATTGTTAAATAATAAAACACACGGTTTAAACTAGGTGATGTTCATATAGGATCACTCTAGTCATGTATCACCGCAGTTTTTATACCTTGTTTACGATAACATTCGGCCAGTGCTCAACTCAAATTTACTCTAAAAATGCAATATTCACTCAATGTAATACATCCACCCAACATACATACATACATACACCCAACCATATGCATCACCAAGAGACACCCGCGAACATTACACTGCTCGAGGCATCTGCACTAATCCATCTTAACTACAGATAAATAAAAATCAAACTAAAAAAAGTTTCCTACACCTACAGTAATGACAACATCTAGCTGCCCACTTTACTTATGTCTGGATTCTAAGTCCAATAGTTAAATCTCCAACAACTATTGATTCGATAAAGTTACGCATCAGAATAACGACGTTTATCTTATTAGTCCATTTCGGAATGCTCAACAACCTGTTCAATAACTGTTATACTGATAGATAGATAGATCTATAGTTGGCCACTAAATGAATCTGTGCGACTCAAAATACTATTATAAAATTATTTTATTACTACTTAGTACTTCTTTTAATTATTACAATGTTATTTTATACAAATAGTTGCCTTTCCAATGTACGTCTTTTATCAACTGATGAAGCAGTATCAAAATAATAATATATCGTGAATATTTGAAATGAATGATATCAAAGTTAAAGACTAAATAATGGTAAACTAACCATGAATTTCACACAATATAACACGTATAAGTTGTATGAACCCAATTTTTTTACGTTATTTATCACAAATTCAAATTATTTCTTTCAAAGTAGGGCCACATAACCCACTTTTGAAAGTCAGAAAGAAATTTCATTACATTAAATTGAATTTATATTCAGTTATAATAATACATACTATTACATGAATTTCAAAATTTAATTAACAAAGCAAAGGACCCATGCGTTCACGTCAGCGACATACTTGTCAATTGTGTATGGCTTAACTACTTAACTTTTTTTTTTTTTTTTTTATTTCACCAAAAGTTTTAAATTAAGATTCCCATAAGGAAGTTATAGTTTGGGCTATTTTACTGTAAAAGTTATGCATTATACTAAGGAAGATTTGCTAGACTTTACGCAAACGTCGTTTTTAAAAAAAAATCAAATAATGTTATGGAAAGAATAAACACATTAAAATGGTCCGTTAATCTAAACGGAGTTTAAACAGACCTTGTCTTACATTGAGTTCCTCGGAAGCGGATTTTTTTTTTCCGTAGGTAGTTATCAAACGGATAGTGTTATTGAATACACACTCGTAAACTACCTACCAAGAAAAATGACTTCAGAAACCGGCCATTATTTAACTATACTTATTTGTGTCTACAACTGATAAAAGATTTTTTTTTTAAACACGCTTTTATTTTTGCCACGCTTTTATTAACTTGACCTGTATGTATGTAACGGAATATTTGAATTCGATTTTTACCTATGACATGACATGATTTTAATAATCTTGTCCGATTCTAATTTTGTCTCATCACGATCGTCAGATTTAAAACTATAACTGTTTTACATAACATGTGGCTCCTTATCAATCACAACCTAAAATTTCTATGACCTGAAAAAGGTCTATTAAAGTTGATCATGATTTTATACCAGCCAGCCAAACAAACAGTTAGTCAAACTATCTTATGATACACCTTATTACCGAACAATTCATATTTATTATATATATTTCAAACGCCTCGGCTTCACCTGACTTTTATATAGTTTGTAATAAAAATTATATTAGTGCGTAATATCTATATAGATTATATTAATATAATATGTATCATTTACAACCAACACTCTCAAGGAGATGCTCGATGTTTCTATAGAGAAAACCTAGACATGACGCAATTGTGAACCGTATGAAATTTATATGAAAAGTAAATTATTGTATAAGAAAATCCCATCGAAATGTACCTATGCTTTTATTTGATTACATTATTATTCATTTGGCTATGATATACATATAATAAGAATGAAATCTTCACGTGTTTACATCGAATATATTTGAAAAAGAAAAATTGTCTGTCGGTTTGTATATTTGAAAATGCATTAAAACCAAAACTACGAAGTCGATGTCAAAAGTATACATTTTTTTTAAAAAACATTACATGACCAGGTAATGGACAATTCCAAATTACTAACGTACTCCGTGATCTTGACAGAGGGCATTGTATAATTCCAATTATATTTTGAATCCACATGAACAAAGTCGCAGGCAAGACTCGTTTTAAAAATGCAATTCAAATTATATTTTGAATCCACATGAACAAAGTCGCAGGCAAGACTCGTTTTAAAAATGCAATTCAAATTATATTCTGACTCCACATGAACAAAGTCGCAGGCAAGACTCATTTTAAATATGGTATACAAGAGACTATCTAAATTTATGTAGGCTTCAGTGACCGTTTCTCACTTAATACGTATAATAACTTAATTGCTGTAACTTGTAAATAGAACTAAGCTCAAGTTATAAAAGCATCAATTTATTATTATTATTATTATTATTTTACTTAAAATAATTTATTCTCAATCCCATACAAAGTGGATCCCGTTTATCATTTCGTAAATGGCTCACATAATTAATAATATCGATAGTCTAAGCGTCTCAACGTTTAAGGTACAAACTTCATTTACCAGTATTTGATAGTGCCCAATTTTCAAACCAAAAGGACGTGTAATGTGTCAAATTCAAATTGAAATTTAAAGATTTAAAATTACGAGATGTAAAGAAATATTAATACAAAACGAAACGTTGCATACTAAATTTAAAACAGACATTTAATATTATGTATAAGTGAGTCAGTCTGAAGTAGAATGGGAGATAAGAGAGATATTTTTATATATAATATTCCAAAGACCGCTGCGCATAAGTTTCTCAGTTTTCTTATAGATCATTAACTAATGTGCATTTATACTTTATGGGAGTCAAAACACAGTAGTACACAGTACTGCGTGAATTCGCCTAGAATTGATGGAAATCTAAATTTGGCAACGTACGTATGCTTCTTTCATAACAATTACGTATCAAGTATATGAAATCAAAAGGAAACTTTCATTGATTTATAAAATGAAAATGTGAACAATGTAGATGTGAATGCAAGTTTATTTTTAAATATAGTCAATTAATATCCAAAAAAAAAAAACAATAAACCTTAAACTCATTTACCATTTCCCTCCTGGGTACACTCAGCCACTCAATACCGTGGTCGTGATACTTTTTTGCAGGCAGTTAAATATGTACCACGTAGATATTATACATTTCTGTACAATTATGAATAATCAAAATTTTGCAACTTAATAAACGTGTCACTTATATCAAGTAGGTATACTGTACTCTGTAACTGCGTTTGTTGCTACCGCATAGTCCCTTCCATACAATAAAAACAAACGCATATACGTAAACCCCGTTTGAAACATTAAAAGTTATCAAAAATAAATTCAAATCTAACCTGTATGCAATTTCTGGCGTACATTAGCCTATATTAACAACCATTAGGTTCCCATATCTATAAAGCCTGACATTTAAGATTAAAGATCCTTAAAATATTTTCATAAGTACGTGTATTTCTATATATTTCAAAGTAGGTGTAACTTTAGAACAATTAGGATTTACTTTTTACACCACAGAATTTAACCAAATGGACAGATTTACCACAAGAACTGCCTTGCAAAATTACTTTTAGACACTTCTTCACAGAAAATGCACTTATTTTGAAGTAAACACCTCAGTTTACAATGTTAACAAGTAATTTGATAAGAGTAAAGTTTGTTCACAAAATTTAAGTATATCATTTTCAGAGGGTATTAACATTTCATTGAATTACTAGTCTCAATCTATCCATTTTCTTAATTCAAATGAGTTTTCCCTTACATCAACGACATTTATCTACCCCCATTTTTACTTATTCTACCAAGATGAATTCACATATGACATAATAATGTTTTAACTCACGGTTTTTATTCCTGTGCCAAGTATGTTCGTACTTACGAATCGCCGTCCATGATTGTGAGCTGGTTCTTGTACACTTCTGATGAAATCAAACTCATCTTGTAGGTCTTGAAGTCATGTAATAATATAGTCACATAAACGGTACAGAGTAACGATATAACAATTATACGTAAGTAAGTTCACACTAGTGATTAGAAGTATTATAACTACACAAGTATCTCCGTTATTCGACTGCTCTTGCTGAAGTCTCCGACCAGAATGTCGCTCTCTGTTAATTCGAGCGCCGCCAAGGTGTCGTCCCCACTTCACCTACCCGCATCTGTTTTTAAACTGTAGTATCAAATGAGTCACTTATTACTTTAATGTAACGTTATAAAAATGTGATATCGTTAATATCCAAGCTTCTTATTAACGACGATAACAGCCTCATCTTAATCTGGAATTATATCTATCTTACTCTAATTACCAAGGCCTTACGTGTCTAGTCTACCTTAATAATTTGTTTAATCATTGTCGACTTGTATGTGGGTAGATGTGAAATTTCCACCAAAGTTGCCTTCTATGCCGCTTCTTATGACCAGTTGTCATCGTGCGTTCGGCGTCATTATACAGACTTTCTGTATGCCTTCTCGCTCTAATTTTTCACGTGATTTACCCGTGCTATGGCGGGTGCCATGCGAAATGCATGAAAATTGTTCCTCAGGAACACCAGGACGTGCTCAAAGAAGTGTCTTTGACCCCAGTGACAGCGCCATGCGTATATTCCCAAACCCGATTCGAGCCTGCCGATCGACTTGGAAGACAAGGTGGTTTTATGTGGTACTCATCTGCTTTAGCGATAATTGTGTCATCTCGGACAATTTTATACGTTATAGGTACAGTAATAGGACACTGTCGTGAGGCAGGCGAGCTGGACCTGTGTATCTCGCTCGATAATCAAGTGCATCCTATGATGGTGGTCGACTTCTGGCATATCATAATTATATCTTGCTCAAAACTATATCCTCCTCATCTTATATATAAAATTCTCGTGTCACAATGTTAGTTACCGTACTCCTCCGAAACGGCTTTACCGATTTTCATCAAATTTTAGATGCATATTCAGTAGATCTGAGAATCGGCTACTATCTATTTTTCATACCCCTAAGTGATAAGGGCTGTTCATCCTTAACATTTTTTTATTTATATCACAACACGTTTGCCGGGTCAGCTAGTATAATATAAAACAACATCTCATATCATCAAAATACCCTAAAGGATCATCTCCTTCGAGTAAAATTTTCGCCATGAACGAAATAAAAAGAAATATTGTTGATATTATTTCAATATGAAACAAAACGCTCACTTAACCTTCCACGTACAAACCCGCTTCCAAAACCATTATGAAACGGAAACTTTGTTGCTCATACGCCCGGCAATATGAACTCTAACTAGTTCAAACTGGTTAGCTCCGAGCAAACAGTTACCAGACTTACTGCGGAAATAAAATGTTGCATATTCCGCTCAGCTCTTCAAAGTAACAAGGGTTACAGTTTTACTATTAGCAGAAAGTCGCATTGGCATTCATAAACAAGGTTAAAACACTAACCAGCACCTTCGTCTGCCAATAATTGCATTGAAAGTACTTGGTATATTCCATACCTTCTTCAATTGTGGAAAACTACTCGCATCCATCTGTGATATACGTATACATTTATAAAAGTTAAAGATTAAGGTAAATAAATGTTTTCTAAGTATATGCCTAAATAATAACATATATGAAGGTTTAAGAAATATACTCGTATATGATGTAACATGGCGTGTGGGCTAATTAATAAAAAAGTTCGAGTAGTAATAATAACTTGCAAAATAAGACCTAATTTGCAAGTTATTACAAAGTTTTTGGTACATATCAAAGTATATTATCGTATCGTATTATATCATATTATATGTATGTATTGAATCCAAAAAATCATTTCAAGAATCCTTTTTTAATTCTCAAGCGCGTTAAATTATATCGAAACTAAAGGTGCTTACCCATGCAAACCTAGAGCCGAAAGCAATATGAAACGGAAACTTTGTTGCTTCCGTAGAACGCTGGGCAATATGAAACGTAACTGGATCAAACTGGTTCGCTCTATATAAACATTTTCTAACTAGCGCATTTAAGTTGAGCAGTGTTGCGTACGACCTTAGTATCTCTTAGAATTAACGACAGACTTAGTATAATTTCTAACGAGCTATGTAGCGGATAATGCTGGAGAGATTAATTAACTAATTTAGATTTTAGTTTGGTTTTGGGTGTTTGTGTTAACTGTGTGCAATGAGACTAAAAAGCGTTGTAGAATCCGTCGAAGCCAAATCTCCCTTTCCAATGTCCGCTGTGCTACTTAAGTCATCAAATTCTTTTATATTATTTACTCCGTTTTCTAAAGAAGTAAAGTTTCAAAGGAGTATACATTTTACTCGTATTTAACAGTGTGAACTACAGCTTAAATCGTTCTGAATGCCCAGCAGTGGGATAATAATATGTTTATACCTATTAACGATGATTGCAAGCAAAATAAAAAAATAATAGTAATCAATACATATAGATTAAATTGTTTTACGTACGGTCAAAATAATCAACTTTAATCATACGAAGCCATAGATTAGTAAAGATTACTACACTCCTAACAAGAAAATGTACCCAGTTTTGAGAATTGAAATAGTTGCGTAAAAAAGTTTTGCCACGACTCCGTGCTAAAATGTCCCTAAAATATTTGAAATAATTATTTATTTATTACTTAAATTACGCAGTATTAGTTATTTATTCGTAAATTTTCTCTAAAAATGTTTTTATTTGTCAAGAATTAAAAAAAAAGTACTTACTAAAATAAGCCGTTTGTGGCTTCATTCAATTTCAAGGCGGCAAAGTATCTTTACTTATCTATGTACGAAGCAAGTAAGTTAAACTAGGGATGATAGAGGGATACGAAAGTTTGGAGCGACGAATATGCTTGAGTATGTTCAGTTATTTCCAAATTATGTTTTGGAGTACTGTATGAGAAAACTATAAGCCTACGTTATTTTAGTGGTAAATCTGTTCGTATAAATACAATATATTTAGCTGTACATAAAATATTGTCATCATGTAAGTAACTATAACCTATTTCTGCCTAATAGCAGCAGTGTTAGGCGCTGCTGTGTTCCGTTTTGAAGGGTGTGTTAAGGGAGACATACTTTTCCGAGGCGTTCCAGCTTAGTCCTCAGGGGTAGCGGCGCATCTATGACCGACCTCAGGTAGGAATATCTAACCTTATCTAGGGTTGGTTACAGATGTCCATGGGTGGCAGTAGCCACTTGCCGTCAGATGGACTGCATGCTCGTCTGCTACTCCTACATTATAAAAAAAAACTGTAAGTCTTTATAAGAAATAAATTCCACTAATATAATTGTATCCTATCACCCCCCAAAGCAGGGGGATCCACGACCTGTAGTCGAAACTGGGAAACAATTAGATTCAATGCATAGTTTGAAAATGTATTTTATTATATATTAAAACGATTTTTAGGAATGATGACATCTTTTCTATTAAAATTTCCTAATCGTGTAAAGTAGTAACACTCATAAATATCCGCAAATATATAAAAGCTTAGATTAATTAAAAACCTCTTTTTATAGATATCGTAGGCGTCGAAGGGATGAAGTCCGGTCCGTGGGAAGTGATGTCTTCCTGTAAGTTATTTTTATATCTCGATCCACGAAACTCGGTCAATAGTGATAGCTACACTCCTCTTTTCCAAAGAAGGCATATCTTAATAGACTTTGAAATGCTGCCTTTTCAAATAGTGCCTTGTTGTGGTATTTTACATACAAAACATTTAGTGTACAAAAATGACGGAATCTTGTTCTATGTTATTATCTAACTCATATATTTCAATTCATTCAATTCAATGATAGATAGCAAAACAGCAGTGATAGCCTAGTGGTTAGGAACTCGGCTTCTCGATCGAGGTGTCCGAGGTTCAAATTCCAGGCACGCACCTCTGATTTTTCAAAATTATGTGCGTATTAGAAGTTAATTATCACTTGCTAAACGGTGAAGGATAACATCGTGAGGAAACCTGCATACATGAGATATATAAAAAAAATATCTCAAATGTATGTGAAGTCTACCAATACGCACTTGGCCAACGTGGTTGACTATGGCCTCATCCTTCTCATTATGAGAGGAGACCCGTGCCCAACAGTGGGACAGTAATGGGTTAATGATGATTCAGTTCAATATTTCTGTATTACTCATGATTCATTGTAGTAATAATAAATAATCATACAAAAAAAATGTCGCGTTAATAAAAAAAGAGAACTAGATATTGAAACACGTGTTTCAGTGCTTTTCCCATTTTATTGGAATATAAATTACCGAAAAATAAAACGACAAGCATAAAAATATAAAGTATATTTATATTTGATCATTTGATACAATGTCATACTAAAACGTATACATTTGAAATTGCAAAACATTGCGAAATACGACTTAATCCATTAGCGGAGACTAAAATATAAACTTTATATGTTACTAAATCTAATTTCATAGAAAATATGACATACAAATAAAATATCCAAAATTGTTGCTGAATTTCAAGTTTTATGGACAAATACAATGATTGAAATATTTTTAGGTACAGATGAAGATAATATATACTACTTACATAGTGTTTTTAATAATAGCAGATTCTGCAAACCATGATGTAATTGATGTACATAGATGAATTAATATGTACTAATGTGTACTAATCCCAAATAAGGCTAAGAATGTATGTAAAAACTATCTAACAAAGAGGCTGTCCCTGAAAACTAGGGTGAAGGTAAATAAAATGTCTGTCCGTAAGTCTACTTTCTACAGGAACACAGTCCCTTACTACTGTTATTAGAGGGAATGCAGAAATACGTGTGGTGGTGATACCACCACAGTCGGATGAAGAATCAAAATCTATTTATGTTATTTATCACATTTATCTATATGTTATATTTCAAACGATGAAATTATTTTAGTTTAGTCTCCACTAAAAATTTCAATATTCTTTGGTCATTATGATTTCTGTAATTTATAAATTAATACATACAAGAATCATTGACAACATCATTATAAATACTTTAATTTAAAGGTATAATAGAAAATACAGAATTATAATTTTCTTAAAGATAAAAAGTCAATGTATTTTACAAGTCTCATCAAATTCGCAGAATTTTACAGATAATAATAAATCTAAGAATAAAACATTACAGTAATCTGAGACTACTTAACTGAAGGTCTACGCCTACCTTATTATCCTGTAAATATTAATAACGTCTAAATACATCATCAAAGAGAATTTCTTCTAAATGTAAAGCTTCTTTTCGGTGAGAATAAACACTACACAATTCTGCAAACTTGTCAAATTCATTATAGTCTAACTTAATACCCGTATAAAATCAAAGACTAAGCAACGAATAGACTCCGCATTTATACTTTACAAACACGATAATAATAATATATAATATATATCTTAATTTGCAATCTGATTTCATAAAAAATATTATCAAATGTCATCGCAGGCAACGTTCAAACAAATTCCTGTATTATGGAAAGAAATATCAGGGAATCGGCTAAATTAAGTCTATCGAGGGATTAATTTAAAATGAAGCATAATGCGGAATCTAAATATTTAAAACATCTTTGTATAAAGATTATTATTTATCATTGAAGTACATGTTTTATTTGAAACGTAGGTACTCAATAATGTTTTACCTACTCATGCTCAATAATTTTTGGTGTTCCAAAAAATGTTATAACACCATATCTTTGGGCGTCTAATAGATTATGTACATTAAACATAAAAATTATAATTCCTAATCTCAATTACCCAGAACATAATTTATTTAGGATAGGAAACTACTTTATGTCCATCAAAAGTGCTTACTTTAGGGCCCACATACAAAACCTTCTACTTGTAAATAATTACTTAAGACCTTTCGTTCATTCGATGTACCAATTACAATAGTATAATTTGCATACAAGTTAATTTTATTTGAAAAATAGTTTGTATAACTTGATCCCTACTAGATTTTAATTACAGAAACCGACTGAGAAATGGAAATACCGCCATTTTGGACTACATTTTTTATTGCATCAAGTTATAATTCTCTTATAATACAATCGTATAAACAACCTTACAATATCAAACGACCTCAAAACTACTTTACGTCCAATGAATCCAAAAGCTTACCATAGTTATCGTTGCTTTCATTCACTATACCTCTTATATCTACTTAGCTATACTGTACAAAACACTGCTTACTACATTTATCACTAAGAATAATACTGCATGCATTCATCACATCACTATAGACATCTATATGTTTGATTTGTTTCTTTGTCGCCCATTGTCAATAACCGATCTTTCCGATGTTTTGCTTACTTAAGACCATTGTTAAATTTCGATCTTTGGTAGGCAACATTTGCTTAGATTAAGTATTAACAACAGGCGTATAATTCTTAGGATTTCTACATCTGACTTGAAACTCTCCTCGAAACTTTACATTATATTTTTCTTTAAGAACCATATTTGTAATGGCTATATTCAGTTCATAATTTATTATTTTAACTACTTTATCTATTTAAGAGTCCGTTTGTGTCTCCATATCATCTACGTGTCTCGTCAGTGCTGTTTCTAATTCACCATCGCTGTTGTTAGAATCTGTGTCTCCTGAAAACTCATAAATATTAATAACTATTGTACTATTAATTGCACTAAAATGATAAATTATAAAGATATACGCATTTTTCTTTATGTGTTTTTTTTAAATATAGGAGTAGCAGACGAGCATGCAGTCCACCTGATGGTAAGTGGCCACTGTCGCCCACGGACATCTGTAACCAACCCCAGATAGGATTACTACCCGAGATCGGTGACAGATACGCCCTTTAGGACTAAGCAGAAACGCCTCAGAAACCTATGTCTCCTTCACCACATCCTTCAAACCAGAAAATATCAGCGTTTAACACTGCTGTTATGAGGCAGAAATAGTGTGAAGGAAAAGTAATTTGGGAAACATTATTGTAACAAAATTAAGGAATTTTAATTTTATTAGTTTAATATGTTTTCGGGTTGGATGCCTGGCTAGGAGAATTTCTACATGATATGAATCTATATAATAATTTAATTTTTTATTCTGGATCTTATTATTCATATATTCATAGTCGTATGTAGCTTTGTCTTTTTTTATCAATATATATAAATTCAGTAAAATCATGGAAACTAATATGGTTTCATAGTGATAATATGTAGTTTATTCATATAATCATGTATTATCTCACCATGCGGCCTCGTGTCCAAAGCCAAAACAGCTAACGGTGCTTCATCGAGCACTCCCGACCACCTCGCAGCCAACACCCTGGATCCTCGGTGTCCTCTCACGACCACAGTTGGCACTACGCCTTGAGTTATTGAAGATCCACTGTACATTGATACGCCTACACTTCTTCGCATTATTGTGCTGTAAAATTATAATACTTATCAAAACTGACTTACTTTTACGTACTTAACGAATAATTTCTTTCAGGCTTTTGTAATGCTTCTTTCTCTTTTGTCTTTACGCTATAATGTTCAGTACTGAAATTATGTCAACAAAATATTTTTTCACATTCTAAAATTTAATACTCTTGATTCAATATAGCTATTTTAGCTTAGATATGAATAGATACTTACTTCTGTTCTGGATCCCGTCTTGGTGTAGACTTCTTCCTGCATATAATAACTAGCGTCACGCATAAGGTCGTCAAAATAGTTAACATCACCAATGCAAGAGCAGCTCCTATGAGTAATGCGACGCTGTTGTCGCTGGTTGGAGGTGGCAGGGGCGGCGCAGGTGTCATAGTTTGAAGAGAACCTTGAAAAAAGGATTTGAATATTGGTTATTCTCACGGTAGTAATCAATGGTGTCGCCGCAAGATTACATAATAAGCAGACGATTTTACTTTTGTATTCAGATACGATGAATTGGAGTAAAATTATTTCAGTTTACTGTACTAAACGTAATTCTAAATAGAGAAAATTATTATGCTTAATTATGTGATAAATATATAATCGTGTACCGTCATTACCGGGTCTATCCAAATCGTCTTCAGCTCTTATCGATATACTGTGCAATGCAGCTGGTCTTTGTGACCTTCCGCGAGGGGTCTCCGAGTAGACGAGAAAGGTATACCGCCCTGGAGACAACGCATCAAGTGGAAATTGAGGCATCACGTCGTTGCTTGCTCTGTAAACTGCTTCTGTTAGGCCTCTTCCAGATAGTATACCCTATAGGAAAGTTATGAGATTAAGTTATATACATACATAATCACCAAAATATTAGTATTATTGAAGTTAATTAACATAATAGTATAGTACAGTAACATTAATATGTAAAACCATGAAAAATATGAAGTTAGAAATACGTGGTTGAAATATGAAGATAAACAAATTGAAAGATATAGGATTTTTGGAAAGGTTATCCACAATACGATTTGGTCATTGTAAAGGCGGTGGCGGTAAGGGTGCTAAATGTGGTGATTATTAACTTATGGGAAATCCACAACCGATTTTAAAAAATCAAGGCTTGAAAAATACTGATTAAATGAAGATACTGATTGAATGAAGAAAGTAATCATATCTACCAGAACAAACACCCAGTAGACTTTGTATTGATAGATTAGCACAAAGCCTAAGAAAGTTAGTAGCATCACCAAGCTCAGTTCAACCAAGCTTCTCCACCACCTCACCTGGTCGTTCATGGTGGCCTCATCTCGCACCGGTGCGTTGTGGCGTACCTCGAGCGCCTCCAGGATAAAGCGCTGGGGTAGCCCACCGTCGTGGCCGGGGTCGCAGCGGAGAAACTCGTTCTCTACTTCGCAGTTGCTTGGCGGTTCTGGTAGAGCTAGTGAAAATGCATCATTATCGTTAAGCCTCTCCTTTTAAATTTGCGCTTATAGGATTTACTGATACTGATTAGTTTGCCAAGGGCTTCTGGCTATTTGGTTTGCAGTTTGGAGAGAAGTTCAAATGTATTTAAAATTTATTTTCTACGAGGGATTTTTTCCTCTTTATATTAAATTACAGGATTATGATACGTCCAATATATCCTTTAGCTACATCAAAAAATTTGATAGTTTTAGTAAAAGCTTAGTAAAAGCTAGTTTGTGAAGTTATATGAACTTTATGTTACGTTATGCAAATATATGTCATAGTATCCGGTATTATACATTTATAACGAGTACCATTATGGTTTCCAAAATTAAAAGTGATTTAAGATGTATTACCCGCAGCTACGATCCTAAACAAACAAGGTTCCCTCTGGTCTCCTACATCATTACTGGACCAACAAGCCAGCCAGCCCAAATCTTCATCACCATCAGACGGTAGACCGTGGATGGCTGTGCTGCTAGATCCCATCACTGTAACGTTAGATGCTGGAATCTGTGGAAAATAACTTTGGAAATTACCTTTAAAGTAGCTCTAGTAGTATTTGCTACTTTCTTGTAAATTCTGATACTGCAATAACCACCGGTATTTAGCCACCTCAAATTATTGATTAAGGGGCCCTTAAATTATTAAGATATGACGAATTTAAAGAACGAAGAAGCTACACTCACCGGTAGAACATCCCTAGTGCCGTTGTAGGTCCAATAGAATCTCAACGGTCCAGCGTCTCTGGAAGACGGTGCTGCAACCGAGCACCTGGCTCTGACCTCTCCACCTGGAGCACCTGCCAGTTGCTGCACCACACTTCCAGCTGAGCATTCTGGACGAGCTGATAAAAAAACAGGTATAGCTGATAAAAATTAGTCCTGTTACTAATGAGGATTCAAATCCCGCAGCTAGAAACGGCTGAGTATCAACTTTATCATGCTGCGAGGTGGATCCCACAAGGACTGCAATAAGGTCTTACGATTGCTATACAATGGTAACAATCGTGATCTTTGACTTAATGTCCCCTGCGAGTAAGCTACTGGCGGTCTCCCATCTAAATCCAAACTTTATAAATCGGTTAGGATTTGTACAAGATGCTTAGGTATGCGTAATTTACCAATAAAATTATATTTACTTTTATAAAAATAGGACACCAATTTTTACAATAGAATTGATAAAACTTGCAAAGTATCCATCCACTTTAACTAACATATCCTTGTCTCTAAAGAAGAAATTTTATCTCAAATTAATCTAAACATTTAAAAAAATCTTATCAAACAAACCTAGCGACAAAGTACGAGTATCATTACGTTGTCGTGGAAATAATTAAATTTAATTAATGATATTTAATTCAACTTTGAAACACTCGCAATAAACTTAGAACATAGTTTAATTAGTTTCGGACGCCCGGCTGAAATTAATTCTAAATAGTTCACAAACAGTTGTTCTCAGTTATGAAACAAATTAATTTATTTGATTTCACGCATTATGAATACGATGTACGTACGAGTAACATTATAAATAGAGTTTGTTGTTATTTCATGCTTTGTAGTACGATGATATTAATTTTAAAAGTGTTCTACCATCTGTGTGATTCTAGTTTATTAACAGCACTTTCTTGTTATTTTCGATAGTGATTGTTTTAGACCTTTTTGTGTTTGAATTTTATACGAGTACAGTAAAGGTGCTTGTACAAAAATCTTGAATTTTTCAAGGAAAATTGATTGGGGAATAATGGATTGTTTTTATAATAAGTTTAAATGGCCAATATTTTCGTTTTCACTTCTGGATATGTTTTTCTTGCCACATCTTGAGGAGGAATAAAGTGTTTTCCATGAAGCTCCTGCGCCATGCCTCGTCTCGTGAAAAAGGAATATTTGTATGAAATATACTTAGTTCCAGCTTAGTCCTCAGGAGCATCTGTGGCCGACCTCAGGTAGGAATATGTAATCCTATGTGGGGTTGATTACGGATGTTCATGAGCGGCAGTAGCCACCTACCATCAGGTGGACTGCATGCTCGTCTGCTACTCCTATATTATGAAATAAAAAACTTACATAGAATATTCAGAGTCAATGGTTCGCTTAGGCCTGTGCCTTCAGAGTTCCGTGCTCTACACCGGTACCTCCCTGAATGGTGTCGCCTCAGACCTGTTAGGATCAACTTGGCTCCTTCCACTGCAATGCCCCCTATAGGATCGTCGCGAATCAGATGGTCCTGTTAATAATCATAATTATAAATTAATTCTTAAAGTCAGTGAATATGCGTAAAGTGATTCTGGTAACAACACTATCTAATTTATTAGAAACATAGTAGTGATGGTTGTTGTTCCTTAGATAATATAACAGCCGCAATAAGCTCTATTGTATTTAAGTTTAAACGATGTGGTAAGGATGAGATACTTGAGGTATTGCAACTTAGCCCTGAAGGGTAGCAGGGTATTTGTGACCCACTTTAAGCAAAACTTGAGAATATGTGAAATACAGGAGTTACCTATTTCCTATTTAAGGACATTTACCATTAAGTGGACTACCTGATTACTTACTTCTTCTATTTTCTGATATATGAGTATAGTAGTAATAAGAGTATATTATACTCTTATTACTACTATACTCCTTAACTAACATCTTAATATAAGGGATGTTAAATTTGTGGCATAAAAAATCTTGTGCACTTTTACGTCATTTCCGTCGATTGTTTCGTTTTATAGTAACAAAATATTATGATTATATACTCAGAATCGAGCAACGTGCCATATCTATCTACCTCAAAACTAATCTAAACATGAATTCAAAACGTGACCTTTCTCAAACAGAAATCATATTAAACACCTGCTCCATCATCACCGTGCAGCGCAATGCGATAGACGATATTTGTCGCTTTTGGGACGCTTAGAATATTTGATACGATAACGAGTAGACTAAGAAGTAAATGACATTTTACTAAGAATAAGTGATAATAAAAAAACGTTTTCTACACTTACGGCCCACACTAGGATTCCCTGTATCGTGGGTACCATGGAAACACACAAACACCCAGACCTAGATATCTAAATTCACCATTCAAATATATATTTGGCCGGGGATCGAACCCGGAACCCTTCGCACGTCAGACCAGTATAGTGACGGCTCCGCCACGCGTGTCGTCGCTGATGATATTATATTACAAAGGTAATGAAACCCTTCGATTACGACCTACGACCGCACTGCCACGCTTAATTCTACCTCGGAACAACATTGAAATCACGAATTTGGCACTCGACAAACATCCAAATGAATAATTTGGCATTGGACAGATATCTAATAGAAGAATTTGGAAGGTGTCTTAGTGAAGAATTTGTAATTTGGCTCTGAGTATCATTGTTTGTGTATAACTAGGTTGAGTAAAAATTGTAATCAAAAATGAGATCTTTATTTTTCACTCAGTTTTTCTTTATAATGTTGATCAAGAAACGCATATAAATTTACGTATGTAACGTAATTTTGATTTAAGATTTTTTGGAATCTAGTTTCTTATTTTATACTTAATTTTTGCACTTTTATCATAAAAAACCTTACATCGTAAAAGTTATGAATATATAAACTATTTATATTTTTTCAAGCGAAAAACCTTCATCGTTTCTCGTAAGCACCTCAGTAATGAGACAAGTCAGAAAGTTTATAAGGAAAACAGTTTCTCTCAAACTGTGCGATTTATTTAGTGAAGCAATTTAACGGCGCTGGCGAGTTAATGGAATGTTATTATAAGTTATTACTTTCTGTCAGTAACAAATTGGATATTGCTAAGTATTAATTGAACGCTCATTAACTGGTAGTTGGTCACAAGTCAATTAGTCACCGGCTTATTATAAGTGGAAGAATTTAAAGGTGGCAGCTCTATGTGGTTGGACGCGGCGACTCCGTCACATCTATTTTCTTCATTATGCTATGTGTATTAGACTAATGGTATTTTTGATTAGAAAAATCTATTTATCGGGATGAAACTGTCATAGTGATTCTAATCTTTTAATTTCCCGTAACAAATAAGTTTGATATTTTAGGGCTAGTTCACGCACATCGGCTTGTGAACAGGATTGAAATCGTTTGCTATTTGTTTTTGCTATATGTATAGGTGATAGAAATTTAGGTGCACATACACGCATGCATACACACACACGCGCACACACACACACACAACTCACACACACATACACTGTGTAATACTTTAAATATTTGTTTCCAATGATTTTCTATGTACAATGTTGGAAGAGCGGGGCTCACTTAACACAAGTAAGTAACATTGCTTATCAGGTGGGCTCCAATAACTTTATGTATAAGGAAAAACATTGAAGAGAAGTAAATAATTTTTTTGATTTTTTTTTTTAAATATGCCCACGGTCGGCAATGATCAATGAATATCATACACATAGTTCGGAAACGACATAGTTCTGTCACCTAATTGCTGCACATTCGACACCGATGTAATACTTAGAGGGTCTTGGATTCGACCAGACAGATATGTATCTAAGCGACGAATTTGCACTTCGGTTTTGGTTCTGGGTGCTATGTATAATTGTATATTTGTCCATTCACCCACGACAAAGGGCACAGTATAGGCTATTCGTGAAGAAAGCGTCTGTTAAGTTACATATGAATCAACCCTTACCAAGTTACCTTAAACACATAACCAGTTTAGACCCAGCGCAGTATTATCTCAGAGCCTAAGCAAACTCCATTACGCTGTTGAGGCTTCTTCGGTTCTTCATTAATTATCATAATAAATCTCATAATAACAACGTATCAAATGCTTATAACGTTGAGTCCTTAAGTATTTTCATCAAGGTTCAGTTAAGATTCAAAATTTTATTTATGATTTAGAAGTTTTTATGACTGGGAATCCATCCAGGTAGGATTCCTAGTCCTCCTTTGTATGAGTCGCTTAACTATAGGTACTTAATTTTGATGATTTTTTATTTATTACTAGCTGACCCGGCAAACGTTATGTTGCCATATAAATATAAAAATGTTAAGGGTGAACAACCCTTATCACTTAGATGTATGAAAAATAGATAGTAGCCGATTCTCAGACTTACTGAATATGCATAGATTTTTGGTGAATTCATGGCAATAACAACACAATAAATTATATTGTAGATCTAGGAAATCCTAGTACAAAGTGATAAGGGTTATCAACTTACCTCCGATCCTCTATAGAATGAGAAGTTGTAAGCTGGCGGTGACGCGTCAGCAGAACACAACAACTCAGCATCTTCGTCTTCTCTCAAGAGATGTGGTTCCTTCGGTTCGATGAGAGAAATCTGGGCCACTGGAGGATCTGTTACAATATATATTATTATGTAAGCTTTATGATTCTATATTTATGAAATTATTACATGTAAATTGCAGAGTGGAATTTCTCATCAAGAAATGATTCAAAGCCACCAATAGCGATCGCAATTTTGAAAATAGAATGAAATCGGCGAGTATCGCAGCCCTTTGTTATCACCTTCAATGGTATGGACTTCATCGTCGGCCTATTATATAAATAACAGTAGTTTCAAGCGCTGCTGTGTTCCTGTTTTAAGTTAAGACGACGTGTTTCACGGAAACACTTACACAACATGTTTCAAATACGTTTTCGAAGGTTACCAATGCGGTTGTGCGCAGTTCGAAGACTTTACTCACATTTGAGGTTAACTACAAGTGTGCTGTAAAAATAAATTCCATGTAAAAATAACTGTCTGTCAAATCCCTAGCGTAAAGTATGAAAAGCAGTTATGGCTTTGTTTTATTTAAATTTTCAAGTCCATAAGAAAACTGCAATTATAGGCACCATAAAATTTTATGGCACTTATAACTTTAAACCAGCGTCTAGACGTGAACAACTCTTTATGGGTTTATGAACATCTGAAAATGCTGCTAGTTTAAGGCATGTGTTTCATTCTTGCCTGGCGACATCGCGCTATCAACATAATAAATACATATGTAATAGGAATATTTTAAAATGGCATTGTTCAGTGATCCATTTTATTAAGACCAATACCCCTCTCTTATTCTTCCATATGACAGTTTGTCATGTGAGAAATCCTGAATGAAATTCAAAATTTTATCTAGAATTCAAATTCACACCCGAATCTTCAAGCATCCAGCTCGCCGTAACTAAGGTAATTATCGTCACAGCTGAAACGCTTACATCGCGGCACCGAGTTGCAGAGTATCATGTGGCATCGCGCCAAACGTGACTCGATACGGAATCTCGTTAGAACTTTTGGAAGATCATAGTTTTTTTGTTAATTTTTAGATTAGATCTGTGCGTTCTTTTTGATATATAATTTTGATATAACTGTTTTTCTACTCATTTTCTGAGTTCTTATGTTATTCTTGTTTGTGTCACGCTACATTAATAACATGACGGTTTTTTTTATCCAAATCGAAATCCTGAATAGTAAAGATCAGAAATACCAAATTTTATCTAGAATTGAATTTCACACGCGAATCTTTAGGTATCCAGCTCATCGTAACTAAGGTAACTATCGTCACAGCCGAAACGCTTACATCGCGGCACCGAGTTGCAGAGTATCATGTAGCATCGCGCCAAACGTGACTCGATACGTAATCTCGTTGGAACTTTTGGAAGATCACAGTTTTTTTTGTTGATTTTTAAATCAGATCTATTCCTTCTACTTTTTATATGCGTTCAGTATAATCGTTTTTTTCTGTTCAATTTCTCAGTTTATTATCGTACTTGTTTATCATACCACAACAATACAATGACGTTTTTACGGAAAAATTAGTCCGTCTATATTTTTGTATCTGGAAGAACTATCCAAATCTTTTAAAGGTTGCAAAGGACTATTAAATTTTGATCCCTTTATTGTTCAAATAAGCCTAATTAATCTTGAAATGGGATATCAATATCAAAAGCATTACTCTACTAATAATTTGAATAGAATCTAAGGTATTGCTAGTTAAATATAAATTCTTGGAGATAAAAAAAACAGTAAGTAAATGGAACTTATATTCATTGAGTACACGCGAAGTAAACACAGTCTTCGATTGTCTGACTCCGCAAATATTGGACTCCTCCCGGAATACCAAGTACGTAATATATCTGTTGCCGTCCGAAATGAAGTTTCTAGATATTTTATGGTATTGCAGCAGCGAACGGAGCTACCTAATGTACAGGTCCGTAACCAATAGCTGCAGGTTTTGAATAAGTAATGAAATACTTATTCTTCGTCAATCATCATTAATTTTCTTGATGGTGAAGTATGGCGAAGCAGTTGAAGCATGCTTTTTTGTATTTGCTCTATCTTAACACTACTGTTATAACACTGAACTATATGGCGGTGGTGCCTCCCGAATTGAACCACAAAGGAATCTACCACTTTCAGATCCTCATCTCCTTTGCTTAACTTGATTATCTGGTAAAACATTTTAGTCATCGTCAATAATTAAGGCAAAATAAATTCACACTCACACATAACGTCAAATGTTAGGGAGTCTTCTAACGTGTGTGTTGGAAACCAGGGGTTGGACACCCGACACACCAGCTGCCGGCCGCTGTCTTCTCTTCTTACCCTCCACGTGAGAACGCTTCGCATTACCTCGCCGTCTACTTCCATCTGTCAACAAGATATTAATTTGATTCAGCTTAACTTATTTTTCATATCGTGTATTTTTAAGCGAGCCACTAATGGTGATAACACATGAGCGACAGCGACAACATTTAAAACAACAAATATACTAGGGACAGTTTGGGTTGGCAACCTTCGTCAACGGTCGCTGATGGTCATGGTTCTATTATGTTCATACAAACCAATCCAATGTAGTCCTAACAACGTATGTATGGTCGAACTCAAGCACGACTCCAGTACTATTAAAAGTCGATTCCAAATATCGGTTAACGACGACACATACTAGAGTAGAGAGACTACTTAATGCCCACTTCAAGTTTTATAAATAGCCTCTCACCTGAGTCAAGGAAGAGTCCACCCGTTGCGCGTTGATGAACCAGTCGATGTTGGGAGGTGGTTTCGACCCCCGCGTGGTACACACGAACGACCTCTCCTGACCGGCCTTCGTCGCTCCCGTGCCAGTCACTCGCACGAATTGAGGTTTTACTGCAAAATAGAGAAACTTAAATTATTCGTTCAGATAAGGTATATACCTATAGTGTTATAAATGAGAATCATACGGTTATTTGTGTTTTACTAAGTTAAGGATATTATCGTCCTAAATTTATAATTAAATTAGTTTAAAAGCTCTTACATAAATAGGATTTAAGTATGATGATAATGAATGTCATGATAGCCTTTTTCTTTTTTCTCGAGGGGGAAACCTTCAAAAGGTACCCGACGACGTGGGAGCGACGCCGGGTTATGTGGGATTTTTACCGCACTAAAACCCCCCCGGTGGCCGTCCTCAACGCTTGTTGGAGAACTCCGGGATCTCCAACGGAACACAACCGGAGCCCTCCAAGCGCGATGCCCAACGGGCTCTACCCTGGGGGAGCAGTTTTCGCTCCTCCCACACCATGTATGTTTACGACGGTATGCGACCACACATACCGCCGTCCTTCCCGGGGTCACTTGCTGGACGGTTCGAGCTCCCACTCTTGCCGTCCGCAACCCCGGAAGCCCCCTTTTAGTCGCCTCCTACGACAGGCAGGGGATACCGTAGCCCTATTCTAGTCCCGGAACTACAGGGACAATGTCATGATAGCCTATGGACACAATAATTTGTCTAAAATCCGAATAAAAAAATATCTACTATTCTAATTTCAAACGCTTTCACAAACAAAAACCAATCTACACATGTGTGAATTGACAAAGGCAAATAAATATTTGTCTTTGAAGAATAAACAACGAATTAACGCTTATCCTTAGGCAATACTAGAAACATATGAAAACTTTAGCCTCGGCTTTATGTGTTAGTAAATAAGAATTTGACAGCCAGGCTCACAAGCCTTTGAACTTATCAACTGATATTGAACATTTCAATGAAATTCCATCAATCAGAGACTGTCCACAGTACTCGTATATTCTGCGAGCAATAATCCACGAAAGCCTACAAAAGCTTCTAAAGGATTCGTCCCACAATAGGTACAAGTGGTCTATGCTTCCAGCGAAATTGTTCACATATATTCAGGGCAAAGGAGAGGACAATTCTGACATTTGATTTGTTTGTACGAACAAAGGGAATTTCTATAACCTCGATTATTCGTTTATCGTCAGAAAATATTCTTTTATCCCACAATAAGTACGAGTAATTAATTTTATTAATACATTTTGTTGTTATTCAGGATATGTCTTTACTGAAGTGCTTTTTTATCCGACGGCGGAGGGTAAAGTACTTCTAGCGTATGTATGTCTCATTCTTTGGCACGCCCTGTAGCCCAAACGGCTTGACAGATTTTAACATATGAGGTGTCGTTCGATTCATCTAAACTGTTGTAACTGTACAGGCTATATTTATAACCAGTCGGGTGTTGTTTTACAATAATGTTACTTACGAAACAACTTAATAGTGACGTCCCTACGTTGAGCTTGTAGCATTGGTGGCTCCACTCGGCATTGCAACTTCGTCCCAGACATCTCCCGGGATATTGCCTGGATGTGCAGTTGACACACAGAACCGTCCTTTGTGATAGCTAGCCTCTCATCTCCGTGATACCAAGATACGTCTGGTGGTGGCTTACCTGTGAAAATAATTGATGAAAAATTACAACATGCTTTAGAGTGTCCATAGTCGCCGGTCCCGATTGTTATCGACGAATATCAACAAAATCTCGTCGGAGACTATCAGTGCTGTTTGAAATAATCCGATACACGTTGTCCACTAACCCATATCTTAGATTATCATAGAATTCAGGTTATCCACCAATATCTCTCGTCAATTATAATATGCTCTAGTTACAACTAAACAAGTATGCATATCAAAGTAGGTACCGAACATACAGTGTAAATATTGTAAAAATGGAATGATATAAATAATATCAATATTGTACTGACCGCCAGCAGCTTGGCAAGAGAGTAGTAGATCCTGACCCTCTCTAAAAGGTCCAGCGATTGTCCCCAGTATCTCCCGACCCTCGGAGTCGTATATCCGAGGTGAGTCTGGTGGCACTGCGAATAATATCAAGAAAATATTAATGGAGAATATAGTCTAGTCTCGTAGTAGTGTGTTTCTTTTTTCTCAAATTTCTTGCTTTCTCAAATGCTAAAAGCAAATGAACGTACAGTCCATCCAATTAGTGAAAGTTACTACCGCTATGTAGCTATTGCTATGCATGCTATTGCTATGCATAAATAGATGAAATGCCTTGTTGAAATACGGAGGGTTTCACCACCTTTAAACATGGATTAAATCAATAACTCACCAATAACAGTCAAGTTGACTCTATAGTTTCTGGTTGGGGAGTCCACGTAGTCGATTCTACACCTGTAGATGCCTTCATCATACCGCGCCACCTTGTCCACGGAAAGGTGGGCTGATGATGGATCAGACTCGTTTAGCACAAAGTGGGTCCGCGCGCCGAACTCGCCCGCCACTGCCCAGTGGACAGGCGCACCGTTCCTGAAGTCGACCCTGGTGACAAATGGACATTCCATTAACCTAATTATAAGTGATCACTGCTTATGCTAATAGAGAAATCATTACCTTAACATCTTAGCGTAACTTTACTTTATTAAAAAATATTTATCATTTGCTATAACGGCGATGGTAAGAATCTTGAGGGAAGTCAGAGTTCTTTAAAAAAAGTTATAATATAATAAAAGGGGTCTCAACCTAGTACACTGCACTAACTAAGCGGATTGATAAACTTAATTTTATAGAAAGCCTAGGAAAAGAAATACTATAGGAGGTAAGTACCATCATGTTGTCCTGTTTTGAAATATCTGACCTAAATTTTATATTTTATGAAAAAAGTAACTCTAATTGGAAAAAAGACAGGTGTCATCACGTCGCAGATGAAAACCGAATAAAAAGGCCCAACAAACAAAGTAATTACATTTGCCCCGGTTCCTGAGTACAGGGACGCATTCAGTTTCAAAGGCACTTCATTTCCGCGTTTTTACTGAGTTTTTCGACATGTCCCACCGTAGGTTTGTGTGCGATTGGCGATGAATAGATTTTTCTAAGTAAATATGATGTGCGCAACCCCGGAAGCCCCCTTTTAGTCGCCTATTACAATAAGCAGGGGGGCTTTTTTATGCTTTTAAATCCTCATGGATTCCCGTCTGCCCGGGGGAGCAAAAGATACCGTAACTCAGGCAGGGGTTACCGTGACCCTATTCTGGTTCCGGAACTACGTGGAAAATTTGTTGCTACCGACAGAGACAGCATGTTCACCTTATGGCTGCAATTTAATGTTTTGTAATGTTCTAACTAAGCAACTTTGTTTAAACACACCCTTAGTATCAGAGTAAGGATTCGTTTATATCTGCTGTTAAAGTGTCAGACACGTGACACTGTCACGGGCAGATAATATCATATTTTTCTATACAATATTTGGACAGGCAAGGCCCGGGCGAGTTTATGTTACGACAGATAAATACGTCAATACACATTATTTAGGAATATACTGTTTGGCCTGACGAAGTATTTGTCTGACACGCTCTATGTTAGTATATAGATAAGCCCTAAATCAGTATGAATAGGGGATTTTTAAAACTGTACGTTGATGACACATAATTCAATAAAGATATCTGACACTTTTAAACTTGTCCTATATCTGACAATTTTAAACTAAATTCACTGTCACTCATCGATGGCAAACATTTGTCTCGCTTTTTGTTACTCGTTGGAGACGGAACACGATCTTAAACCATGGGTTATGCACGAGGAATTTTATACATTTTCATAAAAGGAAACCTCACAAACACATCTTTTATTCCTTGAAGATGTAAGGGCGTGTTTAAAAATGTATACAAATAGGTTAAAATGTAAACAAATTTGGGTTTTAAAATGTAGAGGAATTAGCTGCCTGCTTTTGGTGATAAAATTCTGGGTGGTTAAAAGGTACCCTAATCAATAATAATTGTAGTTCGTTGTAGTCATGACTATTTTCGCAGTCATTAATGTGGCATACTTTACTCCGGTCTATAAAAAAGAGTGGTTTTAGTATAGCGAACTCTTTGAAAAAAAGTTCAAAATGTGTGTGAAGTCTGGCAATTCGCACTTGACCAGGGCGGTGGAGTAAAGCCTCGCTTTATGAGAGGCGACCCTTGCTCAACAGTAGGACAGTAATAGATTGACGACGTTTAACACAGGGGCAGTGATATCAGTCTAACATGCAAAAGCCTTAGGTTCGAACCCATCCAAGCTAAATAATGAATCTGATTTTTTTTCTGGATCTAGATGGTTCTTCGGACTCTTTCATAGTACCTATAGTAAATGCTAGTGTGTCAATGATCGAAGACAAAAATACCCGTTGTAACTAAGTACATGTATTGATTCAAATGTTCTGGAAGACTTCCAAGCGGAAGGCGAATTCTTTTAGTGCATGCTTCCTCCCCGCTAATATATCGTGTCAACTTAATACAACTTTGTAACTTTAAATTATGTACTAAGTTATTTGAAAAAGAAACGTTTACTTCTGAACTCATGCGATGCTACTTTACTCTGTTCGTAGTTTTGGTTTCAGTTTTAGTTTATGTTTGTGTTACTGAAAAGTGGTGGAAATTTTTCATGGTTCGGTTCGGGAGATTACGAGCTACCATCCCCACTCCTTTCCACTAAAGCTATTCAACCGACAATGATTGTCCACTTATGTCTCGATACTCGCACATGTACGTGCGTATAAATAAAGAGATAGGGAGAGTCGCATATAGGAAATTAGAAGGAGCGTAACACATTTAACTTCCATAAAATGACCATTTCTACCATTCAACTCCTACTGGGAGCCGCTCTAAGGAACTTGGTTCCAAAAAGAAGGATGTTGGTTTTAAAATCTAAGGTCTGAAAAAAGGGAAATATTGCTAGGAATATTTCAGTGAAAACTCCTGTAGGAGTATCTTCCTACAATATACTTAAAAGTTAGTTCTTAATAAAAATATCCTCAGTACTTCTGGATCGCTTCCAACCGGAAGACTCGATCCATTGTATCGCTTCCTTCCTAAGACGCTAGTTTAGACGTGGAACGCTGGGAATTCCGCACGATTTGCCACAAAACTCATAAATTGGTTTGTTCTGTTCTTTTGTTTTATTGTTCATTGTTCTGCCGCTATCGTTCTTGGATTGGTGGTATGTGTGGTTAAGCTTTATATTGTATCAGATTGTTATAAAACTTCTTGCGGATGGCCAATATTCAAATTGTACGGTTAGGTTCTAACACACGAACGAAAGTCACTATAGTTTACATGAACAATCGCTCATGTGTTAGTTCCATGTATGTTATCTTCCTAAATGGTTAAGGTTACACGTTAACTCTCGTGCATTTTTTCGGCCAGCCAGATGACCTTCAGTCTAATCCGAGGCTCTTTCGCTGCATCCCACACTACCCCCTTAGCCTACGCCAAATATTTTCGAGGCTGAAAGCAAATTGATTCGTTATCGGCATATATTCTCCAAATAATTTAATTTGCCTACTTAGTTTGCGAGGGCACTTACATGGTCAAATGTAAGCTTCTACATGCATGTAATACTGCTTCACGGTAGAAAAAGGTATAGCACTGGTCCCACCTCAGTCGAACCATACTGGTTCTCCTTCAAATCCATGTGCGATAAATACGCTCAGCCATCAAAATGGTCTGTGATACAACCTATCCTTCTGCGAATACCGAGCTTACAGTGAAACTGTAATGGGTTAACAATGAAGCACCACTTTAAATCAAAGTAACAAATAACCTTAAGCAAACCAGTTACATTTCCAGCGCATATAGTATCAATTTAGTCGTCTAGACTTATTTTGTGAGGTACTTTAGAATTCATTTATGCGCACCTAAATCTTCCCGATTCTTTTGTATTCGGAGATGGTTGCTGGATAGCAGCCAAGTTAAGAGCTTCCAATGTACGGGATGTAACTTGTTAGCGTTCGTGATTTGTCCAATCGCATGCGATACGCGACGAGCGAAGGACTTTTCAAATGTGTAGGCACAATACTCCCTGCAGCTTTCAGATTTTTTAAAGGTTGAAATATCAAACGAACTTGCAGTCCCCCTGATTGTAAATGATCACTGCCGCCGATGGACATCTGTAACCAACCCCAAATACCTGAAGCCAATCACGAACGCGCTGACACTCTTGAGGATTAAAATATCATCTAATCTTCATATTATTATAATGTAAGTCAGCAGACATCCACACCCTTGCCTTGAAACGCAGGACTATTTCACTCTAGGAATAGATGTGGGGATGTAAGCTTCTTGCCGACCATACTGGCTCAAACATCTTTCAAACATATAGAGTCAATGAATGATTCGCTCAAAAACAAAGCCGACATCTATATTACGAACTTTCTGTTTGTATTTAAGAATTTTCCTAATAAGAAATTAGCGAGAGAGCGCGCAATCAAAGCAACAGTGCTTATCTTAGTAAATAATTTTAATTTTACAACATTTTATATGTTACTCAACAAGAGTAGGACGAGTACCTTATTCCGTATATAGTAACAGAAATTCTTTCATGTGCGGTTTTGTTAAGCGTAAGTTACATTGTTTTGTATCCCTAAATGACTTCTGAGCAATTCTAAAAATTTTAAATTCTAAAATTCTAACCTAAATTCTAAAATTTTATTTTAAAGCGAATTTTTGATAAAATTAAAACGAGCGTGTCACGTGCAACTTACGGAACTGTGTACTAGATAGACACAATTGAAGTTAGTTTTTATAAATACTCCATATATACAAAATTGAAAATAATTATTTTTTTTAATTGGACATAAAGTCATAAAAATAATTATAAAAGTTGCTTCACTTAAATAAACTGATCGTTTCTTATTAATAGAGTTGAAAAAATAATGCAATTTAGTGACAACTTGGCATTTTTTCTTTTCGATTATGATATTCTAAAACATTTTTTGTCATATAACAGACTTATTCAACGTTTTATTTTACTTTTTTCATTTTATCTTACGAAACGAAGTTAGTTAGTCGTTATCAAACATAGTTCATATAGACGACTAAATTAATTTAACTTTTAATTAAAATTTCAAATGTCAACCACAAAACTAATTTATTTAAAACAGTAACTTTTACGTCCAAAAATAATTCCCGAATTCTAACTTTACAGCGTTGAAGTCGCGATGGGAAGTTAGAGGGATGTTAAATTTAATGGTTCGTATAAAAATTAAACAATAAACTTGAAATTATCTTTACTTCGCAGGGCGCCATTTTGGTTAGAATTCCCGCTTACCTTTTATTTGAGTGACTTGGAAATTTTATTCGTGCTATTAAAGTTTGCAGCACTTGAGTTCTCAGGACTACCTCTGATCCAGCTGAGGAAGCATCACCTCGTTATTCTATGAATTCTATGTAACCTTTGCTGTATTTGTGGACATATAAGTAGAACTATAAACAACGATTGCAATATTGGCCAAATGCAAGTAAAATATTTCATCTCTAAAATTATCAAGAAAATATTCAAAGGTGGATTTATTAGGTTAGTACTATACTGTGACAACTACCTTATTCTGTCTTATTATAGTGTTTCACTCTATTACTTGTGTCTTAGTATGTCAAACAGAGATAATCCATCACGGCCATTAACTTCAGGGATAACAACAAATACGTCACCAATGCTTTCTAACAAGCACTCAAATAAGTATCAATTGTGTTTTAAACTGGAGTAATGCAAGATATTTGGATCAAGGAGACTATTCTGTGTGCACCAAATCCGTACTTTCGTTCGAAATTTCGGGCTATCGATTACAAAGTTTCGTGTATTTCGTACTCGAAATTCATAATTGCCTGTTTTAAATGGGATTCATGGAAAAGGAATAACATTTAAGTCATTATAGCAGCTAAAACCTGTATGAATTAAACTCTGCTAAAAAATTGAAATTAACAGCAGTCATCGTCGTCGTCTGCCTATTTCTATTCTACTGCTGGCCACGGGTTTACTCTCAAAGCAATAGGAGTTTACAGCTTAGTTCACAGTGCTGGCATAGTCAGAATTGTTAGATTTCACATCCTGACGGCAGTATTACCTGACAATTCTTTCGATGAGTATTTTTACTTTCGGACGAATCCGAAACTTCGTAAATGCACAGAGTAGACCTCCAATTCCAAACTTCAATACCGGTTAAGTATGTTTTGCATATCCTCAAAATAAACCTTCCCCGGAGACAACTCGACAGCTCGCCAGAATTCCACCTAAACTGTACTTGAACGCCGAATGTACGAGTGTGTCGGAAGTTTTCCTATTAGTGTGTTAAGATACGTGGATACTAAAATACTAGTGTTATATTAATTGGCATTGGCTGTAAGGCTTTTTATATCTCGCTGGATAGGTCTCTTGTACTATTGACAGAAGTTTGAAATATCTACCTCAGAGCTCTAATATGAAATAGTGGATTAAGGTGGTAGAACCCTCTGTGGTTCGACCTCGGCGGCACACCTATTTCTGCTTCATAACAGCAGTATGGACCGCTGCTGTGTTCTGGTTTGAAGGGTGTGTTAAGGGAGACATACATTTCCGAGGCTTTTCAGCTTAGCCCTCAGGGGTAGCGGCACACCTGTGGCCCACTCCAGGTAGGAATATCTAATCTTATCTGGGGTTGATTACAGATGTCAACGGGCGGCAGTTGCTACTTACCATCAGATGGACTGCATTTTAGAAGGTGGTAGAACCCGTCGTGGTTCGACTCCGGCGGCACCACCGCCACACCTATTTCTACCTAATAACAGCAGTGTTAGGCGCTGCTGTGTTCCGGTTTGAAGGGTGTGGTAAGGGAGACAGACTTTTTCGAGGCGTTCCAGCTTAGTCCTCAGGGATAGCGGCGCATCTGTGGCCGACCTCAGGTAAGAATATCTAATCCTATCTGGGGTTGATTACAGATGTCCATGGGCGGCAGTAGCCACTTACCATCAGGTGGACTGCATGCTCGTCTGCTACTCTTATATTATAAAAAAAAATGCTCGTCTGTTACTCTTCGTATATTTAAAAAAAAACTCGAGTTCAATAAAATTGCTTAAAAGTAAATTGCTAGTTCAATAAAATAGCTTAAAAGCAAATTGTTAGTTCAATGAAATAGCTTAAAAGCAATTTTATTGAACACGAGTTATTTTTTTTAAGCGAGGTCTTCAAGTTCGAAAAATAATACCGACTGATATAAATCTAGAGGGATAACTTAAATCGGTCACCCATCCAACTCCCGATCTATGTTGCGTGGTTATATTTGCGGCGCAAGCTTCAGATGAGCAATTGATGGGAATACTGACTTTTCTCTAACAATTATAAAAAAAAACCTAAAATATCCGAGGTCCAAACTCACTAACAGAATGGTGTGTTGTTTGTTAATCAACTAAGTGCATGTACAAACATAGTAAAAGCAGAGTGATAAGTAATTAAATTCGGCGACTATCAACGCGATTTTCAGTTAGAATTTCCGTATTGGAACTAAGCTTTGGCTCTCTTACTTTCCCACTATTGGATACAGGCCTGCTTCCAAATAATTTCCTACGCAACCTAATGCAATACTTTAGTAATCTGCTCTTGAGTCTATATTTCTAGAATTAACTATAGTAAATTAAATTATATTTTTTGTTTCACCAGAATTTTAGAGGAAGTATTTTTAACAAATTTTGCGCAACACAAAATAATATTCACTATACAAAACTATTACAGGGACACTGTCTGCATGCCTGCGTTTTGCAAAAAGCAAAAAATTTGGATAAACACGGACACAGACCCGCTATTAGCTTCGCTTTATATTTTGTAAAAAAGAATGTAATTACAAGCTTTATTTTATATTTTGCTTCGGCACTTTTAATTTTGCGACGCACAGTGCAAATAGTTTCGTAAAATATTTTTGATGACAACATTTTTTGATTCAATTATTCTCAAAAATATATTTCGTAATTGGAATACATAATACGAATGAAAAAGCTTTATATGTGTTAGTTTTATTTTATTTAATTCATGTACTACAATAATATTTATGGACGCGATAAGACGTTATTTATCGAGATGAATCCTACGACTCTAAACATGGAAAATATAAAGGCATTGGTAAGCCAGAATCCAGGTCAATCTACATATCAGTACATTTATAATAAAGACATTTTCTTCGAGAACTAAATGTAGTAACGAAAGCTTTAAAGGTGGTAGAACGCTTTGTGGTTCGACACTGGAACACCACCGCCACACTTGTATCTCCTTAATTACTGAAGTGCTGCTGTGTTCTTATTTGATGTACGGTTTGAGTAAGGAAGATATAGTTATCCATAGCGTTCCAACTTAGTCCTCAGGAGTAGCAAGGTATCTGTGTCCGACCTCAGATAGGTCTCTTTTCTTATTATCAGGGGTTGATTACAGATGTTCGTTTGCTAATTTTATATTAAAAATAAACTACCTAATTTCCATGTCAAGGGCTTAATGCATTAGCCCTTCTACTTTACAGACACATTAAAATTTCATGCAACTTCCGTCAGATAAACAAAATGTTGAAAATTCAAACAGCTGGATTACTTCATAACTATACTGATTTCCAAGGCACATGTACAAAGTCAATAGTGAATTATAGAGAAAATCTTTAATGCTGGTTGAGTGGTAATGTTGCAATGATGTTTTGGTCTAAGAACTGTTGGGTTTATTAAATATGTTGGCCGTCGGATACAGTTTTTGAAAACGACGAACTTTTACAATTATTGATCTTATAACTAGAGTTTTCTAGCAATCTCGTACGCGTTATTTATAAAATAATATAATTAAAAGTTGAAGCTACTTTTTATCCCTTTCCAAAAGAGCCAAGATTTTCAAAAAGAGCCAAGAGTTTGTTTGTTCTGCATTGGTATCTGAGTGCCCAAAGCAGAGAGCTGCAAGAAGGGACGCGGTCCATGAGGGGTCATGTTGCTCCCCAAATGGTTGCGCAACTTTAGGTACCCGTACCCTGGGAGAGGTTTTCCGATATTGCTATGTAATACGTTGTTAAGCAATCTCGTATTGTTTGTGTTAATATATTTATTCCTAAAAGCACCAATGTAGCGTGGATTCCAAGCTGAACTCAGAAGGAAATCAAATCCTATTTGACGTTAATAGATCACGATAGACGGCAGTAACTTCTCCTACCATAAGATGCACTACATGTACAAATGAACATGTACATGTATTTTAATATCATTAAAAAACCTGCGTCAGTAACAGTCGGTGACAACGTGACAAATAGTCACGAGTGAGTCCCGGACAGGAACCCCCTCCACTATTATAGTTTATTAAACCCTCTCGTCATATCAGTGCCGGGTGAAATTTCATCCATCATTTCTGTAATTAATTACGGGCTTTTGTGACACAATACAGTTCAATTTTGGATCGGTTGTATTGTTGGAGAAACGCTTATAGTGAGTCGCTCTTTGGCCTAAATAGTCAAAATTACGATAATAGTTTTTTAAAGTGTTTTTCGATCAAATGGCCCAAAATCGAAATTGAGTGTTTTTAACAATATAGGAATGTCGCTTTTAATTATTTGAATTATACCGAATTTAAATCAAGATAAGTATTTGTGTATAATTTAAATTAAAAAAAAAATAAAAAATGTAAATGGTCTATTTGATATACCAACCGTTTAATAGTATTTCTCTTTTATGAATTTTCTATTTAAGGAAACTGTAGTATATAGTAGTATTTTTACTAAAATCAGACCGATACATTGCAGGATTTTGCATTTGACCATTTAACTTCATTGCTTTCGAAAAAATAGGCCTTTTTTATTTTTTATTACTTCCATTATCTATTAATCTATTTATAAATTCAGTCGTTTAAAGCAATCAACACTGTTATGCATCAAATATTGAATCCGTATTAATCCTTTACAACAGTACTGCAGCTTCCATTTAAATAAAATACAAAAAAATAAAATACATAGAAAAAATACAATTCTAAATTGAAAATTAATTATTTAATCCAATAATAATTTCTTTACCTACAATCCAACAATAATAAATACGTGGAACCGTCCCAGCACTACATGCTGTCAACACCATACGCTATTATGGAGCCGCTGGGACATAAAGAGTGATAATAGGGTGTGGAGAGAATGATTAATCAATTCATGTAAACGTTTTGAGGCAGTTTAGAAACTAAGCCTAGTGGTATGAATTCCATTATCTGTAGTATAGAGCACTCCATGGTTTTGGATATGCTGAAAAATCGAAAATTGAATGGAGAATGAAGGGTTCTATCACGCAATATTGATATGCAAGTATATAGCAAAAATGTTTTTGTGTCTTGAGGAAGATTAAGCCCAGTAACACTTAAATAATTTTTGATGGGATATTTGGCTTATCGCATATTATTAGGAGCTATTAAGGAACTAATACACGAGTCACGAGCTAAAGTTCATGGTTGCGACCCTCACTAACTGTCGTTGACTGTTGCCACCTATCGTCAGCGATGGTCGTGGATATGAAATATCGTTTGTGTATTACTTATTATTTTAACGCGCGGGGATAATACGAGTAACATAAGATATAACCCTTAAAATGTAAGACAGATGGACATACTGACAATTAGGTAGACTGTAGACGACGGATGGGCGAAAGGACTTGATAATATATTTTTTCCACCAGAATCAGAATATGTTAGAACCTAACGTCACTTTTCCTCTTCCTTCTCGTATTTCTTCTTTCTGTTACATATTATTTCTTATGCTATTATTTTATAACGTATTTTTTCTTTTCTTTTATTGTTGTACCGCTTTTATTATTTTCTGCACAGCCCAAAGGTTGGCTGGGAGATAATGCTTTTAGCATTAAGCCCGCCTTTTGTTCCATAATTATATTTTGGTTCAATAAAGTATAAAAAAGATCCTAAACGTGTAATAATGATAAATTCAATATTAAATTAACATTTTATACGGCCATTTAATGTAATATCGATATACTATAATATATAATAGTTCAAAGTAAATTGCATCGAGTCAGCACATCAGACCCAGATGAAGCCCGATAAATCCATCTCTGCATTGTGCAGCTGATTAAGCTGTTCCATAGAACAATGCCCTATTGAATGCGGATATGACGTATTCTGGAGGTCTTTCAAGCAAACGCTTCTAGGCGGATAACGTTCATGTTAGTCAAAAGTGTCACTTGTCAAAGGTTAGACTCCGGTAGCACAAACTTCTCCTATTTCTGTTTTATAAGAGAACAATCGCTGCCTCCTACCTTTCTACCGTGTAACAGCAGTGTTACCTTTTTATATTAAGTAGTAAATAACTTTACAGTGCTCCTGAGGGCCTACCACCATCTTTTAAAAACCATCATAGTTCAGGAAAGTTTTATTTGCAAGTGATATTGCATCAACATTATTTTGTTTCGTATCACGACCTCCTTAAAACAGTATTGTTTTATTCCTACCGAGTGGTGTAAAATAATGAGTAATTTGTCTATTATTTATCCAAGAGGAAACGACACATCGAAACTATGTAGTCTCATCTCTTTCGCACCATGGTCTTGATTGTGTTCCGTCATACACAGTTGAACGAACTTAAACCCTTATTAATTTTTTGCTTATCCATTGTATAAAACCAACTGAAATTGTCATATTTTGCTTAAAAAGTAGAATTTCCTACAATAAAAAGAATGAATAATTTCGACCGACGTAATACAAAACTGCTTATTGTAATATTATAAAAACTCTTACTATAACGAAGTCGTGGTACGTAATTTCAACCTATGATTAAAATAATATTGTTTTAAGAGATGGTAGTAACCCCCTCTGATTGTCATAGTCACTGTTGCCCATGGACATAAAACATGCCGAAGCTGATCACTGATAGCTTGGCACCACTGAGGACTGAGATGGTCTTCCTGTAAGCCACCCGGCATCCATACCTTTCCACCAAAATGCAGAACTGCTTCACGCTAGAAATGAGTGTGGCTCTACCTTTAAAAAGTATCTATCATCATTTCATAGTGTTGCTTTTGTTTTAAGGATAAATACACACAAGGTATTCCAAATTCTTCTTTGTGTAGTTTGTGCAGTAATGCCTCAGTAGCCGATTCATATAAAATGCGTGCTAATTTGCTATTTTATTTTTAATTGATCGCATTTGAATGGCAGTTTTATATGTCATTATAATTTTCGTTCGTAACAAAGTTGTTATATTAGCCACAAATTAGTCTTTTGTCACGCTAAGTCACATCGCATTTCATTTGATCATACCTTTTTATTACATTCAATTATAGTAATTCCATTTTAGGAACGTGCATTTGACGCGGCTATTTTATATGATAAAACGATAATGCAGTTTTTGAAGGTGGTAGAACCCTTTGTGGTTCGACTCCGGCGGCACCACCGCCACACCTATTTCTACCTAATAACAGAAGTGTTAGGCGCTGCTGTGTTCCGATTTGAAGGGTGTGGTAAAGGAGAGAGACATTTTCGAGGCGTTCCAGCTTAGTCCTCAGGGGTAGCGGCGCATCTGTGGCCGACCTCAGGTGGGAATATTTAATCCTATCTGGGGTTAATTACAGATGTCCATGGGCGGCAGTAGCCACTTGCCATCAGGTGGACTGTATGCCCGTCTACTACTCCTATATTATAAAAAAAATACAGGAATAATTGAGGCGGTGGTGTTTCCGGAGTCGAACTACCACGGGTTCTATAACCTTTAAATCAAATAAGAATCTAGGTCCTCCATCTTATCTCGGTCCCTGGTATGATCTACGAAGTAACATTGACATAATATCCAGAATAATCCTCCACAGTTTACCAAGATGTCAGCGACGGATAGTTGCATTGTGGCCTTGACGATATTGTAATGCAGTCAATAACATTGTTAGATAATTTATGTACTTATTACACTTGGGTATAAGGACTATTACTACTACTTCTAATACTACTCGGTATGGGTATTTACAACTAGGAGAACCCTCGTATATACTTGAACACGCTGATACCATGCGGATTGATGAAGGATAATTTTATGATAAGCCAGTGTCAAATTTTTGGCAATCACCTAATTGATGATAGAATGTTAAATACGTATTAAAAGGAAAGGTAATAATTAGCACGAAAGATAATACGCTACTAACAATACTGCGATACTTCATTATTAAGCCAATGGAGTGCGACCAGGTCGTATGTACCACTGTCATACCCATTTCTAGCTTGAAGATTTTCTGCATTAAGGTGAAAGGATGTGAATTGCTACTAGCTTACATTACGAGGCGACAATATTATGAAAAAAAATGTATTATTTCTGCACGAAACGCAGATATATGCCGCTGAGGTAATTCTACCTAGAGAATAACCACCTTACTCACGTGTATATGGGCATTCGATCACGATCCTTGAACCACATCATCATGGCCACGTCGTGCGCAGGCGCCGCCAGGTTGCACGGCAACCGCGTCTCACCGCCCGGCGCTGACCACACCTGGATCACGTTACCTGAGTAGAATAGAAACATTATAATAAATAAAATTGCTCACAAAGTCTACGGTAAAATATCAGTGGACGACGATTCAGGGGCTCTGCCGTTTTGGGAAACTAGTGATGCAAAATAAGGCTCTAGCCAAACTAAGCCGAAAGGGAAATTAATAATTGTATTACTAATAATATTTTACGAAATCAGTACTCTAAAACTTATATTTGAATTTTTGGAAACTATCTTTTGAAGGAAGGGATGGGAGGAAATAGAATATTAGATTATGGATTATTGTGTTAAATCCATGCTAAATTGATTTAACCCAAATAATCCCACCATGTAATTAATAAGTATTTCTCCCTTATTTAGAACTATTAGGAGATGTATTTTAGGAATTCTTGTTTAGTAAACATTGGCCTTATAATTCTAATGCTGTATTATACAAATCCATACTAGCATCACTTTGTTCTTCTTAGCTCATTGATTGAAGATGTACCTACATTGTCCGGTAATATAATATTTTAGTAGACTATAAAATACAAATATAATTCAACAGTTATCAATAACCACAAGAGTCTAATAATATAAGAAAGATAAAAAACAAGTTGGAAGCAGATTCCATTCCAGTTTAAATAATGTTCATCCTTTCCATAAGACAAATTTCCTCCGAGACTGTCGTCATATCAGTAGAGATGAAATGCAATTACTCAGAATCTCACGTCGGAAATATCTCAATGTAGCGTGGTGTCGCTAACTTGTAGTAAACGTAATATATTGAAACTTTTGTTTTCATTTCCTTGTCAATTATGAAGACGTTTACTATAGAATATGTTGCGTACAAACACTACTTAAAACAATCTCATTAAATGTTTGTAATGACGAAAGAAAAACACATTTGATCCTTTAATTTTTGACGTTCACAATTTTTAACATATTTATTATTCTAATCTAAGTATTATACATATAAAAAACTATTTTCACTAAATATTTATAAATGAACGCAAAAAACAAGTACACGAAGGCTATACGATACAAGGTACTCAAAATATAAATCTAAATTCATTATTTACATACGAGTATTTACGTGGTCGAGGATCGAATCCAAAATTCTCAGAGTATCCTTTTTTTTTTTTTTTTTTTGTTGACGAGGGGGAAACCTTCAAAAGGTACCCTATGCCGTGGGAGCGACACGGGGTTATGTGGGATTCTTACCGCACTAAAACCCCCCCGGTGGCCGTCCTCGACGCTGCGTAGAGGACTCCGGGATCTCGAACGGAACGCAACCGGAGTCCACTTGGCGCGTTGCCCCGTCGGGCTCCGCCCAGGTGAGCTTGAAACTCACCACACCATCTGGTGTTCACGACGGTATGCGACCACACATACCGCCGTCCATCCCGGGGTTGCTGGCCGGGCGGTTCGAGCTCCCACTCTTGCCGTCCGCAACCCCGGAAGCCCCCTTTTAGTCGCCTCTTACGACAGGCAGGGGATACCGTAGCCCTATTCTGGTCCCGGAACTACACTAGTTCTCTTGTAACTAAACGAGTCATCCAAATTTACCCATAAATTATTAATATCAATTCAGTAGTCCTAAAACCTTGTTATAATATTTTGCAAAGGCATCCACCACAAAAACTTTACGTGGGTGACGTACTCATGAATTTAAAAACAGATACTCGCGAAATGAAAGTAGAAAAAGAAACAATAGACAGAGGAAGGACAAAATATTTTTGTAGAAAGTCATTTAACGTCAACATCTGTCACTTTAGCACGAGGGGGAAATGCGGATATTATGTTATGAAACCATGAGCATTGAAACAACTTGAAAAGACAAGGAAGGAGGAAATTGTTTCGAAAAATAAGCGGAGTATTCAATAAGTGGAATCCCTTTATTACTAGTGCTATTTTGAAATGTTTGGCCTTAGATTTAAGGAAATCAGAATTACACTGACATTGGACGTGTTGACTACTTAAGTTACGAGATAAAAATAATAAAAAAGTTTTAGTAATTTAAGCATAATAATTTTATTAGGGATTTCTTTTGCTGCCAGTACAAATCTTCAGCTTTTCTTATCCATTTATAAATATAAATCTCATCTTTTAATAGGGATTACAAAAATTTAAATGTTATATAAATTCAGGTTTTGTTTCACTACTGGTCAATATTTACTACGATGACGGGTACAGGACACATAACACTACATTTTCCACAAAGTGCATCCATTAAAAGCCGAGCTCCCATTTCCGATAGGTGCAGATATCTATTGGAATATTAAATGCTAACATCATTTAATTGAATATGTTTTAAGAAGTCCTTAAGATGTGACAGAAAATAATAATGATATCGTTTAATAAACTTAAAACTACGGAAACTATGATTTGTATTTATACATAGACTACAGCTACAATCCATGCAGACAAAATAGCGAACGAACTTAGTTTAAAATTAAAATAAAAACGAATCTGAACAAAGAACACGATTGCTGGAATTGTTATCCATTGTTTTGTGATCCGGATTTGTTCTGACGAAATTTTGCGGGATCCCAATCAAGGGCTTGGAAAGGCGGGAACAAAGGGAATTTCCGAACACTCGAACAGGAACAATCAAAGGCTGATAATGCTTGTGACGTATTCACATCTTGGAACTTCTGATCCGATTCGGATGACGGTAATTTTTATACTATTTGGGCAATGCTTGTTGACGGTTATCTCAAAATGTATCATGTATATCACAATCAAGAAGCACAAAGTGCGTTACCAAATTCCAGGAACATTTGCAGTTATGTATAAAACATGAAACTTTTCATTGTGTTTTCCCCCTTTTATAACTTCGTTAGCATTGCACTTAGAGGTATTAGATTTGGTTAATTTATATTCTAAGTTTACAGGAAGCAATTCAATGTAATTTAAATCGGTTTAGTCAATAATTTAACGAATTATTTTCAGTAGCAACATTAACAAATTAATAAGTTAATTAATTTTGTTGCAAAAGTTTCTCCAATGTGTCAAACCATTAAAAAAATAAGTAGCGCATATATTGTTGGAAAGAACAATTAACATTTTCCGAATCGATTTTCAATTGAGGTTTTAGAGAAGTCATTTGGAAACCAGCTAAATCTGATTAAAATATTTAATAGCACACAAACAACAAATTTCATTAAGAACCTGAAAAAAAGAGTAGTAAAACAAAATCCGTTTCAACCTTTCATAAAGTTTAAATTGGTGACGGAAGACCAACGAAGGCGATGTATAATGGAATGTAACATGGAATATCGTTAACGAGAATATCTGAAGCATTCATGTTAAGGGCAGCAACCCTAATCCTTAAAAACGAAATGAGTAAATCAAAGGTTCTGGGAACGTGTGAACCGAGTTAGTAAAGACCTTGTCGAATAGACAACGAGTATCTTTTTGCTATATTATTTAAATATGTTATAAAAATTGCACATAAACTAAATTAATTAGTTTATTTGTATTCCATATCAGAATCAACACACCCATGCCACTCTAATCTATAAATCATTTGTGGTTGAATTCCAGAGGCACTACCACTATATCTATTTCTGTCTTATGCAATGTTGAGCGCATGTTGGTTTAAAGGATATGTAGGGAGACAATTATCTGAGAAGATCTAGCGTAGTCCTTCAGACGTAGCAACGCATCTAACGTATTAGTATCTTATCTATTCGACGGCGATTATAAATGTCCAAAGGCGCATATAATCACTCTCGATCAGGACTGCATGCTCGTTTCCTACTTCTATATTAAATAATTCGCTAATTACGAGTCGTACTCGCACATGGAGGCTTCCTTACCACCAAATGTTAATTATATTTTCATTATTTTTATTAAGTGACTATATTAAAATATGATTTGGTGTTCTTATTTGTATTTATTATAATAGCAGTTATAGTAGTAAACGGATTTTAAAAATTTCAACAACCTTTAGATCGAAAAATGCCAAAAAATACTGGTTTCTTGTATCGAGGGAGATCCACTTTAATATTCAACTTTATTTTATTTTTAGTATTTGTCTATCTGTTACCGTTCTAGAGATAGAGCGCTGTGACAGACGGACAGACGGACTGACAGCGAAGTCTTAGTAAAAGGGTTCCGTTTTAACCCTTTTGAGCTGAGCAAATAGCATACTCACTTCTTATTTCTTACAAATATCATTTCATAAATTGTCTAGGCATCAATGACGCCTATAAGTGTTACCTTAAAAATCGTATGAGCTTTTCCATACTTCCTCTCTTATATTTTACCAGATATCAGTAGGACCATCCGATTAGTAAAAGCCATGTAGTAGGGGTCCGGACAAAAGGTTATTTGAACCGTCATTAAATTCAAGCTCCTACATTACTCCCGTTGGAAGGCGTTTTGTAATTGATCTTGTACTAAACGACTTGACACTTAGTAAACGAAAATAAGAAATACATTTTAATATATCGTGGCTTTTTATATTTTTTAAAAAACGCGCGTTCTTCTGCTGCTCTGTTTTTGAACCCTTATGCAAGATTATTACTCTTAATAATCCTTACTCCTTATCTCTATAAGGAATAAGGATTGTAAAGTATTTATTTTTATTAGTTTACGAGCTTTCATCCTCAATGGGCTAAATAGAGATTAATTTTCTATGATCCCTTCTTCGAGAGCTAATGCACGAGCGATAGTTTATCGCCCGTTATTGATAATCAATTTACCCAGTTTTTATCTACCAAACATCGTCATTTGAGATTGTCTCGTATAAAGAAATAGTTCAATATCGATCGGTATGTAAGACATTGGATAGATTAATTATAAATAACTGGCGTGTATTGACGATTGTTAATTGTCGTTGACTATCTCCGCCCGTTGTTGCAGACGCCGTTTGTTGTTGAAGGTAGTCATAATATCGTTAGTATTGAAGCATACTTCCTCGTTACTAATTGTTGTCGACTGTCGCCGCTTGTTGTTAGAGGCGCCGTTTGTGGTTGATGGTCGTCGACACGAAATGTCGTTAGTGTATTAGCATAATGTCGTTCGTGTTTCATCTCTTAGTCTTTATCTAAATTTACAAGAATATTCTATACAAAATTTCATGCCTTTCAACACTTAAGCTGAAGCTGGGCGTTGTTTACAATTATATCTACCGTTTCAGCAAATATTTCCGATTTATTTAATTTTTGATAACACAATTCGTATCGTAATTAAGTAATGCAGCGCTATCTTGGCCATTAATGAGCCGTAACAGAAATTGGAGCAGGCACTTATGTACGGCAGCTGTTAAGTCATAAGCGTTGTGCGAGAAAGTTATTGCTCAATTTTCCTATTTAAAACTAGAATTAATGCTTTTACAGGTCTTCTGTTTCTCAAACTAATTGATAATAATTCAGCTCAGCTTAAGGTAATTTGCCGCAAATGTCATTATATCTAACTTCGCATAGGGTTCCTGGTTCTATCACGGGTAAAGTAGATATAATTTGATTAGATCGGAAAACGGATTTTCATTCTGGGTCTACATAATATGCTTGTCTTTGTAAATATTTATAGCACTTGCGGTATGAGACAAACTTAGTATGGGTGAACAATCGTTCCAACTTAGCTTTCAAGGTTAACAACGCATCTATGGCCAACCTCAGGGGATACTATTATCCTATCTGGGGTCAATTAAACGTCCATGCGCCTTGCGTCCAGTAGCCTTTTACTATACTTGATAGTCATTTTATTTATGATTTTATCTTTTTTACTCTTGATTGTATATATTGTTAATTGGAAATAATTTGTATATATTTTAGCTTTAATAATTTCTTGTTATTGAAATCAAACTCATCTAGTAGGTCTTGAAGTCATGTAATAATATAGTCACATAAACGGTACAGAGTAACGATATAACAATTATACGTAAGTAAGTTCACACTAGTGATTAGAAGTATTATAACTACACAAGTATCTCCGTTATTCGACTGCTCTTGCTGAAGTCTCCGACCAGAATGTCGCTCTCTGTTAATTCGAGCGCCGCCAAGGTGTCGTCCCCACTTCACCTACCCGCATCTGTTTTTAAACTGTAGTATCAAATGAGTCACTTATTACTTTAATGTAACGTTATAAAAATGTGATATCGTTAATATCCAAGCTTCTTATTAACGACGATAACATTCGGCCGTCCTGCTCACACGTTCGTCCTCGATCGTGTATGGTCTGATGCAAGAGCTGCAAAAGAAAACCAGTTGTTTAATGCCTAAGTCCAGAAGAGTTACACATTTTCTTGTAATACCGACTCGCACGTAAGAGGCCCGAACTGTTTATCAAAAACATGGCTTAAACTCTACGCATTTTCTTGCAATACCGACTCGCATGTAAAAAGCCCGAACTGTTGATCCGAACTAAGGCTTAAACTAGGTGATGTTCATATAGAATCACACTAGTTGTGTATTACCTAGGTTATAAATCTGCCCCAACAGTGTTCACCACGGATTTCTGTTGCAGGCATAGTTCATAAGGACTCTTTACATAAATGTCATATGCGCGACAGGTATTGAAGCGAATGCATTAGACCATTGTTAAATAATAAAACACACGGTTTAAACTAGGTGATGTTCATATAGGATCACTCTAGTCATGTATCACCGCAGTTTTTATACCTTGTTTACGATAACATTCGGCCAGTGCTCAACTCAAATTTACTCTAAAAATGCAATATTCACTCAATGTAATACATCCACCCAACATACATACATACATACACCCAACCATATGCATCACCAAGAGACACCCGCGAACATTACACTGCTCGAGGCATCTGCACTAATCCATCTTAACTACAGATAAATAAAAATCAAACTAAAAAAAGTTTCCTACACCTACAGTAATGACAACATCTAGCTGCCCACTTTACTTATGTCTGGATTCTAAGTCCAATAGTTAAATCTCCAACAACTATTGATTCGATAAAGTTACGCATCAGAATCACGACGTTTATCTTATTAGTCCATTTCGGAATGCTCAACAACCTGTTCAATAACTGTTATACTGATAGATAGATAGATCTATAGTTGGCCACTAAATGAATCTGTGCGACTCAAAATACTATTATAAAATTATTTTATTACTACTTAGTACTTCTTTTAATTATTACAATGTTATTTTATACAAATAGTTGCCTTTCCAATGTACGTCTTTTATCAACTGATGAAGCAGTATCAAAATAATAATATATCGTGAATATTTGAAATGAATGATATCAAAGTTAAAGACTAAATAATGGTAAACTAACCATGAATTTCACACAATATAACACGTATAAGTTGTATGAACCCAATTTTTTTACGTTATTTATCACAAATTCAAATTATTTCTTTCAAAGTAGGTCCACATAACCCACTTTTGAAAGTCAGAAAGAAATTTCATTACATTAAATTGAATTTATATTCAGTTATAATAATACATACTATTACATGAATTTCAAAATTTAATTAACAAAGCAAAGGACCCATGCGTTCACGTCAGCGACATACTTGTCAATTGTGTATGGCTTAACTACTTAACTTTTTTTTTTTTTTTTTTTTTTTTTTTTTATTTCACCAAAAGTTTTAAATTAAGATTCCCATAAGGAAGTTATAGTTTGGGCTATTTTACTGTAAAAGTTATGCATTATACTAAGGAAGATTTGCTAGACTTTACGCAAACGTCGTTTTTAAAAAAAAATCAAATAATGTTATGGAAAGAATAAACACATTAAAATGGTCCGTTAATCTAAACGGAGTTTAAACAGACCTTGTCTTACATTGAGTTCCTCGGAAGCGGATTTTTTTTTTTTTCCGTAGGTAGTTATCAAACGGATAGTGTTATTGAATACACACTCGTAAACTACCTACCAAGAAAAATGACTTCAGAAACCGGCCATTATTTAACTATACTTATTTGTGTCTACAACTGATAAAAGATTTTTTTTAAACACGCTTTTATTTTTGCCACGCTTTTATTAACTTGACCTGTATGTATGTAACGGAATATTTGAATTCGATTTTTACCTACTTTGAACGGTCAGATTTATTTAAAAATTTTGAAATACCTATGACATGACATGATTTTAATAATCTTGTCCGATTCTAATTTTGTCTCATCACGATCGTCAGATTTAAAACTATAACTGTTTTACATAACATGTGGCTCCTTATCAATCACAACCTAAAATTTCTATGACCTGAAAAAGGTCTATTAAAGTTGATCATGATTTTATACCAGCCAGCCAAACAAACAGTTAGTCAAACTATCTTATGATACACCTTATTACCGAACAATTCATATTTATTATATATATTTCAAACGCCTCGGCTTCACCTGACTTTTATATAGTTTGTAATAAAAATTATATTAATGCGTAATATCTATATAGATTATATTAATATAATATGTATCATTTACAACCAACACTCTCAAGGAGATGCTCGATGTTTCTATAGAGAAAACCTAGACATGACGCAATTGTGAACCGTATGAAATTTATATGAAAAGTAAATTATTGTATAAGAAAATCCCATCGAAATGTACCTATGCTTTTATTTGATTACATTATTATTCATTTGGCTATGATATACATATAATAAGAATGAAATCTTCACGTGTTTACATCGAATATATTTGAAAAAGAAAAATTGTCTGTCGGTTTGTATATTTGAAAATGCATTAAAACCAAAACTACGAAGTCGATGTCAAAAGTATACATTTTTTTTAAAAAACATTACATGACCAGGTAATGGACAATTCCAAATTACTAACGTACTCCGTGATCTTGACAGAGGGCATTGTATAATTCAAATTATATTTTGAATCCACATGAACAAAGTCGCAGGCAAGACTCGTTTTAAAAATGCAATTCAAATTATATTTTGAATCCACATGAACAAAGTCGCAGGCAAGACTCGTTTTAAAAATGCAATTCAAATTATATTCTGACTCCACATGAACAAAGTCGCAGGCAAGACTCATTTTAAATATGGTATACAAGAGACTATCTAAATTTATGTAGGCTTCAGTGACCGTTTCTCACTTAATACGTATAATAACTTAATTGCTGTAACTTGTAAATAGAACTAAGCTCAAGTTATAAAAGCATCAATTTATTATTATTATTATTATTATTTTACTTAAAATAATTTATTCTCAATCCCATACAAAGTGGATCCCGTTTATCATTTCGTAAATGGCTCACATAATTAATAATATCGATAGTCTAAGCGTCTCAACGTTTAAGGTACAAACTTCATTTACCAGTATTTGATAGTGCCCAATTTTCAAACCAAAAGGACGTGTAATGTGTCAAATTCAAATTGAAATTTAAAGATTTAAAATTACGAGATGTAAAGAAATATTAATACAAAACGAAACGTTGCATACTAAATTTAAAACAGACATTTAATATTATGTATAAGTGAGTCAGTCTGAAGTAGAATGGGAGATAAGAGAGATATTTTTATATATAATATTCCAAAGACCGCTGCGCATAAGTTTCTCAGTTTTCTTATAGATCATTAACTAATGTGCATTTATACTTTATGGGAGTCAAAACACAGTAGTACACAGTACTGCGTGAATTCGCCTAGAATTGATGGAAATCTAAATTTGGCAACGTACGTATGCTTCTTTCATAACAATTACGTATCAAGTATATGAAATCAAAAGGAAACTTTCATTGATTTATAAAATGAAAATGTGAACAATGTAGATGTGAATGCAAGTTTATTTTTAAATATAGTCAATTAATATCCAAAAAAAAAAAAACAATAAACCTTAAACTCATTTACCATTTCCCTCCTGGGTACACTCAGCCACTCAATACCGTGGTCGTGATACTTTTTTGCAGGCAGTTAAATATGTACCACGTAGATATTATACATTTCTGTACAATTATGAATAATCAAAATTTTGCAACTTAATAAACGTGTCACTTATATCAAGTAGGTATACTGTACTCTGTAACTGCGTTTGTTGCTACCGCATAGTCCCTTCCATACAATAAAAACAAACGCATATACGTAAACCCCGTTTGAAACATTAAAAGTTATCAAAAATAAATTCAAATCTAACCTGTATGCAATTTCTGGCGTACATTAGCCTATATTAACAACCATTAGGTTCCCATATCTATAAAGCCTGACATTTAAGATTAAAGATCCTTAAAATATTTTCATAAGTACGTGTATTTCTATATATTTCAAAGTAGGTGTAACTTTAGAACAATTAGGATTTACTTTTTACACCACAGAATTTAACCAAATGGACAGATTTACCACAAGAACTGCCTTGCAAAATTACTTTTAGACACTTCTTCACAGAAAATGCACTTATTTTGAAGTAAACACCTCAGTTTACAATGTTAACAAGTAATTTGATAAGAGTAAAGTTTGTTCACAAAATTTAAGTATATCATTTTCAGAGGGTATTAACATTTCATTGAATTACTAGTCTCAATCTATCCATTTTCTTAATTCAAATGAGTTTTCCCTTACATCAACGACATTTATCTACCCCCATTTTTACTTATTCTACCAAGATGAATTCACATATGACATAATAATGTTTTAACTCACGGTTTTTATTCCTGTGTCAAGTATGTTCGTACTTACGAATCGCCGTCCATGATTGTGAGCTGGTTCTTGTACACTTCTGATGAAATCAAACTCATCTAGTAGGTCTTGAAGTCATGTAATAATATAGTCACATAAACGGTACAGAGTAACGATATAACAATTATACGTAAGTAAGTTCACACTAGTGATTAGAAGTATTATAACTACACAAGTATCTCCGTTATTCGACTGCTCTTGCTGAAGTCTCCGACCAGAATGTCGCTCTCTGTTAATTCGAGCGCCGCCAAGGTGTCGTCCCCACTTCACCTACCCGCATCTGTTTTTAAACTGTAGTATCAAATGAGTCACTTATTACTTTAATGTAACGTTATAAAAATGTGATATCGTTAATATCCAAGCTTCTTATTAACGACGATAACATTATTTAGTTATAAATGTTTTAAACCCATAAGATATAAGTCCGATAATACTAATACTCTAATAAAATAATAATAATAATTTTAATATTTTATAAGAATAACCCTCTAAACTTTACGCCGCTTATAACTTGTACCACGCGCCTATTATCTCCTAATAGTAATAATGCGGTGCGCGGCAAACGTTTCTGCGTAGTGCTCTTATCTGATGTATGGCGCGCCATTCGTGACGGAGGGCCGTGAAATTATTTCGAATTACCCTCATTTATTGCAATACATACATTACAAGTCGTTGTCCTACACATAATTACTATTATAGATAGAAAGATAATTATTTTACATGTGAAATGATAAACCAGATGAACTGAATTTAAGGTGGTAGAACCCTTTGTGGTTCGACTCTGGCGGCACCACCGCCACACCTATTTCTACCGAATAACAGCAGTGTTGATCTGTTATGTTCTGGTTTGAAGGGTGTGGTAAGGGTACATACTTTCCCGAGATTTCCAGCTTAGTCCTAGCTAGTCCAGCTAGTTTTTTATTACTTAAAATGACTAGATTAACTGAAATAAAACACGATGAAGAGTGATATAATGTCAGTTTATTTAAGTCTAATATTTGGATAATAAACTTCACAAAAAACAAAAGAAAGATGTTGTTTTGATAGGTTCAGTCATTTTGGTCCTTCGTGTCAAATTACTCATACAATCCAGATCCCTGATTACAGTACCTATTTAGCCATCAGATAAGTAAATTAGTAAATGATTTCTCAACAGACGAACTGTGTCAAGACAAATCTTTAAATTAACAATTCACACGAATAAATAAAATTGATATGTCTATTTGTAATGTCAAAATAAAATTAAAAAATCATACAAAAATATACGATACTTGTAACAAAAAAAATGTATTATTGTGTCTGTCTGTCTGTTTGTTCCGGCTAATATCCGAAACGGCTGGATCGATTTTATTGGGATTTTTACTGGCAGTAGGCTGTTGTTATATGGAGTAACTTAAGAAAAGTTATGTTAGAAAATAAAATAGGGTTCCACGCTAATAAATAAAACCCATGTAACCTTCCGAGTGGTTTTCAAATGCGAGTGAAACCACAGGACATATCTTGTTAACAATAAGCCGCTTCCTAACCGACTTATTGACTCAGCTAATTGGGATGCGTAAACAAAAACCATTACACCGCCTTATGGTGCTCAGCAATTAAATCTTAATCAAGACAAAGTGTATTCATTAAGGACGCTATGCCACCATTCCTGTCATCGCGCAAAAATGCTGTAACTTCGCTTGTGGGTCTCATCGCAAGCGAGTAAGCGACGAGCTATATTTTATAATAATAAATTTAAGTAAATTGGGTTACTAGATCCCGGAGTTCTCCATCAAGCGTTGAGGATGGCCACCGGGAGGGTTTTAGTGCGGAAGTCCCACATAACCCGGCGTCGCTCCCACGTCATGGGGTACCTTTTGAAGGTTTCCCTCTCGGAAACAAAAAAAAAAGGTTACGTACTTACTGGTATTAGATACTACAATTACAACACGGTCGTCTGAAATAAAACTCGGTTAAATAAGAGGTGCGTTTCTGTAACTTTTTAAGAACTCACAATTAGTGGGTTGAAAAAACATACATTTAATCTCATGAACAAATATTTAAACATATAAAATTGGTTTACGCGTATATACTCGTAAAATGACATAACGGTTTAAGAAACTTTATTCTCATTAAGAATTACAAGAAATCCACTTACATGAGAACATATTTGGTACTTATTCTAAATTACAATTTAGGTACAGTTCAGCATACACATTTATCATATGTAGTAGCAAGACATTTAGTAGTATTAAAAACAACTCTTATTATTTAACACAGATTTACATAATTCATATTATTACTAATAAGGTGGGTAAATGCTAAAAAGTTTTGTGACTATTGTACGCATCAGGCGGTTAATAATGAGCAATGTACTGATCTAAGGCGACTAGATGCGACAATACAGAAGTTGATTTTGTTTATCAATAAAAGTGTTTTTTTTTTTTTTCTATATTTTTTTATACTGTGATTAAAGTGTTTTAGGTTTATGATTTATTAGAGAAATGTTGATATGTTTATACTTTATTATTATTATTATTTCTTTTTATTATTATTTTTCTTTTTTTTCCGTTTTATTTTTTTATTGTTAATTTTGATGATTAAAATGTAATGTAATTAGTTATTTTAAAAAGTTACTATGCCATGATTTAATGCTTTTACTTATATTATTTTATTTTATTATAATATGTGTGTATATATGTGTATAGTTATATATATTTATCTAATATTGTTACAAGGTGTGGTTATTTATTTATTTATTAAGTAGTGTTTTAAAAGTCTTTTAAATGTGTATACGGATTGCGAGTTTTTAATATCTTTGGGCAGCTTATTATATAGCTGTGCTCCTTCATACATTAGATTCTTTTTTCCGTAGTTTTTAGTTCTAACTTTCCACAATACTAAGTTGTTAGCATTTCTTAGCCGCATTTTGTGTATATCTATCTTTTTAGTAAATTTAATTTGTGTGTGTATATTATTTGTTAAGATTTTTCGTACTAGCAGGCAGGTGTAATAAATATACGTTTGAGTTATGTTTAACAATTTAGTTTTTTTGTATAGTGTAACTGTAGGTGTTAGATAATTATAGCGAAAGAGAACCTTTATTACCTTATTCTGTGCTCTTTGTATTGTGTTTAGATTTGTTTTAGATGCCGAGCCCCAGACTTCGATCAAGTAATCGATATGAGGTTTGACGAGTGCGTTATAAATAAGGTATCTTACTTTTTGGGGAAAACAGCGCGATATACCACGAAGCATTCCAGTTAAGGATGCTAATTTGTTTTTAATTCTATCTATATGTGGTTTCCAATTTAAATTACAGTCAAGAATAAGGCCTAGATATTTGTCATGATTTGTTTTGTTAATTTCAACATTATTTATCTTAAGCGGGTTATAGTCAGGAATTATTTTGTTTTTGGTTTTAAATATAATGTAGTTAGTTTTAGAAATGTTAATCGTAAGCAAATTATATTGGAACCATTTATGTAGTAAATTAAGATCATTTTGTGCATCTGTAATAATTGCATCTATTGAGTGACCGAAGTAAAATAAGCAAGTGTCGTCAGCGTACAAAGTCACGTTTCCTTTCAAACCAACTTCATGGATGCTATTGATGTATATTAGGAACAACAAAGGACCTAAAATAGATCCTTGCGGAACGCCATACGTGACAGGTTTAGGTTGGCTCTTATTGTCACCAATCTTAACTATCTGTTTTCGATTGGAAAGATATGATTTATACATGTTAAGTGCAGTTCCAGTTATACCAATATTTTCGAGTTTTTTCAACAGTATAGTATGGCTTACACTATCGAACGCCTTTTTGAGATCTATGAATATCCCGAGGCCTATGTGTTTTTTGTCTAAATTGGTTTTTAGTTCAGTGATTAGGTCAATTGTAGCGGATAACGTATTGGACTTTTTTCTAAAACCATACTGCTTATTTGATAATATTTCGTTAGAATTTAGATAGTTTTCGAGTCGGTTATACAAAACCCTTTCAAAAATTTTAGATAAAACTGGAAGAACTGATATAGGACGGTAGTTACCTGGATTAGTTTTGCTACCCGATTTAAAGATGGGAGTGACTTTGGCAAGTTTTAAATTATCTGGGAAGGAACCTATTTCCAGACATTTGTTTATACAGTTAGTAAGTTGTACAATAATAAGATCTTTTACGCATTTTATAACTTTTGTGCTAATTCCGTCAATTCCACAAGATGTATTACAATTAAGATTATCGATAATTTTGCAAAGTTCAGTTTTAGATGTAGGTGTTAGTTGTGTTAGCGTAGATTTTATTGATTTGGCACCGATGAAAACGTTATGTCTGTGATATATAGAAGGTATTTCATTAGCTAGGTTTTTACCGATGGTTGAAAAGAACTCGTTGAAATATTCACAGGTTTCTTGCACACTAGTTATTACACCCGTTTCTGTTTGAAGTTTGACAGGAGCAGTAACTGTAGTTTTATTGTAGCATAACGTGTTTATCAGGGACCACATTTTAGTTGGTTTATTTTGACAATTTCTAAATGATTTACAGTAATACTCAGATTTTCTTCCCTGAATCATCTGTGCTGTTTTGATTTTTATATTAAAAAAAATATCTTCTTCTATTTTGGTGTCAGTAGGATTATTTCCGTATTCAAGCCACAATTTATTTCTTCTATCTATCATATCTATAATTTCTTTATTTATCCAGTCTTTCTTTATTGGGTTACATTTTTTTGACTTTATTGTTTTGCTTTTTTCGACACTTGTAAGTAATTTTTCTTCTAGTTTGACGTACTCATCTTCTTTATCGTTTTCGCTGATGTTCTGAATAATATTGTAAAGTTTTTCATAGTTAATAGCTACATATTTAATTGATTTCAGAGGTTCTGGTTCATAATTTTTTAGTTCAAAATAAATTTGTTTGTGGTCTGACATGCATGATTCTATAATAGCAAGACGGTAGGGCTGGTGTTTTATATTTGTACATACATGGTCCAAAATTGTTTTAGACTTGTTTGCTTCTCGAGTACAGTAATCATGTTCTATTTTATTAGTTATATAATAACCACTTTCTTTAATCATATTTTTATAATTAAGGACATATCTATCAGAACTTAGTAGGTCGTAATTGAAATCTCCAAATATTATTCCTCTTTTTCTTTTTTCAAGCTGCGTTGAATATTGATCTAAGAAATTCATGTGATTCGTACGTCCAGGTTTATATATTGCGCCTATGTCTATACAAAATGTATTTATATGGACCCAGAGATAATGATTGTCATCAATAGTAATTTCTTCGATCATGTTGTGTTTAAGGCTATAATGAACAAAGATTGAAACACCACCGCCTTTCACATTCTGCCTGTAGTTGAAGTAGTGTGTATATCCCGGAAGCTGAGTTCTTTTGGCTTCGTCCTCAGAGTTGATCCACGTTTCAGTTAGAATTATTATATGAATCACAGCATTTTCGAAGGACTGAATAATACAATTTAATTCATCTAATTTGCCTCGCTTGACAATACTTCGTGTATTAGCATAAAAACATTTTAGGGATTTTTTACTTACTATTATATCCGAATAATTTTTAGTAACTTGAAAGGAGGCGGTTTCAGCAATATTAACGGTAGCCTCGGTTATATTTAGCTGGTGGAGTTTTTTGACGGAGCAGAAATTATTTTAGGAATACCCTTTATGTATTTAATTCTAAGGTTGATTTCACAATTTTTTGTACGGTGGTCCAGTTCCTCCGTCAAGGTTTTCATATATGCTTGTTGCTGAGGGGTTTGGTCACCGAAAATCTTGACTTCGCTATTTTTTACATTGGACTTATGCCGCAGTATATATTTAGTTGTGTTTTGAGATTCAAAGCAGGCTTTTATAGGGCGCTTTTTATTTGGGTTATATTTTCCTAGACGAAAAACTTTTTTCGGTTCTACGCAGTCCGGGTCAATAGATTTTAAGATATTCCATACCATAGTTCTGTCATGTTCTTGTCTCTCCTTTGGGTCTTTGGATGTTGGTTCTGATATGCCGGATACCAATAAGTTCTTCGATCTCTCGCAACGCTCATTGAGTTCAGTTATTATTTCTTCTGCTTTCATTGAGGGGGTAGTTTCCTGACACGTGGTGGTGGATTTAATTTGTTGAAGTTTGGATTCTAATGACTTAATCTTCTCTTGTGTGGTTGTGTTAAAGTTTTTTATGCTGCTAACGTCAAGTTTTAGTTTATTTTGTTCTTCAGTCAAGTTTACAGTTGTTAATTTAATTTCCGTTACTTGTGATTTAATAACAGAAATATCTTCGCTTATTTTGGTAAAATTATTAATTTGCATAGTATTATTGGAGCTTAGACTTGCCATAATTTCGGACATTTGAGTTTGCATGGCCGTCATCTGTTTCCGCATCTCGGTAAACTCTTTTGCCATGTCGGACAACTCGGCCTTCAATTCTTCATTTTCATTTGCTAATTTTCTCTTATTTCGAAATGTAATTTGTGACGTGCCAGTAGCTTCAGATGGTTTATTTTTGATTGCTAGATTTGGGTCTGATCCGCATCGCGTAACGTTAAAGCCCCTTCCAGGCGGAGATCTCTGTACGCTCATATTGATCTATGTTGTACTCACTTGTGCAGCGGTGTGGAAGCGAACAGAAAATAAAGAGCCCGTCTCGTTTACTCGAGGTGTCCGCCCGCGTTGTTGTTGCAGAAATACAGCGTCGTATGTGTACTTAGAATATGCAAATTAAACACTGACTGATTTCTTCTACGTTAATGTTGAAAGTTGTTTGACTACACTTTGTCTTTATTTTCGATTAACTAGTAACACGTCTGCTCGGTACGCTCTCTGTACGACCACTCATAACACCACACATAACAAAAAAATAACTAATACTAATATGAAAAAATAAAATTTAAAGGTTATTTAATGTCTTAGGATTTACCAACATTTTTTTCCCGATAAAAAATCAATATATTTACTGTAGATGTACCTACAATTTAAATTTTTTATCGCTCCTCGCTTGTTTGTTGAGATATAACAAGTCCTGCGAATTTAACTAATGTTCATTGGTTTAATACATGCAATAAGCCTATTTGCCTGAAATAGACGGATTTTGAATCACCCTATCACTCATTTTTATTCAAATTATTCAAGCAATTACGCCATTATGTTGTTTCTTGAACGTAGAAGGTAAAAGCCTCACTAATTTTATAACGTGCTAACTATGTACAAAATATGTCAATTTCTGTATATATAGAAATTGTTTTTTTTTTCTTTTTTATAGTATAAGAATACCTAGCAGACGAGCATGCATTCCACCTGATTGTGAGTGGCTAGTGCCGCCCATGGATATCTGTGATCTACCCCAGATAAAATTAAATTCCTACCTGAGGTCGACCACAGGTGCGCCGCTACCCCTAAGGACTAAGCTGGAATGACTCGGAAAAGTATGTCTTCCTTACAACCAGAACATAGCAGCGCTTAACACTGCTATTATAAGGTAGAAATGATGGTACCGCCGGAGTCGAGCCTAGAAGACTCTAACACCTTTTTATCTTTAACAGGCAAAACGTTACATTGGTCATAAATACATTGGTCATAAATAATGGGTAAGTCAAATACAAAACATACCCAAGATATGAGTAGATATCGAATAAAAATCTATCAGATTAAAAAATATATCCGAAATATATTAGAATGGAATAATATTTTACACAACCGCAATACACAATAACTTTTTCGTCTGCACCAGAACTGTTCAGAATCAGTATCTTACCAACCAATACTATCTTAGTTCTATTAATTTACTATGTTCTAAAGATGTCTCCGGCACAAAGGCTCTCAAACAATGGAGCATCTGGAACACGATTGGCTGTAATTAATGTAAGCGCACTGATATTACTCCGCGCGGTAATGTAGCCTCCGGTGGTTTGTGCTGGAAACATGTTCGTTAAAAACTTTGATGGTATATTATCATGTACTTTACCGTTATCACTTGATTTGAATTTTAATTTGTCTTTATGCTTCGTATCGAAATCTTCTTTTATTTCTAGAATACCAACGATTTTGCCCCTTTTCAAAAGGTTAAATAATTTGTCTGAAATCCAAAAAGTCGTTACTATTTTACTCGTTTTTTATTCTTCTATTGTCATGCCAAAAGCACTTATTCTTATTGATACAGATTTCGATGTTCACTGATAACAATTAAATTTTAAAAACATTTGCTAAAATCGTTGAATTTCAGTTTTTCTCATGAACGCTTGTTATCAATCTATTCAATTTTTTTTACCAATGATCGAAATTTGGATAGATGACTTATTAATTACGGAGGTAAGTTAAATATATCAAACACATCCAAGCTACGAGAAATTATCGTATAAGATCCATTTAATTCAAGATATTTAACCAAAATACACAATAACTTTTTCATCTGCACTAGAACTGTTAAAATCTACTGATATTACCTTACCAGCCAATACTATCTTAGTTCTATTAATTTACTATGTTCTAAAGATGTCTCCGGCACAAAGGCTCTCAAACAATGGAGCATCTGGAACACGATTGGCTGTAATTAATGTAAGCGCACTGATATTACTCCGCGCGGTAATGTAGCCTTCGGTGGTTTGTGTTGGAACGTACTCGGCATTCAAATTTACTTAATGTATTGTTACTATGGAATTGTACACATGTTAGTGTAAATTTACCGACTATGATACCTTTATTAGGGATCCGTACCCAAAGAGTAAAGGGACTCCAAGCCTCCATTATCTGTCCGTCTGTTTGCCGTTGCAGATATTTTAATTTTTACAGAGTGTACGTATTTATATAGTCGTTTTAACAGCAAATACAAAAGGAGTTTAAAATAATAATCCAAGGTATTTATTAGGTACAAGAAACATTTTTTCTGTATTTTTTTGGGTTTGTCGATAATAAAACTACATTCATTATGAATCGAATTGTCCACTTTTTACGTGTTGCTACTGTGATAACAAATACTGAAAATAAATTGTTGGTACAGAACCTACCGCATATGAGTTCAAATCGCACTCTACCAATTGCATTAGTAGATCATACTGTAGTAGTTATGTTGTGAAGGTCGTTCGAAGGCGACATCACCGCCCATATTTCTAGATCTTGGGTGGCATTTAAACTGAGTCGGTCCTAATTGTTATTATTGTTTATGTTTCCACTTACTACTTGCCCATTTACTACTAAAATTAGATAGTCTAATAGGCCGAACTATCTTGCCTTAATTTTGAAGTCTTACAAAAAGTCTTCACGTATTTGATTTCAACTTAAAAATTAACTAAAAATGGTTATGACGCTCGTCGTTCATCTGCTGATATAAGCGCAATATTTATTTCCATGTTGTAGTGGTGGGATAAAACTCGTATGTTTAAATGATGTTATTAGGCAGACAAATATGATGCATTCCTACCTAGTCTTCAAGAGTAACGTATCTGTGGTCAACCTCTGTACCCTTACCATGAGTTTTCATAATATCCCACAATTTTACGTTACGTTTACTCAATACATTATTCTCTTCCGTTTGCTTCAGTAAACTGAGTAAGCGTAATAATAAGTAGGTGCTCAAGTCTTTTTGTCTACCTGACATGTTCGCAAAAAAGAGAGACAAAACATAAAGCGCCGTTTTGTCAATTTAGACATTTAATGTTACGTTGCTGACACTATAATTCTGATAGAATCCGTTAGGGGCGCTGACTGGAATTTGTATGGGCAAATACGTAAACAAATACCAAAACAGTCATATTTGTCAAAACGTAAAAACTCATGGTAAGGTTACAGGTTATATACCTGTCTTATTCGGGGTCGGTTATGGATTACCCCGTTAAGATCAAAACGATATTAATTTAGCACTGCTGACTTAACATTTATAACTTAAACAAGAATTATTAGACATGCTCAGTGACAACAAAATTCACAACGAAATCAAAATGTTTAGTATTTTCAAAACAAACGGCTGTTGTGGGACACCGTTGATTTTGGGCGGCTGCCGGCAAATCATTTGTCAACTAGGCAACGTTGAAATTAATTCCGGGATGAGCTAAAGCCCAAAGTTTGATTTCACTCCAAACTAGGATTAGGAAGGCAGGTTTGTATGCAAATTGCGTGTGAAAATTGTGCTGACTACCAAATGCGTGGTGTTTGGGTAGTCTATTTATTTACTAACTCTACGGAAATCGAATACTTAAAGAATTATAGTGATTTTTAAGTATTAGAATATTTGAGATAAAAATGAAGGAAATAAATGGATAATTCAGAATTGAATACAAAATATTTCAGCATCACAGCTACTCATATTTCTGTGTTATAAACGTGTGCGGCGCTACTGTGTTTAGTTTGAAGGGCATGGAAAGGGAGGTATATTTATCCGCACCGTTTCAGCTTCGCCCTCAGTAATAGCAACACATTCATCAATCTTATCTGGACTCAATTAGAGATGTCCATGAACCAGTCACCATCAGATGAAATGTATGCTAGTTTGCTTCAATATTAAAAAATATCCGTACCCACCCTCATCACAACTTTCCGCTGCAGACACTTCTGCAGACGCTGCGAAACATCCAAATACCTAAGTGACACTTTTTGGCAAGCGTCCCACTTTAAGGCTGGTGATTTACGTGCAACTCAAGCAGTTTCGGTCACACTTCACTATTCAAATCGGGTCAGCAAAAAGTGTGGAGTCGACTCCGATATAATTGGCGGCTCGAAACTATGGAGCGTGCTAATTGCGCCCGAAATGAATATGCATGAGCATCGATCTACCGTGTCGCGTGTGATTCGTTTGCAAACGCTATCATGGATTTATTTCCAGAGTTAGTGGATGGTTCAAGATTCGACTCCTGTCAAGCAGATATTTGATTGGTTATGGATTTTGACTATCTGTTTATTGGTCATAATTGGTTAGTTCGCGATGCTTTAATGTACAAATCCTCATAACTGTCTTTTTAAGGGTTTCTAGGTTGTGAAACTTGTGTTGGAATTGCGTGGACTATTGTTGTTGCTACGCACTGTCATAACATCATTGATAGTCTAGTGCTTGAAACTCAGCCTCTTAATTGCAGGATCCGAGCTTCTAATCCCAGACATGCATCTAGGATTTTCCAATTTTATTTACGTATTAGAAATTCATTATCACTTTCTAAGGCGGTAAACGAAAACATAATGCAGAAATCGATTTGCACTTCTTTAGAGAACTAAGATTTCAAATGTATAAATTATAACAATTCTTACTTAGCAAGCGCAGTGCACTATGGCCTAAACCTCTCTCACTCTAAGAGGAGACTCGTGCCCAACAGTGGAATTTTAATGGGTTGATGACAATATGCTTTGGCATAAAACATCAGGCAGCTTATTTCATACTTATAGAGAGATGATGATTTCCGAATTAAAACCGGGTTCGATCCCCAGACTGATATCTGCTTGATGAATTAAGATATCTCTTCTGGGTCTGGGTGTTTGCGTATACATCTTCGTGTGTTTTCATAGCATCTACGATTCAGGGAATCCAAGTGTGGAGCTATGAATGCAGAAAGCATTTAGCGTTTAATTTAGTTTAGTCTCTAATTCCTGTTAACTGCTGGCGCTGAAGATAAGATCCCATATCAGCACTCAGAAGTCTGCTGGATTATCTCATTCCATTGAAGCAATTTGAAGTTGCAATATAAACATAAAGTTGTCTTAATCGTAATATGCGAGGAATGTTTCAGCGCAAGATGTTAACTAGTAACATAATTTAACTGTCAAGGTTAATTAATAAACCGCGGTCGCCTTGTGTTACGCGTTAGGGCGAGTTCAGCACACATATAATATTGCTCGATAAATAACGTGTCTGCATCATGATAATAAATAAATAATAGCTAGCTACTAGTCTCTTTTTTATAATATAGAAAAAGCAGACGAGCATGATTACATGCAAGGCGGTGGAGCCGCAGGAGTTGAACCACAAGGAGTTCTACCACCTTTACCCATTTTTAGATTGCAGTATCAAAAGAACATGCAGTCCACCGAATGGTAATTCGCAACTACTGCTCATGGACATCAGTTACGAATACGCTCATCACAGATACCTTACCACTCCTAAAGACTATGATGATTGGCTCATTTACATATGAGTCAATCATCAAAGTCAGCCGGCTAACATTACCATCTTCAGAAATGCAAGCACCACTACGTTAGAAGCAGGAGTAGCAATGCTGTTGCAATGGTCTATCCATTGCTGAGAGTTCAAAAACACCCAGAACCAGTAGAATTAAAATTAATCTTTCAAATACATGCCTGATCAGGAGTTATTTTTGAATCTTTTTATTAAATTAAAGAAGATAATTAAGATAGATTAGATATAATTGAACCATTAACTTACCTAACCTAAGATTAAAATAATTCTACGCCATTACAACGGTTTCCAAACAATAATAAAATATAAAACGAATATTACATAAACAAATAATATAATAATACTTAAAACTAATGTGTCGGTGTAAGTTTCGCTAAGTAGAAAATTAAAGGAAATAATGAAATTTTATGGTTTGCTTCGTGGGAAATTCGTAACGGAAAACTGTGAGCTAATTATCTCGGTCTGGCTATTGTGGCGGTATTAATTAAAACCGCTTGCGAAACGCTTAAAATCCTGCTTGAGACACTGCAAAATATCTTATAATTGTTATAATTAACGACCTGCGTAATGCAACAATTTAACCGCCACCCAACCACGTACTTTAGACGTACAGTTTTGAGGTATTTTAGTGTTTATGAAATTTAAACAAAAGAGCGTACAGTGTATCTGATTTAATTATCTCTAAATTAGATTGAAGTAATAGCTGAGGTCACCCACTGAAGCATTTGCAACTTTAATTCTAAGTATCTATTCACTAGTACCAGCTTCTGCGTAATACTTATTACTGAGTACACTTCAATAATAACTGCAAGAGCGGGTGCAAATTTGTATGAAAATGTAAAGTCAAGACACGCAGCAGCATGTCAGCCAAGTTCTCAGAAAAAGGCGTCACAGCACCGTGTATAAAATTTTATTCACGTGGACCACATTTTGACATTTATATTATTATGTACACTTTTGACGACAGCGACAACAACAAGCCAACTACAAGCCACACTCTTTCGATCCCATTTTTAGTTATTACCACGTAGCTACAAGAAGTTGCCCCGGCGCCATCCATAACAACCATTGTCATGTTGTTATAAGGTTGAAATACCTCGTACTATTAAATCTCGCTTACCTTATGCACCTTTCAGACCAGAACTTAGCTAATTTTCTCATACAGTAATAACAAATCAATACTGTACATAACCTATTAACATCAGGTGAGCCGTATTCTCGTTTGATACTTGCAATACATAATAAAGAATATAATATAAAGTCCGTCCGCCATATTTTATATAGTAAAATATTTCCTCAAGTTTACGAAGTATTACAGCCATAAAAACCGACTCACCGCTGAGATGGGGATATTAAAACTAGAAATGAAAATATTGAAACTGCAAATAAAAATGGCACGCGAAATAAAAGAGAAATTCTAACTTCCGATGAAACCTAGCTTCGATTCTTTATAGATGAACGAGTTATATCTATACGAATGGGGTTCATTTACGGAGATAGCATTCAAACTTGCTCAGTCGTCGATATCTTTGTCCCCGTGGCAAAGAGTTAACAAGGCACAGACAAGTTTTTAATTATATTTATTTTAGGAGCTAGAAAAAATATTATAACAAAAACCTGACTGATTAAAAATATATAACACTCGGTTTTACCCGTTTGAGATGTCAATGACAATAATTGTTTTTACCTATCCATCGGGAACAGTACATTTTTTCGGGATACCGACTCTAAAACTTCGGCTATGGTTAACCTTAAAGACTAAGCTCGCGAATAGACTAATTTTAGCAAAATGATTATGAAATTTAAGTACTTACTAAAATAGTAAATTGATTAACTTCAACTACCTTTATAATAAATCCAGAACCCAAAAGTAACATAACTTAATACCAAATTCTGAGCTGCGATTTATTGAGCCTATTCTATCAGTCTCTATAGCTTTTTTTACACTTGTATGTATAGTAAATTGATTACGCTTAATTACGATAGATTCCCATTACCTATACTTACGTAACATTATTTAAAATAACAAATTATGAGCTGTGATTCTTGTCTCCTCTATTTCTGAAACATATTTCCTGCTGGTATGTATAGTAAATTAATCAATTTAATAAATTAAGTATACAAACACGCTTAATTAAAATGTTAAAGACTCTCGCTACATATAGGTGATAATAATAATATAAATACAAATTTCTTACGATTCCTCATGTCGCTTCTATCACTTTCTGAAGCCTATTTGATGCGATACGGTTGTCCCGAGCACTTCCAAGTCGCGCATTCTGTTTACCCAACAATACTGCAACACTCATTTTGCACTTAACTGGGACACTTCAATGAAGCGATGTTGGAACTTGAGTACTTATTGATAATTTATTCTTTGTTCCGTGTCTTATTATATGGTTACCATCTGGTATTGCTATTCTACGAGCTTTTTTTTTCAAATTACATTATGTTAAAGTCTGTAGTAGAAAAATTAATTTAAATTGTCAATGTTATTAAATAAATATTCATATATTCATATATGGAATTAAACGTAAGGATACGTAATATTAACAACGTATTGAACACTTATAAGTAGGAAAGATTGAATATTTGTAATTTAAAATGATGAGCCGAAAAAGCAGCCGAGTTTTTGTTTTTCTAACATTTATGTTAATTATAAACTGTTTAATTTATTTTTACAATTAGTAGCTGGTAGCTTCGTTGCCTTTATTGTAAAGAACGAAACAGTTGCAGAAGGGAGAAAACCAGCCACTTAATAAAACGCATTTGAAGCGCGAAATTCACCTCACGCCGTCTTGTTCGGAGGAAATTGCGAAATTGTACGCCCTCTATTAAATTAGGATTAATATCGCTTCACTGTATATCGCTTATATACAAATTAATTTTGTATCGCACTTGTAGGTATTGCTTGATAAACTCGTATCTAATTACGTTTCGTATTGGTTTCGCACCCGACTTTTCTTACAGTAACTGTATATTAACGCCCGTTATTAATAATCAATCCAGCCACTGTTTTACCTATCAAAAATCGAAATTTGACAATTTCTTCAAACTAGACATTTTTTTGTTTTTCTATGTAACACAAATTGAATCGAAGGTATGCCATAATACGTTTAATAACACTTTGCTACGTGCAAGGATTAAACTGAAACATCTCGTGTAATTGTGCCAGACTGAATAGAATAGAAAAGTTATGAGATAGAATATGAAAATTAAAAGGAGCAAAGTGTGAATATTTAAAGTCTAAAAACAGAGGAGATAATGATAATGGAAAAGTTACTGAGAACAGAGTTCCCGTTGAAAAATCTGAAGAGGAAAACGATGAATATGAACGATGATTTTTCAAAGTTCGCCCTAGAATTAAAACGTCTAAAAACTAAATCCGTTGCAAATTGCAAAGGTTTATGAGTGAGGAACTTTTCAGCGGATTGCAACAGCTGCGCCCTCTGCGGAAATTGCGCTGCACTTCCGTCTGCAGGCTCGCTCCAAAGCGAAATTTAGCAAAATAATACCTAAATGACTGTTTATGTATTTAAACCTGTTGAAAGGTCTCGTTTAAATACGCCGTTTCGAATTTTAATCGTTGATTTCAAATATTTTCATACAATATTTTCTAATAATAAAACACCCTTACACATATTGTAGCCAATGTGATATGATGTGCTTAGTAAGAATTGAAGAATGATATATTTTTCCGTTAGATATATTAATATATGTTTATGTATGTGAGATTTCTTCAAAAACATTAATTTCTTTTGCATAAAAAAATATTTTTACTGGTTTGCAAATTTTCTCCCCTTAATCAAGGTATCCCATTATAATATTGTTATTTAGTGCCTCTCCAATTATTGAAGGTTGTGTATTAGCTTCTTGCTGTCCTCCTTGCTTTTAGCTCTGCGGAATAGCTCAGCGGCGCTGGCTATTCCGGTCCCTTCCGGACATTATAATATGTATAAGGTCAATTCAAAGTTAAAGATACAGCAGTTTCCACCACGAATGGATTTAATTTGAAAACACATGAAATATGAATGTGAATTGAAATTTAATAAAATTCACTACTACCTAATAAACTCCGATATCAAGATAGTGCATCGACTCCATAAAGACGGACGTTTTTGCCGTTTGAAACATCTGGTGAGGAAATTGCTAAGCGAATGCTCGTAAAGTGAGCTAGTAAGATTTTTGCTTTTGTACAACCCAAGTCGAAATGGAATGAAAAATCATAATGAATATAATGGAAGGCAGTGTAACTTACATCATTACTATTATCAGAATTTGGTTAATTCGTTTTCATCAAATCTAGCTTAATTCGAAACGATTTTTTCTTGTTTACTAAATGCCAAACATAAGATAAAATATCTTCCTTTTCTTTAAGCACATTTTGGACTACTTTAATATTGGAGTGACAAAGGGGCAATAAGTCCACCTGATTTAAAATAAATAATCACTAAAGTCATAAGAACATAACTATATTACCAACTGGGGATAGATTTTGAGATAATTCTAAAATTGTATATTTTCGTACACAAGACATTTACAAAGAACTTTTACATATTACGTTGCAAATTGACCAGACTATCCAATAACTCAAAACTTGCACTAGTGCATTGACGCCATAAAAAGTAACAGTTTTACTGTCTGCAACATCTGGAAAAGAGATTTCGATCAAGCCAGCGACAGTTTTAGTTCATATAAATCAAAGCATGTTTATCAAAATTTTGTCTGACTAAATTCATTATTTATATATTTATTTGCTTAAATAATTATATGGAAGCACCAGTTTTTTTATCATTGTCATTTTTATGAAATTCCATAAATGTAGAAGATACCATGTACAATGCCATCTTCTCTATCACTCAAGAAATGACGGCTACTTAAATATCAATTATTCACCAAAAATTAAGAATTTACTGGTGTTCCCTACTTCACTGAAAGTGGCACAGGAGAGATGAAAACCAGTTAATTCAAAATACGTAATATTTAATAATGTTAAGGTTAAAATCTATTCAAGTCTTCCAACATACTAATTATACTACCACTCATATCAAATTAAATTGATCTTTACCATTTAATAAAATATTCGAAGAAACTCAACACTTTTTTCCATATCGTGTTACTACATATAAACGTTTATATCAAGAAGGTCAGACGCTGCTACCCACAGCTGTTGAGGAAATTGCGATTCATATTCCAGTTTATGGTCTGATGGAACGTTCGCTTTCAATCAGTCATTATGAAGTTGAATAGAAAATCTACAGACTTCTAGTGTACCTACAAAAACTTAAGAAATTCGTATGATGCTTAATATTAGGGACAAGATTATTTTACAGGAGTGTGACCATGAAGATGTTTTATTCAACAGCAAACGAACATGAAATGCTCCTGACATTGATTATTATTATGATAGTTACTGCTACCCAATGATAATAGTAACAGATTTCAAATAGAACAGAAAAACTACTGAATATATATCACTAAACATAGCTGCGTTGTAATTTGTTATAAAACAGGAATAGATATCAGGTGATGCCACTGCAGTCAATTATGAAGCAAACCACCTATTAAAAGTTCCTGGATATTTTTTTATTATATCAATTTTAACTTTATTTTGTAAGTAATTTGTCATATAAATATCTATGTACATATCATTTAGTCTATATTGTTTCATTATCGCTGCATTACCAATACATTGGCTATGAGCTGATTTAATCTATCTTAGACGCTTGATTGAAAGATACACGTCAACACATCGCATGCATATACAGAATAAGTTAAATTTGTAATTAAACTGTACCTTACTTGATTCTGTCATTAATGGTTTAATATTAAGGTTTTTTTCTTAAATTTTATCGATCTTTACTGATCTTAAAAAATATGTTTTAAACTAGTTGAAGTTGAAATTTATATTTATTGTATGCATCTTTATTTTAAAAGGATCATCGTTAAGTAATATTATCAGTACAGTTTTTAATATTACAATATTAATAACTTCTTACATAATTTATTAACCGTACTGTTTAAAATGCTAAGGTCCTCCTGTTAAAACATGATTATGATGAAAAACAAAACGTCTAGTGTTAAAAGATGAGGGTCAGTTAACCCTATATGATGGGACGTATCAAGCATTTTAATGAAGATAGCCGTGTGATAAATTTTTTGTCCTGTCACGGTCCTTGTCATTTGATGTCTCACTTGTGTACTAATTGCTCTAATTTTTTCCGACACCCCAATTTTCTGAAACTACTTAGTCATAATTCATGGAAATGCTAGAAATAGATCAAAGAAGTATATATCTTTCGCGGAAATCCAGTTTAATGTTTGTGTGTCAACTTTTTTGGGAATGGCGTCAGTGAATTAATGTGCAGCCTTGAGAGATTAGATGTTGGTCGGATTTTTAATAACTTGGCTTGCGTCAATGATCTATGATAGCTAAAGAGTTATACAGAATTATTTTAATGATTTATAAAGGATTAAAAAACGGTGAACACTAAACCATATCTATTACCTAAAAAAATCGTGTCGCTTCAGAAAACAAGATCAGTAACTGTATAATGTGGCATGTTCATAATTACCTACGGAGATGAATTATTATCATCATCGTTATACATTATACCTCTGTCGCAAAGATTATAAATTAAGTCAAAAAGCATAATTTTGCTGCAACAAGAAGTGGAAACGAGAAAGTCGGAAAACACAATATAATCCAGTTAGCACCGTCACAGATTTTCATTTCCACGACACCGTACAAAGCGAATAAATTGTCAATGTGAGTAATATTTTTGAAATTACTATACATGTCTTCGTTTGCACATTCAAATTGTCGACTTCCTTAACTTGTAAGGCAATGTACAACATTACTTGTTATGTCACAAATGTGTACTATTTCTAGTGTTTGTGTTATGCATAACATTAAAAATGAACTAATATTTTGGTCTTCTATTTACTAATTTTGGTTGCATAATGTTCAGAACCATCCTATGTGTTTTGAATGTATAACAAAATTTAAACGTTAGACTGTTAGCCGAATTTCGGAAAATTTGTTTATATTAGGTAAATTAGTTAAAGTTTCGACTCTAAAATTAAGTATGTAAATTTTTATATTTTAATATTTTTATATTTTTGAAGGTGGTAGAACCCTTTGTGGTTCGACTCCGGCGGCACCACCGCCACACCTATTTCTACCTAATAACAGCAGTGTTAAGCGCTGCTGTGTTCCGGTTTGAAGGGTGTGGTAAGGGAGACAGACTTTTCCGAGGCGTTCCAGCTTAGTCCTCAGGGGTAGCAGCGCATCTGTGGCCGACCTCAGGTAGGAATATCTAATCCTATCTGGGGTTGATTACAGATGTCCATGGGCGGCAGTAGCCACTTACCATCAGGTGGACTGCATGCTCGTCTGCTACTCTTATATTATAAAAAAAAAAAAAAAAATTCCACTGAGAATGAAAATTATATCTATGAATAATTGACTCTATAAGTAAGAATATTTTAGGTCCACTTGAATTCATTATATCTTTAATTTTTATAAGGATTTGGTACTTGTTTGAATTAAAATTCAGTTAATTGAAACTTAAGAAGATCTTTCCTATAGCATTACTCTTCTAAATAAATGTACGCAATTCAAATCAAGGTATTTTATTTTTGTGATTATGACCCTGATATGGGTAACATCCTCGTAATAAGAAATGGCTGAGCTATTAAACAGAATGACAGACAGATAAAAGCTTCTTTACAACCCCCCATTTTTCGTCAGAGGCTTGAAATAAAAAAGTCTAGTTCAGTATCACAGGCCGACCCCAATTCAATTTGTCCACACGATAGTGGCCACAGGTTTTAACGAAACGGGATGGAGTTTGGAAAAAACAATTCCTTCAATTACTTTTTTGTTTTCTTTTTTCCTGGTAAAGCTGTTTTAAATAAAGATAAAGTAATAAAAATAAAGGTAAAATATTAAAGTAATAGAATCTCAGAAACATAACATCAAAAAAGCAAGTATTACTTTAGAAATTTTGACATCATAGAAATGGAAATAATAGATAGAGATAGAAAACTAGATTACTGAGAAAAACCTACGAAGTTTGTGATAAAAACAGGTAAACTAGGGAAATTGTAGAGGGTATTAAGGATCGTGGCGCAAAGGGCCGGGCTAAAGACGGCGTTACATCAAAAGAGGCGAACACTACGAATTGAGTTAGTGAGAGCACGTTTCCACTGTTAAAGTGTAAAAGTTTAATAACCTTAGTTAAAAGTTAGACTGTTTAAGTCTTTTTAAACAGCAGTGAAATAAAATATGAGTAATTTAGTCAACATATAATATTTTCGAAGGATTCTGTGATATTATATGTGACTTGTTTCTACAAAATGTTGTGTCAATATAAATAATTTATAGCATAGTTATAATCATATCGGCAGTAATTAACATTTCATAACCAAACTTACTAAGAATTAATGGAAGGAAATGATGATATATTTATTGTATATATATATATATATATATATTATGTAATACTAGCTGACCCGGCAAACGTTGTGTTGCCATATAAATAAAAAAATGTTAAGGGTGAACAACCCTTATCACTTAGGGGTATAATTTCTATGATTATTTTTATGGAATAGTTAATATTGTTAACTTTTTTAATTAGGGATGACTGAGAGTGTTATAAACTTAGAAATAGACAAATATAATCAGAAAGCTTCGAACTACTAAACTATCAGGAGTTACACGTGTCATTGTGAGTCAACCATATAAGATAGACATATGCTGACGTGGGATATTTTTTATATAATTTCAAGTAGAACATTTCCGTCATACATGATTTCTGTGTAGCTTTAACCATTAAGGTTGCACACGCGACGGAAGTATAAAAAATGGAGTAACTTCTCCCGTTTTCCCAACATTTCCCTTCACTGATCTGCTCCTATTGATTGTAGCGTGATGAAAAGTATACTATAACCAGCTCAGAAGTATGAAAAATAATTGTACCAAGTTTCGTTAAAATCTGTCGAGTAGTTTTTGTTTCTATAAGGGTTATACAGACAGACAGACAGACAGACAGACAGACAGACAAAAAATTTACTGTTTGCATTTTTGGCATCAGTATCTATCCCTAATCACCCCTGATAGTTATTTTGGAAATATATTTCATGTACAGAATTGACCTCTTTACAGATTTATTATAAGTATAGATATATAACTACTGATATGTTAGAGGCTGTTCAGAATAATATCGTATTTATAAATTAGTTGTATACCAGCCAATTAAATATAAAATTAGCATGCGACCGTAAAAATTAAAGTAATAAATTTGACACTAATTAACATAGAATAATGAAATGTGATAGGTAGTATAACTTACAATACTGACAAATGTGTTTGTATTCGTGTTGAAGGCCTATCGTAAAACATGCTACAATTCATAATGCCAAAACAGGATATAAGGGAAATGGTAGTATGGTGGGTCATCTATTACTTGTCTTTTTTACGCATTAAGTCAATCTTGAAAACTTAGCTTCTACATTATTAAAGTAGCGAGTTTAGCTTACGTATAATACAAAATCTATCCAAGTTTTGCCTACTAAATATCGAAACTTGAAAATTTTTGCGTTAATGTCATAAATAGGTATATGTCAAGGCCTCTATAGGCATAAATAGGTATATGTCTTTTAGGGCCTATTTTCTTTGCCATTGACAACCATACTTGTAAACGATTAGAATTAATTTTTGTTACTACGGAACGATATCGTATTGCATAGAGCAATGGGCACCTGCACCCACTACGCACCACGTTATTAGATCATAGCGGGCGGCGCAAAGAGGCGCTATGTTTTATGTATGTGGCGTCCCGCACCGTCCCGCTGTAACGACCCACACGGAATATTGTCTAGTTTTTTCTAACCGTGGACAAATATGAGTGGTCATATTACAAAGGTTTAGGTTGATATGAGCAATATTATCTCATAAAATGACCGAAAATCCGATTTCGTAGTAGATTAACAAAATTGTAACACAATTTGTAGACCCCGAAAGCTTGTAAATAATTGTGTCATACGCTTATGAGGATCTATTTTCATTCATCAGGTACATGAACGTGGTTTGTATATCGTGCCGTTATAGTACTGTGAGAACTGGTAGAAAATTACTCAAGTAACAAGGATCAGGTTGGTATAGGTATGGATTTTCGATCACCTACCCGTATTAAAGAAGGATAGTGAAGTATTAAGGCTTCCTCCAGTTCTAGTAGCAATAGCAACTCATTCCGTCCATGTGGGCCTAAAAATGCAATCAAATCCTAATATTATACTCATATAATTAAAGTATCTTATCAACAGCGACAATAATTAACGATGCTATTTTAGATCCGATTAAACGACGTAAAACCGCAACCGGTATGAGGAATATCTATTAACATTTTTTATTTACTTTTAATACTCTAAAAAGTAATAAACCGCTTTGATTTACGTCTTAATTATTCTCAAATTCTCACGTTTATTATTTAAATAATGATTTTTTGTCAACGGGTAAATGAACTATTTGTCGTAGCAAGAAACAGGAAACCGTTTAACTACGTATTTCAAGATTTAGAGCCTCAACGAGTTATGAAGCTTAAATTAATTCCATATAATGAGTTCCTAATTGAGCACTTCCGGTTGTCATTTGTCATTTACATTTTATATATTTCTTTATTTCTTTTGTTGTTCTACTGCTATATCACCGCTAAAATTATTTTTATCATAAAATAGCTATGGGAAAAGCAGTAATAGGTGATAGATTCCACCTGAATGCCTTAAAGCCTGATAAATGCATTTTACGCCAAAATTCACAAAATACAAAATTAGCCTTAGGGTGTTCAAAAATCAAAATTAGGATCATCATTAGGTCAGTTATTACTTATTTCTGAACTTCTCCCACACTCTTTATCGTCATCTTCTTTCTGGCTTCAACCTTCTAAAACATACGATCATATCATGACCTACCACGTCAATCTGCTGTCACTAGAGCCAAAACTAAAATTTCAACACGCACGATCCCATTCGTATCCCAAAAATACTAATACTGCTCCCGATTCTAAATTTAAAAAATAGTAAACCAAAAGTTCTTTCAACTGCGTCTATAAATATACGGGTCCCCTAACAAAAACTGTCCTAAATACAGAATTGCACTCGGCGACACTCGATATTTAGGGATCGGCACGCGTTGGCCCAAAGCCAAAGATCAAGCAGATAAAATTAGGATCGAAGTTAAGCGCCACTAAAAAGGCAAAACTACTACTAACGTAACTACTAAGTCAAATAACGTTAAGGAAATTTAAAATCGCCTCAATTGTTTAATGGAGTTTAAGTTTTTTGTTCAACCGATTGAAGCTCCTTAATTCAATTTAAACTTTTAAATAAAGACAAATGAATGCACTAACGAAATACATAATAAAATAGAAAATTCTGTTTTGTATTAGAATAAATTTCTAATATAAATCTGAGGTAGTACAAATTAACATACAAATTATTCAACTGCAAGTAAAATATAATTTTAATAAACATATTGTTTACGCGTCCGTGACTTTTTTGTGGCGACACTTTTCTTTTTGTATCTGTGTTAATATCATTCAAAATCACCAACTGTAATGTCATGTCGTAAAAAAACTTTGTACCGTTGAAAAAATCTTCGTTTAAATTTTTGCCACCAAATGTTCCGCTAAAGACACATATATTATTTTACATTTAAATGCCATCTTGCATATTTTTCTGATTATAACAAAGTCCGCCCTCTATACCAATTTCTTAGAAATAATAAATAAAAAAATTGAATAAAAAATTTACCTAAGCACTGCCATAGATTAGTTGTTGAACAACAGCAACAACTGATGTTGTAAGAACAAACCAACCAACGTTTCAAATTAAAATTACAAGCGTTTCAATTCAAAAATGCTTTAATTTTTCTGACATAAGAGTGCAGCTATATATAAAGTACCTATACGGAAGACTTGATCAACTCAGCATCATTAACACAACGAGACATCTCAGATTTCCATGAAAGCAATTGTCTGTAATTCTCTTCACAATCATGACTATGATGGTTAGCGTTTTTTATATTTTTGTTTGCAAACGCGAGCGGTAAATTGGATTTAATGGCATACAAGTGCCATGAATGGTACAAGTCTTCGAAAAAGAAGTTTTTTTTTTCAATAACCTACCATTTCAGAAGATTCAATAAGGAAACAAACGCCGAGAGAAAATCTTTAACACTCATCGTTTTAATGGCTTGCCTGGAAAATCTTAAAACACGCACACGTCTTAAATAACAATATGTGTTTAGTTACTTCACTCTTTGTATGCTATACAAATACGAAAAATCTAAATTTGTGGTTTCGAACCTGGGCCTTATGCAAGAGAATACAATTACTTCATAAACATTTTCTGGACACAAAGCCAACACTAATCTACAATTCTACATTTTTATGCAGCTGTGCATATACGGAAGACGTCTCAGATTTCCACAGAAGTAATTGTCGGCGCCTGTAATCGTCATCGCTGGAATCATTTTAATGAAGGGTGAGTCTTTTATTTGCATGTTCGTTAAAGAAATTAGTGCAGTTGCAAGAAATAAGTGCAGTTATCACTTTGGTATGCGGCATTACATTAATTATCATATGCTTTGTGAAATTAAATGTTTTGAGGATACCGACATGTTTAAAAATTTAAAAAAATGTTCTCAAAAGTGTGTAAAGTCTACAAATCTGCACATCGCCTGTACAGTAGACTTAATAATTCTAACGAGACACCCATATCCAGCAGCGGTTCAGTATTAGTTTGATAATAAAGCATAATTACTTAGTATAGGTTTTCGATCGACATCTTGATCGATCTAATCGAGAACTATACATATCGTTAATATGCAACGCCTCTTGTGTTCGTTTACGAACCAAAATTTGGCATTGTGATGTACGGAGGTCGAACTGTTGAGCTATCGATTCGATTGATCGAGTCCTTGATCAAAAACTTAACGGGTAGGTACTGTTGGATTTTATCGATCTTCCTAAAACAGGCAAAGCTTAAATTTAAAATAGGAGTTAAAAATTAAATAAATTGCCCCCAATTAGAACAAAACAAATTGGAAAAAGCTCCTAATGCCAATAAACTGTACGAACGGTTCCGGTGTTGGCGCACCGCCAGCCAGCATTCATAGTGCGCTGGAGTATGACACTTTCAAATTTACAACCAACATTTACGGCCAAACAATAAAATTGCAGAGCGTTTATAAAAATGTATTTTTTTCTTTATAAACCTAAGTTTTAAATAAACGAAAAGGGAATTCATCATTTAAATTTAAGCTAAAGCTACTTAAAAAAATCCGATTATATAACGGTATTTAATCCTTTTATCCAAACTATTATAATTTCTATGACTGAATACCTAAACAACTGAGTTTGTGGTACGAAACAACTTTGACGGTGCTAGAATTCTTAGTAGTTTAATGGTAGGTGCATTACTGTCGCACCTATCTTTGCCTCGATAGCTATTTAAGTGCTCCCATGTTTTGGTTTGCAAGCTGATTTGAAGCAAGGAGGCTGGATTTAATACCACTACGCTATCACTGCTTCGCTTTGCTTATTTACTCGTATTTACACAAAGTTACAACGTATATTTATTGTTTCCGAAATAAAAGCTACTTATATATGCATTAAACATATTTTATTATATGTTTTGGGTTTTAAGTATAATTCAATCATATTTTTTTCTATTGAAGTTAAGTATATAATTGCTTAAGTTAGATTTTCATTTTATAACTACAATAAGTTCAGAGATTTTTTTTAAGTTTGATGAGAGAGTTAATATCTTTATCAACTAAAGCAAAGCTGACATTTAAAAATTAATCACGTCGTGCCAGTGCCAGCCAAGGAATCAAACTTTTAACTGTAGCCAAAGGCGACATCTGCAGCCACGTTAGGAGTTGACATGACGTTGTGTTGGCAACTCTCCAACTTCACTACTTACTCGTAGTACTACATTCTACTAATAATCGTAGGTACACGTGGCAACCTTTTTTATCCAATAGCTAGGAGAGGCTTAGCGCTTATTCTAATGCGAAATGTTAGGGACAAAGGCTAGTAATCCATGTCTGATCCCTCTGTGAGATGTTACACAAGCTTGTATTCTTTATTGTTCACGGGCTTATTAAGCAAGAATATCAGAATTTTGCTTTTGTTCTTGTATATCCCGTTATATGCGATACAAGCCAAATTACAGAGATATCGGAAACATATGAGCTTCTAGTGCAATTTCATTTGACCCTAATATTTTTTTTAGGAAACTGCTTATGATTATGATATTCCTGCTTTCCTGATTTTATGATGGACTTCAAAAATCCTTATTGTATGCAAAAATGAAAGTCCCTTTGTGGTTTGGACTTGTGGACCCTTCAGAGGCACGACCGATTTGTGTAATCCTGCCTAATCACAGCAGTGTTACGCGCTGCTATGTACTACTTGAAGGATTGTGATACGAAAGTTACACTTATCCGACGCATTCAAACATAGTCCTCGAGGACAGTATACTCGTTTGTTACTTCTAAATAATAAAAAAATGCAGATAGTCTTATGCTAGATCAAATATAAAAACCGCTTTACCACCATCAAAAATCCACGTATATTTTGGCAAAGCGCCCTCAACTTCATGGTGTAAAATGTGTCAGACACCATTGTTACGGAATGCAGTTTACAATTTTCCAAATTTTCTATTTTACCACTTCATTCTAGCGGCGCTACGTGTTAGGGTTTCAGATGTCAGGTTTTTGTGCAATTACTGTCGGCTATTGTTAAAAGTTTCTTTTTCCATTTATTTACTAGGTACTTATTTTCCTCCTGCTAGTTATGCCTCTTTTTTACGAAAGCAAAAAAGAGGCATAACTAATTTTCAAGAAGCAAAAAAGAATACATTTGCAGCTTTACCGGATTTACAGAAATCCGGTTGGGAGCCCAGTTAGGACAAGAAGACTATGGTCTGAAAATTTTTGTCACCATTACCGGTCAATCCTATATAATATTGACTATATAATTATGCGTTACTTGCGTTAGCCATGAAGTAATATCTGTAATTGGAGTATTATTGCCTTTTGTAGAATATAGTAGCGCTTAGCGTCGAGTCGAATCACGAAGGGTTCTACCATCAATAAAGTGATCCACACTCTTGCTCACTAACCGTTTAGAAACGTTGCTTGTACAAAACAGTAGGCGCGGCGCTATTTATCCAACAATTTAAAATTTATTATTTTAATTTAATTAATACTATATGTAATGTAATGATAGTAACATGAATTATGCAAAACAAGGTTTAAATATAATCTGAAAGTAGTAAATATACTACTACGATAACGATGCCATTAACACCTCATTTCTATTGATAGTAGTTATCAATTAACACAGACACTTATTATACCATGGAGATAGTGCAAAATCATCATAGCCATTTCATTCGCTAACGCTATTCCAACCTATCCTGACCTCATTATGCAACTAAATAACAACATCTTACACCTCTGCAAAACATAATAAGACAGGTGTGAAATGTGTATGGAGCAGTTCCAACTTGTAGGCCATTAACCTCGATAAGTATGATCTCGACCACTCATTTGTCACTATTGCGCTAATTATGTACCACACTGTAAATAAACATGCAAAAGTTCCAGGCGTCGTGACTAAAGAGAATAAGAGTTAAGATGGATTAATGAAAGGGGAACATGATGTAATGGGAGTAAGGATTTGGCTTTAAGTGGGGAACGAGAAGCGAATTAAGATGTTATGCGCGATAATGACTACGACAATTACATGAATCAAAGGACAGTTGAAGAAAACATATAAAAAGCGAATGAATTCTGAGTTTGATTTTATTTCTTGCATGATAAATTTAAAATGCAGATAAGTTTATGGTAAACTTAACATAGATTATTATGAGCGTTAGAACTCTTTATACTCAAACTGAATGGGTCACCGCCATAGTTATTCCTGTCTTATAAGCAGTGTTAAGCACTGTCGTAGTCAGCTGTGGTACGTCTGTGGCTTTGGTTTAGAAATATGCTGAACATTCACATTAATACTTATTAACTGTCTCTATATATTTCCAGCTTATTTAGATCAACATCATGTAACACTCCAATCATATTTGTGTTGTTATTGAGCGTTATTTAGCTTAACATCAAACGTTGTATGGTACTTACAAGAAATATCTAGGTTCTATAAGGTTCTTAAAAATACGTGATTACCAGAATTGGATGAAGACACTTTCGTGTCAATGAACAAGGAAATACAGAGCTCTAACACAAGCGCTGACGGTAATAGCACAAAAGCCGCTGACATCTAAAACCCTGACACGTCGCGGCGAGAGAATGAAGCGCCAAAATGGAAATATTTCGAAAATTTTAAACTGTATTCTCTAACAATGGCATACGCCACGTGCTTCTGCCTCTACTTGTCTAGTGTTGGCAACATCCCAAAAATATATTTGCATAAGTATTTTCTTGTATGTTTTCGTTTACATGACTTTTTTTTAGTTGCACGCATTGGCTCATCTGCTGTTGCAATTTCTGACTGTAGAATCTTACCACACATAACCTTTTTCGGACAATTCTAGACCAAACAACAAAGATTGAAGATAAAGCTGCTTGTTCAGTTTTGACATTCTTTTGAACCGAATATAAACCCCATTTTCATTTCTTATCTTTTTCGTATCTTTTATTTATTTGCTAGTATTTAAATTAGTAGAGTCGTTAAGATTATCATCACAAGCTGTCAAATTAGTCAAAATTGTAACAATGACGCGACAGTAAGCTAAATATTAAGATCACAGTATTCACTATCATTCAGATCAATCACAAAGATACCTCCCCTGTATTTGTGTGGTCCGTCTGTATCTCTGTATTTTTTTGCATTATTATTTTTGGTATTATCTAATATCTTACATTTCTTTTTATTTCTCTTCTTGAGCGCGTGTTTATTCGTATCGCCGCGATGAGACATTAACGACGAATCGTAAATAGCTAAGCACCTGTTGCGGTCTATAATTAGGGGTTAGAAATGTAAACAGGATATTATTAACGCTATATATTATGTGTAATTATTACAGAAATAAACGATGAAACAGAATTACTTTTTTAATTGTTTAAAATTATGAGTGACATAAACTTTTTTGTTAATAAAAAAGGTAAAATATATCATAATAAATTATTACATATTATATTTTCCTAAGTATCCTAAAATAAAAGTAACAGAGAAGATTACTGAGCCCAATTCATTTACTCGGAAAATAAATAATTATGTGTATGTATAGGAACTAAACAAATAGTTTATAACTAAGCAAATATTTACTACTAATATGAATATTATAGCATATTCCGGCTTAATCTTTAGTACTAGGAATTGAGCCGAAACTCTTACTTCCTATTATATTTGAACTTGATTACGACTACAGTGATTGTTTACTTGAGCGGATACAAAATCATGTCACCAGGATAAAAAACTGACTGCAACAATACTCACTGCTTGGCACGCACCTCTTCCTAGAACCACAAGAGACGCAGCGCTGTAGGTAGGGTAGCGTAATCGAATTGTGCTCTTAATCATTTATGTGTTCTATCTTTGTCAAAGGGAAATCTATCTGTCTCTTCTTTCGATACTTTAAACAGAGAAATTTGAAAGGTGGTAGATCAAGCTTACTGATTAAATGGCGAGATATCCTCACTATATCCGTTTTTAAGCGTAAAGTAGCCTTTCGATGGAAAGATGTGGATGTGGAATACATACAAGGCAACCATTTTGAACCTTAGGGGTAGCAACTCATTTGTAATCTGCTTCAAGTAGAACCTGTTTTATATTTTGATAACTCCACTTACCAAGAGATGGACGTTTTCTACTCCAATTTTATAAAAGGAAGATAGGAAGAAGTAACCCTAGTTGATTAGACATTAATGTATATCAGTGGTTATTAACCAATGCTTCTGTAGTATTTCTAACTGCATCCCTGAGTCATCCTCCACAAGAATTTCTATTAATGATTGTAAAGGATTAATTATTTATAAAAAATACTTTATTTAGATTAATTAATCAAAGTTCTTTGAAAACGCGTCATGTTTTGTGGGTCAAACAACATTCTATAACGAGATTTCTCCTCGACCGGCGCAAAGCCGATGTTTTTCTATTCAATCGTGGTATTTGCCGAGGACGAAATTGGATCCGGCTTATGCCTTTAATTCTGCAACTTTTTCCAATAAGGTCTTGTCATATTGATTACTGATAGCGAATATCTAGTAAAAGGTTGTGGTGATGTCGTACTTAATAATAGTTAAGCGTAGACAGCTTTCATTAGTGCTGTACCTATTCTGCAAAATAATAGCGGTGCAAAAGTAAATTATCCAAATTTAATAGAACTTCTGGTTGGGTGCATATTTCTATGAGCACTGACCACTTGAATCTCCACATCAAATAACCCTCCAACTAATCTTTCATAAGATATTAATCCTTCGGTATAAAAGTGAAAAATGATCGTTAAATGGAATAGCCTAGTAAAAACAAGTCTACTGTAACAGCATGGGCTGTAAGTTTATAACTTTTATAAATTACTTCTGCAACGAACTCCATTAATTATAAGTTGCTATTGTTATGCTACTGCGACTAAGATAAAATGCGCTTTAAAGTAACACAACAGTATTAACATTGGTTTAATAAAGTAAAAAACGTATATTTAACTGTAACTACCAATCGTCTGCTATCAATTTTGTTTGCGGGGTAAAGCAAAGCGACATAGCTTATCCCAACTGTGACTTCCATCCATTATTGCACAGTTTTATCATTCGCTTATCTTTTTCCCCTTTTAGTCAGACAATTCGGTTAATTCTGCAACTTTTTCCACTGTAAAACCGATCGGGATCGATCCTAAGCCGGATCCAGAGAAACAATGGACGAAATAAACGGGTGTTCCGCTTTTTAATAGAAATAGAAGCTCCTTTTTAATTATCTTCTCCTGATTCTTTCAGTTCTTTGTGAATAAAACCAATATTATTTTTGGTTTGGCGTGACTTAGATACTCTTTAATTAACTCATAGTGACGTTGTGAGAATTAAATATTGTTTTACAATGTAATTGGTAAGTAGAAAGGCGAGTTCTTACACATTTTAGAAGGTACAGCTAACATTAATCTGAATAAGACTAGAAGCCTACTTAATATCTATTGTTCTTTGATAGGATAATCCGAGTACAGTTGGATTTACCACTTAAGTTCTAACAACACACACATTATATGTGTTTTAGACTCTCTTTATTCCCTTAATTTATTCTATTTGTCTTAGGTCCCATAGATATTCATCCCTGTAGTCCCGGGTCCAGAATAGGGCTACGGTATCCCCTGCCTGTCATAAAAGGCGACTCAAAGGGGCTTCTGGGGTTGCGGGTGGAAAGAATGGTCAAACTCGAACCGTCAAAGAAGCAACCACGGGAAGGACAGCGGTTTGTGTGGTCGCATATCGTTGTAATAACCAAGGGAATTGAGAGCGTAAATAACTTTTCTCTGCCCAGGGCATAGCCCGATAGGAGCATCGTGTTAGGAGGACTCTGGTTGTGTTCCGTTGGAGATCTCGGAATTCTCCACCAAACGCCGAGGACGACCACCGGGAGGTTTTAGTGCAGTAAAAGTCCCACATATCCTACGGCCTCGGGTACCTTTTGAAGGTTTCCCCCTCGTCGACAAAAAAAAAGGTCCCGTAGACATTAATATACTAATACACCAAACTAGAACCGCATGCTATTCTATATTGTATAATATTGATCCGACTTTAGCCTAAGGATAAACATAGAATCTCCTATAAAGAGTATATGTACATGTGTAACCAGCTCTATATAGACCAGTGGCTTTATCGGAAGCTTATCACCTATTTTTACAACGCATCTTTCACACAGCTACGTTGCTTCTCCTGAAGGCTATGATGGTCATTCGAATGTAAATCAACCAGCATCTACGACCTTCCAACAAAACGCAGAACTACTTCACGCTATAAAATGTGTCGCAAACAAACTATACCAGTTCTACAATTTCTAAAATTACTTTATTGATTTCAGAGAACTTGTTAAGTTCATTCATTATTTCTGTAATAAAATTTCACTAGCAATTATAATCCGTCTACTTCATTAACCCAGGTGAACTTTAGCATTTCATTTTGTCTGGTTTTCACAGGCTTTTAGTAGACTTGTCGTTTTAAGAAAATCCTTCGAGATATTTTATTTACGAGGATTAGTTGCATCCTCCAGACTGATCTGAAATGTAGTCTATAAATATTAAAGAAGAGATTAACAGTGGCTGGTGCTTAATGGTCAGAGAACTTAAAATTATAATTAGTAAAGGTAACGACCACAGTCTAACCGCTAAGAGAGATTAGCGGTTATAGTGTAGTCGCAAAGGAGTTGTTTAAACTTAGATCTCTGAACAAACAACCCATTTATAATTGGATTTAACTTATCCTTCTTCTAATGGTGTTACAGTTAGTGATCGTCTCATATCCATTCTTAGAAGTCCACATAAGGTAATCCTAGAAAGTGAAGTATGTATTCATATTACTGTGTTAGGTTCTGTTATTTTTACGTCGATTTCATTCATTATCATGCCTAAGTGTGATTCTCCTGACACAATAGCATTATTATTGATTAAAATCTTTCTGATGTCAAACTCCATCTGAGATTTACTTAGCGCAATAATTTGTATAGCTTTCATCATAAAAGAAAATAAACAATTTATGACAGTAGCGTTATTATCTATTTCCTATATTTATATTTATTCACCTTTTACGACATCGATAAGAGAAGTAGTGATGCTATACTAGGCAGACAGCACACGGCACAACATGTTATATTACGTGACACTTATACCTAAGTCTTATCCAAAGTTGCAGACCGATTTAAAAACAACTTTACCTGTTAACATGCCTAATGATCAAGTCAACGAAATAACTTCATCTACTTTAATACATAACATTATATTTTTGTAAGATTCAAGTGGTAATCGAAACCTAAGCCCGCCTGTCGCTGAGTAATAACTGCCGCCGAAAAATATCCTTAACTACATAGATCAGGGTTGATTGCATGCGTTGTCAATGTCGAGGACAAAGATTGGCTCCTCATAAGTAAGTCTCACGGCATATACGCCCGTCCACCGCAAGCAAAAAATCCTTTACGCTACAAATAGATGTAGCGGTGGTAACCTTATCCTTTCCCGTTAACCCATACTACCCCATACCTTTCACATTACAATTACGCAATGCGCACCGATAATGCTCATTACACCCCAATATTTTATAGACAGGGGGCGTGTGACAAAATCGTACGTGCGCTAACAAACATCCATTTAATTTGGCCGGAGTCCAGCGGCAGAAATGGGTCGAATGCGACACCGCCTGCTGAAATAGATACTGAAATTCAATGTAGGCTCCATAGGAAAATGGTTATTATCTTAATGTGGAATCATTGGGGTAAACTAAGCATTTGTCTTAATAAATGTATGCTGAATATGTGGATCGATGTGGTCGTGTATGGCTATGTTATTGATAAGATCGCCTAATGAAACAATGTTACGGGTTACCGCTCCCTAGTTCGTTTTTCTGTTTTCTTCGGACTACAGCAATTCTACGGGTTATACTACTGACTGACTATGTAATGAACCTCACTATAAGGATTTTAATTTTTTGCTTCATACGTTTTATATCTAGTAGAAAAGTAGTTCTCCATTACCATATCCTTCAAAGACTTGAACGCTGAACGCTGAACGATACTGTTATTGGGCAGAAAGAGGTGTACAGTGGTGCCGCCGGAGTCGAATCACAATGGACTCTACCACCTTCAATAAAAAAAACACTGACAAACAGTGTCAACACCTAAGGAGTTCATGATATTGACGCAAATACCCTCAGCACAGATTTTTCATAAAGAATGCTTCATGAAATTTCATACCAAAAGATTTCAAATAAACAAACATCATAAATAACATCATTTAAGTTTTACCGACATCGTTCATTTGATAAAGTCGGGTGAAGCGAAGTAATTATTTACTAGTATTTCAACTTTTCTAATTACAAGATTAAGGCACTACTCAACTTGTACGAAACAAGGCAACTTTCAAGGTGAGCTTAACTGAGATATTAAGAATGTTATAAGTACTTATAATAAGTTTTGACTATTTAATCGAATTACGTCAAGAATAATTATTGTAAAG